>NC_060124.1:319896068-321161771 GCF_021461395.2 Schistocerca americana
TTTTGCCACTGATTACTGATTATTTCTTGCCATTTGGTAAGTGACACTCATTGTCTGTACATAAGTGAACTTCAGGTTGGTATAATACAACCTAGTTCTCCATGAGGAAGGCAGTAACTTTTGTTGTTTGATATAATTTTTGCAGACCTTATGTGGTCCTGCATGTCATGGTTTTGCTACAGTTCACCTTTTATGCCCCAGTAATTTCACCTCTCATCAAAGTGACTCTTCTCTTGGTTTCTGACAAGCAATAGTTGCTGTTGAACCACAGTGGATCACTGATGATGCCTCATAGCCTTTGTACCTCCCACTTTTTTCCAGTCTCCAGGTGTCCCCTCATTGGTGCATAATGCCAGGGTGTCAACCCTCCTTGTTCCTGTCATTGATGAACAGCCTTTATGTGCAATTTGCAGAGTAGCTACTGCTCTCACAAACACCTCCACATGTACCGTATTTACTTGAATCTAAGCCGCACTTTTTTTCCTGTTTTTGTAATTCAAAAAACTGCCTGTGGCTTAGAATCGAGTGCAAAGCAAGCCGAAGTTCTGAAAAATGTTGGTAGGTGCCGCCACTAACTTCTGCCATTGAATATATGTAGCGCTACACAGGCATGCTTTGTAGGCACGAAGATAAATACTGGCGCCAAAACCTCTGCGTCAGTAAATAAATTTTAAAAAAAGGTGGTAAACGAGCTTTTTTTTCTCCGCTCCAAGTTTCGGCCACTACATTCTCGTACATTATCCAACAAAGTTAATACAAACTCCATATTGTTCATCTTCAGATGTAGCAGAAATTCAATGTACTACGAAAATCCGACTGGCAAGACTGTTCGGGATGTTTGTCAATATGGCCAACTCTATGTTCTGAATTTTTTCCTACCTGTGAGAAGAGATGGTTGCTAATAGGAACATGATGAAATGTGAATCACATGCAGTATTCTCTTCACCATAGGAATAATACGAATATAAACAATTTGCCATGTATTCTTTCATGTTTGCTGCTATCTCATTTAAATCCTGTCTGCCTAATAAACTACGAAACTAGAGTGAGACAACAGCAAACGTGGAAGTATATACATATTGTGTCATGTTTATATTTGTATTATTCTTTTGCCTAGTAGTGATACAGTCAGAAATGAAGCACGGCAACTGACTAGATTTTTAAATCTAAGATTACTCTAATTTCTGTGTAGAATTTGATGTACTAAAGAAGCGGCCGCAAAGATTTTCAAACAGAGAAAAATTTTCACCTAACTCTCGTTCAGGACATGTTCTATCATACGCGGTCTATTATTTGGTTCTTGTTGATCATTATCAAAGAAAGCAGCAGTGTAAGTAACAACAAATAGCAGTCTCTTGCCATTGTTTTGCTAATGAGACGATCCCTCTCTTTTTTTTTTCTTAACTGTAAGCGGCTTTAGCGTGCACAAAAGCGTGACAGGCCATAAAGACACACTATCAGAAAGCGACAAACAATGCATGACACAGTACAGTAATGCATTTTCAGCTTAAAGTGACGTAAACACCTATTACAAAGAAAACGGCACTTATCAGATCAAAGCAAAATAAGCAATCGATTCAAACCAGACGAAGCACGTGAAAAAGGAAGGGTACACTTATAAATACGAACGGAGTGCCTGATGCATAGCAATGGCTACCTGGTAAAGCTTAACTGCTAAGCTTACGACTCGAACCAAACTACTGTAGGTGTATCGTCATTCATTCGAACTAAATTGTGTCTCATATTACAATGGACCAACTTTGTTTCAATTTGGAGGTGTGGCCTAAAACTTTTCTCTCCGCTTGAATTTCGAGTCTCAAATTTCAGGTGCGGCCTAGATTCTGGAAATTTTGTTTTCCTTTATTTTGGGTCTCATTTTTCAGTTGCGGCTTAGATTCGAGTGTGGCTTAGATTTGAGTAAATACGGTAATATGACTCAAGTAATTAAACCATGTCACTTGCAATACACAGCTGCACGGAGACTGACTGACAGTACAACCAAAACTACCTTGTACCCAGCTTGTCTAAAAATTAATAATATCAGTTCTTAAATAGGTAAACCAATCAAAAATAGAGCACAATGTTTCTTTTTCCTTAAACAATGTTGTACATTGATTCAGTGGTCAAACTCCTGTCATTACCAACAGCCATGAGTTATGAGCCTCACAGCTGCCCCCAACTGCTGGGCCCCTGCCCCTTTGTCCTCCAACCCTCCCCCTCACCCCATCATCACATGTCTCTCTGTCTGTCTCCCCCCCCCCCCCCCCCCTCTCTCTCTCTCTCTCTCTCTCTCTCTCGCTCTCCCTCCCCTCTACCCCCACCCTTTGTCAGCACTAGTATTTATCCCTTTTCCTGCTTCCCCTCCTGCAGAACTAAGGTCTTGTGACACAAGTCATTCTCCCACTCATGCAGCCACAAAGGGGCGACCATTACGTGTTGTGACTCACACACTTAACACCATTCCCTGCCACACCATCCACTTTGACATACATCATAACTGGAATCTTGTTTACATACTTTGTGCACTTCTATCACACCAAACTGCACTTTGGCCATGATCATATTTGTATTTTGTGAACTGATTAATGATTCAATACATTCTTTCCCTTCCTGTATGTGAAGTTTTTTGTGTTGTTGTGGAAACTCATATTTTATTTACCCTTTCTAGAGTGTTGCCTCTGTGTTTCTCCATGCCTATAACTTTATATTTGGTACTTTCCTGATGTATCAGACAGGTTTTATAAGAGGCACAATATCAATTGAAACCTCCAATGAAAAGCTTATTTTATCCCATATGAAGGTGACCCGTAATTCAATAATTGTGTATCCTAAGAACATCTGACAAGATACTTTTTTTTAACCATGCTACCCAGAAACGAAAAATAAGGTTGAAGTTGATCCTCATTTCCTACTAATAATCCAACAAGACTGTTTCATGTTTTGCTTGTCAGCTTTTTTGTCTCCATATGGGACAGATTATTAATAATTACTGTAATAGATTTGTAGGATATTGTATGCTGAGTTTCCTTTCAGGGAAAATATTAGGCCAGTGTGTTACCCTAAACACTAAATTTTGCACAGTTATCTGCTGGCACTGACCAATCAAAACAGAATTTTGAACACATCTCTCCATAACATAATATTATTGTATTTACTTTTATTTATATTTTGTGTGAATCTGGTGATCCTAAGGAATACTGATTTGTCATTTTCCCACATATTGTTATTTTATCCTTCTCTGAGTATTGACTCCTTCTTACATGGTGTACAGTTTTTCCAGCTGAAATGACTATGTTACTTTGATCTAGGTGTAATAATTCATTCTGTCTCTCTTATTGTGGATTCCTACATATTTCAATTTGCCTTGTTTTGAAGGACCATTACTCTATGAGGTAATTTAAGATGTCTTAAAGTAAGCAGGTAGAATTTTAATATTAAAAATTCATCGGTTTTGTTTTGTAGCCTTGATGCCCCTTAATTTTATCCATAATTACAATATTGTGTTAGTCTAACATCTTTGGAAGTGGTCCAGTGTAATGGAATCAACCCAGAGGCTAAATATTTCAAGGATTGCTTACTGAATTGTATTTTACATTTTTGAAAAGTTTCATTGACATTAGTCACATTTGGCCACTGAAATCATTCAATGGTAACAGATGAAAATTTGTGTCAGACGCGGACTTGAACCCAGATTTCCCATTTAATGCAAGTGGTTGCCTTAACCACCTCATCCATCTGAGCATGTTTCCCTTTTAGCCCAAATTCCCAGCCTGTTACACTCTACTGGCATAGCACCACTACCCACGAACCCCTTACTCACCGATTCCTAACTCCTCGGGTATAGTGTGCATTGCACTGAAAGGAAGGATTGTTGGTTGTCATAATCTTATTGATGTATATGTTGTGTCTGTTCTTACAGAACATTTGAAACAGTAGACACCTTGTTCAATCCAGTGTGTATAGATAAACATTTTTCAGTGTATTTGTCTTGTCTGTCACTGAGCACTGTAATCTAGAAGTCCAATATTTTTCAAAATCAGTTCAGCCATGTTGGGATGAAAATCAGTGAACCTGTGCTTAGCATATGATGTATTAAACTTGAATTGAGAGTTTCTATGTCTATCATACAAACACATATCTTTTTATATCTTCTCATCAGTGGATATGATGCTAAATGTTGCTCATGGGCATCAATACCACTCATTCCTTTACTGCAATCAATGATGCACTTTGGTTTTAGCTTGCATTCTTTCTCTGTACATCACAGCCTGGTCTGTCATGAATGGTTGACAGGATATGCAACCCCCCACCCCCCCTCCCCCATCAGTCCATTTGACTGCTAAAATTTTATTTGCTGATACAAAAGTAAGTACACCTTTTTTAGCACTGCCAACCATGATCCAACAACACCCTCACAAATCACCCCCTGTTAGCATTCCAGAATTACTTAATCGTGAGCTTTGCCTAACCATTAAACCCCAAAATCCCTCAACATGGATACCAATCTTACAGCCACATGAAGTAAAGCATTTCCCAACCTAAAAGTTGATCCCAACATTATACTCCTGTGATCCACCACAGTACTTTATAAATACAGAAATTACCAGGCTGAGGCAAACTATCAGCTATCAGATTCGTCCACCTACACCCCCTGCCACAGTAACCATTCAAAAAATCCAACAAGATCTCCAG
Source organism: Schistocerca americana (assembly GCF_021461395.2). Taxonomy (NCBI): domain Eukaryota; kingdom Metazoa; phylum Arthropoda; class Insecta; order Orthoptera; family Acrididae; genus Schistocerca; species Schistocerca americana. The sequence continues at coordinate 319,900,761 of NC_060124.1, forward strand.
TCCCTCCTCAAATCTTTAGATACTGCCCACAATCTCTCCTCTGAATCTGTCTCTCTCCTCAGCCCTACCATCGCCCACACCCCTACCATCCACATGCTACACAAAATCATAAACCTAACTCCCCAGGACTCTCACAATTGTGGCCAGTTCATGTGCCCCCACAGAGAGAATCTATGCTCTCATGCACCAACAGTTTCAGTGTATTACCCATAACCTATCCTCCCATATAAAAGACACCATCCATCTTAATGATTAATGGAAATCTCATATTAAGATGTGAAGCAAATACTAACAAAGAGATACAGGGGCTGACCAGTACTTACTTCAGCTCAGTGCAGCCAATAGATTCATTAAACAGAACAGAAAATTTACATTCCTAGCTTTTGGAACTCTGTTCCTTCATCAGGGAGGAGAGAGGGGAAAAAAAGGGAAGAAGGGAAAGTAGATTCAGTTACTCACAACCCAGGTTATGAAGCAACAGGGAAAGGTAAACAGGGAGAGTAGCAAGGATGGAGGCATGGTTGTCAGAGGGAAGCCAAAGATATTCTACTGTTAAGTACTGTGCCAGCTTCAAACCAAAGATGATGCATACAGAAGTAAAGAGGTATACAGTATAAAGATAAACATAACTACATAGGATGAAAAGATGCGTGAATGGCTAAAGAGGAAAGGGAAAAAGGAGAAGACTGAAGAGTAAATGGGAGTGAGGTTGGTTAACATAGGTTCAGTCCAGAGGGATGGCAGGATGAAAGGATGTGTTGGAGTGCAAGTTCCCATCTCCACAGTTCTGAGGGACTGGTGCTGGATGGGAGAAGCCAAATGGCATGTACGTTGTAGCAGGTTCCTAGGTCCCTAGAATTATGCAGGATGGCACACTCTGCTACTGGTTATTGGACATCTCCTAGGTGAACAGTTCGTCTGTGTCCTTTCATTCGCTCAGCCAGTTTAGTTGTCGTCATACCGATGTAAAAGGCTGTGCAATGCAGGCATGTCAGCTGATAAATGACATGTGTTGTTTCACATGTGGCCCTGCCTTGAATTGTGTATGCTTTACCAGTAGCAGGACTGGAGTAGGTGGTTGTGGTGGGATGCATGGGGCAGATTTGGAGCGGGGTCGGTTACAGGGGTAGGAACCACTGGGTAGAAAGGGTGGTCTGGGAATATTGTAGGGTTTGACAAGGATGTTACGGAGCTTAGGGGGGTGACGAAAGGCAACTCTGGGTGGCGTGGGGAGAATATCGTAAAGGGATGATCTCATTTCAGGGCTTGACTTGAGAAAGTCATATCCCTGGTGGAGTAATTTGTTGATGTATTCGAGGCCAGGATAATATTGGGTGACAAGGTGGATGCTTCTGTGTGGTCTGAGGGGAGGAACATTGTTGTTGGACGGGGAGGAATGTATTGCTCAGGAGATCTGTTTGTGGACAAGGTCTGGAGGATAGTTGTGGGAGAGGAAAGTACTGGTCAGGTTACTGGTGTAAGTGTTGAGGGATTCGTCACTGGAGCAGATACGTTTGCCATCAATACCTAGGCTGTAGGGTAGCGAGCATTTGATGTGGAATGGATGGCAGCTATCAAAGTGAAAGTACTGTTGTTTGTTTGTGGGTTTGATGTGGACAAAGGTGTGGATGTGAGCTTCAACAAGATGAAGGTCAACATCCAGGAAGGTGGCTTGGGTTTTGGAGAAGGACCAGCTGAAATTCAGATTCGAAAAGCAGTTGAGGTTATGGAGGAAATTTTTTCACCATGAGTCCAGACCACAAAGATGTCATCTAAAAACATATAGCAGGCCAGGGGAAGAAGCTGTTGGATCTTCAGGAAAGCCTCCTCCATGCTGCCCATGACGAGGTTGGCATAGGACGGAGTCATCCTGGTTCCCATGGCCATTCCCCTGATTTATTTGTAGGTCTGGCCTTCAAAAGTGAAGTAATTATGGGTGAGGATGAAGTTGGTAAGTGTGATAAGGAACAAGGTTTTTGGAAGATCTTCGGGTAGGTGTTGGGAGAGGTAGTGTTCAAGGGCAGAGAGACCATGGGTATGTGGGATGTTCGCATAAAGGGATGTAGCATCTATGGTGACAAGAAAGGTTTGAGGTGGGAGGGGAGTGGGAATGTATTTGAGGCATTCTAGGAAGTGGTTTGTGTCTTTGATGTAGAATGGGAGTCTGCAGATGATAGGTTGGAGGTGTTGGTCTACCAGAGCTGAGATACGTTCTGTTGGGGCTTTGAAGCCTGCCACAATTGGATGGCCAGGATGGTTCTCTTTGTGGATTTTGGGTAATAGGTAGAAGATAGGGGTACGTGACTCAGGTGGAGTGAGTAGGTCTATGGAAGGTTTTGTGAGGCCTTGTGAGGGACCTTGGATTTTTAGGATTTTCTGCAGCTCAGCCTGGATGGACGGAATGGGATCCTGGGTAACAGCTTTGTAGGTTGAGTTGTCAGAGAGTTGACACAGTCCTTCTGCCACATACTCCACATGGTCAAGTAACACAGTTGTGGAGCCTTTATCTGCTGGGAGGATGACAATAGAGTGGTCTGTTTTCAGCTCCTTAATGGCACGGGATTCAGCTGGGGTGATGTTGGAGGTTGTCGGGATGTTCTTCAAGAAGGACTGGGAGGCAACACTGGATGTGAGGAATTCCTGAAATGTCTGCAAGGGATGGTTTTGTGGGAGGGGAGGAGGATCCCTTTAGGAAGGTGGTCAAAACTGTTCTAGACAGGGTTCAGCACTGGGTTTAGTATTTGGGGGCTGTGTTATTGTGGTGAAGTGATATTTCCAGTTGAGGTTCTGGGTGAATGAGAGGAGATCTTTAACTAGAACAGTGTGGTTGAATTTAGGCATGGGGCTAATGGTTAAGCCTTTTGATAGAACAGATATCTCTGGAGTAGAGAGGGGTCTGGATGAGAGGTTTAGAACTGAATTGGGGCTGGTGATATGTAGCATTTGACTGTGGTCGTAGTTGAGATATGGTCTGTGTGGGGTATGTGCTGGGATTGGGAGATTGAGTAGGGTGGCTAGGCTAGGTTTGTTGGCTATGATGGGGGTTTGTTGAGGGTGCTGTTGTGGTTGGTGTTTGTGAGGGATAGGGAGAGGGACCCCACTTCTTAGGTGTTGCACTAGCACTGTAGATAGTTTTATTCAGGTGGTGTGTGGCATGGAACTCAAGTTTACAGCTGGCTTCTAGGATGATGTTCCTGAGTGTGCTCTCCAAGCAGGGGTTTGAGAGATGGAGGACTTTGAAGAGAGATAGGAGCTGTTGGGAGTGGTGGTTACATGAAGTAGTGTAGAGATTCAGGACAAGTTTGGTAAGAGCTAAGGATTGAAAGTTCTGGAAGTCCAGGAGAGACTGGTGGAAGGAGGGAATGCACCCAGAGATGGGAACTTTTAAGGTAAATCCTTCAGGGGTAATTCCAAAGGTTAAGCAGGACTGGAGGAAAAGTATGCGGGATTGCAGTTTGGCTAGGGTGAATGCATGTTTCCAGAACGAATGTAAATAATGTGGTATAGGATTAGGGTACATAGTGGGTAACTGGTGGGTAGGGAAATTAAATAACTACAGTTAAAATAGTAATAATAAGATGGAATAAAACAAGAAGGGAAGGACGAGAAAGAGAATGAAATCTGTTGGTAATGTTCCATACCAAAGGAAGACTACTAAATAAGAAAAGTACAGATAAAGGTTGACCAGACCAAGCAAGTATGTTGAGATCAGGGGAAACGAACACATGTTGCATCGCGAGTGGTGCAAAAAGGGATTGCGGGTGGCACAAAAAAGATCACAGATGGTGCAAAAAAGAACATGGCAGGCTGAATCACATGCCATTAAGGAGCTGAAAACAGGACCGCTCTATTGTCATCCTCCCAGAGGATAAAGGCTCTACAACTGTGGTACTTGACCATGTGAAGTATGTGGCAGAAGGACTGCGTCAACTCTTTGACACATCAACTTACAAAGCTGTTACCGAGTATCCCATTCCGTCCATCCAGACTGAGCTGCAGAAAATCCTAAAAATTCAAGGTCCCTCACAAGGCCTCACAAAACCTTCCATAGACCTACTCACCCCACCAGAGTCACGTACCCCTACCTTCTACCTATTGCCCAGAATCCACAAAGAGAACCATCCTGGCCGTCCAATTGTGGCAGGCTTCAAAGCCCCAACAGAACGTATCCCACTCCCACTCCCCTCCCACCGGAAACCTTTCTTGTCACCACTGATGCTACATCCCTTTACACAAACATCCCACATACCCATGGTCTCTCTTCCTTTGAACACTACCTCTCCCAACACCGACCCGAAGCTCCTCCAAAAACCTTGTTCCTTATCACACTTACCAACTTCATCCTCACCCATAACTACTTCACTTTTGAAGGCCAGACCTACAAACAAATCAGGAGAATGGCCATGGGAACCAGGATGACTCTGTCCTATGCCAACCTCCTCATGGGCCACATGGAGGAAGCTTTCCTGAAGACTCAACAGCTTCTTCCCCTGGCCCACTATAGGTTTTTAGATGACATCTTAATGGTCTGGACTCATGGTGAAGAAACACTCCTTAAGTTCGTCCATAACCTCAACTACTTTTCGAATCTGAATTTCAGCTGGTCCTTCTCCAAAACCCAAGCCACCTTCCTGGATGTTGACCTTCATCTTGTTGAAGCTCACATCCACACCTCTGTCCACATGAAACCCATAAACAAACAACAGTACCTCTACTTTGATAGCTGACATCCATTCCACATCAAATGCTCCCTTCCCTACAGCGTAGGTATTCGTGGCAAACGTATCTCCTCCAGTGACAAATCCCGCAACAATTACACCAATAACCTGACCAGTGCTTTCCTCTCCCACAACTATCCTGCAGACCTTGTCCACAAACAGATCTCCTGAGCAATGCATTCCTCCCCATCCAACAACATTGTTTCTACCCTCAGACCACACAGAAGCATCCTCCTTGTCACCCAATATTATCCTGGTCACGAATACATCAACAAATTACTCCACCAGGGAAATGACTTTCTCAAGTCAACCCCTGAAATGAGATCATCCCTTGACAAAAGTCTCCCCACGCCACCCAGAGTTGCCTTTCGTCGCCCCCCTAACCTCCGTAACATCCTTGTCAAACCCTACAATATTCCCAGACCACCTTCTCTATCCAGCGGTTTCTACCCCTGTAACTGACCTCACTGCAAAACCTGCCCCATGCATCCCCCCATAACCACCAACTCCAGTCCCGCTACTGGTAAAACATACACAATTCAAGGCAGGGCCACATGTGAAACAACACATGTCATTTATCAGCTGACATGCCTGCATTGCACAGCCTTTTACATCGGTATGACGACAACTAAACTGGCTGAGCATATGAACAGACACAGATGAACTGTCCACCTAGGAGATGTCCAATACCCAGTAGCAGAGCATGCCATCCTGCATAATTCTAGGGACCTAGGAACCTGCTACAACGTACATGCCATTTGGCTTCTCCCATCCAACACCAGTCCCTCAGAACTGTGGAGATGGGAACTTGCACTCCAACACATCCTTTCATCCTGCCATCCCCCTGGACTGAACCTATGTTAACCAACCTCACTCCCATTTACTCTTCAGTCATCTCCTTTTTCCCTCTCCTCTTTAGCCATTCATGCATCTTTTCATCCTACACAGTTGTTTTTATCTTTATACTATATAGCTCTTTATTTTTGTATGCATCCTCTTTGGTTTGAAGCTGGCACAGTACTTAACAGTAGAATATCTTTGTTTTCCCTCTGACAACCATGCCTCCATCCATGCTACCCTCTCTGTTTACCTATCCCTGTTGCTTCATAACCTGGGTTGTGAGTAAATGAATCCACTTTCCCTTCTTCCCTTTTTTCCCCTCTCTCCTCCCTGATGAAGGAAAAGAGTTCCAAAAGCTAGGAATGTAAATTTTCTGTTCTGTTTTGGAATCTATCAGCTGTACTGAGCTGAGGCAAGTACTGGCCAGCCCCTCTATCTCTCTGTTAGTATTTACACCAACTATTTTCTCCACTAACTCTCCACAGTTCACATTCGTTTACCACTAAGTGCCCTGCTCATCACTGTCAATGCCACCTACCTCCATAATAGCATCCCCAACGTCCATGACCTTGCTGCTATTAGACACCTAGACACCATCTTTCCTAATGCCTGACTGGCTCTAAGCCTACAACTTACTTCCTGGTCACCAGGGCAACTACAACCTCACCCACAACTGCTTAACCCTGGAAAGCATCACCTACAAACAAATCCTAGGTACAGCAATGAGCACCCACGTGGTACCATCCTATGCTGACGTATTCATAGGCTATCTAGGGGAATCCTTCCTACCCAACCAGAATCTCTAACCACAACACAGGTTTAGATTCACAAATGACATCTTTGTGCTATGGACTGAGGATGAGGACACCCTATCCACAATCTCAATACCTTCTTCCCCATTCTCTTTACCTGTTGCTCCTCAACCAAAAAAGCCACCTTCCTCAATGTTGACCTTCATCTCAGTGATGGCTACATCAATCTCTCTGTTCCTATCAAAGCACTGACCACCAGCACTGGTGGTGGTGGTTGTGGTTAGTGTTTAACGTCCCGTCGACAACGAGGTCATTAGAGACGGAGTGCAAGCTCGGGTTAGGGAAGGTTTGGTAAGGAAATCGGCCGTGCCCTTTCAAAGGAACCATCCCGGCATTTGCCTGAAACGATTTAGGGAAATCACGGAAAACCTAAATCAGGATGGCTGGAGACGGGATTGAACCGTCGTCCTCCCGAATGCGAGTCCAGTGTGCTAACCACTGCGCCACCTCGCTCGGTCCCACCAGCACTACTTCTACTTCCACAGCCTTCACCCATTCCATATCAAGGAGTCCCTTTCACACAGCCTAGCAACTCATGGTCACCTCTTCTGTAGTGATGATCTCTAAATATACCAGAAGTCTCACTGAGGATTCCACAGACAGAAATAACTATCCCAACCTTGTACAGAAGGAGATATCTCATGCCTTGTCTCTCCAGTCACTTACCACATTGCACATAAACCATCATCCAACCACAAAGGAGCACTCCTACTGTGGCTCATATCACCCAGGACTGGAGCAACTCAATCATATTCTCTACTAGAGTTTTGACTACTTCTTACCATGCCTTGAAATGAGGAGTATCGTACTAATTATCCTTCCCACAGTGATATTCCACTAGCCACTGGTCCTACACAGTATCCCTGTCCATTCCTGCTCCAGCCCTGCTGCCAACCCCTTGCCTCATGGTTCATATTCCTGTAACAGACTTACACACAAGACCTGTCCCATATGTCCTCCCACCAACAGTCAAAGGCATCTCCCTCTTCATCAAATGCAGCACTACCTGAGGAAGCAGCCATGCAATGTACATACTAAGATGTAACCCATGTGCTGCTATCTACATGGCTATGACAACTAACAAGTTGTGGGTTACATGACTGGCCATTAATAGGCTGTGACCAAGAGACTGCTGTACCACCCACTTGGTGTGCATGCTGCCCAACTTGATGTCCTTCACTTCAATGACTGCATCACATCCTGTATCATCTGGATCTTTTCTATGAACACCAGTTTTTCTGAACTGTACAAGCCCCACAAGCAGCAGTGCACCTCCACACACCCCTACACCACTGTCTTTCCCCCTCACTGCCCCAGCAACCTTATTACCCCACCACCCAAACCACATTACTTATCCCATGAGGTGCAGTTGCAGTCCAGTTGCAGTGGCCAAAGATAGTGGTCATGTGCTTTTGTGAATGTGTGTTTATTTTGTGCTTAGGAAGAAAGCTAAAATGCATACCAGTCTGTTTGTACCTGCCTGCAGCTCATTATCTGCTCTATATTGTGAGTAGCTTTCTATCCTTTTCAAAATATTTTTGTTATCTCATCTTGGACTTTCTATTGCTACATTTTAAGTTCTTTCACAAGGGCTCTATCAGTCAGCATCTTATTTACACACAGATAATTTAATCACAAAAACAGTTTGCATAATGCTGTTTTGAAGGTAACAAATCCAGTTTATAGTTTTTTGCAAACCCAGATCTGCTGAAGAATATCAGCTAGGATAAACTGCAAATAATAGTGAGCCTCCCAACAATGTTATTTAGTCATGATTTTGAAAATGTATTTACTGGATATAGCATTCTCAGTTTTGGAGTAAACAATGCTGTTGTCACAGTTTATGATAGAAATATAAAAAGAATAAAAGCTCTGAAGAGACTATGTGTAAAGATCGTCTAGAATAAATCAAAATGTCTTGTGGATTTTGACATTTAGTAAATAGCAACAGCTGAATTAAAATTAAAAATGCAACCTAGGAGGGCAAAAGGTTAGAGCTGGACAGTACATAAGATATTAATGACTCAATACTGTTGCATTTTCACTGTTTGTCACATTTCAGAAAACTTCATTTTTGTGACAAATGGCCTAATTTATTGAAAAACTGTTAGAGCAACACATTTTAGCACACACTTGTATTAATATTACAGCATTATGTATACAGTATAATGATTATATTTCACATAGATCACTTGTACAAAAAAAGATTAGCAAAACAACAGGGAAAAATTTTAACATGTTAGTAAAGATGGTAAGTTTTACTGAGGTTACAACATTCATCTTTAACAATTCTTGGAATAATGGGGCAAAACGATTACTTTTTTAACATTTCTCACATAGACCACTTACATTCCCCTCTCTTGTTGGATAGCACATGCATAATATAACTCGATTGTATGCTTAACAACACAACAGCATCATTAATGAAAATGAGACACATACCTGAATACATGACTGTAAAGTTAAATCCCACACTTTTATAGTTTTATCTTTAGAAAGAGAAAATATTTTTTGACCAGAATCTTGGAGTTCGATACTGACAATTGCTGTTTTGTGGCCAAAAAAGCAGTACTTTGGTTTGGCCTGCACAAATACATTCCACACACGGATGATACAATCTCGCCCACCAGTGACAATCAAATGAGTTTCTATAAAAAATGTAAATAAAGTTTGTATAGTAGTAAAATATTCTTTTTTTCTTCAAGTTAGAACATATATTCAATTTAGTAACCAATAACAATCTATCAACTCTATCTTCTAAGGGCTCCCTTGGCAACCCTTTTATTTAAATACATTGGATTCAAAATATATGAATAACTATTAATTACTGGTAAGTATTTTATAAAGTGTTTTGTGACATAATTAAAGTAAAGTAACATGTAATTATGTACCTTCTGAAAAATTAAAGCATGAAACACCTGCATCCAAATCAAAACTATAGTGTGTCTTTGTTCCCAAAATGTCACAGAGGTACAGGGAATTTTTAGGACAGGCAGAACAGGAAACAAAATGTTTTAGACTGGCATAGAATCCCAGTTGCATCACACTGTTGGTATGAATGGAGTAGTGCTCAATAACTCTCATTCCTTCAAGTTCACTCTGAAAGTTTTGAAAAAGAAATATGTTCTAGAGCAACACAAGTACTCAAGACATTTCAGTGATATAACCATCAGTATATTAGTTATCAATTAATATGAATGTTTTAACACATTTAAAAAGAAAAGATCAACATTAACCGTAATAACCTAGAACAGATCAAAACATACCAGGTGGTTATAATTAAAGAGCAGTTACTCATAGGGACCCAGTGTGGGCTGTAATTATCATATGGCACTGAAACATGATAGATATACTAATTTGTTAATGCAGAACGCATTTGCACTGCAAAAAAATTAGTTCCAATTTTGGCCAACAGGTGCAAATCTGATGTTCCACACAGCATCTCATCAATGTCCCCACTACTCACATTGAACAAACTGTGTAAGTGTTGATTAATAATAAAATAAACTTTATGCCTTCTTCACTTTTTTGACCTTTCCTGCCCACATCCCATTCCTAATCCATTACGTATGGAAATATCTCTATACGTCTTTCTTGCATTCACAGCATTATGTTTGCACCTGGTGGCCAAAACTGGAACTAGATTTTTGCAGCATAAATTGGTTCTGCATTAACAAATTAATATTTCTACCAAGTTTTGCTGTCAAGTGATAATTATAGCTCACATTGGACTTCTGTGAGTAGCTGCACTTTAATTATACCCAATGGGTACATCTACTTATAAGGAAATTATTAATTTGTAGTAAGAATTGTCAATCAGAATTACAATACAGAGCTTCAAAAGCAAATAAGAATTCTGTTATCCACTCAGTGATATGCAGAGGACAGAGGTGCAAACTGTGCAAAATGTTAGCTTGTGGAACCACAGAGGCATTACCTTGGCAGTCTTTCCTTTGACCAATGAAAGATATGAACTGGAGAAGGTAAATACACAAAGAAAACCTGCAGAACAACATATCAAGAGACACACAATGGCAAAGGCTGAGAGAAAAGGGAACAACAAAATACCAGCAACAGAGAAAACCCAAAAATTGGACTTTATTTCACCATACAGCCTCCCACCAGCTTCCCTCCATGAAATAACCTAAAACCTACAAATTCAAGATAAACATATACATATTTGTGTATGAGAGTAACATGGATTCATTCACATGTTATCCACTCAAAGGAGAAGCAGATATAGGTAATGATGTATCTCGTCAAGTGTGGAAATCATGAAGTGGTGAATTTGAAGTAGGCAGAACATTGGGAGAAGGAGTGCTTAATGTTTGCAAGACCATAGTTATTGGGGATGTTAGCATACAGAGTGTCTCAAAAAGAATGTATGTATTTTGAATACATGTATTTTTTAACTGTGATGTATAAGAATAACACTTGGAACACATATTTATGAATCTCTCAAGTTTAGATTACAGATGTTTATTATGACGAAAAAGGGATATGGACAGTATCACATCAGTACTCAAATCCCTATCATAATCAGGTAAGCATGCCCATCATTGCCTATGTTATGTGTGAAATTATTATTAAAAATTCTTATAATTATGTAGGGTGTACTCATCCAACTGCTTTTTATCTGCTGCTGCCACAAGCACTGTCTTCCTTCATGTCCACTGTAACTTGGTTTTTACACCAAGAATGAGCAACACAAACATTATCTTTCAGAACCTTCATTCTATATCACGTCATAATTATTATGTTACTTTAACAAAACTCAAAAATACTGGCATGTTTACAACACTGATGTACATCTTACTTAAGCAATTGCATGCTTCTTGCACAACATCTCATAAGACGCTGTCATCCAGTGCCAACATCGCTGCCCCTTTATATATATATATATATATATATATATATATATATATATATATATATATATATATATATATATATATATATATAAGCAATTGCATGCTTCCTGCACAACATCTCATAAGACACTGTCATCCAGTGTCAACATCGCTGCCCCTTTATATATATATATATATATATATATATATATATATATATATAGACACACACACATTTATCGATTTTCAAGCATTTAACATTTTAGGACTGTGCAAATACTCAAATATGAACTATTAACAATACTTTTATTACTTTTAGATCGCTGCCCCTTTATATATATATATATATATACACACACACACATTTATTGATTTTCAAGCATTTAACATTTTAGGACTGTGCAAATACTCAAATATGAACTATTAACAATACTTTTATTACTTTTATAAAATGCAAAAGATACATGGTTCAGAAAATGTTCCTACCAATGTATTGTTTCCAAGTCTCCCACTGAATGTGGCAAAAAAGGTCTTTCATTTATTATTGACAAAACACCTAAAGAACTGACTATGTTTACATGCCACTTACAACATTTTCCCTAATTACATTTTAATTTTCTAATCAATTTTGATTCTTTCAGTTGGTTTTTCATTTAAATACCACAGACTTTATTTTAGATACTGTTTTAACACAAATCCATCTCAGTTTCAAAGAAATGACTTTGACCAATGTACTCAATCATTTGTTCCAGATTTCACCTAATTACGTTAATCATAAATATTCCTACCAATTACAGACTTATACACTTCAATACAATTGTAATTTAGTAAACAGTTTCACTGTAACAATTTTATAAGTATAGGTTTACCTATACCACTACCTTTTGTTTACATCAGTGATTCCTGTTTACTTCAAATTGGCTCAAAAATATGTGTTTTAAATGGGTTTCAGTGGACTGTTATGTCTCAACAACCCCCCATGTAAGAATACTCATTTTACAATCAATTGGATGGATTAGCAATTTACGTATGATATGAGATCAGATTTCTGCTTAATCTCCAAAATGAAGTGTGCACATACATCATAATGAACTTTAAACTATGTTTTCAATTAAATATGTAATATTATCATAAATTATTTTGTATAAGTTTCAACTAGATCAGACAAAATATTGATTAATATCAAAAAGAAACAACAAGTTAATTTACAGGATTGTCCGTAGCTTGTATTTCAGCATGAATATGAGGTAAATCTATTTCAATCAGAAAAATTATCTAGTGGGAGTTAGCTGAACTGGTATTGTTTCCGAATAATTATATCAGTCATTAGTGCCTCCAGGTTCTCCTGAGTGCAAAGGAGACACCGGTGTATATAACTCTTACTCAATACTGTCGATGCATTGTGGAACAAGCATTAGTATCGCATAATACAATACTCAAAATCCATATTAGATTGTTCTTGGCAAAATCCTATTGTAGTCAGGTGTACCAAGTTCTTCTTAGTAATGCACAGCATAAGACCATAATATACCAAAGTGTTCAGTCTTCCCCATGTGTATTGAGGAGCACTGAACTGAAGCTCATTGTGGTTCTCTGCTCATCAGAAGTTCTTCGTTGCAAAACCTGAAATGTGGTTCATATTCCACTCTTTATGACCATCATATTTCATATAATTGATTGTTTTGAACAGAATTGTTCAATTCAGCAAAATTCCAACTGATCGTATTTAAACATTTCCTGTCTTAAATCTCAATTTGCAATTATAACTTGTTCTTTGATAACATATCACTAAAAACAAATTCTTATTAACTACATGAAGTGCAGTTGCAACTTTGGATTTCAAATTATATAACTAGTACAAAATTCTCAGGTGCTATTGCACTAGTCTCTGCACTTAACACTAATGTTCACATGCATTACTGAATAATCACACTTCCACATATTGCCATCTGGGGCTGACTAAAAAACAATTCTCCACACAGTCCACTTGGACTACTCATACAAATATTGATTAAATCACAGTACACAGACTGTTTCAAGATCTTTGGTTCATCAAATACATTTTTATAATATGGTACTATACTTTATAATGCAAGAAATTTCTTGAAATTTGGTCCTTCACCACTTTGGGTTCCAACATACAACAAAATGAAACATAAGTGAGTAATATTTCAGTTATATCAAAGGTTGTCTATGCATGTGACATCTTTGAAAATATGGTTATACATCTATACATAATAAATGTTTAAATCATCCTTATCAAAAACCACCAGTATATCAAGTTGAAAACTGTATACTTGCTCCCAAATTAGCAAAAGTGTATCATCAATTATAACAAAGATTATCTATAAATGTGACATCTTTGAAACTGTGGTTATACATCTATACATAACACAAGTTTAAATCAACCTTATCAAAACCTACCAGTACATCAAGTCAAAAACTGTATACTTGCTCTCAAATTAGCATAAGTGTGTCACCAATTACAGGTATATCAAAGATAATCTATACATGTGACATCTTTGAAACTCAGTATATTTAATAATGCAGAAATGCTTGTTTGTTTCCTGGATCCTCTTATACAATAGGTTTTAGTCATAAAGGTAAGAACTGACATGGCAAATGAGAAGGGTCTCAGCAGTAGAGGCGTACGCATGTGGACACAGGGAAGGACAGCTTGGTACTCTGGGGAGAAGGAAGAAATGAAATTGAAGATTTGGAGTGTTGGGGCTGAAGAAGGAAAGATGACAGACCCCTAAGACAGGAAACCCCCCTTCCCCCCTACCCAGGACTCTCACTGTTCAAGTACTTCACTGTGGCGCAGGAGGCAGAAGTGTGTTCGGCATTCTCTACAGAGTGGACTTGCCACAGCTTCACCTTACCAGTCCCTGAAAATTAACCCCAACACTCCCTATTAACTGACTGATGAAGGGTAAACAATAGCTTTCTGATAGAGAGAGTAATTGAAATATTTAACTTTGCATTGTTTAATACAAGTATCAAATGCTAGATATAACTAGGTAACTTACAAGCAGTTCCTCTGACATCTGATTCAGATGAAACATAGTTAATACATAAACATGAAAATATAGAAAGAAGGTACACAAATATCATATCAAATCTCTATAAGTTTCAGATCAATAAATAAACAAAGTCAGTGCCTCTTTGGGCCAATGATTCAAGTGCGAAAAATGCTCTCATTTTGAGAAGAAGTTTCTCATGCATAATTAGGTAAGATAAACATCTTCAAAACTATTTTAAATGAGTAGTGTGTTTACCACAAGAAACAACATCTGATGAATATCACTTTGTCAGAATTAGTAGTAAGTGTCACTGAATATTCATAAACTTTTGTATAATTGCTAGACACCTTAAAGTCAAGTGTGAGAAGCAACACAAAAAAATTATATAACAACTTTTTTTCCAGCATAACATGGACGTGCGTCGTCACCACATCTTATTGAGTTTGTTATGTTTTTGTTACACTTATGAATATGTATCATTTCTGGCCAGTATTTTCTTTCAGGAGGCAGGTCTGAGAGATACAAATCAAATTACAGAATTCTGGTCCATGCATTACATATGTTCTCCTTCCATCAACAAGGAACATGTAAAGTATAAGTCCATGTTTAATCAGCACACGAAATCCTTTTTCGTCTATTTTTTGACAATCACTCAACTTCCTTGATTCACATGGATGCCAAACACAAAGAAATAGACCAATATAGCTGAAACTTGGTGTGCATTCTTTCCAAAGATGCTACTAACTAAACATGACCTCGATATGTGCTGGTGGTGGCACCTCTTGAACTTTGGATGGCCTTTTCAAATGCCCCTCGTATTCCTTAGTCAAAGAAATTAAACTTCAGCAAAAAACAGAATGCCCCAATATCATGTCCTGACCTACCTCAACATCCATTACATTCATATACACATCACATCATCATCATCATCATCAAACCAAAATTGCAAATATCAATGTATAATCCACTTCATTTGCAAATCTGCTACCACAACAACATCATCATCTCTCATAGACTTATGGATTTTCAATAACTTCTATGGTAACATAAATAGTTATCATGTACTCATCTCCATTAGAAAAACATCTCTAATCATAATCCAACATCAGTTCATTTCAAAATAAGTTCTTCTGTCTTACATTTCATAGGGATGGCTTACAAAATCAGCATAAAATCTTACCACCACTTACCACAAAAATCTTTCTTACTCTGTTACATTTTACTGGTATAAAGTGGCAAACTACTACATGTTGAATCTTAATAAGAACATGGATATAATTTTTGAAAACACTGGTTATTATAAAATGAAATTGGTGTTGTTTACTTTTCCCACACTGTAAGTCAAGTGACTGGTCAAGATATAGTCTTGTGTCTTACATGTTGCACACTGTATACCCCAGGATAGTAGAAGAAACCTAACTGCTCTTACTATCTAGATAGAATAGTAGAAGAGGAGTGATTCCACAAAATAAATATGAAGTCACTGGGTGGGGCAAGGCACAATGTGCCACATGGTGTATCTATGAAAGTACTACAGATCCCCCACCAGTTAAATAATGGCTTTTTAATTCGTAATTCATGTTGGATATAAGTTCAAATATTCGGTGATAGCAGAGATAAGAATCAATTTCCAATTTCTTTCTATTAGTTATTTCACTTTCACTGGTTCAAAGTACTCACCATAGGATTTGCTAAACTGTACAGTATGATCTTGACTGTGTAATGTAAGATGAATTTCAAATAAATTTCCAATGGTGTGTCATATATCAAAGAACAAATACCATAATGCTAAATGGGTAATAAGGTTGTCTGTACAATTTTAGCTGTGTAACATTCCTCAGTCCAAATAACTTTTTGGACTTCGGATATACAAGTCTTCATGCATTTGGATGTGGGTTTTCAACAATTTCAAATGGTCCTATGTAAATATCAAAGAATTTTTTAATTTCATTATTAAGAGCTTTAGATTTGCTGTAACATTTTTCAAAACTAAATCTCCAGCTTTGAATTCTGTGTTTTTTATGTGTTTGTCATGCCATTTCTTTTCATAATGGTCATTCATGGTTCTTCTAACTACTTCCTCTCTTTCAGCTGCTGTTATGCTTTTACATGCTGGAAACTCTACAAGTTCTTTAATTAAGTAAGGTGGCTTTTGATCAAACATAATCTCGTAAGGAGAGTATCCTGTGGTAGTATGTTGTAGGCTATTCATAATATCTTCAAAATCTTTAATATAATTTAATCAGTTAGTATGTTCTTTATGACAGTAAGTTCTGCATAATGTTCCAATTTCCCTCATATAATGCTCAGGCAGGCTACATCTTGATGAATAAGATGAAGTCAGGACATGTCTGATGTTATATTCTTATACAAATTCCTTCCAAAACTTTGAAGTAAACTTATTCCCACCATCTGATAAAATTGCTTTTGGTACGCCCACTTTAATAAAGTAGTCTTTCACAAATTTGGTTGCTATTTTCTTGCTAGTTGCTTTCTTTAAAGGATAAAATTTTACGTATTTTGAAAATAAATCTAAAATAACAAAAATATACTGAAACCCTCCTTTAGCTCTCAGAAGTTGGCCATACAAATCTATTCCCAGTAAATCCAATTGTTTATAAGGTATCACATTTTGTGAAAGACCCTCGTTAGTTTTGTTACTAATTTTTGTTGTTTGACATTGATCAGAACTGGTAAGTAAAGTACTAACCCTCCTAGACATGTTATGAAAATATATACATTCCTGGATTTTTTGAATACATTTCAATACACCACAGTTTCCAAAACTTTCATGTGTATATGATATCAAAGTATTGATGTAAGAATCTGGCCAGCAAACTTTCCATACATCACTATTTGAGTTGTGTCTATAATACAGAATTCCTTTGAAGACTAGGTAGTAAACTGTACCTTCTCATGACCTTTCTCCTCCAAATAACTTTTAACAAGCTTCCAATAATCATCACCATTTTGGTATCTTCTCAATTGATTATAGATTTTCCTAATTTCATTATCTTCTTTCACATCTTTAAAGTACATAATTTTGAAATTCTTTGCTTGACTATTATTTTCAATATCATTTACATTTTCCACAGGCATTTTTGTTAGGGCATCAGCAGTTACATTTTCCTTTCCTTTTATGAAATGAACTGTATATCTAGACTGCTGTAAGAACATTGACAACCTGGTAATTCTCACACAATACAATTTACATTCCTGTTTGTAAGTTAATGCTTTATGATCTGTATATACTTTGACTTCATGCCAAAGCAAATAATTTTTAAATTTTTTGAATTCCCATACTACTGCCAAAAGTTCCTTTTCTGTAATCATATAACTTCTCTCACGTTTTTGTAAGGTTCTACTTGAAAACACTATAGAATGATGTTCTACACTCCTGGAAATGGAAAAAAGAACACATTGACACCGGTGTGTCAGACCCACCATACTTGCTCCGGACACTGCGAGAGGGCTGTACAAGCAATGATCACACGCACGGCACAGCGGACACACCAGGAACCGCGGTGTTGGCCGTCGAATGGCGCTAGCTGCGCAGCATTTGTGCACCGCCGCCGTCAGTGTCAGCCAGTTTGCCATGGCATACGGAGCTCCATCGCAGTCTTTATCACTGGTAGCATGCCGCGACAGAGTGGACGTGAACCGTATGTGCAGTTGACGGACTTTGAGCGAGGGCGTATAGTGGGCATGCGGGAGGCCGGGTGGACGTACCGCCAAATTGCTCAACACGTGGGGCGTGAGGTCTCCACAGCACATCGATGTTGTCGCCAGTGGTCGGCGGAAGGTGCACGTGCCCGTCGACCTGGGACCGGACCGCAGCGACGCACGGATGCACGCCAAGACCGTAGGATCCTACGCAGTGCCGTAGGGGACCGCACCGCCACTTCCCAGCAAATTAGGGACACTGTTGCTCCTGGGGTATCGGCGAGGACCATTCGCAACCGTCTCCATGAAGCTGGGCTACGGTCCCGCACACCGTTAGGCTGTCTTCCGCTCACGCCCCAACATCGTGCAGCCCGCCTCCAGTGGTGTCGCGACAGGCGTGAATGGAGGGACGAATGGAGACGTGTTGTCTTCAGCGATGAGAGTCGCTTCTGCCTTGGTGCCAATGATGGTTGTATGCGTGTTTGGCGCCGTACAGGTGAGCGCCACAATCAGGACTGCATACGACCGAGGCACACAGGGCCAACACCCGGCATCATGGTGTGGGGAGCGATCTCCTACACTGGCCGTACACCACTGGTGATCGTCGAGGGGACACTGAATAGTGCACGGTACATCCAAACCGTCATCGAACCCATCGTTCTACCATTCCTAGACCGGCAAGGGAACTTGCTGTTCCAACAGGACAATGCACGTCCGCATGTATCCCGTGCCACCCAACGTGCTCTAGAAGGTGTAAGGCAACTACCCTGGCCAGCAAGATCTCCGGATCTGTCCCCCACTGAGCATGTTTGGGACTGGATGAAGCGTCGTCTCACGCGGTCTGCACGTCCAGCACGAACGCTGGTCCAACTGAGGCGCCAGGTGGAAATGGCATGGCAAGCCATTCCACAGGACTACATCCAGCATCTCTATGATCGTCTCCATGGGAGAATAGCAGCCTGCATTGCTGCGAAAGGTGGATATACACTGTACTAGTGCCGACATTGTGCATGCTCTGTTGCCTGTGTCTATGTGCCTGTGGTTCTGTCAGTGTGATCATGTGATGTATCTGACCCCAGGAATGTGTCAATAAAGTTTCCCCTTCCTGGGACAATGAATTCACGGTGTTCTTATTTCAATTTCCAGGAGTGTATTTCCCCATTGATTTCCTTAAATTTCCTCAAAAGCTAATTGACATTCATCAGACCAATCCCACACTGCATTTTTTCTTAACAGGTTATTTAAACATGATGAATTAAGTGCCAGTGTTTTCACATATTCATGATAAAAGTTCATTAATCTAAATTATGACTTCAGATCACTTTTATTCTTAGGTTTTGGGAATTTTACAATGGCTTCAATCTCAATCTTTTCTCCATCAGTCAAAATCCCTTTTCCACTTATGCAATGGCCAAGAAATTTTAATTGTTTCATTGCAAATTTACATTTTTCTAATTTTAACAATTCCAGAGAAGGGAAGTTGCTGCTCACCATAGAGCGGAGATGATGAGTCGCAATAGGCACAACAAAAAGATTCACAGAATTATAGCTTTCGGCCATTAAGGCCTTTGTCAGCAGTAGATACACACACACACACACACACACACACACACACACACACACACAAACACGACTTGCACACACATCTGCAGTCTCAGAGAACTGAAACCACACTGCGAGCAGCAGCACCAGTGCATGATGGGAGTGGTAACTGGGTGGGGGTAAGGAGGAGCCAAGGGCAGGGAGGGGGAAGGATGTTTGGCGGGAGTGGCGGACATGAAGTGTTGTAGTTTAGATGGAGGACAGGAGAGAAGGTGCGTAGGCTGGAGGGGGTATGTAGCGGAAAGCAGAGAAATAAAAAGAAATTAAAACACTATGTGTGGTGGTGAAATGATGGCTGTGTAGTGCTGGAATGGGGACAGGGAGGGAGCTGGATGGGTGAGGACAGTGAATAATGAAGGATGAGGCCAGGAGGATTACGGGAACGTAGTATGCATTACAGGGAAAGTTTCCACCTGCACAGTTCAGAAAAGCTGGTGTGGGTGGGAAGGATCCATATGGCATAGACTGTGAAGCAGTCATTGAGATGAGGGATAGCATGTTTGGCAGCATGTTCAACAACAGGGCAGTCCATTTGTTTTTGGCTACAGTTTGTTGGTGGCTAATCATGCAGACAGACAGCTTGCTGGTTGTCATGCCTAAATAGAATGCAGCACAATGGTTGCAGCTTAGCTTGTAAATCACATGACTGGTTTCACAGGCAGCCCTGCCTTTGATGGGACCAGACTGGAGTAGGTGGTGGTAGGAGGATGTATGGCACAGGTCTATTACAGAGGTATGAGCCATGAGGTAAGGGATTGGGAGCAGAGGTTGTGTAAGCATGGACGAGTATATTGTGTAAGTTCGGAGGACAGCAGAATATCATGGTAGGAGGGGTGGGAAGGATAGTGGGCAGGACACTTCTCATTTTAGGCCGTGACAAGAGGTAATTGAAACCCCGTGTAATTCAGGTGCTCCAGTCCCAGATGGTACTGAGTTACGAGGGTAAAGCTCCTCTGTGGTCGGATTGTGGGGCTTTGGGAAGTGGCAGGAGACTGGAAAGGTAAGGCATGGGAGGTTTGTTTTTGTACAAGGATGGGAGGATAATTACAGACAGTGAAGGCTTCAGTGAGACCCTCGGTATATTTTGAGAGGGACTGCTCATCACTGCCGATGCAATGACCATGGGTAGCCAGGTTGTACAGAAGGGACTTCTTGGTATGGAATGGGTGGAAGTATTGGAGCAATGACAAACTATTCATGTACACGAAAACAACCAGATGCATGATCAGAACCATGGTGGAAATAATTACCATCAAAGTCAATTTAATGACCCTGCGAATTACAGAGGTAGAGGTGGGGGTAATGGACATAAGAACTGTTCAATGGTTGACAGTTTTACTACAATCATAGGAGAGATGATGATGACAGTAATTATGAGAGGGGAGAAGATAGATGAAGGGATCGTGAGGTACGAATTGAAGAAATAAGAGACCCGATAAACTAAACGGCACTCTGTGTGTGGTCCAATCAGGAGTGTGACCTACCAGGACCAACATTAATCTTATTAGACAAGATGAGCGAGGTGGCTTGAGAGAAGACTTAATGGAAGAAAGTCGGCAAATTTCCAAATAACTTATGTTACCCATGGTTAGAGACAGAATGTACCATCTGGATGTTGATGCCCTAGAAGACACAGGAAGTGAAGCTAGTGCTATATCCCAGAAACTATATGAACAAGTATTAAATGCCAAAGTCAGTTTACCAAGTTTTCCAGTGATGGGTGTGAGAGTTGTGAATGCTGTTGGTGCCTAAAGCAAGCCCATTAATGAGCAGGTGTTAGTTAGCTTTGAAGTAGATGGAGAAGAATATGAAGCGACGCTCTTAGTGGTGTCAGTGTTGAAGCTGCTGATCATTTTGGGGATAGACTGGTTGAATGAGGTGGAAGCAATAGTCAGGTTTGACGAAGGCATCGTGGAGGTAAAAAGAAAAGGAGGAGAATGGAAGAAGTTGACATTTACAGAAAGGTGTGAAGCAGAAGCAGCAGATGAGGAACAATTTAAATGGGTGAGCTTATGTTGTGAGGAGGAGCCGGCAGCAGAACAACAAAACAAAGAGCCAGAGGAAGAATGTATGCTGACATTCTATGAGGGATTAGTACAAGAGGTTCAACACTGGGAAGCTATGATAGGCAAGAAACTGGAAAAGATGACACACTTGAAAGAAGATATTCAGAGGAAATTGGCTGCAATACTGCGTAAACATCAGAAGGTCTTCTCTCAACAGCCCAGCGTTATGAGAGGGATAGAGTGCAAATTAAAGATAAAGGATCACAAACTGTTCAATATCAAACAATACCCCATTCCACAAGCAAGAAGGGGGGCAGTGGAAGAAGAGATTCAGAGGATGATGGACCTTGGCATCATAGAGAGAGTGAATAGTGAATACAATAGTCCCCTATTTGTGGTAGATATAAAGGATGGGACGGTGAGAATAGTTTTGGATGCATGCATGGTAAACCGGATCATTGAGCCAGAGCGAGGCAAACTGGAGACAACAGAGGAGCTAATCCAAAAATTTCGAGGGGCAAAGATTATCAGTAGTGCTGACTTGACTACTGGTTACTGGCAGATACCATTGGCCCCAGAGTCTCACCAGTATACAGCTTTTACAGACGCTGGTAGGAGTTACCAGTTTAGGGTGTTGCCATTCATGCTTAATGTATCTGTTTTGTAATTTATTCGAACACTGGACAAAATTTTAGGTGAGGAGCTGCTTAAGAAAGTCACTGTAGATGTAGATGATGTACCGATTGCAAGTGAAACATGGGAAGAGCATTTGGACAAATTAGATGCCATTTAGAAGCATTTGAGTCAGTAGTAGTAACAGCAAACCTAGATAAGTCAGAGTCTGGCAAACCGCAGCTAAAATTTTTGGGCTACATAATTTCAGAGGGTGGTATCTGTCCTGACCCAAGCAAATTGGAGGCAATTAGGCAGTTTCTGGTGCCAAGTAGTAAGAAACAATTGAGAGCATTTTTCGGAGTCTGTGAATTCTACAGGAAATTCATAAAGGAGCCACTACTAAATGCACCAAATTTGAGAAAACTGACTAAGGCAAAGATGTCAGGGCATTGGAATGAGGATTGTCAAGAGGAATTTGAGGAGATTAAAGAAACCCTATACAATGCAGAGATACTTTACCATCCGGACATTACTGAACACTTCTATTTGGGGGCAGACAGCTTGGATTATGGATTGGGCATACATTTAAGACTTCTATTTGGGGGCAGACAGTTTGGATTATGGACTGGGCATACATTTATACCAAGTGGAGAAAAATGGGGAGGATGAGATCATAAAAACTATAGCCTTTGGTAGCAGAAGCCTGAATGCATGTGAAAGACAATATTCTATTACCGAAAGGGAAGCGCTTGCAATAGTATGGGGCTTCAAACTATTCCATTACTACTTAGCAGGAAGACATGTGAAAGTGGTCACAGACCACAAGGCCCTGACATTTTTAGCAACCAGTAAACTGAGGCATGGTCACTTAATAATATGGGCCCTTGCCCTGCAAGACTATGACTTTGAAGTAATATACAAGACTGGTAAAACCTACACAATACAGGATGCGCTATCAGGACTGCCGCTTGATTCACAGGGAATAACCTTGAGAAGACCACAAGGTGAAGAAGTTAGGATTAACCTAATGAAGGGAGTGCAACTTGAAGAGTTCATTAGGAGGTTTCTGAGAAATGTACGTAGGGAACAGAATGAGGATGACAGACTGAAGCTGATTAAGAGCAAGTACAGGTGTGCTGGAGGAGAGAAGATCTGCATGTATTATTATATCCACAACAGGATACTACACAATAGAAGCAATGAGAATGAAGAGAATTGGAAGCTGGGTGTACCGGAACATGTAGTAGACAAATTGATCTGGTATACTCATTATAGTAATGCTCACTATGGACCCAAGAAAAGTCTCGAGAAGTTGAAATTAGAGACGTATGGGGAGACGTATATGTAAATTGTCAAGTACTTGTGACACTTGTCAGAAGGCTAAGACAACCACAGTCCAACATAAGGGTTATATGCATCCCATAGTACCAGCAGCAGTTAAAGATATTGTAGCTGTAGATTAATTCGGACCCTTGCCTGCAGCACAGGGGAACTATATGCAGATTATAGTGGCTGTAGAATTAGTTTCGAAATTTGTAAAGTTTTATCCGTTGAAGAAAGCCACCAGCAATGTTACCATTACTGAATTGGAAAAGGACTATTTCAGCAGTGTATGTGTACTGAAATGGATTGTGAGCAACAATGGGTCACAATTTCAACCCAAGGAATGAAAAGAAATGCTAAATAAGCATCAGATAGAACCAATTGCAATCTCAAGATACAGACTGGCCTCCAACCCAGCTGATGATCAATGAAGGAATTAAATTGTTTATGTAGGACATAATGTCACAGGAAGCATGGGTCATGGAAGGAGTACCTGGGGGAATTTGAACGTATCGGGAATCATCTCCCACATGACTCCATGGGATTTGCACCATGTGAGAACTTACTTAACCAAGAACCTGATAGTCAGTTTCATGAGCTATTGGATTATCCACCTGGAAATAACTTAATGTGGAAGAAGAAATTAGAGTTAGTGCAACTGAGTGTGAAAGAGAAAGCAAAGAGGAGACAGGAGAGACATGATAAATTGGTAAAGCCAACAACTTATTGAGTGGGGGATCTGATGCTAGGAAAAGTGCATGCCAAATCAAAGAAAATAAATTCTGAGATACATAAATTTAACCATGTTTATAAAGGACCACACAGGATCACAAGAATTGATCACCTAAACAAAGTTGAATTGGAATATGTGCAAACAAATAGAGCTCATAGTAAGGAACATGTTGAGAATATAAAATGATACTATCCACGTAAGGAAAAGAGCAACCTAGATAATGGAATAGAGTGAGAGGAGGTGTAGGGAACCAGCAACTCTTTCACTGGTATACCAAGTGGCAACTGGTACACTCCCAGCTGGGTGAGACTTTATTTCTTATTTCAAGTTTCACTCCTTTACCATCTTTCTCTATCCTTAGGTTAAGAAAGTTAGTGTGTAGTAGTTAGAATAGGTAGTGGTCATCCAAATAATTCAGTCAGGAACTGTGTAACAAATTTACAGTTGACTTAAAATGAGGATAAGTAGTTACAGTTGATGTAGAGGATGAGATGTCAAAGAATCAATTAGTTAAAAATCGGTTTAGTGCCAGTACATTACAAAATTAATAGTGCCAGAAGTAATAAAATGAGAACCAGATCAGAAAGCCAATTTTTATAAAATGTGATGGGAAGCGAATTAGTCAAACAAGAGTTTGTGTTTTCTTATAGAGTTGTTTTATGAGGCATGAAAAGGTCAAGCAGTTGTAAGAGAATCAGAGTAATGTATCAGCTTGTAAATAGGAAGGCACATAAAGAAACATACATGATGAGATACTTGTTCGAATAAATGATGTGAGATATGATATGCAGAGAGGTCTAGGAGCCTGGAGTAGTATTTTTATGTAGTTACTGCAGAGAATATGGAGGGTTGGTGTATGTTGAAGATATATATACATATTTGCAGTTGAACTTGCTGTTAAGTTGAGAAAGTTATGTGTAATGAGGTGTGTTGAATATGAGATGTATGAACTATGTCATTTAGCAAACAAGCAACATCTGTTTGCAAGTATTTGTAGGTTTATGTGGTGATCCAAAGTACACCAACTTAGATAACTGCAGAGTTGACATAATAAACCTTCACCTGTCTGATCACCTTTGCCAGACAATGGAAATACTGATTATGTATGATTCACAAAGTAAGTATGAGATGATTGAAACAAGATGTACAAATGAAAAATGTTTAGAAAAGTTGAGGTCTGTACTGCAGTCTGAGACATGTGATGACATTTATTGTGCAGAAAATGTTGCAGACAAATGGAATAACTTTTATAACACTTTCTTTGCCCATTTGAATGTAACAAGTCCAGTTACTTTAAAAAAGAAATATACTCAAAACCACATAAGACTTCCTTCAGAAGTAAAACAGCTGAAGAAGAAAATGTTTATTACTTGGAAAATATATAAAGAGTTCCAGGACACATCAACTAGAGACAACTCCCAAACATGTCAAAAAGCCTATAAACGAGCACTGAATGTATACACAAAGGAAACTATACAGCAAAAAATTGCTACCTCAAATAACATAAGCAAATCAGTATGGAACTGTGTAAATGAGAGAATTAGCAGAAAACCAAAGCCTAGTGTCAACAATATCCAACTAACGACTGATAACGTAAATATTTCAGATCCATATATGATCAGCAATGCCTTTAATACCCACTTTACAAATTCACGAAACATGTGTGTGACCTCTGACACTGATGACTACAGAGCTCCTTACCAGGTAAAAAAAATCAGTGTTTATGTATGAAACAGATACAACTGAAGTAGAGGGAATAATAAATAAAATGTAAAGCAAATTCTCTAGAGGATGGGATGAAATCTCCTCCATTATATTAAAACGACACAAACATTCACTCATACCTGTTCTGGTCCACCTCTTCAATGAAAGTTTGAATAAAGATGCGTTTCCATCTGGATTAAAATATACAATAGTCAAGCCATTGCACAAAAAAGATAGTATCAACAAAGTTGAAAACTACTGATCCGTTAGCTTAATTCCAACCCTAAACAAAGTATTAGAAAAGATTGTTTCACTATGGTTAGAAAACTTTCTTTTCAAAGAAAAAGTGCTACGAGAAACCCAACATGGTTTTAGGAAAGGCTATTCAACATCATCTGCCATACGTGATGTAGTAAATACGATACTTATGAAATTAGATGAAAAAGAAAGGGTGACATGTTTGTTCCTAGATTTATCATGTGACACAGTACCTCATGAGCTGCTACTTGAGAAACTGGAAACTTATGGTATTAGATGAATAGCCAAAAGTCTTATACAGTCATACCTACAGGACAGATATCAGATCACACAAGTCACTCACAAAGTGGGCAATGTTATTAAGAAGTACAGTTCCAGTCCAGCTATAGTAAAGTATGGTGTGCCCCAAGGGTCACTTTTGGGTCCTTTATTGTTCATACTATATGTTAATGATCTGCCCACAGAACACAACAGCAAGATACTTAACTATGCGGATGACAAAACCGTTGTTATCTGGGGAACCAACGAGAATGATTTGGCCCAAAATTGTTCTGATGTCTTATTTGGATTGAAGAACTACTTCCAAAACAATCACTTAAGCTTAAACATCAATAAAACAAATCTAATGGAATTTCAAATACACCACAAACAAGATGAAATGCAATGGAGTGTTGTGTCTGATGATGGTCCATAAATAAAATTGAAAGACAAAGCTTCCTTCCTCGGCATAATATTAGATCCGCATCTCTCTTGGGAGCATCATATCAATTTCTTATGCCAAAAACTTACCAAATCAATTTAATCAATGTGGACAATGTCACAATTTCTTAAATATGAGCAAATGAGTATAATCTACTATGCTTTAGTGTATCCATACCACATATATCTAATTGAAGTATGGGGATGTGCTGGTGCCAAGCATGTAAATAGGGTATTCATCCTTCAATAAAAAGCAGTTAGGATCGTGTGTAAGCTTAGATATAATGAGTCTTACAGGTCAATTTTTAAAATTAAGAAACTACTATATATTTATAAAACTGTTCAGGTGGTGCTAAAATATAAGCTGTACAATCAGCTAAATAGAGAAGTGCACATGTACAATACTAGGAGGGACGATGACTATCACCTGGAAATAAATAATACAAAAAGTGCATACAAGAGTCCCTATTACATGGGGATCAAATTTGATAACAAACTTCAAAAAAATTAAAAAGCTTAAGTGGAGGTTGCCTTGAAATTGCCTTGAAGGAGTTCCTCGGCAATAAGTGTTTTTATGGTATTAAGGAATTCCTGTCAGAGGAGTAAAATACTTTCATTTGTATAAATAGTATTTATATGTACAAAAAAATAGCAACATAATTGTTTATCTGTTAGACCTACTTTATATAATTGTTTCCCACAATGTTATAAGGGGAAATGATCAATATGTAAACTATCCAAAACAAATCCTTGTATTTGTCTATGGAGAATAAATAAATAAATGCTGATAAAACAGGAAGTGTAACTCATGAGTAGTGAGTAATTCATGTATCCAATTAGCTATCAGAGTCAATTATGGTTATGCTTAGGTCAAGCTTTAGAAGCAGAATTCTGGCACTGTGTAATGAATAATAAATACCCACACAGCAGATTTGGATTAATGTTAATATAACAGGACATATTGTATCTCTCATCTGAGCATTAGTGATAACAATTCACATATGGCAGTATAAATGTTTGGCAAAATGAAATGATCAGTAATTTAAAAGTTTTCATTGAGCAACCACATTAGTTATAGTGATGCAAATAGTTATGTAAGACATATTTAGGGCAATAATGGAGCATTTAAGATTATTGAATCAATCTGTAGAGGTATGTGGAATTGTAAAATAACTGCATAAGTCAAGGTATAAATGTTATATTTTGTTCTCATATTCAGTTTCGCTTGTGTTAAAGACTCAAATGTATAAGTTGTGAATTTCTTCCTTAACTTTCATGTATGTTGACCAAGTGAATTATAAGTTAGAGTGATAGTAGTATAGATGGCAGGAACCCCGCTGAAAGGACGGCATATCAAAGGGGTAGCTGGCATTCAACTAGGTTTTTTTTCTTGTCTTTGCTGTAGCAAGTTATAAAAGATTGACCAGTAACAAATATGTAGTTAATGGCCCATACAAACATTTGAAAGTGAAGATTTTTGGTAATTACATGTAAGACAAAGTTTGTAAAAATATTTACCATGCTATGTTAATTAAGATAGATTGATGTTGTATGATGTTTCTGTAGGGGCAGTTTGCTATTGGAGTCAATAGGGTATTGTTTGTGATACATTGTAACTTTCAGTATGTGAACCAGAATCTAATGTTGCTCATCTTCATATATATGTTGTGTTATAATTTTTTCTATCATTCTTTTTTGCCTGTGGCTACAAAGAAGGTGATCCCAGGAACATAGATATTAGCATCTGACACCCAGGTTGATAGAAGACAGGAGTCGATTGTCGAGCTCTGCAGGAGGCAGTGAGATGAGTGTCAAGTGAAGGCAGTGCAAGAGAGATGGGCAAGAATGGTGGTTGAGCTAAGTATGATGTCAATGGCGGATGTGCTGAGTGAGTAGTAAATGGTAAATTCACCAAAGTGTGATAAATGAGCACGTCCCCCTGATCATTGTGGGGTTGACCCTCATCAATACTGATTCGCGAATGATGTAAACAAGTGCTGAATTGCGTGTTTTGCACCAATTGTGTCAGCCAGCAACAACCATAGATTGAAGTGAGGACTGTTGTGAATGTTAACCATTATTACTGTGTGTGACGAAGTACTTAAAATCAGCAACCAACAAAAGATATAACCATAATGAAATATGCAAGGCAAAGGTAGCAACTGCCTCCGAATTTGTGTATTAACAGCAAATACATATAAGTTCGTATATCGCAACCTTCGTGATCAATAAGAATAGAAAAACTTTCAATCATCAACTATTCCATCTCAGAACAGCCACAATAGGTTGAAATACCCCCAAAACAACAGCAAGAAAACCTATGGCCTTTCAGCCATTAAGCACATGGTCAAATGATCATAATAATTAACTGTTAGGCGGCTTTGGTAAATCACACAAAACCGAATAAATGACATAACAGGGGTGTTTCAAGGTCCATAACTGTATTGCGGGTCTGTTTAGGTTCTGGGTACTGTGTGGTGGTGGGAGGGAGTTTGGGAGGGTCTCTCTCTCTCTCTCTCTCTCGTTCGGAGGAAAAAAAAAAAAGCAGAGAGAGAGAGAGAGAGAGAGAGAGAGAGGTGGACCCCCTCCACACCCACACTGGTATGATGACCAACTCAAAAGGTCTACTGCTATCTCTGCATAATAAAGGGTTAGTGTTCACTAAAGTGAGGTGTCACAGGATGTGGGTACTGCAATGTTTGCGTATGTATGGCTAAGGCTAGCCATTTATATGTGCTCATCTGGAGATAGATTGGGAAGAAAGTCGAACAAAGGGTAGCGGATTAAGTGCAGAGGGAAAAAAGTGCCAAGGCAAGCGCCAAGGGGAAAAAAGCCTCTGTGGTAGTTAGGTTGGGTAGTAAGAGCAGTAGCAGATGCTTTGCTGACTGTGATAGGTCATGCAAGGCTATGTTATATTAGAAGTGGGTATCATGCAATCGGATACCATCTCATGCCAAGTTTTGTCATAAGAGATCAGTCCTAGACAGTGCTGCAGCTCAGTGTGCTATAGTATGTGCTGGGTTTGTGTGGATTCTCCTGGACCTGCTGCAATGGCTTCATCCCTGTAAGAAAGGAATTCAGTGTGGCAACGCATGTGTTGCCATTACGCCCTCTACTGCGCCATGTCGTCAGTGACTTAGTGCAGCTTCATGAGGCTGGTGCTGAGCAGCGTCCTCTACTGCATGGCACAGCTGTGCCACATCTGAGACTTGAGTAGGTCCACTTGTTCAGTGACCTGTGCCGTTTCAGTCTCAGAGTAATGCAGGCCGTTCGCTCGCACTTGCAGGATGAGGACTGCCGCTTTGGCTTCTTGGTCCCTTGTGGGGTCCACCCACGCGGCGGTTGGCATCACCGCCAATACCACTGGGGTGGTGGTTGTCTTCTTTGCACCTTTCACTTACGGCGCCACTGGGACAGGCACGTGAAAGTCTTTCTGTGAGGTTGCAGGAGTGTTCGCAGGTTCTGCTGCACGGAGGCTTTAGACAAAGACTGCATGCAGTTGCCTCAAGGCCTCTTCCTCCTCTGCTGCGAAGGCAGCTCTTTCTGCCACCATGACAGCTTTGAGGGCTGCAGTGACCTCCTTTATGGCGGTGCCGAGTTCGAGGCCACAGTCCTTCTTGGGGGTGCGAGCTGCATCCCAACTACCCGTCTCTGGGCGGTCGTCCCCCTCCTGGCAGCTGCTTCTGCACTGTCCCTCAGCTGGGGCAGGCTTGTCTGCACCCTGCATCATTGGTGACGTCATCTTCACTTCTTCCACTGCGTCAGTGAGGCCACAGCCACGTCACTGCCTTCAGCATGGTTGCGGCTTGAGAAAGCCGGGCAGCCATGCGAGCTGGCAACATGCGGGCCGCCACCCCGACGCAAGTCGCCAGAACATTACTGCTGCAGTCGCAGGTGTGGCTGTCGTGCTCACTGGAGCACTTGATGCACCACGCCACGTTGTGGCAATACTTTGCGACATGGTCCTCGTCCTGGCACCTGAAGCACTGGGGCTGGGAGTCCATGGTGGTCGGGAGAGCTTCTGTCATAACCAGGAAGCCCAGCAACTTCTGCAAGCCTAAGATGTTGCTCTTGCCATTGGCCATTTCCAGGGTCTCGGCATAGAGTGGCGCCCACTTCTTGTTGGTCTGGTTGTGCAACCAGGCAGTTGCATTACCAAACCCAGCTTGCAGCAGCCCTTCCCAGACTGCTGCCTCATCACAGTACCAAGGTAACCCCCTTAGGAGTGCCTTGGTCATCTTATTCCTTCCAATGGAAGGTGCCTTCTCATGCACTGGTGGTGCATCGACAATGTGGTCAGCCACTGCAACCTTTATCACCTTGTGGTCAGCCACATTTGCAGCCCGAACACAGATCAGCGAGTCTGTATTGGCAGACTCATAGTGTAGTGCCCCCAGAATTTTACGAAAGTCTGGAGACACTTGTGTTCCAGCCATTTTGAACATGCATTATTTTAAAGCAGGATGTAAGGATGAGTATGGGATACTGCACCCATTTGTTGTTTGTGCAGAAGAAACTGGAAGGGAGATAATTCGTTGGCGCTGGCAAGTGTTCAGTGCAACCTGCCAAGAATAAGCAAATATGGCCCAGAAGCTCCGTGGCCGCCTGCAAAGAGTAATGTAGCATTGTATTGTTAAAAAACAAATGGAGAGACTAGACTGTTTATTAGATGTTGAACTGCTGTTGAGAGTACATGGACTGGATGTGGATAGTCAGCCATGATAAAAGCTTATGTATTAATTGTGTTCAAAAATGTGTAATTAACTGATTCTGGGTGCCTGGTAATGTGTGGGCTTACGTCATAAAGTTTAGTTGTTTTTTGTACAAACTGGAAATAAATATGTTTTGGTGCATTGAATAATATTCCAAGATAGTGCATTCTTTAAATAAGAAGAGATAGAGCGAAAGAGTGAAAATTTCCCCTTCCTAGCAGTGAAATCTTTGGAGAAGCATCTGCTGCTAGCAGAAGACATCAGCACTGCAAGAAAGCAGAACCAGAATTCTTCAACAAGTAAGTCTACAAAAATGCTTAAGCTGTAAGAGCTTAACATTACACTGGGCCACTGCAGTAGACTACCTCATTCTTGGCGCAATTCGTCATAATGTCAACTAGCACTGTCCACCTGCCTTTGCACTTGATGTACAAAGGGGGGATAGGCCACGAATCATCTTCTCGGGGCTTTCTTGCCTGGTCAGCAGACTCAGTGAGTTGCACAACAGAAGGACCCTTCATAGCAGCAGGTTTCCTCTGCATGTACTTCTTTCCCATGCTGTGGGGTGCACAACATGACAATCTGCAGGCATTGGTTGACCAATGCTTTACAGACTTGCCCAATTGTGAAGCACTTTTTCTTGAATAAATCATCCAATTTTTCTGAAGCTGTATTGTTTGACAGTATATGTACATCTAAACTACTGATTTCCATCCCATTCAGGTAATTCCTTCATGGTGAGTCATTTTCTTTTGTCTTGGAGTATACTTAATTTTGTCTTGACAGTAACATTAAGAAAAATAGTTACTCAGTTAAATGAAAGTAAGTTTTTTTTTAATGTAAAGTTATACTATTTTGATTTGACTGCTGAATTCTACAAGGGAGTAGTTGAAATGTGTAAAAGTAGGATTGCAAATGGCAATGAAACTTGGACGAAAAAGCTACTAAAGTATGTATTAATTAGGAGATCCAGAAGAAAAAAAAGGAAAAGAGAAAGAGAACGAAACAAGAATAACAGATAAAATAATTTGTGATAGGGAAATATAGTGATGATACAAATTCATCTCTGATGGAGAATTTCAGATTTTTGAGGAAAATTTGGGCTTACAGTTGGTTGTCCTCAAATACATTCTATGATATTTTGACTGGATGCTCACCAGTCATCATCAGATGAGTCTTCACAAACTGATAAGGAAATCATCAATTTCACAACATATAGCAGACTGTGAGTAATTCAAATGTGTTTCAAAATCAAGTTACCAGATGAACCATACAATATTCCATTGTCAACTTCACAGAGAAAAAATTGGACAATTTGGCATTGACTGAAGGACTCAGTTTTGCACCTACAATTAGAGCTCCACCTTTGATAAATTTTGGGAATGGGGTTGAAGAAGCCATATGATGCCTTCCTTTGGGTGCTGGAGAGGAAATAAGAAAGGAAACTTATCATGTTCTTTTGAAAGCTCCACATCAGTACAGTAATCTGGCCTCTGCAGAAAGGACAACACTGTCAAATCTCCGAGAGGACAGAAATATAACTGAAAATCCTTAAAGAGTAATGTAACAATTATTGGTGTAATTATGAATTAGACTTTAAAAATGATGCAAGGCTGCCCAAAAATATTCACTGGTTTTCTGAGAATGATAAGGTGTGTGATCTACTAGATAATTCCACATCCATTTATGACCCTACAGGATGTGTGCAGTGGGAAACTTATGCACTCCTATATTCTTCCTCATTACCTCAAGGGATATAAGCAACATTGGTGCTCCACATATGATTTAGCAAATATGTTGCTTCCTTGCTGAGGTCATTGGAGGCAAAGTCACACATCATATAAGAAATGGCTGACCTTGCAAACATGTTGGGGCTTTGCTTCTAAGTAGTTAAGACCATTTAGTCAGCTTTGACATAGTATCTCTTTTAGCAAAGGTCCATTTCACCAAGATTCTTTGCCACTAATTAGTAACAAGTTTCAAGTGGACATCACTATTTTGTTTTGGCACACCCGTTCCTTAATCTATTTTATGATCAGCCATGCCTATACTGAAAAGATTGACAGCATTGTCATGGGTACCCCTCTGTCTCCCCTAGCAGCTATACTTTTGTGAAGGACTTCAATGAGAGAGCACATGAGTCAGTGATCTTTAAATTAACTGTATTTTTAAGGTGTGTGGATGATACTTTCACAGTGCAGCCTGAGGGGAGATAAGTTAGTGGAGATTTTACATCACCTCAACTCTATTCATAAGAATATCTGGTTCATTATGGAATTAGTAACAGATGATTGTCTGCCTTTCCTGCATAGTTTTGTTAGATGGAAGAATGTTGACTCTCTGGATAATTCAGTTTACCATAAGCCCACACAACCATCTCATATTTCCAATCACTGAATTATCATCACCTGTTGTAAACCACAAGTGTACTGAAAACACTTGTATGCAGAGATCACACAGTCTCAGCTTGCCTAAAGAGCCTGCCAAACTAAAGAAAGTGTCAGAAAAGATGGATATTCTATCATGCAAACAAATGAAGGGTGCTGTTAATTAAAGCCAAGAACCTGGAAATGGGCAAAGAGGAGAGTACAATGGCAAAATCTCTAGCAGTTCTTCCCTTTGCTGATAATATTTCATTTAAAATAGCAAGAATCCTCCATAACTTTCAGGTGAAAGCAGCTTTCCACCCACCATCTAAGATAATTGACCCACTGGGATCAGTGAAGGACAATTTGTTCATGTGGAAGGCTGTAATTTACTAAGTACCTTGCTGGTGAGGTACGGCTTATGTAGACCAGACCACAGGCACCACCGAAGAACATTTCATTGCACATATGTGATGCACTTGTGTTTAGCAACCAAACAAATCTGAACATATCATAAGAGAGAGATGTTTTGTGCTTCCTTCAAGGTGACACTGAATGGGTGGGCAAAATTCTCTGCTGAGCAGGCATCAAGCCAATTTTCCAGAGCAGCAACAGAATGACAGATGTTCTTTGCACAAAAGATGCATGGTGTCAAAGGTTATAAAATGTGGATTAATGTCTGTAAGTTAGATGGGGTGACCCATCAGCACATGGATATCTGAACACAAAAGATATATTTGCTTAAGACAACACACCAAGTCAGCAGTGGCAGAACACCAGGATGAATGTGGTAAACAGATTGATTTTGGTGAAGCTCGCATACTGGCAAAACAGCCTCTTACTTTCAGGAAGGATATTAGAGAGACAGTAGAAACTTTCCACCAATGAAAAGAAATAATAAAAACTCCAATAAAGAACTTCTAACATCCCGCCCCCTCATTCTTAATAGCATATCAGAATTAGATAACAGCCACATCTGCAGGTATATAAGAAACAAAGGTTTCTCATTCAGCAGAAACAAAAACACTCTAAAGAGGGTCACTTGCAACAGTGGCTGGAGTGTTGGTAGTTTTACATACTGACAATGTGGTCACAGACCTAGAAAAACTTTATGGACTGTGACAATGGCTATGGGACCTACAATTATAAATAACCAACTTAATGCTGATGTCCCATATAAAATCGAACAATGGGAAGAACATCTATGTACAAGCCAGAAAAGCTTTGTTATGGGAAAGAATCCACCACAGTCATGTAAATCTCAATACAAACAACAGGAAACTTTGTCAACTGTATAGCTTCCTTACTGGAAATCTGGACATGGATGACTGAGAGAAGGTTGACATGTTAACCTGTCAACAGGCCACAAGGTTGAGTGATAGTACTGCCATCCATCAGATGAGGAAATTTGACAAACTGCAGCAGAAAACCACCATGGAAGGACTGATGCTGGAAACTTGATGGATGGTGGTTAACCTTTCCAGCCACACCTTAAGCAATGCAGCCACACAAATTCTGGCTAAAGGGATGAATTTTGCAGTCATACCAAAAGGAGTTCCGAAAGAAGACATCATCAAATCTGTTGAGGCTTTGATTTGCCACAAGCTGAGGTGCAGAAGATTAGACAAGAAACAGTATGGGCCCTAACTCATGCAAAGCCTCCAAAACAAAATATCAACTAGGAGGAACATCATGCTGTTGCAGAACTGAAGAACAGCTCTCATTTAGTAATAACATGAGCAGACAAGGGAAATGCAAGTGTTGTGTTGAACATGGAAGATTGTAATGAATGAATGGAGGATCTTCTGATTGAACCCATCTATAAGAAGCTTAAGATAGATCTGACAGCCAAGATAATCAAATCAATGCAAGCACTGCTACAGCAAACTACAATGAATTTGACGCAGTCAGAATGTTCATCCCACAAGTTCCACAGGCACCAAGGGTATATGGCGTACCAAAGATCCATAAAGAGGCCTTTCCTTTATGACAATTGTGAGTACAATTAATCTACCTATGTACAGTCTAGCAAAGGAACTGGCTGTAAAGCTCCAACATTAGGTGAGCCAAACAAATTCATATGTTAAGGACTCCACCCATTTTGCAGAACTTTTAAAAGAAAAGTGTATCTTGGCCACAGACCTGATGGTTAGCTTGAAGTCTTTATTTATGAATGTACCATGAACATCTTAGAGGAGCAAGTGGCACCCCATATCTGCAAGCTAGTGTGCCACTGTTTAACAAGCACCTATTTCAGGTGGAAATGGGAATTCTATGAACAGACAGATGGTGTAGCTGGGGGCTCCCCTTTCTCACCTATTGCAGCAGACATCTTCATGGAAGCATCTGAAGAAACAGTGCTCCAGTCCACACCACTACACCCAGAATGTTGGCTCCAATATCTTGATGCTACCTTTGTTATCTGGTCACATGGAGAGGAAGAGCTATGAAATTTCCACCAACACTTCAACCACCGGCACAGCAGAATCCAATTCATTAGGGAGATATAAAAGAATGGAGTGCTGTCTTTCCTTGACATGGAAGTTTACAGAAAGCCTGATGGTAAACTAGGTCACAGAGCATATAGGAAGCCAGTACTGACAGGTACCTTCAAGCCTCGTCTCATCATCATCCTACACAGAAGAAATCTGCCCTGCATATTTTAACCATAACGGCTCACAGGATCAGCAACAAGGAATATCTAAAGGGTGAACTACAAAACCTCAAGTCAATTTTTGGTGCTGATGATTATGGAATGAAAGTAATAGATAAAACTATGGTGATAAGGAATGAAGGCGTTAACAGAAGGTAGCATAAAACATCACTCTATTACTATATGCTCAAGGTGTCACTGCATGGGTAGGCAAAATTCTCCACTGAGCAGCCATCAAGCCAATTTTCTTAAGCAGCAACAGAATAAAAGCTGTTCTTCACACAATGAAAGGTGCAGTTGACAAACTACAGGCTGTGGGAGTTTACAAAATCAGGTGTGAATGTGAATTAGTGTATGCAGGTGAGACAAGGGGGCCCATCAGCATCAGACATCTTAACATGAAAGATATATCTAAGACAACACACCAAGTCAGTGGTGGTAGAACACCAGGAAGAGTGCAGTAAGCAGATTGATTTTGGTGAAGCTTGCGTACTGGCAAAACAGCCTCTTACTTTCAGGAGGAAGATCAGAGAGGCAATAGAAACAACCAAGTGACCCACCAATATGAATAGAGAATTTGGGTACTGACATCTGACATCTTGGCTGTCAGCAATAGCAGTGTTATGGGACAACAGCTCACGTGAAGCAATAAATGTAGGCATGCAGAAGACCACAGCAGCCACAGGTACATGGAGTACTCATGCACCTCAGCTGGCACTAGAAAGCAGGAAAACAGCACCAAGTCACAACTGTCACCTGGATTTCCATTTACTGGTTTCCTTCAATCACAAGCAGTAATGCAAGCACCAATAATAATGTCAGTTTTCCACCAGTGAAAAGAAATAATAAAAAACACCAATAAACAACTTCTAACATACCTCCCCTTCATCCTTAACAGCCTATTAGAATCAGATAACAGCCTTGTCTGCAGGTATACAAGAAAGAGAGTTTTTTCATTCAGTAGCAAACAAAAACATCCTGAAGAATGTCACTTCTATGAACAGAGAGATGGTGTAGCTGGGGGCTCCCCTTTCTCACCTATTGCAGCAGACATCTTCATGGAAGCCTCTGAAGAAACAGTACTCCAGTCCACACCACTACACCCAGAATGTTGGCTCCAATATCTTGATGCTACCTTTGTTATCTTTAAACATCAATAGTTTTACATATTGACAATGTAGTCACAAACCCAGAAAATTTTTGTTGAAGTCTGCTATTGCCAATTATTTCATCTCTATTGGACATTCAATGTATAATTATTCAAGAATAGTTTTGGATACACCAAAATCCGTTTTGTGACTCCATTCTTAAAGAACCCTCAGAAATATGCACAGAGCAAAATCTGATGAACTGTGACAGTGGCTACCAGCTGGATAATGCATGGGATCTTACTATCTCCGTGGTTTTCTCAGATCAAAGACAACATAGTGTGCTGATGGCCACAGTGAGTGTCATCACTGAGGCCAGCTGAGTTCTGCAGTTCCACCAGTGAGGGTGCTGCCTGGGTAGTATGGTCCATCAGTCAACTTAATTTTGAGGCAATGGTGGGTTACTCACAGTGCAATATATATTGTGGAATTGAGGTCACCTTTTTCTGCCTTTGATGGCTCACCTGAGGATGAATGGCAGGTGCCCAGTCAAAAAGTCATGGAGTGTAGTTGACGATGACCAGCAGCAAGCACAAGAGTTCCTTGAATACTCATTTTGTTGGAAAAATTTTAAAATCACGATATAAGGGCTTTTCCTTCATTTGTGCTAAACGAACCATTGGCTTTGAGATTTATTTTGTGACAAACTTTTTGTTGTTTAAACATAATGCTGAATAAGGTTTTGGAATAGGACTTGAGTATTGCTTTGATTGCTTTATGATTGATAATGCTTTGACTGAGATATAATGTGACCAAAATGAATTATCACTCTGCAATGGATTATGCACTGATCTGAAACTTCCTGGCAGATGAAAATTGTGTGCTGAACTGGGACCTGAATCTGGGACCATTGCCCTTCACGGACAAGTGTTCTACCAGCTGAACAATCCAAACACTGGTTCATTTCCACCTCCACCAGTATCTCTTCTCCCAATTTCCAAAATCCATAGAACTTGTGTTTATTTTATGGTTATGTCTCATTTGAAGTTGCTGAAATATTGAGGTTTATCTGGTCACAAACACTCAGGGGGCCATCTGATCATTGTATGTTATGTGCTTGGTGAGCACAGTGCTTCAAGCTAATAGCTCTACTTTCTGTGTTTCATTTTCCAAAAGATGCATGTTTATAATAAATGTCCTGTCCGTATGTTCTCTTGTCTGTGTTGTGTGCTTGTCTTCTTGACATATGTATTTACATTTGACATTGTTTGATAAACTGGTGATATGTTGATATTCTGACATACCCTGCCATCAACAGGTAAACAAAATACTAAAAAGTGACACTTACTACATGCAGTTAGTGTAGTACATAATTTTACAAGAGAGGGGTGTGTAGAAATTCAAACCACTTATCTCATTGATTCTGATTCATTGAGATGTTCTTTGATGCTTGAATGGGAATAGGTCCAGTTTTTCAGCTAGACTATGAAACACACCCTTTCATCTCATGTCAACTTGTATTGTCATATGATCAAATACAGTGTCGAAATTTCACAATAGCCAATACATATCTGCCTCAAAATGTGCTATAAAACTGCCACAGAACCCACTATAAACCTCTGACACAAACTTACCTAGCACTTGCCTTTATATAAATGAATAACAAAATCAACATTTAGCACATCATTGTCATAATTACGTTTATAGAATTCTAATGAACAGTTAAATGTCCATATAATTTTATGTGTGCCAAAGAAGTCTATAGTGACAAAGAAGACATTTTAAATAATTTATGTCAATGTACATTGATTCCTCCTACAAAAAAAAAATCATGGAATTTTACATCAAGGCAATGACATAAGAAATATTCAAATTATAAATATTATCTTTGTGAACCAAACCCACATCCTAATATACTGCACACACAGACCTGCCAATTCAGTATCAGTTTGAAATAAACCCAGAGCCATTAGTCATGAAATCTCAAAATTATCACATTGTTCATTGATATTTTCCTTGCAACTAAATATGCAAAATGACTCTGGCTCAAAAACCTTTTAGTAGAATTGTACTTTCCATTTCCGATGTTCTTCCATTGTGTTATGTGACAATGTCATAAGGTTCTAAAAATGTGAACACAGAAAGCATTCACAGGTCTTACCTGCCTAAGATCAAACTAATGTCTATAGATCTCATAAAAATTATGATCTTTTGATTGAGTATTGTAGTTAGCAGGTAAGTAATAGAAAGTGGTAGTTTTAGTATATTTGGTGATAATAAACACTTTTTCCTACAGTTCTGAATTTTATTTTGGAAGAAATTCTGTTTTGTTTTCTCCTCTCTTCCACACTGCATGAAACTAATATGAGCTGCCTTTCCTGCTCATCCTCCTCATCTTCCTCCTCCCCCCTTCCAACAGTCAACCCATCCTTCCCGTCTCCAGAACAGATTTTACATGCACCTCCAACACACAGATCACTATATCATTCTGCAGTGAGCTTATTTAACAAAATATAGTTCACTGTACACTTGACCTGCAAAAGATCACAGATAGCACTTTGAAATTGTTGTCATTACTCACAGAAAGAAGACCTTCATAATGTATGTGAATCACATCAGTGCCAGGTGTATGATAAAATGGACCTTTGTTCTTAACTTTAATTAATAGTATTCTTATGTTGCCATCAGCATCTCCTAATATGAGAATAGATTCTTGATTGACATCTTCATAGAAATGATAACACATTTTCATAATAATTGATGGCCAACGAGTTACCTGAAACCAAAATATTAAAATTATAAGGCAGAAAGAAGGATATTTAATCTTCTGTGTTAATACTACAAATGCATAAAGTTAATGTAAAACATTTCCTCACTGCTCGCACATTATGTTAAACTGACCAAGAACAAAGTACAGTACTTTATGTTATGTGTAACAGTAATGACATTATCCTATTGGTATATTTGATAACTCTGCCAATACCTTTGTTTGGATCATGAAATTTGACTTAGCAAACTGAAATGTTATGGCACTAATATCATACCTCTTGCATGAATGGCGTCTTTCTCAATAACAGAAAGCTGATGGTCTATGTCACCAGAGTAAAGTAGCCTTGGAATGGGTGACCATAATATGCAGGAAGGGGTGAGAGGTGAAAGGGGGGGGGGAGGCAAATTGTGTGTGTGTGTGGTTTGAGGTTTTCAGGCGCTAAACAGCATGGTCATCAGCGCCCAAACGCATAGAAACAGGAACACATGCGGTGAAGGGACGAAGACGGACAGTGAACAAGGAGAACGGCTAAAAGACACAGACCTGACGCAGTTCCAAATCCTCCCATACAGAGGCAAAACAAGAGGAGAAGAAACGTACTAAAAAAGGAAAGGAAACACAAGGAAAAGAGAACAGAAACCGAAGTGAAACAAGTAGGAAATTGTGACTAGCGGACCTCTTACCTAAAACCTGGGTGAGCCAGTCACCCAGTAGCACATCAAAATCCTCTCCCTAAAATCCGAGGCAACAAATTGGACAGGACACAAAACCGTAAGACCTTAACCACAGTCATTGCATCGTCTTGCAAAATGATTGATTCATGTATCAGCACAGATCTGGGAGTGCACCACTCATGCATGGCTTGGTGTGCTCTTTCCTCACATGATATTCTACAAGTGATGGATGGAGGGCAACAAGTGGATTCAATGTTTCTGGATCTCTGTACGGCATTTGACACAATGCTCCACTGCACTCTGTTAATGAAGGTACGAGCAAACAGAATATGTTCCAAGATGTGTGAGGGGCTTAAAGATTTCTTAAGTAATATAACCTAGTATAAGAAACTGCTTGTCAGCTCCTGTCTCGAGTTCTTTGGCTGATATTCATCTGACGATTTTTCTGGCATTTTGCCAGCACGAGTCATTGACATTGTCAAAGCTTCACCCTCCACTGTTGGTGGTGAACTGGAGCTGTGCTTTTGGCCACAAACTAGATGTACATGGCATGGCAATATTGAAGGGCTTGTCTGTGGTCCTTTCCGGTGCAGTCCTCCTCTTGCTATCAGCAACGGCCATTCACTGGAGGACGGGAAGCCAGGATCCATTTACACTGAGGCTTTCTTCATTATTGTTGAAGCTGTTCTCATGT
Organism: Schistocerca americana; assembly: GCF_021461395.2. Taxonomy (NCBI): domain Eukaryota; kingdom Metazoa; phylum Arthropoda; class Insecta; order Orthoptera; family Acrididae; genus Schistocerca; species Schistocerca americana. The sequence goes on from NC_060124.1 coordinate 319,942,564, forward strand.
TTATGCATCTCTATAGGTTCACTGAACAAGTGGGTATGATAGCTCTTCACAACTTCCATGTCGGCGAATTTTAGTATGTGGTCAATCTCACAGAGTTTGTGCTCTGCCATGGCCAATTTCTCCACTTGCCACAACCTGCATTGTTGCTTGTGTTCTGTGATCCTGGTGTTGATTGGTCATCCAGTCATTCAAACAAAAACTTTTCCTCATGTGCATGGTATGCAGTATATTCCTGACACTGCAAGTGGGTCCCTTTTCTCCTTCACTAACCTGAGACACTCTTTGACCTTCCCTGTTGGTCTGCAAATAGTCTTTACATCAAATTTGCACAATATACATCTGATTATGTACGCCACTTTGGGAATCTATGGTAGAAAGGCTGTAACTGGCATTTACTGATGTATCACTTTGCCAAGTGTTTGACTCTGTTATACTTCTAATACAGCTTATGGAGTACTCAATGCTCCTCAGAACAGTTTCCAGGTTTGCATTTCATGTCTGAGGTGCTGTGGCTCACATATTCATCTTGCTCACACTATGAGCATGTTAATCATGCATCTTTTCTGATTTGACAGTTTGGGCAGGTATCAGTCCTTCTGTGTTGGTTTTCAATACACGCTGTCTCGCAGGCTTTCACCATCCCTTGTGGCCAGCACATATAGAAATGGCAGTTTTTTTTGTCCTTTTCTACTTCCATGGTAAATTTTATGTTGGAATGGAGGCTTTCCAAGTGTCTTAAGAAGTCACCGAGCTGTTCCTCAGCAAGGCTCTACACAACAGAGGTACCATCAATGTATCTGTACCACACCTTCAGCTTACAAGATGCCAAGCTGAGTGACTGCACTTCAAAATATTCCATGAAGAAGTTGTCCACCACTGGACTAAGAGGACTGCCCATGGTGATACCTTCCAACTGTTTGTAGAAACAGTTGTTCCATGTGAAATAGCTCATGGTGAGACATGCATGAAAGAGATTGGTGATGCCTTGCAGAAAATGGAACCAATGTGCCCCACAGTCACTTAGTGACACTTTCATAAACAAAGAAACAATATCAAAGATGACCTGGGTGTCATTTGGTGGAAGTTTTAGTTTCTTCTGCTTCGCAGTGAACTACCCTGAGTCCTTTATGTATGTGTCAAGCTTCCCCGTGTGCTGCTGGAGCAGAGAGGCCATATGTTTTAGCAGTTTATATGTTGGTGAGCCAATAGCACTAACAACTGGTCTTAGTGGAATATTGTTCTTGCGGATCTTCGGTAATTTGTACAGCCGAGATGGTAGGGCTTCTGTGTCATGCAGGTTCTTCTGAATGTCTGCTGGCAGAGAAGACACCTCATTTAATTAACCTGATTCATATTCTATGTGATACGATGCACCTGACCTGCACTTAGTTTTTGGTATGTTGTTGGGTCTAATAGGTACCGGATCTTCTGCTCATAATCTTTGTTCTTCATTACGATGGTCATAGTCCCCTTATCGGCAGGCAGTACCAATATACTCTTGTGGGCATTAAGCTTCTTGATAGCTTGTACCTCTTCTTTCTTCAGGTTGCAAGCCAGTGGTATTGCTCAATGCAATAGCTTGTATGTTTCGGTGCATACTTCCTCCGCCAGATGGCTGCTTCGGTTTTAGCAATGATGTTCTCAAGAAGTATAATTCTAAGGATGATAGAAAAATTCCCTTCTTTTTGAAGGACAGACTCTTCCTCTTCATTTAATTGGTGTTCAGTGAGATTGACCTCTGTGTGTGACATGTCAGGAATCGCCTTGCCAGTCTGCTTCCGGCATCTTACAAACTTTTCATTCTGTTGCTCAGTTCACCACTCAAGTACATTCTGTATGCTCCTGTGAGTGATGCTGTCAATCTTGTCTCAGTCATCTCGATGCATTCCAATACTTAGTTGACAGAAAATGTCCACCAGTTCCTCATCCATTCTTGCCAAGTATCTCTGTGTTGTATGCACATGAGGAAAAGTTTACATTGGAATGACTGGACAATCTTTCAACACCATGATCACAGAACATAAGCCACACTGCAGGTTGGGGCAGGTGGAGAAATCAGCTGTGGCAGAGCACACACTGTGTGAGATTGACCACATACCAAAATTGGCTGACGTAGAAGTTCTGGCTGTAGAGAAGAGCTATCACAGTGACTTGTTCAGAGAAGCTATAGAAATACACAAACATTAGAACAGCATCAAGAAGAAAGAAGAAAACCTGAGGGTAGATGGATCCTGACTTCCCATGCTGCAGTGAACGACCATTGCAGGTAGTAAGAGGAGAACTGCACCAGAAATAAGAGCAGAGAAGCCCATGGATGTTGACACGCCCGGTACATATAGCCTGCAGCCACAAGCTCAGCCCCCATTCTCCTCCAGCAGTGGAGGGTGAAGCTTTGACAATGCCAGCCACTCATGCTGGTTAAATGGCAGAAAAATTATCAGGTGAACATTGACCAATGAACCCAAGTCAGAATTCAACAGTCAGTTTGTCAACAAGTGGCCAGGAATGCCTTAGCAATTTTATAGAACCCAGTATCTTGTATTCCAAGGAGAGAGTTCATTTAAGACAAGGGTATCATCCGGAGTGCCCAAGGGAAGTATGAGAGGACTGTTATTATTTCCTATGTAGATAAATGATGTGATAAGAAGATACCAGATGACACAGATAAAATTTGTAGTGTGAGTGATGAGTGGCAGCCAGCTCTAAATGTGGAAAACTATATGTTAATGTGGATAACTGGGAAAAACAAACCCATACAGTATTAGTAGTGTCCTGCTTAACATAATCATAGCATTTAAATATCCAGGTGCAACACTGAAAAGCAATATGAAATGGAATGAGCACATCAGTCTGATAGTAGGGAAGGCTAATGCTCAACTTTGTTTTATTGGGAGAATTTTGGGAAAGTGTAGCTCAAAAAAGGAAATGGTGTTTAGAATGCTACTGTGACACATTTTTGAATACTGTTCAAGCATTTGGGATCACCACCAAGAAAGATTAAAGGAAGACATCAAAGCAATTCAGAGGTGAGCTGTTAGATTTGTTACTGGTAGGTTTCATCCCCATTTAAGTATTAGGGAGAAGCTTTGTGAATTCAGATGGGAATCTCTGGAGGGAACATGATGCCCTTTTTCCAAGAAACTATTCTGGAAATTTTGAGAAGCAGCATTCGAAGCCAGCTGCAGGACAATTCTACTGCCGGCAACATAAATTTTGCATAAGGGCCATGAAGATAAGATATGAGAAATTAGGGCACATAAGAAGTTTTTTAGACAGTCATTTTCCCTCACTGCATTATAACTGTAGATGTACTGTGCCCAATCATGTTCATAACCTGCATACACATTCTTCCCATGACTTTAATGTGCAATTCAAAACTGTAATGTTTTCTGATGGTACAATCACACTAGTCAAGTTTCCAAATGCAGCTTTGGCAGACACAGCTCAGGTGATAGGTGATCAGGCCTAGACATTTTCCACAGCTAACAGTATAAGTCTTAACTTCACAAAGACTCACATTATGCAGTTCAAACAAGCAAGAGTGACCTTTTAGCACTGTGAAGTAGGCATCAATGGTCATATACTGTATGAAAAACCCTGCATATAATGAGTAATGAGCTAAAATGGAGTCATCATGTAGATAAATTGGTCAAAAAGCATAGTTGAGCATGTTTTGTCCTTAGATGCATTTCTTGTCATATTGACCTAAAGAAAGTGTTTGGGGTTATTCTGCATATTCTCTGTTGCCTTGTGGCGTTACCTTCTGACATAATGCATCTGAACTACATAAAATGTCTGTTCAGCAGAAGTGAAAAGTGCAGAACCTTTCTAACGATCTTGGAACTCTTACACTCACTTCCTGATATATTTACTCCTTAAGGTTTTTGTTGCTGATGCTGATAATCAGTTTCAAATGAATTATCATTTACAAAGTCTTGATGGAAGACACGAAAATAGTTTACAAGTAGACAATGCCTCCTTTTCTTAGATTCAGAATGGAGTTATATATTAGGAAGATATTCAGCAACCTTCATTTAAAACAAATCAGGAAATTAGGAACTTCTAACAATTCAAATGAATATTAAAAATGTACCTCATTAGTTAGTCTTTTTACGTATTACCTGAACATTTAGTCTCAAGGTTTGAAAAGTTCCATTAGCTACAAGACAAGTACCAACGTTCAATGTAAAGCTACATATGTAGTAGTATTTTACAGTAAACAAGACTCAATATTCAGAGATATAAATAACTATTATCTTTGAAAAGCACCATTGTAATTCAGTAAGTATTAAGTTACCAATAGCAGATAAGCAGTACCGGTAGCTATTTAGTGCTGTTGCGGAAGCAGCAGCTGTTTTCAAATGGCATCATTTTTTTTCTAATTTACTTAATAAAAACTGTTGACATCCCACCATGGGCTTTCCATTTGTTAATTTACTTACTACATTTAGCTGGCATTAGTAATGAACAGCATTAAGCAGCATAGTGGTAGTGTACTGTTAATGTATCACTTGCTTATGTCTTGTTAATGCATAACTCACATCATCCCACATTCCAATATGTTCTCCTTCTTAATTTGATCTACAGAATATGATGAAAGTATGAATCAATATGAAGAAAAACCTGTATTTACAAGGTCAAGGCCTTCATTTCAGAAAGATGTTGGTTATCAATTTGATATTGAATTTCATACCTGGCTGATTAAGGATGCTGCATAGAAATAAGAACTGGCTCAGAACAGCTTGATGGAGGGGAACACATTTTATTTTGAAAAGACATATGTGATCTGTCTAGTGACTGGTGAGATAGCATATGTCACACAAAATTATGTGAATCATGACAGCAGTTTTACTTTTAATGTAGTTTGTCAACTCATCTGAAATTGGAATAACATGCTGATTTTAATGGAGTAGCAGTGGAAAGTGAGTGCAAGCTGCTAGATGTATAAGCACAAGGCCAGGCACCAGTCAAATTCATTCTTTCAGTGTGTTCTGTAGATACCATTCAAGAGGAGAAACATTCCTTTGGACATGAAATCCTTGAGCAGCTTTGTGACCATGTTTGGTTCAAATACTTTACCCTTGTCTTACTCATCAAAATACTTTTATTTTTACATCTGATGCATTTTGCTACACAGCATCTTCAGAACTGTGGTATGAGAAGTGATATAACAAAACAAATTTTATATAGTAACAAGTTGTAGTGTAAGTCCTGTTGATGCATTATGTGGCTTAATAGAAAAATTGCATCTAGTCAATGCAGAACATCAGTGGCCAAACAAGCTCCCACCACATGCTGTGTTACAAAGTAAACGTATTAAGCCATTAGGTGGTATTAGAGGCAAATGTCATGCACTTAATTATGATCTTTCTTGAACTATTTCAATCATGGAAAATTTATTAATCTTCCTTAAATATTACATTAAAAATGAGAATCGTATTATTATTTTTATTTATGTGAGTGCTATTGTGCATCATGACCCATGCAACATGAATCAACACTGGCTACAACATTTCAAAATACACTCTTTAAAAAACAATTAGAACTGAAAGTATTACAAATGAGGACGAGAAAGGAAACTTTATTATGACACTAGGAGAAAGAGAGACAGATCCTTTTTTTCATCACTTCATAAAGGAGAGAATCATTTCTAACAGTTACACTAACTATCTTAAGATAAAAGTAATTGAAGAGAATTATTAGTGTTAATGGTAACACACTGATGTGACAGAAGTCATAGGACAGCAATATGCACATATAAAGATGGTGGTAGTATTGCATTCATGGATATGCACACACACAGCCAGTGGCAGTATCATGTATGTAAGGTATAAAAGGACAATGCATTGATGCAGCTGTTATTTGTATTCAGGTGACTGTGAAAAGGTTACTGATGTGTTCATGGCAGCACAATGAGAATTAACAGACTCTGAATGCAGAGTGGTAGTTGGAGCTAGATGCATGGGACATTCCATTTTGGACACCATTAGGGTATTCAATTTTCTGAGATTCACAGTGTCAAGAGAGTGCTGGAATACACAGTATCACAGAGATACTGAAGGAACTGAACTGGCAGACTCTTGAAGACAGATATAAACTATCCCAAGAAAGTCTATTGACAAAGTTTCAAGAACCAGATTTAAATGGTTACTCTATGGATATATTACAACCCCCTACAAATTTCTCACAGAGGGATTGTGAGGGTAAGATTAGAATAATTACTGTAAGCACAGAGGCACTCAAACAATCATTCTTCTCACACTCCATACATGAATGGAACAGGAAGAACTCCCAAATAACTGGTACAATGGGATATACCTTCTGCCATACAACTCTTGGTGGTTTGCAGAGAGTATAACACAGATGTAGATGTAGGTGTAGAGTACCAAATTTCAACTATTACCTCTCACCACAGACAATACAGTGGTCAATGTCCATCACTTAATGACTGGGAACAGCAGTGTTTGTGTAAAAATTGTATATCCTAACAGACAAGCAACATTGCATGAAATAACCACAGGAATCAACATGGAATGTATGACAAACATATCTGTTAGGACAGTGTGGTGAAATGTTGCATTAATGAGCTATGGCAGAAGACAACCAATGTAAGTCCCTTTTTTAATAGCATGACATGACCTGCATCACCTGTCCTGGACTCATGACCATGTAAATTGCACCCTAGACATGGGAAACTGTGGTCTAGACTCATGACCATACCAGTTGCACGCTATATATGAAAAACTGTGGTCTGATCAGATGAATCCTGACTTCAATTAGTAAGAGCTGATGGTAGTGTTCAACTGTGGCACAGACCCCATGAAGCCTTGGACCCATGTTGTCAACAATGCACTGTGCAAGCTGGTGGTGGCTCCATAAAGGTGTGGACTGTGATAACATAGAATGGGCTGAGTCTACTGGTCCAAGGTAACCAGTCATTGACTGGAAATGGTTATGTTTGGCTACTTGGAGACCACTTGCAGCCATTCATGGGTTTCATGTTCTCATACAATGATAGAATTTTTATGGATGACAATGCACCCTATCAACAGGCCACAATTATTAATGACTGATTTGAAAAACATTCTGGATAATTCAAGTGAATGATCTAGTCACCCAGATCACCCAACATGAATCTCATTAAACACTTATTGCACGTAATCGAGAGGTCAGTTCATGCACAAAATCCTGCACTGGCAAAACTTTCGCAGGTACCAATGGCTATAGAGGCAGCATCACTCAGTGCCTCTGCAGAGAACTTCCAATCAATTGTTGAGTCCTTGCCATATCAAGATTCTGCACTACACAAGGCAAGAGGAGGCCCAATTTAGTATTAGGAGTTAATCCATGACTTTTGCCACCTTAGTGTAATGTGCACTGTGACTATGGCCGTAGTTTCTGTCTGAAAACTGTGGGAACATCTGGGTATAGAAGCTGTACACCTGAAGAAATCATGAATAAGCTACCCAAGGAGATGAACAGAAAATATGCTAAACGAAGTAATGAAGTAGCCACTGTATATCTACATACTAACAGTTTACAATGCATGCCATTACAAAACACCCAAAGTGTATTACAGACATCTCATACTGAAAATTGCAGGGGTTGTTCAATAAAGAATGATCATAATTTCTTTATGTTCATAATTTCTCACACTAAAATATAATCTTTTCTTATTCTGTTAGCTTAATGTGCAACAAACATGCTGTAGTAGATTCATTGTTGGGACTCCTGGTTCCTGCCTGTGAAAGGCTGGCAAGGTCAGACATGTTCAGTATGCCCTACTGCTACAATGGTGGTAACATATGAGGAACAATATGCAGCTCAGAAATTCTGCTTTCGTCTCAACAAACCTTCAGCTGAGGCCTATACAATGTTACAAGAGCCCTATGGAGACTCTTTTTGCAGAAGAAACTGCGAAAAGGTGGGAATTTAAGAAGATGGGACCTGGATAAACTGACCAAACCAGAGGATGTACAGAGTTTCAGGGAGAGCATAAGGGAGCAATTGACAGGAATGGGGGAAAGAAATACAGTAGAAGAAGAATGGGTAGCTCTGAGGGATGAAGTAGTGAAGGCAGCAGAGGATCAAGTAGGTAAAAAGACGAGGGCTAGTAGAAATCCTTGGGTAACAGAAGAAATATTGAATTTAATTGATGAAAGGAGAAAATATAAAAATGCAGTAAATGGAAAATGGAAATGAGCGTTTGGCGTCATTGGCCGGGAGGCCCCTCGCGGGGCAGGTCCGGCCGCCATATCGCAGGTCTTATTACATTCGGCGCCACATTGGGCGACCTGCACGCCGGATGGGGATGAAATGATGATGAACACAACACAACACCCAGTCCCTGAGCGGAGAAAATCTCCGACCCAGCCGGGAATCGAACCCGGGCCCAGAGGACGGCAATCCGTCACACTGACCACTCAGCTACTGGGGCGGACAATGCAGTAAATGAAGCAGGCAAAAAGGAATACAAACGTCTCAAAAATTAGATCGACAGGAAGTGACAGGCTAAGCAGGCATGGCTAGAGGACAAATGTAAGGATGTAGAGGCTTATCTCACTAGGGGTAAGATAGATACTGCCTACAGGAAAATTAAAGAGACCTTTGGAGAAAAGAGAGCCACTTGTATGAATATAAAGAGCTCAGATGGAAACCCAGTTCTAAGCAAAGAATGGAAAGCAGAAAGGTGGAAGGAGTATATAGAGGGTCTATACAAGGGCGATGTACTCGAGGGCAATATTATGGAAATGGAAGAGGATGTAGATGAAGATGAAATGGGAGGTACCATACTGCGTGAAGAGTTTGACAGAGCACTGAAAGACCTGAGTCGAAACAAGGCCCCGGGAATAGACAAAATTCCATTAGAACTACTGATGGCCTTGGGAAAGCCAGTCCCGACAAAACTCTACCATCTGGTGAGTAAGATGTATGAGACAGGTGAAATACCCTCAGACTTCAAGAAGAATATAATAACTCCATTGCCAAAGAAAGCAGGTGTTGACAGATGTGAAAATTACCGAACTATCAGTTTAATAAACACAGCTGCAAAATATCAACGTGAATTATTTACAGACGAATGGAAAAACTGGTAGAAGCCGACCTCGGGGAAGATCAGTTTGGATTCCATAGAAATGTTGGAACACGTGAGGCAATACTGACCCTACGACTGATCTTAGAAGAAAGACTAAGGAAAGGCAAACCTACATTTCTAGCATTTGTAGACTTAGAGAAAGCTTTTGACAATGTTGACTGGAATACCCTCTTTCAAATCCTAAAGGTGGCAAGGGTAACATACAGGGAGCGAAAGGCTATTTATAGTTTGTACAGAAACCAGATGGCAGTTATAAGTGTCGAGGGGCACGAAAGGGAGGCAGTGGTTGGGAAGGGAGTGAGACAGGGTTGTAGCCTCTCCCTGATGTTATTCAATCTGTATATTGAGCAAGCAGTAAAGGAAACAAAGAAAAAATTGGAGTAGGTTTTAAAATCCAGGGAGAAGAAGTAAAAACTTTGAGGTTTGCCGATGACATTGTAATTCTGTCAGAGACATCAAAGGACTTGGAAGAGCAGTTGAACGGAATGGACAGTGTCATGAAAGGAGGGTATAAGATGAACATCAACAAAAGCAAAACAAGGATAATGGAATGTAGTTGAATTAAGTCAGGTGATGCTGAGGGAATTAGATTAGGAAATGAGACACTTAAAGTAGCAAAAGAGTTTTGTTATTTAGGGAGCAAAATAACTGATGATGGTCGAAGTAGAGAGGATATCAAATGTAGACTGGCAATGACAAGGAAAGCGTTTCTGAAGAAGAGAAATTTGTTAACGTCGAGTATAGATTTAAGTGTCAGGAAGTCATTTCTGAAAGTATTTGTATGGAGTGTAGCCATGTATGGAAGTGAAACATGGACAATAAATAGTTTAGACAAGAAGAGAATAGAAGCTTTCAAAATGTGGTGCTACAGAAGAATGTTGAAGATTAGGTGGGTAGATCACGTAACTAATAAGGAGGTACTGAATAGGATTGGGGAGAAGAGAAGTTTGTGGCACAACTTGACTAGAAGAAGGGATCGGTTGGTAGGACATGTCCTGAGGCATCAAGGGATCACAAATTTAACATTGGAGGGCAGCGTGGAGGGTAAAAATCGTAGAGGGAGACCAAGAGATGAATACACTAAGCAGATTCAGAAGGATGTAGGTTGCTGTAGGTACTGGGAGATGAAGGAGCTTGCACAGGATAGAGTAGCATGGAGAGCTGCATCAAACCAGTCTCAGGACTGAAGGCCACAACATCAACAATGGAGAGTCTATACTTCCATATAGCACAGCTTGAAGGTGGTTTAAAATGTTTGAAGAGGAGAGACAATCGATTTCAAAGGAAGGTGGACCTGATTCTCCAGTTACTGCTCTTATGGAAGATAACATCAATGCTGCTGCTGTCAGCGTGAGAGAGGATCGACGAATTACCTTAAGATCACTTTCTGAAATATTAAACATTTCATTGGATGCCACTCACTCATTGGTGACCAAAAAATTACATGACACCTGTTTGCGTGCAGTGTGTTCCAAGACTATTGATTCAAGTACATTCAACAAAAGGACATTCATGTGCAGGTCTGCATGCAATTAAACTTGATGTTAGAGGAAGTTTCTTCCAAATGTAATCACTGCTGATGAAACTTGGCTACAACTTGTTGATCCTGAGAACAAACAGCAAAGCTCAGTGTGGAAATCTCCTTCATCACCAACCCCCAAAAAAGCAAAAGTGATTGCTTCTGCTGGGAAAGTTATGGTCACCTCATTCTTTGATATTCATGGAATGGTTTATCAGCATGCTGTACCTGCACACACATCAGTAACTGGACAATACTACATGGATGTCCTGAAAATATTGCAAGTCCATATCAGGTGCAAAAGATCACATTTCTGTGAAGCAGGCTGGATGCGCGGCCGCATATTGCTAATTTTGTTGCTGAATATCTTGCAAAAATCAACATGAAGTGCTCCCTCATCCTCCCTATAGTCAGGATTTAGCCTCATGTGACTTTTTTCTATTCCCTAACGTGAGAAAACGCCTCCATGGGAGGCATTATCGATCATCAGAGGCAGTGGTGAAGACTGTGGAGGCGATTTTGAAGGACCTCTCAAAAAGTTTGAGAAGAACCATCAAAATTATGAGGATGAGTAAAGGTATGTTGTCAAAAAAAAAAACAAAAAAAAAAAATTTATGACCATTCTTTATTGGGCATCCCTCGTACAGACAGAACCTGAACGTCATATAAGACAGAGACATGCACAGAGGTCCAGCTTGTGTGCAGACTGCGACAACACTGGACTGCAACAGGTTTGGACAAAACAAGCCTGTAACATCACCATACAGGCCAAGAAATCCTGCATGCATGCACTGGTGTGCTGCAGGCTCAGCAGAGGTATGCATAGAGACCGAGGCCATGGCTGCACTCAGCAACATTGTGACATCCCTACGCAGGCAAGGCAAAGCTGGTTGGAAGCACTGCGGCTTACAGGCTGGTGGTATCACTGACTACCATTGCAGGCTATGGTCTATAAATTGTGAGAAAAGCAGTTCTTAATAGAGTAGTGTAGATTTCCATATTTTTCTTATCACAGAAAATGAGCAAGGAAACTAAACATGGTTTGCAAAGGAAGGAGAGTGTATCAAAATAAGGTAAAGTAAAAGAAAATTTAATCATTAGTGAATATAGAACCACGCATCCTTAAAAAAATCTTAAAAGTTCCATTTGGATGCTATTTAAGCCTATATTTGATAATGATGGGAAAAACATTAATTTTGTTTGATGTTTGCTCTGCAGTGAAATTTACTCTCATGCTACAAGATCAAGTGGCACTTCACACATATCTCACCATCCATGTATGTCTAACAAGTGTCTTGTGTGGACAAAAAATGCCTTCTTAAACCTGCCCAGCAGATAATTGTTGATAAATAGTGGCTATGTGTGTGCAAGACCTAAGTTCATATGGAACCGTAGAAGGTAAAGGTATTTTGGACCTGGTTCAGGCATTAGTCAATGCTGGAGAACTTATGATGAAGTATCTTCAAAGACTATTATACCTCATCCCACAACAATGTTGTGGCACATGGCAGAAAGTGCTAAAAGCCCAGAGGTGTAATTATGCCTCAGGTAATTGATTATATCACAAGTGGCGAATGCTCAGAGCTACAAGTATGTGGAAATGTAGTGTAAGAAGAAATATGTCTAACATGTACTATCACCTGTTTTGAGACTGGACTCTGAAATTTCAAGACCCTGTTTCCAGAAGAACCAATAATGAGTGATAACTTTAAAAGGGAATTGTTGAGACCATCAATGCTATTGCTGCACTGGGTGTTTATTCATAATTCAGTTTTTCCTGCTATATGCTAAATATAACACTATGAACTGCTTTTAATGCAGCATATATATGCGTCAATTGTGAACATGTTCATGGTCTTTTGACTGCAGTGAAACCAGTTGTCAAGTACACAAAGAAAAGGGGTCTTTTCCATGTTCCTAATAGATCACTGGAACAGCACAATGACACTTACTGGAATATGTAGCTGACATTGTTACAATTGGTAGAAAGCCAAAATTCAGCTTTTTGCAAAAAGCTCTCTGAGAAGGGAGAAATAGCTTGAATTGAAGAAATTTATATTTCACTGATGAGTGAACTAATTTCTCTTCTGATGATATGCATGCTATTCTGTTTCTGTAATTCTTCTACATTGGTGTTTAATTTATAGCATGCCTTATAAAACACAAATAGTTTTGAAGCCCTTCAAAGAGACGTTCAAGGAATTGGAAGTGGAGAAGTCACATGCACTGCACCTTCTATTGCCATGGAAGATGTCACTCCTACAGCATTTGAGTCAGGCACCTGAAGACAGAGAAGCCTTTGAAATATGATTGCCATGTAAATGACTTATACTACACTTAGAAGAAAAGTAAATTGCCCAAAGATGTGAGGTGGCAATTTTTATCTTACAGCATTTCATTATCTGAAAATAAGAGGCGCAAAGTCATGGCAGAGGTAAGATGTAGAATTTGTTTATTGCTATATTAATAAATCCTTGTGGTCAGTTCCAAAGTGAAAAGACCCAGGTCAGCCACAGTATCGAGTGAAGACCTCAAAGGCTCAGATTTAATGTTCTCTTGCTTTATTAGATCACCCAACTGAACCTGGTGGTGCCCTTCAATGAAACAGTTCAAATACCTTCAACAATAGAACATTTGGTTTTATTTCCATAAACTTTCATATTCAGAGTAGAGTTCACTTGCAAAACAATGTATTAAAATGTATTTGTATCTTTCCAAACAGACAGATGTATTATGGTGAGAGAGGAATATATGAGCCACAAAGAAGCAATTCTTTCATCAAATTCCACAAGTTTGGTTTGTGGGCAGATGTCAAGGATAGTCTTACTCCAACAGAGAAGACATATTGGTGAGATATTTACACTACCGGTCATTAAAATTGCTACACCACAAAGATGTCATGCTACAGATGCAAAATTTAATGACAGGAAGAAGATGCTGTGATATGCAAATGATTAGATTCTCAGAGCATTCACACAACGTTGGTGCCAGTGGCGACACCTACAATGTGCTGACATGAGGAAAGTTTCCAACCAATTTCTCATACACAAACAGCAACTGACCGATGTTGCCTGGTGAAACATTGTTGTGATGCCTCATGTAAGGAGGAGAAATGTGTACCATCACGTTTCCAACTTTGATAAAGGTCGGATTGTAGCCTATTGCAGTTGTAGTTTGTCGTATCACAACACTGCTACTCACGTTCTTCGAGACCCAATGACTGTTAGCAGAATATGGAATCCGTGGGTTGAAGAGGGTAATACAGAACGCCGTGCTGGATCCCAACAGTCTCATATCACTAGCAGTTGAGATGACAGGCATCTTATCCGCATGGCTGTAATGGATCGTGCAGTCACGTCTTGATCCCTGAGTCAACAGATGGGGATGTTTCCAAGACAACAACCATCTGCATGAACAGATCAACGATGTTTGCAGCAGCATGGACTATCAGCTCGGAGGCCATGGCTGTGGTTACCCTTGACACTGCATCACAGACAGGAGCGCCTGCGATGGTGTACTCAATGATGAACCTGGGTGCACAAATGGCAAAACGTCATTTTTTCGGATGAATCCAGGTTCTGTTTACAGCATCATGATGGTCGCATCTGTGTTTGGGACATCGCGGTGAACACACATTGGAAGCGTGTTTTCATCATCACCATACTGGCATATCATCCGCCGTGATTGTATGGGGTGCCATTGGTTACACATCTCGGTCACCTCTTGTTCGCATTGATGGCACTTTGAACAGTGGATGTTACAATTCAGATGTGTTACAAGCCGTGGCTCTACCCTTCTTTCGATTGCTGCAAAACCCTACATTTCAGCAGGATAATGCATGACTGCATGTTGCAGGTCCTGTACGGGCCTTTCTGGATACAGAAAATGTTTGACTGCTGCCCTGGCCAGCCCATATTCTAGATCTCTCAGTAATTGAAACCGTCTTGCTACAACACGCCAGTCACTACTCTTGAGGAACTGTGGCATCATGTTGAAGCTGCATGGGCAGCTGTACCTGTACACACCATCCAAGCTCTGTTTGACTCAATGCCCAGGCGTATCACAGCCGTTATTATGGCCAGAGGTGGTTGTTCTGGGTACTGATTTCTCAGGATCTATGCACCCAAATTGTGTGAAAATGTAATCACATGTCAGTTCTAGCATAATATATTTGTCCAATGAATACCCATTTATCATCTGCATTTCTTCTTGGTGTAGCAATTTTAATGGCCAATAGTGTAAATCAAAACTGCAAAATGGAAGAAAATCTAGCTTCTTACTGGAAAATAAACAGGCAAAGTTTTCCAACTCCTGTGCATACAAGCAACTACAGAGGTGGACAAAAATACAGAAACACAAAAAATACAGCACATTAGCATGCCTAATACAGTATAGGAAAATGGTTGGTATTCAAAATAGCTTTCAGTCATCTCAGAATGAACTTTTAAATAAAATACTTTCAGGAACTGATAATGAAGAAAATGTCACTGGAATATATGTAAATTTCTCTAAGGACTTTGATTTCATAGTTCACATTAAACAATAGCTTAAGCTTGACAACATGAAAATTAGAGGAACATCCAATAACTGGAAAAAATAATGTCTAAGTGGATGAAACCAAGTGGTTGAAGTGCAACACCAAAGTTTCAACATATTAAGTCTACATTTTTCAAACAATGAAGCCATTAAATATGGAGTGCCACAAGGGTCAGTATTCCAACCACTTCTATGTTTCTGTTATATGTGAATGACCTGAACAAATTCAGTGAAAACGCCATTCAATTTGCTGTTGATACTAGTGTACTAGTTAGTGGGAAACAAATTGAAACACTTCAGAAGTTTACAACAGAGACACTGAACAATAATGAAAACTGAATCAGTCATAACAGATTGGCAATAAATGCAAGTAAGACAGTGGTGCTAAAACTCTATAATGTGAAAAAAGATGAGCAAGCTGTTCAGATCCAGATAACTGATATAGACCATTGTAGTGACTCGAGAATTTCGGTGTAAACTCTAGAGACACTTGGCCTTCCACCATCTCGAACACCCGATGTTTTAAAAGTAAGTAAGAGAGCAGAAACATATCTACTATGCTGCCGGTTTCTGTGTGCAGGCTGGTTTCTGTGTGCAGGTTGGAAGTTTGTAATGAGAAGATGATAAGCGAGGCAGTAGAACGACGCTGCCAAGTGTTTTGCTGCAAGAGCCACAGACACTGTGTGAGAGGACACGAAATAATTAAAAGCTATTCTTTGCTGTGTTAGTGAATGTCATTGTTGAAAAAAAAAAAAGGAAAACAAACATTTGACTATAGACTTTTAACTTACTTCATATCTTAGCTCTGAACAAAGCAAGACACATGGGAAGTCTATAAATTATTTGGTTGTTAAAACCAGGCAATTGTGATTGTATTTAATTGTATCTAATGGGTATCAGTGTAGTGTACTTGCAAGAGTTTGTATGATTATATGAAACTTGTGTAAAGGAAAATACACCTGAGCAGAAATGAAAGTATGAGAGTTCCGAGTTATTTCAAGTGAGAGAGATAGTAATTTTTTTGTTCCTCTAACCTGCATTATTTCTTCAGAGAAGAAGTTATGGAGATCAACACAGCCAAATATCTAGAGAAGAGGATTGGGTAATGTTTCAAGTAATTCAACTATAATAAGAGAAGTGTGAACTTCGCAATCCAGTTTTGCATCGCTTCCCTTGTCGCTGAAACCATTAGAACGTGTCGGGCGACGTGATCAGGACTCAAAGAAAGAGTCATTTTGAAATGAAATCAAGATAAGAAGATATTGTGAGTTGCCATAGCAACCAATAGTAACAAGACAAAATTGTTTTGCAAAGTTGGATTCTGCATAAACAGTAAACAGGGGTGAAAATTAATAAATACCATACAAGAAAAGATGCAAGGAAAATCTCAACAGTTTAGACTAAGAAGAGTTCTGATGAGATCTATTTGATGACAAAGATCCAGTATGGAGAGTAAGCAGCCCTCACACACATTGCGGGGGCATGGACTCCATGACCAGAAACCAACGCCAACGACGGCAGCTGCTGCTCACTGGTGCTGACTACAAATCCGTTCACCGACACTGTCACTGAAACCAACCTTTGACGCTGCTGGCACCTGTGCTGTTCACCAGCACTGATTCCACACTTGCTCACTGATGCAGCCTAAAACTCTACACCAGGTGAGCGAAAGACAATTGAGTGTGAAGTTAAGGACACTGTTCAATAATAGACTGTTATTATATTCAGGGTGAGTTTTTTAATAATAACATGATCTAAAAGTATGAAAAAATATGGATAACACTCAAAAAACTGGGGAAACATCAGAACCAGCCATGGCCATGGCAATAACGACAGAAATGCACACTGGACTGAGGTAGCAAATTTAATTAAAGCACTAAGTCTTAAATTAGACTCAGTGAATACTCACTAAATGCTAGATTAGATAACCAAAGTGAAGCTGCAAATGCTCAGATTGCAACTTTAAGTGAAAAATTAGATGGACAGAGTGCAAATTCAACTAACTTTAAGAGAAGAACTAAGTCTTAAATTAGATTCAGTAAATACTCAGTTAAAAGATTGATTAGATGAACAGAAGGCAGATTCAGCTGCAATAAGAAAGGAGCTAAGTGCTACTTTAAGTGAATAACTAGAAGCACAGGATGAGGTTTTAAATGCTAAGTTCAATGCCTTAAATGATAAAGTGAAGAGTTTGCAAATAGATTTAAAGAATGAATTAAGTAATTCCCTGACTATCCATGTAAACTAACTGTTCACTGACTCTAGTCAGATACAGAGTAACGAATTTCAGGACTTAGTTAAAAAACTAGAATTTGATATTGAAGATATATGTAATAATGTATAAACAGAACTTGGCAAATAGTTAGGATCATTTCAAAGTGTACATTTGATGCTGTAAAACAAAGATTACACACTTTAAAGGAAAGTGTTGAGAAACAGGACAAATTAATACCTTTAGTCCAATCGCATAATACATGTATTACTACCCAAGTAGATAATGAGGAACATGGCTTTAAGGAGAAAATAGTCATTTCAGACTTAATAAATATAAGTAATCTGGAGGAACAGGTAGAGGAAATAATCGATCAAAAAGTTGCCTCGGGGATAATCTCATTTCGACTGTTGCTTTTTCCAAACCTAACGATACTTCTTATGCTATCACTCTGCTTCTTATACTATTCTATCATCCACCATTAGGAGAAGTCATCCTCAGTTGTTGGAGGATTGTGCCTGTTAAGTTGCCTTCAAGTTCCACTCAAGTCAGCGGTGGTCTCGATTGTAATGTTGACAGCAGCCAACGCAGTCTCCGGAGGAGTGTGCCCGCTAAGTATTTGGAAGAAGTCATCCTCAGTTGTTAGAGGATCATGCCAATAAGTATTTAAGTTGCCTTCAATTCTGCTCTAGTCAGCGGTGGTCTCCATTATTTTTGCCTAGCTAGCCAGTCTCTCCTGCCATCCACGTATAGTTAGGTCTTATTTTTGCCTAAGCTACTCTTTGAAAGTAATCTCTTATCCAGAAAGTCCATGCCAACCTGGGTGCAGATTAATAAACTGCAAAGAATATTAGAGTAATAGAAAACATAATTTTGTATGAATCATTATATAATTGTGATAATATGATACATACTTTTATATGTAATGCAGAATGTTTTTCTACCTTTTACGAGATGTGATGTGTAGGGGAGGGTTTATATTAGTTTTTGGAGAGGTGGGTAGTGTAAGTACAAACATGGGTAACACAGAATACACACCACACCTCCCAAATGACCCTCGCAAAGAAGTGTGACTGATTCTTCACCATTTGCCGTTCCATAGGTGTTGCTAAGATTTTTCTCCGGGGACCTCAAGGGTGAAGGTAAAAATGTCCGTTCTGTAGGATACGATTAACACCATACCTCCTCCAGCTTCTCACTCAAGTACTGGTGAGGTAGGGGTCCTAGGGGAGGGGGTGGGAAGGGTTTCTTGTCTTTGGCGCTATCTTCTTTCTCTTCTTCGATCTTAGCAACCATTTCTTCCTTTTTCCTTTCTGACTTCTCATTTGAGTAACTGTCTATCTTTCCCTCTTTATATGTTCATATACTTGTATAGCAGAAGTCCTTCTCATTTTCTGTGGTATCCAATAACCTTCAACTTATTTTTTATAAGTAGGCCGACGAATCAGGCAACACAAACACACTTACGCGTACACACAAAAAATGCGATTACACAAACAAAATCTTACATATCAAAAGGGGAGAACCATCAAGGGTTGTGGGGGGAAAGGAATGTGTACATAGGGAAAGGATGCACACATTGTCGTTTACTGTGATGGTACTACATCCCACACATGATTATATAGGGACACTTTAGGGTAATATGCACACATTGTCGTTCACTATGACAGCTCTACATTGTGTAGATGCCTAGATACATGAAAGAAACTATTATGATTCTATGTCACATATGTACATTAAAAAAACTCTCATATTTCTATGTCAGGGATACATAAGAAGGAAGTGTGAGTAATTAAGGAGAGCATAAGTCAAGGAGGAATTACTGAGCACAAGCCAGGAAGGAACTAATTGTGATAATTATTCAGGAATGTCAGTCAAACATTTGTTCTGGTGATTTGTAGAATAGTGGGACAGGTATAGCATAAGTAAATTTATGATATATTGAATAGTGTATATAAATGTGGTTTCTACTGGAAACTTAGAAGTAGAAGAGTAGTGGAGGACTCTAGGGGATTAAGGGAAGTAATAGGGAGTGAGTGTTAAGTGTGAAATAGATTTTATTTTCCAGAGGACATTTAATTTTAGTGTACATAAAGATGTATACTTGGGAAATGAATCATAAGTCCTACTCAGGAAGGATAAAGGGGGGGGGGGGGGGGGGGGTTGCAACCAGCATTTACTGGCTATAAAGGGCAGATAGGCAGACCTGAGAAAGGCTGACCTATACTGTGAGGACAAGAGCACCAAGAAGGGGATTGACCTGTACCATAGGAAAATAGGAATTAAGAGGGGCATACCTACCGAAACAGAAGAAGGAATTGGACTCTTAGGGTCAACCCGTATGTAAGGTATGGGTACTGTTCCTAAAAGGAAAAGGGCAGTATTGTGGCAGAAGTCACACGTTTTGTAGGAATTATTCTGGTAAATTTGAATTCTGTATTCCACTAGCATTATTATATTTTATGTTTATGAGTGCCAGAAAGAATAATTTCATTTGCCCAGAGTTCCTCCAGACTACAAGCAACTGTAGGTAATGAAACTATTACATACTAAAGAAAAACTAGTACATGGACTTAGAATTAAGAAACAAATAATTAAATGTCTATGACACCTGGAGATTGTCATTGGAAATCAAGAATGTTGTTCACATGATTATTAGATATAAAAGTACTAACTCCAACATTAGGTGACAGGCTCAGATAGTTATTATCAGAACAAACACAGAAGAGCTAGATATTAAGTACTCAATTACTAAAAGAAATATAATTTATACTGATTAAATGTTAGTTAGCGTTATGTGAGATATTAAAGTACGTAATGAATATGTATAAAATATTGTGTATTCAAGCTAAGGGGAGGGATATGTAGTGACTCAAAAAGTGCAGTGTAAATTCTAGTGACACTCAGCCTTCCACCGTCTCAAACGCCCAATATTTTAAAAGTAAGTAAGAGAGCAGAAACGAATCTACTGTGCTGCCGGTTTCTGTGTGCAGGTTGGAAGTTTGTAATGAGAAGACAATAAGTGAGGCAGAAGAACAACGCCGACAAATGTTTGCTGCAAGAGCCACAGAAACTGTGTGAGAGGACACGGAGTAATTAAATGCTATTCTTTGCTGTGTTAGTGAATGTAATTGTTGATAAAAAAAAGGAAAACAAACATTTGACTACAGACTTTTAACTTACTTCATGTCTTAGCTCTGAATGAAGCAAGATGCAGGGGACGTCTATAAATTATTTGGTTGTTAAAACCAGGCAATTTTGATTATATTTGTTTCTAATGGGCATTGGTGTAGTTGACTTTCAAGAGTTTGTATGCTTATATAAAACTTGTGTAAAGGAAAATACACCTGCGCAGAAATGAAAGTATGAGAGTACCGAGTTATTTCAAGTGAGAGAGATAGTAATTTTTTGGTTCCTCTAACCAGCATTTTTTTTTCGGAGAAGAGGTTATGGAGATCAACTCAGCCACATATCCAGAGAAGAGGATTGGCTAAATGTTTCAAGTAAGTCAACTGTAGTAAGAGAAGTGTGAACTTCGCAATCCAGTTTTGCACCACTTCTCTTGATGCTGAAACTGTTAGAACCTTCATACTTTAAACATAAAGATCTTATGTTTATAGCTTAGAAAAACATTGAATAGAGGACACATATTTGAAAAAGTTTATAAGAAATGAAGCACTGCATGCTATTTAATAAGAATATTAGAAGGATGCTGCAATAAAGATTGTTTGAAACCTATATTCTTTTCTTGTATATCCTCACAACTGAAATACTGAATTATTTTTGGGATAACTCTTCTTTCAGCCAAATATCTCTAGACTGCAAAAAAGGATTGTAATAATAATGGAAGGTGTAAGATGGAACAAAATCTGGAGAGATACACTTCAGCAATCTGGAATTCCTTCCACTTCCATGTACCTATGTGTATGAGATAATAAAACCATGCAAAAGAATAATTTGATATGGAACCAGTGAACACTAGTCTATATAAGACAGAAACAGTGCATTATAGAAAAAGTTTTTATAATAAGCCTCCCTCCAGAAATTAAATCAAAAAATGAGCTGTTGGTAAAAAGCTCTCAGACACCTAGCCAGGTTGCAATATTAAAAGACTGTGACTTTTTGATGAGTGTCATACTCATTGCCTTCTGGTGAAGTGTTTGAGATATGTGAATGCTGTAATAAATGACCTGTTGAGGTTCAAGTTAGCTACTAAGGCATATGCGACTCCTGATTGTTTCCCACAGGAAGTGCACTCATTATTTATGTCTGTACCTTAGTGATGTATTATATACATGTTACTCTATCTTAAGTTCCATAATGATCAACTACATAAATGCCAGTGTCATATAAATATGTCTGCAGCTGTGGTCTTGCGGTAGTGTTCTTGCTTCCCGAGTACTGGGTCCCAGGTTCGATTCCTGGTGGGGTCAAGGATTTTCACCTGTCCCTGGGTGTTGTTGTATCATCTTCATCATCACCATTCATCCCGATTATGGTCAGAGGAAGGCAAAGGCAAACCATCTCCATTACGACCTTGCAAAGTACAGTGCTATGGGTCTCCTGCATTGTTCCCCATGTCTGTCAAGGAGCATGGAACTTCATTACCATTCCAACTAATATCATTTACCTGTACAATATATACTCATTCTGTTTTTACAGTATATCTTATTCTACTTGTACAATATATGTCCTGTACATTAAAACTTAATGCACATTTAATGTAAAAATAATGTAAATAATCTAAGTTTAAATCATGTAATAATATATTTCTTGTACACTTACTTACCCTATACCAGAATTTACCATTTGTGTACTACATGATTATGTGGACCAATGAACATCTAATCTAATGTAATGGAAAATGCAGGGCCTGTATGGTTTTCAAGGGAAACATCATTCTTCCCACTAAATAGCCTCAATATCAGGTAGCGATGACAGAAGTGGGTTGGAACCACACACCCTTCTCTCCGAAGTAGACCACAAACATTCAATAATACTGTAGTAGTGAGGATGATATGCAAAATTCACCCTTATGCTCACAAACACGGTCTTGGATGATGTAAGCTGCATGAACAGGGGCCCTGTCATCTTGGAATGAAGCATCACCATTGGAGAAACAACAATGGACAATGAGATGGTCACATGTCCTTGTTTCTGTGTGCACTATTCCTCAAAGCAATTCATTTGTCTTTTACTATGTTCCCTTGAAAAGGGAAATGGATAGGCTAAAGTTAGATATAGTGGGAATTAGTGAGGTTCAGTGGCAGGAGGAACAAGACTTTTGATCAGGTGAATACAGGGTCATAAACACAAAATCAAATAGGGGTAATGCAGGAGTAGGTTTAATAATGAATAAAAAATAGAAGTGTGGGTAATCTACTACAAACAGCATAGTGAACACATTATTGTGGCCAAGATAGACACAAAGCCCATGCCTACTACAGTAGTACAAGTTTATATGCCAACTAGCTCTGCAGATGATGAAGAAATTGAAGAAATGTATGATGAGATAAAAGAAATTATTCAGGTAGTGAAGAGAGCTGAAAATTTAATAGTCATGGGTGACTGGAATTCGAGAGTAAGAAAAGGGAGAGAAGGAAACATAGTAGGTGAATATGGATTGGAGTTAAGAAATGAAAGAGGAAGCCGCCTGGTAGAGTTTTGCACAGAGCATAACTTAATCATAGCTAACACTTGGTTCAATAATCATGAAAGAAGGTTGTATACATGGAAGAACCCTGGAGATACTAGAAGGTATCAGATAGATTATATAATGGTAAGACAGAGATTTAGGAACCAGGTTTTAAACTGTAAGACATTTCCAGGGGCAGATGTGGACTCTGACCACAATCTATTGGTTATGAACTGTAGATTAAAACTGAAGAAACTGCAAAAAGTTGGGAATTTAAGGAGATGGGACCTGGATAAACTGAGAGAATCAGAGGTTTTACAGAGTTTCAGGGAGAGGATAAGGGAACAATTGACAGGAATGGGGGAAAGAAGTACAGTAGAAGAAGAATGGGTAGCTCTGAGGGATAAAGTAGTGAAGGCAGCAGAGGATCAAGTAGGTAAATAGACGAGGGCTAGTAGAACTCCTTGGGTAACAAAAGAAACATTGAACTTAATTGATGAAAGGAATGGTTCTACACCATCTGGAACTGTTCTGTACTACTGCATAATTTCAGCCTTAAATAATTTCTGAGTATGCTGCTAAAAATATTTTTATTTTTTTTATTTTTTAAAAATAAATTAGTAAGAGTTATTTAGTACATCAGTTATTATTTGAAGTTAACAGCAGTGACTAACAGAACACAACTTATGCCATGTGTGATAAGTTACTACATACATTTGTTGACTGAGATGGCAAACATTTCCATACTGGTCTCTTGCACATGTCATGTACAAAAGCACTATCTGCCTTGTACTTCTGGGCACAGACATCATACATAACTGCAGAACTAACACCATTAGTATTATTCAACCACAATTTTATTTTCCTCTTTCCCCATCTTTTTAACCCAAACATACAATAACAAATACAATATCCACATTTTTTCATGTTTACTAATCTCAGGTAACACACTGTTGATAAGGTCTATTGGCTAGCGTACTTCTATTACATACTTCAGTGATGTGGCTGCCTTAGAGCTGGTTCCTGTGTTGCTCTCCATAGTTCTGGACATCAGACAGTTGGGTTCAGTAGCATCAATTAAGGTCACCTCACATAACCAGTGAACAGACTACATGATTAATGGGAATTTCTGCTGTTGCCAAGAAAGTTGCCAATATAATGCCAGAAAGGAAAGAAATAAAACTCGGCCAGCTGATTAGGGAAAAGCAGGAAGCATCAGGTGAGTGTGTTCTGCACTCATAAATCCACAAAGTTGCTACAGGGGAGTGCTGGCACCAGATTAAGCTTACATGTACCAAATGTCAATGGTATAGGTTTGAGTACCATCAGATAAGGAACCAACAGTTGAAAACACAAACAGTTATCACATTATTGTAACATTTTAAGCTGATAGAAACTGTTTGTACTATCTCATTCTGTCTCCACAAGTGTGAGTGTACAGTGATACATACACATACCATGTAATTGCAATTCTGAAGTATTATTCTGATCACTCTTTGACTAGAGAATTCTAGATTATTCTATGCTTTGTATCACCATGACTCTTATGTTCTCATACTTGTAAGTAGTTCTGCACATGTTATCTGCTTTGGAATTTGAATGTCTGTCATTTCTGCACTGGCCATGCCATTCTCATTCTCACACAAGAATGGCCAATTCATCAGTCACCATAGAACCAGCTGCAAGCAGTGTAATTAATAGGGTTATGGTTAAATTGCCACCATTGTGGCAATACAGGGCTGTGAGTTGCACAGCTTGAAAGCCAGTTAGTCCTTGCAGAGACATCAGCAGATGGCACAAGATATGGTTATGTTGTAACAGTGCTCACAGAGGACCTAGCTGCAGAAGTACAGGATATTCTAGCTGCACTGCTGGACACTTAATGGTATGCATAGTCAAGAATGAACTGGTGACATGCCTGTCACAGACAGAGGTAAAGGAACTGGGGAAGTTTTTGTGGTCTAAGGAGCTCAAAAATCGCAACCCATCACAACTTTTACACCATTTGCACACATTGGCAAGCTGCACAATATTTGGATATCCCTATTACCCTTGGACACAAAAAATTCTGACAGTGTGCACAGTTGATCTAACTGCACTAGCACAGACAGCAGACAGGATTTATGACATATATCCCACAAAATGTATCAACACTGACACTGCAAAAAAGAAAATGTGCCTACAGTTACACTAGCATTTGTACAGTCACAACGAGCACAACTTACCACACAAGTAGCCACATTACAAATGATACACACTCAGCAGTGACTGCACCATTGGCCATGACAAATTTGCAACCTCTCATCATCACCACCAAGTATCTGTAGGTATCACAAGAAGTTTGGCAACAATGTGTGAAAGTGTACAGCTCTGTGCAAGAGGAAACATGAAACAGAAACCATAGCAACAACAGCCACTTCTATCAGCAGTATGCATTGAGTTTTTGTCACAGAGTGCAACACGAAGTTACAACATCTAGTGAACATGGGGGCAGAAGTGTCAGTGTACCCGGCAACACATCTACCATGCCAGAGATGTGATGACTGTCATGTGTTTGCCAGTAAATACCCTAAGATTAAAACATATGGCCTGGTCACATTGTTGCTTAACCTTGGTCTATACCATATATCTGAGTGGCACTTCACAGTAGCTAATACATCACAGCCTATTATAGGAGCTGATTTCTTATCCTTTTATGATATTATACCTGGTCTATCATGTCATCAGCTGATCGATTTGATTACAAACCTGAATACTCCAGAGAAGGTGTGTTGTGTCACCCTGATGATGGTACATGCAGTTACAGGAAATATGCTGCACACACAACTATTGAAAGAATTTCCTGAAATCAAGCAGCAGTTGCCTACTCTCCTGGGAGTTAAACACACAATGGTGGATCACATTTTGACCACACCAGACCCAGCAATTCGCACTCAGCCTAGACCTTTGACAGCAGAGAAGTTGAAAGTGGTGAAGCAGGAATTTTGTAGCATGGTGTCACAGAGCATTTGCAGAGTTTCGAGTAGCAGCTGCTCAGACCCAATCCATGTGGTACCTAAGAAGAAAGACAGATGGCATCCTTACAGCAATTACCATCTGTTCAGTGTGAGTACCACCCTAGGTTGGACCTGGTGCCACACTTAGAAGACTTTTCTTCCAGTGTTTACAGTAAGACCATATTTTCCACAGTTGATCTAGTCTGAGCATACTACCAGAGAGATGGAAGAGATTCCAAAAATAGCAGTGCCAACACCGCTCAGCCTATTCCAGTTCACTAGGATGCCCTTTTGTCAGTGCGACACAGCATGGACATGCCAACAGTTTCATGGATGACATCACTAGGGGCTCAGGCTTCTATCATGTCTAAATAGATGACATATTGGTGATATCTGTGTCAGAAGAAGAGCATTTGCAGTAGATGACCCAATTATTTGAACACTTACTTGCATAAGTATTGATAATTTATACTTCAAAGTGTACTTTCAGAGTGAAGGAGCTGCAATATCTTGGTACATGGAAGATGCACATGGCTTTGACTATTACAGGGTAAGGTAGAAGCCATAAGCAAGTACCCTCAACCCAATACAGTCAAAGAGCCATACCAATTCTAGTTATCATGGGTTCTTAAACAATAATGCATTGATAACTGCTCACCTGAATCAACCAAAGCCAAATGACAGGATGCATTGGACAATCAATGTGGACAATGATTTTCAAGCTGTGAAAGCAGCAACTGCAGAGGCTGCACATTTGGTACACTCAGTGGCAGAGATTTCCCTTGCTCTTATGGTTGATGTCTCATCTACCACTGTTGGTGCTACTCTGCAACTGCATGTCGAGCATTGTTGGAAGCCTGTTGTATTTTTTGGTCATAAGTTGTCACCTTCACAGCAACATTGGGCAACGTATGACCATGAACTATATGCTGCCTATGCTGCAGTCAAGAAGTTCAGGCATTTGTTACAAGTCTGGCAGCTCAATATTTATACAGATCGCAAGCTGCTAACTTACACTTTTACTGTAAAATTAGAGAAAGCATTGAGACAGCTATGCTATCTAGATTACATTAGCCATTTCATTACCTGCATTGTCTATGTACGAGGGAAGCTGAATGTGCCAGCTGACGTACTCTCACATGTAGAGGTTGTGAAAGTGACAGCAGATGCACGTTCACATACTGAAGTTGTAGCAACTGCCACTGAATCTGATGCTCTCACACAGACCCAAAAACATGGTGAGTTACATGATCTATTGAAGTAATTGGGAGGACTGAAGTTGCAATGCATTGTGATGCCTGAAGTGAATGTTGAATTACATTATGGTCTATCCAGAGTGAAAGAACACCCATTTGTGCCACAGGAATTTTGAACCCAAAAAATTGCATCAGTACAGAGCTTGGCACACCCAGGAGTATGAGGCACTCTTAGATTGGTCAAGCAAAGTTGCATCTGGCCTGAAATGCATGCAGATTGTAAACCATTTGTCAAGTGATTCAAAGTATGTTAGAGGAACAGGATCACACCACATGTCAGGGAACCTTTAGGTGCATATCTACCACCAAATCAATGTTTTGAACATGTGCTCCCTGATATTGTAGGCCTGTTTCCAGTCTCAGAAAGCTATGGTCATTGTCTCATGGTTGTGGACTAATTCACCAGATGGCTCAAAGCTTCCCCGTGAAAGATACTGCAGCTGAAACCACAGTGCAAACATATTTTTGTGGTTGTACTACTGCAAGTAACAATTGACCAGGGGCAAAAATTTGAAGCTTACCTGTTCAAAGCATTAGCTACGTTATTAGGCTTGAAGCAACTACTCACCACAGCCCATCATACTGCATCAAACAGCTTAGTTGAGCATCTGCACTGAAAACTACAAGCAGCTCTGGAATGTCATGTGGCACAGAAGTGGATGAAGCCATTACCTACTGCACTCCTTGGTCTATGGACATAATTCAAAAGTGATGTGAAGTCTAGAGCAGCAGAATTAGTATACAACAAATGTTACATCTGTCATGGGTACTCTTGCACAACATGGGAGATGATACAATCTCTGCACCAGACTCTATTACCAGATTCTTGGAGCGTATATGCCAGCATAGACCAACAGCACCCTGAAGTTAGGTTGGAAGACACTAATTTGTGTTTGCAGATCTTAACAATTGTATATACATTTTCTTATGTAATAATGCAGTATGCAAGCATTACAGCCATGATAGCCTATGATTAGCAAAAGAAATAACACATTCCAAATTAGAATCAAAAGTCTGCCTACCACTGTCATGTTCGATCAACTCAAGCCTGCATTTTGCAACACATTGGACACTGCAAACACTGCAGGATCCACACGTGCAAAATATGAGATTACAGCATCAGGAAATTTTCCAGTATATCACAGTCACCAAGTTACACAATGGACACCAGGTGGCTTTATGAAGAAACAATGCCAATGATTGGTACCTCACACACCATTGGAACCACCGACTCCAGTCGCACAATGCCAGGTTACAAGAAAGCAGCGGTAACACATGCTGGACAACACATGAAGTTTAATATATGATATTGTTAGCACTACAGGAGGAAGTCATGTACTGTCTCATTCTGTCTTCACAAGTGCAAATGTACAGTGACACATAAACATTCCAGTAACTGCAGTTCCAATGTGTTATCACAGTTACTCTTTCAGTAGAAAGATCTAGATAATGTTGTGGTTCTTGTCACCACTGCTCTTATGTTCTCATACTTGTAACCTGTTGTGTACATGTTATAAGTGGAAAGAAATATTTGATTCTATCTGATGTCCTCAAGTTCGAAACAGTGAGCACAAAACTAAATGCATGCATCATGAAAGGGTATAAAATTTGTCACTCTCTCTCTCAAACACACCTGTTGTCTGCTGTACAATAAGACAGGCAGCTAGGACTCTATCAAGCAGTTTCTCTTCAGTGTTTCACACTTAAGACTTCATGTAACCACCCCCCCCCCCCCCCCCCACACACACACAGGAAAAAAAATGTTAGGGTTAAAATATGAGAGTAGCGCTGGCTTTGGGACGAGACCTTCCTTTACAGTCTAACAGCCAGGGTACCTGTTGTCCATGACATTAATACTGAAGTGGAATGGTGTACAATTGTATTAAATCAAAACTGGTCTACAGAAGGAAATAAGTATGATCTCCAATAACTCAAACTCCAGGTAATGTGCACCATTCATGTTTTGATACAAAAAATATTTTTCATCTTTTTTTGTGTAAAGTTTTGGTCATTATGAGTTCATATACATCAGGATGACAGCACACATGTGCTTTACTTCTCCTACTTAATAATTTTATTCAGATAATCAAATGGTTAAGAACAATCTAGCATGCACTAGCAGATGCATTTTATAATGTCATGATGTTTAATTTGGGTTATCAAAATTCTAAGCAATCTCCATCTCAGTAGTGTTAGTTCCCCCAAACAGTTCATATTACTAAAATTGCAAAAATTAAATTTGTATGAGAGTGTAATATGTTACCAAATACAGAGCAGAGGAATGGAACCATCTACTCAGACAGGCAGTGGAAAATGTATCTATCAGTCACGCCAATGAATGTGGAAAGACACAATTTTGAAAATTGCAGAACCACTTACACTCCAGTTAATCTGAATGGGTTTCAAATCATCAAGCAGATTTAGATTTCCTATGGATTCCTTACATAGCTTTAAGAAATGAAGATTAGAGTTTAGCGTTCTGTTGACATCACTGTCAACAGAGGTGGAAAACAAACTTGTATTATGAAAGGATGGGAAAGGAAATTGGCAATGCATTTTTCGAAGGAACCATGCCAGGATTTTTATTG
Organism: Schistocerca americana; assembly: GCF_021461395.2. NCBI lineage: Eukaryota > Metazoa > Arthropoda > Insecta > Orthoptera > Acrididae > Schistocerca > Schistocerca americana. The sequence continues at coordinate 319,972,400 of NC_060124.1, forward strand.
GAGCTGTTTAGGGAAGTCACAGAAACCTATATCTGGATGGCCAGACAGGGATCATACTGTTCCTCCTGAATGTGATTCCAGTATGCTAACCACTGTGGCACATCACTAGGTAAAATAAACAGCCAAAATGGTCCATTGAAAAGGACACAGTTGCTTTCCTCCCCAATATGAGCTTCTGCTCCTACTCTAATGGCTTCATCTTCAAAGCTTGTTAAACTATGATCTTATTTCCTTTTCCAGATAATTGTACAAATTCTTGTTAATAGCCTTTGTCTAGTAAAAAAATTGACAATATTTAAAATATTGTCCAGTTAGTATTTTCTATGTTGTCAGTACCAGTATCTTATGACATTCCAGTCATGCTATTGTGAAAACAATCAATGACTCATTCTACACTGTACTAACACAACTCTCAGCACATCACTATTGCATTTGTGTACCCATCCAGGTATTTTGGCTTACTTTTAGTAGATTTCATGTCAAGTCCTGAAAGGTATAACATAGTTGAATTGATTTCAAGAACGGAAGGAAAATTTGTGTGTAATAGCCCATCATGACACAGTCATTAGATAAAGAGCACAGGATCAGATTGAGGAAGTTTGGGAAAGAAATCAATGATGGCCTTTTCAAAGAAACCATTCCAGGATTTGCCTTAAGCAATTTAGAGATAGCACAGGAAAACTGAGTCAGGATGTTTGAGTGATGATGTGAATTGGTGGTGAAGATTGCTATCAGTGCATGGGCAGTCATGTGGTTTTAATATGGCACATGACATAATGTGGTAATGAATTATCTACAGCAATAAGGAAGAGGGAACATTAGCATTTAATGTCATATTAGTACTGCTAAGTAATTTGTCACCTCAGACAACTGTTCCACTGTTAGTAGTATCTAAACCTCCCAAGCACTAACCTTCTGATCACAAGGGGTGATTAAGAAGTTTCCATTCGAAGGTCATACAGTCCAGAATTTGTATGCCAATCAGGCAAAATCATCATTAGCATTGAGGTAATCAACAAACCAGTGCAGCTGGTTGAAGATTACTGTTTGGTAAAACACAATTTCCTACTGCATGAAGAAGTCTGTAACTGTCTGCTGCACACCCTAATCTGACAGAAATTGTCAATCCTTCAAGGCCCCTGTTAACGGACTGGACATGGGGAAAGGTCAGTACTATAAGGAGGGTGCTCGTGTGTCTCCCACCCAAGTTGGTGTAACTATTGCTCTACATATTTTGCGATATGAGGATATGCATTATTATGAATCTTGGAATACCACTCTACAACAATGATTTTCGAAGAACATGCAGCCCCACACACATACTTCATTTTCCATTGGATATCTACCAGTGTTCAGCCTTTGGCAGCTGAAAAAATAATAACAGCAAAATGGTCCCGTTTGGATGCATTTAATAATAATATCACCATAGTTCACCTTTCTACATGCAATGCACACACATCAAAAAGATGTAAATGTCACACTAATCTGTTGCCTACATGGTGGTACTTATATATCTACATTAGAGTGATGCTACATTGCAGATATGCTGCAGCAACATCCTCATATGGATACTTCTTGATAACCTCTTATAGTTAATCTTACAGCCATGATTATATGTAGAATTGGGAAATTTCTGAATCCCTGTTTGCTGCAATACATGCATCTGCATCATGACACATATAGATTAGATTAGATAAGATTAGTTTTTCGTTCCATAGATCCATGTTAAGGAGATCCTCATGGATGTGGAACATGGGAACTTGTCACCTTTTTTTTTTTTTTTTTTTTTTTTTCTTAAGACTAAACTAGCTTCTAGTGTCTTGCTCCACTAATTCCTCACCCCACCTGACTAACCACTCTACTATTCTTCATGAGTATTCACGTACCTCAGACTGCACATTCACACCCACGCATGAACTACTTATTTTCTAACTGCATTACTCTCAAGTTCCCACAAAGATAAGATGATAAAATACTTCTGCTGTCAAGTTGTGATCATTCATAATATGAGCTACTGCCTGAATTTCTTCTTCCACTGCCATTTCACCATTTCAGTTCTACATGTTTTTGTAGTCATCACCTATATAAAATGCACAATTAAATAAAAATGGCATATTGGCCTAATCCAAACAACATTTGTTGCATTGTACATTCACAAAATAATGGCTTCATTCCATTCTAGAAAGAATTAATCAGCTGAACTTATTTTCTGGATGCCCAACCATTAAATACTCTGATGCAATAAATGAAGGATGAAATTGTTACCCTAAATAAAGACTCAAGTATCAATGTCTTTTTAGTGCCTTTGAACTTGTGAATTCCAAAGTGTGCTTGTGTATTTGTTTTTACAGTTATAATCACCACCAGCAATGATCTAACTAAGAAAGTCCTTACCATGTTCCACTATGTCATTCTGAAGCTCTCACCAAACAGGTTACTTCTGTTCAGGCTTTAGTACCCACTAGGCAGAAATGAACTTCATTTATAGGCAGTCTTGAAAAACTGAGAACACACTATCATGAGATATTTACAAAATCTTTGCCACTGCATTCTGAGTAATTTAACATTATTTATTTACAGTAGTGTTAGCCACGTCAACAACCATCCTATTTTGTGTGGCACATGAAGCACCGCAGCTGTTTTGTTTTGCAGTCAATGGTTGGTTCTTGTTAATCTATATGAATCAATAAAATATTGTTGAATGTAGAATAACATGTGCACTATAGAGCTGCTCCAACATTTCATAAGCTATTATGGCAGATTTCTGCAAAGGAATACAAAGTTTAAGTGATGATTACAGTTATATTTACAACAATTGATCCATTTTTATATATCCAATACTATGTGACCAACATGACTCATTCTTTTTAAGTTTCAGTGTTTTATTGTTTACTAATTACTCTCTACAAGTCACTATGCAGAACATGACAGAGACTAATGATTGTTTTCTTGTGAATATACATATGTCGTTACTATTGTCCTCCCTTTTGATGAATATAGTATGTTTAAGACAAATAAATAAGTATCATCTACTTATAAAATATTCTTGGTCATTAGAATTTTACATTATACACTTACAATAGACTTAAGTTTGCATGAACTGCATAACTATCCACATTGTCTTGCCCTCCAATTTAATTTTGGCATGTAGAAGAAACTCCACCTACTCTTTCGAGTATACATCCAAACAATAATAAATATAAATGAGATAACATAACCTAAGTGTACAGCACATTGACAAAACTATTTATGTGGTAACTAATATAGGGAAAACAGAGAGAATAAGCACAGCAACTCAAGATGACTGATTCATGTATAGAATTAGTGGCTTATTGTAATTTTTGAATAATGCTTTTGAAAATATCGTCCACTTGTTTGCTTGCATGTCTTGATAAATAGACATTAATTACGATTGACAGCTATCCAAAATTAATTCAAAATAAATTTTCTGATTGTGAATATCTTGGCATCAGCTGCATAAGGTATAGATACACTAGTGACATACGAAAATTTGTCCAGACTGAGTCTCAAATCCAGACAGCCCACTTATCATGAGCAGTCATCTTAGCCACTTAAGCTATCCATCCACACTTCCCAGATTGACCCAAGTTTTCATACATAGGGCACTATCATATAGGGAAAGAGTGTGGCTTATGGAAATCTGTGTCAGTCCAGGAGGTGTGTATGGATAGCTGAAGTGATTAAGGCGACTGCTCACAATAAGCAGGAAATACGTGTTCGAGTCCTGGTCCAGCGTATATTTTCATATGTAACTAATACATAGTATATCTTCTACTTTACTTTATGCTATCCATCAGTTTACCATTACTTCAAGCAATCCAGTTACACTAACCAATAACAAGAAACTTTATCATACCGCATAACGTTTAGACATTGACAGCTGATCTATGCACACTGCAAGCTATCTAATTAAATAAAGGAGTGGAGCAACTGAATCACATTCTCTGCCAGTGTTTCAACTACCTTTCATTGTGGCCTGAAATGAAGGATACCCTACCCATCATCTTCTCCACCCATTTCCCAATGGTATTCTGCTACCCAACATCCTTGTCCATACCTCCTCGCAACCCCTTGTCTCATTGCTGGTATCCCTGCAAGAGGTCTAGATGCAAGATCTGTTCTCATCCTTCCACTGCAGTCCTGCCACAAGCATCTTCTATCCCATCAAAGGTAGGGCTACCTGTGAAACCAGTCATCTGCAAAATAAGCTGCAATCACTGTGCTGCTTTCTATGTTGATGTGACACCTAACAATTTTTCTGTCCACATGAAAGCTCACAGCAAAATGGTGCCAAGAGGCATTGAACCACTCAGAGGCTGAACATACATCCCAATGCAATGTGCTTCACTTCAATGACTGCCGCAAAGCCTGCAGCATCTGGATCCTTCCTGCAAACTTCAGCTTTTCTGAGCCGCATGGGTGGGAACTCTACCTGGCCTCGTCTTTTCATTATCCCTGTTTGTGACACAGTGCATCCTCTATGTGGTGAGTAGCAATGTATCCTCTTCATAATGTTTTTGATGTTCTATCCTGAACTTCCTACTGTTTAATTAAATGAAGTTCTTGTTCCTTTGTACCTAGAATAAAAAGATCAGTTTCTCATTTATTCAAAAGTGAGTGCAGAAATATGCTGGGAGAAGTATACAGATTGATTGAGAAAGAGAGAGAGAATGGGAGGAAAGGAGAGAGGTATTGAATGGGGAGTTAGGGATGAAGAACTGCTTATAACAAATGGACGCTTTAATTGTCAATACATATTATAATGCAATACCACTCCTTCCAATTACACATCAATACTTATAAGTTTAGGGAAAAGAAGTGTCAACGATACTGGAAAAACAAATTCTGAACATGCAAGGTTATCAGGACAATTTCTGCCCACATAACCTAAGGTAAAATATAGTTGATTACTGTACTGATTCAGTTACTGTTGGATTTCAGAGCCTTGATCTCTCTGTGTAAGTCTAGACAGTTTTTAGATATGAATGATATGGATACCTGATATTCCATTCTTCTCTTAAGTGATAATAATTAAATGGAGGAAGCAAAGTAGAAAATATTTCTTTTCTCAGTACACACTTTTGGCATTCTGAGGTAGTTAGAACTGATGAAGTAAGCTTGCAAAACTATGTTATCACCATCAACAACAAAAGCAGCATTCATTTGATGTCCAAACCTACATAACAGTCTCCTATAGGATGTTTCATGCATTACAGTCTTCAGAAATACCTATCTGTGTTGACCTCATGTGGTTTCTAACACCATCTATCCATCTTGCATTATGTAATTGTGCCAGTCTTTAGTTACCTCTTGGTGACAACTGAAGAACTTTCTACCATCCATTCACCTGGTTACAAATCACTTCCATCTACTTTCCATTTACATTAGTCATAATCATGTCCTTACCTTCAATTTTTTCACTAATTCATTTGTTATCTTATGTCCCCTTATAATTGCACCACTCCATTTCTTCTCTGCAAGCCTCAGTTTTTCAAAGTTTTGTGATTAAAAGTGTATTTCTCCTTATCATAACATAAAACTGGTGGCACACAATGAGTGAAAACTTTTTAAAAAAATATCTGAAAATAAACTCAAAATAATAAGGAAAATAGTTAGAAGGGAAACTGAAGAATCTGTCATGGAAAAGACATTCTACTAATTAAAGGCAACAACCAAATGGTCTATGACACCAAACATACAGCAGGTCTCTTTAATTATCCATGCTGAGAACAATATTCATCATGAGAGCTGTATGAGCTATCAAACATTATGCTTTGCTTCCTATCATTAAATATGAAGCAAACCACGTACTCACTCTACCTTGAAAGCCATCAACCTTATTCTTCTCTAAGAGAATGTTGTGATTTATATATTCAAATGTGTTAGATATATCATAAAATTTCAAGTAAACAAAATTTTGTCAGTAGGTTTTTTTTTTTTTTTTTTTTTTTTTTTTTACATGATCAGTGAAATGATCCATGACATACTCAATGCAAGAGGCACTTCAGGAATCCAGACTCAATACATAACTATTGAAAACGAAATTGATAGACTGCCCTTTTCTGTATTCATTTCCTTCCTTCTTACATTCAGCTAGACACAGGAAAAGTTATAAGCCTCTGAACATCTATGGTCACAGCAGCTTAAGTTGGGGCCTGGGCAGTTCACATGCCAGTCACAAATAAGAAGATTCCTGAAGGCAACAATGCCACTTAGTTGTCAGACAGTCATGTACCACTCATAACATATTTCATCTTGAGGATAGCAGACTTTTGACTCACCACTTTGACTGGATAGTAAGCCTATCTATATTTGTTCCCCATAGAGCAACATCCCATCCCCCTATTTTTCTTCTTTCTGTACTACCCCCTCTCCAACCCCCTCCCTCCCTCCCTCTTTCATGGAAGAGGGGTCGAGGGAACCCACATGGGGAATATTTGTAGTTTTGTCAATAACCTGACAATCAAGAGAAACCTCTTAGAAACCTTAGCTGTGACCAGGCGAATGGAACTATTTTAATTTATTTCTGGGTCAGTGTTATCTATCATCCCAGACAAAAACTAAAGGTAAAAGTAATCCATTAGGCTTGTTGCCTTATGGGCACTACAGCTACATCACTTGAGATTTGAATTTGACATTGGGATCTATCTTGGTCTGTCATCTTAAGTATGACTAAGATTATGAGAGCTTCTTCGAGTTCTAAGAAGAACCACCTTCTGCAGCCTCAAATCTACTTGTATCCCTACATAAATAGCTAAACATCATGCACAAATATTTTCAATAATTATAAGATCTTAACTGTATCCATCATCAAAATGTCATAAAAGGGCAAATTCATTACAAGCAAATAGTAATATTAAATGTTATCATATGAAGTTTAAAGGAACAGTAAAACCTTTTCTACTGTATAAGAAGAAGAAACATACCAAAACACAGCCATAGTGGGATACTGAAATAAAATATAGAACTTAGTAGCATAATGTCCTCAAACTGAAAGCTGTTGATAGATGTCTAAGAAACACAAACAGTTTCAGTGTCTAGAAGATAGAACTATGACTTTAAGCTCTATAACCTGATTTAATTTTGAAGGACAGCATTCACTAATAATTTTTAAGTGTAACTGTGTGTGTTTCTTCTCAACCCTGTCTCATAATTCACTGATAAATAATAAAAATCCTGATTTACCATAACACGGAGTTCGAATTTATTGGCCGATGTGTCATAAAATCGCAAATCCTCAGTTGCACTTGTACAAACAATCTCACAATCAGGTAAGCACACAAGATCTGTCACAAATGTCTGAGTAGTCTTCAGTTCAGCTATGTAAAAGACAATACAAAAGTAATACAATTAAAAAAGAATTATTATAGATACAGAAAAAATAATGTAGGTAAAGACGAACACTAAGAGATGCAGCTATGAAACTAAAGTTGACTGCTATGAATTACACTAAAACACATTAGTTTCTTCTCTCTATAAGCACAGTTTCCATAAATCTGATTTCCTTCATCATTCTGTCTTAGCAGGTGGTTAATATGGATCAGTCTAATCAAATTCATATTGTCATGAATGAGGCATTCGGAACTGCTAGCATACCACCCACACTGAGTAAACTTGTGGAAAGAGGAAAATAAAATAATTTATTGGAATAACAGAAGTGCTTTTAGTGATACAACAAAAATACTTTTATCAAAATCTGTAGGAGATGAAAGGGAGTAAGTGTAATATTAAAAGTCTATGCATGGGCAGGTGGACAGAGGAGATACAGTGGTTAACTTTGTAACTTCACATAAAATTATTCATTACTCTGATTCCAAATAGCAATTGCAGAAGCAAAAAATTCAGTAATATAATTTCAGTAACCCCTTTGAAGAGCAAATGGAAGATATAGATATATAACATAACTCACGTCATGTAAAGGTGCATCTTGCAGGGAAATCATGCTGATACTAGGGGCTGGTCGTGTCAAATTCTGCAGTGAGCCAATAAAAAGCCACATGGAAAATCGCTAAACCTCAGTTTTTCCACTGCTAGCTGCTATCATCTGACTTTGCTTCTATAAAGTGAATTACGATTACCTAGACTGGCCTGGACTTCTATTAGGATAGTGATTGCTGTGGTTTCCAGTTACTGAGAGACTTGTGATGGTGCTGTTATCTGTACTCCATGAGTTGGCATAACATTTTCATGGTGCTTCTATTTGATGAACCTGTCATTCAGAACAGGGTTCCACCACACACTGGAGGTGGCTACATGGGAAACAGGGGCTTTGTGGAGAAGACTGGGATTTTTTTTTTAAATTAGTTGCCCTAGTGAAAGTTCAAACACGGTACAGCCTGACAGGAAGAAGCTAAAATACAAGATGATGGTAGATGGTGATGATGACAATGGGTTTAAAGGAAATAACAATTTGGTTATTAGTCCCTCACTCCAGTGGAAATTCATGTAAGACTACACTACTGGCCATTAAAATTGCTACACCAAGAAGAAATGCAGATGATAAATGGGTATTCATTGGACACATATATTATACTAGAACTGACGTGTGATTACATTTTCGCACAATTTGGGTGCATAGATCCTGAGAAATCAGTACCCAGAACAACCACCTCTGGCCATAATAACGGCCGTGATACGCCTGGGCATTGAGTCAAACAGAGCTTGGATGGTGTGTACAGGTACAGCTGCCCATGCAGCTTCAACATGATACCACAGTTCCTCAAGAGTAGTGACTGGCGTGTTGTAGCAAGCCAGTTGCTCGGCCACCATTGACCAGACATTTTCAATTGGTGATAGATTTGGAGAATGTGCTGTCCAGGGCAGCAGTCGAACATTTTCTGTATCCAGAAAGGCCTTTACAGGACCTGCAACATGCGCTCGTGCATTATCCTTCTGAAATGTAGGGTTTTGCAGGAATCAAATGAAGGGTAGAGCCATGAGTCATAACATATATTAAATGTAACAGCCACTGTTCAAAGTGCCATCAATGTGAACAAGAGGTGACCAAGACGTGTAATCAATGGCACCCCATACCATCACGCCGGGTGATACGCCAGTATGGCGATGATGAATTCACGCTTCCAATGTGCGTTCACCGTGATGTCACCAAACACAGATGCGAACAACATGATGCTGTAAACAGAACCTGGATTCATCCGAAGAAATGACGTTTTGCCATTCGTGCACCTAGGTTCGTCGTTGAGTACACCATCGCAGGCGCTCCTGTCTGTGATACAGTGTCAAGGGTAACCGCAGCCATGGTCTCTGAGCTGATAGCCCATGCTGCTGCAAATGTCATCGAACTGTTCGTGCAGATGGTTGTTGTCTTGCAAACGTCCCCATCTGTTGACTCAGGGACGATACGTGGCTGCAGGATCCATTACAGCCATGTGGATAAGATGCCTGTCATCTCAACTGCTAGTGATACAAGGCTGATTCAGCACAGTGTTCTGTATTACCCTCCTGAACCCAATAATTCCCTGTTCTGCTAACAGTCATTGAATCTCAATCAACACGAGCAGCAATGTCGCAATACGATAAACCGCAATCATGATAGCCTACAATCCGATCTTTATCAAAGTTGGAAATGTGATGGTACCCATTTCTCCTCCTTACACGAGGCATCACAACAACACTTCACCAGGCAACAACAGTCAACTGCTGTTTGTGTATGAGAAATCGGTTGGAAACTTTCCTCATGTCAGCATGTTGTACGTGTCGCCACTGGTGCCAACCTTGTGTGAATGCTCTGAAAAGCTAATCATTTGCATATCACAGCATCTTCTTTCTGTCAGTTAAATTTCACATCTGTAGCATGTCATCTTTGTGGTGTAGCAATTTTAATGGCCGGTAGTGTATATGAAATGGGAAAAGGAGAACATTCCGCTCTAGGGCGTGCACACGGGGGTTTTTTTAGGTTAGAGGGACCCCCCCTTGGGCGAAACGATAAAATACCTGACGGCTTACCAGAGAGGACATTATCATCGTTGATAAAGAACGTCCGTCCTCAGAGACCAAAAACAGGAAAAGTTAACGTAATATTGGTAAACTGCAGGAGTATCCAGGGCAAGGTTCCTGAATTAGTATCTCTTATTGAAGGAAATAGTGCGCATATAGTATTAGGAACGGAAAGTTGGTTAAAACCGGAAGTGAACAGTAACGAAATCCTAGACACAGAATGGAATATATACCGCAAGGATAGGATAAACGCCAATGGTGGAGGAGTATTTATAGCAGTAAAGAATTCAATAATATCCAGTGAAGTTATTAGCGAATGCGAATGTGAAATAATCTGGGTTAAGTTAAGTATCAAAGGTGGGTCAGATATGATAGTCGGATGCTTCTATAGACCACCTGCATCAGCAACCGTAGTAGTTGAGCGCCTCAGAGAGAACCTGCAGAACGTCGTGAAGAAGTTTCGTGATCATACTATTGTAATAGGGGGAGACTTCAATCTACCAGGTATAGAATGGGATAGTCACACAATCAGAACTGGAGCCAGGGACAGAGACTCTTGTGACATTATCCTGACTGCCTTGTCCGAGAATTACTTCGAGCAGATAGTTAGAGAACCAACTCGTGAAGCTAACGTTTTAGACCTCATAGCAACAAATAGACCGGAACTTTTCGACTCCGTGAATGTAGAAGAGGGTATCAGTGATCATAAGTCAGTGGTTGCATCAATGACTACAAGTGTAATAAGAAATGCCAAGAAAGGAAGGAAAATATATTTGCTTAACAAGAGTGATAGGGCACAAATCGCAGAATATCTGAGTGACCACCATCAAACGTTCATTTCTGAGGAAGAGGATGTGGAACAAAAATGGAAAAAATTCAGAAACATCGTCCAGTATGCCTTAGATAAGTTCGTACTGACTAAGGTCCAAAGCGAGGGGAAAGATCCACCGTGGTACAACAATCATGTACGAAAGGTACTACGGAAACAAAGAAAGCTTCATCATAGGTTTAAGAGTAGTCGAATCATAGCTGATAAGAAAAGCTGAACGAAGCGAAAAAGAGCGTAAAGAGAGCAATGAGAGAAGCATTCAACGAATTCGAACATAAAACATTGGCAAACAATCTAAACAAGAACCCTAAAAAGTTTTGGTCATATGTAAAATCGGTAACCGGATCTAAATCCCCTATTCAGTCACTCGTTGACCACGATGGCACCGAAACAGAGGACGACCGAAGAAAGGCAGAAATACTGAATTCAGTGTTCCGAAACTGTTTCACTGCGGAAAATCGTAACACGGTCCCTGACTTCAGCCGTCGCACGGACGCCAAAATGGAAAATATTGAAATAAACGATATCGGAATTGAAAAACAACTGCTATCACTTAGTAGCGGAAAAGCATCCGGACCAGACGAGATACCCTTAAGATTCTACAGTGATTATGCTAAAGAACTTGCCCCCTTTCTATCAGCAATTTATCGAAGATCGCTGGAAGAACGTAAAGTACCTAGCGACTGGAAGAAAGCGCAGGTCGTTCCCATTTTCAAGAAGGGTCATAAATCAGATGCGAATAATTATAGGCCTATTTCGCTTACGTCAATCTGTTGTAGAATAATGGAACATGTTTTGTGTTCTCGTATTATGACGTTCTTAGATAATACAAATCTCCTTCATCATAACCAACATGGATTCCGCAAACAGAGATCATGTGAAACTCAGCTCGCCCTATTTGCCCAAGAAATTCACAGTGCCGTAGACACTGGCGAGCAGATTGATGCCGTATTCCTGGACTTCAGGAAGGCATTTGATATGGTTCCGCACTTACGTTTAGTGAAAAAAATACGAGCTTACGGAATATCGGACCAGGTTTGTGATTGGATTCAGGATTTCCTAGAAGAAAGAACACAACATGTCATTCTTAACGGTTCAAAATCTGCAGATGTAGAGGTAATTTCGGGAGTACTGCAGGGAAGCGTGATAGGACCTTTATTGTTTACAATATACATAAATGACTTAGTTGACAACATCGGTAGTTCCGTGAGGCTATTTGCAGATGACACGGTTGCCTACAAGAAAGTAGCAACATCAGAAGACTCGTACATACTCCAGGAGGACCTGCAGAGGATTAATGCATGGTGCGACAGCTGGCAGCTTTCCCTAAACGTAGATAAATGTAATATAATGCGCATACATAGGGCCAGAAATCCATTCCAGTACGATTATGCCATAGGTGGCAAATCATTGGAAGCGGTAACGACCGTAAAATACTTAGGAGTTACTATCCGGAGCGATCTGAAGTGGAATGATCACATAAAACAAATAGTGGGAAAAGCAGGCGCCAGGTTGAGATTCATAGGAAGAATTCTAAGAAAATGTGACTCATCGACGAAAGAAGTAGCTTACAAAACGCTTGTTCGTCCGATTCTTGAGTATTGCTCATCAGTATGGGACCCTTACCAGGTTGGATTAATAGAAGAGATAGACATGATCCAGCGAAAAGCAGCGCGATTCGTCATGGGGACATTTAGTCAGCGCGAGAGCATTACGGAGATGCTGAACAAGCTCCAGTGGCGGACACTTCAAGAAAGGCGTTACGCAATACGGAGAGGTTTATTATCGAAATTACGAGAGAGCACATTCCGGGAAGAGATGGGCAACATATTACTACCGCCCACATATATCTTGCGTAATGATCACAATGAAAAGATCCGAGAAATTAGAGCAAATACGGAGACTTACAAGCAGTCGTTCTTCCCACGCACAATTCGTGAATGGAACAGGGAAGGGGGGATCAGATAGTGGTACAATAAGTACCCTCCGCCACACACCGTAAGGTGGCTCGCGGAGTATAGATGTAGATGTAGATGTAGATGTAGGGTCTGTGACTTTGTCAACATGGTTGAATTTGTGAAGTTCCCTGCACCATATATCTCTGGTAATAAATGCACCCTGTACTTCCAAATGATCACAACGAAAAGATCCGAGAAATTAGAGCAAATATGGAGACTTACAAGCAGTCGTTCTTCCCACGCACAATTCGTGAATGGAACAGGGAAGGGGGGATCAGATAGTGGTACAATAAGTACCCTCCGCCACACACCGTAAGGTGGCTCGCGGAGTATAGATGTAGATGTAGATGTAGATGTAGGGTCTGTGACTTTGTCAACATGGTTGAATTTGTGAAGTTCCCTGCACCATATATCTCTGGTAATAAATGCACCCTGTACTTCCATCCTATACCAAAAACATTGAAAGATACAGCTTGAAGGTTCATAATAGTAAGTATACATAAAATGGAGTGATCAAATGAAGACATTATGGACTAAAGTGCTAATGAACATAAACAGTTAGGTAAACAAATATGTACATCAAATTTAAAACTGCATGACAGTGCAGAGAGAGAGAAAGCAGATTGACACAATTTAGAGCACATGGTTTAGTGAGAGGGACTCTCCCCAAATCCACCTCTGACACCGAACATAGAGCTGCATGAAATTTTGTTATAAAAACCACTTTCTCTCAGAAAATGTAGGACTCTGTTAGCTGCTAGCCTACTGTCTGCTACTTTCAGAGGCAGAGACATAGGCAAGTTGATTGCTTGTCTCAAATCAGCCATATGGACTACTATGACTACCACTGTTTCATTGGGGGATACTTCTTTATATAAAAAAAAAGGATCACATGCTTAAATCTGGTGTGCTCAGTACATAGTCGGTACAGTACAATGGCATCTTTCCAAGAGGTCTGTGGAGAGCTTGAAGAGAAACACACCATGTCTTATGGTTCTCTCGATTGTCTTCAGCGTGTTGAGAGTTGTGGTGGCCTGCATTCCATATCCAAGATTTCGAAAATGTGATGTCACAGTTGCAATATTGTAGGTCTGCATCTTGTACTCTGAGTCCAAGTTTGTCTACTGTTGCTGCTCCTTTAGCTAATTTGTCAGTGAGTTCATTTCTCAGGATACCCAAGTGGCTTAGTCTCCAGATGAATGTTACCAGCATTGTGGAGCTGTTGAGGTCAACTTAAATGTCTTGAATGTCAGCAATCATTTCTGGGGTAGCACTGAAATATCCCTTGTAAAAAGCTAATCGCTACAAACCAGAATGTCCTATGCTGTCAGAGTTTTAATGTATTGCAGAGCCTCAGATATAGTGATCAACTCTGCAGAGTATACACTGCATAAACTCAGAACAGAATACTTCGTGTCCACCCTTGTATTTTCAAATCCGTTATTGACTTTTGTTCCATCTGTGTAGAGACATTTGAACTGGCATAGTCATGGAGAACTGAATAGAACAGGAAACTAAGAATGGTGTGGTGAATATTATCCTTATGCTCACATAAGAGGTCATTATAAACAAAAGGACTGGTTACACACCACAGCAGGTGCCGAGTGGAGACTCTTATCTATACAGACAAGAGGGGCAGTTGGGGGTTCTTACATAGTGCCTCCAATTGTTCTCCAGCTGATCTACCTATTTTTGAGTGACTTCTAAACATTCTGTACTGCTGACTGTGACTGAGAGTCAAGCAACATGGATCGGTAGGTGTCTGACAGACTGTGACCACATAGTTCGCCGAGGGTTGCTGGTGTTTAACCCTTTTAGATCTGAAAATTTTTTCTAGTACAATCGAAATTGTTGTAACATTTCAATTAATAAAATAGAAAAGTAAAAGTTATATTGAAAATTAGGATTGCTTTTATACATTCTTGGACCTGTCAAGCTTTATGTAATATTGATTACAAATCACCACATAGATGAGGTCTTGGTTCACATACAGGCACAATTAAAACAATTGTCAGAAATATTGTTAGCTTTCAAATGTAGTCCTAAGAGGAAACACACTGACACACACACACACACACACACACACACACACACACACACACACACACACGTGGATGCACAAGGTCACTGGCTCTATGCTGTAAGGTCCATCTGTGGCTGCATCTGCTGTAAGGAGCAATCTAGTGGGAAGGGAAGAGAGGATAAAGGAGAGCCATGGAGTGGAGAGAATATGGATATAGGGGTAGCAGAGTAGGTGTGAGGGAAAATTCTAGTGCCGCCTTTGGGAATATGTAGGAATGTGGTGGGGCAGGATGAGACTGCTAGGTGCAGCATCAGGAAGGTGTGTGAGAGGGATGGCACAGGATAGGAGAGAATTACAGAAGTGAAGGAAGGAAAGAAGATTGGGCTTAATGTCCTGTCAACACTGAGGTCATTAGAGACAGACCACAAGATCAGAGTGTGTCAAGGATGGGGAAGGAAATCGGCCATGCCCTTTCAAAGGAACCAGCCTGGCAATTGCCTGGAGCAATTTAGGGAAATAAAAGAAAACCTAAATCTGGGTGGTCAGACACAGGTTTGAACCATCATCCTCCCAAATGTGAGTCCAGTATACTAACCACTGCACCACCTTGCTCAGTAGTAGGAATGGGGAAAGGACTATGTAGGTGTGATAGCAGTGTAGAAGATGTGTTTCGTATTGAAGTGGGAGCAGGAAACAAGATAGGTAAGTGGAGACAGGAGGTTATGGAAACAAAGGATATGTTCTAGGAAGAATTCCCACCTGCCTGATTCAGATGACCTGGTGTTAGTGGAAAGAATCCAGATGGAATGCACTGTGATGCAGTAAGTAAAGTCTTGGGTGGCATTGTCATCAACTGGTCCAGCTGTCTCATGACCACAGTTTGGCAGTGGACATTTGTGCAGACAGACAACTTCTTAGTTATCATGCCAAAATAGAATATTGCACAATGGTTCCAGATAAGTTGGTAAATCACATGGCTGATATGACAGGTGGCCCTATCTTTGATAGGATGGGAGGACTGGAGTAGGTGGTAGTGGGAGGATGTATGGAACAGGTCTTTCATCTAGATCTATTGCAAAACCATGATTCATGAGGCAAGGGACTGGGAGGAGGTATGCAGTAGGGACAAATAAGGATACTGCATAGATTTGGAGGGGTGGGGGGGGGGGGGGGGTGAGAGGGGCAATGAGGATGTTTCTGCGTAGGGTATTTCCCATTTTAGGGCATGTTGGGAGTTAACTGAAACCTTGGCAGAGAATGTGATTTGGTTGATTCAGTCCTGGGTCGTACTTACTCATGAGAAGTGAGTTCCTTTGTGGCTGGATAATGGGCGTGTGGGCGTGTGAGGGATAATCAGTGACTGATGAGACAAGACCTGAAACGTGTCTCTGGACATGGTTGAGAGGATAATTAAGATTTGTGTTGGCATATTTGGAGAAGGACTGCTTGTCACTACAAATGAAACAACTATGGGTGGCTAAGGGTGTATGGAAAGGACTTATTGGTGAGTAATAGCTGGCAGCTAAAAATGGTTCAAATGGCTCTGAGCACTATGGGACTTAACTTCTGAGGTCATCAGTCCCCTAGAACTACTTAAACCTAACTAACCTAAGGATATCACACACATCCATGCCCGAGGCAGGATTCGAACCTGCGACCGTAGCAGTTGCGTGGTTCCAAACTGTAGCACCTAGAACCACTAAGCCATCCCGGCTGGTGCTGGCAGCTATTGAAGCAGAGATATTGATGGTGGTTGAGAGGTCTGATGTGGATGGCGGTATGCATGTAACCATCCTTCAGATGAAGAATGGCATTGGTGAGTGTTGGTATGAGAAGGACCAGGTGAAATGAATGAGGACAAAGGTATTGAGGTTATAGAGGAATGTGGATATGATGTCCTCACTCCCAGTCTAGATCATGAGGATGTCATCAAGAGCTCTGAACCAGATGAGGGGTTTGGGATTCTTGGTGGTTAGGAAATATTCCTTTAGATGGCCATGTGAGTGGCCATTGCTGTACCCTGGATTTTTTTGTTGCTGACAATCTCAAAGGAGAAGTTACTATGGATATGAATGTAGTTGGCCATGGTGACCAGGAAGGAGGTTGTAGGTTTTGAGGCAGCTGGGCATTGGGAAAGGCAGTGTTCAATAGTGGCAAGTAATGGGCATTGGAGATTGGGTATGTTAGTGCAGAGGGAGTGGCGTTGACAGTGATCACTAGGTCACCTGGTGGTATAAGAAGAGGGATTGTGAAGAGTTGGTGGTGGAAATACTTGGGTAGGTTGGTCCACAAAAGGAGAAATTCTCTCTTTTGGGGGTACAGTAATCAGCACAATGGGGTATCCTGGTTGGATGGGCTTTTGACCTTTAGGAAGCATGCATAATGGAGGAGTATAGGTGAGGCAAGATACTCAAAAGAGAGGTTCAAAGATGGACCTAAGGATTTTTGGATGGACTGGAGATCCTGCTGGATTTCTGGAATGGTGTCACTGTACAGGGTTTGTAAATGGACATAGCTGACAGCTGGCAGTGTTCCACTGGCCGGTAATCCTTGTAGTGCCTTTGTTGGCAGGTAGGATTATAAAGTTAGTATCAGTCTGAAGGTGATGGCTTTTGGTTTTTTCTGTGAATGTGAGGTTGGTTTCCACGCGGATGGACATGGGAAATGATTGATAGGCAAATTTAGAGGTTAACAACCTGGTTAACAGGAAGTGATTTGAGGGCAGTGGGGGTTAATCACAATTGCATGGAGGAGAAAACTCAGTCAAGCAGGATTCAATGCTGGTTTGTTATCGCATCCTGGGCTTTCCATCACTTGTGATATTGATGAAATTTATAAATACTGGTGCATTTTATTTTCTTCTTTTACAGTAATGTCATGTTTATTATCAATGCAGGAAATTAAACTATTGCTCATACTACTATTTATACAACTACTACAACTACTAGTATACCACTACTACTACTACTACTAATAATAATAATAATAATAATTCCCGTGTGGAGTTGATAGTCTCCCATCGGGCGCCTCCCCAGGTGGTGGATAGGGGAATGCTCTCCAGATATGGAGGGTACCGGGGAAATAAAATACCCGGGGTGGACCAAAACTATCAACCGAAATCCACTAACATCTGCCTGGTATCCAGCAGTTAGGGGTCAGCGTCTGTTCGCCTAGATGGTGCGGCTGCATCAACCTTCTTGATCTCAACAATCAAGTCGTATTCCTCGTGATCTTTCCTCGGAAGGACCACCACCAAGTTAGTTTTCAACTTGAAAACCAAACTTAATGATAACACAAGGAATGAATCCACTACCCCGGGCACCAGTCGCAAGGCTGGCTTTACCAGGGCATCGGATTCCGGGGGACCAGGAGCATCATGTTACGCCTAAGGTTGAGAACCAGACGACGTCCAAATTTTTACACACAAAACAAAGACACTTCATTGGTACACTTAACACTAATACTCTTTTCAAACTGGGCAAGATCAAACAACTTACAGATGTGCTGCAAAAATTCCAGATCAAAATCCTTGCAATCCAGGAAACGTGATTTATGGACAAAAACCATTTTGATACAGACAACTACAGGATCTACAAAGGGAAACCAGCAGTTAAAACTAATGAGAAATGACTCAAACTGTTTGGCACAGCATTTGCAGTCCACAAATCTATCAGCGACTCTGTCATTGACTTCCAGTCTGCCTCAGAATGTATATCAACGCTCTCCGTCAAATCAGCCAACAAAGTATATACCTTGATCAACGCACACACACCCACAAATAGCTATAACAAGAAGAACCCTCAGGACGTGGATGACTTGTGGAATGACCTTGAAGAGACGACAAACAAAATTGCCAAACACCATGTAATAATCTTGGTAGGTGACTTTAACGCACAATTAGGTAAAGAGAAAAAATACAGGAAAATCACTGGAATTCATACAGCTCACAAGAGAACTAACAAGAATGGGGAAAGAATGATAAGCTTTTGTGAAAATTTCGGCCTCGTAATTATGTCAATACAATTCAAAAAACCCAACAAGAAACAGTATACTTGGAAGTCGCCCAACACAATGTTGGGTGAATTCCAGATAGACCATGTGGCCATCTCCAAGTGTAACACAGCAGAAATTCTGAATGTGAAAACGAGAAGAAGATTTTTTGACTCAGACCACAATCTTCTACAGATAAAGACCAGATTACAACCCAATAGAAAAAAGCCAAAACTAAACAAAGCGCTGAGACCAGACCCCGAATACATAAAACTCAACGAGGATAATATCTTACAGGAAATTAGTCAGACAAACACCACAAACTGGACAGAACTTGTGGACGTCCTCAAATCCACGATGAAATTGGGTCAACCCCCGAGAAGGAGAAAACACAGGTGGTGGAATATAATATGTGACCAAGCAATAGAAGAAAGGACCAATGCCTGGAAAAACTTCAATAGTCACAAAACATCAGAAAAATGGCAACAATTTCTAGTAATCCGAAAACAAACATCGAAAACTATTTGGAGGGAAAAAAGAAATTATGACAAACGGCGACTAGATGAGATAGAACAAGATTTTAAGAAGAACAACAACAGGAATTTTTATAAGACGTTTACAGAACATATTGTAGGATACCAGCCACCCAATCTTTGTTTCAAGAAACCGGATGGTTCACTAGAAACTAACACGAAGAATAACTGCCAAATCCTCGCAGACTATTTCAACAAACTTCTCAACTGCAAAAGACCTACAGAGGATATTCACTATGAGACGTCTACACCAAATCCTGACGCTAAACCGCCAACCATCAATGAAATAGTAAAAATTATCAAGACACTGAAAAACAATAGAGCCCCAGGAGAAGATGGAATTATTGCAGAACTATGGAGACTAAATGATGAAAGATTAACAGGAAAAATTCACAAAATCATATTAAACATTTGGGAAACAGAACAGATCCCTTCTGAATGGAACTGCGCACTCATCCATCCACTCCACAAAAAAGGGGACAAAACTGAACCAAATAATTACAGGAGTATCTCACTTGTACCGGTCACATATAAAATTCTATCAAAAGTTCTCATGAATAGATTAGAAGAACGAGCAGACCCACAAATAGGAGAATACCAGGCTGGTTTTTGCAAGGGACGATCATGCATAGAGCAGATCTCGAATCTGAAAATGATTCTCCAGATGAGAAACACCCGAAACACAGTGGTTACTTTTGTAGATTTTAAAAAGGCCTACGACTCAATAGACAGAGTAGCGCTCTGCAAGACGCTGGGAAGAATTCAGCATTGACAGAAAGACAAGAGCAATCATTCGGGAAACATTAACTGACACAGTCTCCAAGGTTAAATTTATGGGGGATATCTCGGAACCATTTGAAATCCAAACTGGAGTGCGACAGGGTGATGGACTTTCACCATTACTCTTTAATATCATTCTTGAAAAAATTATCAGGACATGGGAAAAAGAAGTCAAAGGAATCCAAATTGGCATTAGAAAAGATAATAGATTCAATGTGAAGTGTTTAGCTTTTGCGGATGACCTTGCAATCCTCACAAATAATAGGAAAGAAGCCACTAACGCCATAGAGAAGTTACACAAAATTGCACAAAGAACTGGCCTGCAAATCTCATATGAGAAAACCCAGTACATAGAAAGAGTGCCACAAGACAAATTGCCTATTGTGACAACCCATGGGAAAATCGTACAAGTACCACATTTTAAGTACCTGGGAGAAATCATCCAGCCATCAGGGATCAACCTAAAGGCCAATGAGGAAAGAATAAAAAAACTACAGAAAGCATATAAACTCACCTGGAACTATTATAACAAAAAGTCCATATCCATTAACGCAAAATTGAGGCACTACAACACTGTCGTACTTCCGGAGGCACTGTATGCATCTGAAACAACACAAATAGGTGGGCAAACTAAAATCAAAGAAATAGAGAAACAAGAAAGGAAAATTCTCAGGGAAATTTTTGGCCCGATACAAGAGCAAGGAATCTGGAAGAAGAGACCAACTTCAGAATTATATAAATACACAGACAAGATTACGGATACAATAAGGAAAATAAGAATGCAGTTCTACGGACATATCCACAGGATGAATGAAAACAGAATTTCAAAGCGAATTCTTAAAGTCATCAACTCAGGCAGGGGAAAAACGAAATAGATAAAAGAAGTTGAAGAGGATCTCAGACAAGCACACATAACAGTAAACGATGCAGAAAATAGAACTGAATTCAGGAACATCATCAAAAAACATAAATTTGACACCACAACACAGAAGAGACCAGGATGCAAATGGACAGTGGAGCGAAAGAAACAACACAGTGAACACATGAAGAAAATTTGGGCTCAGAAAAAACACAAACAATCATCATAAAGGAATTCAAGTTCAAACGCTCTCTTAATTGGGAATAATCGAAAATATATATATATAATATATAATAATTAGTCTATTTATACACTGTAGTCCATGAATACCTTTGTGTAGCAATGTAGAACCAGTCAAGATACCTCATGTGTTAATAGGAAGCCACAGCTGTAAGAGACTGATTGTCCCATCAGCTGTAAGAACCAATTCTGTCTTTTGTTTCAAATCAAATGGTAGGTGGTGCACATATAGCTGAACTTGAAGACATGATTATAGATGGCTGGATCACCTATGAATTAATTGTTTTTCTTTTACTAGTAGATGTTAATTTACATACCTCACAGACCACAAGAATATGTTCACCTTCTAAGGAACTGAACACCATTAGTACATAGGGTTATTCATAAGACATACAGAAAAATGACACAAATCCATGGATAATAAATCTCTCCAAGTTTCCATTCATATAATACTTGCTATGGAATAGTTGCAGAATGCACCACCAGGGAGCAGGCATGATGGAAGATATAGACCAATCATCCACTCTGTTAGTTTGTGCCTACAGAGAAGTATCTGCATCTACATCTACATTCATCCTCCTCCCCATTCCATTCACATATAGAGCACAGGAAGAATGATTGTTTGAATGCATCTGCCCTTGCAGTAATTATTCTAATCTTGTCCTCATGATACCTATGGGAGTAATATGTAGGAGGTCTACTAGAGTCATCATTTAATGCCAGTTCTTGAGAGTGATATGTATGGGATTGTAATATATTTCTAGAGTCAACATTTGAAGCCAGTTCTTGAAACTCTGTTAGCAGACATTCTATGAATAGTTCACATCTGTCTTCAAGAGTCTGCCTGTTCAGTTTCTTCAGCATCCTTTGACACTATCCCAAAGGGTCAAACAGCCCTGTAACCATTCATGCCACCCTTATCTGAATACATTCAACATTCCATGTTTAGTCCTATTTGGTACAAGCCCCACAGAGTTGTGCAATATTCTAGAATGGGTGACACAAGTGATTTGTAAGCAGTCTCCTCTGTAGACTAATTGCATCTCCCCAGTATTCTACCAATAAATTAAAGTCTACCTGCTTTACCCACAGATGAGTCTATGTGATCATTTCATATCCCTACAGAGAGTTACCCCAATGAACAATTTAGCAAAGTGTGCTGTTATCATCATACCTTCTCAGGCAACAACAGTGATTCAATGGACTGCATACATGTATTGACATTTGCTGCATTACCAATGGTGTCCATATTGAAAACCTGTAAATGAGTTTAAAACTTGGAAGGATGCTATGCCCACTGATATGTGTCCATTTTATATATGTCTCGAAGTTTTTGCATGGTCATCTTGTGAAATTCTGGAGATACTTATGAATAATCCAGCGTTATCTGATATGCAGAACTATGAACCAGATATGAGGAAATGTTTTTATTTCTTAAATTAAATTACATCTACAAACTCATTTTGTATTAATTTAATTATAAAATTTAGAATGATCATGAAACTTAATTGTGTGAACCCTATTTCCCAATATTAAATTACCATTTTCGTTAACAATAATTTGGATTCAGCTGACTTTTTAGTTCCAACAGTATTAAGAGGTTCGCCATAACCAGAAAATTTCTATTAATGCTAACTGAGGATAGAATTACCTGAGTATTAGATGCTCATGTACATGTAACTCCCAGTTCTTGGATGTTCAGATTTGGGACATTATAAAATTATGAGTTTAAAGTCATATTTGCATGTGGTAGAATCAAATGATCACACACATATGCCTCAAATCTAAAAATTATTGATTAAAGGAGGTCCAGTTTTATGGGTATATCATATTTTGTCAGGAGCATAAATTTCTGGAAATTTTCAGTTTTACCTTAGATAATGAAAAACAGTTTATAAATTTTTGATTATTTTCTCCAATTTCTTTTCTATGGAACATTTGTAAACTATACAAGTAGATGTGAAATTCACTAGTCTCTTTCAGCAAATACTTACGTGTCTCAGAGCGGACTGTCTTCTCTAAATCAAATTCCAGTGACCAATAATTAACTGTTCCATCATGACTTACAGTTATATATTTTCCTTGGAGGTAACTAAACTTGCGATCCTAGAAAAAGAAACAAACAAAATGTCAACGGTTACAGGGAAGTGGGAAAAAACTTTTGAGAAACAACTGGGAAAATGTCAAAGAGTTTCCATTGCACAGAACAGGTTATAAATTAAAATGAATAGTCCAGCAGTGAAGCAGTAAATATATAACTGCATCATTTGTTGCTTTCAAGAGTGTTTAATTCGGTAGACAAGAAAAATAACTAGAGAATTTGGAATTGAAGCAGTATTATTACAGATAATTCGGGAAATTTTAACAAATACAAATTTAAAGAGAAATTTTTTAGCCATTTGTAACTAAAAGTGAGAGTCTGATAACACAAGGGGATAATAGCTTATCACCTTTAATATTTAACTTTTAGTCAAAGTAAAATATCACACTTTTAGACAATTTGAAATGGGTGAAGTTAGGCTGGCCTAAGCAACAACCAGAATGAACCATTCTGATTCTGAAAGGCTATTTTGCTCTAAGGCATTCCTAAACAGCTCAAGAAGGTATGCTACTATTTGGCATAGAGGGTGAACTACACCAAGTGATTGTTTCTCTTGCCCTCTGCACTACAATGCTTTCATTGCAGCAGGCAAGACTTTGAAGCATCAACCACATGGAGAGGCCAGCCTGCTCTCATGTCTACTGGTCAGCTATAATAAGAAGAATCAGCACCTAACCTTCTCATATTCTGACTGTGCACCACAAGAATCTCCTTCAAATGTTTTCTCTACATGGGTCACACATTAAGTTTGTGGCCCACTTCTGAACATGATGTGGCTTATAGTGGAGGACTCTTCAAAATTTTCATTTGTGAGGCAGATGCAATGATCTCTGAGAGGATGAGGAGGATAATGGTTCATATGGATATATGGTTGGAAATGTGTTCCAAGAGAAGATAAAAGATCTTTGATAGCGTACACTTCAGTGATTGAAAGCACACTTTAAAACATATCAGGCAATTAGGAATGTTCTGTCTGTACTAGTGTACTCAGGAGGAAAGTGAGCTGAGCACCAGCACATACTACTGACATTAGACTTTATACCACCATGTTCATTCTGGAACAGATAATACAAAAGAGATGAGAATTTGATCTGAAAACTTACCTAGCATTTGTGGATTATGAAAAAGCATTTGACAGAGTTCCCAGAGATAATTTATGGGTAATAATGAAAATAAGAAGAATCCGTCAACATCTATTAGAAGTCACAAAAAGTCTATATGTGAACACCAGGAAAAAAAGGTGTAGCCTGTCATCAACATTATTCAGTATCTATATAAATGACCTGACCAGAGAATGAAAAAGAGACAGAACATCACAAGGCATGAATACTGTGAGGAATAAATATGTTAAGATGGTGATATTCATGGGTGATTAAGTTATCATGAATGGCAGTGAAGATAAATTACAAGCAGCGTTACTCATCCTAAATGAGATATGCACACACTACAACCTGAATTACTCACAAATAAAACTAAAACCATGATCTCCTTAGGTATTCACACAAAACAAACAAAAATAGTCCTCAATAATAAAATGATAGAATAAATAATCCATTTCAAATATTCAAGATGTGACATACCATATTATCATGATATGGGTATACAGGAAAAAGCTGATACTTACCAGCAAATGAGGAGAAAACCCAAGGATAAAACAAGGAAAGAGACAAGACCAAAATTTTATAAGATTATGGCAGTTCCCACTTTATTATGTGGGCCAGAAAGTTTGATATTGATAAGTAAAATTTTTGGAAAGTAGAAGCATCAAAAATGTAATTTCTAAGATATGTGAAAGGCTGCACTCAGGAATACAAAATTAGAAATTAAGTAATAAAAGAAGAATTAGGGATTCAATCAGCAACCCAAAAGGCAATCCAATACAATGAAAAATGAAGAGGAAATATGCTACCACACAGTTACACTCCTGGAAATTGAAGTAAGAACACCGTGAATTCATTGTCCCAGGAAGGGGAAACTTTATTGACACATTCCTGGGGTCAGATACATCACATGATCACACTGACAGAACCACAGGCACATAGACACAGGCAACAGAGCATGCACAATGTCCGCACTAGTACAGTGTATATCCACCTTTCGCAGCAATGCAGGCTGCTATTCTCCCATGGAGACGATCGTAGAGATGCTGGATGTAGTCCTGTGGAACGGCTTGCCATGCCATTTCCACCTGGCGCCTCAGTTGGACCAGCGTTCGTGCTGGACGTGCAGACCGCGTGAGACGACGCTTCATCCAGTCCCAGACATGCTCAATGGGGGACAGATCCGGAGATCTTGCTGGCCAGGGTAGTTGACTTACACCTTCTAGAGCACGTTGGGTGGCACGGGATACATGCGGACGTGCATTGTCCTGTTGGAACAGCAAGTTCCCTTGCCGGTCTAGGAATGGTAGAACGACGGGTTCGATGACGGTTTGGATGTACCGTGCACTATTCAGTGTCCCCTCGACGATCACCAGTGGTGTACGTCCAGTGTAGGAGATCGCTCCCCACACCATGATGCCGGGTGTTGGCCCTGTGTGCCTGGGTCGTATGCAGTCCTGATTGTGGCGCTCACCTGCACGGCGCCAAACACGCATACAACCATCATTGGCACCAAGGCAGAAGCGACTCTCATCGCTGAAGACGACACGTCTCCATTCGTCCCTCCATTCACGCCTGTCGCGACACCACTGGAGGCGGGCTGCACGATGTTGGGGCGTGAGCGGAAGACGGCCTAACGGTGTGCGGGACCGTAGCCCAGCTTCATGGAGACGGTTGCGAATGGTCCTCGCCGATACCCCAGGAGCAACAGTGTCCCTAATTTGCTGGGAAGTGGCGGTGCGGTCCCCTACGGCACTGCGTAGGATCCTACGGTCTTGGCGTGCATCCGTGCGTCGCTGCGGTCCGGTCCCAGGTCGACGGGCACGTGCACCTTCTGCCGACCACTGGTGACAACATCGATGTACTGTGGAGACCTCACGCCCCATGTGTTGAGCAATTCGGCGGTACGTCCACTCGGCCTCCCGCATGCCCACTATACGCCCTCGCTCAAAGTCCGCCAACTGCACATACGGTTCACGTCCACACTGTCGCGGCATGCTACCAGTGTTAAAGACTGCGATGGAGCTCCGTATGCCACGGCAAACTGGCTGACACTGACGGCGGCGGTGCACAAATGCTGCGCAGCTAGCGCAATTCGACGGCCAACACCGCGGTTCCTGGTGTGTCCGCTGTGCCGTGCGTGTGATCATTGCTTGTACAGCCCTCTCGCAGTGTCCGGAGCAAGTATGGTGGGTCTGACACACTGGTGTCAATGTGTTCTTTTTTCCATTTCCAGGAGTGTATTTTGAACTAGCAGTGTGTTGCAAACAAACCAAGGGGTAAGAGAAGCATAGGAAGGCCAAGGAAGAGATGGTGAGACTGGAACAGGCCCTAGGCTCAGGGAGTGGCAGGAAAAGAAGACAAAGAAGACTACCAAAGGCACATCTGCCAAAAGAGGAGACAAGGTCGCCTGCAGAAAGTGCAGATATGTCCTGCCTGTGAGGCACGATGTAAGAATGGCTGGTCCAATGACATGGTCACCAATAATCCCCACCCATACACTGAGGCTCAATCAGCACTGATGGTTCACTGCCATCACAGCTTGGCAATTCTCCATAGCCCACAGGTGGGTGTTGCGAATGTTGATGATACCACTTCTCATGAAGGTAGCCACATCTGTAAATAGAATGTACAGCAAATATCACAGCACTCTGATGGCCTGTGTGACAAACTAGTGGCAAAAATGTCACTGCAGAGGCAAGTCCATAGGTAATAAGGTACACACACATTATAATAAATATAAATATTGACAGTTATCATGGAGAATATTCCACACAGCCATCTGGGTTACCCCATGTTGGCAGGCAACCGGCCTCATGCTGATACTAGGGTCACTGTATAAGATCTCTTATTTGCACTTTCAAGTGAGTATACATTGCTTGTAACATATTTATTGGCTTACATCCACTATTAAGAGAATAAGTCAAGTATTTGCCATTGAAAGCAAGTGAAGAAACAGTACTCACAGATAATGGTCTGCAATAAATACCCACCTTTACATAATTTTGTGGAAAAAATGACATTCAGCACCTCTTTATTACCACATTCTACCCATAATTCAATGGGGAGGGACAATGGATGGTCAGCTTCTACACAGAAAATGAAGACAGTGATTTAGTTGACATCTAAATAAGATGCCCCAACAATATTTTTAAGCACCACAGCACTGCAAAGATTCCTGTGTAGAGCCAGGCAGAGTTACTGCACAGTATGCAACCACTAAAACTCCTCCAAAATTGCAGCAGCTTTAGTGAGGATCACCGCACTGTCATGTTCACATTGGGACATGGTGTGGGTGCAACCATTAGGATAGCATGCTGGGTGAGCACCCACAACATTCACTGTAGCCAACGAACACTGCCCCTACCACATGGAAATGGATGGACACTAACAGAGGCATTACGAAATTCATCTGAGACACAGACATCACTTGCTAGACCTTTTAGTCCACACGATCTTTGACCTGGACCACAGATGCCTCATTTGCTGTCATCACCACCTCTCCCTCACAAGTAGCAGTAGAAGGGGAAGTGATAAAATTGCAACCATCAATACTCCATAGGTAGGAGTGATTGGATTCCTACAGCAGAAAGCTGCAGCCTTTGTTGGCACCATGGCTTTTTTCTATAGGTCATGAGAATGAAGGCAGTGACATCCCACTGTTCCCAGTAGCACCATCACTGAGCTGTCAGGTGGATTCAAACCTAGATCCATAGCTCTCTATTTTACCTTCAAGGAAAGTAGAAAGTAATTATCTAGTGATGATACTGTTGCTGAAACTAGTTTGGGAAGGAAAACAAATAAAACACAAATGTTTTGCATCAAGACAGACCCACAATCTATTACTGTAGTGCCAGTACAGGATAAAAATGACCTTGAGTATCAGGTTATATTTCTGATATCAGGTTACACCATAGGTAGTTGGACAACAGTAAACTCTGTTCATTTCATGCACCTGAGGCAATTGTGCAAATTACATTGAAGGTTAACACCCATACCCCACTCCCACCCTGCTCACCACTGGACCATTGAAATTCAAGATCCCCCTTCCCCTCCTCAGTCTTTTATGAATTGAGCATTTGTGGTGACTACACTGTTTTTGTACTGTTCACTATGAGATAATGGCGTGAGTATTTGTTAGTAATAATAATAATACATTATATATATTACTATCCTGATTATGTGAGTTTTATGTCTGGGTTCCACAGTGAGAGGACCAGGGTGTGGGCTTTTATAAAACGGGGTTTTTAAGAAATTAAATTCATTATTATTTGAATTAGTGAATTTCTTCTAAATACATAACAATCTGAATTACTGTGAATTTGGCCATTTAAGGTACTGGTATGTATGCTGCAGTGAGAGGACTTGGGTGTGCTTATTTGTTATAAATAATAAATTAAATTTATTATTATTTGAATTTTGTGAGATCGATCGCACTGCTTTTGATATCACGTCACTGTCATGTCCCTTCAGGTCATGTCACTTCTTGTCAACATCATGATGCTTTCAGCAAAATGATGGAACATATTAATAGCTATAACAAATTAATGACATCATGCTTTATTATGCAAAATAGCGACAAATATTAGGATAGTTTATTATGTAAGACATTTTGACAATGAAGTGTGTGATTAAGTTCATGATGTCACTGTACCGTGCATTATGCAAAAAGGTGGACAATTTTGTCCATTAAGGTTGTGAACTCAAACATATTCATTACAAAGCATGACATTGTTATTAATTTTCTTCTTCCGTATTATGGCGGAAATATTTGTCTATCAATTTCTCTAGGAGAATTGTGTGCCTCCATTGTCTCAGAAAGGAGGCCTACATACATTCATTATATATTGACAGTAAGCTACTTTTTTGTCAAACCTTCAATATATTGAAGCAACATCACACTACCAATAACATTGACAAAATAGTCAGTTGACAAGGTGACTTTACAAGATTAAGATGTCGAACACCCGAAAGAAGGCGCGTGTTGCAGTTATATTAATTACAGCTTGCAAGCAAGAGAAAACAATGGAAAAGAAGAAATGGATGTGGTATTGGTTGAAAAAAGGAGCGACTGGTCACATGTTAATTTACTGATCGAAATCAGCATCACAGATTATTTTCTGATGAGTTCTGCATCTCACAACAAGTTATTTGTATTAATACGAGATAAGACAGAGAAGCAAAATACATTAATGAGAGAGGCATTCACACTTGCCAACAGATTAGGAGTAACTTTGAGATGTCTTGCAATGGCCATGTGATTTTAATTCTCAAAACTTAGTTCTGTAAGATCAGCAGGCAGAATTAACAAAATTCTATGGAAACCTTTCTAGCAGTTATATCTGCTGGCAATTACCGTAAAATATTTTCTTATGCTTTGTGATAATTTGGTGAATGCGAGATGCTTACTAGTCATTGCAGAGATAGGATGCATTTTTTGAAATACGAGTGTTTTTTCAAAACACAAACAGTAACACAAAAATCTATACCATATTTTCAAATTAATGAAGTATGCAATGTCATAGATAATCCTCCAGTAACCATCCTAAAGCGGCATTCACAATGATTACCCTTGCCTAGGCCTATTAACATTCTTTTTTGTTAAAAGGCTGCTTAAAAATTTAATCTGTTGTATGGGAACAGCAGGCAGTATGGGCCAGCGGGGTAGTATTGGTCCGTTGGTATTTCAGCTATTCACTACTAGGTAGCAGCATGGTACACAGTGTAATCTTTGCCGTCAGTGTCATTTTGCCATGTGCAGAGAGTTTTTTTGACTCCTAACGTCGTATCATCTGCAACTGATTATTGTTTGTTTGTGCTTGCACAAGTCGATGCCTCAAATATTTTCTAACATCACCCTGAATCATTACAGGTAACAATATACTTATGAAACTAGAGCTGTTATTTAGTTTACTCTATTAATATAAGACACTGATAATTGCATTTTGTTTGCTCTAACTATGTTTCGCTTACTACCAAGTTTTCATACCAGTGTGAGTCAGGTAGCATGGGCCAGCGACATTCAGGTGCCGGCCACAGTGACCGTGCGGTTCTAAGTGCTTCAGTCTGGAACAGAGTGACTGCTATGGTCACAGGTTCAAATCCTGCCATGGGCATGGATGTGTGTGATGTCCTTACGTTAGTCAGGTTTAAGTAGTTCTAAGTTCTAGGGGCCTGATGACCTTAGATGTTAAGTCCCATAGTGCTCAGAGCCATTTGAACCTTTTTTGAACATTCAGGTGGTATGGGCCACGGAACTCATTTCCTTTTTTTTTTTTAGAATACTATTCCAACACATAAGAAAAAACCAGAAGTTGAAGGTCAGGGAGAATGGTCAGAGAAAGATATGAAGAATGCTGTTGCAAGTGTATTGGAAAACAAAATTTCCGAAAGAGCTGCAACTGACCCATATGATGTACCTAGAAGCACTCTGCAAAGGAAGTTGAAATCTATAGCAAATAATGAGCCAACTGATATGAAACGACAGATGGGGGTTTTTAAAGCAACCTTTAATGAAAGATGTGAAAAACTTTTAGAAGCTGATTTGATGGATTTAGATTCGAGACTAATGCCCCTGTACAAAACAGAATATTTCAAACTGGTCTATGATCTGGCAGAAAAATTAATTCTGAGTCACAGATTCAACAAAAAAAAAAAAAAAAAAAAAAAGAGGATGGAAAATATTTTTATGCCAGTTTTATGAAGAAGCACCCAAATTTCACCTACAGGAAACCACAATCAACTAGTCTTACGTGGTGTGTAGGGTTTAACAAGCCACAGGTCAAAAGGTTCTTGAGCCAATTTGAAATCCTCTTTAAAAAGCATTCCTTCGTCCATCTCGAATTTTTAATGCATGCAAGAAAATGATAAGGTCATTACAGTGAAAGGCAAATGTCAAATGGGGAAAATTACATCCAGAGAGAGGGGACATAATGTTACGCTTCTGTTTTGCATGAGTGCAACTGGGCAATTTATTCGTCCACTTTTTATTTTCCCAAGGAAACGAATGAATGACCAGCTCATGATTGGTGCTCCAACCGAAAGCATTAGTTTTCCAACTTTTAGAGGCTGGATGACAGCTGAGGCTTTTCTTAAGTGGCTTTGACACTTTGTTTCCTTCACAAAGGCCTCAGCAGGAGATCCTGTCTTGCTGATTGTAGATGGGCATGTCAGTCACATGTCATCATGTTTGCTTGGGAAAACCATGTCTGTATGCTAAGTTTTCCCCTACACAGTTTTCATAAGTTGCAGCCTCTGTATAGGACGTTCATGAAACCTTTCAAAACCTGCTACAAGACTGCTTGCAGTTTGTGGATGAGGGCTAATCCAGGGTTAAGAATTAATGACTTTGATGTTGCAAAATCGGTAGTTGATGCTTACAAGCAAGTGTGTCGACTAGATTTTGCTGAAAATGGATTTAGATGCACTGGCATTTACCTGACAAACCCAGACATATTTACTGATTTCGACTTTATGGGCAGTGATGTTACCAACATTGTACAGGAACCTCTCCCCGAGATGACATGTGATTGGGCTGTTGTTGTTACATCTAGGACACCCACATCAATCTCACCAGCAGCTCTGATAGCCACCCTCCCCTCCCCCCTCAGCTTGCTTCCCATGCAGAATCTACAATCACTTCTGGAGAGACCACCACTTCCTCCAATGCATTACACTCAAGTGAATATTCTGGTTTTTCAGGTGTTTTAAAAGAAGTGTCGCCTTTGCCTTCCTCCAGCGAAAAGAGGTTGACACGTTGGAAAAGAAAGTCAGAGTGAAGCGAAATATTGACGTCAACTCCAAAAAAAAATATGCTGACAGACAAGAAAGATTCAGAAGAGCTAAAGGAAAATGCACAACAGAAAAAGAACAAATGAAATTTTCAAAACAAGAATAAGTGATGACCAATAATAACAAGCGAAATGAACAAATAAAAATCTCTCATAATGACAGTCCTACACCAAGCACTCCTCAAGACGTAGATGTGAAGTGCATTGTGTATGGAGAAAGCTATAAGGAAAGCTGTATTCAGTGCAACAAGTGTGAAGGCTGGGCACTGTGAGTACTGTGCGGACATTGATGACTTGCTGTTTTATTTTTGTTTCTCTGTAAGCTAAATAAGTCATTGGATAAATGAGCTATAAGACATCATACAGTGTGTATAGTATTAAACAATAAAACTTTTATTCAAAACAATGTTTTTGATTTATAAACATAATCATATTGGTGTGGCCCATACTACCTGCCAATTTTTAAAATGCCCAGAGTGCAAGGTTAATTCTAATTACATTTTGTGTTACATTCTCTTCATATATTGCTAAATATATTTTATTACTTAGAGGAAAGAAGTTGAAAATACGATTTTTTCGCTCATAACTGAGTTAGGCTACAAATATATTTAGTAATTTACATTTTTCCTTAAATGGCCCATTGTACCCACCGTTCCCCTATGATATACACAACGGCAAATTGAAAAAATAAACCGTGCAAACTAACGCCATGTGGTTGGTTCAGAAGGTCTGTCAGCATCTAAATGGAGAATATTATCACACCATCAATATTTGATCTCATATGATCAGTAGGTATTGAGGTCCGTCAATACTGCCCATCAATATTTCTAATACTGACAGTTTGTCAATACAAGCTCTCAGACATTCAATATATTGCCAGCTTGACAACATTACTGAACGTGTGAGGATCCCTTAAGGTTATTCTGGAGGGAACTCCAAGAACTTTCCTTCAATCGTGACCAAGAGTTGAGCAATACAATTCCAGAAACGAAACTATCAATATTCCTCTACATGTGGACTATACTGTATTACCAACAGACACATCGCAAAGAAATTGACAAAAAAACACTCGTGGTTGTACCTTCTGTAAGTTCAATTTCGAATGATCACAGCAGTTCATTTCTGTTTACTGGTATCTGTCACGAAATGAAACATTCTGTCAGGCCCCTCCACAAACGAGAATTCTCTCCTCTACCTCGTTTCTCTCTGGACCAATAGGAAGGCTTCAACAAAGGTGGGAAACAAGTAGACCAATAAGAATTCAGCTTCTTATTACTAAAACTAATGGGTGGGCGACGTCATTCTTGGTGAACCAGTCTCAAGTCTTCCCAGGTAGAGAAAAGGAGTAAGACGACATGTAATTACAATTAACCTACATACACGAGTTTTAAACATATTAGCTGTTGCTACACTTCTGCCTTATTTGTGTGTAACATCACTATAAGACTAATAAATAGCTATGGAAATAATCAAAAATATTCACGTGTCCACTCTCCCTAAGCAGGACCTAACAATGGCCACAGTGCAACAAAATTTCTACATACAAAGTCATCAACTCTCCGTGGCCACATCTACCGAGCTTGCCACTATACGATACACATGGCTGTAGAGAGATGCATCGTTCATGCGCCATCTGTCGATAAACCATCTGAATTATAACTTTGTTGATTCTTCAACAACATTCCAAGGCTCCACACGTAAAATACAGAATCAAACAGTTACGTACGTCTCTGCAGGAGCCCAGCGCCGCCACCATCGCCGCTGCCTGCTTCAGCTACTGCTACAGTCTCCAACCAGCCCTGAGCACACTATGTGATCAAACGTATATGGACACCTGGCTAAAAATGACTTACAAGTTCGTCGTTCCCTCCATCGGTAATGCTGGAATTAAATATGGTGTTGGCCCACCCTTAGCATTCATGACAGCTTCCACTCTCGCAGACATACGTTCAGTCAGGTGATGGAAGGTTTCTTGGGGAATGGCAACCCATTCTTCAGGGAGTTCTGGACTGAGGAGAGGTATCGATGTCGGTCGGTGAGGTCTGGCACGAAGTCGGCGTTCCAAAACATCCCAAAGGTGTTCTGTAGGATTCAGGTCAAGACTATGTCCACGTCAGTCCATTACAGTGATGTAATTGTCATGTAACCACTCCACCACAGGTCGCGCAGTATCAACAGGTGCTCGATTGTGTTGAAAGGTGCAATCGCCATCCCCAAATTGCTCTTCAACAGTGGGAAGTAAGAAGGTGCTTAAAACATCATTGTAGGCCTGTGCTGTGATAATGCCACGCATAACGACAAGTCCCTTCAATGAGAAACACGACCACTCCATAACACCACTACCTCCGAATTTTACTGTTGGCACTACACGTGCTGGCAGATGACGTTCACCGGACATTAGTGATATCCACCCCCTGCCATCGGATCGCCACATTGTGTACCGTGATTTGTCACTCCAAACAGCTTTCTTCCACAGTTCAGTCGTCCAATGTTCATGGTCCTTACACCAAGCCAGGCGTCGTTTGGTATTCATCAGCATGATGTGTGGCTTATGAGCAGCCACTAAACCACGAAATCCAAGTTTTCTCAACTCCCTCCTGACTGTCGTAATACTTGCAATGGATCGTGATGCAATTTGGAATTCCTGTGTGATGGTCTGGATAGAAGTCTGCCAATTAAACATTACGACCCTCTTCAAGTGTAGGTGGTCACTATCAGTCAACAGACGAGGTCGGCCTGTACGCTTTTGTGCTGTATGTGTCCCTTCACGTTTCCAATTCACTACAACATCGGAATCAGTGGACCTAGGGATGTTTAAGAGTGTTGAAATGTCGTGTACAGACGTGACACCCAATCACCTGACCACGTTCGAAGTCCGTGAGTTCTGCCGAGTGCCCCATTCTGCTCTCTCACGATGTCTAACGACTGTTGAGGTTGCTGATATGGAGTACCTGGCAGAAGGTGGCAGCACAATGCACATAATATGAAAAACATATGTGTTTTGTGGCGTCCGGATACTTTTGACCACACAGTGTATATCTCCGAAGCTGGAATGGGTCACACACATCCCATCCCTCTTGTATTTGAATCCTGTAGCCCAGTGAACTACTTCCCCCCCCCCCTCCCCCCGCGCTCCCCCCCTCCCCACCCCCCCACCCCCGCCGACACGTCGGTATCTGGAAAAGCTCTGCCTGCTCTCTGGGTGTGCTGAAAAAGATTAGAGATTCAATTAACATCTACCCAAACAATTATCACTCGCCAGTGGAAGCAGAGTATGTAATAAGACGACACCAGCCAAAGTGTTCTGTGCAGAGTATTTAACACATTGTAATATTCTTCATTAAATATCTCTCTAATTATCAGAGATCCATACAAATGCTCTTGCCTTGGAGGATGGAAAAGCTTTGACATTTTTATAAATTATGGCCTACGTGCATATTTTGTTAACACTTGCTGGTTTAAACTTTATGTTGTTGGCATTTATCTGCAGCGTGCACTTTGGAAATTCTTTACCAGCAGTAAATCTGTTGTTGCTTGTAGAAATGCTGTAACACACTTTTGAGGCACTGATGGCTAAATTTTTAGAAAGCTTTCTGTAAATCAATCAGCTAATGCTAGATTTCGTCCTGGTACAGTTGATCAACACGTGAATGTTACGTGAACTGAAACTAGAATCAGAGGAGAGGAGGCAACGTTCATTTTGCGGAAAGGCTACTGAGAAATTTTAGAGAACGGGCATTTGTATAAGGAACAGTCAGGTGAAAACCGGACACCTGCTATAACAGGGCCATGGAATGGTTCCGTTCAAAAGCAATCACGACACACATTAAGGCATTGGTCCCACTGGGAGACGAGACGATCGAGTCCTTTTTCACAGAACTCGGTCAGCCACTGACAGATCCATAACTGCACCCACTTTTGCACTTCCTTGTCCAGGAGAAACCGACATCAATGCATGTCTGGCCGTGTGGGAGTGGGCGTTATCGTGCAACATGATGGTTATATCCAACAGCATTCCTGAGCGTTTTGACTTTATGCAAAGTGTCTTCATAGTGCTGTGCACTGATTGTGGTTCCACATTGGACGCTCGAGGAACTCGAGAACAGAGGGCCCCCTGCAGTCGAAGAAGTGGGCATCATTATGTTATTGGAACCTGTATGAATATCTTTGGATTTTCTTTGACGGGAGGGATGTGGAATGTTTCCACAGTTTGCTTTGCCGTTTGCACTAGGGCTGTTGGAGGAATAATCATGTTGCACGATGATTGCCACCCCCACACTCCCAAACAGACGAAGGCTGCACTTCAGCGATTTGGTTGGGAAACATGTAATTTTCATATCTTTGGCAACCTGAAAAGAGACATGGATGGACGCCAGTTTCAGTGGGGTGAGGAAGTGTAAGATAGGGTGAGGTTGTGGAGTTGTTGGTGGCTGACTGCGTTGTATGAAACAGGAATTGATGTCATAGTGCGTGGATGATTACTTTTGAATAGAAAAATTTCATGGGTCCATCATGGCAAGAGTTTGGTTTTCATGTGATTGCTCCTCATACTTGACAATAGAACGATTATGCTATCGCCAGCGTACATTTTGTGCATGGACCACAAAGATAAGAGCAAAAAATTGGTACTCATACAGAGGCATATAGATAGTCGTTTTTCCCCTCACTCTATTTGCGAGTGGTACAAGGTGCCCTCCAGAAGGTATGGTGGTTTGTGGGTACGTATGCCTTCTAATAATTTTTGAGTCCTCACCAGGAGTGATGTCATGATCATGTGACAAACTTATAAGCATAGAGTGACCTAGAGTTTGGACTAACGTTAAAAAAATGTGAAGACTCTGCGACATGTGTGCAGAAATAGCGAGCGTTACAGTTGTTCTGGCCTATGCATAGATGAACCCTGCATGTGTAGGAGCTATAACATAGTTATCGTGAAACTCTGCTTGCATAACTTTTTAGGGAACGTACACACTTGAGGCAACTTGCGTTTTAATTGTACATCGCATCTATTAATCCAACATGGTAACGGTCTCAGGCTGACAAGCAAAGCCGGTAATCTGATGTATTTTTTTATGTAAGGCACCACAAAAATTCGAATCATTTTCCGAAATGTTTAACGCAAGTGATCAATAATAATTCTAGATCATGAGGGCTCATTGAAAAGTAATGCCTCCGAAATTTTTGTGTGAAAACTAAAGCTTTTTACATAAAACAGACGTTATTAACATTCTACACCTTTATTCTTCATGCCAACGTATTTGGAGTCCTCTGCCACTAGAAGGCTCTGAATTGTAGCGTGTGACATGATGATGTATAACTTAACTATGTTGGTGCGTGAGAAGTAGCGTCCTGTTATCGAGTTTCGAATTATATGAAAAGTTCTTCCACACACGGAACGCCCTCTCCTTCAACATAACAGTACCAGACTTCACATGAGTGCTGCAAAATCTGCAACAATCCGACGCCTTGGATTCACTATCATCGATCATCCTCCATACAGTCCCGACTTGGCCCAACCCAATTGTCATCTATTTTCCAAAACTTAGAGAACGCCTTCAAGGACTTCACTTTTATAACGCCAAAGTGCAAGCAGAGGTGAAGTTGTGGCTCAGATATAGACGGCTTCAATAAACTTGTCTCTCATTGAAAGAGATGTGTTAGTCACCAGTGTGACTAAATTGAGAAATAAATATGTAGACACGAAGCATAAAGATGTACAATGTTAATAACATTTGTTTTATTTAAAAAACCTTTAAGAGTTTACACATAAAAAATTTGGAGGCATTACTTTTCAGTCCGTATATTGACCCAGACGGGTAAAAATATCATTGCGGTGACTTATTGCCAATAGGACAAAATACTGAGGTCATGAGGTACTATAGCGGGACTATGTGTTTTGTATGAGGCAAACAATTTGTAATGATGAATGCGTAACTTTGCTCATCTTTACGTTCCTCGTGCTTTATCTCTACTACAGCAAAATCGTCTTGCATTTCTGGGCAGCATGAACCAACCATTCTCGTTTCAAATGGATGTTCTTATTAATACACCGCTTACAAGTATGACGCAAACAATTTCGCCACAAAAAGCACAGGATAGAAAATGCACTTTATTCAAAAGATGTGTGGTGTGGAAGCATCCACGTATCGTCATCTACAGCTACGCTGTGCTGACAAGAGTGCTAGTGAGGAGAATATTTCTCTCTCGCCCACGTACGGTACACGTAGCAGGTAGCAGGAACAATTTGTTCTTTTTCAATCTTTTATGGACTTTACAAATTTAAAGTACAATAAATAATTTTTTCCTAACGATTTATGTGCAAGATGTTTTTAAATGTATGGTCACCGTTTCAAAAATTAATAATGAATACATTTATTACTTTATATGAACAAATCTTACAGCATAATCAGCGGCAACTGTGCAAGTTATCGATGTGCTACCCGCTGTTTGCTTGGAATGCTTAGTGCGTAGTCACAGCATCTGTTTCCAGGATGGCGGCGCAACAGGAAAACGCTTCCTGCGTGCTCCAGTTTGAGGAGTCCAGATCTGTGGTTACAGTGTAGCGTGAATTTTGTGCGCGGTTTAGAAAAGACCCACCACACAAGAATAATGTAGGTAGATGGTACCGACAGTTTGTGAAAATCGGATACCTTTGTACGGGGAAGCGTGCTGGTCGACCTCGTGTGTCTGATGCAAACGTCAAAAGAGTGCAGGTCACCCAATGAAGCAATTGGATTATTCACGCCAAGGGTTACGGTGAGGAAGGCGTTGCGTAAGCAGCTTCGTTTTAAACTGTACAAAGTGGGATTAGCGCAGAACCTTATACCACCAGACAAAGTGAGAAGGAGTGACTTTTGTGAAGAGCTGTAGTTACAAATGGAGGACGCTGGTTTTGTAGAAAGCCACCTTACATCTAAGTGGCAAGGTGAATATACACAATGTCCATATCTGGAGAAGCGGAAACTACATACGCTGACAAGGCATCAACGTGACTCTCCAAAGATGAACATTTTTTGTGTGGTGTCGCGTGAGAAAGTGCGCGACCCATTTTTCTTTGAACAACAAGCGGCGACGGTTAACTCATTTCGAGACAAATTGGATATCTGGTTGTTACCCTAGCTGAACACCTGCTATGATCACTATACAGTGCGACGGGAGAGTGCTCCATCCCATTTTCACAGGAATGCAAGAGAGCTCCTTAGTCGTATTTTTCACCAATTATGGATTGGACGAGTTGCAACAGCGGACAACAACCTTCTCCGTTGGTCATCCCATTAACCAGATTGAACACTCTGTGATTTCTCTCTGTGAAGGTTTGTGAAGGACCGAGTTCGTGTACCACCAGTACCTGTGTCTGCAGAGGATGTGTACTATTGGATAAAGCATGAGCCGCAGACCAGTACAGAGGATATGCTATGCGAAATATGGGAAGAATTCGATTACCATGTAGTTGTGTGTTGTGCAACAAAGGGTGCACATATTTAAGAATTGTGATTAATGTATCATAATGTCTTGACAGTTACCACTGCTTATTCTGTAAAGTTTGCCCATATAAAAGAATAAACTGATTTATTATAAATTTTTAAAACAGCACCATTCATTTATAAACACCATCTACATTGAAACTTCCTGGCAGATTAAAACTGTGTGCCAGACCGAGGCTCGAACTCAGGACCCTTGCCTTTCACGGGCAAATGCTATACCAACTGAGCTACCCAAGCACAACTGACGTGCCCTCCTCACAACTGGTAGAGCAATTGCCCGGGAAAGGCAAATGTCTCAAGTTCGAGTCTCAGTACGGCACACAGTTTTAATCCACCAGGAAGTTTCATATCAGCATACACTCCGCTGTAGAGTGAAAATCTCATTCTGGAAACATCCCCCAGGCTGTGGCTAAGCCTTGTCTCCGCTATATCCTTTCTTCCAGGAGTGATAGTTCTGCAAGGTTTGCAGGAGAGCTTCTGTGAAGTTCGGAAGGTGGGAGACGAGGTACTGGCAGAAGTAAAGCTGTGAGGACACGGCGGGAGTCATGCTTGGGTAGCTCAGTTGGTAGAGCACTTGCCTACAAAAGGCAAAGGGCCTGAGTTCGAGTCTCAGTCTGGTACACAGTTTTAATCTGGCAGGAAGTTTCCTATCAGCGTGCACTCCACTGCAGAGTGAAAATCTCATTCTGGGTCAATCTACATTGATTTATTCATAATAACTTGGAGAGAATAACAACTTAAATACTATGTTTGCCATTGAATTTGTTCTTTGTAAATGTTTTTTTTTTCCTTTTTTCATCCTACATGCAGTTACTACATTTCAATCGTTACAGGGTGTGCTTATCAGCCTGAAGCCACAACCTTGTTGGATTAATAGATGCACTATATAATTAACATGCCAGCTACCTCAAACATATGATCCCTAAAAAATTGTCCAAAAGAGTTACGAGACAACTACAAACATATAGAAACTAATGTATATGAAGTCCTCCATGGAAGTCTACGTTACTTGGGGATTGGAAGTCAGTCCATAGTTCACCTATGGATATGTCTGAACAACTATCAGACTAAAACCCTTTCTAATTCTGCACACTTATCACAGATTCTTCATATGTTTGTAATGCTGGTCTGAACTGTAGGTCTCTCTTGGTCATGTGATCATGCGTCATTACCAGTTACAACTTCCAAATCCGTAGAAGGCACACTTGCTCTGCAAGTCAGTGTATGGTGCATTGAGGAGGATACCTTATACCACTCAGAAATAGAGCGAGGGGAAAAATCAACTATCTGCTTCTGTACAAATTCTAAATTTTTCGCTTATCTTCTTGGTTCAGACGCAAAAGGTGCCTTGACCATATTAGAGTCGTTCTGTTGTCAGCTACAGATGTCTATTCTAAAACCTGCCTCAACAGTATTTTCGCGAAATGACCATCACCTTCTCTCCTTGGGTTCTGGTTTGAGTTCACGTAATGCTCATTTATTGATCAAACCTACTAGTAGCAAATTTAGCATTACATGATCGTTTTAGAGAAAGCCTTCTACAGTTAGCCTTCTGTGCCTAAAGAGTGTGTTACAGCATTTCTGCAGCAAAAGATTTACTGCTAGCAAATAGTTTCCAAAGTGCACGTTACAGACAGGGGACAGCAAGCTTACAAAACACAAAGAAGCATAGAGATTAAATAAGCGAGTGTTAGCAAAATATACACACAGAAAATAATGCATATGAAGTCAAAATTTTTCCATCTTTCAAGGCACGAACATTTATGGTTCTCCGATAATTACAAGAAATATGTAATACATGATATTACAGTGTGTTTAATACTACTTGCATTTACTCTGCTGCAGTACACTTTGGCTGGTACCTTTCTATTGCTTCCTTCACTTCTGACAGAGGGTAATAATTGCACAGGTAGGCATTAATGTGTCATCTGCTACCGTATTCAGCACACCCAGAGAGCGAATAGATCTGTTGCACAACCCAACGTGGGGGGGGGGGGTGGGGGGGGGGGGGTAGTTCCCTCGGCTAGGCAATACGTATTTGCGCGGAAAGAGATGTGTCTGGTGCATTGCAACTTCAGTGATATTCCCAGGGCTGGCTGGTGACTCGGTATGGCTGCGGCAGCCACAGAGACAGGCAGTGGTAGCGGTGCCAGCGCCGGCTGTATAGCTAGTGTCTTATACAGTGGCCGATGTGCAATGAACAGTTTTCGTCCAAAGCGCTGGGTGACCTCATTCGTTTGCTCAGAAGAGGAGGCCGATTTTTCCGCCTTTCGCCCGGTCACCGATGATAGTATCGAGGCGTGCGCCCTGCAATCTTTCTCAAACGATTTCACAGAAACAACGATTTCACAGAAACTATTCAGTAAAAAAAAAAAAAAAAAAAAAAATCATTTTTGCTTTACTTATACCTTTATATGTCAGGTATGTCAGGTCCATTGTAATGCATACGTGCTTTCCCTTCACGTGTTTAAGCCAAGTATTACGCACATTTTTGCGATCGGAAATGCTCAGTAGCAGCCAGGCTACATGTACATTTGACAATTAAGCGTCAGCAAGTAGCATTAGTGATGAAATCATAGGAGGCAATGTTGTACAACCTTAGTAGGGACAAATCCGACTAATCGGGAGTAGGATCTTACAATCTGAGACAGTGTTACGAGACAAACTTCCGTCACAATGTCCGCAAACGTGACGTCAGATGTGCCTAGCAACAGCGACCTGAACGCCCATTGGCTGAAAGTTTGGATATATCTAGGGAACGAGAGAAGTGTCCTTATTGGCTGAGGAAGAAAGGGGGGGAGGGGGTCTCTCTTGCCCGTCGGGAAGACAGGGCGGGGCAGTCGCGAGGAGCCGCTCAAAACGCACGGTCGAGTAACCGTGACGGCTCTAAAGGAACGTTCGCGAGTACATGTTTCACCAGTTAAACAAGATATAAAGTGAAGCTATTAGTTATCAGAATGCCACGTGTCGTGGGCAGTGTCTATCATTATGTAAAGTCAGAAAAAGGTGTTAATGTCTGTAAAGGGTCGATTATAACGGCGTAGTCCAGAGCCGCTGTATTGTAAATGTTCATTCTATGCCGAGTGTGCCAAAGTATTTTCTTTAGTAAAACGAGTATAGTACAAACGTTGTTGACAATTAACAACTGGCAGCGCTAAACACTCCACTTCAGCAGGATCCCAGCCTACATGGAACCTGGCGCTTGAGCACTACTACTGTGTGACGAGGGACTAACGAAGCAGCAAGACACCACGTTAGTGACACAGCGACCAGGGAAGTACTTCCTTCTCGCTACAATGGCACTGAGGCATTGTACCATGATGATGCGCTCATCATTTCATTAATAGTCACTGAGATATTTCCGTGAAAATAAGACACCGCGCGAAATTCGCGAAAGTGTGCGATGAAAACTAGAGGTCACTATGATTTTTCGTCTGGTGCATATTACACGATATGTTGTGGCATATGAAATTTAGCTAACATACTGAATTTTTCTTTAAACTTGGGTAGACGTATCTATCTGTCACCAATCTCTAGAAGATTGACCTGATGTAGCACACTCATTTGCGATTGCGCCGCGCAAGTGATAAAGCCAGAGTGAAATATCCACATCACTCCTCACATTTCATGAACGGTTTCAGATATCGAAATAAGATTCTAGCAAATGATACTACGCAAAGAGGAGAGTATTTCACCATATTGCAATTATTTAAAACTTCATTATCTACTGGATTATTTCAATAACTACAGACTTTTTCGTTGAAATAATGTAATTTTTAAGGACCATCGATTGTTGGTGAAACGAGAAACGCTATGGGTCTTAGAACAACATATGTGAAGATATTACACTTTTTTATTTATTTATTTTTTTTTTGTACCGAGGATGTGCTGTATCATAAGCTACTGACTTTACTTTTCCTCAGTTCCTCACTTAAAAAACCTAATAAGCCACCGTTTCACAATCCTCTCGCAATTGAGTCTGCACAACATATTAGTGAGCTGACACAGCATAAATTCTGCTTTGTTTTGGCAAAAGAAGCAAATTTTGACTAGGCAACCAGAGAAATGTGTAGGTTTTACTCAAAATTCGCCACTCACGACGCTTCTGTGAAAGTAACAAGTGGTTAGCACGCCAAGCGAAAATAAATCGCCTCATTTTCGGCGGAATTTTTTTTAGATACTAACGAAAGCACAGATGACACTAGATCTTTTTGAACTGCCACCATGCAAGTGCCGGCATG
This sequence comes from Schistocerca americana, assembly GCF_021461395.2. Classification (NCBI taxonomy): domain Eukaryota; kingdom Metazoa; phylum Arthropoda; class Insecta; order Orthoptera; family Acrididae; genus Schistocerca; species Schistocerca americana. Next base: position 320,016,306 of record NC_060124.1, read on the forward strand.
GAGGGGCCTCACTTAATGTTTACAAAAAATGTGAGTGTAGGATTCAGTTTAGAATGACACTTTCCCCTCCAGCGCTCAGCATTTTCCCTGCAGCGCTCTGAGCGGCCCTCAACCACTGCCTTCTCCCCACGCTTCCAGAGCTGACTGCGTATATAGTGGCCATGGCATTTTGTGCACACTATAGCTTCTGCAGAGACATGCACGACCCATGTGCTTGTACATAACTATTCAGGTCTATATTTTATGCATGCGTCTTTGGAATATTGTTTATGGAGAAACGACGAAATTATTATGCAGAAGGATTATCAACAGACAGAGTGCAAACACTGCAGGTCTATACGTATAAATGTATTGTTCAGCAGGGTGCCCATGGCTTCAGAGAGTCGTTTACTTTGTATATAGAAATAGTTAATTTTTGCTGCACTATGGCCATTGTTCTGTCCCATTTGGATAGTGGGGATGAGTGTATACTTTGGATATTTTCCATTGCAATTCATGAGTTTTATAGTAAGGTCACACACTAATAATGCTGCAAAGCACCAATAATGTGAGGGAACAGGAAAGTGAAATTTTCTAAGTCCTAACAGAACAGCATTGCTCAAGCATACGGAACTATCAACATGAGCCAGGCACTAGGTGTAAACATTACAACATGGCTATTCAGTCACCAAGTGTGCTACACACTTCTGTGTGTGAGTGGGAGCAAGCTTAGTGGAAAAGGGTTACATGAGTGCAGACCAATCTGCCTCTATCACTCAGGTAATTTATGTCAGAAACTCTAAGGAGTACTTAGCAAGACCCATTAAGCGTTGACAAAGAAGTTAAGGCGCTGAAACAAACTGATAAAGCAACTGTAGCAGGACATAAGACCACTGAGAACTCATAAAGATCAGAACCAATTCAGTCAAGATGAACAATGTCAAAAAGGAGATCCTCTCCTCAATGTCATAAATACTCTATCTCATTAGGCTGGAGTCAGTAGTATGGTGTTCATATATTCACACTTGATGATCTGAATGTTGTAATGATCTTGTAAGATCTTTGCATGAGATTGTTCCAGTACCAGTCATACCATGCCACCTTATGAGATGACCACCAATCCATATTCATATATGACAGAAGCCAGCCTCCGGTACCAGCCACCACTGATGGGTAGTCCAGGGGCCTACTAACACCATTGCTGCCTGGAGCACAAACTACTCCAAAGTCCAGCATCACTTGGGTCACATGGCCTACTAAACCAGCGAATGAATACCAACATTCAACAAAACCCCACAGTATCGAACATTGCGGTTTATCGATTGTTGGAAATGGAAATGTCGTGTGGCTAGGGCCTCCCGTCGGGTAGACCGTTCGCCTGGTGCAGGTCTTTCGATTTGACGCCACTTCGGCGACCTGCTCGTCGATGGGGATGAAATGATGATGATTAGGACAACACAACACCCAGTCCCTGAGCGGAGAAAATCTCCGACCCAGCCGGGAATCGAACCCGGGCCCTTAGGATTGACAGTCTGTCACGCTGACCACTCAGCTACCAGGGCGGACTATCGATTGTTACAACACAGGCATTGACCTGGAAGGGGCAGAGTACTCACAGAACAACGTGTGAGACACTACAACCACACGTCGTGAAGAACTTATTGCGAGGCACACCTTGCGCACCACAGGTGCCAACCTGCTTACTGTAAGCCATTGGCCTGAGCACAAAGCTGATGGAGCGAGATACGGCAACCTGGGCTAGACACTGGCTTCAGCAGATTCCCCAATGTCTTGCTAAGCCACCAGTCGCCGCCGAAGATACAGCGACGAGATGTATACAGAGAAATAAATGAAGTAATATTTAATCCTGCTTTATTGCGTCTGGCGACCCCACTCAGATTCCTCGGCCTTCATCCTGACAAAGAGAAGGATTTTCAGTTCGGGAGTGAGAGACTCCTAGGGAGCAAAGGTGTAGCAATAGTTGGTTTGAACACATGTTGTGATAGGTTAGCTGTAATTACATGTCTTCTTACTCTTTTCGTGCCACCTGGGAACGCTGGCTGGCCAAGAACCATGTCACCTACGCATTAACACTAGTAATAAAAAAGCTTGATTCTTATTGGTCTACGCGTTTCCTGCCTTTTTCAAGCTTCCCAATTGGTCCAGAGAGAAAGGGGCGGAGGGGAGGATTCTCCTGGGTGCTAGGCATCTGAGAGAGTGTTTCATTTTGTGACAGTCTCTCGTCAGCCATACATGACACCAGTAAACAGAAATAAAGAGATGTTATTATTCATCAGTAAGCATAAAGAACATACAATTTTTTTCCGATATGACTGTTACTGATACGGTACGGTCCACATGCAGGGGAATACGATAGTTTTGTCCAACACTTCCCCAAGGAAACTGCTGGGTGTTCCCTCCAGTCTAACCTTACGGAGGTGATGGACGCACAGTTCTAGTAGAGGAGAGGACAGACAAAACTTTCCACCATTTTTGCAAAAACATCTAATAACTTACAAGAAACAAATTTAGATACAATGTCATGCTTTGTATTGCATATGTTTGAGTCTTCTATCTCATTGGACAAAATTTTCGACCGTTTTGCTTAATACACAGTGACGTCATTAATTTAGCCTCATGCAGCATTGTCATAGTGACTCACACCGTAAATGACATTGATGTTTACCGCCATTTTGAGTAATATTACATAGTCATAATCTACATTGTCAAAGTGTCTTACACCATAAATTACGTCAATATTTGGCGCCAATTTGCATAACATGATGTAAAGTCATTATTTATAATGTCAAAGAGTCATACTTCATAATATTAACACTATTGGGCTGAGAGCTTTATGGTGTCGATGTGACATGACATTGATGTGATGTTGATATGGCGTCAAGAACAGCAGTACCAAACTCACGTGATTTGAATAATAATAAATTTAATTTATTATTTGTAATAGATACACACACATCAATCCTATTACTACAGCGTAAAGAACTCAAATGGAAAATTCCCATAATTCTAACAACTATATAATTGATTTACTATTTATAAGAAATACCTACAGCCTGGTCCTCACACTATGGAACACAGAACTGTTAAACGAGACGTATATCATATATCTACAGAAACTACAAGAAAGAAAAGTAAATAAAGTTGTTAATTGATGCCAGTTGATCAGTATGAAGAGGAAAGCAAAATATCTTGTAGACAGCTCGTATGTAGGTCATAGTTGGTCCTTTTTTGGACAAAGTGAGGACTGGCACTCCTTTTGCTTCCATTGTGACAGCAAAAATTAAAGCAAGATTACCGGTGTAACAACAGGATTGAAAGTGGCACGGGTGACATGTAGTCTGTGGCCGCTGCGTAAGATTCTGGGCAATCCCAATATGGGCTCCTTTAAACGATGCTCCTTGATCAGCATCTCCTTCTCGTGGTACTCCAGCATCAGGTGCGTCAGGAATTCATCCCAGTCGATGTAGTTATCGCGCTTCTCATCCATCTGTGCCAGCAAAACAAGTAATCACAGTCTACTGCTTTACAGGAAGATAATCACAGAAGCATCAAATTTACTCTCTAGAGTGTGATCAATAAATATGGAAACAACAAACTTAGTGCAGAAGTACATAGCCAAGATTACTGCATTGAGGTTGGTAACCTCACCAATACTCTTAGACAAAGGATGGTAATTCTCGCCCCCCCCCCCCAATCCCTTAAGGTTGATAGGGATCGATACAGTCTTTTTCTGTTTGTGTGCTTTGCTCTACTTTTTTATCCTTCGGTGGCAGTCAACCTTGTGTGTTGAGCGTATTTTTAAGAGTTTCCCTAACTTTCATACTCTTATTTCTTTATGATACCTTAGAGGATGTAACAACAGCACAACTGGCTTTAATATGGTGCAACATAGGCACTGCAGGCTACTTTAAGGTCTTTGTTTATGGAATAATTCAATAATTCGGCCTGGAGATCAGGTAAATAATCGCCCTCTTTAAAATTACGTTACAGATAGTAACATTTTTAGTGTTAATATTATCATTTCTTCTACAGATCTGAACCGCCAGATAACATGTTTCTTTGTCTTTGGACAAAATATGATTAGTTTTCTGAACATAGTTTTCACGAGAAGCCACAGCCCAAATTAGGTATTATTAACGTGAAATAGAAGGAAGACTCGAGAGAACAGAAAGACAAAGAACAACAGAAAAGTTACTCTCTTCAATATGTAAGAGCGCTTGCGTAATGAACGGAGCCCCTTATGCCTGGCTTATCAGCAGTAATGTAATGTGCAGAAAGGAGAAAAATCTGACTTCTGCACACGCGCAATTGCACCCGTCCTGCTACGTAGCTGTCACAGTCTAACATAACAATCATGAAGCTCCGTTTCGTTTCTGTTACCCACAGCTACAGCAGCGCCTCAAGCGGCCAGCAAGCGACACTTATGAATACAATATCGAATGAGTGCGAATACTAACTTTTTTATTGAATTGTAACATAATTTTTTTACCATAGGGAGTGTATGTGGTACCATAAAAATGGGCAATAACTGAAACAATGCACAACATACGTGATTATTTAGTTTCTTAAGGACTCTTGTATACATGAAATGGAGCATTACGGAGCAGTTTATTTATGATTCCCTTGTAGCGTACAGAAATTTACTGAATAGTGTCGCTTCCATTCAATAATAAAAAATTTCTAGTAAACTCAGAAGACATGATCTGTAGCAGGAAGACCCAACAAAGCAGATTTTTTTTCGCTACACTTTCAGCGAAATCAGTGAGTGAGGAGCGTAGGAAACCGATATGGAACATAACACCTGCAAACATATAAAGTAAGCCACTACAAATGTAGCTTGAGGGAGAACCACACGGCCGAGATTATAGCTCGCCGAAAGCAATAAAACTGTTTCCCAATTCAGAAAAAACCAGTTCCACAGTTGTAGCTAAATCTAAGCCACAAACGGTAAGAATCCTCAACACACTTTTGAAGCAAAAGTAATTACATTTACAAAAATATTCGTGAATTAGAAAGTTGAGTGAAGTGCAAGAAAGGGCGAATCATTGGACTCGATAAAAAAAGGTAAGTGCCTATCAAAATAACAACAGGGATATATGCTTCTCACATATGGTATGTGTTTACATTCCCTAGCTTTCAGTGGAGTAAGCTGGAATACAGACATATTCCAAAATATTTCTTCATGAATGAGTTGTAGCTTATGTCACTGAATCAGTGTGATTCAGCTGTTTTTACATGTATCTCACGATAGTTCAAGTCTCTTGGTAACTTATTGCATGGAAAGCAAAAAGATAACAATTATTCCGTCAATTAAATTGAAAATAATTAAAAACAAACATTATCGCCACGACGCATGTGTCTGCTTTCTCACCATTTGTAAGGCTGGTGTTGCTCCAGTTGTCAAATGGGAACAATTTTCGCACCACAGAGTGTCGTGGCTGTATGTATTAGACTGTGTAGCAGTAGTAATTGCTACCGGATCAATATTACACTTGTGCCTAACGGCGAACCGACAACATTCAATCTTTATGTTTGACTGTCAGTCACTGATCCTGGCGCAGATCTCTTGATTTCAGCTCAATATTTACTAGCGAAAGTGCAATCATATTGGGTATCAAACGAAATTTGTATGTGGGATGAGGATTTCTTGATAGAGCGGAAGAAGAATGTCAACTTGAAAGGAGTTTCTGACCGAAGTGGCTGTAACTTGAGGCGAATTCCAGGGAACTGTGTTGGTGTTCTCGTTGTAAATTAATGGCAAACAGTATTGTTAGCTAGGAACCTCAGACTTCTCGGAGCTGATACAATTATCTACAAAAAGGGGCCCTCACATGCTTAATACCACGTGTTTCAAAATAAATATCGGGATTTTAAGTCTTAGTAGCACTTATTATATTCAGTTTACAATTATAAATTGTACATCAAATGAAAGAGCAACTCCATCACCTTTTCTTAGAATTGTTCAATGTGAGCCCCATTCATCACGTAGACCACATCAAGTCGATAGCCGAGTTTTTTTTTTTCCAAACTGTGTAATTGTTGGAGCAGCTGCTTCCGTCATGTTTGCTACGCCAGATAGACCAGCTGGAGTGGAGGCACATACACATGATCCTTTATGATTTCCCAAAGGTCAAAATCGCATGGCGTCAGATCGGTGCACATGGAGGCCATGTGAAACAAGCTCTGTCATCCAGCCTCTAGTGGCTAATGCACCAGTTGAGTGCAACGTCGTTTAACCAGTCGTGTGTTGAGTCATGCCAGTCAAGTTGCGCACCATTTTCCGACCAAATAAAGTTATGTGATTCAGCTTCTTCCATTTGACGAAAGAGCCATAGGTCTAGTTCATCAACATAAAAAACACCAGTCACAGTTGTTTCAAAGAAAAAGAAAGGCCCATAAACTTTCTGCTGGCATATGACACAAAAAACATTCAATTTTGGGGAGTCTTGTTACAACTGTACTGCCTTGTAGGCATTTGCTCACCATCAGATCCGCACATTGTGTGTGTTCACACTTCCACTTACATGAACTGTCGGTTCATCACTGAAGAAGACACTATCCAGAAAATCTTCATCACCATACAGCACCTTATTGTTAGCAAGTTGGTACATAGTCTGTAGGCTTTAGGGCTTGTAACAACTGTAAACGATAAGGCTGTAGCTGTAAGCGTTTACTTAAAAGTTTCCACACAGACTTCACTGGAACTTCTAATTCACGACTAGCCTATCGAGCTGATTATTTGGGCTCCGTGTGAAAGACTCTCTTACTCGTTCAATACGTTTTTTAGTCACTCTTGATCGCCCCGTACTCCTCCCTTCGAACTTACGATGCCATCTATGTATCTTATATCACCTCGAGGATTATAGTGAAACTTAACAGAGAATGCGTGTTGTACTATAACAACAAATTCAGTTCTTGCAAACTGTAAAACACAAAAAGCTCTCTGTGTTCACTAGTCGCCATCTTTGCTACTAGCGTTTTCTAATGGAAGACACAGAAAATAGTGCATTTGTGTGTACATGCTTAGTGTACAACTCTTTTTGAGTTGCTCTGTCACTAGATAATAGATTTATAATTGTAAGCTGAATGTATAAATGCAACAAAACCTGAAAATCCCGATATTCACTTTGAAACATTCGATATTTATTTCGCATTACTGAGTATTCTACCGTGAAAAGTAGTATTGCTTAATAAAGGGCAGGGACTGAGACCGAGAGCAATTCAATTCACTTCGAGCCAATGTCCGCAAAGAACTGAAAAAGTAAGTGACAAAGGATCAGGGAGTGTACTATAGGTTGTACAGGGTGACACAGAATAACAGGAATGTTTGAAATAATTCGGTAACATTCCCTGGGCCGCTAGATTGCCAGATTTACCCGTTTATGATTTTTTCTTGTGGGGCAACCTCAATAGCAAAGCCTACATGACTCGACCAAGAACCCTGGATGAGTTAAAACAGAGAATTCAGGATGAAATTCTCAGCATCCCAGCTGAGATGGTGCAGCAGTCAATGAGGAATCTCAGATTTCACGAATATATTCGTACCGAAGGACACCATCTAAAGGGCGTAATTTTTAAAAAATGGTAAATGCCATCAATGTTTCGTAAATGGCAAAGTTGTAAGGTTTCAATTACTATGAATGAAATTTCTTTCCTTCATCCCTTCTAGTCTTATTGGACTGTATAAATGCTTCCGTTTTTCTGTATCACCCTGTATATTACTGCATTATTCTGTACTTTCTGAAACAAAATTCCTGATTGTAAGGGAAACGCCAGATACTCCCTTGTCCACAATACTGGAGGAAACTGAACTTCATGGTGTGAAGACAGTAAGCAGAAGCGTTTATTTCACTTGCAGCAATTTTCAGAATTGGCAAACAAGATAAGGTCAGCATACGTGGTTTTTTTTTCATTGCAACAGTTGCCACACCGAAGTCACAACAAAATCACATAACCTTTCAATTAATAACCAGTAAGCAACTGTTACAATAGAGAAATACATAGAAAACAGCATATGTACATCATAAATTACACACTGCGCTTGTTTAATTTCTAATCAGTTGTTGTGGTTTACAGATCTATACTGCAATGAATTATCCTGTTGTCAACTGAAATGTTTACTGGAAGTTTTCAGACGTATTACGACAGTTCCGCACAATTTCTGCTTGTATTTTGCAATCGCAGTACATGCAAGCTCTAAATCACTGACACGTCCCTAGGCAGAGTTCCAACTGATTCGTTCCGGACATAAATTTCATGCAATAATATTATGCAGTTCTTGGTCTTGCACTTCCTCGTGACATACTGACACAATATTTTTAGGCAATAAATATCGAGTATGTGAAGTATGTTTGCCGATGACTTTGTAATTCTGTCAGAGACAGCAAAGGACCTGGAAGAGCAGTTGAACGGAATGGACAGTGTCTTCAAAGGAGGATATAAGATGAACATCAGGGGACATACGTGCATTGCCCAAATGGTCGCGACTGAAATTAATATTAATGTTATTGAGAATTTTAGTTTCTTTCCTACAATATATTTATTGTGAATAGCAGAGTAATGATGTAGACGTAGATGAAGAATTCGTTGTTTTTCCTAAAATGTAATGTCGATGAGTCGTTGTTATATAAAAGCGGTTGCTCTTTTAGATGTCGTATTGCTGTTACAGGTGGCTCATCCTTGCCTTGGATATGTATTTTGTAATGTGGTTTATAGTACTGATTAGTTAAATGGGATTGATTCCTTGGTTCTTACTTTTTTTTCTTCTTTTGGTTTTTCAGTTACTGATTTCGTTTGTATTGCACTTTTAATCTTTTTGCATATTTTTTCTTTCGGTTTACTCTGGAGGACATTGTGTGTGTGTGTGTGTGTGTGTGTGTGTGTGTGTGTGTGTGTTTTGATTAATTACGTTTTTGGAGTGGTGTATGGTTTCCCTGTTTTCGTTTGAGCTATATAAGTCAAATGAATAATTCGATTCAAACTGTGCGATTTCTTTTCTTTTTTTATTTTCGAGGCATTCTATTGTGCAATTTTTTCTTTTACGTGGTTTATTTTTGGGAGGGGGTTTAGGATCGGGTACCTGTTATCGTTCTTTTCGTTTGAGCTATATAGGAGCAGCGTACGACGCCTGTGTAATTTTTTATTTTTAACATTTTCGTTTGCATCGTTTTGGAAGAATTTTCATGCCTTATTATTCGATAAGGCTGCTGCTTTGTGGAGGAGTGTCTGGTATCCCGTCGTTTCAGCAATATATGTCAAGGGAAAAATCCGATTTCAGTTGTGTACTTTTTGTATTTTTATGCTCCGTTTATTCTAGACAAATTCGTATATGTCATTTCTCTTTTATCGTCGTTGATGTGGTGAGCGGTTGTCTGGTATCGTTGTCTTTGATCTGTATAGGTCAAACGAATTATTCGATTCAGATTTTGTATTTACTCTATATATTTTCGTTCCGTTTACTCCAGATGAATTTGTGTGTCCTATTTTTCAAATTTTTGGTTGCTGAGGAACGGTCTTAGTTTCATTAACATTTTTTAAAACTTTGTCCCTATCGCGTGTTTTTACCTTTGTTTATGGGCATAACGATCTATCTTGTGGTCGCCATCTTGAAGAGTGCAATCAGCCTGTTACAGTTATCTGTGAGTGCCTTAGTAACTATGGTAAACGATCGCCTTCACTCGGAATATGACTTCATCGGTCAAAAAAGACGGACGGAATCGGACCTTACTGTAGTTTCAAGTATTTCTGAAATGTGTCAGATGACCACAGGTTAGATTGACCAATGGGAGAGCGTCATGGAAATTTTTAAGAACCTGAAAAGGCAGGTGCTTAATGGTAGACGCCAACTATCCCGCGAAGCCCTTGTTACAGAGTCTCAAAAACCAGCTGTACTCGAGGAATCTAGGAATATTATACAACACCGTACACATCGGTCCACTTGGGACCGCGAACACATTATTAGACTAATTATAGCGTGCACAGACGCACATAGTAATCATTCTTCCTGCACTCCATACGTGAATGCAACGGCAAGAAGCCCTAAACTGATATAATGAGCAGCACCACGCACTTTACAGCGGTTTGCAATGAATGAATATAGATGGCTCTGAGCACTAGGGCTGTCGGAGAAATAATAGTGTTGCACTATGATGGCCACCCCCACACTGCCAAACAGACGAAGGATGCACTTCAGCGATTTGGTTGGGAAACACTGAAACATCCTTTCAACAGTCCAGATTTTTTGCAGCGTAATTTTCACATCTTTCAAAATGGCTCTGAGCACTATGGCACTCAACTGTTGAGGTCATAAGTCCCTTAGAACTTAGAACTACTTAAACCTAACTTTCCTAAGGACATCACACACATCCATGCCCGACGCAGGATTCGAACTTGCGACCGTAGTGGTCGTGCTGTTCCAGACTGTAGCGCCTAGAACCGCTCGGCCACCCTGGCCGGCAAATGTATATAGATGTAAAAATGCGATTGTGTTGTAAGCAGTGGCTGCAGTAACAAGACATGAGCAAAATATTATCAACAACGCGCAATATAATACATTTTGCCCCAAGTTAGCACCACTGCGTACATTTAAATACTGTGACGCAGCTGCAGTGCACAGTCAATGCGTTCTACATATCAGACCTACGAACAGAGGTCGTATTGGAACATGACGTTACTAGCAGTGGACCCGAGGCAGACGAGAAAAAATTTGGTAGAAGTAACTCACATTATAGAGTGCAATTCACTGAAAACTAGCATAGAAAAGCAGTTACTGGTCACCATGAATCACAACCACAATAGCAAACCTCGACACGGGCGATCTCGTGAGCCACTAGGTAGGACCGAGTTGCTGACGTCACGTTAACGGGCTGCAGCCTGTCTTTCTCGTGGACCTCGCAGTGAACTGGATACAACGAAATGTAGCGGCACCCCGCATTCACTTGGCGAACCCTCAGTTACCCGTGTTTAAGTGTTGAAATTAACTTGTAGTTGAATATTAGTTCTTTTTTTGATGCAGTTGGTGTTTGCCCATAAATTGTAACCGAAACGTAGTTAACAGTCTAACTGAAATACAAAAATAACGCCATATTGGAACGCTGTTTCATACCAGTCGGCTGGCAGTCCCGGGATGGGCCGTTTGGAAATGACGTCGGAGTGATGTGGCGATTTTGTTGGGCGGCCTCGTTTTTTCAGGGCTGACAGATATACAGGCCCTGCAACGAACTTCTAACGTCACACCAGTACACTTGTCTACGACCCTTCGCGAACGCTCGACTCCATGTAGGGTCCACAGGGAATCAATATTTAAATGTAAATGGACCTACTATAGGTCCTAAATTTTTTCGTGTGCTATCGAGAACTTATGTGCATTTAAACGCGCAGTTAATAATTATTAAACTCGTCTGAAACAGTTACTGGCTCCCTGCCGGAGACGGCTGGTGGCAGTCGTAAAACCTGCTGTGTCACGTGGTATGACGTACGCGCCGTGGCCTGTCTTTCACGTGGGCAGTTTCCTGTAATCCAGCCTGCCATTCTACTGCAGATAGTGCTATTTGAAAAGCACTTAATGTTTTCTTATTTATGACCTTTTTGTGAATACATAGTTAGAATGCCAGGAAACAACTGTTTAATTATTAATTCTTTTTGTATAATGTTCCATAACTAGAGTTCACTGGGTCAACTGCAGCTGCTGTGAAGAGAACATGGATGCTCAGGAAATGTGAACTCTGATATATGTTGTTTTATTATGGTGATCGTCTCTCCCTATGTAGATCGGCGTCAACAAAATATTCGGAGGAGAAAGTTGGTGATAAAAATTTCGTGAGAAGATTCCGTCGCAACGAAAAAGGCCTTTTTTTAAATGATGCCCACCACAAATCATGTACCATTTCAGTGACACTCTCTATGCTATTTCGCGATAATACAAAACGTGCTGCCCTTCTTTGGACTTTCTCGATGTACTCCGTCAATCTCATCTGGTAAGGATCCCACACTGCGCAGCATTATTCTAAAATAGAACGAACAGGCGTAGTGTAGGCAGTTTGTTACATTTTCTAACAGTCCTGCCGATAAAAAGCAGTCTTTTGTTAACCTTCGCCACGACATTTTCCATGTGTTCCTTCCAATTTTGCCGGCCAGTGTGGCCGAGCGGTTCTAGGCGCTTCAGTCTGGAACCGCGCGACCGCTACGGTCGCAGGTTCGAATCCTGCCTCGGGCATGGATGTGTGTGATGTCCTTTAGTTGAATTTACGGCCTTTAGATTTGACTGATTTTTCGTGTAACCGAAGTTTAACGCATTCCTTTTACCACTCATGTGGATGACCACACACTTTTCGTTATTTAGGGTCAGTTGCCAATTTTCGCACCATACAGATAACTTTTTTAAATCGTTTTGCAATTTGTTTTGACCTTCTGATGACTTTACTAGTCAATAAAACACAGTATCATCTGCAAACAAATTAAGACGGCTGCTCAGATTGTCTCCTAAATTGTTTATATAGATGAGGAATAGCATACGCCCTATAAAACTACCTTGGAGGACGCAAAAAATCACTTCTGTTTTACTCGATGACTTTCCGTCAGTTACTACGATCTGTGACTTCTCTGACAGGAAATCACGAATCCAATCACATAACTGAGACAATATTTCATAAGAGCACAATTTCAAGCGTTGGATTTTCTGACTGGTTTTCTTATAAAGCTGTATTTTAAGTAGCCGGCCGCTGTAGTCGAGCGGTTCTAGGCACTTCAGTCCTGAACCGCGCTGCTGATGCGGTCGCAGGTTCGAATCCTGCGTCGGGCATGGATATGTGTGATGTCCTTAGGTTAGTTAGGTTTAAGTAGTTCTAAGTCTAGGGGACTGATGATCTCAGACGTTCAGTCCCATAGTGCTTAGAGCCATTTGAACCATTTGTCTTTTAAGTAAAATTCTATGTGCTCTTTGTTATTGTCTTGATTCGTTCATTGATACGTCATGTTTCATAAACCTCATGGCCCTGAGCAAATAAAAATGTACGTTAACAGCCATAAGGAGATTCTGTAGGCTATTCATGTGAAGTTATTTCATTCATTCATTTCGTATATGCCATCTTTGGACGGTGTTGTTTCAACTGTCTTGCCTTACGTGTTTAGATGTTTGCCCAGTGCTCCCGCATTCGTTCGCGGTATTGCTCCTTCCTCTCCTGGGTGCAAGTCTTTCCTGTTTTTGGTTTTGGCTTTTCTTGGAAACCCTGCCCCGCCATAAGTTTCTCCTTGAGTGGGACCCGCTCCAAGATATCATCATGGGTGATCCCCACTTCTTTAAGATCTTTCTCCACCTCTGTGAACCAGGCCAATTTGGTTTCTTCTCCTTATAGTAGGTTACCGTACGATTGGTGAGTCTTCCAGGGCTCATTCTGGTCCATAAAACATAATCCTTCTTTTCTGGATGGTATCGGTTACCATCTCTATGTGGGAATTCTCTTTGATGAGACCTAAGATCTTTCTCAAAATCTTCCTTTTCTTGGTCTCCAGTTTTCAGATTAGGTCTTTTTTGTTCATTACTGGGCAATTCAGAAGCGTAAAAGACCTCCGGACGGATAACACTACAGTAATGTCTTAACTTTGCATCAAACGATACTGATCTTTTGTTGTAAATGTTTTTGGTTAAATAGAATGCTATTTCCATTTTGTCCATGCGTGATACGAAGGCTTCTTTCTCCGATAAGGTGGCTGTTATCCATTGTCCGAGATATTTAAACTTTTCAGCTCGCTTAATTTTGCATTGATCCACTGCAAGTCCCCTTGGTGGTAAATTTATGTTCGTTATAAACTCGGTTTCCTCAAATGAATTTTGGAGGCTAGTCTTCTGTGCTTTTACGTTAGGCTCATTAATCTCTCAGCTGTTTCCATGGAATCAGAAAAAAATGCAAGATCATCTGCAAAAGCTACACAATCGATTTCAAGATTTTGTTTCTTGTAACTCAGTCTGACACCATTTTTAATTCCATGGTTTTCCAGTTCTTTGCGCCACTCACGAATCACCTTCTCGAGGGCACATTTGAAGAGCAGAGGTGAGGGTTCAAAATGGCTCTGAGCACTATGGGACTCAACTGCTGTGGTCATAAGTCCCCTAGAACTTAGAACTACTTAAACCTAACTAACCTAAGGACAGCACACAACACCCAGCCATCACGAGGCAGAGAAAATCCCTGACCCCGCCGGGAATCGAACCCGGGAACCCGGGCGTGGGAAGCGATAACGCTACCGCACGACCACGAGATGCGGGCAGAGGTGAGGGCCCATCTTCTTGCCTCACACTGTCTTTATTTGAAAAGTTTCTGATGTTTCTCCTCTAAATTTCACTTTTGAGGTTGTGTTGGTTAGTGTTTACTGGTTTATCGCTTTGGTCTTCTTGTCTAGGCCAATTTCTTGTAGAATTCTGATCATGGTTTTATGATCAATCGAGCCTGTTTGAAATCCAAAAAGGTCACAACAAAATTTTTATTCCTGAGCTTCAGGTATGAAAGGATGGATTTGAGGTTCATTGCCTGTTCGACGCATGATCGCCCCTCCTTGATACTCACCCAGCTGTGAGTCTAGCTGTTCTCTGTCCTAGCCTGCAGAGCGTTCGACAGAATCTTATAGGTTGTTGATATGAGAGAGATACCACGATAGTTTTGGGTTGTCGGGTGTTCTGCTGGATATCAGCGTCGTACTTGCACGATATTTCGGTCACGTAGCTCGAGACCTTCATCAGGTGCGACCTGAGACTGCTCCTCGAGTGGATCTGGTCCAGTATTTATGCCTATGGACTTCCCCCTCCACCAACGGCTGCAGGCGCTTCCTCTGTGGTCCGCGCCCATTCCCTGTGACCTGCTGGAGCGTTGCTGCTCCGTTTTCCGTCCGCTGCGGTTCTAGGTGTTCCCTCTGCGGTCCGCGCCCACCAAACCCGCTCCTGGGGGTTTCATCTACGGTCTGAGGTACCAGGCGTTCCCCCTGCGGTCCGCGCCCGCTCACCACGACCTGTTGGAGCGTTGCCGCTCCGTTTTTCATCTGCTGCGGCTCTGGATGTTCCCTCTGCGGTCCGCGCCCACCAGTCCCACTTCTGGGTGTTCCATCTTCGGTCTGGTGCTCCTGGCAGTCCGTCAGGGGCTCGTTTACCATCTCCATGTCTCTGGCTCTTCTGTTTGTGTAGTGTTGCAGCTGGCCCCATTGCTCCTTTAACAATTCCAGAGCCGGATCCCAGGCTCTGCTTAGCTGGTACCCTGTGTCACGATTCATAAGATCGTCAGCCATTTTAATCTCAATCGATTCTCTTATGACACTGTCCCAAAATCTGGGTGTTTGTGCTAGAATCTTGGTATCCTCATACTTCATGGCATGATCTAGCTCTAGACAGTGTTCAGCAATGGCTGACTTAGTCACCTGTCTTAATCTAGTGTGCCTCTGATGTTCTTTGCACCTGATCTCCACAGTTCTTGTCGTCTGGCCAATGTAGGACATGCCACATTGGCAAGGTATATTGTAAATCCCTGGTTTTCGTAACCCCAGGTCGTCTTTGACACTCCCCAGCAGTCCCCCGATCTTGTTGGATGGACAGAAAACACACTTGATATTGTGTTTACGCAGGATCCTACTGATTCTGGCAGAAATAGAGCCAGCATAGGGCAGATATGCCACCCTCCTTGCTTCATCTTGGTCTTCTTCAGGAACCTGTGGTATAGTGGCTGGTCGGAGTGCCCTCTCAATTTGTCTGTCCATGTATCCATTCTTGGAGAAAACTGTTTTGAGACGTTCTATCTCTATGGGTAGATTCTCTTGGTCTGATAGGGCACGTGCTCTGTGGACCAAAGTCTTCAGAACCCCATTCTTCTGTGCAGGGTGGTGACAACTGCTGGCCTGCAGATATAAATGTCAGTGACATCCACGTATTTCCTGTACAGAAACCAATATTACGAGCAAAATGAAGGTGTAACTATGGGCAGCCCACTGTCCCCTGTGGTTGCCAACATGTTTATGGAGAGTTTTGAGGAGAGGGCATTGGAGACAGCCACATTTAAACCCACATGCTTCTTTAGGTATGTGGATGACACCTTCGTGATCTGGCCACATGGGATGGACAGGCTCAATGAGTTTCTTGAACATCTTAACTCATGCCACCCTAATATCAAGTTCACCATGGAACTGGAGAAGAATGGCCAGCTGTCATTTCTGGATGTACTAGTCCAGAGGAAAGCAGATGGATCAATTGGCCACAGTGTGTACCGAAAACCTACACACACTGATTTATATCTGCAGGCCAGCAGTTGTCACCACCCTGCACAGAAGAATGGGGTTCTGAAGACTTTGGTCCACAGAGCACGTGCCCTATCAGACCAAGAGAATCTACCCATAGAGATAGAACGTCTCAAAACAGTTTTCTCCAAGAATGGATACATGGACAGACAAATTGAGAGGGCACTCCGACCAGCCACTATACCACAGGTTCCTGAAGAAGACCAAGATGAAGCAAGGAGGGTGGCATATCTGCCCTATGCTGGCTCTATTTCTGCCAGAATCAGTAGGATCCTGCGTAAACACAATATCAAGTGTGTTTTCTGTCCATCCAACAAGATCGGGGGACTGCTGGGGAGTGTCAAAGACGACCTGGGGTTACGAAAACCAGGGATTTACAATATACCTTGCCAATGTGGCATGTCCTACATTGGCCAGACGACAAGAACTGTGGAGATCAGGTGCAAAGAACATCAGAGGCACACTAGATTAAGACAGGTGACTAAGTCAGCCATTGCTGAACACTGTCTAGAGCTAGATCATGCCATGAAGTATGAGGATACCAAGATTCTAGCACAAACACCCAGATTTTGGGACAGTGTCATAAGAGAATCGATTGAGATTAAAATGGCTGACGATCTTATGAATCGTGACACAGGGTACCAGCTAAGCAGAGCCTGGGATCCGGCTCTGGAATTGTTAAAGGAGCAATGGGGCCAGCTGCAACACTACACAAACAGAAGAGCCAGAGACATGGAGATGGTAAACGAGCCCCTGACGGACTGCCAGGAGCACCAGACCGAAGATGGAACACCCAGAAGTGGGACTGGTGGGCGCGGACCGCAGAGGGAACATCCAGAGCCGCAGCAGATGAAAAACGGAGCGGCAACGCTCCAACAGGTCGTGGTGAGCGGGCGCGGACCGCAGGGGGAACGCCTGGTACCCCAGACCGTAGATGAAACCCCCAGGAGCGGGTTTGGTGGGCGCGGACCGCAGAGGGAACACCTAGAACCGCAGCGGACGGAAAACGGAGCAGCAACGCTCCAGCAGGTCACAGGGAATGGGCGCGGACCACAGAGGAAGCGCCTGCAGCCGTTGGTGGAGGGGGAAGTCCATAGGCATAAATACTGGACCAGATCCACTCGAGGAGCAGTCTCAGGTCGCACCTGATGAAGGTCTCGAGCTACGTGACCGAAATATCGTGCAAGTACGACGCTGATATCCGGCAGAACACCCGACAACCCAAGATGTCATTAGATCGCCGGGAAAGCCTGAAGAGTTACACCACGATAGTTATTTACCTGTGTTCTGTCGCCTTTCTTATGAAGAGGATGAATTAGAGCGAAAGTCCACCCACGTGGGAGTCTTTTAGTTTCCCAAATTTGGCTAATAATTTCTGTTAGTTTATCTACTGCCTTATCCACTGCATATTTCCAAAGCTCAGCAATTATAGAATCTTCCCCTTGTGCTTTGTTGTTTTTAAGTGAGTGAATAATCAGCTTGATTTCCTCTTTCGTTGGTGGTGATGAATTTGGGTGTACTTCTACATATCAGTAAAGGGAAATGTGGAGTTTGGAAATTCACAATTCAGGGAGCTGTAAAGTAATTCGCTAATATCTGGCAGTTGTCTTTATCATTGTGAGCTAGCTTCCCTTTTGGAGCTTTGAAATGTAGGCTTGGAGGATTGTACTTAGTGAGATTGGCATTAATAATGCTATAGAAGTTTCGTGTATTTGTCTTCTGGAAGTCTTGTTCAACTTGTGCCAACTGCATTTTCTCAAATGTACGCTTCACTCCCTGTATGATACCGGGTGATCAAAAAGTCAGTATAAATTTGAAAACTTAATAAACCACGGAATAATGTAGATTGAGAGGTAAAAACTGACACACATGCTTGGAATGCCATGGGGTTTTATTAGAACCAAAAAAACAAAAACAAAAAAAAGTATTGCTACACACGTGAAAGATCTCTTGCGCGGGTCGTTTGGTGATGATCGTGTGCTCAGCCGCCACTTTCGTCATGCTTGGGCTCCCAGGTCCCCAGACCTCAGTCCGTGCGATTATTGGCTTTGTGGTTACCCGAAGTCGCAAGTGTATAGTGATCGACCGACATCTCTAGGGATGCTGAAAGACAACATCCGACGCCAATGCCTCACCATAACTCCGGACATGCTTTACAGTTCTGTTCACAACATTATTCCTCGACTACAGCTATTGTTGAGGAATGGTGGTGGACATATTGAGCATTTCCTGTAAAGAACATCATCTTTGCTTTGTCTTACTTTGTTATGCTAATTATTGCTATTCTGATCAGATGAAGCGCCGTCTGTCGGGCATTTTTTGAACGTTTGTATTTTTTTGGTTCTAATAAAACCCCATGCCATTCCAAGCATGTGTGTCAATTTGTACCTCTCTATCTACATTATTCCGTGATTTATTCAGTTTTCAAATTTATACTGACTTTTTGATCACCCGGTATTTGCAGCATGTTTTCTAGCATCTAGGAAGTTAGTTATGTTAGCTTCATTTTTCTTGGCATTCCATCTCTGACACGCATACTGTCTTTGCTTCACCATTGCCTCACAATAACTAATCCACCAAGCATGCTTCTTCGGTTTCAGAAACGGAACAGTTTCCTTTGCTGTTCTGACCAGGGCTTGTTTCAATTCTTCCCAGCTCTCTGGATCTAAGGATTCAAGTACACAAATAATAAATCATGGTTTGGAAAAAAATTTTCACTGCATTCCTTTTGCAATATCCAGCTGCTATGTTTATCTACTATTTCATGCTAAGCATTTATTTTAAAGATCATAATCATCTGTCTACACTCTGGAATAAAAAGCTGGTTAATATGAGCAATAGTGTGAACTGGAAGTTACATAACTGTGTCCAAAGATTCTGATAACATATAGGAATGATTATTAAGGTAATCTTTTAGTTCCTTATACAGGGTGTTACAAAGAGGTACGGCCAAACTTTCAGGAAACATTCCTCACACACAAAGAAAGAAAATACGTTATGTGGACATGTGTCCAGAACCGTTTACTTTCCATGTTAGAGCTCATTTTATTACTTCTCTTCAAATCACATTAATCATGGAATGGAAACACACAGCAACAGAACGTACCAGTGTGACTTCAAACACTTTGTTACAGGAAATGTTCAAAATGTCCTCCGTTAGCCGTTAGCGAGGATACATGCATCCATCTCCCGTCGCATGGAATCCCTGATGCGCTGATGCAGCCCTGGAGAATGGCGTATTGTATCACAGCCGTCCACAATACGCGCACGAAGATTCTCTACATTTGGTACCCGGGTGCGTAGACAAGAGCTTTCAAATGCCCCCATAAATGAAAGTCAAGAGGGTTGAGGTCAGGAGAGCGTGGAGGCCATGGAATTGGTCCGCCTCTACCAATCCATCGGTCACCGAATCTGTTGTTGAGAAGCGTACGAACACTTCGACTGAAATGTACAGGAGCTCCATCGTGCATGAACCAAATGTTGTGTCGTACTTGTAAAGGCACATGTTCTAGCAGCACAGGTGGAGTATCTCGTATGAAATCATTATAACGTGCTCCATTGAGCGTAGGTGGAAGAACGTCGGGCCCAATCAAGACATCACCAACAATGCCTGCCCAAACGTTCACAGAAAATCTGTGTTGATGACGTGACTGCACAATTCCGTGCGGATTCTCGTCAGCCCACACATTTTGATTGTGAAAATTTACAATCTGATCACGTTGGAATGAAGCCTCATCCGTAAAGAGAACATTTGCACTGAAATGAGGATTGACATATTGTTGGATGAACCATTCGCAGAAGTGTACCTGTGGAGGCCAATCAGCTGCTGATAGTGCCTGCACACGCTGTACATGGTACGGAAACAACTGGTTCTCCCGTAGTACTCTCCATACAGTGACGTGGTCAACGTTACTTTGTACAGCAGCAACTTCTCTGACGCTGACATTAGGGTTATCGTCAACTGCACGAAGAATTGCCTCGTCCATTGCAGGTGTCCTCGTCGTTCTAGGTCTTCCCCAGTCGCGAGTCATAGGCTGAAATGTTCCGTGCTCCCTAAGACGGCGATCAGTTGCTTCGAACGTCTTCCTGTCGGGACACCTTCGTTCTGGAAATCTGTCTCGATACAAACGTACCGCGCCACTGCTATTGCCCCGTGCTAATCCATACATCAAATGGGCATCTGCCAACTCCGCATTTGTAAACATTGCACTGACTGCAAAACCACGTTCGTGATGAACAATAACCTGTTGATGCTACGTACTGATGTGCTTGATGCTAGTACTGTAGAGCATGAGTCGCATGTCAACACAAGCACCGAAGTCAACATTACCTTCCTTCAACTGGGCCAACTGGTGGTGAATCGAGGAAGTACAGTACATACTGACGAAACTAAAATGAGCTCTAACATGGAAATTAAGCGTTTCCGGACACATGTCCACATAACATTTTTTCTTTATTTGTGCGTGAGGAATGTTTCCTGGAAGTTTGGCCGTACCTTTTTGTAACACCCTGCAATATGGTGGGATTTCTGATTTTCTACCTGATGTCTTCCAGATGCATGTTAGCTTTTTTTAGTGAAATTATGCTAGCGTCTCCTTCTCTGCAGATGCACTTCTCGGATTTGCCGTCGAGTCATATTGTGCAAATCCCTCAATATTTCGTACACACAACTGTTCAACATCTTCAGATGGTATCACTTTCTGTTGTCAATGGTGCAAAACGCGTCTAATGATAATCGCGCGGCGGTATCGAAATTTATCAGGTCAGGAGCAGGCATTACGCGCGCGCAGAAAGATGCTCGCAGTTGGAGGAAAGCAGCGTTCTTAGTTCCTCTTGTTGGGAGCCGCAGGAAGGTCCCCCGCGCGTGCGCTATGCTGCCAGCTTAGCTTGCGGTAGGCAGGACTGTCTTACTGTTGCTGCTCGATGACCTTGCTTATCACAAGTGAAGAGAAAAACATTCATTCACAAGAAGACTTCTATATCGACTAAAGCATTTAAGGGCCTGCTCCTGCAGTTGCCCCAGGACTGTACGTCCTACCGAAGATAGATAAGGATAGGCCTCCTCTTAGCCCAGCAGTGAGCAACACTGGAGATCCTTCCTAGTTCCTGGCTAAATATCTTACTCTGCTGTTAGAACTTCTCGTAGGCAAATGTGACTATTATATCCGAAAGTCGGAGTACTCCTTAGGACGCCTGAAGACACTTACGCTGCAACCATCTGATCTTTTGATTACTTTTGACGTTGTATCTTTATTTACGAATGTATCTCTGCAGGACTCGTTAGAGCTTATCAGCAGTAAGTTTGAGAAAAATGTTGTGGCATCGTTTCAACATTTGCTCACGTCAACGTATTTCTAATCCAACAATCAAAAATGGTTCAAATGGTTCTGAGCACTATGGGACTTAACATCTGAGGTCATCAGTCCCCTAGAACTTAGAACTACTTAAGCCTAACTAACCAAAGGAGATCACACACATCCATGCCCGAGGCAGGATTCGAACCTGTGACTGTAGCGGTCGCGTTGTTCCAGACTGAAGCGCCTAGAACCGCTCGGCCACAGAGGCCGGCGAAGCATCTTGCCGAGCACGCGTAACGCCTGCTCCTGGCCCGATAAATTTCGATGTCGTCTCTCGACTATCATCAGTCGCGTCTTGCAGCAGTGACAACAGCAACTACCACCTCCCGAAGATTTAGAACAGTTGCATGTACGAAATATTATGGGATCTGCACAATATGATTAGGCGGCAAACATGAGAAGTGTATTTGCAACAGATACGTCGGCAAAGACTGAAAATGTCACAACTTATTTTCTGTTTTCACTTCAGTTATCTCTGAAATGTTTTAAA
This sequence comes from Schistocerca americana, assembly GCF_021461395.2. NCBI lineage: Eukaryota > Metazoa > Arthropoda > Insecta > Orthoptera > Acrididae > Schistocerca > Schistocerca americana. The sequence goes on from NC_060124.1 coordinate 320,038,425, forward strand.
GGAAAAGTGGATTCATAGCATTGTAAGAATATTTCTTGGAGAGCATCTTAATTCTCATCTCCTGTGGTCCTTAGGAAACTGCCTCCCATCGTTCATATAGTAAATTCTCTCTGAATGGTGTAGCTGAGTCAGCATTTATGGTTCTGAGTATTTGTACCTTCTCACAGTTTTAGCTAAACATAACTGATGAGGATGGGTTTGCTGCCTTATGACCATGGAGTCCACAGATGTTTCATGAAAGACAGTTGGAATTAATGCAGCAATGATTAATAATATGCTCTATGTTCTGTTCTAGTTGGGAATATTACTACGGGGAACAAGCCAAAGCTGGACAACAATGCCGTCAACAGGTACTTTCACACAATCAGTATTATTCAAGATGAAATTAGTATTTAAATAGGCACATACCATGACTTCCTAGCTATTTCTGCTAAGTATTATTAGCGCTTTAATTACCTGGTGAAGTTTAAAAAAAATTATCTGTGAGAACTAAAATAACTTATGTGCAGTACTCATTTATGACTATGGCCAAGAATATTGTTCCACTTTTTACGTATATAGTCGCTTCTCCTTTCACTACACCATGTCTGCAGTATTTTAATACTGACCATTATCCTTTTAGGGGCATCTGTTCAATTTCTGTGATTTCCAAATAATGTTTTGTTGCTCATAATACAGCTGTAGAACTATCTTTCGATGTTTCAGTTACATTTAGCTGTATGAGAAGTTCATCTTTCTTATGCAGCATGCTTGTTATGTTTTATGAAAATGTCCAAATTTATTTCAACAAAATGTTCCACAAACTTAGAAGTGAGCATATTTTCACTTCGGTGAGTTTCGCGTTGCGGTTTGTGCAGAACTTCCTTCACCTGATACACAGAAATAGCTTTGTTTCTACAGTAAGACAAACATCTCAGTATCCTGCACTGTATTACTGTGTGTTACGTATCTGTATGACATTTTGTAACGCTTTACTGATTCATATTCGCACATAGCTTTTCTGTGGTGAAGAATAAATTTTCATTCACTCTGTGACTCGAAAATGTTTAGTATTACTTATCATTCTAACTAGACTGTCGAGTTTCCAGGATTTTTATTTCAAAGACCTGCAGGATCATTTTGGACAATTATACAAGTATTTACAGAATCATTTTGCTCATTTATACAAATATAGCTATTTCCAAAATAATTTTGAACTTAAATAATCTCTGAAACTTGTTTTAATTAATTCAATGTTCCACAGATTAAGCAACGTAGGAAGAAAAATTACGAGGTAATTTTCTTATGGTATGATTAAATAAATAGCACACTGACATAATATTTAGAGAGGGATATAAAAGCCATACAAATTTTTCGTGTTTAATGTTCCTAAAGGCCTGGAAAAGCAGGAAAATAAAAGATCTTTGACATATTTCCTGATTTAATGAACAATGTCTCAGGAGATGCTCCATTTCGTCGAATAATGTGGGTTTCGTGTGCAGCCAGAACGTTTTGAAGGATAAGTGAAGCCGGAAAATTACTAAAATACTCGAAAAATAAATTATTGTTTCTGGAGGAGCCCTATTACTTGATTTCAGAAGTGAAATATCTGTTGATATTTGCATATAACTGAATTTTTATTGCAAGAAAAGATGAATCCCTGAGGTGAGGGAGAATACATTGAGAAAACAATTTTACATGCTCAATAATCGTGGAGTAGTTTTGTTCCAGTATTTCACGTTATAACATATATTTACTTAGTTTAATTACAAGGCTATGTCGGAGAAGAAACCAGGGAAAAACCGACGCAGTTTCTGATATGAAACTCTTGAAGTTCATATACTGTAGTGCAGCGTCCGTCACAGCGCTGTTCCAATAGAGATTTTGTACACATCTACGTGTAACGCCGACAGGGTGACTGCAGGTCTGTTTTCCACGTGGTGTTCGCACAGCTGACGTGCCAATCTTACAGAATATCTTTCAGTGTATTATACACTTTGTTCTGTGATGATTAGATCAAGCAATCGGTAAAACTGTGACCTCACAATTTTTTTTTTTTTTTTTTTTTAAAGAGCAACTTTGTTGGTGCGCACTTAGCGGGAGCATATGTGACGAAAACGGCTGATCTTAATTTAAATTTTCCCTGAGACATTTAAGTCTCTAATTTATCTGCGATAACGTTGGAAGCTGAAGAAGTTAATTAAAATTTGTATCGCGGCCAGGATTCGAACTCAGCTCTTCTAGCTTACTAGGCACGCAGACAGACCATTACATTATCACAGCATTATAGTTAACACAGCTGCACGGACTACCCAAGTCGCCAAGTCAAATACCCTCCCCAACACAAACTCTAATTCACATCTCCCTTTGTATTAACACTATTACCAGGGCTCTCCGACATTGAAATACCACCCCAGCATTGGACGTAATGGGGAAGTGCTGTATTACATGTGATCGTATAGCTCTAAAATTAAATTAAATTAAATTTTCTCCATTACGTCCAATGCTGGGGTGCTATTCCGATGCCCTCGTAAAAGTGACAATATAAGGGAAGATGTGAATTGGAGTTTGTGTTGAGGAGAGTATTGAATTGGGTAGTGGTGTAATGGTTAGCATATCTGTCTAGTAAGCAAGATGACCTCGGTTCGAGTCCCGGCCGCAGCGCAAATTTTAATTCACTTTTTCAGCTTCCAACGTTATCGTAGAAGACGGCTGAATTATTTAAAGTTTCACGAACGATAGTATCCACGGTAATGACAGAATTCACAAGACATGGTGAAACATCATCGGCGAACAGGAAAGTGGGCGTAACCCGAACATGACTGACAGAGGTCGACGAGTAAAAAGAAGAACTGTGGCTGGACAACATTAAACTACGTATACATCTACATCTACAGTAATACTGCGTGGCGCAGGGTACCCTGTAACACAACTAGTCATTTCCTTTCCTGTTCCACTCGGAAATAGAGCGAGGGAAAAAGGATTGTCTATATGCCTCGGTACAAGCCATAATTTCTCTTGTCGTCGTGGTCCTTGTGCTGTCAGCTTCAAATGCCCGTTCTCTAAATTTTCTCGATAGTCTTCCTTGAAACGAAAGTCACCTTCCCTCCAGGGATTCCCTTTTTAATTTCCTAAATTTCTCAATAATACTTGCGTGTTGCTGGAACCAACCGGTAGCAAATCTAGCAGCCCGCCTCTGAATTGCTTCGGTGTCTTCTTTTAATCCGACCTTGTGCGGATACCAAACACTCGAGCAGTACAGTCGTACTAGCGTCCTACATGCGGTCTCCTTTACAGATAAACCACACCTTCTTTAAATTCTCCCAATAACCAACTACAAAAGCGACTGCAGAGACCAAAATTCACTTGAGTAAAATTGTGTCGACAAAAACAGTATGGCGGGAACTTCACAAGGCTAACACTCACAGAAGGGCTGCAATTGTAGAACCTTTAATAACAGACGCCAGCGCGGACCTGCGAAAGAAGTTGTGCCATGATTATAAAACCTGAAACTTGATAAACAGGAAGAATGGGATATGGTTCGATGAATCATCGTTTACGTTGTTTCCTACAAACGGCCGGATGTATGTGTAGAGAACCCCAGAAGGAGCCTACCATCTAGCCCGCCTGTTTCCTACAGTCAGGAACGGGACAGGTCCCGTTACGGTTTTGGCGGCTATATCGTGATATTCACCCAGCCCTATCATTACCCTCACTGGCCGGATTACTGCGAGTGAATATCTCGACAACCTCTATAGTGGAGTCCTTACTGTCGCTAGCATATTACTGCCAAACACTACCACATTGCAAGGTGATAATACGCCCATACACACACCCAGACGGTTCTACATGACTCAACCGTTATCGGGAGCATCAGAGCAAAGAGTGGGGAGTAAATTTCCAGCACCAGCATCGTTGAAGCAAATGACGGATGTTTTGGTACAAGAATGTGAACAACATTCCGTTGTAAACCTATTACGCAAAGAACTGCAGCTGTTCTCAAAGCCAGTGGTGGCCCAACACCTTAGTAATGAATAAATATTGTGCATATGTTAGATGTTGTCCATTCTCTGTAGATAGCCTAAACGGTAATTTTCAAGAATGATTGCCTGTCGAACGCGTGGGCTCCCAACGATATATATCGAACGTGCGACTCGATGTCGACCATACGATTGTGGTGGTGCGAATTATGGCAAACGTGGAGTGCTTTGCCAGGGGAACATATTTTATCGTTTTCGGTGTGAATATCAATAAGCGAAAGCGTTGCAGTTTCGAGTTCCTAGAGCGTTATATGACGAAATCTAATTCCTCGTTTATATAGCGTGGAAAGTTACATCTCTTCCGATATCTATATTTCTGCAACTTGAGGTTGCCTGGAAAAATTAACCCTATTGATACTCTCCTGCTATCTCTGATGACATAGCAAGAGTGTACCCAGGTTATAGAAAAAAGAATTGCTGCTGGAGGCTTACACAACACGAGCAATACCGCCTGAATAAGACGTGGCTGACGAGTAAAGTAAGTAAAGTTACTACTCGTACTTTCATTTGTTAATAACTATAACTGAATAAACGTTCGTCTTTCGTCGTTGTTCTAGTGAATATCCATAACTCGCGCCACCTGAGTCGTGTGGTCGACATCGAGTCGCACGTTCGATATATATTTTTAGGAGCCCACGCGTTCGATAGACAATCATTCTTGGAAACTATCGCCTAAGCAATGCGCGCTATTCGTGAGCGCCAGCAACTCCTTTTTCGCGGTGCAAATCTTAAACAGAAAAGATGCAAGCTACATTGCACAGTGCAATAGGACCATGTCTACTTAAGTTGAGTTAAGATACTCCCTGGGTGGGGGTATTCACTCTTCAACAGTTAATTAAATTATTATTAAAGATGATGATAAACTATTATAAAAGGAGTACATGAATTTTAACGATTTTAGAACTTGACATTTAAAATGTAAATTATCTTATTAATATTTCTGTGATTCTCATACTCGCATATAGCCCTGCAAAATTAATAACCATTTAGACACTGGAATGACAGTCATGATCCACAGTCATCTTACCTTCATGAACAATACGTGGTACTCTTCATCATCCATTGTGATGTCTGTGACCCTCTCAAATGTCTCTCTGAAAACAGCTTTACTCATCCGTTCGTCAGGCGCCATCTGCGACAAGTGAAAGTGAAAGCTTTGGCTCAATAAAATACTAAGAGAGAAGTACTCATAGTTTTGTGAGAGGGGCAGATAATTACCTTAAATTCATTGTACATCTGCTCGATTGTCTCTTTGCTTATCCGATTTGATAAAGTCGTAATTCTTTCAAATGATTCTGCTTCGATCTCATATCGGGCTGCTAGGGACTCCTGATAACTGAAAAAAGTCACCAGTATAATGCAATATTATGCCAACATCAGTAGCACCGCTAAAAATTAAAACAGAAGTAATGTATTGCTTACGCTGCAGTTAACGGGGTTACGTCGAATTTTGCGTCTTGCACCATCTTGGGCTTTTCTTGAAAGACTAGTTACCTATAACTTGTTGCCGCCCACATATATAAGAATATGTAATTCTACTCACAATGAATCAGATGGTGTAAAATCCAGAGACTGTCCCAACTTCGGAAACTATTATATTTATTCTTAGAATTATGTTGATTTGTTTTGCACAGGTTCCGTGGGTCGATGCGAACGCAAAATACTTGGACGTGTAATAGATCACTATACAATTAATACCATGTTGATAAAAGTTACAAAAAAGAAAGAATATTTTTAAAGTTGTTAAACAAAAGATTTTTCAAAAGATCTACAAGTGAATAGCGGATTATAAGAGAAGGCCGCGTGTGACTCCCATACAACATGAAAGGAGTGTATCACAAGGAATAATTTGAATATCCGCTTAGAAATCCAGGGTTAGCCTCTGTAAATTTTCAATTCTCCAAGAAGGCTACTGAAAATGTAGCTTACTGAATAGTGTACTTTAGTGTACAATGGTTAGTAAAATATTATCCGACTAAGAATCGTTTAAACATCAAGTATTCACTGAACGAAAGTTGCAGTTCCTTTAAAATAAATTCATTAGCAACTAATCCCATAAGGGAGTATTTATACAGGCTGACAGAGTTATAATATTCTAAGACCCTTGAAGAAAGGCTTGCGCGAAACTGGCGAATTGACAGCACAAAACGTTCCGCCCGACTTTTTCTGGGCTAGCAATATCGTGAAAGTATAGATATTTTAAGCGATATCATGGCTGACCATAGAGTGAAATTAGAGAAATCGGAAATCTTTCGAGTTTCATTGTTAAGCGACATGAAATTTCTACACAAGGTCCTGATTGAGGTATGTCTGAGAAACTTTTCATTTATGTTCAGTTCTAAGAATTCACTAAGGGTGACCTCTCTGATTACTTGATCACCGGGTGGTAATAAAATCTTAGTTACTCGAGAATTCCGTGTTGCTGATAAGCAATAACGGCTTCTCTGTAAGCTGCTTTTAGTATAAGTCACTTTTAGCATATGCAAGAAGGAAAATTGGAATCATCTGCCATGTTTAGTGGCAGAGCATATTTAGATGGAAATATGGTTACTTTCCGATGACACTGGAAGAATAGTCTTCTGTATCTTATTTTCGCACAAAAGTTACGTGGTGGCTCTACATATGGACGTATGTCCTATTCCGAATAGTTTACGAGATAGAACACATTTAATATCACTTTTGTACGTTTCTCTTGAATGACTCGTAAACCGCACCCTCTACCCTCCAGAATAAGCCAGGTCGACAACACAGACGGCACTGAACTTGTAATGGGCTGTGCTACAGTACACTCCTAGCGGTAGAAATGCGTACGCCTCAAGCTCCGCCCATGGAAATCTTATCCGTTTTTTTTTTTTTTTTTTTTTTTTTTTTGTACCTCGCTCGTACTAACCAGTAGGCAAAATAAAAGGGTTGCAACTGTAGACTGAAACATATATTATTTCTAAAAAACGCACTGATCGCTGTTACAAGCGACAGTATGTCGAGAATATGAGACTGCATCTTTGGTGGTGACGTTTATGAGATACGCGTAACGAGCAAACAGAAAACTTCTCAGCCAGGTGGTTGCTGGACGTCAGTTTACTTCAACAAACTAGAGAAAGATGTGGAGCAATTTTTACGATTTGCTTATCTCCAAGTGTGAAATACAGCTCTCTGTATTTACGTCAGCGGTGCAGGAAGCCTGAGCCGTACACAGGACGAGGTGTTGCGTCAGAAAGCTTGAATTCCTAGCGCGTGTTTTGTCTCTGTGGGGACCTTCAACAGTATAGTGCAAGACTTTGCAGTACTTAAGCAAATTGGTTGTGACTCTTGTTTACATGCACTTTTCATAATATCGTTGTATATTCGACTTTAGATCCTCAAGGATAATCGCTATTTTCAAACCGAGTTTTACCTTTTGAGGTGAAAACTTACACTGGATATTTGCAATCTCCATAGCACTGGAAACTGAACAATATGTTCCTCGATAGTCTGCAGCTTATAGAAGTCTCCAATTTATGGGTTTTGTTGTTGAGTTTAATTGAATAGGCAATGTGGCTGACATGTTGTGAGACGAATGCAGATAGAACTCAACAAAATGTCATGTGACTAAGGCCTCCCGTCGGGTAGACCGTTCGCCTGGTGCAAGTCTTTCGATTTGACGCCACTTCGGCGACTTGCGCGTCGATGGGGATGAAATGATGATGATGAGGACAACACAATACCCAGTCCCTGAGCAGGCCCTTAGGATTGACATTCTGTCGTCCTGACCACTTAGCTACCGGGGGCGGACTGTAGCTAAATGGAGAAAGACCTACGGGGGTGCAAGGGCATGTAATCGGACCTGAACATGAATCATTCTACATTATTGGATATAAATAGACGTAGAGATCCGTCACTGCTAGACTATGCTGTTGGTGACAGATCAGTGGAAATAATAACTAGCGTATAAAACTTAGTGGTAACAGTTCGGAGTCACTTAAAGCGGAATGACAACATGAAGGTAACAGTAGCAAAAACAGAAGTCAAGCTGAGGTTCAGAAATGTAATTCAAATGTGAAAGAACTAGCTTATTAAACCCTTGTAATACCATGATATGTACTCGCAAATTACGAATAAAGTATCATAACAGCTTCATAGTTTACTGGGAAAATATGAAAACTTGTTGTAGATCGGAACTCGAAGACAGATTTCTCACTTATCGTGAGTGGTTGCTTTAACCGTTTTTTGTTTTTTTTTTCCTTTCAGAACTAAGGTTTATTGTATTGTCGCTATGCTTAGGTCTTTGTAAGTATTTATGTAGTTTCAGCATATTTACTGTGTGGTTAGGAAACAATGTAAATTTATATTTATACTTGAGTCAAAATAAACTGATAGGAGGAATGGCAGATTCATACTACACCCACACATGTAATATGATTACGGCGGCAAGAAATGTGCAGTTCAGTTCTGAATCTCAACACGCTCTCCATTACTCACTAGCTACGTATTACAGTCTACAACTGACAGGTTACCACAACTGATATAACGACAGTGGTCGGAATAGAAGAGAAGGCACAACCTAGGCGGCGTTTTGGTAAACAATTCGCTGTCAATCACTTATCTCATCCAGGTAAGATTGACTGCTTTAACAAATAAAACATGTCATAGGGTTTGCTAGCAAAAGCCTGTTGTCAGGCTGGAATGGAGTGAACATTAATGTGAACATTAATGTGAACATTAAAAATCATGCATCAAAGTGTAGGACAAGAAGAAAGTTTCTGCACACTGCATATGATTATCTGAAACCAAAGTTTAGAGTTTAGATACATATAGATACAGATCTTTATTGATTATCAAGATGGGACAAAATTCATATTATTTTACGAAACAATCACCTATCCATTATTTCTTCACTAAGTATACAACAGAGTATGCAAAACATCATATTCTATTCTTAACTGATGGGACAGCTGGACATAAAAAACAGCTCATACAAATTTAAAGAGCTACAAAAGATTGTTAAAACATTCTCTACGAAAACAGTTGCTTTTTACATTTTTTTCGCACCTCGCAAGTGTTTTTCATGTAACAATTAATACTGTTTATAAGTAGCATGTATACGAGGGTCATCAGTATATAAGAAGAATCAAGTATTTAACACATAAACAGAAGACTTGCTCTCTGAGCTGATTTTCAATCTTCTGATTATTTTGAATCCTGAATGAAGGAATGGACACACTCTAGGGAATGCTGTCGTAACCTGATGAAATTTTTGGTTGAGTTCTGTAAAAGAACCGCAAAATGACTGATTATCAGGAACAGTAAAAAGCGATTCAAACTGGCTGTAAATGTAGGCTGCTTTATTTATTATTGTGGCTGTCTTGGGATAGAACTGTGCTTTTTGTTGCTCTGAGAAATTCCACTTGTCTAAATTTCCTACATAATGACGAAGTCTGCTGATGGTTTCTACTAAAGTCAGTTGCTTGAGGAGCATCAAGGGATCGATAGACAGACCAGTGAGTTCATCTAAATGTTGCAAACATTTGTCAGGATCTGCACTCAATAAACGTACACATCCTTTTATTGCAAAGCGAAGTTCTGTTTCGAGCCATTTAATTTTACTCTTCCGGCGTTCAATTAACAAAAATGGCTCTGAGCACTATGGGACTCAACTGCTGTGGTTATCAGTCCCCTAGAACTTAGAACTACTTAAACCTAACTAACCTAAGGACATCACACACATCCATGCCCGAGGCAGGATTCGAACCTGCGACCGTAGCAGTCGCACGGTTCCGGACTGCGCGCCTAGAACCGCGAGACCACCGCGGCCGGCTTCAATTAACAGTTGGCCATGTGTATTTTCTGATTCTTGAAGGTATGTTTGCATTCGGAATAATATCACCTGCTTCTATTAAATCCTTCAATTTAAGGGCACCTTCGAGAGCTTTCTCTTCATCTGTATTTATACGGATGCAAACAGGTTGACCTGATGGAGCATTTGCCCTCACCGACTGCTTCTTTTTCAGAGTTTTCTTAAGCTCTTTTGCACCACTTTCTATTTCTGCAATACTTTCCTCAATTTTCACTGAAGGCTTTTGTTCTTGAGAAGATCCTTCGTCAGCAGCAAGCTTGGTGGTTTGAATGACACCTTCTTCCAATGCAGCAGCGTCATCGTCATCGTCATCTGCAAACTTTTTTGGTTTAATTTTACGGCCAGATTTACTTACAATCTCTGCTCTTTAAGGAGAAGGCTGTATTCCGACAGTCTCTGGAGTGCGCAGAGGCTCTTTGTTCATACACTTCCGGTTACCTGAAGTACTCTGACGCTTTGTTCGTTTTGTTTCCTGTTCATCACGACCAATTTCAGTCACACGTTTACGCTTCACAGGACGCTTCTTGTCCTCTGCAGTACCAGTCACTGATGGCTTTGAACAGAAGTTCTCGGTGCTTCATCAACGACCAAAACTCCTTCACCTTCACTTTCACCATCTGCACGTTGTGTAGTTGGAATACTACCTGGCATATTTGGAGGTGGAGGTTCTCTTCTCTGAATCTGTGCTAAGGCCTGGGTAAAACCTTTGCGCTTTATTGGTTTTCCATATTTTTCTCTGTTTTCATAATACAAAAGCAGATCTTCAACTTTACAAACAGTAGTCTCTGCAGTACCATAAAAGAAAACATTGTATTTTACATTATTGGGAGTTGACGCTACTACATTTTCCACTCTTGCAGGTCACAGTGGGCGTCCGCGAACTTTCGCAAAACCTTGTCTCCTGGATGAAAGGTTTTCATGTCTGAGTGCAAATGTATCAGTCAATCTCCAAAATTTCAGTATCAAAATATCAAAATGTGCGGCTGTATCACCGCCCACCAGTAGCGTTTCTTCTACGAGTCCTTATTAAGACAATTCGCCTGCTTTCACCATAATTGAAGACGTTGCAGTTCAACGAAGACCAAGACGGAGTCTAAATGCTAATTCAAATAACTCTTCCGTTCGGCTATTCAAGCACGCTTCCAGGACCGATTCAGATCTCTATATGTCCCACTGTCTGCTTTCTATAGTGCTCGCACAATTAGGCTATATGATTCCAGCACAGAGAAAGACTGATACAATGGTAGGAACTTTAATAGTGGCAATTATTTATTTACAGCTCGTAGAAAATAGAAACGTGTTTCAAAGTTTTACTGACCTTCAGAGTAGTCACCAGCATTGTGTATAACCCGTTGCCAGCGATGTGGAAGTCGTAGGATACCCTTAGCTGCGCCAGTTGTGTTGACAGTTTGAGCGGCGCGGTCTCTTGCTCGACGAATTTGTAGCAGTTCTGAAGCGAATGCCGTGAAGTGTTTCCTTCAGTTTAGAAATCGAGTTGAACTTACGAGTGCTTAAGTCAGGGGAGTGCAGTAGGTGGTATAGCACTATATTTAGCAGCCCCATCAGTCAAACAAATCAGTAACAGTTAGCGCTGTACGTGCTAGAGCATTGGCTTGCAGCCCTCGTAAGTTCAACTCGATTTCTAAACTGAAGGAAACACTTCATGGCATTCGATTAAGAACTGGTACAAGTTCGTCGGGCAAGAGACCGCGCCGCTCGAACTATCAACACAACTGGCACTGCTAAGAGTATACTTTAAACACAATGCTGGTGACTACTTTGAAGGTCAGTAAAACTTTGAAACACGTATCTATTTTGTACGAGCTGTAAATAAATAGTTACCACTATTAAAGTTCCAAGCCTCGTATTTATTTTGCTAGTAAGGTTTCCCTTGCTTTGGTATGAAATACATTAGTCAATGTGTGTTTTTGACAGTGTCTGTGTTGCTCGATGCATCTAACTAGACAGGCACTCTCAGAAACAGGCACTACATTAATGCACTTGTAATATCAATTCTTGAGTATTGCTCAACCTTCTGGAGCCTTCACATTGTTGTAGTAATGAAACATATATAGAAGATCCAACGAACAAGTGCATGTTTCGTCACAGGATATTTTAGAAAGTGGGACAGCGTTACAGAGATGACCAACAAACTCCAGCGGCAGACGCTAGAAGAAAGGCGTTCCGCATCAAGCAGAGGTTTGCTGTCGAAACTACGATAGCGCCAGTTTTAAGATGAATCGGTCGACATATTACTTCCTTCCACACATATCTTGTGAAATCACCACGATTAGAAAAATTACAGAAATTGGAGGTCATAGATACACTGTCAACTCTTGTTAGCGTGACCATCTGTCAAAGCCAGAATAACCAACCTGCGAGATGCGCAGGAAGACAGTCAGTGAGGTTCTGGAAAGTATCTACAGGAATGTGGGGCCATACGGACTCAAGTGCCGTGACCAGATGCCCTAGGTTTCTCGGTTGAGGATCCAGGGCACGAAGAGATGGATCGAGGTGGTCCCACAGATTCTCCAATGAGATTTAATCCGAGTAGTTTGGTTTCCACCAGATTATGGTAAACTCATCTTGGTGCTCTTCGAACCACGCAAATATGCTGCTGCGACCTGTGTAGCACGTCGCATTGTCCCGTTTTTAGATTTCATCGTGCTGAGAAATTCCAAACTGAATGTTGTGGGTGGCGGGTGAGGGGGTGGACGTAGTCCTCAAGCATAGATGTATACTTGCGTTGATCCAGTGGGCTTGCAAAATGACGAGATCACCTAGGGAATGCCACGAAAACATTCTCCAGACAATAATCCCTGCAGAGTGTTCGCTTTCAGACGTTTCACGTCGTACACGCCAATGGCCGTTTGTCCAATGAAGCTTAAAACGTGATTCATCTGAAACGGTCCCCTTTCGCCACTCACCGGAAGTCCAATTGCGGTGTTGGCGTGCATTTCCAGCAGTCAGCATGGGTACAGGAACCACGCACCTGCTGTAGAGACCCATTCGCAGCAAAGGTCTCTGAACGTTCGTTGAGGAGACACTGTTGTCAGCCCCTTCGTTTATCTGGGTGGTCAGTTGCCCAACGGTCGCACGTCTATTCACCAGTAGACATCTCCGCAGCTGATGTACACTCCTACCACATATGCCCAGTGATGGACCACAGGTGTCTAGTCGCCAGTTTTGTATAGTGCCATATTGCCATGCACAGTCTACTTTAACGACAGCGGCATGCGAACAGTTTACAGTCTTAGTCGTTTCGGAAATGCTTTCACCCTTGGCCCAAAAGACAACGATCATCCCTTTTGGATGTCAGATAAATCACTCCTTTTCCGCATTGCGACAACGAGTGGACTTTATTCCATTTCTTCTCGACTCACATAATATACCCTCCACTGGCTGTGCTATCACATACAGTCTGCGTGTGGTTATTGCACGTTGACGTAGAACGTAAGGGTTATCACAATAACGCAACTAGACTCTTACAGAAACAGACAGTTGTTCTTTCCAATGCCATTCATGATTTAACGCGAAACGGAAAGTGGTAGTGGTACCAAAACTGCTGTCCAGCACACAGTTATGGAATATGCGCTTCCTGACCCAGAAGTATCTAGACACATGGGATATGTCCACTCTCACCTTTATGTCAACCTCTCCTATGCTGGGGACACTTTCAATGAGGTGTCTGAATGTCTGTGGAGGACTGGCAGTCCATTCTTCCTCAGGAGTCAGTACGAGGGAAGATACTGGTGTTCAACGCTGGGAACTGGAGCGAAAACGACTTTCTAATTTATCTCAAAGACGTATCTTTGAATTCTGGTCGGTAGTCTGGGCAGATCAGTCCGTTTCAGGATAGTTATTCTCTGCAAACTATTGCCACATAGATGCTGTTTTATGATACGGTACTTTGTATAGATGATATACACTGAAGGGTCAAAGAAACAGGTACACATGTCTAGTATCGTGTAAGGCGCCCGCGAGCATACAGAATTGCCGCAGCACGACGTCGAATGGATTCGACTAATGTCTGAAGTAGTGCTGGAGGGAACTAACACCATGAGTCCTGCAACCCGTAAGCGTACGGGGTGTGGAGGTCTCTTCTGAACAGCACGTTGAAAGGCGTCCCAGATATGCTCAATAATGTTCATGTCTGGGGAGTTTGGTGGCCAGTGGAAATGTTTAAACGCAGAAGAGTGTTCCTGAAGCCACTCTGTAACAATGCTGGACATGTGGAATGTCGCATTTTCCTGATGGATTTGCCCAAATCCGTCGGAATGAACAATGGATATGAATGGATGTAGGTGATCAGACAGGATGCTTACATACGTGTCACCCGTCAGAGTCGTACCTAGACGTATCAGAGTTCCCATATCATTCCAACTACACATGTCCCACGCCATTACACAACATTCACTAGCTTGAATAGTCCCCTGTTGACATGCAGGGTCCATGGATTCATGAGGTTGTCTCTACACCCGTGGACGTTAATCTGGTCGATACAATTTGGAGCGAGACTCGTCCGGGCAGAAAACATGTTTCCAGTCATCAGCAGTCCAATTTCGGTGTTGATGGGCCCAGGCGAGGCTTTGTGTCGTGCAGTCATCAAGGGTACATGAGTGGCCCTTCGGCTACGAAAGTCCGTATCGATGATGTTTCGTTGAATAGTTTGCACTCTGATACTCGGTGATGGCCCAGCATTGAAATCTGCACCAATTTGCCGAAGGGGTGCACTCCTGTCACGTGGAATGATGCTCTTCAATCGTCGTTGGTCCCGTTCTTGCAGGATCTTTTTCCGGCCGCAGCGATGTCGGCGATTTTATGTTTTACATTCGCGGTACATTCGTAAAACGGTTGTAAGGGAAAATCCCAACTTTTTCTCTACCTCGGAGATATCGTGTCCCATCGCTCGCGCGCCGAGTATAACACCAGTTCAAACTCACTTAAATCTTGATAACGTGCCATTGTAGCAGCAGTAATCGATCTGACAACTGCGTCCGACACTTCTTGCCTTATACAGGCGTCGCCGACCGCAGCGCCGTATTCTGCCTGTTTACATTTCTCTGTATTCAATACGCATGCCTGTACAAGTTTGTATAAGGCGCTGCAGTCATGGACTGTGCGGCTGGTCCCGGCGGAGGTTCGAGTCCTCCCTCGGGCATGAGTGTGTGTGTTTGTCCTTAGGATAATTGAGGTTAAGTAGTGTGCAAGCTTAGGGACTGATGACCTTAGCAATTAAGTCCCATAAGGTTTCTCACACACATTTGAACACTTTTTGTACCAGTTTCTTGGGCGCTTCAGTGTAAATAGTCACCGTCCTCGAGCTGTTCTCTACTTTACGCTGTACGAAGGCTGTAAAAGGTTTCATATCCTTTCGCATTTAGCGTGTTCTTAAGTTCAATAAGTGCACCTCAGCCTGACACCCCCATATCGTAACATCACCTGCTCTGTACTTCAATGTTGGCACTACACATGTTGGCGAGAAACGTTTTCCATGCATTCGCCATAGCCGTACGTTTCCATTGGGTTGTCAAAGAGAGATGGACAAAATCATTCCTTCCAGAGATCTAATTCTTACCAGATAGGATTGACGGAGGATGGATGGTGCCAAAGAGCCACTGTAACACCGAAACTGGTATCGTAATGAAATTTTTCCATGAATATATGGCTGCTGGATATCTGTTTTCTGCAAGTCACAGACCGGCCGCAGCTACCTAGTTCCTTTTATACAAGACTAGCCTAGCACCCTCTGCTTCTCTAGCGTAGACTGTATGGCCTCTAGAGATTTTTTTGTTTTCGTTTAATCAAATTTTTATGTTGTTCACAAACTGCAACACCTAAGCTTTTCATGCTACTCGTAATTAAGGCCATATAATCATGGTTTTTCGGAATGTGCTTCTGACCAAAACGCGATTCTGGTTGCTGGAGTTTTTTTTAATCATGCCTTTTGCGTTCTTGTGGAGAAATTTCCATACCAATTTTCATCCCATAACAAATATTTCTTTATATTTATATTTTTCATCCCCTATTGCAATTCCGTAAGGTCTTAATTTCCAGACACACTGAACACGTATTTTTCTATTTCTACCAGAACCAATTGCCGTAGATGTAGCCCAAAAATCCTTTAGTAGTTCTTTAGCAATTATTTATTTTCAAACGAACTTTCATCCACTATTTTACCCTCTTAGAGGTTGAATTTCCAAAAATGCTGAAACATGTATGTTTTATTTTCTGATTGAGAAACCAGATACAAGTTTTCGTAGAGCTGGCTTCAAAATTCCCTTAATAGCGACCTAGTTTCAAAAAGCCTTCCGTCCACTATTTCACCACCTTAGGAGTGTAGTTTTGGACAATTCCTTCGTAAATGATGCCTACGGTGTAAGATCCAAACCCTCTCCAGTTTTCAAGTTCCTATTCTTAGCTGTTTGGGCCAGGCAATGATTAGTCAGTGAATCAGTATGACCTTATTTCACCACCTTTGGAATTCAACTTCCAAAAACAGGGAAACATGTAATTTTTCGTCTCTAACCCAGAAGCCAAAAACCAATTTTCAAAGATTTAGCTTCAAAAAATGAATGCACAGTGAAATATTTCCGTAAGGACTTTCATCCTCCGTTTCACCCCCATAGGAGTTGAAAGTCCAAAAACAGTGAAACAGTTTTTTTTTATTTCTAACTCAGCACGCGAATTTAAAGCTTTTTGGATTTAGCTTTAAACATTTTTTCGCGATAAAGTATTTTCATAAAAAAATCTGATCCCCTATTTCACCCCCTTAGGGGTTCAGTTTCCAGACACACTGAAACACGCATTTTTTGTTTGTAACCGAGAAATCAATTACTAATGTTCGTAGATGTAACTTTAAAAATACTTTAGTGGTTCTTTAATACTGACATAGTTTCAAGAAAATCTTTCACCGGCTATTTCTGCACTACAAGATTAAATTTTCAAAAATGCTGAAACACGAACTTCTTTATTTCTAACCGAGAAACCAGATACCAATTTTCGTAGGTCTAACTTCAAAACTGACTTAATAGCGACATTTTTTTAAACTTCATCCCCTTAGGTTTTGAATTTCAAAAAAAAAAAAAAATCCCTTCTTAAGCGACGCCTACGGTATAAAATCCACACATTCTCGAAATTTCAAGTTTCTGTCCTTACCAGGGTTTGGGCTGGGCCTTGATGAGTCAGTGAGTCAGTCAGTCACGACATTGCCTCTCACATACAGGGATGTGATCACAGAAGCTTGATATATTGTACCACGTGATGGGACACTTTAATAGATTTGTTAATAGTAAAATTAAGCTGATGACAATGACAGCCGAAATTTCTATCAATAGAAGATGTCCATCAGAGGGAATCAAGCCCAAGGGCCTGGAATGGTGCCGATGAGGCATTGAAACTGATAGCGCTATAAAATTATTTAATAAATGTACGGCTATTGGATATCTGTTTTTTTTAAAAAAAAAAAAAAGAAGAAGAAGAAGAAGAAGAACAGGAAACTAGGACAGCTTTAGAAGTGTTAAAATGTCCCCGATGGATCTGTTACTCAGTTGTCATCGAATGACTAGGACACGTTTGAAATCTGTGAGGCCTTTAGATTGTGTCATTCTGCTGTTACCGCTTCTATACTGACAAACTCAATGCTGCTCCCCGCCAGTTTTTATGCTGTTGAGTGCCCCTCTCGTCGCATCTAATGGTCAACTCCGCATTACATATCGTGTCTGAATACTTACGATCAAATAGTGCAGAGGCAGATGAAGTTGTATTTTCACAGGTCACACTGTGTCCAGTCTTCCAGGCTTTTCCATGTTTTCATTGGGGAACACGTTGATATGTCAAATAAGGAATGAATTATTCGGCGTAGGGTACTACGCCAGCAGACGCTAACCTAGAGTGGCAGCACTGAGGCAGTGGAAAACGTTGGCCAATTGGCTGCAGAATTGAGTATCAACTGATCAAAGTGCCGCAGTTTCCAAACTGTAATTCACGATGTAACAAAGTAAGGTGGGAGGCCTCCTGTTTCTTCTTATGCTATTCCTGATACCAATATTTTTTCCCTTTTTTTCTCGGCTCTTTATACACGCGATAAATGTACTGTGCCTATCTGACCTCCCCATTCTTATCTGTGACGATACTTTCTAAACTTTATTATTCACAAAGTAATTTACACGCCACTGATGGTAACGGGATAATTGGTTTCAGTAGATATATTTTATTTAAATATATTTACAACATTCATGATAACCATGAATCATGTGCACTTGAAAATTCTAACCCCTGATTGTTTTCAGATCAGCATACATTGTTTCAAAACCCCCACTCTCCTCTTTCTGAAAAAGGCTTTATCTTCAGTAAATACTTAATATTTCAAACGTTATCCTTATTTGAAATTGTCACATTTAGAAATTCACAATTTATAAAAGCTATTCTTTCCTAAATTCAGTGCCACAGTTTGTAGCAGCCATTTCTCTGAATCTGAAAATGCATAACTTCACCAGAATGACATGTTAGTTTATGAAATATACAAATTAGGGATTTCATATTTCCAGAAAATTCTTGGCGAACATGGATGGTCAAATTGCACGTTCAAAATTACTCATCATAAGATAGTATCAGAAATTTTTGTCACTTTTATGTAGTATAGCTTCTTTACAAAAGCCCCAAATATCAGAAGCGCACAAAGCTAGCAGCTGTCGAGGACTGGCAACCATCGAGTGTAGTTATAATATGGCTCCGAGATATGCGTTCAGTGAGGATACTCACTGTTACGACTATGACTGCCGCTTGTAGACTAACTTTAGACTGAATGAAGCCTACATAAAACGCTGAACTGGTGTTAAAGACTTGTATATTTTTCAATTCATACTCGAGCTGATAGTCGTAAATGTGCCTGAGATAAAATAAATTTAAACAAAATAAAACTATGCAGCTGTGATGCTTCAAGTTGTTTGATAGCCATCCAAACCATTTATTTACTAATCAGCGAGGCAAGAGAACGATTTAGAAGACTTAAAGAAGGTTTAAAGGCTAAACACCTAGGAATTACAATTACTAACAACTTAAATTTGGTAGATCACATAGATAACATTGTGGGGAAGGCAAACTAGAGATTACGTTTTATTGGCATAACGTGTGGAAGAAGCAACAGCTCTACTGAAAAGACCGCCTACCTACGTTTCGCCAGAGTGTTGCTGTGCTGTATGCGATCCCTATCAGGTAAGATGGAGGAAATCCAAAAATTTTGAAGAAGGGCAGCTCGCTTTGTATTATCGCTAAATAGAGGAGAGAGTGTCAAGTACATGATGAGGGAGTTGGGACAAACGCGTTTTTCGTTGGGGCGAGATCTTTTCACGAAATTTCTCCAACTTTCTCTTTTGAATGTCAAAATATCTTATGGTCGCCAACCTAGGTAGGGAGAAATGATTATCGAAAGACAATTCAGAACAAGTACAGAAAGATTTAAGTGTTCATTTTTCCCACACGATATTAGAGAGTGGAACGGCGGGAGAAGTAGTATGAAGGTGCTTCAAAGTACCCTCTGCCAAGTTCGTAAGTGTTAATTGTGATATAGTCGTATATACTCAAATGTACATCTGGAACACTTATGATGGATCGAAGTAAAGGGGTCAGTAATCTCACATCGGAGCCACAGTGACACGGGTACTAACGCTGAAGGAATGGGATTTGGAATGGTTGTACAACATTCAGAGTTACGGTTTAATACGCACAAGAAAAATAAAAAATAATGTTATTCTAATCAAACATATGTGAGACGAAGTACCAAGAACAGTTTTCAAAATCCGTAATGTTTTTCTGGGGTATGTTTCCACTTCAACAGTCTCACGACCAGGTGACATAGCTAATCATTATTGTAGGATGTTAACAAGAGCTATTAAAACAATAGATTGCACTACAATAAGTGATTTAATGTAAAATTGGCGACGAAGGGAAAATTTTGCCTTGTATAGGAAACTTCGCATTACACTCTGCGGATGACGTTCTAAATACATTCTTTAAGAAAAAGAGGAATTGAAATCAAACTCGAAAGATAAAATGGAATTAAGAAGAAGATTTACAGTATTATAGTCTACTGTAAAAAAAGAAAATGTGTCCTTCTCAACCCAGTTTGGAATCGATAGAGACTAAAGACTAGTAAAAATGTAGCATAAAATCCGATACTGTAGCTAGTAAGTAGAAAATCTGTCACGCAAAAATCTAAATTAATTGATTTGGAACATTTCAGTGCGAATTTGAAAACGGTGTAGTTAACAAGCCGGTTCAAAACCCTGTAGGATGGAGAATTATTAGTTTAAATATGATAAAATTATAATCTGATTTAATTGTAATTGAACACCCCGGAACTCGACGTATATACAGAGATGAAAGGTAACGAAGTTCAAGAGAAAATTGTAGTTCGTGAAGAGAAGAAGGACATTAAGAGTATGCAATAACAGAAGATTTTCGCAATTTAGGGAAGCAAAGAAGACTTTTCAGAAAAGTTCACAAGAAAATTTCAAAAGGTAGAAGGGGGCTCAAAAAGATTCATACAGTTTCACAAGATTTTCTTTTCTGTATGAATTTAGACAGGAACTTAGGATGAATTTTAACGTACACGTAGGATAATAATATTTTTGTTCTCAAAAGAATCATCTCATTTTACAGTGGTATGTCTTTAACACGCATGCACAATATATCGTATGGATACTTTTTAGGGTTACGTTTGGAATAAAAGTTTTGTTTATATCTTTCATAAGTGTCCAGTGTGTTTTCTACTGGACACGCGACAAACATCCAGGCGATAGTCAAACTCGTTCCACACTTTGACAGCTTGACTGGAGTTAACAGCAATCACTGCTGTTACCATGCTGAGTCACACTCCAAAGTTGTTGGAAGGGCGAGCACATAGGCGGAGTCTTTCACAAATCCCCCCCCCCCCCCCTTAAAAATAACACAAAAATAAAATAAAGTCAAAATAAAAAAGCACGTACCGTGAGACCAGATGGCCTTGTGGACGTATGATGCAATGCGAGCTTGGTACACCTCTTACGGCTGACCCATGGTCGAACAGGTGCTTTTACATGCGGGTCCCAATGCGAAAACGCACTGTCTTGTTGAAAACTCAAATTTTCATCCTGTTCTCGGAAATTATAGGAACAATCAGACCTCCAAATTATCCAGGTACCGACTTCCTAGCGAAACCGATAGCTATCCGAGGGAAACCCCACCCCTCAATTACATCGACTGGAAATTTACAGCTGGCACCACGGTAAACTTTTAGTTATTACTGTTGAGTAGAACATTCTTCATCATGATAAAAAGCAAGAGTTTGCTGTTATTGTTGATAAATGAAAAAGTTATTTATGAACAACAGAAACATGTTTTATATAAGTTCGACGAAGTATTGAAGCGATATTTGATATATTTTTCTTGTGTGCTTTTCTTATTTTTCCTCTTTGTTGAGGAAATTGCGTTGTCTAGCGCAACACTGTTTTTTTATCTTTACTACAACATCCCTCTATTTCACGTTACAAATGAACAATTTTTGATTTGAAACTGAATTAGAATAGCTACGTGAGTAGGAAGCGTGGTCCTTTATACAGGGCGTTCGGAGATCCTCTTTAGAAACTTCTATGACTTGTAGAGGGGAGTGAGTAGTAATATTTTGAAACGGAACCCATGTCCGCACTGGAGCCATTTGAAAACATGTTAACGCGACCACTTTTACTGGTAACTGACTAGGCGTGACCCAGTACAATCGTCGACTGAAAGGGCGTCGTTGGAGACGGAATGTCCATGAGCAGAGTACGAAAGAAGAGAGAGTAGCACCAGACCGGCGTGCCTAAGATCATTCGAGTACAAATCATGATGGCAGGCGGATGGGTACTGACAACGTGGTCGCCAATGGCTCGAGTGTGAATGGACACGTGAGACTAGTGTGTACGTCATGCATAAACGCCTACAGACCGTGTATGGCGAAGACATCATGTCCCGTCAAGTTGTTGGTCGCTGGTGTTGCATGTTCAGAGAAGGAAGGCAGGGTGTGGATGATGAAGGTCGATGTGGGCATTCCTTTGCATCCACAAATGAAAACAACGTTTCTGACTACGCGACAATTCTTTACGTCGCAGGGCACCGAGTTTTACTAGAGTGATTTCTTGAAACTGATTGCAGATTGCGACAAATGTCTCAATGCCGGTGACGACTAAGCTGAAAAATAGTATAAGGTGTATTTTATTTTGGTACGTAATTTCCGTCTGAAAAAAGTGGCGAATCGTTCTTCGTATAAAGAGTTCTGCCTTCTTAGCTTTTTTGTGTCTGTAACTGCTCTGAGTGGTTAAAGCCTTTGATGTTGTCTCCATCAGTGAAAGACGAAACGTTCAGCAGAGAACTGTACCTTGGACCAAAGCCTTAAGCCCACAAACTAAATGTCAGCCATGAAACCTTGCGTCCTTACATATATATCATTTGTACTTTTGCGGTAATGATGATTATGTATAATTCTTTGTCATACTTGTTACGATGGGTGAACCTGTTGGCTTCTCACCAACTGCAAACAGCTTAAAGTTTGTTTTCAAGTTTTCGCATTAGCACAGATCTTACAGAATTAGGGATAGGAGAAAAACCGCATGTCGTGCAAGTCAGGGTACTATTACTGGCTAATGACGAGCAACCGTCGTATTGTTGTTGTTGTTGTTGTTGTGGTCATCAGTCCAGAGACTCGTTTGATGCAGCTCTCCATGCTACTCTATCCTGTGCAAGCTTCTTCATCTCCCAGTACCTACTGCAACCTACATCCTTCTGAATCTGCTTAGTGTATTCATTTATTGGTCTCGCTCTGCGATTTTTACCCTCCACGCTACCCTCCAATACTAAATTGGTGATCCCTCGATGTCTCAGAACATGTCCTGCCAACCGATCCCTTCTTCTAGTCAAGTTGTGCCACAAGCTCCTCTTCTCCCCAATTCTATTCAATACCTCCTCATTAATTATGTGATCTACCCACCTAATCTTCAGCATTCTTCTGTAGCACCACATTTCGGAAGTTTCGACTTCTTGACATTTAAATCTATACTCAATATTAACAAATTTCTCTTCTTATCCTCTCTACTTCGACCATCATTAGTTATTTTGCTCCCCAAATACCAAAACTCACTAATTCTCTCAGCATCACCCGATTTAATTCGTCTACATTTCATTATCCTCGTTTTGCTTTTGTTGATATTCATCTTATATCCTCTTTTCAAGACACTGTCCATTCTGTTCAACTGCTCTTCCAGGTCCTTTGCTTTCTCTGACAGAATTACAATGTCATCGGCGCATCTCAGAGTTTTTATTTCTTCTCCATGGATTTTATTTCATACTCCAAATTTTTCTTTTGTTTCCTTTACTGCTTGCTCAATATACAGATTGAATAACATCGGGGATAGGCTAATACCCTGTCTCACTCCCTTCCCAAGCACTGCTTCCCTTTCATACCCCTCAACTTTTATAACTGCCACGCGGTTTCTGTACAAATTGTAAATATCCTTTCGCTCCCTGTGTATTACCCCTGCCACCTTCAAAATTTGAAATAGATTATTCCAGTCAACATTGTCAAAAGCTTTCTCTAAGTTTACAAATGCTAGAAACGTAGGTTTGCCTTTCCTTAATCTATCTTCTAAGATAAGTCTTAGAGTCAGTATTGCCTCACGTCTTCCAACATGTAATCCAAACTGATCTTCTCCGAGGTCGGCTACTATCAGTTTTTCCATTCGTCTGTAAAGAATTCTTGTTAGTATTTTGCAGCCGTGACTTATTAAACTGATAGTTCGGTAATTTTCACACCTGTCAACACCTGCTTTCTTTGGGATTGGAATTAATATATTCCTCTTGAAGTCTGAGGGTATTTCGCATGTCTCATACATCTTGCTCACCAGACGGTAGAGTTTCGTCAGGGCTGGCTCTCCCAAGGCTGTTAGTAGTTCTAATGGAATGTTGTCTACTCCCGGGGCCTTGTTTCGACTTAGATCTTTCAGTGCTCTGTCAAACTCTTCACGCAGTATCATATCTCCCATTTCGTCTTCATCTACATGTTCTTCCATTTCCATAATATTGTCCTCAAGTACATCGCCCTTGTATAGACCCTTTATAGACTCCTTCAACCTTTCTGCTTTCCCTTCTTTGCTTAGAACTGGGTTTCCATCTGAGTTCTTGATATTCATGCAGGAAGGGGGGGGGGAGGTGCGTTGCACTGTATTTTGAAAAATAAATTAAAAAATTTACCCCAAACAGGGCTCGATCCGAAGCTGCGACTGTTCGTTAACACGAATAAGGAAGTTGTAAGTAGACACTCGACGAAGTTATACGCTCGCTTCACCTTTATTACTGACTAAATACCCTCTATTCCCTCACCTTTTATACGGGGCATTTATAAATTAGTTATACAAAGGTAACCTGTAATTGTGAAGAGGGTAAATAACTTACGGAAAAGTTTGATAGAGCATTCATTGGAATATATCTTCAAGTGTTATTCCAGCTTAACACTCCTAGTTTCCGACGTTTCCGCTAGGTGCCATGACTGAGTAGGTTATTCTAGAGAGCCTATATGGTCTCTGTATACAGGCTCTCTAAGTTATTCCAACAGCCGTCATGGAGTCGCATAACGATGCAGAGCATGTACACCGTTGCTTACAGTTTCATGAATCCATACCGCTACTACAGTTAGAGACAATTGAGGACCGAATATCGCAATCCACCATTTCAAAGACTGATATAATCATTTCACCGAAACTGATTGTGTTTGACATAGGAAGTCAGAGCAGCGTCCGCTAGTAGTCTCTGACGCAGCAATTGAACAAATTCGGCAGTAGAATTACAAAAGGTATCCACAGTGAACTTTTGTAAATAAAATTTGAAGATATACTGGATTCAGTTCTATATCAGACAATTCTGTAAGTTATTCACCTTTTTCACAATTAAAGGTTACATTTGCATAACTCATTTTTAAACACCCTGTACATAACGAACGAACCTAACATGGTCCACAATTCAGAAACATTTTAAATAATTACAACTCCTTTTATCGAATTAATAAGAAAGAAGTCATAGGGGACATCTTACATTCCACATCGCTAACCATTGGGAGCTATCGTTTTTCTGCTTCCAACCTAAAACCCACGGCATAAAGAAATGGGCTCACAGCACAGAACGTTTAACACAAAGTGCGCTTACAGACAGTGGACGCTGATTGTTTTCTCCGGAAATTCGAGGAGGCACTAATTGTTACAGATAACATTTCTCCCATTACCCTCCGAAATGTTACACTGTTATCCCCTGCACGGTGAAAATGCCGTTAAAAATCAGTGAATTTCAAAAGAATGCAACTCCCCTCATTTAAATGTTACATTGTGCAACCCTGTGAATGGATGTGTGACTAAAAAGGCAGATTAAATTTTGGACAAATGCTATTACAGCCCTCATTTAAGTGTTACAACATCACTATTCATCATCATCAACGCACTGTCAGTTCACATTCGTACGTACAGACTGACATACTGATTCTCCAACTCAAACACCACGAAATGACATAACATTATTCAAACACAAAATATGTAATCACTTAGCCTTCCACATACAATCAACTTCAAAAAGAATGCCCAAGAATCTCTATCTTAACAAAATGTACCTTGATATTTCTCACTTTTTATTTACTAAATCTATACCTGATCTTTTCCAAAATAATTACCACCTCCGCAGCAAAGAATGGTCAGCGAGGGATGGTTATCTGCTTAGTCCCATCTCATCAAACTGTAGTTGTCTCTCAATCACCCATAACTTTCTGTAGTCGCTATACTTCATCTGTCATCAATTCTCCAGTATGCATTCAGAATAAATATGATACTTTACCCTATAAAGTAAGTGAAAGCACAACGTCACATTGTTTCAGCATCTGTTTCGACAGAGTTCGTTTAACCTGATCCTCACCTCATATTTACAGGCATTCTCTCAGTGTACTCATAACAGTTTATCAGTGATAGGCAAAATATCCTCTGTACGATAGGCACATGTTACTCAAGCTACACTAAATGCAAAACCAAATTTCATTCATCAACACATGCAGATAAAAAAAAACATCTAAAGTGCTGAACAACCATTCATTCAGAATAATAAAACTGCAATCCTCACGAATTGAACTCACCAACATACATAGATAAAAAAGAACCGTATCTAAAGTGTTGAACAACCATTCATTCAGAACAAAAAAACTGCAAACCCTCACAACATATCACTCCATGCCTACACATACCTATACCAAATAATAAATCTCGCATCATCTAAAGATCTTCACTCATGGCCCTTGTCATGGGGCAAGACCCAATCAAAATCATCCTGCATCAATTAACTATATAATTCACCATTCAGAAATATCCATTACCAACGTATTAAATAATTAATTAAATTTCACATTACACAGAAAATTCATTCTCCCGTACTGTTACACTAGGCTCCCACAGTATTTCGTTCAACTTCAGCATCATAAGAAACAATAATAACGTAGCGCACATGAAGAAATAATTCTACGATAAGACATCCAGATTAAGTTATCATGTGAAAAACATTGCTCCATCTTTACACATAGTGGCATTAAAATAATAGTACACAGAAGAACTCAGCAACGGAATGAATTATGGCACATACAACACTGTTAATGAATACGTATCAGTTACTTGGTTGCACACAAAATGAAGCAATTACCTAAAAAATAAAAATCTCTAGTACACCACACTGAGCAGTGAAGCCGCAAAGGATGGTTTATACCGTCACACATTCCTAAGATTCCGTTCGCTCCTAAAATTACCACCTTCATTTCTAACAGGGAAATCCAACCAAGAACATCATCTGTTACTGCCATGTCGAGCCTCGAGCGAATTATGTCACGCACAATCATACTTTCCGTTTCCCTGTGACCTCGGATTAAAGGGACAAAACATTATCATTATATCAACCACCATCCCGTTCACCACGAGTGTATCTCTTGCACTAAGTCTTGGAACTCTTCTGAGATTATACTCACTCCAACCAGCAACAATGATTTGACACTGCCCTGAGGGAAGTTTCATCGACATCATACGCTTAAGGAACCGAGCAACGTCTATGAAGCCAGACTGGTTAAAGTTTTTCATAGGTAATATACCACACTTTACTCTGTTTGTTCTGCCTCTGACCAGCATGTACAAAGAAATACATAGCAATAAACTTGCTACATTAGGAGCATTGCACTGTATGGGGCAGAGACATGGACCATGAGAAAGAAGGAGAAAAAATACTTAGAGAGCTTTGAAATATGGTGCTACAGGAGAATGGAAAAGATCAAGTGGACAGATCGCATAAAAAATGACGATGTGCTGCGAAGAGTAGGGGAGAAGAGAAGTATTCTGCGTACAATTCTTCAGAGAAAGGCCAACTGAATTGGACATGTACTTATACACGAGCGACTCATACATGATGTCATCGAAGGGAAACTCAGAGGAAACGCAGGACGAGGAAGAAGAAGAATTCAACATCTGGACGACATGAAAGTTGGAAGGAGATACAACAGACTGAAGGAAGATGCTGAAGACAGGGAACAGTGGAATCAGAAATTCTCCGTACGAAGACATGGACCTACCACTAGGCAGAATACTACTTAATAATAATAATAACAATAATAATAAATAAACTTCATGTGATGCGCAATTATACGCTAAGTCATACAGTCGCATTTCAGGTTCATCATCGAAATCACCCCACTCACAAATTCAGTCTTACAATTACCAGGACAATTGGATGAGAGTGAAAAATCAGATTGATCCAATCATGCACGTGGATGAATACAATTTACTAAATTTCTAAGAACTTTAAACTTTTGACCGATAGGGAATGCTTGTAATCAAAACCAGGTAATTCATCACAAATGTAACAACCACAAGCATCAGCCTTGCTAACTGTTTGGTTAACTTCTTCCTTAATGTTTGTCTTTCCTTTCCACATAGTAGGACTCAGTTCTCATCTAAGCTCTGTAGTAATGCAGCATGACTCGAAATACGCCCTTGAGTTTAGGTGACTGCATCCTGACCAGGTACCCTTTCTAATTTTTCTGATAAACCTTTTTTATCCCTTTCACTTTCCTCGCTAAGTTTTGATTATAAGTTTGTAGCCATTTAGTGCTCTCAGTAATGGCTGGTTCAATTGGCTCTGAACACTATGGGACTTAACATCTGAGGTCATCAGTACCCTAGAACTTAGAACTACTTAAACCTAACTAACCGAAGGACGTAACACACATCCATGCCCGAGGCAGGATTCGAACCTGCGACCGTAGCACTCGCTCGGTTCCGGACTGGAGCACCTAGAACCGCTCGGCCACTGCTCTCATTAACCACGAGTTGAAACTGACCATTCCCTTCCAGAGAAGGTAGTAATGTTGTATGCTGAGGTCTGAAGCACCATCCGAAAACTACCTCGAGCAATTAAACAGAGAATCGACTCGTGAAGATAACATCTTGGACCTACTGATAACAAACAGAACCGAACTTTTCGACTCTGTAATCGCAGAACAGGGAATCAGTGATCATAAGGCCGTTGCAGCATCCCTGAATATGGAAGTAAATAGGAATATAAAAAAAGGGAGGAAGGTTTATCTGTTCAGCAAGACTAATAGGAGGCAGATTTCAGACTACCTAACAGATCAAAACGAAAATTTCTGTTCCGACACTGACAATGTTGAGTGTTTATGGAAAAAGTTGAAGGCAATCGTAAAATGCGTTTTAGACAGGTACGTGCCGCGTAAAACTGTGAGGGAAAAAACCACCGTGGTTCAACAAAGTTAGGAAACTACTGCAAAAGCAAAGAGAGCTTCTCTGCAAATTTAAACGCAGCCAAAATCTCTCAGACAAATAGAAGCTAAACGATGTCAAAGTTAGCGTAAGGAGGGCTGTGCGTGATGCGTTCAGTGAATTCGAAAGTAAAATTCTATGTACCGACTTGACAGAAGATCCTAGGAAGTTCTGGTCTTACGTTAAATCAGTAAGTGGATCGAAACATCATATCCAGACACTCTGGGATGAAAATGGCATTGAAACAGAAGATGACACGCGTAAAGCTGAAATACTAAACACCTTTTTCCAAAGCTGTTTCACAGAGGAAGGCCACACTGCAGTTCCTCCTCTGAATCCTCGCACGAACGAAAAAATGGCTGACATCGAAATAAGTGTCCAAGGAATAGAAAAACAACTGGACCTGACGGGATACCAATTCGATTCTACACAGAGTACGCGAAAGAATTTGCCCCCGTTCCAACAGCCGTGTACCGCAAGCCTCTAGAGGAACGGAAGGTTCCAAATGATTGGAAAAGAGCACATCTAGACCCAGTTTTCAAGAAGAGACGTCGAGCAGATGCGCAAAACTATAGACCTATATCTCTGACATCGATCTGTTGTAGAATTTTAGAACATGTTTTTTGCTCGCGTATCACGTCATTTCTGGAAACCCAGAAGCTACTCTGTAGGAATCAACATGGATTCCGGAAACAACGATCGTGTGAGACCCAACTCGCTTTATTTGTTCATGAGACACAGAAAATACTAGATACAGGCTCCCAGGTAAATGCCATTTTCCTTGACTCCCGGAAGGCGTTCGATACAGTTCCGGACTGTCGCCTGATAAGCAAAGTAAGAGCCTACGGATTATCAGACCAGCTGTGTGGCTGGATGGAAGAGTTTTTAGCAAACAGAACACAGCATGTTGTTCTCAATGGAGAGACGTCTACAGACGTTAAAGTAACCTCTGGCGTGCCATAGGGGAGTGTTATGGGACCATTGCTTTACACAATATATGTAAATGACCTAGTAGATAGTGTCGGAAGTTCCATGCGGCTTCTCGCGGATGATGCTGTAGTATACAGAGAAGTTGCAGCACTAGAAAATTGCAGCGAAATGCAGGAAGATCTGCAGCGGATAGGCACTTGGGGGCAACTGACCCTTAACATAGACAAATGTAATGTATTGCGAATACATAGAAAGAAATATCCTCTATGATTATATGATAGCAGAACAAACACTGTTAGCAGTTACTTCTGTAAAATATCTGGGAGTATGCGTACGGAACGATTTGAAGTGGAATGATCATATAAAATTAATTGTTGGTAAGGCGGGTGCCAGGTTGAGATTCATTGGGAGAGTCCTTAGAAAATGTAGTCCATCAACAAAGGAGGTGGCTTACAAAACACTCGTTCGACCTATACTTGAGTATTGATCATCATTGTGGGATCCTTACCAGGTCGGGTTGACAGAGGAGATAGAAAAGATCCAAAGGAGAGCGGCGCGTTTCGTCACAGGGTTATTTGGTAAGCGTGATAGCGTTACGGAGATGTTTAGAAAACTCAAGTGGCAGACCCTGCAAGAAAGGCTCTCTGCATCGCGGTGTAGCTTGCTGTTCAGGTTTCGAGAGGGTGTGTTTCTGGATGGGGTATCGAATATATCGCTTTCCCCTACTTATAACTCCCGAGGAGATCACGAATGTAAAATTAGAGAGATTCGAGCGCGCACGGAGGCTTTCCGGCAGTCGTTCTTCCCGCGAACCATACGCTACTGGAACAGGAAAGGGAGGTAATGACAGTGGCACGTATAGTGCCCTCCGCCACACACCGTTGCGTGGCTTGCGGAGTATAAATGTAGATGTAGATAAACTGTTCCATAATTGGCTTTAAATGTCTTGGAGCTCGATAAGGTCGTATGTAGACGTGTGCTTCACTTCCAGCAGGTATTTGGTGCTGAACAAGGGGTGCTGCGAGTGGGACGCGAAGGGTTAAATAATTCCACGTACTCACTCAACAGTTTTTCCACTAATGATGTACAATGTGCTTCCAGATGTGCTACCTTACCCCATAGCGCTGACAAGTCGACAGCCCCCTCCCCCCCCCCCCCCACCGTTATTGTATAATGTGCTGTAAAAAAAATCACCGTGTAGTTCATCCTCATCAAACACTTCTAAATTCGCAAATAGTGTATCCTGCGACAACTTTGCTCCTCGGGACCAAAATTATCAATATTACCTGGCACTACTCTCGTGCCGTCTATCTCGCAAACGCATGACACGCTGCGTCGTATAAAACAACTAACTGCATCTAATACTTCGTTATCTTTCAAAGGTTCAACGATATACAACCTTGTTTTATGGAAGGTCAGTACCAACATCAATGAAGACTGTATTTCCTGTGCCTTTCTGCCTGCGATCGCGCGAATTGACCTTAAGGGGCCTTTGTCGCAGTTTAATTGGTTTTCCCTTGCCAAGGGGCGGACCTTGAAACTTTAACGGTGTGCACGCTGCGGAGCCTATGCAAGTCCAACATCCAACCAGTTCTACTGAACGCCATTCCAGTTACATTATTGCGCGTCGTGCAACCAGAAAACCAAGTTCGAGAATCGTATAGTAACTACCGCTAACCATTGGGAAGATCTTCTGTATCCACTTGGCATTTAATCTCTCCCACTCGGAACACGGCACTCCAGCATCGAGTGAATTTACACGCCCTCCACCTGCGCCACTTACCGCCCAGCGTGAAGCACTTAACTTGTTTCCTCGAAATACTCGCTTACTTGCAACCGATACCTGAGAACCGGTATGCAACAATATTTTACATAATTTCTCTCCCACATAGCCGGTCAGAAAAAGGTCTGTCACTGCTTTATTTCATCATCCGTGAGCTCATAGGTACCTACATTTATTTTACGATTACGGTCGGCGAAACTTTCAGTTGAGTCACCTGCTTACGAAAAACCCTAGTAAGTTGTTCCCGACAATATCTTGCAGTGTTCTTCTTCCGATATTTCTCTATTAACACATCCTGAAAATCCTCAAATGTTTTAGTCTCCCTCAGATTCTCATTACACTAATATGTGCTCTCGCATCTCTTGTTAACTTCAATCTGGCAACACATAATAAATGCTCCTTACTCAGTACCCCCAATTTGGCGGCTGTGGCCAAACTGTCAGAAAATATGAATGCATATTCACCTGTTTCTCTGAAAATAGGGTAAGCAACCCCGCCGCAGTGTCATCCAGGGTTGGTGGACTTGCATGTGACTGCTCCCCCTCCGCCGCTCTGAGCTTATTTACCTCTATCTGTAATTTATCTACCTGATCCCCAAGTTGATCGATAAACTCAGCGGCTGCAAGATCCTTAGCGATGACTACAATTTAATCAAGAGAACAGTATATCCAAAGAATAAAGAATATGATCCAGGAAGAGGGACAACCCGACAGGCTACAACCAAAATAACTGAATCGCCGCCGTTGTAGGTGCTCCATGCTGCTAACACTCAACTCCACGGGGTCCATTCTTCAAGATGCCTCAACATTCTTCCTGACAATCTCTACAATTCATCGACGCTACCTTAGCTAGGACTTGGAACTCGATATACCGTTAGCCTGAGCGCCAGTTACTTGCATTTTGATTTCGTTTTATCGGGACTTTTGCTGTTTGTCTTGGTAGCGGGTGCGGGGTCCTGGGTTGCTTCCTGGTTGTGTTGTTGTGTATTTTCCGCCCCCTTTGCCCCAGCGTGCCGGCTGGCCGTGTATCTAGTTCGCTCGCGGCTTAATGCATAATTGGTCTTGAGCACATAAGATAATAGATTTGTACTGCTTAGCTGATGTTCATTAATAGGTTGATTAATTCTACAGATGATGTGCTCTGATGAATTATTGTTTCTAGTTACTTAAGGCAGATGTCAGTCTGTTGTAGATACCCACTAGTTCTGGGATTTTTCGTGGCTATTCGTGACCGTTGCTGCTCCTGTTGGGGGTCAATGCCGAGCCTGTATTGGTAACAGCTGAGTGAGCGGGCGTCCGCTTCTGGGCGTAGTTTGTTGAATCCCACGAGGTTGCTTGGTCACATGAAATTTTATATTTTATATCCTACATTGTAGGGTGCCTGCCATTTAAGTAACGTTGTTGTGTGCCATGGTATCTGATTTGTTGTTGGCTGTACTCTGAATTACTTTGGTAATACCAGTCACTGCAATAAAGAAATTTCACGTTAAATTTTACTAAATTGTTCTTCAAGTTGATCATAGTTTTTGAGTAAATAATTTTTAACTAATTTCACTAAATGTGTAATAGGCAATAAGTGCCGTGGTTTATGAATGTTTAAATTTTGAAGTAACTTGCTATCATCTAAATGGTAATTTTAATGATGTGTGCTAATTTTAAAAAATGTGTTGATGATTTTATTTGTTATTTGTCTTGTTTAAATGTGCCAAATAAATGTTCAGTGCAACTGTCGATGTTGGTTACCTGATGTGTCATTGTGTAAAAGTTGAATTCCATGCTGTGTTGACACACCACTGACCACATGTAGCACACGAATTGGTATGAATATAGCACATAATATAGAACATAATTTCTGATGTGTTAATATAACTAAGCATTATTATGTTTAAGTGGAAAAATCTACATAAAATACCTACATAAAAAGAAAAGGAGGTAAAAAAGAGAAAAGAAGTGTACTTACTACCATCAGGAAATATGTCAAACAGCTCTATCTTCATCCGAAATACTTGTCTATTACACTGTGCTGCATTGATGAACCATAAAGTTGGTAATTTATGTATGCAGAATACGCTACTATGTGTGTGGTAAAACCAAGCTACATTTCTTATTTGTCTGGATAGCTCTTACATGGGGCGCAGAGGTACAGCTCAAGATTCAAAGTGGCTGTGCTACTGCATCACCAAAGGCGCAGAGATTGGGAGGTAGCTGTTAGGGTCTTCCTCGAGGTTCATCTCCTCACTGCTTCTAGAAAGTTGTCATAGGCTGATCTACTGACGTACTGCGTCTCGTTATAATAATGTGTGGCTTCTTCTTTATTGTCTCTCTGCCATGTAGGCTTGAAGTTCACAAACCGATATTTTAGATTCAATGAACTCAGCTGATGCCACAATTCCTCATTCCTTATTACGTTACAGACTGTTGTATTAACATAGACGTTCCTCTCCTCGTCTGTAACATCAATTCCGATGGCACATTCTTAGTTGCTATGACTCAGGTGCCGATTACTCCACATTTACTAGTGTATGAGTATGTCGTGCGTTGTAGTACTTTCAGTAAGGAATGAACTATGTCCGTACAGGTAATGTATAGCTCCTTTGGTCGGAAGGAAGTATGACACTCTGGTACTTCCTTTCATGTTACGAAGGAACTGGTAAGTTCGCCTCCCTGTTTCTGCCTCATCCCAGATTTCTTGTCATTCTCAATCAGTGCATGCCTTTATTTCCTTATTCGATGTGGCTTTTATGCCCAGTATCTTCTTTAGCTTATCATGTTCACCCTTTTTCAACCAATATTGCGGACCTGCCTTTCATATGGTTGGATATAGAAATAGCAAGCCGAGTATCACCAGCAGCACCTCAGATGGTGTTGATCTACACGTGCTTTTTAGGTGCAATAGTACACTTCTCTGTTTCGCCGTAGAACTAGTGCTGTGTTAACCTTTCTGGTACTATGAGCCCAAATGCTCAACCTGTAGCCCACAATAGCGATTAAGATTGTTTTGCGGTATGTTCTTTGGCAATAGTTTCTCTTTCATTCAGCATTTTATTGCCTCTATGGCAGACGTTTATTATATGTGCGTGAAAAATTTTCTTTTCGTCGATGTTGATATCAAGATAGAGGGCTGGTCATGATTGGGACCTGGTAGAGGAAGGCATTATCCTCCATAGCTGTACATCTTTGTTGGTTAGCCACAGAAGAGTGGTTCGCCACAGCAGAGAAGCTGACGTCTAGAGGTGCCTACAAAAGTGAGATACTGCTCTCACAAGCACAATTTTCCTTGATAATGTTGTGACTGACAATTCGCAATTTTTCACAACACAACTTTTATTGATGTAAGTTCACAAGGTTGATGACTGAACATACAAACGAAAGGTAACAATAAGGAAAAAAAGTCCCCTGACTGAGGCAAACAAAAGTTCACTTCTTATTTTCCACAACGGTTCGTTGTAGCACACACACACACACACACACACGCACACACACACACACACACACACACACTAGTAACAGTACAATTCCGAGACGAAGACGTAAACTTCGGCAGTTGCAGTGCACGAGGTCGGCATCCGGCGTGAACTGAACTGTGGTCCTGGTTCTAGCCCCTAAATAGCTGTCTCCAGCCAATCAGGTTTCGGCGTAGTGATACTTCCTGCAGGCCGTGGCTCGAGCTCCCCCTGCAGGAAGTACTGCTCGGAATGACTTTTTCCATTCTCTTGTGTGTAAATAGCCGGTGTTTACCATGGTGCTTTTGGGTACGCCTTTGGGAATAGACACCCTCGTCCTCTGTGGTGTTATTTGGTTGCCGGCCCTCAGGGGCTACCTTGGCTACGGTATAACAGTTACGATTGGCCGTACTTGCTGCATGGTATTTTATTGTTACTTTCCGTTGGGATAATATCTATTCACATCGAAAAGCGATGAGAGATAAGATTTATGTATTGAAAACTATTCACAAGCTGAAATGACAACTACATCTCCGAATCTGAGAAATATTGACCGAAAAGCTGACACATCACTAGAAAATCACGGTGGATAACAGCATACCATATTAATTGTTACGTTGTTAAGGGGAGAAATTTCTTTTCTTTAATGCGTATTTGTGAATTATGAACGTGGTTCGTTACGTACTTGGATGTATTTGTGAGCTAAACATCAGGCGATTAAGTTCAGGTAATTTTGTAGCTATTCAGACATCCAATTCAAATCGTTATGTCAATTCTCGATTACTGTCAACCTTTGGGTACAGGTGTAATTTCTGGTATGATACGTATTATGCATCTTTCACCCTGATACATTCCTTTTCGCTTAATATTAAATTTCCCTATTAATTCAGTTACTCCGTTCTCAGCCTTTTTTAACCCAGTCTTCTTTGTTTTCTTCCTCCTCATTTTTTCCGTACCTTCCACGCACTGCGCTGGTCTAGAAAGGGGCGCATGAACCTTCCACCTTTTGCACTTTTGCATTAGTAGACGTTTCACGTTTAAAGCCTTCAATCCAGTGTGAACATGGTATTTTCTAAGAAGGGTATTTCACAGGGAGCTCTGCTATTTAGTACTTTATACGCCCAAACTGTGCCAGTCAGCAGCCGGCCGGAGTGGCCAAGCGGTTCTAGGCGCTACAGTCTGGAACCGCGTGACCGCTACGGTCGCAGGTTCGAATCCTGCCTCGGGCATGGATGTGTGTGATGTCCTTAGGTTAGTTAGGTTTGACTAGTTCTAAGTTCTAGGGGACTGATGACCTCAGAAGTTAAGTCCCATAGTTCTCAGAGCCTGTGCCAGTCAGCCTTATCTAGAAACAACAGCATGTAATAATTCTTGGTTAATTCGTTAACACGTTGAAGATATCGTCATAATGCGCTGCCGTCCACTCTTCTGAACATGACATTTACGCCTCACAATCAGTCGTCTATGAAATATGGCCCATTCAGTGTCGTTTGTTTTTTCCAAAACTGGAAATAAATGTCCATACACGGCAACGAACTATACATTGCCTCATTGCTTTGGTGCATAAATTTACAAATTTCAAAGCGAATGGTTCCTGCAATCATATTTCGTGCTCGTTGTTGCCAAAATATCAAAATATGCAAACGTTTCGATATGATCATAATAGTATAAACCAAGGAACGGTTCTAGTCAAAGTTACTGTGAAAAATGTGTGATTTGCTCAAGGTCTCTACTATTCATTTATTTTGCACTTTTTGATGAATTCGAAATTACGTTCAAGGTTTCCGGCGCTGAAGAAATAAATTGTTACTGTTATTTTCTTTGCGAATGAGGA
The DNA here is from genome assembly GCF_021461395.2 of Schistocerca americana. Lineage (NCBI taxonomy): Eukaryota > Metazoa > Arthropoda > Insecta > Orthoptera > Acrididae > Schistocerca > Schistocerca americana. Next base: position 320,075,120 of record NC_060124.1, read on the forward strand.
TTGTTGTAATGGATAACTATGGCCGGCCGCGATGGCCGTGCGGTTCTAGGCGCTTCAGTCCGGAACCGCGGGACTGCTACGGTCACAGGTTCCAATCCTGCCTCGGGCATGGAGGTTTGTGATGTCCTTAGGTTAGTTAGGTTTAAGTAGTTCTAAGTTCTAGGGGACCGATGACTTAAGATGTTAAGTCCCATAGTGCTCAGAGCCCATGGATAACCATGATAGTGATAAACAAATCGCCTAAGGTGAGAAAGACAATTTTCACAAGAGATGGCAAATCTTTAGCACTGTTCACAGGCGAGGCTCACAACAATGGAACATCTTGGGACGTGATGCGTGTGTTGCCTAGCATTAGTCTGCCTGGTAAACAGAACCATTAACGTGCTTATCGTTGGTATTGTAAAGCGAATCTCGCGAAAACAGAAGTAACCCGCTTAGCTTCGCTAGAAGTGGTTTATTAGTGAAGAAAGGCAGATATCAGAGATAGAAAACCATGAAGCCGATGGAGGTAAGTCACCAATAATCTCTGTACTCAGCCATCATCAACGTCCATGTAAAACCCCGTACTGTGTTCATGAACTATATAAACTACTACTGTTGAATGCTGTGATCTCAAACGTCCTAGTCAGACATATGCGGCTCTAATCCGAGGTCCATCAAAGTAATTTAGAAGGTTTACAGATATTTCCTGAGCACATAGTATGTGGGACGGGCAGTCTCCAATGTGAATCGCGTATTCCCGTAGACAGAAACATATACTCCGCAGCCACCTTAAGGTGTGTGGTGGAGAGTTCTTCTGCCTTCCTAACTTTCCTGTTGTATTCGCGAGCGATACTTAGATCGAGTAAAAAGACACTACCGTAAGGGCTCTAGTTACTGAGCTTCATGACATTGAAATTTCGCGAAAGCTATAAGGGAGGAAATACACTACTGGCCATTAAAATTGCTACGCCACGAAGATGGCGTGCTACATACGCGAAATTTAACCGACGGGAAGAAGATGCTGCGATATGCAAATGATTAGCTTTTCAGAGCATTCACAGAGGGTTGGCGCCGGTGGCGACACCTACAACGTGGTGACATGAGGGAAGCTTCCAACCGATTTCTCATACGCAAACAGCAGTTGACCGGCGTTGCCTGGTGAAACGTTGTTGTGATGCCTCGTGTAAGGCTGAGAAATGCGTACCATCACGTTTCCGACTTGGATAAAGGTCGGATTGTAGCCAATCACGATTGCGGTTTATCGTATCGCGACATTGCTGCTCGCGTAGGCCGAGATCCAATGACCGTTAGCAGAATATGGAATCGATGGGTTCAGGAAGGTAATACGGAACGCCGTGCTGGATCCCAACGGCCTTGTATTACTAGCAGTCGAGATGACAGGCATCTTATCCGCATGGCTGTAACGGATCGTGCAGCCACGTCTCGATCCCTGAGTCAACTCATGGGGACGTTTGCAAGACAACAACCATCTGCACGAACAGTTCGACGACTATGGCTGCGGGCACCCTTGACGCTGCATCACAGACAGGAGCGCCGGTGATGGTGTACTGAACGACGAACCTGGGCGCACGAATGACAAAAAGGTCAAATTTTCGGATGAATCCAGGTTCTGTTTGCAGCATCATGATGGCCGCAACCGTGTTTGGCGACATCGTGGTGAACGCACATTGGAAGCGTGTATTTGTCATCGCCATACTGGCGTATCACCAGGCGTGGTGGTATGGGGTGCCATTGGTTACACGTCTCGGTCACCTCTTGTTCACATTGATGGTACTTTGAACAGTGGATGTTACATTTCAGATGTGTTACGACCCGTGCCTTTACCCTTCATTCGATCCCTGCGAAACCCTACATTTCAGCTGGATAATGCACGACCGCATGTCACAGGTCCTGTACGGGCCTTTGTGGATACGGAAAATGTTCAACTGCTGCTCTGGCAAGCACATTCTCCAAATCTCTCACCAACTGAAAACGTCTGGTCAACGGTGGCCGAGCAACTGGCTCGTCACAATACGCCAGTCACTACTCTTGATGAACTGTGGTATCGTGTTGAAACTGCACGGGCAGCTGTACCTGTACACGCCATCCAAGCTCTGTTTGACTCAATGCCCAGGTGTATCAAGGCTGTTATTACGGCCAGAGGTGGTTGTTCTGGGTACTGATTTCTCAGGATCTATGGACCCAAATTGCGCGAAAATGCAATCACATGTCAGTTCTAGTATAATATATTTGTCCAATGAATACCCGTTTACCATCTGCATTTCTTCTTGGTGTAGCAATTTTAATCGCCAATAGTGTAATATGCTGCTCACTTCTCTTCGGAACTTACTCTCTCGGAATTGCTTCTCCGTGGTGCACAACTCCTGTAGCGTCTGCCACTGGAGTTGAGCGTTTCCATAATGCTCTCACGCCTACTAAACAATCCTGTGACGACACCTACCCACCTCCGTTGGATCTCTTCCAACTTACCTATTACTCCAAGCTGGTAAAGGGTCAAGACTAATCAGTATTAATTAATAATTGGTCGAAAAATATTTTAAGTGCTTTTTCATGGGTTAATTATATTTGCCCAAGAATCTTCTAATGAATCTCAGCTTGGCATCTGCTATTCCTAGCCGCTCGAGGTAGCCGCACTGTCTTGGGCGTCTTGTTACGGTCCGCGCGGCTATCCCGTCAGAGGTTCGCGTCCTCCCTCGGACATGGGTGTGTGAGTAAGTTAGTTTAAGGTAGATTAAGTAGTGTGTAAGCCTAGGGACCTCAGCAGTTTGGTCTCTTAAGACCTTACCACAAATTTCCAATTTTCTGCTATTCCTACAATCAGTCTTAAGTCATCATTCGATTTCAGGTCGCTTCTGACTGTTAATCCCAGGTATTTTATCGTCACTTCAGTTTCCGTTGACTGATCGCCAATACCATAATCGAACAATAACTTACATCCTCAATTGTTTATACGCAGTATGTTATGATTAATAGGATTTTTAGGTCCTACATGTTCCTGTGCTTCTAATCAATTCTCCGCATAAATTTCTCCATTTCGCGTGCTGTCTTTTGGCATTGCAACAGTCCTACAGTCAGTAGATTCGCCTCTGTGTAGCCTCATAACATACGACTTTAACGACTAAGTTGATAAAGATCTGTGTTTTCAAGAGATTCTTTTTGAATTTTCTTTCTGCAAAAACTTCGTAATGCGTGAACACAAAACATGTTCCATTATTCTACAACAGAATGTCGTTACAATATAGGCATACAATTATGCCGACGATCCGTCTCGAAAACAGGAATGACCTGCGCTTCTTTTCCAGACCGCCGGTACCCTCAGTTGCTCCGGCGATCTACAATAAAGTGGCACTTGCAGGGTCGCAAGTTCTTCGCTTAGTCTGTATAGAATGTCTCAGCGACTCATCCGCTCCCGATGCGTTTCTTCTGATGAGCAATTTTAGTTGATTTTATTTTTCGTGATAACTTGTCTCGAAACTGCTCATTAGCCGTTAGTGCAACGATTGAAAGGAGGGAACCGTATTACGATCATCCATGGTGAAACATATTCTGAAAATCGAATTCATTATTTTGGTTTTCTCCTTATAATTTACCATTTAGATTTCAATATCGTCAACCCAACTACCGAATATAAGATTTCAATATTTAAGGAGATTTTTGATGAACTCACACGTCTCCAAAGGAGTAACACTTGCGGCAGTCTTAACTTGGGCCTGTTGGCTTCCACCAAACTGCCGATTTGAGCATCGTATGCTATTTGCGCTAATTCACGTGAAACTAGTTTTACAAGTACACAGATGCAGTAATTGGGAGTACAAGCTGCTAAATTTTAACTCTTATGTCTCCGTCTCTGGTGTGTTCATGTTTCTCCCAACAGTAGTGAACCTACATAGTCTGTTAAATAGTTCATCCGTAGTTCTCCGACCTACCGCCATCAGAGATAAGTTTTTTGCCGTATATGCTACGCAAACAGATTGCCTTATCTCCGCTGTCAATCAAATTAAACTTTTGAAAATCAGGAATGACTGAATGCGATCCAAAGGTTCTCGAATCACATGTAATGTGAATGTCTCACTGCAGTAGTAAAAAGAGCATGCCAAAAGTTTTTTTTTTTTACTACGAATAATTTGTATTAAATCCGCAAGAAGGTAGGAGTGAATAGAAAACAAAAAATATCACTGCTTTAAATCATCATTCTTAACTCAAAATACCAGAATTTTGTGTTTTCGCTATTTAGAAAAACTGGTTCAAATGGCTCTGAGCACTATAGGACTTAACAGCTGAGGTCATCAGTCCCCTAGGACTTAGAACTACTTAAACCTAACTAACCTAAGGACATCCCACACATCCATGCTCGAGGCAGGATTCGAACCTGCGACCGTAGCGGTAGCGCGGTTCCAGACTAAAGCGCTTACAACCGCTCGGCCACTCCGGCCGGCTCCGCTGCTTAGAATCATATATCGTGGGAGACACAACTGAAGCGTTACGCAGTAACTACGTTCATACTGATGTCACGATCAGCTTAGCAATAAGATTGTCATTTACTTGAAGTGCTTCGAAATACAGACACTAAAAAAAAAGTTTCCATCACCGCGATTCCCAGAACTCCTGAAGATAGACGATGACTGTGGATGCTGTATCGCAGACACAGGCCGTTTGACTGTTCAGAGGTGTCACTAAATCCGCACAAAGATGTAAACAACCAGGCATGAGCAGCGCCAATTACATGGAGGGGGTCCGATAGCCGATCAGTTCCAGTCATTCCTCCAGGAAGGAGGTACACGGCTCGTGTTGTGTGTAGTTCAGCCATGCCTAGATGGTCAATACCACGGTTCGATCGCGCCCGCATTGTTACTTTGAGGCAGGAAGCGCTCTCAACAGGTGTCTCGGAGTGAACCAAAGCGATATTGTTCGGACATGGAGGAGATATGGAGAGACGGGAGCTGTCGATGACCTGCCTCGTTCAGGCCGCCCAAGGGCTACTAGTGCTGTGGATGACCGCTACCTACGGATTATGGCTCGCTGGAACCATGACAGCAACGCCACCATGTTGAGTAACGCTTTTCGTGCAGCCACAGGACGTCGTGTTACGGCTCAAACTGTGCAAAATAGGCTGAATTATGTGCAATTTCACTCCCGACGTCTATGGTGTGGTCCATCTTTGCAACCAGTACACCATGGAGAGCGGTACAGATGGGCCCAACAACATGCCGAATCGACCGCTCAGGATTGGCATCCAGTTCTCTTCACCGATGAGTGTCGCATAAGCCTTCAACCAGACAACCGTCGGAGACGTGTTTCGAGGCAACCCGGTCAGGCTGAACACCTTAGACACACTGTCCAACGATTGCAGCAAGGTGGTCTCCTGGTGTTTTGGGGTGGCATTATGTGGGGCCAACGTACGCCGCTGGTGGTCATGGAAGGCGCCGTAACGGCTGTACGATACGTGAATGCCGTCCTCCGATCGATTGTGCAACCATATCGGCAGCATATTGGCACATGGAGGACAATTCACGCCCCCATCGTGCACGTCTTGTGAATGACTTCCTTCAGGATAACGACATCGCTCGACAATTGTGGCCAGTATGTTCTCCAGACATCCAGACATGAACCCTATCGAACATGCGTGGGATAGATTGGAAAGGGCTGCTTATGTACGACGTGACCCACCAGCCACTCTGAGGGATCTACGTTGCTGAGGAGTGGGACAATCAGGACCAACAGTGCCTTGATGAACTTGTGGAGAGTATGCCACGACGAGTACAGGGAAGCATCAATGCAAGAGGACGTGCTACTGGTACTGAAGTGTACAGCAGTTTCGACCACCACCTCTGAAGGTCTCGCTGTATGGTGGTAAAACAAGCAGTGTTTGGTTTTCATGAGCAATAAAAAGGGCGGAAATGATGTTTATGTTGATCTATATTCCAATTTTCTGTACAGGTTCCGGAACGCTCGGAACCGAGGTAAGGCAAAACTTTTTTTAATTTGTGTATTTTATACAGGTTGACATGCTCAGTGAAATAATTTAAATGTAATCTTCCTTTCATAGTATTTTCTAGCTAAGTACTACGAATAACAACACAGTTTAGATTTTTCTTTAATTCTATGTTCCTGAAATTCGATATTTATTGATTTGTTCGGACACAACGAAGCATCAGTAACAAAACAGGTATATATGGAACACAAACAGTTAAATGCGTTTAAGTCTCTTGTACATGTATATTAAAAGATCTACGGCCATAAAAAGCGCGTGGCAACGCCACCGTATTCTGCTTCTGCAGCATTCTGTGCTCAGGTGCACATTGTTTGTTCCCTATGTATTTATCGTTGAAAAACTAATCGAAATTTGTGACTAATGTAGTGAAGTTAGCTGTTTAGCGTTTTGATAATAGAATACGTTCACTCTTTAGGGAGACGTCATAAACTGAAATAAACGGGTGGAAATGGATGTTACCTGTGAAACATTTATTGTATGCGGCATTACTAATATACTTCAGTCTACGTTTCCAATTAAAATACTGGGTGATTTTCGTAGGATCTAGGTACGAATTAGGAAGATTTAGACTTGATCACAAGGACGCAAAACTATCGATTAAGAATCCTAAATTTTGTCAGCAGATTAAAAGGATATCTAGAGCTGCGTTGGAACTTCAGCCTATGCGGTGAATCGCAAGGTAGCAGAAACGAAAAGATGGCATTGACATCTCGTTGACGATGAGATTGGACTAAGATGTGCCACAAAATGGATGATACGCGTCTCAGGTGCATCATTCTGAAATCCGCCTGAGGTGACTGAAGGAAGTGAAATAAATCTCAGTTGAGTTCGCTGAAGAGCTCGAATCATAAGAAACTCCAGCACGTTAACCTGTCAACATGTCCTGTTCTTCCTATTCGTCCACATTAAGAATATACGTCGTAGCTAATTAGTTCCAGGTAGTCCTCTCTTATGAAGGTTATTCCTTTATTAAGATCTGCGAGGTCTGCGAAGTCTAAACCACAGCGGAAATCCGGTGAAACCTTGGTCAGATGTCTGAGGCAGTGTCCCGGCTATGTGCGTCGATCGCGTCATGTCGCTGCTTTTAGTTCTGAGCCCAGAGAGAGCATAAAAATGCATAGAAAATAGCGTCTCCCGCCAAGTATAAGTGCTTGCAGAGTGATCTCGTCTGATTACATGCTGCTCACCTAACGCAACTGTCAGGCATTTCCTATTTCATGACACTTCTAGCCACACACTGCAGGAGCAATGGAGATACTCCTGCAGTGTTTTCGATGGAAAGCGTTTGATCAGCCCCACTTCTCCCCCCCCCCCCCCCCCCCCCCTCCTAGGGCCCGAAATGGCTCCCTCTTAAGTTTCATTTCTGCTCACATCAACCGCTGTCCACGAAGGCCACATTCTGGTACAGACAACGACTGCATATAAGAGTATAGAATTTTCGGGAAACGCAGGCAGTTGCCTTCTATGTCGAGGGTATTGGAAATTCAGTATAACGCTATGACAATTGACTAAGGCTGAACGAAGACTACGTAGACAAGTACCTGGAAGGTCTAGCCAACTGTTGCAAATAATTTATTTTTGAGTATCACCGTGGGTTTCATTTCATGACCCAACGGATCTTCATAAAAGAACAGTAATCGAATATTAAGCTGCCAAACAGGCTGAAAAGATCTGGGGCGGAGGGTGGGCAAATGTGGATTTATTTGAAAAAGGCGCGAATAGAACAGCCAACACGCACCGTGGCTTTACTTTGTATGAGTTTTATTACTAATGTTATTTGTCTTGGGTTTATTGAGTCATGCTGCTAAAAGCTTGGTACAAATGCAAAATAATACGTCCTGAGAAAGCAGATTGTAAGTAGTGGGTACAACGATTTTAAATTATTTTACAATTTTCACTTACGGCGAATGTTTATAGATGTAGAATCTTCACCTACCAACTACGGACAGAATATACAAAACAGAACTCAGGAGAGAATGAGAAGCATACACACGATATTATCATGATTTCTTAACCACAGATAATACACCAAGTTTCATAAAAACACGTTATTACCTCACGTAAATACAAAAAAAGTTGTATATCGTCTTCAGAGCTAAGTTTTGAGTTTGTGAGTGAAAATTTTATATTGGTGCCCAACGTTGTGTTCTGGGATGAAATAAGACTGAAATACTAAACTACAAAGATTCTTGTGATTAACCAAAATATTAGGAAGCTTAGGGTATACACTACATCAGGGCTCGCACACGTTTTTCATCCTAGTAACGACATGTTTCTGCGGACATGTTGCTGCAATTTATTTATAAACTGACGACTGAAATACATTGATTTATTTGTGTCTGTACCACAAAATATTAGCTTATTATCACATCTGAAAACAGGATGAGAAAATATTTCGTACCAGGAGCACTCAAAATGCAAGTTGCGTATTTTTATGATAGGTCAAGTAACTTTTATTGAAAGCTCCCTTACACTTCAAACTGACACAAGTACACGAGACAGTTTTGCTACATCCTCACAAAGTCTCTGTAAACAACCCTCGGAGCCTTCTCTCAGTCGTTCAATTACTCGACGATAGAAATCCGCTCGTTACCACAACCGCCATGTCAATGTCTTCATCACCGAAAAATTACGACTGCTTAGTAAGTCGATAGCCTGGATATTGGGGCGTGTGGCTGATGTCGACATCGATGGCCTTCCTTTTTAATGAGAGCTGCCTACGTCTGATCAGCACTGGTCAAATTGATGAAAACAATTCAATAAGGCGTGGCGCGACATCGCATTTTGTCTACATACCTCCAGAATTCAACGTCAGCTTGTGCGCAATTTAGGCGTCTTGCTCACACGGCTCGTACTGTTCCGCGCAGCTCAACTTTGGAGCACCTCTCCAGTGGGCGCGCCATTTCACTCTCACACTGTGACTCAGCTATTGTGCTTTACGCAGCGGATCTGTGCCTGCAGGATAGCCAGAACATGCACTCTGCTCTGGCAATTCGGCACTGTTGTTGCGTAGTTGTCTTATCGTGGGACGATTAGTGTAGCTTCCTTTCTGAAGTCGATGCGTATACGGTGCACTCTGCTATTTTTTATGGAACTTCAAGAAGCAGGTCCTTTCTTCTGTGAACGAAATTTATTTAAATCACTGCATAATTTGAAACCCCTACATCCAAGTAACGCACATCTGAATCCATTTTTCCCGGTTTTATTCAGTATCTCAGGTGGACACGAAACATTGCATGGAACACCTTTACTGTTACTGTTGGCTCAGGGTTTGGTATTCTGGGGCATTTTCTCATTCGGAATGCACCACTTTTGTCATCACACTCCACCACTTCTTCCTCACTCTCTTCTCTATTCTAAATATGAATGTATAGGTCGTTGCCGAATGTGTACCCAATGCTACGGGAGCTTGCAGAAACGTAATGACTCCGAAATTTTTATCTGAAACTCTTAAAGCTTCTTAAATAAGATGTACGTTATTAACGTTCTGCATCTTTATTCTTCATGCCTACATATTTATTTCTCTTCATTGTCACTGTAGTGACGAACGTATTTATCGCAACGAGACATTTGTTTGTTGTTACCGTCACTGCAGAATATTTCGCTTTGCTGACGGAGCCACAACCTCACCTCTGCTTGCACCTTCCCATTACTATCAAAGTGAAGTTCTCGAAGGTAATATTTAAGTTTCGGAAACAGATGGAAATCTTATGGGACCCAGTCGTGACTGTAGGCAGACTGTTGCAGATATCGCATCGTTCTTCTGTGTTCCATCCTCTTCGAATAAGTACTTCACGTTTTCTGCGATCCTGTTTCTCAGGCATCGACATAGTTACTTTACACACAGCCATGTTACACGATAGAATTTAGAGTACTGTAGCGTCAGACTATTGCAACTTGTCAGTGAAGCGGAAAAGTCAACCGATATTGAGAACAGTATAAAAAATAGGGAAGCATTACTTTTCAGAACGCTCTGGTTCCTCGAAAAAATGTATCTTTTTATTGTTGTCAGCAAATAAACAATCTCTTATTCTATAGCTTAGGGCATATACACACATACAAGCTGGAATTATTTTACTCCTCCATACCATGGTAACACTGCGATAAACAGCTTTCTTCAGTCAGGCACCGAAACGTACTGGGACATTTCAGAGACGGAAATGAGTGATGAACCGAAAACGCATGGTGTAAAGTACATCCTAAAGTTAGGCACAGCTAGTTCGGTTAATTCCCATACCTGGAAAAAATAAATAAACCTTGGATGCAGAGGATATGCTTCGTAGCAATTGAGAAGGATATTTTAAGATTTTCATGATACAATAAAACCGGAGCACTTTAAGGAAGGGACACCTTCAAGATTTTCCAGCAAATGGTTAGGCTGTGTTTCGATGTAATTGTAGGAAAATAGCAAATTGCTTACATCTCCTGCTTCTATTTTCTGCCAGTCACTGGAAGGGTAACACTTGAACCTAGCCGACGTACGTTTGAATGCATTGAAAGATGGTTGATACAGTTATCGGCTTCATGCTTTCGTGAAATTTTCGAAACCAGATTTAGCTTGTCATTAGTGCTTGTATGGCAGTGTAGTATTGACCTCTATGGTATACTGAGAGGCCCCAATGCCCTGCACATTCTTCCATGGCCAGTTTCCTCAAACGTAGCATGAAATCTGAGCCACCTGTTCTGCCTTGTCATTGTAAACTAATCCGAAATGATCTTGGGACCACAGGAAGGAGATTCTCGTACCTCTTCCCTTATGTTGTCACATAATTTCCAGTACCTCAATAGTCGTTCTACTGATCCGTAGTCAGTGTTGACTACGTCCGTATATGATTTTGGAGCGTGAAGCAACAGAATGTTCCGGAGCCCTGAAGGACGACCAGATTTGAGAGTCTCCCGAATCTATATCGTCTCCGCCCTAAAAATTGAAAAACATAGAGGCAGACGAAACTGCTTGCAATATTTCAGCTTCGGGACAAGAAATGCGTGTCGTACTGCTGAAATCTCCTGGAATCACAAGCCATCAGTATACATACGAACAATATGCGTCCAGTAAGGACACTTGAACTGATTATAAAAAGCTATTTCTGTATAACTGTAATTGAGAATTTCGAGGTATACGAACTGGTATAGGTGTTCTATTCCAAATGGGCCTATGTATGTATCAGTTTGAATCCAACGGTAGATGACGCACACCGACTCTAATGCTTAAACTAATAGAGAGCAAAAACGCCACATTTCGAATGCGGATATTAGAAGCAGAAGAATCTCTATTATTCCCCGGAGAAGGGTGATTAATCTACTGTTTTACTGCCTTGGCTCTATGCCAATAAATTTTCTCGGCAAGTACTTAGTGGTCAAGCACAACATCTAACAAGGTCTCCCTGATCCGAGTTCCAGTTACGATTTCAGAGTTTCCTTGTTTGTCACACATAAGACATCATAATATCTCTATTTATCGTTTCACAATTATCTTGTTAAGTAGTTTTTACTTTTTTTACAACTCGTTAGTTCTAGGATCTGTCTTCCAGCAGTACAGATTGTCTATCCAAGGTAAGGAGACCTCGTATTGCTTAAGCGCTAGTCGACGTTGCGCAATCACTTGTGAACATTCCGTATTCTACCTTGTCACACAGTTGTCAAGCTGTAATGAAGAGACATATCGATTTTGGAATAGAGAGGTCGGTCACATTCAATACCCTGAAGAACGTCTGGTGAGATAGTGCGCTAGACCCGACCCGATTGTATCACCACGGCTACTGTATTTTCCACTATTTTCTGAAAGGTTGTCTGTTTCCTTTGTTGGTGTTCCAGTGACTGTAAGGAAAGAATTTCACGTCTCTTGCTGTCGGTTTTTTGTGAGAACAGTAGGGAAATGATCTGATCCTAAAGCGTAATGCAGTGTTAAGCAGAAACATTGGTATATGGTGACGAGCATACTGTGAGGGCCTCAACAGAGCTGCGTTTGTGGGTAAGAGACAGCGGGATAGGACAGCCATAGTTGAGAGTTAAGAATATGTAAACAACAAAATCAGCAGCAGCGGTCGTATGAGGTTCTAAGTCATCTATTACAACAAATCGATTTTAGTCACTGTGTGACCATCTTCAATGGAAAAATTAAATTCTTGAATATTCGTATAATTAGGGCACAATTACAACTTCAGCATGTCGTCATTATATAAGTACAAAGAAGTTAACGAACAGATTTGTTCGTTAAGTGCTATGTTCTTCTATATTGTTTACTCAGCACTACCATCGTCTTAGTGTCGCAATGCTAAATACGAGGTCAAAATACGAATATTACACACTTCGTCTTACAGAGACAAATGGAGTAAATCGTTTGGTCTATTTTGCGTTTGATTTGGTTTACGGTGAGCATTAAGGTGCTTATGGAGACACCTTTAATTCATGGGTTGTTTGTCAGAAAACTCCCCAAAAATGTTTTTTCCACAATTTTTTTATATCAAACCCGAGCTGCGGATTCCAAGATGGATATGCACAGCAGATGACTGAATTCTTTACGATATAGTCCCAAGATATGATCTCAGACAATTTTGAAAGGTGTTTTCATATCTCAATCATTTTCCGAGATACAGAGGCCCAAAGTTATCCTACTTGTACATGTAAGATTCGCACATGTAACACGGTGTGTGGCGAAAATGTTGTTTATACAGCCGAGATTCAACAGCTTGCACTAGTAAGTTATTTGTCACAATCGATCGCACTGCTCCAAAGCATAGCCGCAGGCAACAGAACTGTACTAGGTCAAGTTACCGAAGTGTACCTTTGGCAATGTTGTGATAGAAGTAGTATCCATAATCGATGGCTGAGTGGAGGAATCCTAGTACATGTTCAAGAGAATGCCGAGTCTGCACCGCACAAATTTCCAGCTACAGATCTCATTGTGCTAATGCTGTTTCCTGGTTACAACAGTTATGTGATAGCCCATTTTAAGCGCCTTCCAAATATCACACGTAACAATCTCACTTCAGTCACATACGCGAATGAGAGACTTCCTAATAAAATGACTAATTAGGCAGTCGTAACCCTCTGCGGTTGAAGAGAACTACCGAACAATTCTCAGTTGACACTGTTAGGTCATTAGTATTAAACCAGCGTGTCAATGCTTAAACGGCTCTGTTTACTGTTAGCCACAGAGATTCAAGATCCTGGTGTATAGAAAAATGGTATAAATCATCTGAAAAGCGGAGAGTTTCAACATCTGGTGGAATGATGTTGTCTGTATTCGATATCTCGTGTGTGGTTTGAAACAGATGAAGGCTGGGTATAGAAAACTAAGGCAGTCCTCATGAGGTTGTACGAGCAATTTGTTCTGAAATCCTACACACATAGTATTGTATTTTAGGAAGGTCTGAATACCAAACAAACTTCTTTGGAATACACATATCACTTAAATTTTGTAGTAGAAGCGGAATTTAGACACTGTCGTACGCACTATTAGTGTCGATAAATGCTGCTGCAAAATGTTGCTTATTGTGGAACGCTAGAAAAATTTCAGGGTGTGTAATATAAACATTGTTAGTGTTTCTTTACCGTATGGAAACCCATACTAGTTTTCTGAAAGCAAATACTCCGATCGCAACCATCACCCCCAACGGGTTTTAAAAGAAATTTCGATGGTTCTTGTAGCTCAAGCCGACGTTGTACTTCCGGTCATTGCTTTAGGACACGGGGCTGGAATCTCTATTGAATTGTTCAATGAGGAAGAAAGGTCTCATCCAGATACCGTTGAAAGATCGTAGAGATGTGTCAGTGCACGATTTGGCGTGTTACACAGCGTAGGATAGTGAATATGATCCACTCCAAGGACAGTTTGTAACCTTTCCGTATAAAAATAAAAATGATAATTTTTTTTAATATCTTAACTCACGAAAACTGATAAATTTTGACGTAAGCAGCGCTACACCATGGCCCTCTGAAATCAATCTGAAAAAACTGAAAAATTCTTACCTCATGATGATGTCGCCGGATAACGCTGTCTATATATCTGCTGGAGAATGGAACAGCTTAGTGCAATGCTGGCCTGTCTACTAATACTGGACAACTGGAGCTTGGATGGCGTGTACAGTTACAGCTGCCCATGCAGCTTCAACACGCTACCACAGTTCATCAAGAGTAGTGACTGGCGTATTGTGACGAGCCAGTTGCTCGGCCACCATTGACCAGACGTCAATTCGTGAGAGATCTGGAGAATGTGCTGGCCAGGGCAGCCGGTTGATACGCCAGTTCAAATGGCTCAAATGGCTCTGAGCACTATAGGACTTAACATCTGTGGACATCAGTCCCCTAGAACTTAGAACTACTTAAACCTAACTAACCTAAGGACATCACACACATCCATGCCCGAGGCAGGATTCGAACCTGCGACCGTAACAGTCGTGCGGTTCCAGACTGAGCGCCTAGAACCGCTAGACCACCGCGGCCGGCGATACGCCAGTATGGCGATGATGAATACACGCTTCCAGTGTGCGTTCACCGCGATGTCGCCAAACACGGATGCGACCATCATGATGCTGTAAACAGAACCTGGATTCATCCGAAAAAATGGCGTTTGGCCGTTCGTGCACCCAGGTTCGTTGTTGAGTACACCATCACAGGCGCTCCTGTCTGTGATGCAGCGTCGGGGGTAACCACAGCCATGGTCTCCGAGCTGATAGTCCCTGCTGCTGCAAACGTCGTCGAACTGTTCGTGCAGATGGTTGTTGTCTTGCAAACGTCCCCATCTGTTGACTCAGGGATCGAGACGTGGCTGCACGATCCGTTACAGACATGCAGATAAGATGCATGTCACACGAGGCCGTTCGGATCCAGCACGGCGTTCCGTATTACCCTCCTGAACACACCCATTCCATATTCTGCTAACAGTCATTGGATCTAGACCAACGCGAGCAGCAATGTTCCGATACAATAAACCGCAATCGCGATAGGCAACAATCCGATCTTTATCAAAGTCGGAAACGTGATGGTACGCATTTCTCCTCCTTACACGAGGCATCACAACAACGTCTCACCGGGCAACGCCGGTCAACTGCTGTTTGTGTATGATTGGTACAAATGGCTCTGAGTACTATGGGACTTAACATCTGTGGTGATCAGTCCCCTAGAACTTAGAACTACTTAAACCTAACTAACCTAAGGACATCACACATATCCATGCCTGAGACAGGATTCGAACCTGAGACCGTAGCAGTTGGTGTATGATAAATCGATTGGAAACTTTCCTCATGTCAGCACGTTGTAGGTGTCGCCACCGGCGCCAACCTTGTGTGAATGCTCTGAAAAGCTAATCATTTGCATATCACAGCATCTTCTTCCTGGCGGTTAAATTTCGCGTCTATAGCACGTCATCTTCTTGGTGTAGCAATTTTAATGGCCAGTAGTGTAAATGACTGGATCGGGACTGGTAATGACTTCAGGAAAAATTATTCCTTCCTTTTTTTGTAAACTGGTAAATATTATATTCTGAAAATCTTTTACATTATTGATAAAGATCTGCAATCCATTATATGAAAAATTGAATATTACAAATCTGGGCCAACTGGTGCTGACGAATCGCAAAAAGATTGAAACAAATTCATATTAACATCCCAGACAAGTGAATAACTACACGTATGCCAACAAAAATAATAAAATTTACCTTACAATACGTGGCTATGAACTGCGCTGTACCAGCGACAGACTACAACTGCACTGTAGCAGCCATCGACTGCAACTACTGCCGAGACTGCTCTGACCTGCCACTCTATTTTAGCAAAGATATTTTCTGTCGCAGGCAGCGCGTGAGCAATACACCGAAATTACATTTGCTCCAGCAGTGCGGTGAACCTCTTACAAGTTCATCGAAGATTTCAACATTTTCTCTTGCTCTTTCTGCTGAAACATAGATCACAGGATATGGCCAGACTAATATAGCGGGACCGTAGTGGTAAGAAAAATTTAGTTGTCAAACACATATAACATCTGGTCAGAGATCTAGTTACGATTTCTAAGTTTTCTTATTGTACTCGGCAAATCGGACATCTTAATATCTCTATTCATCTTCCAGCAGTGCATGTTGTCCTCTCAAGATAAGGAGATCTTACACTGCTTGGGCGCTAGTTGACGCTGCGCAGTCACTTGTGAGGACTACGTATTCCACTTCATCATAGAGTTGTTAATCTGTAACTAAGGTGCATAATTCGGTGTGAGCCGAAAACGTAGTTTGTAAAATGGCATAGCACGGATGAACATGCTGTAACGTGTCTTCATTAGAATCAGAGGAATTCTGGGAACCCCATGTTGTAGTACTGAAGCACACGGAAATTTTTGTGCACATTACATTCTGTCTGAGGTGTAAAATCAGATGTGCGTTGTTTCAGTGTCATATAAGTAATCTACCAAAATATTACTGACATTAAAATAACTGACATTAAAATTCTCTTCATACGAATGACGTGCCCAGCTGTGGCAGGCGGAAATAGCGGAACATTGTTGATGGACAAAAATGGCGAACATGCTACTGTCTAAGAGACTCGGACTCAAAAGTGGAGCTCCAGCTGCATCATTCTACCTTCCTCAGCACCTTCAAAAATTTTCCCAAAATTTTTCGACTGAGAACATATTCGCGCGCGCCTCTTTTATGCATAGAGAGAATGATACAGTGGGAAAGAAATAAATAAGTAATAAATACTGCAAGATAGTGAAATGTGGTTGTGGTATAGAAAGAGCGAAGGAGACAATTGTAGTGTGAGAGAAAGAGAGTGAAACAGAGGCACTGGAACATAGTTGACAGTGCTAGGAAAAGAATGAAGGAGTGGGGCAGGAGTAAAGTTGAAGTGGGTGATAGCCTGTGATAAAGAGAGACAGTTTCTATGACTATGACAACGAATAGGAGAGAGGTAGCGACAGTGAGAAGCGGCAGTAGCTGTCGAAAGGCATGAATGAGACGGTGGTAGTAAGAGAGAGCATGAAGGAGACAACGATAGTGAGGGAAAACAGTGGTAGCAAGGCAGAACGAAGGAGACTATGGCTGCGAGACGGGAGACAGTGGTAGAGAGACACAAAGAGATATTGACATTGAGTTGGGCTGTATCAATGAGTGAGAATGGGTAAGTGGAGCAGAAGTATATGAGTGCTTACGCCGATGGACTAGTGTATATGAGCGAGTTGCATTTAGTAGAGCGTGTGGAAATGTTAGATGAGTTGCATGTTAAAAATAGCGTAAATACGCTCGCATGCAAAATTCTTTGGGAAAATTTTAAAGATGCTCAGGAAAGTAGAATGAGGCACCTGGTACCCCAAAATTCAATTAGAGTCATTTAAAACAGGATCATATTTGACTTTTTGTGCACCGATAGGAGCTTTTTCTCTGGTACGAATTTCCCCAACTAGCGACGTGTGAGGGTTGAGATCCCCATAGAACACCAGAGGTTGTTCAAGTTGTACCAAGAGTCTATTGCACTCCAGTTCGCTTATGTAGCTTTGCGGAGAGTAATGCACTGATAACAGGGTAAACACAACGTAATATTATTCGTGCTTCCGATATCTACAATCTTACAACAGGGGAACTGATCTGTGCCTCCGAAAAGTTACTTCTTTCCATAATAGGACAGTGACACCGCCTTTCCACTCTGGTCTACTCGACCTGGTAACAAAGACCCTTCTACAGCTGATACGTCTGTCTAATGCGAACGTCGTTTCGGAAACACAATCTGCAGATATATTTGGATATAACTTCTCTTGGCAGGCTCTCTTTTTGTCTATAGCTGACCGAACGCTCCACCGGAGGACCTCGAAAACCGTGGTAGGTAGTAATGCTTGCAGTCCCATTTCTTAGATCTCTCGTCGCATCGATATTGAACTGTACCTCATTTGTTAAAATGATAATGCAGATGTTATGTGTGTATTTATTGCAGCTGTCATTCGTCGTGGACGGCCTGAACACAACTGGTGTTCCTTCCTTATGACAGTACAAGAATGACACCCTGTTCACCTGGGATAAAGAAAGCAGGGGTGCGGTCTGTGAGCCTCCACCACTCTCCATGTGACATTAACCGACAGATTTTGGGTACCTCCACTGTTCGACATTGTACTTATCCGTAGTCTCACCCAACATGCAGCATTACGCGCAGTTCATAATTTATTTACTTTACGTTCGGAAAATAAGTCATGTACTACGACATGTTTTATAGTTTTAGTGTATTTGTCCAACAAACTGAGAAATGGGTCAAGTCCTTGTTAGACACAGACCACAAAAAATTCCAAAGTCTCTGACTGCTCCGCAGTAAAAGGTTGAGCCGACATCATTTTCCCGTCTTAATGTGTAAACCCTGAATCACATGTGTTGTAATGTTCTTTTGTCTTCGCAGGTGCTATGTAGCATATTTTGCTGCATGTGTCTTCCCTGTAGGAAGAAGACACGTGATAGAAGGGACGAATCAAAGAAAAGACGTTCGAGGGATGTCTACGATGAAGGAGAAGTGGACATGGACAAGGTGAGCATTGAGAAAATCCGAGGTGTACGGCAAACGCCACAATGAGGATAACTACCAGTCACATCCAACTTCATACGGTCACTGCCATAACAACATACTGAATCCCACTGTATAAGCTTCTGGACTTGGCAAAACTGTCTTAACTACTCATTTTTGTAAACAAGCCATCATCAAACGATATCTCTGCGTTTAGCGCACACTGACCGCACCGTTTTGTAATCGCATGTATAGCGACAGTGAAATAAATGTGGATCGAGACACGTTCCCAGCTTGCAAGCAGATGCCTCCGTATCCGTCAGCCCCATAAGCCCCATTAGGTTCCTTCATTTCCTTGTGGTCTTCAAATCAGCGTCATAACTATACCCGCTTACATAAGAACTCATAAAAATTGATAACAAACAGTAACAACACTAATGGTTGGAAGTAAGCTAGTAAACTGAAATGATGAAAACAGAATATTAACATTACGAAATAATTCACAGTTTCGGAATACGGTTTGTCGTCAGCTGTATATTTTAGTAGAGACACATGAAAATCTGTGACCGATCAGGGCTCGATTCCAGATTTATCACTTATCGCGAGTGGCCGCCATAATAATCTCGGCTATACGTGTACGCAATCTGACCGACCAAAACTTCCATATATCAAGTAAAGTGCATATTTTCTATGTTCGTATTTTGTGATTCACGCAAAGGGAGACAAAAATTTCTGCAATCGACATGTTATCCCTTCGAGGCAAATATAACAATCATTTACATAATGTCTGTATTTACACAGTGTCTGTATATTACATTACAGTTTCCTTCAGACATGAATGCAGACATTAACGGTATGAGGAAAGAAGTTCGCTGTACTAGGAGGCAGTTTCTATACAGAATGTTACAATCGCTTACAACGACGTGGACAGCAGTATGCTGTCTTTGAGAAATAGTATAAGAAGGTACGTCAGAAGCCAACCGAAAATTACATTTAGCCCATATTGTTAAAGGTATTTGGGTCAAACCGTAAACATATCAGTCTACTAGGATTAAACGCCGCTCCTTTTGACAATATGTAGGAGTAGCAATTGACGAACGGCTCAGTTATTTAGGAAAATCTTATATCTTGTAACGGATACGTCAGTTTCCATTAGTACGCGCAACCCAGACGAGTCACACCATTGCAAACTAAGCAGTCATAAAATAGGGGCGCAGTAGACTGTAATACGTCTACGCTTATTTACATCATCAGTAAACTTCCCAGCGTGGATCTGTGAAGAGTGTCACTTGTTTTACCATTTCTGAGACCATGACCTTAACCAGAGCTATGGGACAGAGCATTCAGTTCGTGACGTCACTAATGAGGATCTGTGTTTACTGAACATTTAAACACAGATATGTGTTGTTCGAGAGTTGAGTGTGTTTCAGGGCAGCATTGGTGAACGACTGACAAAAACAGGGGAAAGTAATACAGCAGAAGAGGCATGGGTAGGTTTGAGAGATGAAAATAGTGAAGGCAGAAGAGGATGAACTGGATAAAAAGAGGAGGGCTAGTAGAAATCCTAGGGTAACACAAGAAATATTGAATTTAATTAATGAAAGGAGAAAATATAAACTGCAGCAACTGAAGCAGGCGAGAGGGAACACGAACGTCTAAAAAATGAGACTGACGCGAAGTGCTAAATGGCTAAGGAGGAATGGCTAAGGGACAAATGTATGGATGTAGAAGCATACATCCCTAGGAAATAGATAGACGTCAGCTACAGGAAAATTAGAGAGATCTTTGGAGAAAAGAGAACGACCTGTATGAATATCAAGAGCTCAGATGGAAAATCAGTCCTAAACAAAGAAGAGAAAGCAGAAACTTAGGAGTATACAATTGATCTATACAAGGGGGATGCACTTGAGGGTGATTTTATGTATATGGAAGAGGATGTAAATGAAGATGTGACGGGAAATCTGATACTGCGTGAAGAATTTGACAGAGCACTGAAACACCTATGTCTAAAGAAGACTATAGGAGTAGACAACATTCCATTACAACTACTGATAGCCTTGGTAAAGCAAATCGTGACAAAACTGTTGCATCTGGTGAGCAAGATGTATGACACAGACGAGACATCCGATGTATGACACAGACGAGACATCCTCAGACTTCAAGAAGAATATAATAATTACAATTGCAAAGAAAACAGGAGCTGACAGACGGGAAAATGTCCGAACTATCAGTTTAATAAGTCTCGGTGGCAAAATACAAACACGAATTCTTTACAGAAGAAAGGAAAAACTGGTAGAAGTCGACCTCGGGGAGGATCAGTTTGGATTCCGGAGAAATATAGGAATACGCAAGGCAATACTGACTATACGACTTCTCATAGAAAATAGGTTGAGAAAAGGCCAACCTACGTTTCTAGCATTTGTAGACTTAGGGAAAGCTTTCTCTCAAATTCTAAAGGCGATAGGGGTAAAATACAGGGATTGAGAAGCTTTTTAAAGTTTGTGCAGAAAAAAGATGGCAGTTATAAGGGTCGAGGGGTATGAAAGGGAAGCAGCGGTTGACAAGGGAGTGAGAAAGGGTTGCAGTCTATCCCCAACGTTATTCAATCTGTATATTGAGCAAGCAGTAAAGGAAACAAAAGAAAACATTGGAGTAGGAATTAAAATCGAGGGAGAAGAAGTAAAAACTTTGAGGATTATCGATGACATTGTAATTCTATCAGAGACAGCAAAGGATTTGGAAGAGCAGTTGAACAGAATGGACAGTGTCCTGAAAGGAGGATATAACATGAACTTCAACAAAAGCAAAACGAGGATAATGGAATGTACTCGAATTAAATCAAGTGATGCTGAGGGAATCAATTAGAAATTAGACACTTAAAGTAGCAGATGAGGTTTACTATTTGGGAAGCAAATTAACTGATGATGGTCGAAGCAGAGAGGATATAAAATGTAGACTGCCAACGGCAAGAAAACCGTTTCTGAAGAAGACGTATTTGTCAACATCGAGTATAGATTTAAGTGTCAGGAAGTCTATTCCGAAAGTATTTGTATGAAGCGTAGCCATGTACAGAAATGAAACGTGGACAACAAACAATTTAGACATAAAGAGAACAGAAGCTTTCGAAATGTGGTGCTACAGAGGATTGTTGAAGATTAGATAGGTAGATCGCGTAACTAATGAGGTGGTACTGAATAGAACTGGGAAGAAAAGAAGTTTGTGGCACAAACTGTGTAGAAGAAGGGATTGGTTGGCAGGACACTTTTTGAGACATTTAGGGATCACCAAATTACTACTGGAGGGATGCGTGGGGGAGACCAACAGATGAATACAGTAAGCAGATTCAGAAGGAAGTACGTTGCGGTAGTTACTCGGAGATGAAGAGGATAGAGTACCATGGAGAGCTGCATCAAACGAATATGAGGACTGAAGACCACAACAACAACAACAACATATTTTACTTACATAATGTTTGACGTAGCAGGCGTTTTCTGGCTTGCAATGTGTATGTTCCTAAAGAGCCTTCGGTTTCACCTCATTCGCCAATACCATACGGTATCACAGTGGGACGATAGCAGCAGAATCAATGTAGAAAACTGTAAGGAAATTATAATCTTAAAGGGATGGTGTCCTCAAGGATTGATATGTGGGCTCATTTATCAGATCTTTGCGTAAAAGCGTCTCCTCACGATTACTGGCGACGATGACATCCGTTATACCCTGGGGGCATAGGCTGAGAATTGATAGTGATTTCTAGCTATTCAACTGTTGGGCGGTGGATGAAGCAAATACTTTCTTTGGTGAGGTGAAACTGAGGCAGTAAAGGGAAATGAACAATTAGCAGAATATCTTCCAAGCTCCTTACAGTCATCTTCTAAAGACTATACCACGCCACTCTTATCATTCTTCCCTATTTTGTGTTGTCCCTTTCATTTATTGATAACTTTGGCGCTTTATTATAACCTTTGAATTTTCGTCTACTTGATTTTTTTTTTACCTCCACTCGAATTTCTTTCCAGCTCGTTCCTTCCAACATGTTGAAAACTTGTTTTGTCTCATAAAATGACCTACAACATTTGATTTTCTGTTTTGGGTAGTTGCTATGAGCTTTCTCTGGTCATTGATTCTTTCAGAACATCTTGACTCATTTGTCTACCTGTCTAGCAGTTCATCAGCCTTCTACAGACATTTCCCCGTCACATCAGTTATAAATGCCTTCTGTATGTCTTCCAGAATAGAAAGCCTGAACAGCTGTATAGGAGCACACACTAGTGACCGCCTTAACAAAGAGTTTCTATTCCTTTTGTTCCTCTTCTATCCTAATCGGCTACAGAGGAACGCCTTGACTTAATTTTCTTTTCTCTTCGATAGTAAACAAGTTTTTTTCTAGAACTTGCTTTGTTCAGCGAATGTACTTTTTATCGAAAACCGTTCGTGGGATGCCTTCAGCTATTAAGATCACTAAATAACATTCATGCAATATATTTGTTTTCTTTATATTATTTACGATGTGAGGCGTCCTCTCTTCTGGCTTGTCTTTTCAATATTTTCGCTTTTTGACTATTTATTCATCTTCAACCTCTCTTATAATTGTTGAAAAGTTAAAAAGTGTATTTTCCACATGGTTTTCACTACTTGCCTTTGATGAAATATCATCTGTAAATCCTCTGCAGGGCAGGAGTTCCCTCTACTTTAACTCAAGATGTTCTTCCCTTGACATTGCACAGAGTTTTGTGATGAAATGGTTAAATAATTACAGAAATAATGGTCACCTCTTCTTACCACATCTTGAATTTGGGATATACATCAATTTCCATTACTATCTGTCTTTGTTTTTTGTATATGTTTGATAATGATCATTTGACTTACATGTCCAAGTGTGTATCTTAAAAGATCTTGCAGAATTTGTTCCAGCTAACACTGTGAAGTGCCTTTTCTCGGCAAATAATGATTACACGAAAATTCCTACATCATTTAAACCTTCTCTGCAGGATGGCTCCTGACTACTATGATGGCTTCTCTTGTCCCTGTATTTGGCCTAAATTTTGTTTAATTTAAGACCTAGTTCTACTTCGTATTTTAGTCCATTTGTTTTAAATCATGTAGACGAATCTTTTTTCAGCGTTTGAAATTAGCTCCCCATTGACGTGGCAGTTGTTGTTGTTGTGGGCCTCTGTCCGACGACTGATTTCATGCAGCTCTCCGCGCTACTCTATCCTGCGCCAGCCTCTTCATCATCTAATCGCTGCTGCAACTTACTTCCATTTGAACCGTCTTACTGTATTCATCACTTGGTCTCCCTCTATCATTTTTACTCCTTCGCGCATCCCTACATTATAATACTGAGTATTCGTTGATTTCTTGGAATGTGTCCTATCAACCGATTCCTTCCAATAATCAAGTCGTACCGTAAATTTTTCTCTTCAAACTGGTTCACAACCTCACCATTAGTTATGCGATCTACTTACCTAATCTTCAGAATTCTTCTGTAACACCAAAATTTCAAAAGATAGTGCTCTATTCTTGTCTGAACTGCTTTTTGTTCCCATAACTGTGCCAGATATTATCTGGCAGCTCATCTGGTCCAGAAGCTGTATTTGGTCTGAGGTCGATCAGTACGTAGTAAATCTGGTTTCATCATTCGTGGACCTTCTTCGTCAGCTCGACAGCACTTCTTGTCTTTCTTCGGTGTGTTCTTCAACCTTGGTGAACTCTTTCCCTTCGTTGAGTTCGTCGAGATATTCCCTCCACCTGCTGCCCATCCACATCCCACTCTGTAACGTTTTCTTTGTCTATCTCTTATCAGAGATATTCTCTTCCCTGGTTTGAATGTAGTTTCTTAACATTTCTATATGCTTTTTCAGTTATTCCATTTTTTTACACCTGTTCCTAATTCGTACGTAATACTTATTCACGAATCCTTAGCCTCTCTGCATTTTTGTTTGATGGTGTTCTTTACGACTTGTATATTTGATACCAACAACGGAGAACAATGAGTTTTCTGTATCTCCCCAGATTTATTTAACAATTGCGCACATGAATTAATGCACATCTGGAGATCAGTGTTTCAAAAAGGTTTGTATTTAGAGAATATGACTCTTTTAAATACACTCCTGGAAATGGAAAAAAGAACACATTGACACCGGTGTGTCAGACACACCATACTTGCTCCGGACACTGCGAGAGGGCTGTACAAGCAATGATCACACGCACGGCACAGCGGACACACCAGGAACCGCGGTGTTGGCCGTCGAATGGCGCTAGCTGCGCAGCATTTGTGCACCGCCGCCGTCAGTGTCAGCCAGTTTGCCGTGGCATACGGAGCTCCATCGCAGTCTTTAACACTGGTAGCATGCCGCGACAGCGTGGACGTGAACCGTATGTGCAGTTGACGGACTTTGAGCGAGGGCGTATAGTGGGCATGCGGGAGGCCGGGTGGACGTACCGCCGAATTGCTCAACACGTGGGGCGTGAGGTCTCCACAGTACATCGATGTTGTCGCCAGTGGTCGGCGGAAGGTGCACGTGCCCGTCGACCTGGGACCGGACCGCAGCGACGCACGGATGCACGCCAAGACCGTAGGATCCTACGCAGTGCCGTAGGGGACCGCACCGCCACTTCCCAGCAAATTAGGGACACTGTTGCTCCTGGGGTATCGGCGAGGACCATTCGCAACCGTCTCCATGAAGCTGGGCTACGGTCCCGCACACCGTTAGGCCGTCTTCCGCTCACGCCCCAACATCGTGCAGCCCGCCTCCAGTGGTGTCGCGACAGGCGTGAATGGAGGGACGAATGGAGACGTGTCGTCTTCAGCGATGAGAGTCGCTTCTGCCTTGGTGCCAATGATGGTCGTATGCGTGTTTGGCGCCGTGCAGGTGAGCGCCACAATCAGGACTGCATACGACCGAGGCACACAGGGCCAACACCTGGCATCATGGTGTGGGGAGCGATCTCCTACACTGGCCGTACACCACTGGTGATCGTCGAGGGGACACTGAATAGTGCACGGTACATCCAAACCGTCATCGAACCCATCGTTCTACCATTCCTAGACCGGCAAGGGAACTTGCTGTCCCAACAGGACAATGCACGTCCGCATGTATCCCGTGCCAACCAACGTGCTCTAGAAGGTGTAAGTCAACTACCCTGGCCAGCAAGATCTCCGGATCTGTCCCCCATTGAGCATGTTTGGGACTGGATGAAGCGTCGTCTCACGCGGTCTGCACGTCCAGCACGAACGCTGGTCCAACTGAGGCGCCAGGTGGAAATGGCATGGCAAGCCGTTCCACAGGACTACATCCAGCATCTCTACGATCGTCTCCATGGGAGAATAGCAGCCTGCATTGCTGCGAAAGGTGGATATACACTGTACTAGTGCCGACATTGTGCATGCTCTGTTGCCTGTGTCTATGTGCCTGTGGTTCTGTCAGTGTGATCATGTGATGTATCTGACCCCAGGAATGTGTCAATAAAGTTTCCCCTTCCTGGGACAATGAATTCACGGTGTTCTTATTTCAATTTCCAGGAGTGTAACTTACTGCGAGCCGACGATGGAGTGATCCTAGGATATAAGGAAAATGACCTTCCGAAAGGAACTTACTTACTGAAACACGTGATTCCGATATTTGACATGGCGATCTCAACAGGAAAAGTGCGGCAGTGGCCTTAATGCGAAAAAATCCCATTAGAACCAAAGTAGTGATTGATCGGAAGATTTTTAGAACAAGTAAACTACTTCAACTACCTAGGACGTGAGGAGGCATACAGGTATAGCAAACATACAGAAATTAAGCTTATTAAATTCAGGCGAATATGTGGAAAAATCGTGAGAAACATTTTAAAAAATCTAGGAAAGGCTTTGAAATTAAATTGTAGTAAAATTTAGTAGTCTCCACACTGCTCTACGGTTTCGAGACTTGGGCGATTACCAAAGAGCAAGGAATCCGTATTTATGCTCAAGAATTGAAGTTCAAATGGTTCAAATGGTTCTAAGCACTATGGGGCTTAACATCTGAGGTCATCAGTCCCCTAGACTTAGAACTAATTAAACCTAACTAACTGAAATACATCACACACATCCATGCCCGAGGCAGGATTCGAACCTGCGACCATAGTGGTCGCGCGGTTCCAGACTGAAGCGCCTAGAACCGCTCGGCCACTGCGGCCGAGGCATCTGCCCCTCAAGTTATTAGAGAGGGAAGTGCCTAAAATTTTTTGGTCTTGGTGATAAAATTTTAGATTATAGAAGAAAGTGGAACAAATACCTAGAAAGAAAGGAGAGTGGAAGACTCCCCTGAAATGCTAGAAATTATGAACGCGAAGGAAGAAGACTTGTAGGAAGACCAAGGCAAAGACGGGTTCACCAACACCAGTTTTGGCTAATACCCGAGGAGATGAGGAGGAAGTAATAAGAGCTAATGGTAGCAGACACGAACTGTATGGGGTAAATCGAGAGAGCTGCAGTCGGAAATCATTCGAGTGAATGAAATGTAGCGCTTGCTTCTTTGTACATGTTCTGGTCGAGTTAAAGTGTGGTCCAAACGAGATCCAATCCCTGTTCTGGCATCAGGAATACCGACGTTACTCAATTAAGAAAAATGGCCATCATATGGAGAAATCAGTATCGGATAGCAAACTGTAACGAGACGTATGGAATTTTCTTTCTCTGCTCACTACTGTAGGAAGCTGCCTTCGACACAGAATTGTTTAATGGGAGACTGTAGGTAGCATTAGGTGAATTCTCTTGTCAGGCTGAGACAGATCTGTGAGGCGACCCGGAAATCTGATGACGTTGCTTACAGTAGAGTTCCTTTTTTCGACATTAGTCAAGGGGAACGATGGGGCGATGATGACTCAAGGATGAAAATAAACAGGAAACCTTGTGCAAATGGCGCTCATTCCTAACGACACGCATCAAACAGTGAGGCACGAATTTCAAAGCACGAAGTCTGAAGACAGCGAATCAGCGCTGTGCAAGGTTTATAGGCGTTTACCCACGATGAACGGCTTAACTACGTCTCAGACAACCATTTCTTGTATGCCGTTTCGACATCAGCATCGTAAACAGTGCAAGTGTGTCATTTAACAATTTTGACGAAGCGGTCAGTTTTCAGAATTGCCGTATCTTACCTTAGGGTGGTAGACACGACACGAGTGTTTTATCGCAAATAAGACATTGACTGTTTCAATCAACATGTATCCCCACACCTACTTTGTGGATTTTGTATGATGGCATCGTCAACTCATCAGCAAATGGGGCCTTCGGGAGAAGTGGGTGAGTGAAATTGAATTACTGCCTAGCCTTAGAGTTTACCGATGGGGAGGACGGGTGGAGGGGGGGGGGGGGGGGGGCAGAACATAGATTATACGAAATGCTATGGAAATTAAAAGTTTCTATTGGCTAACTGTTTGTGGCATATAGATAAGAACGCTCCTTCGGCTTATGAATAGGGATCATTTAGCTGAATGAACCGGCGCTTACCAATACGTGGAAGTTGTTTCATCTGATATAGCGGGTACATAGTTCGATGGACAAATACAGAATTTTTTCACTGAGGCTCAATAGCTGGAACTATATCCAAACGTTCGCCTCCGTAGCGTAGCGATGGCGCTACTGCCTAGCACGCAAGGGGCCCGGGTTTGATTCCCGGCAGGGGACTAGGTGTTGTGTGTCCATCATCATTTTCATCATCATTGACCCGCAAGTCGCCGAAGTGGCGTCAACTAAAATGGACTTGCAATACGGCGGCCGAGCTCCCCCGAATGGCCTCCCGGCCAACAATGCCATACGATCATTTCCATTTTTATAACGAAACAAGAAGAATCAACTTTGGAACAAAGATTTTACTCACAACCTGATAACGAGTTACTCGTGAGAAAGCAATTCTGTAACTGAGAGGAAAGTATGCATGCTTATGGAGGCACCAAGACTAAGGAAACGGCATATAACAGAACAGTCACTAAAAATATTAATAAAGTGTTAGGGATAAGAAAGCAGTTCTGTAACTAGCAGAAAAGTGCGCATGCTTAGGGAGGCACCAAGTCTAAAGAAACGACGCATCACAGAACAATTATAAAAATGACAATGTACATAGAGAGATAATATTAAGGGTCTGAACTGATAAACGAAAGCTGGAATCAATAAATTTGAAGCAACTACTCACTTTCAGATACCTATATAGAACGGCGTGTAATGAGTCTCAGTGTATCATATGTGGCTACATACAGATTGTACATAAAGTCTAGGAAAATTTACAGTTATTTATTGCACAAGAACCAAACACTGTACAGATATCATACATATGTCATTTTCTCCCAGGGGGCACACGGTCCTTTCGTGAGTACGTGTGTGGCGAGCAGGGGGCCCCGACCTATTGCAGCCTTCCTTCTTTCCCGGGCTGCATTTCCTTTCCCTTCCCCTCCTCTCCTGCCCTTGCTCCTTCCCCTTCGCGCTCTCCTCTACCTCTCTTGGTGTCCTTGTTTATGTTGGCCCCGCTATCCTTCTGGTTATGTTGGCTTTGCAGTTTGGTTTTGTTGCGTAATTACCTCATGCTTTTGGAGTTCTCTAGTCCCCCTCTGAGGTTTGACTTCCATTACTAAATTTCTATTCAGTAGTGTGAGCCATTTGGGAAGAGCACCTTACCTAGTGTCTCCAACGTGTGCCCTGTTAGTTCCTTCCACCTTTTCGTTCCCAGCACGGTAGCCAGCCCGTGTAGTGGGGTCGCTATGTAACCTTTTGGTTGAGCCCCCTGAAAACACAGGGATCACACTTCTGATACCTGAGCTGTGACCTCTTCATGTAAGCCTAGGATTGGCTGCTTGTCGTCGTGGAGCATCGGGACTCCCAGCAATAGCCACTGTACCAGACGGCCCTTGCTGTGGTTGGGTGGCGCCCTGGAGAGAGTCCCTGATCGGAGTGGGTGGTATCAGGGCGGATGCTATGCAAATGAAACGCTTACCGATCTACAACTCCTACCATTCTTCTACGGCCGTCTCTTTGAATGAAAAGGATTCTTTTCGCGCTGCTTCCTCTGCCTCTCTGGCCTTCCCTTCCATGGCTATCCTCCTGGGAGGAGGGTCAGGCTCGTCAGCTAGGGGCGAAACCTTTCCCCCGCTATCTGGTTTGCACTAGGACTGATGTGGATACTTTTACCAATACCAAACCTTTGTTTTTTGTGGAAGACATTGAGGACAAGTTTGGCAAAGTGGACTCTATGAGCAAGATGCGGTCGGGTTTGTTGTTGATCAAAACTGGCTATGAGATGTTTGAAGTGCCTGCATTTTGGACACGTCTTCCCATTGTTCGCAGACCCTTCTCTGTGGTGACTGTGGACAACCCCTCCATGAGGGGAGTTCCTGTGTTCCCCCTCCTGTGTGTGTTAATTGTCATGACAATCATTCTCCACGTTCACCAGATTGCACAGTTTATAAGAAGGAAAAGGAGATAGAGGAGTATAAGTCCCTTGATCTTCTGATCTACACTGAGGCTCATAAGAAGTACACGGGTCTGCATCCTGTGTCAATGACATCAAGCTATGCTTTAGATACATCTTCACCCCTTCCTCCCTCTTCCTTACCCCAGTCCCGCACCCCTCTCCTCCCCCTCCCCTGTGGTCCCCCCCCCCCTCTGGGCGCCGCTCCCCCTCCCCTATGGAGAAGTGTCCCACTTCTTCGGTGTCTGCTGGTCAAGGGCGCCCCTCCAGGGACTCCAGCACCTTCCAGGCCAAAGGTCTGCTGTCACACGGCGACCACAAGAACCACAGTCTGTGGGGCCCCAGGTCGCCCGCTCTCTTTCTGTTCCAGATCTTGCTGCAGCTGGCTCCTTTTTGCAGCATAGCCCTCCTCGATCTCAAACAGAAAAGAAGAAGAAACGTAAGTCCAGGGACGAGGAGCCACTGGTGTAGCCAGAGGTTCTGTCCCCATCTTCGCAACCTGTCTCTGACCTGCTTTTCATGGATGTCGCCCCCTCCTTGTTGGTGACGGATGGTGACCCGGCGGCATGACTGCTTTAGCCTGTTATCCCCCAATTTGAATCATCGTTCTGTGGCTATCGAATGGAATTGTAATGGATATTACCCTCACATTCCGGAGTCGACATCCCGTATTTCGTTTTACTCTGCAGATTGTGTGGTTTTGCAGGAATATCATATTACTGATGATCGCTCACCGACCTGCCATGTGTTCCGTGATTTCAGTCGGAATCAGGTTGGCCCCTGCGGGCCTCTAGTGGAATTTGTACGTTGGTCTGTACGGACGTTGCTAGTACATGGATTCCTCTTCAAACTACAATGGAAGCAGTTCCTGTTAGGGTCCACCTGGACTCTTGGGTCATAATTTGCAATCTTTATCTCCCTCATGACAAGACTCTTACACCTGCTGCCCTAACTGCCCTTCTTCAGCAACTTCCTCCTCCCTTCCTCCTTCTCGGGGTTTTTAATGCTCATCATCCCTTGTGGGGCTGTGCATTTCCATCTAGTCGGGATCTTCTCATAGACCACTTTCTTGCAGACCACGACTTGTGCCTTCTTAATGATGGCTCCCCTACTCATTTCAGTGCCGGTCATGGTACCTTTTCTGCCATTGATCTTCCTCTTTCTTCTCCCTCTCTCCTCCCTTCATTACACTGGTCACCAGACGACGACTTTTGCGATAGTGACCATTTCCCGTTGATTTTCTCGCTCCCTTCCCGCTCGCTGATGGACAAGATACCTCATTGGTCTTTCCAAAGCGCCGATTGGCCTCTATATACTGCACAGGTCGTTTTTTCTCTCTCTTTGTCTGGCTGTATTGATGACGTCCTACGTGACGTGTCTGACGCGATTGTTTGTGCTGCTAGCCTTGATATAACGCGCTGTTCTGGACCATTTCACCGCCGGCAAGTCCCGTGGTGGAGTACGGCCATTGCTTTTGCCATCCGTGATCGCCGTCGAGCGTTGCAACACCTTAAGAGGCACCCATCCGTTGCCTGTCTTATTATCTTTAAACGCCTTCACGCTGATGCCCGCTACTTAATCAAACAGAGCAAACGGATGTGTTGGGAACGCTTTGTTTCTTCCCTCGGTTCTACTGTCCCTCTGTCATGGGTATGGGCTACACTTCGCTCTCTCCAAGGTTGCCATCAGCAGTCTACCCTTCCGGGCATTCACCTCCTGGATTGTCTTTACACGGACCCGTTGATTCTCGCGGAACATCTTGCGACACATTTTGCAACAGCATCATCATCAGCCTGCTATCCAGCTGGTTTCCTTCACCAGAAACAGTGGGCCGAAGCTTCCGCCTTACGTTTTACCCCTTGTCAGTCAGAATCTCACAACGAACCTTTTACTGAATGGGAACTTCTTTCCGCACTTTCTTCTTCTCGTGATACGGCCTCTGGCCGTATATATTTGTGCACATTTGCTTCACATGTTCTTAACTCTCTGTATACGTACAATTTTTGCTTTCAAGTGCCATGTTACCTATTATAAGACGCCTTAGCAGTAGCCACATTTTCCATAAAAATCTTCTCCCACCTTGTCATTCTTGTAGCTCTCAGATCTCTACCTTTTTTGATGTCTTAATTTATAAATGCCATCTGTAGCACCATACTTCACACTCTTTAAACGCTACAGTTATGGACTGCTTATGTTATATAAAATCTGTTCCAGGATGGTAAGTCAAGTGTCTAGAATATTCGCATGTTACATTTATGCTACAGAAACCAGATGGCAGTTATAAGAGTCGAGGGACATGAAAGGGAAGCAGTGGTTGGGAAGGGAGTAAGACAGGGTTGTAGCCTCTCCCCGATGTTCTTCAATCTGTATATTGAGCAAGCAGTAAAGGAAACAAAAGAAAAATTCGGAGTAGGTATTAAAATCCATGGAGAAGAAATAAAAACTTTGAGGTTCGCCGATGACATTGTAATTCTGTCAGAGACAGCAAAGGACTTGGAAGAGCAGTTGAACGGAATGGATGGTGTCTTGAAGGGAGGATATAAGATGAACATCAACAAAGGCAAAACGAGGATAATGGAATGTAGTCGAATTAAGTCGGGTGATGTTGAGGGTATTAGATTAGGAAATGAGACACTTAAAGTAGTAAAGGAGTTTTGCTATTTGGGGAGCAAAATAACTGATGATGGTCGAAGTAGAGAGGATATAAAATGTAGACTGGCAATGGCAAGGAAAGCGTTTCTGAAGAAGAGAAATTTGTTAACATCGAGTATAGATTTAAGTGTGAGGAAGTCATTTCTGAAAGTATTTGTATGGAGTGTAGCCATGTATGGAAGTGAAACATGGACGGTAAATAGTTTGGACAAGAAGAGAATAGAAGCTTTCGAAATGTGGTGCTACAGAAGAATGCTGAAGATTAGATGGGTAGATCACATAACTAATGAGGAGGTACTGAATAGGATTGGGGAGAAGAGGAGTTTGTGGCACAACTTGACCAGAAGAAGGGATCGGTTGGTAGGACATGTTCTGAGGCATCAAGGTATCACCAATTTAGTATTGGAGGGCAGCGTGGAGGGTAAAAATCGTAGGGGGAGACCAAGAGATGAATACACTAAGCAGATTCAGAAGGATGTAGGTTGCAGTAGGTACTGGGAGATGAAGAAGCTTGCACAGGATAGAACAGCATGGAGAGCTGCATCAAACCAGTCTCAGGACTGAAGACCACAACAACAACAACATTTATGCCATCCCACGTGAATCGTAATGGTAAAAATAAACCACCCCACATCTTCCGGTGTATGGTCGCTTGAGAAAGAGGAGGGTGAGAGATGTTCCGTCTGTCTTCGAGATATTTCCTTGCCAATGGACTCCTGAATCCGCCAGTCTCATCAAGTATGGAGGGAAGACTGTGGACTTTACGCCGAAGGACGGCTGTGCCGAGGTAAGACGTTATCGGTAGTACCACGTAAAGTAAGCACGAAAATAGGGTAGGAAAGAGTGAGAGCGATGAACGACCAAATAAATTTCAAAATGTATGCTTTACATATCATTACCTCTGCCGGATAACCCTTTCATTTTTACTCGTACACGAAGGACTAATTAAGAAATGCATTTTATTACAATTCAGTAATAGTACCGTGCACTTGTCACAAGAACCTAAGCTAAATGCGAGGTGAAACGCAGTGATAGTACTAGGGTAGTAAGCTTCCCCTGTAAAATTGTCGGGGGGTTCGGAATATATCACTCGTCTGACGCGCAATACTTCTCTACGGCGTTCGTCCTTCGCCAAATATAAAACCAAGGTTAAATTAGAATCAGTCCTCCAATTTCTCGCTTTCGAAGTGCTAGCTCAGTGTCCAGTACACAAGATACGGGCGTAGTGTTAGTTTGAATACCTATGCAAAAAACTAAGCACCTATAAACCGGTAAAAGCGCATGCCATCAGCTTAAAAAAGAAGACGAAATATGACTTTTAATTGGTATGCAGTAATTTGAGGAAGTAGTACGAATCCGCTGTGGAAAAATGTACAGGATGCCAGAGCGATGTGACGTAGATTACAGTTCCAGTGTGAGTGGCTCTTACCAAGACCCCATGCAGGAGAAGGTTTAGAAACTTGAAGAATAGCTGATAAGGAAATAAATAACTGGAACGAAGATTCTTAGTGTGACGATTCTTAAGCAAAAGACTGACCATGCTGTCGTAGAGTCCCTCTGCAGTATTCCAGAATCGGAATTAGAAGTTGACTGGGCGGCATCAAAGAACTTTAAACGTGATTTTTTACATTTTTGTTTGTAAATACTCTTCCTTGAACTTCCCTGCGTAATTTCTTATTACTTGCACTTCATATTTTGTTTCTGTACTGTGGTAAGTAATAAAAAAAAGCTCCACAGACGATACATACCAAACGGACTATAGACAATTCATCGCGTTTTTAGATCATAAGTTTCTTCTTGTGGTTTAGTCATGTCGTACGTCACACTATATCGACAGTAATCTACTTCATCTATTTTAAACTTAGCATATTTTCACAGTTACCTGTTTAATTGTTATAGGTCAGATATGTAAACTATTATATCGGACAGATACATGACTTCTTGCCTGAATCAGTGAAGGTAAAAATAAAACATACACAGGTACGCGTTGTCGGGCGTTTCGAGGTGAAAAATGTGGCCGAAGAAATTCCACCTTCTGCTGTCCACGAGTGCAAGCTGAATGGACCACCTCGCAATCGACGGAAGAGACGAGAGAAGAAACAGGAGGATATCCTTGACGTAAGTCCATATCATTAATACCTGGAAAAGTAAGCAGGAAGGAACAACCAGACAGGGCGAGAGGGAAGAACGCCTAGTTTGTATCTTAGATGGCTCACATTGCAGAATCAGCCATTATACAAACAATATTATCGAGAAACGCTCAAGCTCCATAAATGTTTTCAAGATAAGAGAGACCGCAATTGACACTCTTATTTACATGAAGGACAGTGAAAGGGATTCATTCTGTTACAGACCAATAATACTACCCTCTATTAGTTGCAAGACCCTAAGGTAAATCTAAGGTTGTACGCAAGCATATTACTGTGGAAAGGAAAGACTAGACATAAAGGAAGATGAATAACAATATGTGTATGACGAAGTGACTCTAATATAACTGGCTTAAATTAATCAAAAATACGGTATTACTAAGTTTAGAGGAATTGTACAACCTCTTATAATATAGTAGGAGAGCACGAAACGAGTATGAAGTAATAATATAACATTATATACAATACTGACTGCACATAATGCATTATGTTTTCAGATCATCATACTGCTTAATGGTTTCATTCTTCTGCATGGCGTAATCGTTTTATATCATCATGTGCCCTACCCACTGCAAGGGCAATGACCTGCTTCTTTTATTCAAACCTGCCCATATCTGCACAATTTCAACATACATTAAAAGGACTGTACTTCCTGTTCATTACAGCCTACAATTAAGACTTGATTGCTTAATAAACTCAAACCTCTCACAGATTGACTTCAATTGGGACTTCGGTGAGGAAGATGTGGCTGAAGAGATTCCACTTTTTGAGGACCACACTTGCCAACTGAGTGTTCAACCTGAAATATTCCCGAAGAAACCAGAGATAGAATTGCTCGATGCGCCGCAGGAGGGCCGTACTGAGGTAAGTCAGTATCATTACTAACATGAGTAGCTAGCAAGTAGACACTGCCTCACAGGGAGACAGCGGAGAAAAGCCAGTTACACCTCTGATAACATGCATTGAACCCACTCTACGAGATTTATTTATTTATGTATTTTCGGGTCTCTCGCTCTCCAGACATGCCTTCAAGACCCTAAAATTCAGCTGACTGTCAGGTCTAACTGAAGAACTATACAAAAGATTCACTTTATTACAATCCAGTAATACTACGTCCATTGGTTACAAGACTGTAAGGTAAACTTAACAACAAACGCAATAGTACTACTGAGAGACAATAAGCTTCAGTTGTAAAATTGCCATGAGTTCGTACTGCCACTAGCGCGACATGCGGCAGTCTAATAGCACTTGCGATGCACCGATCACAGACGATGGTCTTGTCGAGTCACAACTGAAGGAGCTTTATTTCTGGTCAGACCCTCATCTGCCCATCGGGGTCGTAAGTTCAGGGCGAACGTGTAAAATTAACAACTGACTTTAGGTCTGCGACGAAGGCGTTATACTCTAATCCGATTTAGAATTGCGGGCCGAGGGAGACTGAAACCGGTTGCCTCATTTTTAACGTAACTACGAAGATAACAGTGTTAAGATAACAGT
This sequence comes from Schistocerca americana, assembly GCF_021461395.2. Taxonomy (NCBI): domain Eukaryota; kingdom Metazoa; phylum Arthropoda; class Insecta; order Orthoptera; family Acrididae; genus Schistocerca; species Schistocerca americana. Next base: position 320,111,313 of record NC_060124.1, read on the forward strand.
GGAAGACTTACATCCGGGTGGCAAAAGTGAAATTAACAGAGTATGTACTGATTTGAGGTCCTTTGTCTTAACCAACTCACCACATCTCCACGTTGCAGCATCTTTCGAAATTAAATCTTTGTTTAGCTTGCCTCTTTCAGAAGGATCTAAGACTTTACTGAAGCATACGACTGCATGAAAGATAATTGTTTTGTTGCTTGCATGTGAGCTTAAGATGACCTGTGAATCGCTCCTTTAGGCATTTTCTGGCAAGAATAGGCGACGTCGGCTACATGTCTAACTGTATTGTAAATATAGACCGCAGATGCACGAACTCATCTCAACAACACACACTAAACAGAGATATTATTGCGAAGACGTATCAGCATTAGAGGGAAAAACTGCGATGCACTTCTATAATTGTGTAAATGACGTTAGGTACATCTTTCATGTGAGCAGATCCCTTAAATCGGTTATAGAGATGTCTGGGGATGTGAAAGCAAGAGCTGGAAATAAATGATTATTAATACCATAAAGTAACATGTTTTGCAGCAGTTGAGGAGAGATATAGCAGACGGAAACAAATACAACACAACAACGATTGTCTGACTATACGGTGAACGTGCCACCGAACATACACGACAGAAGCGTAACGACTGTTACATGAGTTCAGTATGCTTGTAACGGATACGATAAACCATCGTACCCGTTACAAGCATACTGAACTCGTGCCTCGTAAAAATTCAGCAGGATAAATGTGACGTCAAAAAGGTTCCAAATGAAGTTATAAAACTTTCTATGAAATACTCAAAGGCATTCCACGGGAACGATTTCATCTACCTTCGAACATACCACATACACTAAATGCTTCAGTTACACTTTCGTGGAGTCTGTTTTGCCCTATTATGATACTGTCAAAGATGTTTTCATGTTGAGACTCGCGTGATTTTGTAATTAGGTTCTTAATGCAGACTATGTGGACGAGTAGACTGCAAGAGTATAAAAGACTGTAAGAGCATAAGAGCAGTTGGCAAAGGCCACGTGTATTTAATGGCACAAGCCAGAAGGAAAGAGCGAATGAAGGATGGCGCAGACATCTCGCTACAGTTTCTGACAGTTACCAGGAGAACTGAATCAGATGCCATCCCATCTGTATGCCCACACCGGCATCGATCATTATTAATACCGAAAGTATGTTACGGTATCTTTATTGGATAGCAATTTATAAAAGAAATAAGACATAAATCACTACAGAACCTTCTGCATATTATGCTGCCTTTCGACAATTAGGCTGTTAGGTAGACGTCGGATAATACATTTTAGATTAACTACTCTCTGATTGATCGTGTTACATTGGTCATATGAACTCCTATAAGTAATTCTAAAACTTCATAGAATGAGGCGTTATGGGATAGTTCCGGTATATCTAAAAACGCTCCTCACACTTATCAGCTGGAATGACTTGACAATGACGCATATAAATGTATGCAAAATAGTTCCAGCTGACAACATAGGAATATTGCAAGATGAACAAGTACTAGAACTGGATTACTACAAAAATCGTGATATGAAATTAATTAGAAGACATTTATTACAAAAAAAATATTTATGAGATGTAAGTTATCGCAAGGTGAATACTAGTAATGCATTAGGAAGTAGTTCCGTTTCTTAGAGATGAAGCATAAGAGATCAGCCGTATAACAGAAAATCAATTAATAAGAACAACAACGTATGTAGGAAGAAGAGGATGTAAAGTTGTTGGAGTGAGTTAAGAAAAAAAAAAACATTAATAACTTCAGAGCAATAATACAAGTTCAGTACTATGATACGACAGCGTGAAAGGCGCATGAACGTTTTATATGTGACTAAATACTTATATTGTAAAGAATAATTAATTACCAGGGTAAATGACAAATGTCTCATAACTAACTCCAAACTATATAACGAATATTGTACGTCTCATGTAACTTTATCGCATGATTCAGAGTAGTAATAAAAACGTGAATCAATTTTTTTGATAGCAAGCTCCCTTGTTGACATTTGACTGCGTACTATAGTATGTATTTGCTGTACATCTATTTGTCCTATATTGTAGTAAACGAAAAACCATGACAATCATTACATATCAGATAGACCACTGACAATGCGTCACATTTTTTATCATCATTCTATTAACTGGTTTCATTCATGCGCGTGGTCCAATTATTTTGTATCATCGTGTGCACCAAGCACTGCATGAGCAATAACCGTTTACATTGTAACTCGAGCATATCTTAACAATTTTTAGTTTCTAGTGCCCGAATAATTATTCCTTGTTGTCTTCCCAGTAGTGACTTCAACCTACACATTATTCTGATGTTTGAGCCCCCTAAAAACTTTCTATGCCTATACATTTCTGTACCTCTCAGTTTTCTTGCTTATGTGATATCTCACTGTAACACCGTTCTTCACCTTTATTACAATCTATACCTAGGGATGCTTACTTCACATATAATATGTTTAAGAAAGTTAAGTCTATGTCTAAGGCTATCTATGTGTTAGAAAGATGCCTTTATAGCTGAGTCGGTAATGCTAAGGTCAAACCATTCACAGGTCACTGGGAGCCTAAACGTGGCAAATGTTCCGGAAGAAATTACCCCGTTTCTCGACGACTCCTGTGAACTGAAGTTCCAACGCGATTCTATTCCCAGGAATCCAGAGATGGAATTCGTTGATTCGCTGATACAGGATCCAGCTAGGTAAGTTAGTATTATTAGTAGAATGAAGGGCTAGCAGGAAGAAACAGCCACTCAGTTTAGAGCAAAGGCAGTTACATCTCAGATTGTCCGTATTGCAGGACCGGTCACTCTGCCGGTCGATAATTTTCTCGAACCTCTCACATTCCGGACTTCTTCCGTGAGTGTAAAATGTGGGCTACTGTCTTGATGACATTGAGGCCTAAAATAAGGATTGACTATTGTATCCTCTCCTCCTCTTGTCTTCTTCGTCGTCGCCGTCGGTAGTGGTTGTGGTTTGTTTGGTTCTCTCTTCTTTCTTCTTTACGCGCTCGGCAAATTCTCAGGGTCATATTTCGAGGAAGTGGGGAAGGGAAAAATCCTTTTATCTTTTCGAAATCATGATATAAAACAAAACATTAAGAACTTCCAATTTATATATGAAGGTAGTATCTGTTCCCGAAAGAATAGTTACCGTTGATGATCATGCAGCTTCGCTAGAATGAAATGATAATTAGGTGGACACCCTAGCGGCAAACAGGCGTTGATATACTCCATACGGGACATTTTGAAAATGTGTGCCCCGACCTGGACTCGAACACGGGATCTCCTGCTTACATGGCAAACGTCTATTAGGCGCACTACGAATGTTGGGAATGTGGGTCTCACGGGGAACGTGCAAGGGATAAGTCCCTGCAGGCGCACTATCCTCTGTGCCCTCGGTGGCTCATATGGATAGAACGTCTGCCATTTAAGCAGGAGATCCCGGGTTCGAATAGAGGTCGGGGCACACATTTTAAACATGTCCTCAAAGGAGTATATCAACGCTTGTTTGCAGCTAGGGTGTCCATATAATTATCATTTCACTTCCAATTTATAGCCCTCTTTCGAGTACGGCAGGAAACAAAAAAAAATGTCACTCTTTTGGAAAAAAGTGATAAAATCGATGTGAAACTGTAGTTTCTACAGTTGGTCTTCTACTGAAATGAGACGCAACACATGAATTGTCTTTTCATGTAACTTTTTTACTGAGCTCCCGATAAGGCAAAAAAAAAGATCACATTCATTCGGAACTCAATCATAATTAATGCCAATTTTTATAGTGTTTACCTGTATGTGTATGGGATTTTCAACTTATAACTCCGTTCCAGCTACACGTAACCCAAAACTGTTGATACGTTGCTATGCAACCATACAAACAAATCTAATTCCCGAAATTTGTCTTTTCTCACGCGAACTGATTATCTTTCGTAATAGTTAATTAAAAGTCAGTTCAGAATCATATGCTTTCTCAAAACAACTTCCGATCTAATTATTATCGGTAATAATTCTTCGTTTTAAACGAAGTCTACATTGATGCTGTAGCGCGACCCCTCGTAAAACACATCGCGCCTCGCTGATAGTCCGCAAGATGTGACCTTTATTTGGACAGCTAGCGTATTCCTTTTTGTTTCCCTCTCTCTCTTCCTTTTACCACTCAAAGGACGCAATAATTAATTAGAATTGCCCTCTACGCAATCAATTAGAAACAAAACACGAAATTCACTTTTGGCGCACCGGAGTAACTTGATAGAGTGCTAACATCTCCGTCTTTATCAAAGAAATAATATATTCCTTCATTGTAAAGTCTATTTCAAATCACTATTATATCACTCTGAATACGATATAATAGTCATATGATTCTTACACATATTATACACAATTATTTCAATAGCTTTTCAAATAAATAATCAAATTAAAAACCACAAATATTACTATCGGGGTATATAGAATACGTTTCGATATATCAAAAACATTTCGAGTCAGCGTGACGTCACGCATTAAAACTTGGTGTTACTTTACCAACCCAACTTGAAACTACGCATTTTCCGGAATCGTAACTTCGCTGTTAAATTACTTTCGGAGCATTTCCTACTTTTACCACGATTGACACCTTATGTAACATTACACTATACAGGGTGTTACAAAAAGGTACGGCAAAACTTTCAGGAAACATTCCTCACACACAAATAAAGAAAATATGTTATGTGGACATGTGTCCGGAAACGCTTACTTTCCATGTTAGAGCTCATTTTATTACTTCTCTTCAAATCACATTAATCATGGAATGGAAACACACAGCAACAGAACGTACCAGCGAGACTTCAAACACTTTGTTACAGGAAATGATCAAAATGTCCTCCGTTAGCGAAGATACATGCATCCACCCTCCGTCGCATGGAATCCCTGATGCGCTGATGCAGCCCTGGACAATGGCGTATTGTATCACAGCCGTCCACAATACGAGCACGAAGAGACTCTACATTTGGTACCGGGGTTGCGTAGACAAGAGCTTTCAAATGCCACCATAAATGAAAGTCAAGAGGGTTGAGGTCAGGAGAGCGTGGAGTCCGAATCTGTTGTTGAGAAGCGTACGAACACTTCGACTGAAATGTGCAGGAGCTCCATCGTGCATGAACCACATGTTGTGTCGTGCTTGTAAAGGCACATGTTCTAGCAGCACAGGTAGAGTATCACGTATGAAATCATGATAACGTGCTCCATTGAGCGTAGGTGGAAGAACATGGGGCCCAATGAAAACATCACCAACAATGCCTGCCCAAACGTTCACAGAAAATCTGTGTTGATGACGTGATTGCACAATTGCGTGCGGATTCTCGTCAGCCCACACATGTTGATTGTGAAAATTTACAATTTGATCACGTTGGAATGAAGCCTCATCCGTAAAGAGAACATTTGCACTAAAATGAGGGTTGACACATTGTTGGATGAACCATTCGCAGAAGTGTACCCGTGGAGGCCAATCAGCTGCGGATAGTGCCTGCACACGCTGTACATGGTACGGAAACAACTGGTTCTCCCGTAGCACTCTCCATACAGTGACGTGGTCAACGTTACCTTGTACAGCAGCAACTTCTCTGACGCTGACGTTAGGGTTATCGTTAACTGCACGAAGAATTGCCTCGTTCATTGCAGGTGTCCTCATCGTTCTAGGTCTTCCCTAGTCGCGAGTCATAGGCCGGAATGTTCCGTGCTCCCTAAGACGCCGATCAATTCCGTGCTCCCTAAGACGCCGATCAATTGCTTCGAACGTCTTCCTGTCGGGACACCTTCGCTCTGGAAATCTGTCTCGATACAAACGTACCGCGTCACGGCTATTGCCCCGTGCTAATCCATACATCAAATGGGCATCTGCCAACTCCGCATTTGTAAACATTGCACTGACTGCAAAACCACGTTAGTGATGAACACTAACATATTGATGCTACGTACTGATGTGCTTGATGCTAGTACTGTAGAGCAATGAGTCGCATGTCAACACAAGCACCGAAGTCAACATTACCTTCCTTCAATTGGGCTAACTGGCGGTGAATCGAGGAAGTACAGTACATACTGACGAAACTAAAATGAGCTCTAACATGGAAATTAAGCGTTTCCGGACACATGTTCACATAACATCTTTTCTTTATTTGTGTGTGAGGAATGTTTCCTGAAAGTTTGGCCGTACCTATTTGTAACAGCCTGTAGATGATAGTCCTTGTGAGTCACAACTGGCAGTATACTACTGCTGGCTGGAATCATATCCATCCATTTACATGACAGGTTAGAGGTAATGGGATAAGGTGACCAATTATCATTTAGCTTGCGAAGAAGACGTTATCTACGCGGTGTGAGTTTTATTTGGAAAATGACATTACTCAAACCGGTTAGCTCATTTGCAACTATTGCGATAAATGTGTTATGCAATTTATGGAAACGTAAAATCTGAATCCGGATGGCCGATGTAAATTTAAATGAGCGCATATTGATTTCGGGTACTGTGCTTAGACTTCTGTGTAATACCATATATGTCTGGCTTCTCTCCTATAGAGATGTAAGACATCGTCGAAGCCGACTCCATTAGACCTTCGCTATTGCAAGTCACCTAAGTACCTCTCGCTTCAATGAGATTGTGTCCTTAGCCATTTGCTGGCAAGAAGAGAGTAATGTTATTATAGACCCCAGTAGCATAGGCTCGTCTGCTGAACTGCGCACTAAACAGAAATATTAATGCGAAGACGGTTTCACTATCAAACGAAAAGATTGCGATTCACTCACAAATATAAGCGACGTAAGGAAAACTATTAGCGGAACTGAACGACTGAGTGGAATATGCTGGTGTAATGGGATATTGAACCAAGAGCTAGAAGTAAATGTAGCTATTAATACTACCAATGAAAGTTATGAAGCAGAATGTCACGCATAAAGCAGCCAGCAACAATTACAACACTCCTAAGACTGATGCTCAGGAGAATGTAACGTCCAATTTAACACAGATGGTAGGAACTGACAGACTTACATGAATGCAGTACTCGTGGTAACGAGGACTTTGGTTTCATCCAAAGTTACGTGTGAGTCGGGCGTCAGATGGAAAATTCATTGATATGTTTATGACCGACCATGATACTGAGTCCTTCTGATATAATCTCCCATGCAGCTTCAGTTTCTTTCCTCTCATATTTGGTATTTGGCAGCTGCAACAGAGTGACAATCCTCTAAATGTTACCAAAAAACGGGTAACGTAACACGCTAAATTAGGGTAAACGCGTTATCATGTAATATACCTAAAAGGAATGACAATATGAATTTAAAGAAGAATGAGATGATGAAAGTGCATTGAGATAATGAAAGTGAAAAGCTTAATGAAGCTATTGTATGTGGAGTTTTAAGAAAGGCTCCTATAGCACTTAATTTCATTCGCCGATGGTACCAGAATAGAGCGTGACAGATTTTTTTTCTTACAAGGGTATGTCTGTTAAGCCTTACCCACTTTCTGGCTATGTATAGCATCAGCATGGCCTTAAGTAAGGACCAAGGAACTGTTAGAGAGTCAATCCGTGGTACTACTGTTGTTCTTGTCGCCTCTTGTCTAAAGAATGGTGTCATGCAGCTTCCCACAGTAGTCTTATGAGAGCTTTATTGTTTCTTCGTAACCACAAGAAGCGACATTCATTTGAGTCCACTTATTGTGATCATACCTTGATCTACCTGCACGATTTTATAATCCGCGCTCCACTTTAACACTCACTCATTCCTCTTTTACTTATCTGATGATGCCTTGACGATTCATGATGCATACTTTAACAGATCCCACCTTTTATTCGCTTTTTATTATAAAATTGTTATTCACTCCCCAGTTCGATTGAGTTCCCCTATGCAAGCCACGCACTCTCCTCGAGAACCAGAATTCAAAATCATCCATTCTCTACCGTCCAGAACTCTTAATCGTCCGCATTTCATTACTGTACAAGGCTAGGCTACAGACAAATAGCTTCAACTAAGACCACCTGGCAATAAAATTTATTTTCTTTGTTAGCAAATTTTTGCTTTTGGCTTTCTCAGTTTTATTTCTTCTGTTCTTCACCACCCATACTTTTCTGCTCAAACAGCAAAACTCACTTCTTACTTTCAGTGTCATTTCCTTATCCATTTCTCTCCGTAACTCTTGATTTAATTTTACTGCATTTTATTACCTTACTTTTACTTTTATTAATATTCACCTAACAGTGTCTTTTCAAGACATTGCCCATTTCGTTCAACTGACAGTCCAAATAAAGTGCCGTCTCTGACAGAACTGCACTGTCATCAAATAAACTTAAAGTTTTATTTTTTCTCCCTCAACTAAAATCTCCATTCCAAGTTTCTCTTTCTTTTCCGTATTGCTTTCTGAATGCACACACTGAATAACATGTGGAATAGGCTAAAAACCTCCGATTCCCGTCTCGTATGTTATCCCTGATACCTACAGAAATTCAAATGCTATGAATGTACGTTTGCTTTGCTCCTGTCTGTCTCCTAAGTTGTAGTGTCAGTAATGGTTCGTGCGCCTCTACATTTCTCCTGAACCTAAGCTGATCTTCTGCCAGCCTTATCACTAATTCGTGTTAGTTATTTTCCAACCATTCACACTTCTTTGACATTTTCCCACTTTGGAAGAGGGATGATTATATGTTTCTTTAAGTCTGAGAGTATGTATCGGGCCTTGTACGTCTTACTTATCAGCTGAACAGTCGTTTTCATGCTTCTCACAATGATCCCAATAACTCTAAAGAAGTATTGTCTGCTCCAGGTGTCCTTTTTCGACGTATGTCTTTCATTGCACTGTGAAATACACAGTATAATGTGCCCTTGTTATCCTCATCTAATTCCTCTTTCCCTTCGATAATATTAAAGTTGATATCCTTTATTGAACACATCTATACCGTTTACACCGGTTTCAGTCGTTCCTCCTTTGCTTCATACTGTCTCGCAATCTAAATTCTAGATATTCATACTGACGGTTATATGGGTGTTGGATTCGTGTTTATCTGACTACATTACGTTCAATAAGTTGTTCTCCCACGTTCCTATTTTCTTAGTTATAATTACGCCACCTCCTGAGAAATTTCTTCTAGCTTTCAGCTGTTGAAAGAACCCATACAAAAAACTCTACTCCCTGATCACACTAATTCACATGTGCAGGAATACATGTTTCAGAGGGCAGTACCTAATCAGGACTCACCAGCCCACCTAGCTAGTCCCCCTCCAAGTGACATGGGGCTCTGTGGCTGAGGAGTGTGGCAGCTGCATACAGTGACGTAGATGTGTGTGGGCTTTTTTGGTTGCCACGTACATAATTTCATTACACCAGATTCCCTCACATTCTGATACCCAGCATAATAACACATATTTCCGCACTGGTTTTAAATGATGTTGGGCATCCTGACTGGACTGGACAATGTGTGCAAAATCTGGTCGCCGTCTTTTGACAAGCGGAAGGCATACGACACAACATGGCGACATCACATCCTCTCTACGTTTCATGGTTGGGGTCTTTGGGGTCGCTTCGTTCCTTCCGTGTGCAAGTTGCGGCCTCCCATAGTTCCTCCCGAGTTCAGGAGAACTGGATACTGTAAGGATCTGTCTTAAGTGTCTGCCTCTTTTTCATTGCAGTTAATGGGCTCGCTGCGGCGGTGGGAACGTCTGTCTCATCTTCCTTGTATGCTGACGACTTCTGCCTAATACTATAGCTCCACTGGCATTACAGCTGCTGAACGGCAACTGCAGGGCGCTATCCGAAAGGTGCAGTCTTGGGCTGTAGCGCATGGCTTCCAGTTTTCGACTGCCAAGACCTGCGTTATGCATTTCTGCCGGCGACGCACTGTTCACCCCGAGCCATGGCTTTATCTTGACGGCGAACCTCTTGCTGTGATGGAGATGCATCGGTTTTTGGGACTGGTTTTCGATACCTGGTTGACTTAGTTGCCTCATATTCGGCAGCATAAACAAACATGCTGGCGGCATCTTAACGCTCTTCGTTGCTTGTGTCACACCAGCTGGTGTACCGATTGGTCTACCTTTCTACAGCTGTACCAAGCGTTAATTCAGTCCCATCTAGATTGTGGGAGCCTGGCTTACGGTTTTGCATCCCCTTCCTCATTGCGGTTGCTGGACCCCATTCTTCACAGCGGGATCTGACTCGCCACTGGAGCTTTCCGGACAAGCCCTGTCAGCAGCATACTTGTGGAGGCAGGTGTCCCGTCATTGCGGTTCCGGCGCCAACGATTATTGGCAGCTTATGCTACACACGTTTGTAGCTTGCCCAGGCATCCCAATTTTCATCTTCTGTTCCCTCAGTTGGTCGTCCATCATCTGGAATAGCGACCCTGGTCAGGGCGTACGATCGCGTTTCGCGTCACAGCTCTTCTCTCTGGACTTGAGGTTTTCCATCTTCCACCTCTTTTCTAGGCCCCTCTGCGTATACCCCCGTGGTGCGTGCCCCGCCCGTGCCTTCGGCTCGATTTGGCACAGGGCCCAAAGGACCCAGTCCCTCCTGAGGCCCACCGCCGCTGCTTTCTTTCAATCCTTGCCGCGTTTCAAGGCTCTGACAATGTCTTTAATGATGTTTCAATGGTTGCTGGTCGTGTCGGTTATGTTTTTAATCTAGGGGGTCATTATGAACAACACTCATTGCCAGCTGGCTGCAGTGTTTTCAATGCCGAGCTAGTCGCCATGTCTCGCGCCCTAGAGTATATCCGCTCCTGCTCAGGTGAGTCCTTCGTTATCTGTATCGACTCCCTGAGCGGTTTACGAGCTATCGATCAGTGTTTCCCTCGATCTCGTCTGGTGATGGCTATCCAGGATTACCTCCCTACTCTTTCCCATTGTGGCCGCTCTGTGGTCTTTGTGTGGACCCCACGTCATTTAGGCATCCCGGAAAATGAACGTGTTGACACGCTGACCAAACAGGCTGTCAGTGCACCAGCCTTGGAAATTGGCTTTTCGGAGAGTGACCTTAGTTCAGGTCTGTGGCATAAGGTACTTCGCACCTGTGGTGAAGAATGACGCGCCCTTCCTTCACCCAACAAACTTCGTTCCATCAAGGAGGCTACCGGTGCGTGGCGCTCCTCCTTGCGGGTCTCTCGCAAGGACTCTGTTGTCTTCTGCCGGCTGCGCATTGGCCACGCCTGAATAACGCACAGGTGTTTATTGCGCCGCGAGGACCCACCTTTATGCTCTGCGGGTCAGCTTTGAGTGTGGTCCACATCTTGCTCGACTGCCCGCTTTTAACTCCGCTCAGGCAGACGCTTGCGCTGCCTGATACGCTTCCTGCACTTTTATCGGATGACCTTGCGATGGCAGGCTTAGTTTTGAGTTTTATTCGTGCAGGGGGTTTTTATCGCTTGATCTAAGTGTTTGTCCTTTTTTTGTGTTGAGTCTGGCCTTTGGCCTACGATTTTAGACTGGGGTTTTTAGTGCGTTTCTTGTTGGTGGGCTTTTCCTTTTTTTGTTTCTATGTTCGGCCAACCAGTGTCACACTCGGTGTGATTTTAATTCCTTTCTTGTCCTGCGTCGTCTCTATTCATCTCCATTGTTTGCCTTTATTCCTTGTGGGTGTTTCAGGTCCATGGAAAACGGGACCGATGGCCCTAGTAGTCTGGTCCCTTCAGTCCCACAAACCAACGAACCAACCTAATTTACAACACACCAGAAATTATTTCATCGCGTTCTGGTTACAGCCTCATTACCAATAGGAAGATCTTCTGCGGTATCACATTGTACCATATACCGTAACAGCAGCCTCTTCTTTTCAAACCAATTTTTTTAAAAAAAATTTAATGTTACTACGAAGTGCTGCATTCTTTAAAGGATGGACATACACTGCTGGAAATAGAAAAAAGAACACCGTGAATTCATTGTCCCAGGAAGGGGAAACTTTATTGACACATTCCTGGGGTCAGATACATCACATGATCACACTGACAGAACCACAGGCACATAGACACAGGCAACAGAGCATGCACAATGTCGGCACTAGTACAGTGTATATCCACCTTTCGCAGCAATGCAGGCTGCTATTGTCCCATGGAGACGATCGTAGAGATGCTGGATGTAGTCCTGTGGAACGGCTTGCCATGCCATTTCCACCTGGCGCCTCAGTTGGACCAGCGTTCGTGCTGGACGTGCAGACCGCGTGAGACGACGCTTCATCCAGTCCCAAACATGCTCAACGGGGGGACAGATCCGGAGATCTTGCTGGCCAGGGTGGTTGACTTACACCTTCTAGAGCACGTTGGGTGGCACGGGATACATGCGGACGTGCATTGTCCTGTTGGAACAGCAAGTTCCCTTGCCGGTCTAGGAATGGTAGAACGATGGGTTCGATGACGGTTTGGATGTACCGTGCACTATTCAGTGTCCCCTCGACGATCACCAGTGGTGTACGGCCAGTGTAGGAGATCGCTCCCCACACCATGGTGCCGGGTGTTGGCCCTGTGTGCCTCGGTCGTATGCAGTCCTGATTGTGGCGCTGACCTGCACGGCGCCAAACACGCATACGACCATCATTGGCACCAAGGCAGAAGCGACTCTCATCGCTGAATCACGGCAAATAGTGGGAAAAGCAGGCGCCAGGTTGAGATTCATAGGAAGAATTCTAAGAAAATGTGACTCATCGACGAAAGAAGTAGCTTACAAAACGCTTGTTCATCCGATTCTTGAGTATTGCTCATCAGTATGGGACCCTTACCAGGTTGGATTAATAGAAGAGATAGACATGATCCAGCGAAAAGCAGCGCGATTCGTCATGGGGACATTTAGTCAGCGCGAGAGCGTTACGGAGATGCTGAACAAGCTCCAGTGGCGGACACTTCTAAAAAGGCGTTACGCAATACGGAGAGGTTTATTATCGAAATTACGAGAGAGCACATTCCGGGAAGAGATGGGCAACATATTACTACCGCCCACATATATCTCGCGTAATGATCACAACGAAAAGATCCGAGAAATTAGAGCAAATATGGAGACTTACAAGCAGTCGTTCTTCCCACGCACAATTCGTGAATGGAACAGGGAAGGGGGGATCAGATAGTGGTACAATAAGTACCCTCCGCCACACACCGTAAGGTGGCTCGCGGAGTATAGATGTAGATGTAGATGTAGAAGACGACACGTCTCCATTCGTCCCTCCATTCACGCCTGTCGCGACACCACTGGAGGCGGGCTGCCCGATGTTGGGGCGTGAGCGGAAGACGGCCTAACGGTGTGCGAGACCGTAGCCCAGCTTCATGGAGACGGTTGCGAATGGTCCTCGCCGATACCCCAGGAGCAACAGTGTCCCTAATTTGCTGGGAAGTGGCGGTGCGGTCCCCTACGGCACTGCGTAGGATCCTACGGTCTTGGCGTGCATCCGTGCGTCGCTGCGGTCCGGTCCCAGGTCGACGGGCACGTGCACCTTCCGCCGACCACTGGCGACAACATCGATGTACTGTGGAGACCTCACGCCCCACGTGTTGAGCAATTCGGCGGTACGTCCACCCGGCCTCCCGCATGCCCACTATACGCCATCGCTCAAAGTCCGTCAACTGCACATACGGTTCACGTCCACGCTGTCGCGGCATGCTACCACTGTTAAAGACTGCGATGGAGCTCCGTATGCCACGGCAAACTGGCTGACACTGACGGCGGCGGTGCACAAATGCTGCGCAGCTAGCGCCATTCGACGGCCAACACCGCGGTTCCTGGTGTGTCCGCTGTGCCGTGCGTGTGATCATTGCTTGTACAGCCCTCTCGCAGTGTCCGGAGCAAGTATGGTGGGTCTGACACACCGGTGTCAATGTGTTCTTTTTTCCATTTCCAGGAGTGTATTTTTGTTACGTCTCACGAACATTTTATCACTTGTCGTGGGTTAACGGACACTGGGATCTAGCCCTATTGCCGTGATCTGTATTGGTTATAGTTCATTGCCATAACTTAAAACCTTCTATCACTGCTCGTGGAACACTTAAGCGATGCCATCTTTTGGAATTGACTGTTCTTGTATATGACTTTAGGCTGGTCTAAGATTTTCAAATTTCTCAAGCGGTCTACAGCTATGTTGTTCAATCAACTCGCCTATCATGATTATATTAAGTTCATTATGCTGGTCTCTGTTTCTAGTCGTTCGGCGTTTTTTCAAAATGGGTCTCATTGTATGACTTGAAGTGTTTTTATATTTGTCTGTCATACTATGGCACAGGACGAACTTCTGTATGTCATGGCCTTAATCATGAGAGCTTTATAAAGTATTATTTTCGTGCTTACGTTGCATGAATTAGTATGATCGTAGCAATGGGTATAGGACATGAATAAGTCTGATCAATTTCTCTCTTTTCGCTTGTACGCGTGACATGAATATAAATTTACTGTCTAATAAGACACTTAGGTATCTGACCTGGATGGCCAACTGTTTCTCTGTGTTACTGATTCGCAGTCTGTGCCACAAGTGTGGTCTTCTTCTGGTAAACATGACTGAGCTATTCTTATACTCAGGTAGATGTACCACGTTACATTCTGTCCAGTGCTCGTATGGTCTTCTTCTGGTAAACATGACTGAGCTATTCTTATACTCAGGTAGATGTACCACGTTACATTCTGTCCAGTGCTCTGTGGTAGTTAGTTTCCTCTGAAGGCGGTGTATCGCTGCGTTCAGTGTCCCAGAAACGACTTACTAAATGCTTTAGCTTTCATGTTTACGTTTTGCTAACAGTCCTGTAAAAGAGTCTGATTTATTAGCTACCAGGTATTGTGAATGTGGTTCAAGTTCTTTTTATTTTTTCTCTTTGTTACACCACACACAAAATAATGACGATGGTAGTCACTATTAATTCTTTATTCATCACAGTGTGTGGATATAGTCAGCTACTATTATTTTATTATGTAAGATCTAGGCGACGAATGTTTTTGTCGCAACTACAGCAATTATGGTTGCCTAGGTGGACGCTGCCGTTGAGGACTGCGTCTATGCAGAAATGGAGGAGAGGGCAGCCGAGGGCCTCAGGAGCCGTGCCTTTACCTCTGCTTCCTCTTTATGAAGAGAGCGTCTCTTTGATATTTGAGTTATAGTTTTCATGTTTTTCGTACAGTTTTCTCTTATGTTCCAGTTGTATTTGTCAAGTTCTCTTTGTTCTTTTTCTCCAATTTTTATTTCAGTTCACAATTTAATTAACAGCATTTGGTCGCACAAAAAAAAATAAATCTTCGTTTTTCATCAACTGCTGTCACGTTTTTTGAATGTTGCTGAAAAATTACATGTTACTGAAAAATTACATTTGACGAATGTACTTGCTAAGATATTCCTATTCCTGTCTTTACAAGCAATCAACAACTGACGCTACACAGTTCCAAAAGTAATCTAAGGTAGCAATTCTAAATAAGATAGCCTCTGGCTACAAGGATAGTAGCTCTTATCCTCGTTACATGATCGATTTAGTAACTGCTAGTCCCACGTACTTCCCCCATGAACCATGGACCTTGCCGTTGGTGGGGAGGCTTGCGTGCCTCAGCGATACAGATGGCCGTACCGTAGGTGCAACCACAACGGAGGGGTATCTGTTGAGAGGCCAGACAAACATGTGGTTCCTGAAGAGGGGCAGCAGCCTTTTCAGTAGTTGCAGGGGCAACAGTCTGGATGATTGACTTATCTGGCCTTGTAACATTAACCAAAACGGCCTTGCTGTGCTGGTACTGCGAACGGCTGAAAGCAAGGGGAAACTACGGCCGTAATTTTTCCCGAGGGCATGCAGCTTTAATGTATGATTAAATGATGATGGCGTCCTCTTGGATAAAATATTCCGGAGGTAAAATAGTCCCCCATTCGGATCTCCGGGCGAGGACTACTCAAGAGGACGTCGTTATCAGGAGAAAGAAAACTGGCATTGTACGGATCAGAGCGTGGAATGTCAGATCCCTTAATCGGGCAGGTAGGTTAGAAAATTTAAAAAGGGAAATGGATAGGTTAAAGTTAGATATAGTGGGAATTAGTGAAGTTCGGTGGCAGGAGGAACAAGACTTTTGGTCAGGTGATTACAGGGTTATAAATACAAAATCAAATAGGGGTAATGCAGGAGTAGGTTTAATAATGAATAAAAAAATAGGAGTGCGGGTTAGCTACTACAAACAGCATAGTGAACGCATTATTGTGGCCAAGATAGACACAAAGCCCATGCCTACTACAGTAGTACAAGTTTATATGCCAACTAGCTCTGCAGATGATGAAGAAATTGATGAAATGTATGACGAGATAAAAGAAATTATTCAGGTAGTGAAGGGAGACGAAAATTTAATAGTCATGGGTGACTGGAATTCGTCAGTAGGAAAAGGGAGAGAGGGAAACATAGTAGGTGAATATGGATTGGGGGGAAGAAATGAAAGAGGAAGCCGCCTTGTAGAATTTTGCAGAGAGCATAACTTAATCATAGCTAACACTTGGTTCAAGAATCATAAAAGAAGGTTGTATACCTGGAAGAATCCTGGAGATACTAATAGGTATCAGATAGATTATATAATGGTAAGACAGAGATTTAGGAACCAGGTTTTAAATTGTAAGACATTTCCAGGGGCAGATGTGGATTCTGACCACAATCTATTGGTTATGAACTGCAGATTGAAACTGAAGAAACTGCAAAAAGGTGGGAATTTAAGGAGATGGGACCTGGATAAACTGAAAGAACCAGAGGTCGTAGAGAGTTTCAGGGAGAGCATAAGGGAACAATTGACAGGAATGGGGGAAAGAAATACAGTAGAAGAAGAATGGGTAGCTCTGAGGGATGAAGTAGTGAAGGCAGCAGAGGATCAAGTAGGTAAAAAGACGAGGGCTAATAGAAATCCTTGGGTAACAGAAGAAATATTGAATTCAATTGATGAAAGGAGAAAATATAAAAATGCAGTAAATGAAGCAGGCAAAAGGGAATACAAACGTCTCAAAAATGAGATCGACAGAAAGTGCAAAATGGCTAAGCAGGGATGGCTAGAGGACAAATGTAAGGATGTAGAGGCTTGTCTCACTAGGGGTAAGATAGATACAGCCTACAGGAAAATTAAAGAGACCTTTGGAGAGAAGAGAATCACTTGTATGAATATCAAGAGCTCAGATGGCAACCCAGTTCTAACCAAAGAAGGGAAGGCAGAAAGGTGGAAGGAGTATATAGAGGGTTTGTACAAGGGCGATGTACTTGAGGACAGTATTATGGAAATGGAAGAGGATGTAGATGAAGATGAAATGGGAGATAAGATACTGCGTGAAGAGTTTCACAGAGCACTGAAAGACCTGATTCGAAACAAGGCCCCGGGAGTAGACAAAATTCCATTAGAACTACTGATGGCCTTGGGAGAGCCAGTCATGACAAAACTCTACCATCTGGTGAGCAGGATGTATGAGACAGGCGAAATACCCACAGACTTCAAGAAGAATATAATAATTCCAATACCAAAGAAAGCAGGTGTTGACAGATGTGAAAATTACCGAACTATCTGTTTAATAAGTCACAGCTGCAAAATACTAACGCGAATTCTTTACAGACGAATGGAAAAACTGGTAGAAGCGGACCTCGGGGAAGATCAGTTTGGATTCCGTAGAAATGTTGGAACACGTGAGGCAATACTAACCTTACGACTTACCTTAGAAGAAAGATTAAGAAAAGGCAAACCTACGTTTCTAGCATTTGTAGACTTAGAGAAAGCTTTTGACAATGTTAACTGGAATACTCTCTTTCAAATTCTGAAGGTGGCAGGGGTAAAATACAGGGAGCGAAAGGCTATTTACAATTTGTACAGAAACCAGATGGCAGTTATAAGAGTCGAGGGACATGAAAGGGAAGCAGTGGTTGGGAAAGGAGTGAGACAGGGTTGTAGCCTCTCCCCGATGTTATTCAATCTGTATATTGAGCAAGCAGTAAAGGAAACAATAGAAAAATTCGGAGTAGGTATTAAAATTAATGGAGAAGAAGTAAAAACTTTGAGGTTCGCCGATGACATTGTAATTCTGTCAGAGACAGCAAAGGACTTGGAAGAGCAGTTGAACGGAATGGACAGTGTCTTGAAAGGAGGATATAAGATGAACATCAACAAAAGCAAAACGAGGATAATGGAATGTAGTCAAATTAAATCGGGTGATGCTGAGGGGATTAGATTAGGAAAGGAGACATAAAGTAGTAAAGGAGTTTTGCTATTTAGGGAGTAAAATAACTGATGATGGTCGAAGTAGAGAGGATATAAAATGTAGACTGGCAATGGCAATGAAATCGTTTCTGAAGAAGAGAAATTTGTTAACATCGAGTATAGATTTAAGTGTCAGGAAGTCATTTCTGAAAGTATTTGTATGGAGTGTAGCCATGTATGGAAGTGAAACATGGACGATAACTAGTTTGGACAAGAAGAGAATAGAAGCTTTCGAAATGTGGTGCTACAGCAGAATGCTGAAGATAAGGTGGGTAGATCGCGTAACTAATGAGGAGGTATTGAATAGGATTGGGGAGAAGAGAAGTTTGTGGCACAACTTGACTAGAAGAAGGGATCGGTTGGTAGGACATGTTTTGAGGCATCAAGGGATCACAAATTTAGCATTGGAGGGCAGCGTGGAGGGTAAAAATCGTAGAGGGAGACCAAGAGATGAATACACTAAGCAGATTCAGAAGGATGTAGGTTGCAGTAGGTACTGGGAGATGAAGAAGCTTGCACAGGATAGAGTAGCATGGAGAGCTGCATCAAACCAGTCTCAGGACTGAAGACCACAACAACAACAACAGTCCCACATACACCTAAAGTACACATCTAATCGATGTTAGGCATTACTTTTTCACATCACAGCTGGCCGTCAACCGAATTGCAAACATGCAATCCCCGCGTCTCCAGCGATACACGCAACGACACCTCACTGGTGGGACATTTTGCGTGGTGTTGTGGATGTGTGTCTTGTGCACTTGTCATTCTGTTGACAGCCAGCCGCGATTCAGAAAAATAATACCCAACATCGATTCGATGTGTACTTGAGGCGCTGTCATAAAATCGATCATGTAATGGAAAATATAGATATATTCACACTGGACACTGGTGTCGAAAATTAAAGCAACAAACCGCTGCTTCACCGTCCTGTGTCTGATTCACGATATAATCATACAAACTGTCAACCAGATGTCTGTACGATCTTTTTTTTGCACGGAAGATGACATTCCTGTCAATGGACAACCATGCCACCGACTTCGTCAGGGCACGCATGAAACGGAGTAATGTTTGCCGGGTAGCCCCACATCCGCAATCGCTATGTACACAGTCACAGACAGTGCAGTATGGCACAGAGAAGATGTCTACCAGACTCTCTGTGCGGTGGAGAGCCGTAGAAAGAAAGGAAGCAGAACAGTAACAAACTGATTTGCCTCGATGGCTTAATGTCAATCGTTCTATTGTTTCTCGGATGTGGCGACAGTCTATACACTGATCCCAAAGACCAGGCCAGGCCAGACCACGTGTGACGTCAGAGGAAAGGACCGTAGTATGGCTGTAAGCGGACGACACTACCGTCTTAGTACTGCAAAGCAACTGGCGTGTGAGCTCGCAGCATTCACTGACGTGTTGTATCGAGGCAAACAGTGCCCAGAAGGCTTCGGCAGAGTGGCCTTTACTGTCGGAGACATGCTGTATGTCTATCTCTGACGCGTCTTCACAGAAGGGAACGTCTAGAGTGGAGTCATCAACTTGCCACCTGGACAGTCTAACAGCAGACCAATGTCGTTTCCTCAGATGAGTCCGGATTTAGTCTGGAGAGTGATTCTCGACGGATTCGCATCTGGAGAGAACGTGGAAAGGTCGACGAGGATCCCTAACTAAGTGGGCAGGTATTATGTTTACCGCACGAACCCCTATTCATGAAATAGTACAGGTGAATAGGCAAAGTTTAACAGCTGTCATTTATCGTGACGAGTTTGAGACCTCATCTGCAGTTGCTGAGAGGTTTTTTGGGCCCAGACGTCGTAGTGATGGATGATAATGCCCGGCCCCGTATAGCATGGATGTTTGATGTTTTCTTGGAAACGGAAGATATTGCGCGCATGGCGTGGCCTGCTCGCTCTCCCGATTTGAATTCCTTAAGAGTTGTCTGGAATGCACTAGTTAGATGGCTTGCATTACGTCAGCATTCACCAACCACTAGCCAGCAGTGCGAGCAGTTCTGCAGGAAGAATTGGTGTTACTGCCTCAACATGAGACTGACATCATTCAAAGCATGCCCCGTCATTGTCAGACATGTAATGCTGCCAGAGGTGGTTACACCTCATACTGAATAAAATAACCACTGGTGGGAATGTGTGTGCACATCCGTTAAGTTGGAAAAAAAAACGAAGAACATTTTTGTCTACCGTTATGCATCTCGCAGTTGTTTGCGTTCTGTATGTTTTACATTGTTTCTGCTTTACTTTGACCTGTTTATAATGTTTTGTGATGTAATATTAGTAATTTTCTCCTCACAAACATTAATATACGCTCAATATTAAACGCCTGATGGCCTAAAGTTATCGAACAACTCTAAAGTAAAAGAATTGAACCATCGCATAGCAGCGACAGAGTCTATTATTCTTTATCTTTGCCGTTCTTGCGCGGTGCCTGTAAATCTCTATGCACATGTATTGATTAATGGTATAAAAAAGAATTCTGTTGATTCAAGACAAATGAGGCTTTGGCGCCTCACCTTTTACTGTTTGTATTCTATGAAAGGCGGACGCGGACTTGCTGCGTTCCGCAACCGTATTTTATATTTTATGTGAAAATATTGAGTGAATATGCTAATTGTTATATTTTTTCAATCAGAGAACATGTAGTTTCTTGTAACTGATTACGAACAGACAGCATCAAGAGGACATTTTGACTGTTATGTATAAAGTATTTAACCTCAATGGTCATCTATTGTAATTTAATATGAAAAGGTACGTAGCATTAATTCATCACCAGAAATTACGATCACGCTGATAGGGCAAACGCAGCATGAGGCAGAAGGAACATTATCGTTTTCCTGTTATTTCTGAGCCAATTTTTTTTCAATTGTGTAGTGATGCATTTCTTTTAAAGTCCATAAATCTTCTGGTCCCTTAGCGTTATTTCGGGTATGACTACATCGCGAATATAAAAAAGCACAGCAACGATAATGTTTCTCTTATTCAGGTATTTAATGCTCAACGTATGTTATTATAATAGTGTAATCAATCCCTGATTCTGTTGCCAAGTGGCCCACGAAAATATTCGCTTTTTCGACATTTTTTCAAAAAAAAAAAATAAAAAAAAATAACAAATCTTTTTTTTTGCCCCCCCCCCCTCCAAGAGCAACGCTACAGTGACTAAATAATCGCAAACTTGCAAAATTTCCTTTTATTGCTTTAATTATGGACACCAGTATATGTATATTTTAGCCACAGGGTACACCATTATAATTAATCACCATATACAGTTGCCTTCCCGACATCCGCAACTACACTCCTGGAAATTGAAATAAGAACACCGTGAATTCATTGTCCCAGGAAGGGGAAACTTTATTGACACATTCCTGGGGTCAGATACATCACATGATCACACTGACAGAACCACAGGCACATAGACACAGGCAACAGAGCATGCACAATGTCGGCACTAGTACAGTGTATATCCACCTTTCGCAGCAATGCAGGCTGCTATTCTCCCATGGAGACGATCGTAGAGATGCTGGATGTAGTCCTGTGGAACGGCTTGCCATGCCATTTCCACCTGGCGCCTTAGTTGGACCAGCGTTCGTGCAGGACGTGCAGACCGCGTGAGACGACGCTTCATCCAGTCCCAAACATGCTCAATGGGGGACAGATCCGGAGATCTTGCTGGCCAGGGTAGTTGACTTACACCTTCTACAGCACGTTGGGTGGCACGGGATACATGCGGACGTGCATTGTCCTGTTGGAACAGCAAGTTCCCTTGCCGGTCTAGGAATGGTAGAACGATGAGTTCGATGACGGTTTGGATGTACCGTGCACTATTCAGTGTCCCCTCGACGATCACCAGTGGTGTACGGCCAGTGTAGGAGATCGCTCCCCACACCATGATGCCGGGTGTTGGCCCTGTGTGCCTCGGTCGTATGCAGTCCTGATTGTGGCGCTCACCTGCACGGCGCCAAACACGCATACGACCATCATTGGCACCAAGGCAGAAGCGACTCTCATCGCTGAAGACGACACGTCTCCATTCGTCCCTCCATTCACGCCTGTCGCGACACCACCGGAGGCGGGCTGCCCGATGTTGGGGCGTGAGCGGAAGACGGCCTAACGGTGTGCGGGACCGTAGCCCAGCTTCATGGAGACGGTTGCGAATGGTCCTCGCCGATACCCCAGGAGCAACAGTGTCCCTAATTTGCTGGGAAGTGGCGGTGCGGTCCCCTACGGCACTGCGTAGGATCCTACGGTCTTGGCGTGCATCCGTGCGTCGCTGCGGTCCGGTCCCAGGTCGACGGGCACGTGCACCTTCCGCCGACCACTGGCGACAACATCGATGTACTGTGGAGGCCTCACGCCCCACGTGTTGAGCAATTCGGCGGTACGTCCACCCGGCCTCCCGCATGCCCACTATACGCCCTCGCTCAAAGTCCGTCAACTGCACATACGGTTCACGTCCACGCTGTCGCGGCATGCTACCAGTGTTAAAGACTGCGATGGAGCTCCGTATGCCACGGCAAACTGGCTGACACTGACGGCGGCGGTGCACAAATGCTGCGCAGCTAGCGCCATTCGACGGCCAACACCGCGGTTCCTGGTGTGTCCGCTGTGCCGTGCGTGTGATCATTGCTTGTACAGCCCTCTCGCAGTGTCCGGAGCAAGTATGGTGGGTCTGACACACCGGTGTCAATGTGTTCTTTTTTCCATTTCCAGGAGTGTATTTACGAGCAAGATAGGCTAAGGAACATGGAATCTTCATTACAATGGCTTAGAGATGGTTACCAGAGATCCTGTCTGTGGCACATAGTTGAGGTTATGTGCAATTCATGAACTATGTGATCAAAAGTATTCGGACACATGGCTGAAAATGACTTACAAGTTCGTGGCGCCTTCCATCGGTAGTGCTGGAATTCAACAATATGGTGTTGCCCCCCCCCCCCCTTAGCCTTGATGACAACTTCCACTCTCGTAGGCCTACAATCAATCAAGTGCTAGAAGATTTCTAGGCGAATGATAGCCCTTTCTTCATGGAGTGCTGCATTGAGGAGAGGCATCGATGTCGGTTGGTGAGGCTTAGCACGAAGTCGGCGTTCCGAAACATCCTAAAGGTGTTCCATAGGATTCAGGTCAGGACTCTGTGCAGGCCAGTCCATTACAGGGATGTTACTGTCATGTAACCACTCCGCCACAGACCGTGCACTATGAACAGGTGCTCGATCGTGTTGAAAGATGCAATCGCCATCCCAGAATTGCTCTTCAACAGTGGGAAACAAGAAGGTGCTTAAAACATCAATGTAGGCCTGTGCTGTGTTAGTGCCACGCAATTCCATGAAGAACTCGACCACACCATAACACCACCGCCTCCGAATTTTACTGTTAGCACTACACACGCTGGCAGATGACGTTCACCAGGCATTCGCCATACCCACACCCTGCCATCGGATCGCCAAATTGTGTACCGTGTTTCGTTACTCCACACAACGTTTTTGCATTGTTCAATCGTCCAATGTTTACGCTCCTTACACCAAGCGAGGTGTCGTTTGGCAATTACCGGCGTGATGTGTGGCTTATGAGCAGCCGCTTGACCATGAAATCCAAGTTTTCTCACATACTGCCTAACTGTCATAGTACTTGCAGTGAATCCTTGTGCAGTTTGGAATTTCTGTGTGATAGTCTGAATAGATGTCTGCCTATTACACGTTACGACCCTCTTCAACTGTCGGCGGTCTCTGTCAGTCAACAGAGGAGGTCGGCCTGTAAGCTTTTGTGCTGTACATGTCTCTTGACGGCCGGCCGGTGTGGCCGAGTGGTTCTAGGCGCGCCAGTCTGGAACCGCGAAACCGCTACGAGCACAGGTTCGAATCCTGCCTCGGGCATGGATGTGTGTGATGTCCTTAGGTTAGTTAGGTTTAAGTAGTTCTAAGTTCTAGGGGACTGATGACCTCAGATGTTACGTCCCATAGTGCTCAGAGCCATTTTTTTGTCCCTTGACGTTTCCACTTCACTATCACGTAGGAAACAGTGGACCTAGGGATGTTTAGGAGTGTGGAAGTCTTGCGTACAGACGTATGACACAAGTGACACCCAATCACCTGACCACGTTCGATGTCCATGAGTTCCGCAGAGCGCCCCATTCTGCTCTAATGTCTAATGACTACTGAGTTTGCTGGTATGGGGTACCCGGCAGTAGGTGGCAGCACAATGCACCTAATATGAAAAACGTATGTTTCTGGGGGTGTCCGGCTACTTTTGATCACATAGTGCACCTCATTCACTTCAAAATTGCAAAATACATATAATACTGTGGTGCTCAACTTAACTTTATAGTTCTTATACTGCATTAGGTATGAAGTGACATGAAGCCCAATACCTGGAATGAATTTGGATAAAATTATAGCTTGAAGATTTGTTCATACTTGTGAACAATTTGTGTGACTTAATGACCATTAGACTTTTATTAGTGCGTTGGATAAAGTATCGATGGAAATTTGAGAAAGACTCCCGTAATCTTTCTCTTCCCATGAAGCTTCTTTCTATCTAGTACATGCGTACATATTTGTAAACTGTGCACTCTCTACCCATATAAATCAGCGAGCTTGTATATGAGGATAGGTTTGAAACATATTTCTTGTGATGTTCCCAGAGTCTCATTGAGTATCGTTATTTGTTTGGGAATATTGTTATGCAGTACTGTATTGTATTGTATTGAACTGGGAACCTAGAAATGACGCAGAGGCTTCGTCCCCGCCGTAGCCTCAGTGGTACACAACAACACAACAGGCTACTGCAGTCCACTCTCCCCCCGCCACCGCTCCACACCTAACCCAGGGGTATTGTGCTGTTGGGCCTCCAGTGGACCCCCACCCCCCACCCCCCGTGTGAACGTCTCACACCAGACGAGCGTAACCTCAATGTTTGCGTGGTAGAGTAATTTTGGTGTACGCGTACGCGAAGCAATCGCTGACATAGTGTAACCGAGGCGGAATATGGGGAACCAGCCCGCATTCTCCGGGGGAGTTGGAAATCCGCCTTGAAAACCATCCACAGACTGGCCGGCACACCGTACCTCGACTCTAATCCGCAAGGCGAATTCGTGCCGGGGACCGGCACGCCTTCCTGACGGGAAAGCAGTGCGTTAGACGGCACGGCTAACCAGGCGGGCTCGTCACGCAGTATTAGAATTTCTCAAGCCCAACCTCTCTTGGCGCACGGGGTGGCTAGGTTGAGGAACGAAAATTACAACGAATTAAAACCGCGAATGGCAGTCAGCTTGCCACGAAAGGTATTTGTTGTTCTTGTGGTCTTCAGTCCTGAGACTGGTTTGATGCAGCTCTCCATGATACTCTATCCTGTGCAAGCTTCTTCAACTCCCAGTACCTACTGCAACCTACATCCTTCTGAATCTGCTTGGTGTATTCAGCTCTCGGTCTCCCTCTACGATTTTTACCCTCCATGCTGCCCTCCAATACTAAATTGGTGATCCCTTGATACCTCAGAACATGTCCTACCAACCGATCCCTTCTTCTAGTCAAATTGTGCCACAAACTTCTCTTCTCCCAAATCCTATTCAATACCTCCTCATTAGTTATGTGATCTACCCATCTAATCTAGAGCATTCTTCTGTAGCACCACATTTAGAAAGCTTCTATTCTCTTCTTGTGAAACTATTTATCGTCCATGTTTCAATTCCATACATGGCTACACTCCATACAAATACTTTTAGAAATGACTTCCTGACACTTAAATCTATACTCGATGTTAACAAATTTCTCTTCTTCAGAAACGCTTTCCTTGCCATTGCCAGTCTACATTTTATATACTCTCTATTTCGACCATCATCAGTTATTTTGCTCCCCAAATAGCAAAACTCATTTACTACTTTAAGTGTCTCATTTTCACTATGCTGTTTGTAGTAGGTTACCCGCACTCCTATTTTTTATTCATTATTAAACCGACTCCTGCATTACCCCTAATTGATTTTGTATTTATAACCCTGTATTCGCCTGACCAAAAGTCTTGTTCCTCCTGCCACCGAACTTCACTAAATCCCACTATATCTAACTTTAACCTATCCATTTCCCTTTTTAAATTTTCTAACCTCTCTGCCCGGTTAAGGGATCTGACATTGCACGCTCCGATCCGTAGAACGCCAGTTTTCTTTCTCCTGATAACGACGTCCTCTAGAGTAGTCCCCGCCCGGAGATCCGAATGGGGGACTATTTTACCTCCGGAATATTTTACCCAAGAGGACGCCATCATCATTTATCCATACAGTAAAGCTGCATGCCCTCGGGAAAAATTACGGCCTTAGTTTCCCATTGCTTTCAGCCGTTCGCAGTACCAGCACAGCAAGGCCGTTTTGTTAAGTGTTACAAGGCCAGATCAGTCAATCATCCAGACTGTTGCCCCTGTAACTACTGAAAAGGCTGCTGCCCCTCTTCAGGAACCACGCGTTTGTCTGGCCTCTCAACAGATACCCCTCTGTTGTGGTTGCACCTACGGTACGGCTACCTGTATCGTTTAGGCACGCGAGCCCCCCACCGACGGCAAGGTCCATGGTTCATGGGGGGGGGGGGGGGGGAGGAGGAGGAGGTGTTTATCTCGCATTATTTTCAGGTATGGATAGCTGCATGATTCAGTGTGGATAATACATATCGATTAATGTGAAATTGCTACGTTTACTCCATCTAAACTTTGAAAGTTTTGGCTCTTTAAAGTCGTTTTGACTGACGTACCTCCTCTTTCCGAGATTATTCCCAAATAGTGATTTTAAACCTCTGTATACAGCCGCAGGTGTCGCGGAGATGCAGGATTGGACCACAGGCCAATACAAAATGATTTATCTATGTTATGCCTGGCTCTGATAATTTTTTTGGTATTCACTGAGTATGGCAGCTGTACTAATCCGATTTTGTTCATAATTTTAAATTAGACTGAGGCCATTTGCATACATCTCTTCTGCAATCTTGACGCAACAGATACACCATATACTGAATGCGATCAGAAACTCTAGGAGTACAAGTTGCTTGGCACAAATGGCATCCGACCACTGCCAACCCAAGAGACCCAAATAGGGGGAAGTAGTGGCTAACTCCGTTTTGGCGTTCGCCCAACTGCCGCGGAAAATACGAATGGACGATAGCACAATCCAAAGTTCACAGAAATATATCTGTCATTGAATCAAAAATACAAGATGAAATGGGGAGAAAAACTGTAGTATATGTTCTTTGAACTACTGGTACTTTGCTAGGCTAACAACACATCTCCCTTGTGCTACTCAGAGTACACGGATGGCATAAACTGAAGCCTCTTCTGATGTAAAGCTTGTTCAGGGAACAAAGTACTACTTTAAGAAGAACACAGACTACACGTTTAGTAGTTTTAAGATTTATCTTCCAGGTCAAGTGTAAAAAAAGAAACACATTACGCTAGATAAGACAAAATCGTAAGCAGCTGTCCGTTACTAACGATCAAGTGTTTGAAGCGACTAGGTAATATGGTAATAATATATCCATGAAAAATCATTCATAGAATCTTCTTGGATAACTTACGAGCTTTCTGAAAACTCATAATGCTTAACCACAATAAGAAAATTAAAAAAAACAACAAATATGAAAAGTAAACTGTCTTACTTTAGTCAAAAAACTTCAGGTACGGTATGTAATGGGACTATTAGGCGATTTGTTCTTACAGTGAACAGTGCTTCAGCAACCAACTGCAAAAAGGAAAATAAGTGTGCCAACATCCGCGCCAACAGGTAGTGGTAATATTGGCACCGAATCAAACTGGCCTCTTCTGCAACATAAAAAAAGAGACAAACATCATATTTTCGGACAACCACGGCAAATAAATTGTCGGAACGTTACAAATAAATATTACAAACAATTCCTGGTGGTCGTATGTATTTAATTTCAAAGAAATGTAATGTGTTAAAGGAAAAACAGTACTTTGCAGTACTTGGTGGAGTGTACGATGTTAACAGGAATAAATTAAAACAGTCATCCAAAACTCTGAGAGTCAATATGAATAAAGTGAAGCAAACAATTTTAGTGAGAGACATTCCTTAAAGTTATCATCTACTAGATTCTTTCTGTGTAGAAGACATTCAAAAAGCATCGCAATATCTACAGAAATATCTTCCAGTCAACTGCAAATGTAGTTTTTCCTGCATGTTTTGTATCTCTTGTGTTTACTACAAAAGCCCAATGATTTCTTCTGTCATAATTACGTGGTAATACTGTAATGGAGGTCCACTCTGCCACGAAACGCACCGCATTTTCAGTGATTGACTACATATGTAATGATCTTGGTATATAATTTGTACAGAACTAATTCTGTATTTAGTTTGCATTAAAGTGTAAATAAAATCTGATGTAATTTACTTGCAAAGTTTTGAGTAATTTGGACTATATGTAGTTTATATGTGTAGAAAACGCTTAGGTATAGCAAGAAAAGTTTCATCTGCGTAAAATTTTGTTGAGGAGGAAGCGCCAAAAAACGAGGTTACTCTATGATGGGACTCTCTAATGCAATTACTAACAAACAGCATGCGTCGTTTGATTAGTAAAAAGATAATAATTCCAGGATAAGGAAGAGTTTCCTGGTGGTGAAAGTCAGGAGATTTTATGTAGAAAGAATGACTGTAACGAGGAAAGTAAGAAGTACCGATTGAAACTTCCTGGAAGATTAACCTTTTTTCTTTTCACGTGAATAAAGTAAATGACAATCCTAGTCACGGGCGGCAGTGAAAACGAAGTTATCATCTGCATCACAATCCCCGCAGCACGCGGTGTCGCATCATGAATCTGGCATCAAACCATGTAATCTTCATCATATCTGCCATTGTGGGCGGCATGTATTTCTTCTTCGTCGACCATTCGAAGGACCATTATCTGAGACGGTTTCGGTGTTTACCATCGTCTTTTTTATTTTTTTATTTCTCTTATTTTTTTATATCACGTTAACATAATCCAGCCATAACTGGCGCCAAGAGGTGGGGGCCAGTTGTCTTCTCAGTGTGCAATATGTCAATGTGTTTGAACCGTGCAGTACTGTCTCTAGTCCTTCTGGTGCAGGAGTCTTCCCATTTCGGGAACACCCCAGCTGTCGGTCGTATTGTGAAAAACACTTCCTAAAAAATTCGAAAAGTAAGTCCTGTATTCGTATTACTCTGTATGAGCTGGTGTTGTTCTTGTAAATACATCCAATAATCCATCATGGACTTAATATCGTACGAAAACAAATATTTCGTCGCATGTCCAGCGATCCAGTTGACCGCATACGTCTTTCGTTTGGGAATAAAGTCTTGTTCCGTAGAAAAAGTACATACGATGTGATTTCTGTGTAGTTAGTGCGCCGAAGGAAGGCCAGTATTCGACGCGTCAGCATCCAGACGTCCCTCGCTGCGCCACACACTAAACCATGTTCTTCCGTTGCTAACAGTCCACAGTTTGCGCAAAGAGGAGTATCGACGATATTGATTGTATGTAATCAACTTTTGGCCACAAGTTTACGGTCTATAAAAATATACCACATCGACCTCGCTGCTGTTGACAGTAATGGAGTATGCACTGCACACCAAATGTGCTTCCAAGTTCTCGTCGGGTATTTGAATTCCATTATGTTGTGGCCATCGTGATCCATAAAGCACCGATAGATCTCCCGAGTCGTGGGTATTCTCGTAGAAGGTACTTTCAGACAAACATAACTATAATCAACAAGAAATGAGGCAATGTCTGCAAGAGAAGGCGAAATGTTGCCCACCGCTATCGGGGGGTTCGTACGAAGGCGGAACAAGCACTTCTATCAGAGCTGATATTACGGTATGCTTTCGTTGATGCCAATTTCGTATCATCGCTCGCATGTAAAGCGCCAAAGCTTTGTTTCGCACGTTTGTGCGGTTGAGGCCACCGTTTCGGAACTGTAGGGTTAACGTGTCATATTTGACCTTAAATAAAATCCCAGTACTAAGATAATAACCAAAGGCAGCCATGAGACGGTCTGCAATACCCTTCGGTAATGGTAGGATCTGCGCTAAATGGGGCAGTCTTGACGCTAGGTGAACGTTGGTGTACGCCACACATTGGATCATTTCAAAGGCTCTCGGTGAGTTGTTGCGTATCGTCAAACGAACATTCTGCAGAAGCAGCCGACAACTCGCCGCATCTGACCGCCGTAGTGAACGGGTAACTGTGATCCGCAGACATCTCAGCGATTCCACCGTCTGAAACGGTCCCGGTACGTCTTCTAGACCTCATCCAATGTGCATAATTTCGAAGTTCGTCATGTTCACGACACTGCCTGCCACTGTCCCGTAAGAGTCTAGATGTTCGACAGCCTGACGCACTTCATGTCCTGATCTGACAAGAAGGATCAGGTCACCCGCATATGCGCGACAAACGAAAGAGTTATCATTAAGCTATATCCCAGTAAGTGAACCCCTCATAACACAAATCAACGGCTCGAGTGCTATCGCAAACAGCATCATGGAGAGTGGGCACCCTTGTCGAACTGAACTGTTAATGGGAAACGAGCCCGCTTCCCGACCGTTTACAATCACTTTCGATGTAGCCCCTCGAATAAGACTCATAACGATGGAGATGAAAACAGGTGGAACCGCCATTCTGCTCATGACTGACGCTAAGAAGTCATGGTTTATCCTGTCGAACGCACGATCGAAGTCCAAAGATACCATCGCTGCTCGCTTTCTACACGTTTCCGCAAGGGCGATAACGTCACGGTATTCACTTAACGCCGAGGAGATGTTGCTTCGCACCCCTAGGCAAGCCTGATCCAGGGATATTGTCCTGGATATCGCCAGTCTGAGACAAGACGCTAGTAGTCGTGCAAAGATTTTATAGTCGGTGTTTAGTATAGTGAGAGGCCGATATTGATTAACACTGCGACTCCCCGCCATCTTCGGGATGGGGAAAAGAAAGCCCGTCACAAAATCCGACGGTAGGCGCATGTCAGAACGCATCGCCTCATTGTACATCGGTACCCACTGTGGCATCATCATGTCTCGATAAAACTCTAACGTAATCCCATCTGGCTCTGGTGATTTATGGGCCGCTCCTTTTTTTGAGTTCCACCTTTATATCGTCTTCTGTGAGTGGCTCCATAAGTGCTGCCTTATCCGCCTCTGTCAGTGTCGTTTGAAGATGTTGCAATATGTGATCCCCCATTCGACGGGCCGTCGGTGTACCGGCATAGAGGTGGCGGAAATGCTCTAAACATTCATTTGCAATGTCCTGTTGTGTTGTCAGTTGACGGCCATCTAAACCATGGAGCACTGTTACCAATGCCCGGCGGTAACGCTTATGTTCCCGCGACACATGGTGCATCGAGGTACGTTCCCCAGTGATGGTGTCGAGTCATCTTGCCCGTATTGGGATGCCACCCAGTCGTCGTCGCGTGATCGAGAGTATTTGTGCCTTGACACGATGAACTTCTGCATGATGTTCTGCAGACGGCACCTGGAATGACAGCTCACAAAGCATGGTGTAATAATAATCAAAATTGTCTCTTTGTGATCTCGTCTTATCCCGACCATACTGTATTAGAGCTCTTCTTATTGCTGGCTTAGTACACTCGAGCCACCATTGAAGCACGGAGGCATATGATGGTAGACGGCGTTGACAAGTGGGCCATACCTCCTCGGCTCTCTCTGACGTCATTCGGGGTCCACCAAAAGTGACGAATTGGGCTTCCATGTCCCGCGGCTTCTCCACACACTTTGCCGAGGGGGTGATCAGTAAATGCCGCAGCCATCGTTCCGCGTCGACCACCTTATCCCGTAGGCCAACCAAAACATGTATTCGATCAAGTCTGCTCGCCGAGTGACTGGTGAAAAAAGTATATCCCTCATGGTTCCTATGAATCCTGTCCCGGGTGTCGCATAACTCCAGGTCCCGGCATAGCACTTGCAGTTCACGACAGGTATTGTAATGTGGAGTCTGGTCTTTTTGGGCTAAAACACAATTGAAGTCACCACCACTTAAAATGAAATGATCGAATCTGCTGGTAAATAAGGGCACAATCTCTTCCGAATAATATCTCGCACGCGCCTGTCTGTTGTCTGTGCCTGAAGGGGCAAAAACATTGAGAATACAAATTCCATTATCAGTTATCGCCAGTCCTCGTGCCGAAGGGAGATAAACGAGGTCGCGAACCGGAATCCCGTCCCGGAACAATATCGCCGTTCCACTGTCGTTGTGCGAGTGAGGCGAGGTGTAAGAGATTTACAGTGTGTAAACTTTTAGGTGGCAGACCTCTCCCTAGTCCTGAATCGGTAGAAGTCGGTAAACGTCGGGACTGCTGCCAACATTACGTAGCTGACTGTGTTGTACAAGGTAGCCATTGTCGTCTGCTTCGTTATTGTTTTGCGCTGTACTGTTCTGCGTGTTTTTATTGTGCAGTTATGCTAAACACTATCAAAATGAGTGAAGAGGCAGCTGCTGGTCCATCTCGGGAGTCGCCAGCAACCCCTACCGGTAGGCCTACGGTTAGAAGGAAACCAGTATTACGTAGCGGTGCTCGCAAAATTATATTGCGTGTGATTGAATGCTGCGATAGGGAAAGGGAGCAGAAAAAATTGCTTCACCCCATTTACAAATCTTCAGTGAGAGCTGTTACATACACAGGACAAAGCATGCGTAGCATTGGAAGACTCAAACAGTTTTCCAAGAATCATCCTGGCGTATCACCACAAACGCCTGGCAAGAAAAGGTGAGTTTCCATTTCAGATATTTTGTTCGCGATCACTTTGTAGGAGCCCCCTATTTCGCCCGAATTACCTTATATTTCATTTTTCCTTGCTACCGTATTGCTTTGTATGGAAACACCACTCGTTAATGTATTATTTCGAAACACATTCATATTACAGTACATTTCCAAATTCAAAAAAATACTTGCAGTGCAGAAGGCATTTTCTTGTAAATCTTTCTCTCTCTTTTAACTTAAGAAAAGAAGTGGAGAAATCGATGATTTCAACCAGGGTGTCATTCGCGACACGATAGCGGAATTTTATTCAGTGCGGAAGATTGCGCCGAGCCTGCGAACACTGCTTCCAGTTTTGCACGACAAAATAGGCTGGAAGTGGAGTATTGTCTCGCTGAGAAAAGTACTTTTGTCTATGGGATTCATATGGCGTAAAGTGGAAAACAAGAGGAACGTGTTGTTAGAACGTCCAGACATTGTGCACTGAAAAAAAACAAAATTGCGAGCAGTGGGAATCGGACCCGCGTCCGGTGTATGACAAGCCTTTACCTAATCAATTGCCCTACGGATCCTACAGTGACCTAACTGTCGAAACATTGTCCATTACTCTTTTCGGGAGTTCGGAGAACAACTCACCAAAGTTTCATTGCAATCGGATGAATGGTTTGTGAGCGTATAGTAGAAGGATTTTAATGTACATGACGATTTCAGCTTCGTTTACGAACAACATTTAAAGCGAGTTTTACTTCCAAGCCTTTCGTCTGATTTCGTGTAAGCATGACGCGCAATTTGTAGTGCCAGCACTGAAACTGGTAGGCGTGCCTTGTCCCCCCAACGGCTCCTCTCCCCTCGCCAGCCAATGCTTGCTTCCTCCTCTCCCCGCACTCCCCTCACAACTCTGCTGTCTTACAGTTAACACACTGGGGTGACCATGTACTTCCTGGAACTCAGGAATGTAAATTTCCTGCACCATCAATATATCCACATCCGACGTTGTAGTGTCCCTTTTGCAATATTCACCATTATCGAGGTGAAACATAAATAAAAATGACTGTATGTGATTTCAAAATGAACTGCAAACATCGATTTATCTGCGAAAGGTAATAACACTAACTGTAAAAATATACAATATAGATCGATAGATGCAGAAAAGACATTATTTTTATTGTATGTGATTGTAATGTGTAAGTAATTAAAAGAAGTATTATTATCTTTGTAAGAGTATAAAACACAATGCAATGCTCATTCTTCTGTCTAGTCTGTTTTGTTCTGTTCGTTCTGGTGTTATCTGGAATAAGGTACGCAAGCTATTGGGCTGCGCTAGCACTTGTTTCTGTCGTAACGTAATTGCAAATATTTAATGGTGTAAACTGTGTCCTAGTAACAATATATTAGTATAAAGCGATCTCCGTGTGTTATTTCAAGAACCTACGCCACATTTATCTTATGAAAAGAATATTTAATGAAAATTATTTAGCATGTTTCCAGCTGCCGCGGAGCGCGTAACAGTGATCTCTGACTGCTAACAATTAGCCGCCATTACGCGGTAAATTTAAAAATATTTTTTCACAGCACAATGTTTGATAGCCGGAGCGGAAGAAATTATGTAAAAATATTCAGTGAGATTAATTGAAGGAATCCAGTGAAATAACTTTATTAAAACTTGTCTATTTTCTGTGATAGTAATAATTTCAGATCAGTGAACTGGAGCTGAGTAATACTACGCTATTGCATTTACAGTAATTTGTAGGGAGCCTGGCGCTCGATAAAACCAGATATAATACGTAATTGGCAACCTACGAAATTCATTATTTTGCTTATTATATCTCTTTTGTATCTTTTTGAAAGCTAAACGTAAAAACTAACTTCACTAAAAATCAGTAACAGATCACGATAAATCAAAGGACAAACAAATTTACTAGGAGAGTGCTTCCTCTAAAAATATATTAGTTACACATTTTTTAAGAGATATAAT
This sequence comes from Schistocerca americana, assembly GCF_021461395.2. Classification (NCBI taxonomy): domain Eukaryota; kingdom Metazoa; phylum Arthropoda; class Insecta; order Orthoptera; family Acrididae; genus Schistocerca; species Schistocerca americana. The sequence continues at coordinate 320,146,196 of NC_060124.1, forward strand.
AACGCGTATATTCTGTCAAACAATTGCTATTTCATGGGCGATTTAATGGTATTTACGTTAACTGTCCCTATTCTGTATGCCTAGGTTCGAGTAACTGTCATCTCTGCACGATGTTAAAAAGACGAAATTTCACCGTATCAACTGTCCCTTTTCACGTCCACGAGGGTCGCCCGACGGACATCGCCCTGCGGCATTAGGTTTCTTGAGATGCGGACGGATGCGAGTTCCCACCAATGGAAGCGCCTGCATCGGTGATTTCTTCGTCCTGCGCATCCCAGTTGATATTATTGGGGTGCTCCAAACTGCCCTGTGCGGCACTGATGTGTGGCATCTGTGGATCTTTCGCAGCTTTAGACTCCGCCGCAGAATGGGTGTCGGGCCCCTGAGCATCAGCGGATGCGTCGTCTGAACTACATGATATCTTTTCACCGTCCGAATTCATATGGTCAGGGACATCCGAAGCTTGTGGTTCCACGCCAGACAGGTCCATAGTGTTAGACTCATTAGGGCTCCCAAGAAGAGAAGGGAGCGTCTCCGCAGAGTTTAGTCGGCGCTTCTTGCGGCGCTGTGCCGAGCGCTGTTTTCGGGCCCTAACCTCGGCCTCTGGTGTCGGCGAATCTTGCATCTCCTGCGTTCTCGCAGCCGCCATAACGCCCTGGGGCCGTTCCACTGCAGCTTCCATGCCTTGCGTGATGCTGTCATCCTCCTTCTCCACCACCTGCAGTGTGTGGAATTGGAGGTTGGTCGGAGCCATGCGTTCTTCAGTGGTGCCCGAAGGCATCTCAATCAACGGCGCCGTTGGTTCGATAGTGCGCTCCGACCTCGGCGTCACCTCCCCGCGAAGCGCCGTCACGTAAGTCAGCGGCAGTGACGTTGGTGTAGCCGGATTGTTGAAGTAGCCGATGGTTATGTACGATGGCACATGTTTCGTACAGGCAATTCGCACCTGACTGGCACCACTGAGCACTGGATACGTGCTAAAACTTGCCCAACGTTCGGCCGTATGACGTGATTCAGTGACCAATTATTCGGGTACCTCGAAAGGCAGCTCGAAGATTCGAATCGTACCCACGCCCAGGCTTGAATGAGCTATTAAAGTTAGCCAATATGACCATCGGAGTGTCGTAACTGGAATCCTCATTTGGCGGCTTCAATGATTCTATCGCATGCTGCGTCGTCAATCATCTTTACGTAAAGAGTGCTGCTCACGATTGATAAGTTAATTCCAATAATCTCTGTGTAATTAAGATACACTTCGTTCCGTAAGAAACGTTCGATTTCGAAAACCTTCGGTCTTGTATACTCGTTACAGAACGTGAACTGTGTCGTGGTTTTTCGGAAATTGTGTGCCGTTGCGTTCGATTCAAACAGTAACACACGCGAGTAAGGACGGTGTTAACACACGCGAATATCGACGGTGTAAACAAAGCTTCTTTCGCGAACGTTCGCAGCTGGGACATAAACAAGTCCGAGCTACAACGCTGCCAAAGGCAGACTGCCACCTCAGCTACCCAAGCACGACTCACGCCCCGTCCTCACAGCTTTACTTCTGCCAGTACCTCGTCTCCTACCTTCCAAACTTTACAGAAGCTCTCGTGCGAAGCAGTCTGATTATTCACAGAACGCAGAGTACAGAAGTTTGCATAAAGCTATCACAGCCATATTGTTGCAGTAAAATACTAAGTTTCAAGGAGAGACGCAGGTGTTAGTGTTATCAGCGAAGAAACAGGCGATACAATATATCGAGACTGCAAGCAAGACGACAGCAAGAAAGAAGATAGCAAGAAAGAATTTTGAAGACCGTAAAATTTTACAGTAAATCGATGCAGAAGAATAGAATAAGCAAGACATCGAAAGTAAAAAGCTTCACAAAACAATAGTATACAGTAAATTCGCTGAGGCTGAGTGTTCTGCACAATTAGCAGCTTTATTTTGATTGAGGAGAGACTGTGAAATTCAACAGTAAGATGGACGGTGTTAGGGAAAATTATATTTTGCGGCCTCTCGGATTTAGAGACTCTGCACTGTGAAACGACTGTCTATTAAAAAATTACATCTGGTGAAGACGATAGCACTCATTATTTGAAGAGTGAAAGTACAGATAAAATTGTAAATATTCTTTTGCAGACATTAACTACAGTAAGAAAAATTTAAAAGAAAGACCAGTAGTTGTGCTATATACGTTTTCACTTTCATTCAGGCGTAGAAGTACTCTTATTTTTGTTTCCACTCGGACATAGGTTTGTTCTGAAATTAAATTATCTGACGCTATTAAAGCCTGTACAGTGTATGTATGGTGAAGATATACCTCGTACCTAAAAGTGCAATACTTGGACCGGCCGCTGTGGCCGAGTGTTTGCTGGCACGGTGACTCAGCGTGTTCGGTCAGAGGGTTAGCTGCCATCTGTAGTATAAAAAACTGAGTTAATGGATCAACGACGAACTGAAACAGGTGTCTTGCGACGTGCGCACCGAGCAGATGAAACGAATGAAAAACGAACAAAATGAGATAAAAAAAAACGGTTCTAGGCGCTTCAGTCCGGAACCGCGGGGCTGCTACGATCGCAGGTTCGAATCCTGCCTCGGGCAGTTAGTTAGGTTTAAGTAGTTCTAAATCCAGGGGACTGATGACCTCAGATGTTAAGTCCCATAGTGCTTAGAGCCATTTGAACCACTTTTTTGCAACACTTGGTGGTGATTACGTACTACATAAAGTTTGCTCTTCCTACACAATTGAAAAAAAACTCAGTTGATATAACAGAGATTTACAATACTGTTATTTTTCTCAGTCCCAAATACTTAAATGCTGCAACAGTTTAACTGAAACAATTTAATATTTTCCCACTGCTTAGTTTTTGTTTAAATGAAACCAGATTGAATCTTCGTAGCATCGAGCTTTCATCTCATTAGTACGTTTTAGGTTCAAGTCGGTAAAATTACACATAACACGATTAACTTTTACTGTGGCGAGCTCCTAAAACCACAAAACATATAATCACAGTATACGAGAAACGTTTTGTAGTTACTAATATATATATTATCTCACAAGAATTTTACTTTTTTTAACTCAATCTGTGATTGGTATAGATTTCACATAAAACGTATAAGATTTATAATTTCAACTGTTATTGTGCCTCATTCACCGACAGAAAAATCTCAACACCAAAAAATGATTAATGTAGAGTAATAAAATAACAGGAATATATTTGTCTAGATAACATATTTATGCGATTAACTTTGCAAGATCACAAGTCAGTGCAAGCACGAGGAAAGCCATTGAAAATATGAAATGCTGGTACGTTAATAACAGGTGTAGCTGCCAGAATGTTGAATGCAAACCTGCAAACGTCCATGCATTGTGTTGTACAGCTGCTGTATGTCAGTTTGTGGTTCCACGCCTGTTGCACTTGGTCGGTCAGCACAGGGACGGCTAACGCTGTTTGTGGATGGCGCATGAGTTGTCGTCCAACGATGTCACAAATATGATCAACTAGAGACAGATTAAATTAGAATTATATATTAATACCGTCAGCTGCTGACGGGCGTTGATATATATCAACGGGGACAGGTGAAAATGTGTGCCCTAGACTCGAACCCGGGACCTCCTGCTTAGATGGCAGACGCTCTATCCATCTGAGCCAGGGACTGCAGGGACTATGTCGCGCACCCCTCCCGCGAGACCCACATTCTCACCATATATGTCCACACACTACATACGTGGTGCCCTACCCAACACACTCATTACTCGTGGAAGACAACCTTACCAAGTCCCGCAAGATTTCGGGTAATATGTGTACATCTGCACAGAAGAAGAAGGTCATGGCTGGTATTGCTGGAACTATATACTTATATGGATATGATGTCTGTTCTTCCGGACATGTCCGAATGAACAGACACCATATCCATATAAGTATAGAGACAGATTAGGTGATCGAGCAGGCCAAGACTAATCTCAACATTCTGTAGAGTATGTTTGATTACAACAGCGGTATGTGAGCGAGCTTTCCTGGAATGCTGTTCATGAATGGCAGCACAACACATCAAATCACGATTGACGTATAAATTTGCAGTCAGAGTGCGTGGGATAGCCATGAGAGTGCTCTTGCTGTCATACGAAATCACAACCCAAACAATAGCTCCGGCAGTAGGTCCGATGTTTCGAGCACACAGACAGGTTGTTTTCAGCCTCAACAAGCCTCCTTCTATTCAACACGCGGCCCTCGCTGGCGCCGAGGCAGATGGTGCGCCTCGGTACCAGAAATGGCCGTGTGTTGAATAGAAAATACAACATACTTCCACCCTACCCTCCATTCAGCTCTCGCTCGACACCATCGAAGTCGCAAACGGCGGTGGTTTGGGGTCAGTGGAGTGAACACTACAGGGTATCAGGCTCGGAGCTGTCCTTGAAGTAATGATTTGTAACAGCTGATTCTGTCACTGTGGTGCCAACTACTGCTCAGATTGCTCCTGCAGATGCAGTACGATGCTCCAGAGTCAGACGTCGAACGCGATGGTCTTCCCTCTCGGTAGTGCCACGTGGCCGTCCGAAGTACGGTCTTCTTTCGACCATAAATTCTTGGGACCACCGCTGTCAGCAGTCATGTATAGTGACTGCATTGGTGCCTAGTCTTTCTACAGTATCGCAGGTGGAACATTCAGCTTCTCATAGGCCTGCTACACGACCTCGTTCAAACTTAGTGAGGTGTTAATAAAGGCGTCTTTGTCGCCTTAAAGGCATTCTACACCTACATTTACATTTACGTCTACATCTATATCTACATAGATGCTCTGAAGATCACACATAATTGCCTGCCAGAGAGTTCGTCGAATCACATTCACACTAATTCTCTACTATTCCACACTCGAACAGCGCGCGGAAGAAACGAACACCTATACCTTTCCGTGCGAGCTACGATTTCCCTTATTTTGTTATGATGATCGTTTCTCCGTATTTAGATCGGCGTCAACAAAATGTTTTCGCATTCGGAAGAGAAAGTCGATGATTGAAATTTCGTGAGGTGACCCCGCCGCAACGAGGAATGCATTTGTTTAATGAGGTCCACCCCGAATACTGTATCATGTTCGTGACACATTCTCCTCTATTTCCCGATGATACAAAACGTGCTGCTCTTATTTCATGTATTCCGTTAATCCTATCTGGTAAGGTTCCCAGACCGCGCAGCAGTACTCCAAAAGGTCTCTTGCACCTGCTAAGTGTTCTGCCAATAATTGCAGTCTTTGGGTCGCCTTCCCCCCACTACATTTTCTATTATCTTTCCAGTTTAAGTTGTTCGTAATTCTAATCGTAGGTGTTTAGTGTAATATATGGCCTTCAGCTGTGATTGACGTATCGTGCAACCGAAATTAACCGGATTCCTTTTAGCACTCATGTGGAAGATCTCACACTTTTCATTATTTAGGGTCAATTTCTAGTTTTCGCACTATAGAGATGTTTTATCTAGATCGTTTTTCAATTGGTTTTTGTCTTACGATGACTTTACTAGACGATAACCGACAGTCTCCTAACTATATAGCTAAGAGACAGCAGAGGGCCTGTAACACTACCGCTGGACGGGGTGGCCGAGCGATTCTAGGCGCTACAGTTTGGAACCACGCGACCGCTACGGTAGCAGGTTCGAATCCTGCCTCGGGCATGGATGTATGTGATGTCCTTAGGTTACTTAGCTTTAAGTAATTCTAAGTTCTAGGGGACTGATGACCTTGGAAGTTAAGCCCCATAGTGCTCAGAGCCATTTTTTTGTAACACTACCTTGGGGAACGCCAGAAATCACTTTTGTTTCACTTAATGACCTTCTGTCAATTACTATGAACTGTGACCTCTCTGACAGCAAATGACGATCCAGTGGCATAACTGCTGTAATATAACAAAAAAATAATTAAAAAATTAAAAGGAAAGGCATGGAAGAAATTGATTGGTAATTGTCCTTTCGCTTGCAATGAAGAGAAAATGTTAGTACAATTGCATTGTTATGAAATGTTCTGCGTGTACAAAACTATGCTATTGTTCATTCACTTTACCTTGCGTCTTTTCTTTTTCTGTGTCCATCACTATATGCATATTAATTATATTTCTCGTCTTCTGAAAGCATCTTCTTCTGTTAATTTTACGAAAATATGACCATGGACTTCTTTTCCTCCATTTCAATTGTAGACTCAGACAGCCGACTCCAGGGAACACCAGTGACTCCCAAGATGATGCAAAATACACTCCTGGAAATTGAAATACGAACACCGTGAATTCATTGTCCCAGGAAGGGGAAACTTTATTGACACATTCCTGGGGTCAGATACATCACATGATCACACTGACAGAACCACAGGCACATAGACACAGGCAACAGAGCATGCACAATGTCTGCAATAGTATAGTGTATATCCACCTTTCGCAGCAATGCAGGCTGCTATTCTCCCATGAAGACGATCGTAGAGATGCTGGATGTAGTCCTGTAGAACGGCTTGCCATGCCATTTCCACCTGGCGCCTCAGTTGGACCAGCGTTCGTGCTGGACGTGCAGACCGCGTGAGACGACGCTTCATCCAGTCCCAAACATGCTCAATGGGGGACAGATCCGGGGATCTTGCTGGCCAGGGTAGTTGACTTACACCTTCTAGAGCACGTTGGGTGGCACGGGATACATGCGGACGTGCATTGTCCTGTTGGAACAGCAAGTTCCCTTGCCGGTCTAGGAATGGTAGAACGATGGGTTCGATGACGGTTTGGATGTACCGTGCACTATTCAGTGTCCCCTCGACGATCACCAGTGGTGTACGGCCAGTGTAGGAGATCGCTCCCCACACCATGATGCCGGGTGTTGGCCCTGTGTGCCTCGGTCGTATGCAGTCCTGATTGTGGCGCTCACCTGCACGGCGCCAAACACGCATACGACCATCATTGGCACCAAGGCAGAAGCGAGTCTCATCGCTGAAGACGACACGTCTCCATTCGTCCCTCCATTCACGCCTGTCGCGACACCACTGGAGGCGGGCTGCACGATGTTGGGGCGTGAGCGGAAGACGGCCTAACGGTGTGCGGGACCGTAGCCCAGCTTCATGGAGACGGTTGCGAATGGTCCTCGCCGATACCCCAGGAGCAACAGTGTCCCTAATTTGCTGGGAAGTGGCGGTGCGGTCCCCTACGGCACTGCGTAGGATCCTACGGTCTTGGCGTGCATCCGTGCGTCGCTGCGGTCCGGTCCCAGGTCGACGGGCACGTGCACCTTCCGCCGACCACTGGCGACAACATCGATGTACTGTGGAGACCTCACGCCCCACGTGTTGAGCAATTCGGCGGTACGTCCACCCGGCCTCCCGCATGCCCACTATACGCCCTCGCTCAAAGTCCGTCAACTGCGCATACGGTTCACGTCCACGCTGTCGCGGCATGCTACCAGTGTTAAAGATTGCGATGGAGCTCCGTATGCCACGGCAAACTGGCTGACACTGACGGCGGCGGTGCACAAATGCTGCGCAGCTAGCGCCATTCGACGGCCAACACCGCGGTTCCTTGTGTGTCCGCTGTGCCGTGCGTGTGATCATTGCTTGTACAGCCCTCTCGCAGTGTCCGGAGCAAGTATGGTGGGTCTGACACACCGGTGTCAATGTGTTCTTTTTTCCATTTCCAGGAGTGTATGAAAGGAGTTTCTTGACTTGGTTCTATTTCACTTTAATAAATATGCTTAACACTGTTATTATGTCTTCTCTTCTTTGGAAAGACATATGGTACAAAAGACTCGTATCCCGTCATACTCCAAGCAGTACAGCGTAACAAAACTTCTACATACGAGAGAGCCCGACCGAGACTGTCTAAAACAAAATAGTGTACAAATAATTGAATGAAAGTCCTTTCATTTGTCTGCGCCCCACCGCGTATTCACATTTAACGTCTTTGCCAATGCTAAAGATCGATCGGTGTTTCAATTTTTTTTAAATAAACATTAACTTTACGGTATCCTGGGGGTCTTTCATCATGTACCTACACACTGTGACGATATTCCAGAAGCACGCAATTAAATTACGTGTCGCTTGTGAGGTAAAGTGTCGAACGCCTTCAGAAATTCTAGGAATACAAATAAATTTGAAAACTTTGTCAATAGCCCTCATCACTTCGAGTGAGTAAAGAACTATTTTCTAATTCCGTGTTGACCATGTGTCAGTAGATCATTCTCTTCGACGTGATTCATAATGTTCAAACATTACTCGTTCCAATATCCTGCTGCATATCGACATTAATGATCTGAGGCTGTAACTTATTGGATTACTCCTATTGTCTCTCTTGACCTGTGACCTGAGCAACTTTCCAGTCTTTGGTTACGAATCTTTCGTCGAGCCAGCTGTTTTATATGATTTTTAAGTATGGAGCTATTGTATCGGCATACTCTGAAAGCAGCCTAATTTGTATACAGTCTAGAACGGAAAACTCGTTTTTACTAAGTGATTTAAGTTGCTTCACTGATTCAAGGATATCTATTCTACGTTACTCGTGTTGACAGCTATGCTTCATTGGAATTCTGTAATATTTTCGTCGTCTTCTTTGATACAGTGTATCGGAAGGGTATGTTTAGTAACTGTGGTTCACAGCACTGTCAGCGATAATACTTCCCTTGCTAACATGCAGAGAAGGCATTGAATGTGTCGTGCCGCTAGCATACTTCACATACGACCTTAATCTCTTTGGTTTTTCTGCCAGGTTTCGAGACAAAATTTCTTTGTGGACCCTTCTATGAGCATCTCGCATTTCAGTCCGCGTTAAATTTAGAGCTTCTGTAAAAGATCGCAAATCTCGTGAATTTTGCGCTCGATTAAATTTGGCATGCTTTTTTGTTGTTTCTGCAACTGTGTTCTGACGTGGTTTTAGTACCAAAAGGGATCAGCTCCGATGTTTATAAAATTATTGGGTATAAATCTCTCAATTGCTGTCGATATTATTTCTTTGAATTAATGCCTCATCCGGTCTACAGCTACATCCTTAATTTCAAACGAGTGGAGATTGTCTCTGAGGGAGGCATCAAACGAAATTTTATCTGCTATTTTGAATAGATATATTTTTCGTCTATTTTTGGATGATTTTGGAGCTACGATATTCAGTTTCCCTACTACAACTCTGTGTTCGCTAATCCCTAACCTTTTACAGTTCGAGTGGGTTCATGAAGTAATTACTCGAAATAATTTTCAGAGAATGTGTTAAGCACTATTTGGATGATGTGTTATCCGTACCTCCGGATTTAAACAAGTATTTTCGCCAACTTGTCGAGGGTAAATTGAAGTCACCACCAACTATAACAGTATGCTTTGGTTACGTGGTTACGTGGAGGATTTTGGAGTTACAATATTCAGTTTCCCTACTACAACTCTGTGTTCGCTAATCCCTAACCTTTTACTGTTCGAGTGGGCTCATGAAGTAATTACGCGAAATAATTTACAGAGAATGTGTTAAGCACTATTTGGATGATGTGTTATCCGTATCTCCAGATTTAAACAAGTATTTTCGCCAACTTGTCGAGGGTAAACTGAAGTCACCACCAACTATAACAGTATGATTTGGTTACGTGTTTGAAAATATACTCAAGTTTTCTTTGAACCTTTCAGCAATTGTATCATCTGAGTTGGGACGTCGGTAAAAGGATCCGATAATTATATTATTCCTGTTGCCAAGAATAACTTCTCCATACTATCTCACAGCAACTATCTACTTCCGTTTCGCTACGAGTTAAACTACTGCTAGCAGCAACAAACACTCCAGCGCCAACTGTATTTAGCTAATCGTTTCGGAACACCGTTACGTTCTTCGCAAAATTGTCGGCTGAACTTATCTCCAGCTTTAGCCAGTTTTCAGTGCCTACAACGATTTGAGCATTAGTGCTTAATACACTACTGGCCACTAAAATTGCTACACCAAGAAGAAATGCAGATGATAAACGGGTATTCATTGGACAAATGTATTATACTAGAACCAACATGTGATTACATTTGATTAAATTGTTTGGGGGCATAGATCCTGAGAAATAAGTACCCAGAACAACCACCTCTGGCCATAATAACGGCCTTGATAGCCTGGGCATTGAGTCAAACAGAGCTAGGATGGCGTGTACAGGTACAACTGCCCATGCAGCTTCAACACGATACTACAGTTCATCAAGAGTAGTGACTGGCGTATTGTGACGAGCCAGTTGCTCGGCCACCGTTGACCAGACGTTTTCAATTGGTAAGAGATCTGGAGAATGTGCTGGCCAGGGCAACAGTCGAACATTTTCTGTATCCAGAAAGGCCCGTACAGGACATGCAACATGGGATCGTGCATTATCCTGCTGAAATGTAGGGTTTCGCAGGGATCGAATGAAGGGTAGAACCACGGGTCGTAACACATCTGAAATGTAACGTCCATTGTACAAAGTGCTGTCAATGCGAACAAGAGGTGACTGAGACGTGTGACCAATGGCACCCCATACCATCACGCTGGGTGATACGCCAGTATGGCGATGACGAAACAAGCTTCCAATGTGCGTTCACCGCGATGTCGCCAAACACGGATGCGACCATCATGATGCTGTAAACAGAGCCTGGATTCACCGAAATAATGACGTTTTGCCATTCGTGCACTCAGGTTCGTCGTTGAGTACACCATCGCAGCCGCTTTTGTCTGTGACGCAGCGTCAAGGGTAACCGCAGCCATGGTCTCCGAGCTGATAGTCCATGCTGCTGCAAACGTCGTCGAACTGTTTGTGCAGATGGTTGTTGTCTTGGAAACGTCCCCATCTGTTGACACAGGGATCGAGACGTGGCTGTACGATCCGTTACAACCACGCGGATAAGATGTCTGTCATGTCGACTGCTAGTGATACGAGGCCATTGGCATCCAGCACGGCGTTCCGTATTACCCTCCTGAACCCACCGATTCCATATTCTGCTAACAGTCATTGGATCTCGACCAACGCGAGCAACAAGGTTGCGATACGATAAACCGCAATCGCGATAGGCTACAATCCGACCTTTATCAATGTCGGAAACGTGATGGTACGCATTTCTCCTCGTTACACGAGGCTTCACAACAACGTTTCACCAGGCAACGCCGGTCAACTGCTGTTTGTGTATGAGAAATCGGTCGGAAACTTTCCTGATGTCAGCACGTTGTAGGTGTCGCCACGGGCGCCAACCTTGTGTGAATGTTCTGAAAAGCTACTCATTTGCTTATCACAGCATATTTTTCCTGTCGGTTAAATTTCGCGTCTGCAGCAAGTCATCTTCGTGGTGTAGCAATTTCAGTCGCCAGTAGTGTATTAGCGCTTGGAGCTCTGGTACTTTCCCAACACAGATACAAAAATTTATAACTGTTATACCGATGGTTACTAGGTCTTCGTTCTTCCTATCTTCGACCTGCCCCTTCTAAGACTGAAGCCCTTTTTGTCTTCTCTTCCAATCGAAAGCGACACTCATCATTGGTACCGAGGTGAGTCACCATCTGCAATTTGCTGCACTCTGTGCTCTTAATGACATGTGGAAGGACCCGCTCCACCCCTCGAATGAGTCCACCCATTACGCACATGGAGTGCAAACTGACTTTCACTCCTGGGCAGCCATGTTGTAAGGGGCCCCATAACGCGCCTAGCATTGGAGCTCCCAACTACCAATAATCCCACCCTCTGTGACTGCCCGGATCTTGCAGGCTGAGAGGCTTCCTCTGAAACAGGGGAAACGACTGTGTCTCGCTGAAGGACAGTGTCAACCACAGACAGCACCTGTTTGTCGGACTAACTGATGAGGCCATACGTGCGGCCCCAGCCTGCCACCCCCCGAGGCGACCTCTCACTCGAGCACGGGTGAGGGGTCAATCTCATTACGAATAATTACTCGTCTGGCCACCTGTGCGGACAGATCTGAGGACTCAGATGTGCTGGAAGTCCATTGGATCTCCACGGCCGACCCACAACAGTGATGCCCGTCCGCTGCAGCTTCAAAGTGTGTAACCGAAACCGTCACAGCCTGGAGCTGAGAGGGAAGCGTCAGCAACTCACATTTCATCTCGCATCCGCACACAACAATCACACTCCTCATCCACATTAAAGACCGTGGAAAACTACTCAACTAAGACAAGCGGACTATCGACACGTGCTGTGGAACTCTGCTGTAGACCCTGAAGAAAATGCAAGAACTGTGTCTCAGGAATTACATTAATATTCAAAAACCGAACTACCGTAGCTCTCAGCTGAAACTATATAATTCGCTCCTGATTCGGAACTGGTAATATGTCGTAAAATCGGTTTACTTTCCGACGCAAACAAAAAGGCGAGTACTGTGTCTATTACATATATGAAGTTAACACGCAGAAACTGAATAAAATAGACTATCGAAGCACACAGATGAGGTTATATAATTCACTCCTGATTAAGAACTCCTAATAGTCTATTCTATAAGTTAACGATTTACCTGTCAAGGTAAAGGAAACGCAGTTTTGTTTGTAATAGGGTACTATTCACCTGCAATGATCCACAGTCTTTCTTTAAATTTGTAGAACCTGATGCAGCTGTAGTACAAGCCACCACGCCGTCAGTAAACAAAATACAGCAAGTAATAAGGAAATTAAAGAATAAAAAGGCTTTCGGTGGAGACTTCATATACACTGTGCTATTAAAAAGTGGAGAACTACAACTGGAATTAGAACTACAGTCTTCAATAGAAACAAACTGCAAGACGTAATCAATACCTGCAGAATGGAAAACTGCAATTATACACTGATGAGCCAAACCTTATGACCACCTGCATAATAGCTTCTCTGTCCATCTTTGGAACGAAGTACATCACTGATTCTGCGTACCAGGAATGTGGCGGGTTGTTGATACGTTTGTGGAGGTATGTGGCATTAAATGTCTACCCACAGGTCATGTAATTCGTGTAAATAATGGGCATAATGGGCCGCCGATTTGAGTACGCGGTGATGGCGCCCGATAGTGACCCAGATGGGATCCTTAAGATTTACGTCAGGCGAATTTGGTCACCGAGACATCAACATGAGTTCACTGTAACGCTCTTCAAACCACTGTAGCACGGTTGATACTCCGAGACACGGACAATCATACTACTGAAAGATGACATCACCGTTGGGGTAGACATCAAGCATGAAGAAATGCGTGAAGTTCGCAGCTCTCAGCGTGTCTTCGGTTACTACAACAGGTCCGATTCAAGCTCAATAGAATGTCTCCCATAGTATAATACTGCTCCCACCAATCTGCATCCGTGGTGCACTGAACGTTTCAAGCCGCCGTTAACTCGATGACGGCGTTCGTGGAGACGACCATCGAACTATTGCTGCAAAAATGTGGTTCATCCGAATAGCCGACACGTTTCTATTGATCGACGGCCGAATCCTGATGGTCCCATGCCCACTGAAATCGTAACTGACGATGTCGTTCGCTCAACATGTGAACACATAGGGGGGATCTGCTGCGGAGCTCTATGTTAAACAATGTACGATGAACGGCTTGCTCCAAAACTCTTGTGTGTGCACTAGCATTGTGCTCTTTCGGCAGATACAACAGTCCACCATCTATCCCACTTTACGGACCAAACAAGCCTCCGAACCCCACGTTCTGTGAAGAGTCGTCGATATAGAACCATTTAGTGCCTAGTGGTAGTTTCACTGTCCTTTTACCTCTTTCCGTAGATTCTCATGGCAGTAGAAGTGAACATTTGACCAACTTCGCCGTGTTCGAGATACTAGTTCACAGGCTCTCCGTAATAATAATCTCCCTTCCTTAAAGTCGCTTATCTCAATGAATTTCCCCATTTGCAGCCTATATCATCGCTAGGGTGATTCCCACCTCCGTGTCTGCTCCGCTTATAAACACTACTGGCCATTAAAATTGCTACGCCACGAAGATGACGTGCTACAGACGCGAAATTTAACCAACAAGAAGAAGATGCTGTGATATGCAAATGAGTAGCTTTTCAGAGCATTCACACAAGGGTGGCGCCAGTGGCGACACCTACAGCGTGCTGACATGAGGAAAGTTTCCAACCGATTTCTCATACACAAACAGCAGTTGACCGGCGTTGCCTGGTGAAACGTTGTTGTGATGCCTCCTATAAGGAGGAGAAATGCGTACCATCACGTTTCCGACTTTGATAAAGGTCTGATTGTAGCCTATCGCGATTGCGGTTTATCGTATCGCGACATGGCTGCTCGCACTGACCGAGGTCCAATGACTGTTAGCAGAATATGGAATCGGTGGGTTCAGGAGGGTAACACGGAACGCCGTGCTGGCTCCCAACTGCCTCGTATCACTAGCAATCGAGATGACAGGCATCTTACCGCATGGCTGTAACGAATCGTGCAGCCACGTCTCGATCCCTGAGTCAACAGATGGGGACGTTTGCAAGACAACAACCATCTGCACTAACAGTTCGGCGACGTTTGCAGCAGCATGGACTATCGGCTCGGAGACCATGGCTGCGGTTACTCTTGACGCTGCATCACAGAGAGGAGCACCTGCGATGGTGTACTCAACGACGAACCTGGGTGCACGAATGGCAACACGTCATTTTTCCGTATGAATCCAGGTTCTGTTTACAGCATCATGATGGTCGCATCCGTGTTTGGCGTCATCGCGGTGAACGCACATTGGAAGCGTGTATTCGTCATCGCCATACTGGCGTAGCACCCGGCGTGATGGTATGGGGTGCCATTGGTTACACGTCTCGGTCACCTCTTATTCGCATTGACGGCACTTTGAACAGTGGACGTTACATTTCAGGTGTGTTACGACCCGTGGCCCTACCCTTCATTCGATCCCTGCGAAACCCTACATTTCAGCAGGATAATTTAATACCCCATGTTGCAGGTCCTGTACGGGCCTTTCTGGATACAGAAAATGTTCGACTGCTGCCCTGGCCAGTACATTCTCCAGATCTCTCACCAATTGAAAACGTCAATCGTGGCCGAGTAACTGGCTCGTCACAATTCGCCAGTCACTACTCTTGATGAACTGTGGTATCGTGTTGAAGCTGCATGGGCGGCTGTGCCTGTACACGCCATCCAAGCTCTGTTTGACTCAATTCCCAGGCGTATCAAGGCCGTGATGACGGGCAGAGGTGGTTGTTCTGGCTACTGATTTCTCAGGATGTATGCACCCTAATTGCGTGAAAATGTAATCACATGTCAGTTGTAGTATAATATATTTGTCGAATGAATGCCCGTTTATCATGTGCATTTCTTCTTGGTGTAGCAGTTTTAATGTCCAGTAGTGTACTTTTGCTACCTCGTCGCTACCCCGCTACCCCGCTTCACCACCAGGCGGCATCCACGTCGCGGTGGGCAGTGGTCACAATGTTTCGGCTGATCAGTGTACGTACCACATTTAAGAAGCATGATCCCCTTTTGTGCGAGAACTATAAAACAATTGCTTTACTAGATGTCACTTATGAAGTCCTTTCGATCTGTGTATTAAATAGGCTCATCCCAATAGCTGAGGGACTAATTGGGTTTATCAAGCCTGTTTCCACAGAAACAGATCCACATTAGATCATTACAAATATTTTAACTTCAGTGCTTTTCACGGGATGACTAGTAACCTATTATATATTTGGCAACTACCGATATGCCGTAGTAGCCAGTCTAAAACCGTCTACTTGTTCCTTATAACTTGCGGAAACTTCAAACATATTAGTGTTAAATTATTCGCTCACACGATGTTCTTTGTCTGGTCAGATTTATTTATCCTGTTGCTAACTTCTTGTTTTAAACCACATAGCTTTACTTTTGGAGAAAAGCATGTTTGTGCCACCAGCTGTGCAATTTTATGTTCATTATCTGCCGATTTCAGCTATCACAGTCATCTTAAAGGAGAAAAACAGTGTACATCAGTGTATCAACAGACAGTTCCGTCATGTATGAGCCATACATGTGTAGAAAATACGTAACTGTCGTAATAGTCTCTCTCAACACAGTCCATATTAACGCACTGTACCTTGTCACAATTACTATAGTGCACACTTAATTCGCCGGCCGAAGTGGCCGTGCGGTTAAAGGCGCTGCAGTCTGGAACCGCAGGACCGCTACGGTCGCAGGTTCGAATCCTGCCTCGGGCATGGATGTTTGTGATGTCCTTAGGTTAGTTAGGTTTAACTAGTTCTAAGTTCTAGGGGACTAATGACCTCAGCAGTTGAGTCCCATAGTGCTCAGAGCCATTTGACCCCACACTTAATTCACAGGTGAACACAGTCGGGTGTTCGACTTCGGGTCATATACCTATGGGCCAAAATTCTGATGGGAGTTTTTACATATTACAAAAGATAAGTTCTTCCAGTCTGACTCCTACAGTATGTTCTGATTATTCTAGGCCTATATTCACATTTTCTACAAATTTTTGTTGGACCAGGGTGGCACGCCAAGTTCGTCATGTCGCCTGTATTGAACCAAAGTAAAATGAGGGATTTTAAGTTTGTAAATCGTTTCCTTTGTCATATGGGTTTCTAGTAACAAACATATAAATAAAAATTCTCCTCCCTTCACTTCACTTTGCTTGTTAAATTAAGAAAATAAAACAGTTACCTCACGAACTTAATACAACTTGGTCAGTACTGGTAAAATGAAGCTTCAGAACGCAAATCATCATAAAAGCTCACTTTATGTCATCCACTAGGTCATCATGATAAATTGCAACCGAGGAAAGGCTCGTGTTACTTAACGCTGCGTAACAATATGGTGATAAATCAGTCGCACGCAGGGCTTTCTGCTGCTAAATGCAAACACTCGACTGTGGTCTATTTTCTTTGCGTATCTGCGTGACATGTTTGGAAAGTTTGTAACATCGACCACATGTACGCTTATCGCAATGACGTGCGACTTGCACATTTTCAGGTGCGGCAGTTACAAGTTTAATCGTTTATCTCTCCTCGACCTTAACGATGTTGTCTAAACAACATGGCAAAAAATCCCGCTCCCTTCAGACCAAAATCCTTTCAGTCCCTCTCCAACGTTCAGCCGCTTTTTCTTTCTCAGTAGCAGGAACCCGACTCAGGAATAACCTCCAACATCACATCAGAGAAGTGAATAACATCTCTAGAATCTGAAGACAGTTAATGACATATATAATGAAACAACAATAATGCCTACCATTGTTCCTTTACATACTCGTTACTCCTGTACATCCTTCTTTCCAACCAGATCTTCCTCATACACCATTATTCTTACCTCGCACATTTCCCCAGAACTCGGTGTATCAGAAAACATCTACCTTGTACACCTAAAATTATTTTCATATCTTCAGCTATCATTGTTGTTATTATTGTCTTTATTATTATTATTATACTATTAGTGGCAGCAGCTGTAGCAGCACAAGCACTGCCGGTATTAACTACATTAGTTCATACTATTATTTATTCACATTATCTCTGGACACTCAAGTCATTTTAATACCATTGACCATATTAATATGGCCACTTCTTAGGTAACTATTATGTGAAAAAGATACTGTATATCTGAAACCCTGACCCGATGTGAGAAAGGGCTTGATGGCACTAAATAGATCATTAAATGAAACAACTGTTACCAGTCACTGTTTATTTGTCTCTACGACGCGTTTCAAAGGTTTTAACCTCCATCATCAGGTAGATTCCACCAGTCACTGTCTATTTATCTACACGACGCGTTTCAAAGGTTTAAACCTCCATCATCACCTGATGATGGAGGTTTAAACCTTTGAAACGCGTCGTGGAGATGAATAATCAGTGACTGGTAACAGTAAACGTGTTGTTTCATTTAGTGTCAGTAACAGTCACGGTAAAGCCTAACCCAAAATGTTCGCATTTAAAGCTAAACAGATCAGTTTGAGCAAATAATTAAAATAAAACGAAGAGAGGAATATATTGAGAACATTAATGAACATATTGTTATACATTTCATTACTCATATCACAGTATTCTAGGTACTATATGAGCGACAGTGAACCTTTAAATCCTTCGGTCCACTTTTGTATCTTTGTTAGTAATAAAATATTCTAGACGCCCACTCGTTTCGCAGCAATGGTGATTTATAAAGTAGGGGAGTGTCTTTAGAAGCCCTGTGTCAAGCACTTAATTGTGAATTACAGATTGATCTTGTAGATTTAGACGTAGATGCAGATATAGATGAATTTCAGCCGTAAACAAGATCAAAACCAACTCACAAAACGATAGGATGTTTCCACAACTTGGCCAAGACGTAATGAAGACTTTATCAGGTTACATTTGCACTACCGAGATATTCGCTAAGTGAAGAACTGCACGTGATTCCGGCGAATACGCTAAAACAGTCTGTGGTGACGTGCCTCTCGCATAATGGACGTTTTGCAATATGCCCCTTCCGACAGTTTGCTTTCTGCACAGGGCGCTCTGTATTCGTCGGCAAGTTAGCTGAAGACACATGGAGTGAGAGAAAACTTTCCCATCCTATTGTCGTGAAAGCTACAACTCGAGTGTTCTAAAAAAGACCGTTAAGAAATGGAGAGTACTGACCGGTTTCCAAACTTTTTTGAGAGGAGATCAGAGACTGGTAGTTAAAGACACTAGACTCTAACATAGGCCTGCTTCCCTGTGGTTATCGGAATGGTGCGAGTGGGAGAACGAACCATCAGAGGACGATTTTAAGGCAGTCCACTGTGGGAGGATTTAAATACATAAAAATTACGTGATTGGCTAGCGCCACGCGATGAAGTTCGTGCTCATTGGTGGGAGATATTTTTGCGATGAAAACTCTGGGCAAAGCCAAAACGGGAGAGGTGTTCCCTGATGATTCTGGTAGCATTCGGATTCTCACGCAAGTAGCTCTCTGGCATTCACTCACGTGGCATCCTGGTGTTCTTTGTAGTGGCATTCACTCTCGGGGCAGTCCCGCGGCAGGTTTCATTCGAGTAGTAGCTTTTCTCTCTGGTGGTGGACTTCAGCTCTGGTAGCAGGTGACTCGAGGATGGCAGACACAGAAGTAGAGAGACGGAGTTCGCTCGAAGAGCAGACTGGGACAGGACATCCATCTGCAACACTCAGTTTGCATGACCACACACACATAATGATGAGAATATCTAGCAGCATTGGCTGGTTAGGGCGAAACGGAAATAAATATTTTCTAACGTGTCAGTAAATTCACGCTGGATCTTCATGACTCGGCGGACAGGCAAGTTGCATGTAATTTCGCGTCCTCTTACCTGCCCGACCGTACAATCACTAGCTTCACTTCGTATCTGTGTTGTACAATATTAAAAGGTCAAGAAGTTGATTTGTAAGAGCCAAGTTTCTCTGTCAAATTATCTTTGGTGACTGTACTATTGCTTATTATAATTTAATCAAACGAAAATCGTGTTGGATCTAGGGACATTTCCAAGTCTCAAGCATCTATGATGTTTATTTGTATACTGAAGTGACGAATAGAACTTTGTACCAAGGGTAGGATTCGAACCCCAGTGCCCTGCTCAGTAGACAGATGCACTAACCACTACGCAACCATGGCCCAACTGCATGGATTAGCCTACCACATCTCCCTCCGCAGTCCGAATCAACTTCACGCCTCATCCCACTTTGTATTCCCACTAAACTCCAGTAGCATTACAGAGGCGCTCAAAATGTAATAGAATACCACATCCGCATTGGAAGAAATGAGGAATCCCGCCTAACACATGCATTCGTACAAATTTTCATTCATTGTTCTGTCTGCATATATACACTACTGGCCATTAAAATTGCTACAACATGAACATGACGCGCTACATACGCGAAATTTAACCGACAGGAATAAGGTGCTGTGATATGCAAAGGATTAGCTTTTCCGAGCATTCACACAAGGTTGGCGCCGGTGGCGACACCTACAACGTGCTGACATGAGGAAAGTTTCCAACCGATTTCTCATACACAAACAGCAGTTTACCGGCGTTGCCTGGTGAAACGATGTTGTGATGCCACGTGTAAGGAAGAGAAATGCGTACCATCACGTTTCCGACTTCGATAAAGGTCGGATTGTAGCCTATCGCGATTGTGGTTTATCGTATCGCAACATTGCTGCTCGCGTTGGTCGAGATCCAATGACTGTTAGCAGAATGTGGAATCGGTGGGTTCAGGAGCGTAATACGGAACGCCGTACTGGATCCCAACGGCCTCGTATCACTAGCAGTCGAGAAGACAGGCATCTTATCCGCATGGCTGTAACGGATCGTGCAGCCACGTCTCGACCCCTGAGTCAACAGATGGGGACGTTTGCAAGACGACAACCATCTGCACAAAAAGTTCAATGACATTTGCAGCAGCATGGACTATCAGCTTGGAGACCATGGCTGCGGTTACCCTTGACGCTGCATCACAGACAGGAGCGCCTATGACGGTGCACTCAATGACGAACCTGGGTGCACGAATGGCAAAACGTCATTTTTTCGGATGAATCTAGGTTCTGTTTACAGCATCATGATGGTCGCATCCGTGTTTGGCAACATCGCGATGAACGCACATTGGAAGCGTGTATTCGTCATCGCCATACTGGCGTATCATCCGGCGTGATGGTATGGAGTGCCATTGGTTACACGTCTCGGTCACCTCTTGTTTGCATTGACGGCACTTTGAACAGTGGACGTTACATTTCAGGTGTGTTACGACCCGTGGCTCTACTCGTCATTCGATCCCGGCGAAACCCTACATTTCAGCAGGACAATGCACGACCCCATGTTGCAGGTCCTGTACGGGCCTTTCTGGATACAGAAAATATTCGACTGCTGCCGTGGCCAGCACATTCGCGAGATCTCTCACCAATTGAAAACGTCTGGTCAACGGTGGCCGAGCAAATCGGTTCGTCACAGTAAGTCACTACTCTTGATGAACTGTGGTATCGTGTTGAAGCTGCATGGGCAGCTGTACCTGTACACGCCATCCAAACTCTGTTTGACTTAATGCCCAGGCGTACCAAGGCTGTTTTTACGGCCAGAGGTGGTTGTTCTGGCTACTGATTTCTCATTATGTGTGCACCCAAAATGCGTGAAAATGTAATCACATGTCACTTCTAGTATAATATATTTGTCCAATGAATACCCGTTTATCATGTGCATTTCTTATTGGTGTAGCAATTTTAATGGCCAGTAGTGTGCATCGCGGGCGTTTGAGACATGAAAAGGTCTCTTGAAGCATATTTTTTTCATTTGATTAAAAGCACCTATGGCTAGGTTCCGGGCAGAACCTCCTTTAATTCGATACTGGCGTGCTATTCCAATACAGTTGGAGAGTCTCTACAATATCGTTCGAGTTTAGAAGGAATACCAAGAGGTCTGATTGGAGATTGGGAATTTGGGTTGAGGAGGGAGTTGTACTAGGGCATTCCATGCAAGTGTGCAAAGCTACAGTGCCAGTGGGGTGCAGTGGTTAGCGCATGTGAACTGTGGACACGAAACGCAGGTTCGAATCACGACCTTGGTGCAAATTTTCGTCGCCGCTTCAGTGTGCATAGATTGCAGTTTAACTGCATGTCTCATTTATGATGTTGTTGCCGTGTTCTCTATTAGAAATCTTGTAATGTCCTTTCTGAATTTGTGCACACTTAGAAGTTTAGTAAATATTCGGGTTTACTTGAACCAAGCTTTTAGTATGTAATTAGTAAATACCTTCCAAGAAGTTGGTTAACAGTAAATTATAGAAATACCAGTACCTGGAATTTAGTTCTAGGGCCACCCTTTTGCATTAGTTATGTTAGTCGGATACGTTGCACAGTTTATATTAAGCATTGAGTTTTGTGGAGCAATCTGGTGCTCAGCAAAAACAAATGGTTCAAATGGCTCTGAGCACTATGGGACTTAACATCTGAGGTCATCTCTCCCCTAGATTTACAACTAGTTAAACCTAACTAACCTAAGGGCATCACTCACATCCATGCCTGAGGCAGGATTCGAACCTGCGACCGCAGCAGCAGCGCGGTTCCGGACTGAAGCGCCTAGAACCGCTCGGCCACAGCGGCCGGCGCTGCTTAGCAGGCCGGAACTGATGCAGATCGACTGCAGACTCACAGCATTATTTAGCACTGTCTCTGCTTGCTAAATTGTACAAACGGACTAACGTAACTTAGACGTCGTTACAGGACAATTTACACCACTTTTAAATAAAACAAAAATGACATAATTAATTGTGATGTATTCTTTCTTTGACAGTTTAACGACACTCGGTTTTGTTATACAGTGAAGGTGTGTTACAATGACTGAGATTGATGAGCTGGATTTTTGCCCAACTAGCATTATTACTTAGCTGTTCACTGAAGTTCGTTGTGTATGCCTGGTAAAAGCTCTAAGCTAATGTGATGTAACAGTCATACTTGTTATCAAAAAAATGGCTCTGAGCACTATGGGACTCAACTGCCGAGGTCATTAGTCCCCTAGAACTTAGAACTAGTTAAACCTAACTAACCTAAGGACATCACAAACATCCATGCCCGAGGCAGGATTCGAACCTGCGACCGTAGCGGTCTTGCGGTTCCAGACTGCAGCGCCTTTAACCGCACGGCCACTTCGGCCGGCTCATACTTGTTATCGATGCTGCTGAGAGGATGGTGCCTCCCTCTGTGACGATGCTTCATCAGCTCTTGTTATTACGAGAACAATCTGGTTAATTGTGGTTGATTGCTGACGATGTTAGGACAGGATCTTGATGTTGTTTGGGGCTTAAATCATCTGCCAACACACTTCGCTCCCATTGTAGCTCGTAAAATATGACTTGGTCTCAAATATGATTTGGCCTCACGGTGGATTAGTTTCTTTTCTTGCATGAGATAGG
The DNA here is from genome assembly GCF_021461395.2 of Schistocerca americana. Taxonomy (NCBI): domain Eukaryota; kingdom Metazoa; phylum Arthropoda; class Insecta; order Orthoptera; family Acrididae; genus Schistocerca; species Schistocerca americana. The sequence continues at coordinate 320,168,975 of NC_060124.1, forward strand.
CGCGCGGTCGCACGCACACACACACACACACACACACACACACACACACACACGCACACACACCCGCTCAGTACCGTTTCAGCTACTGGAGGGCGAAGCGCATGCACTGTGATGTAATAAGGCAAGGCCCAGAAGCGTCGCTACCGTTACACCTTACTCTCTGAAAAACATAAGAAACACGCAACATTTGCCGACCGTGGTGGCGGAGCAGTTCTAGGCGCTTCAGTCCGGAACCGCGCTGCTGCTGAGGTCGCAGATTTGTATCCTGCCTCGGGCATGGATGTGTGTGCTGTCCTTAGGTTAGTTAGGTTTAAGCAGTTCTAAGTTCTAGGGGCCTGATGACCTCAGATGTTAAGTCCCATAGTGCTCAGAGCCATTTGAACCATTTTTGAACGAAACGTTTCATAACATTTCGCCACTGACAGTGGTCAGTGTAATAATAATTTAGATAAAATTGCAAAGATTGTTTAAATTCGTGTTACTAAATGCAGATAAAATACAAAAAAAGAGGGTTCCGTAGGTAGGCAGTTTATACATCCCGGAAATCAAGAATATCTACGGTCTTTTGCCCGGTATCGACACTGATATTAGTAAGATGTCGGTCCTGGGAATTGTAAGAGTTTAATTTAAGTTTGAAGTCGGATAACAAATGACAAAAAGAAATACTTTTTCGTATTCTGTAATTACAAATTAACAGGTGTCGAATTTTTTCCTTTAATTGTACTGTGAAACCTCGCTTCTTGCCAAATTTCATGATTCTAGGCCAATGAAAAGTACCCTATAGGTTTTGCTGAGTGAATTTGCGAGTATCTAAATATGTGTCATACATGGTCGTACCTTTTGACCACACTGACTTAGAATCTTCAGTTTTTTACACCGCCAAGTGGCCTTAGGTGTTAGTATTATGAGACAAATTACAATTTCATTTGTCTACTTGTTCCTGAGAAAAAGGGTTTTTAGCAGTCGGACAGACAACAAAATGATTTCCTAAGAGTTCCGTTTTTACCAATTGAGATAGAAAAAAAATATTTTGCTCTAGTAACAGATGAAGTTTCGAAGCTACGAATACACCATATTTTTACCACTACAAAATTAGATAATATTTACGGAAATTAGTGACGAAAACACGCCTGTGCCTTAGTGTTATATGGTCTCCATGACAGTGAGGATTTCTTCGTCTCGGGCGTCATATCTTGCGTCAACGTGGTTTCCTTCCCTGTGTTAATACGACGTAGGAAGGGAACATTCTCCGACTGATTACGCAGTAGGTGACAGGGAGACGAGCAAATTCGCTTGGCTTTATTCTCGTCTGAGAATTGCCGCGGTGAACAACGAGTACACCTCTCCCGATGGTCCGCTGCATTGCGCACGGCATCCACTACGCAAACAACTGAGATGCTGATCCGTGTGCATTGCGTACCATGTATATGCGGCGGTCGACTTCGGTCAGCTTTTCGATGCAGCATATATTTCCATCTGATGTGGACATTCTTGGCCACCGTAACCATTTCCTTGTCTCCCACACGTTCAGTTTTTATCAGGTTCCTGTGTTTTCGTCACATTACACTCCAGATACATTGTCAGTAAATGGTTCAAATGGCTCTGAGCACTATGGGTCTTAACTGCTGAGATCACCAGTCCCCTAGAACTTAGAACTACTTAAACCTAACTAACCTAAGGACATCATACACATCCATGCCCGAGGCAGGATTCGAACCTGCGACCGTAGCGGTCGCGCGGTTCGAGACTGTAGCGCCTAGAACCACTCGGCCACTCCGGCCGGCCATTGTCAGTAAAAAACACCCGTAAGCGGAAGAGGTAACGAGGTGAAACTTCGTGTCAGGTTGTCAGGGTATGTGATGTTATATCATTGATTACGAACACGAGCCAGATTTATAAAGAACTTGGTAGTATGAGCCCACTTGTTAATAAACGTTGCACCGCCTGTAGCATGCACTGATTCTGTTGTGACCTCTCCCCAGGCAACCTGGTCCATAACAGTTGTACCTCATCCTAGATATCCCGGATACTGGCACTCCGACGGAGCTGACATCGAACCTCTTACTGCACATGTTCTGTCGGAGACATATGTGGGGATCCTGTTGGCCATGGAAGCACCTCATTATCCAGCAGACTGTTCATAGAGACTCCCACCATTTACGTACGAGTATTGAGAGCCAACGGCCTTGCCGCAGTGGTAACACCGATTCCCGTCATATCACCGAAATTAAGCGCTGTTGGGCTGGGCTAGCACGTGGATGGGTGACCATCCGGTCTGCAGAGCGCTGTTGGCAAGCGGGGTGTGCTCAGCCCTTGTGAGGCGAACTGAGGAGCTATTTGATTGAGAAGTAGCGGCTCCAGTCTCGTAAACTTACATACGGCCGGGAGAGCGGTGTGCTGACCACATGCCCCTCCATATCCGCATCCAGTGACGCCTGTGGGCTGAGGATTACACGGCGGCCGGTCGGTACCGTTGGACCTTCATGGCCTGTTCGGACGGAGTTTATTTTAGTTTTATTGATATATTGCAAAATAGCACCACGTTACTGTCGCTTGGGAGTTAACACATGAGGACGCAGGGTGTCGATGACGAACCATTGTGCTCCCAGATCTCCCGCAATTACTGCAAGGTGCGACACAACGTCGATAAGAGAACATCCACTGTGCCCCTCCAAAACATTGGAAGAACGGAACCTCTCCCCATTGGCCGCTATGCCCACTGAGAGTTCAAAACCACGGTTCATTCTAAAACAGTCCGACGCCATTTATCCGGAGTCCATGCTTTCTGGACGTGACAGCTCCAAAGCCAATCGTCTCAGTTGTGGTGTTAACGGTAGTCTATGCATGGGACGGGTACGTCTCTAGTCTGGCCGCTGCTAATCTGTTGAGTATACCTGGCATCACGTTCCCATGCAGTTCGACATCAGGTCAGTGTCACAACCTAATGCCCCACAAACATATGTATTGTACGATTCGACCAGCTGCCCAAATGGAGACCCACAACGAAGCCCGTTTTAATCGATGTGAAAGGCTGATAACGCTGTTTAACACTGGTAAATGGCATCTCCGTTTATTTCTTGAGTACAACTTTAACAAAATATTCAATGTATTATGGAAGTAAAATGCCTTCAAGTCAGAAATTAAACGAACTCCTTCCGCAAATGAATAATAAACAATCGTTATCCAATGGTAAACAAAATTTAAGTTCCTGATCCAAAAAATAATTAAGTTCCCAGAAATGAATATAATCTGTTGACGAGAACACAACACTCCTGAAGTTTCATTAAAGTTCAACATAAAACAAGTTCCTCAATTCCTTGGTATGAAAATAAAGTCCACATTCTAACATAACTCTTTGGGGGGCAGGTAAACGCCATAAAAATTTACACTAGAGGGGCACGATAATAACGTACATATTTCAGATTTGATCCACTTTTGACGCTATAGTGGTATTGTGGTACGTTTTCCTGCAGTAAACGCCATAAAAATTTACACTAGAGGGGCACGACAATAACGTGCATATTTCAGACTTGATTCACTTTTGACACTATGGTTTTATTATTGTGGTACGTTTTCCTACAGTATCTTTGTAAAAACTCTCCTCGCCAACAACAAATTATTGGCATTAAATGTGGTCACTGCAGTTAACCACCACCCCATTATGGTATACAAGTTCGATAGGTGGTAGTTCAACTTCGGTATAACTTTATTTTAATTGTCGCGGTATCTCTTGGAACTGTTGTTGCCTGCTCTCAGGCACTGCACACATCTACACAGTTCGTACCGGGTTCTTTTCCTTTTTTTTAACTCCAAGCTTCAATCTTCTATTGGAGAAGTGCTTCATCTCAATCTCCTTGTGCATACTGAATGCATTAATTACACGATAGTCCATAAAGTGAAGGAACGATTTTATCCATTATTTCTTGCTTTTTCTGTCTGTAGCATAGGCTGACTTCAGTCGATCAAAATTATCCACATAGTTGATACTGGAATTTTAATCTTTCAGCACAACAGGGCAAGTGGGATTTGTTATTGTTCCGTCTTTCATCATGCGAGTTATCGTGGACGCATCTGATGGCATGACGAGAAATGATGTTAACTGGCCTGTTATCTTTCCATCTGTTGATAAGTACTTCATCATTGCTAATTCTGTAATAGAGTTATAGTCTCTCAACTTATTTTTCCTTTGTAAGTATTGACATTTTCCCTTTCGGGATTTATTGTTTCACAAGCATGAAGACCATCGAACAATAGGTTCTTGAACAGATCATATAATGTAATATAATGCACCATAAAATAATGTTTCTTTCCATGAAGGTCAGTGGTTGTATTTATAACCAATCTGGGCCCTAATCTTCTTACTGGAGGCTGTAAAACTTTTTCTGTATAAATAGCAAATTCAAAGTTGCATGACGATTCATCACGTAACATCTATAGTTAGTACCCTCTCTTTATGAGTTTGTCTCTCATGTGCTGCTTGAGAGATGTTCGGCATTAGAACTTAACGAGTGCTTCATCAGTATCGAGATTCAGATGTAGTGTGTAGCAAACCTGAAATTTCCTGTTCAACTGATCTAGCAACGAATGTAGTTGGTGTAGTTTTTCATAATTCTCACTGTTTCTGTCAGCAGCCACAGATTTGTCACTGAGGTGCAACTTACTCAGTAACTAACTAACTCCTTTTACTGGCATTAGTATCGATGTTCAACTTTCATCAAGATCTGGCTCCGTACTGCAGTAATCTCTGTAACTAGATTTTTAAGTGATTCCCATGTAATGATTTACTCCGATAGAAGTTTTTATTTCATATTCATTGGTGGGGACGAAAGGTCTGGCTGTCTGTGTTACATAGAAATTGGATTTAAACACTATGTGGTTCATAAGCGTTTCATCAAAAAACTCGCAAAATAAGCCAATTAGCTTTAGGTTTAGTTTGTTCTTTATTCCTGCAGCAACACCACCTTTCCCAATAAATAAGGATACTTGATCAGCACTTGTTTCTTGGCTCCAGTTTGTCGTGACTGTCAATGTAACAGCGAAAAGCACCGCGTTGCTTCCACTTGTCTCACATCACTTTCATTGTTACCCTCAGATCACTACTGCTCAAACGACTGTAAACAAACCTAGAAGTTGCAAAATTTGAAGTGAAAGGCGGATCATTGTCATGTCTTTCATCATTGTCAACACAGTGGTCAGTAGAAGGAATTACGTCAAATAATATGCGGTAACATTCTTCCTCTGATATTCTTTTTCGGTGAGACATACTGGGTGGAGGAGAGAATGTACTGGATTGAGAAGAAAGGTGTGGTTAGTGCCACTGACCACACAGAAATCCGTCTGCGAAGTATAGAAAGTTCTATTTGACTAAAAAGTAATACTACTTGCAGATTTGTGGAAGGTCTAAAGAGTTACTTACAAAGAATAGCAAAACAAAGAAGAGTTAGAGAGAGAAATGCACAACACATCCACGTACATGTATGAAATATCAGCTTGTGTCTTAGATACGCGGCAGAAATACTTCATTGTGATTTACATGTCTCTAATCAAACTTTAATCAACAATTAGTTGGGTAATTGACAACAGAGCTCTTGAGTAGTGAACTGAAAAATTAATGTCGTAGGCCATAGTGAAGCCCGCCCTTCAAAGCGTTAAACCGTGGAAGCAAACACTTCCAAAATATCTTATAGTCGTATTTCACAAGAGAAGTTCCTACGGTCAAATCGTATAGGAACTTTCTTAGACCACGAGAACAGATGGACAAAGTAAAGTCTTGGGGCCGGCTGGTGTGGCCGTGCGGTCTAGGCGCTTCAGTCTGGAACCGCGTGACCGCTCCGGTCGCAGGTTCGAATCCTGCCTCGGGCATGGATGTGTGTGATGTCCTTAGGTTAGTTAGGTTTAAGTAGTTCTAAGTTCTAGGGGACTGATGACCACAGATGTTTAGTCCCATAGTGCTCAGAGCCAAAGTCTTGGGGCAGTATCTTGTCAGAAGTAAAACCAGTGCAAATCGTACAAAGTCCCAGCTAGCACGTCGCTGATCACAGAGTCAAGATGGAGGAGGCGCAATGCTGTCCCGAAAGATAGTAGCAGAGTCCATAGCAAGGCGTTGCTGAAATATTCTTGTCGGTTAGTCGCAGCCTCGCTGTAGGATACATGCGGGCTTATTTTTGGCTCGAGACACCGCAGAAGCAGGAAGAGGTGCATTACACAACCGACCTCTATCATTGCCGTGCATGAACTCAGTCTTTCCCCAGTGTTCGTTTCGTAGGAGAGAACCTCATTGTAAGCCTACATACTTGGACGTTGTGCATGGTGCAGTCGGTGCCTGATGTCTCCCCCTCTCCCTTGGGCAAGGGAGGAGATATCGAGGCAGACGTCAGCATCTTCAGCGATGTCGGAGGCCACCGTCCTGTGGAGGGGAGGGAGGAGGTGGGGGTGGGGTCGAAGCTGGGTATGGGTTTACATTCATGCGTTTATCATGATGTCACGCCTGAAATCGTGCTGATGTGCGTCGTCCAGAGGAGGCACTGGATAGGTGGCACCTCCAGGAGGGTCCATGATGGTAGCATTTATGGAACACAGAGTAGTGTAAGATATCCTGAAGGAGGCGTCGGATCCCACCGTAGCCGAACTTGATTTACATGGTTCCTGCACTGGGTGCCATCCTGTAATTCATCTTCAAGCATGGGTTGGTCAAGGAGGTGTGTGACTGTAGCAGGGAGCCACCATGGACGATCCCGGGAGAAGGTGAGGGCCCAGCAGGGTCTTGGAAGGAAGCGCGATATTAGCGAGCCTGCTGAGGGTGTGGTGAGCCTACTTGAATTTGTATAATGGAGAACTGTGAACGGTGTGGACCCTTCGCAGTTTTTCTGCAAAGCGAGGAGCCAGCTTGCAGAGTGGCTTGCTAGGGAGATAGAAAAACGGTGAGAGCATCGTCGACTGAATAATGTGGTAGGGTTTCACCATGTGTGTTTCTAAAGTTCAGTCAAATCTCTCGACTAACAAGCGGAATGAAAATGTGCTGTGTGTGAGAATGACATGCCGTTGGTGCGTCAAACGGAGGTTTGTGGGCATAAATTGGATCTATTGTCAGTGGCGAAGAGCTATATAGCACAGGCAGAAGATGCGGAAGTCATCTTGATGGCAAAGGAGAGGACAACAAGTCATTATTAGCATGGTGTGTTGTGAACCTGTATTTTACATCAGTTCAAGTGTGAACTGCCACAAGCCATATGGCCTCTAAAAAGCAACTGGCAAATTCTAAGTGACCATGGAGACGAATCCGGTGGCCAGGGAAAGTAATGCCTAGCTGGGGCAGAGCTGGATGTGGACATATTTGTTATGTCTGAGTCCATAACTCACCATTAGGCATGACAGCTTCTTTGTAAGTACCATGCTCCAGTTGACCTAGTGAAGCAGTTCGAGGACTCAGAACTGCAGTGCATTGGAGAATGAGAACTCTTGTCCGCTCATTGTCTCCTTGTACTAGGATGAACCTCTGTAGAGTGCAATGCTACTGCCGTTGGGACTAGAAAGCCTGGAAATCTGATTGACTCCAGGCCTATTTATTGGAGGGCAAGCGCTGATGGATATAGCACAGCATATCCAACAGCACTGGATATCCAGCAATTTGATGCCAGACAAGATGAACGCCAAGTGGAGCTTGGCGATAGATTCTTCTACATCTGAGTGCATGCGGAAACATACTTCAGAGTCTGCGCTGAAACCTGGGTCCTGACCTAGGGGCAGCCGTGACAACAAGTCATCATTAGCATGGTGTGTTGTGAACCTGTATTTTACATCATAACCACAGCTGGAAAGCAACAATGACAGCACTGAAGCCAACACGCCATTTTGGTTGGGACGGACGCAGAGGACTCTTAACATTGGCAGCAGAGGCTTGTGGTCTCTTAGCGGTGTGAAATTTCAGCCATATACATACTCTTGAAATTTCTTGATGGTGAAGATAATGGCAAGAGCTTCCGTTTCTATTTGGCTGCAATTTCTTTGAGCTGCATTTAGAATCTTTGGGATGAAGACAGTGGTACATTCCACGCCATCAACCAAGTGAGACAACACCGCACCTGAACTTTAGCGCAATGCATCGGTGGCAACGTGAGACGCTTTTTGGTGTCATGGCCAGTCAGACATGTGGTTCATCCAGAGCTGCAGCATGTGGTATGAACCAACGATAGTAGCTGAGTAGCCCAAGGATGGAGTTCAGGTGAGGACTATCTTTAGGTCCTGGGCGTTTCTGATTGGCTGCAACATATTGTGGAAAGAGGTGAATAGTAGAGGCACTGAGGGTGTGTGCAAGGTATTCCGCTTGATACACAAAGAATTCTCATTTATTCCATTTTAAGTTGGCGCATCCAAAGATGGAGAATGGTATATCTAGATTTTTGGTGAGGTCTGTGGTGTCTTTGCTGGCCGTCAGAGTGTGCTCAAGGTAGTGCGCCGTTCTGAGAACATCCAAGATAAATGTTCAAGCTGCTGCTGGAAGATCGTTAGGGCACTTATGATTCGAAATGGAACTCTGTAACACCATTAAGGTCCAAATTAGTATTAATGACTAAGGAAAGCAACATGAAAATCCTACTGCCTTGAATACGTTACCCCCGCTAGCTTCTACATAATTTTCTTCACTTTAAGAATAGGATAAGTGTCTGTCACTAACTGAGCATTAACCGTTGCTTTGAAATCACCACAAATTCTGATTAGACCTGTAGGTTCTTTGACCACTACGTGGACATCACTCATCAGATGTTGAAGACAGGTGTCAAGAACCCTTTATCTTGGAGACAAAACTCGTCTTGAAGACCAAATAGCAAATTTAGTACTTTACAAAATTTAGGGACAACTGTGGGCAACAGTGTGACATGTGCCTTGAAACTCTGGTGGAGGGCTGAGAAAATACGAATGGAAACTGAAAAGAGATTTGACGTATATGAGCGATTGCGGTTTATCGTATCGCGACATTGCTGCTCGCATTGGTCGAGATCCAATGACTGTTAGCAGAATATGGAATCGGTGGGTTCAGGATGGTAATACGGAACGCCGTGCTGGATCCCAACGGCCTCATATCACTAGCAGTTGAGATGACAGGCATCTTATCCGCATGGCTGTAACGGATCGTGCAGCCGCGTCTCGATCCCTGAGTCAACAGATGGGGACGTTTGCAAGACAACAACCATCTGCACGAACAGTTCGACGACGTTTGCAGCAGCATGGACTATCAGCTCGGAGACCATGGCTGCGGTTATCCTTGACGCTGCATCACAGGAGCGCCTGCGATGGTGTACTCAACGACGTACCTCGGTGCACGAATGGCAAAATGTCATTTTTTCGGATGAATCCAAGTTCTGTTTACAGCATCATGATGGTCTCATCCGTGTTTGGCGACATCACGGTGAAAGCACATTGGAAGCGTGTATTCGTCATCGCCATATTGGCGTATCACCTGGCGTGATGGTATGGGGTGCCATTTGTTACACGTCTCGGTCATCTCTTGTTCGCATTGACGGCACTTTGAACAGTGGACGTTACATTTCAGATGCGTTACGGCCCGTGGCTCTACCCTTCATTCGATCCCTGTGAGACCCTACATTTCAGCAGGATAATGCACGACCGTATGTTGCAGGTCCTGTGCGGGCCTCTCTGGATACAGAAAATGTTCGACTGCTGCCGTGGCCAGCACATTCTCCAGATCTCTCACCAATTGAAGTCGTCTGGTCAATGGTGGCCGAGCAAATGGCTCGTCACAATACGCCAGTCACTACTCTTGATGAACTGTGGTATCGTGTTGAAGCTGCATGAGCAGCTCTACCTGTACTCGCCATCCAAACTCTGTTTGACTCAATGCCCAGGCGTATCAAGGCCGTTATTATGGCCAGAGGTGGTTGTTCTGGGTATTGATTTCTCAGGATCTATGCACCCAGATTGCGTGAAAATGTTATCAGATGTCAGTTCTAGTATAATATATTTGTCCAATGGATACCCGTTTATCATCTGCATTTCTTCTTGGTGTAGCAATTTTAATTGCCAGTAGTGTATTTCGCGTGAAGCGCTGTTGCGACACAGGCAAAGATCAATTGTGGAAACTAAGCAACTGAATATTACAAATAATGTTATTAAAGAATACGGCCGACCGACTACATCAATTAAGAGGGCACGTACCTTCACGAATGAGTGGTCAAAAATAAAATAAGCGTCAATACTGTGTTGAAAATGAGTCTTAAATATAGTTACGCTTGTACACACTGAATTGTATGCAAACACACGAACGGGATAGAGGCACGTACATTTCGAGTACAATCATCCCCCGTGGCCTGGATAAAAAGAATTACAGTTAAATGCCTTTATTCATCTTAGAACGTAAATGCGTGGACTTCTAAATTAACTGAAAAGAAAGACTGCAGGTCCTGAATTTCGCGGCAAATGTAATAAAATTGATGGTAGCGGCCACGAAAGGAAAAAGATGAACACATTCACGTACCTCTACTGTTGAGCAGCGCCGCCCTCAAGAGCGTCGTCTCCATCTAAATTCTCTGCATAAAATTAAAATAATAGTAAAAATTTTCCAGAATTTCAGGATCTGGGACCCATGGTATCACAAAAGATGAAATCGCTCTGCTTCAAAATCACTTTCATTATTTAACCCAATTTTATCAGTAAGAAACGGCACAAGTCTTAACACAAGGACAGGATAACAGCGAAAGGTAACTTATTCTAAAACTAATAAACGAAGAGCGTAAAGCTTCTTTTGTGCAGCAAATGCTTTACGCATTAATCTCTGGTAGTTGAACTAATGTCTATATATTCACAAAAAATTTTTTTTATATAATTCCTTTACAGCGTGAAGCAGACAGTGATTGCTGTGAGATTATTGATGGGCATGTCAAATGGTTGCTGTGAGATTATTGATGGGCATGTCAAATGGTTGCAGCAGAGGTGATCCTACCTTTTGCTACGTGTGCTGGTCTATATAGTTTGTTCGATGTATTTGAACACTGAAACAAATGATATAGTTTATATTATGGGTCATCGAAAATTTTCAGCCGGTAATGTAAATTAAATAACAATCCGCAGATGCCTCTCCACAGGTGAGGCATCTGGCACGAAGCACAATTTTTTGTTTATTTGTTATTCAATTTTACAACGATGGTTTTGGGAGGATAGGATAGGTGGTTGGCTGTGGCCTTGTCGAAGGAACCATCCTGACATTTTTCTGAAATGCTTCAAAAAGCAAACTTCATTCTCCCGAATACGCAGTCAGTGTCCTAGCAACTGCACTGCCTCATCAGGTTGGTCCCAATGTACAATGCTCTTTTGAACACAAACAATTTTCAACAGATAACTCATAATACTGCACTGTATCACAGGATCCACTGTGGACTCTGGCTGGCGTTATCTAACGTTTTGATTGCTTGGGTCTGCGTACAAAACAGAAGCGGTTCCTTCCGTGCAAAAGACATGGCATAACGACTGTGAACTAACCGAACAAAACACGCTCGGAGGAACGTAAAACAATAAACTAGTGAAGGAAGTATGATGGCCAGTTAATTTGGTAGCGGTTGGAGCGTTAGGTAAGTAAGTAAAAGACAATGGCAGGCTCTGTTTAAACATAGTCTATCACGATTTTTGTACGCACTGTGACGTAAAGAGAAAAAGCATACCTTCAACAACTTGTGACGTGCACTGGAATGTGTCTTATCTATCAGATGCAAGCGTACAAATTCTCGTAGCACCGTGAGTTGCGGCTCCTTGTGGTGGGGACACTGATTAAGAGAGGGAGCAGCCGGCAGGGGAGGCGCGCAGCAGCAGTTGAGGTCTGGACGGCGGCCCGGAGCCATGCGGATGTAGCCGTGGGCAGCTGACGGACGAACCAGGGCAGCCAGCCGCACTTCGACACCGCAGTGGCCGCCCAGGTATGGACAGCAACGCCGTACGGACTTCCCGTCACTAAAAGTTGGTCAGGCGCTAGTCGGACTCGCGCTCCGGGGGTTATGCAAAAACTTAATTCTGTATACAGGGTTGTCCATTGATTGTGGCCGGGCCAAATATCTCACGAAATAAGAGTCAAACGAAAAAACTACAAAGAACGAAACTCGTCTAGCTTGAAGGGGGAAACCAGATGGCGCTATGTTTGGCCCGCTAGATGGCGCTGCCATAGGTCAAACGGAGATCAACTGCGTTTTTTCAAATAGGAACCCCCATTTTTTATTACTTATTCGTGTAGTACGTAAAGAAATACGAATGTTTCACTTGTACCGCTTTTTTCGCTTTGTGACAGATGGCGCTGTAATTGTCACAAACATACGGCTCACAATTTTAGACGAACAGTTGGTAATAGGTAGGTTTTTTTTTAAAATTAAAATACAGAACGTAGGTGCGTTTGAACATTTTATTTCGGTTCTTCCAATGTGATACATGTACCTTTGTGAACTTATCATTTCTGAGAACGCATGCTTTTACAGCGTGATTACCTGTAAATACCACATTCATGCAATAAATGCTCAAAATGATGTCCGTCAACCTCAATGCATTTGGCAATACGTGTAACGACATTCCTCTCAACAGCGAGTAGTTGGCCTTCCGTAATGATCGCACATGCATTGACAATGAGCAAATGTCCTTCAACTTTCCCCCCAGAAAGAAATCCGGGGACGTCAGATCCGGTGAACTTGCGGGCCATGGTATGGTGCTTCGACGACCAATCCACCTGTCATGAAATATGCTATTCAATACCGCTTCAACCGCACGCGAGCTATGTGCCGGACATCCATCATGTTGGAAGTACATCGCCATTCTGTCATGGCAGTGAAATATCCTGTAGTAACATCGGTAGAACATTACGTATGAAATCATCATACATTGCAACATCTAGATCGCCATCGATAAAATGGGGGCCAATTATCCTTTCTCCCATAATGCCGCACCACACATTAAACCGCCAAGGTCGCTGATGTTCCACTTGTCGCAGCCATCGTCGATTTTCCGTTGCCCAATAGTGCATATTATGCCGGTTTACGTTACCGCTGTTGGTGAATGACGCTTCGTCCTAAATAGAACGCGTGCAAAAAATTTGTCATCGTCCCGTAATTTCTCTTGTGCCCAGTGGCAGAACTGTACAAGACGTTCAAAGTCGTCGCCATGCAATTCCTGGTGCATAGAAATATGGTACGAGTGCAATCGATGTTGACGGTGCATTCTCAACACCGACGTTTTTGAGATTCTCGATTCTCGCGCAATTTGTCTGCTACTGATGTGCGGATTAGCCGCGGCAGCAGCTAAAACACCTACTTGGGCATCATCATTTGTTGCAGGTCGTGGTTGACGTTTCACATGTGGCTCAACACTTCCTGTTTCCTTAAATAACGTAACTATCCGGCGAACGGTCCGGACACTTGGATAATGTCGTCCAGGATACCGAGCAGCATACATAGCACACGCCCGTTGGGCATTTTCATCACAATAGCCATACATCAACACGATATCGACCTTTTCCGCAATTGGTAAATGGTCCATTTTAACACGGGTATTGTATCACGAAGCAAATACCGTCCGCACTGGCGGAATGTTACGTGATACCACGTACTCATACGTTTGCGACTATTACAGCGCCATCTATCACAAAGCGAAAAAATGGGTCCAACTAAAACATTCATATTTCTTTACGTGCTACACGATATGTAATAAAAATGGGGGTTGATGGCCAACCATAGCGACATCTGGTTTCCCCCATCAAGCTAAACAAGTTTCGCTCTTTGTAGTTTTTTCGTTTCATGCTTATTTCGTGAGATATTTGGCCCGGTCGCTATCAATGAACCACCCTGTAAAAACAGTGCATCCATTCCAGGAATCGAGAATCTCGACGATTTTTGTCCATTATCGCCATTGATACTGGTAAGATATCAGTCCCAGCGACTCCACGACTTCCGAGAATGTGCTAATTTCAAGTCTGAAATCGGATAGCAAATGACAAAAGAAAACTTTTCTGGTGTGTGATGTAATTAATCATTCACAGTTGTCGAATATTTTCATTTATTTTTACTTCCAAACCTTCCTTCCTGCCAAATTTCTTGAGACTAGGTCAACGAGAAGTTCCCTACAGGTCATAATGTGCAAGTTTGCAAGTATAAAAATCTATGAGATAAACGGCCGCACTTTTTGATAGCTTCGACTTAGAAGATTATACAGGGTAAGTCACCTAACATTACCACTGGAAACACCTCCCAAACCACAACAAACACTCAATAACCAATTCCGCAGACAGAAAGTGAGGAGAGGTGTAACTGGTTAATACAAACCATTGAGAAATACACAGAAGTATGATTTTCAACGCATACTTACATTTTTTAAGTGGAAACCTGTTATTATTTTTAGCGCAACTGAAGACAGAAAAAAATACTTAATCAATCCCGTTTCTTACATCGTAAAATGTTAATACATCTAGAGTAATGTGTAACGTAAAGTTGAGGCTTGAGTAACGTATAACGTAGGTACAGAAGAGCCATGTTACGTCCACATGTTAACATTTTTATTAGTGTTTTTCTCTGAAGAACACTGTACGGCACTGATTCGTTGGAAGAAAATATGCATTAACATGAGAAAGTAGTTAAACTTACAAATTTGTTTTTTCTTTTCAATTACAGAATGTAAAAGAGTGTGTCCGAACATTTCAGGCCAATAAATGTTCAAAGTGGTGTCCATCATTTGCTGCACACATTTGCAATCTACCGCGTAATGAATGTCTTACACGGCGCAGTACATCTGGTCTAATGCTGCCTCAATACGATGTTTCATATCCTCTGTGGTTGGAGGCACATTATGGTACACGTTCTCCTTTAACGTACCCCACGGAAAGAAGTCAAAAGGTGTAAGATCAGGAGAACGGGCTGGCCAATTTATGCGTTCACGTCCTATTACAGGCCCGTCGACCATTCTATCAATGGTCAGCCTAGTGTTCGTTGCAGACTGTGCATGAGCACCACCATGTTGATGCCACACACGTCTACACGTTTCCAGACGGACATTTTCTAGCAATGTTGGCAGATCATTTTGTGGAAACTCGATGTATTTTATAGCTGTTTGGGTGCCTTCAATGAAGTGAGGACCAATCAAATGGTAGACAATTACTCCGCACCATACATTTACATTCCACGGTCGCTGTCGCTCTACCTGTCGAAGCCAGCGATCTTGTCCATCGACCAGTAATGCATGTTTCGTAAATTCACTGCACTGTGGTTCGTGGTTTGTGAAACCTGCTTCATCGGTAAAGAGGTAGAACTGCAACGCATTCTCTGTTAATGCCCATTGAGAGATATTCACTCGATTATTAAACTCATCTCTATGTAATGGCTGGTGCAGCGACACATGATACGGGTGAAATTTGTGACGAAGTATGCGCATTACACTACTTTGACTCATTGCACTTCCTCTAGCGATGTCACGTGAACTCATGTGTGAGTTCACGGCAACAGCATCTAACAAATCAACTGCACCTACCTCTCCTGCGATGGGTTTGTTACGGACCCGTTTGCATGTTACGACCATACCTATTGTTTGTAGATGTTTTCAAATGTGCGACGCGTTGGATGGTCTCTGTCCGGGTACCTTTCTGCATACAACCTTCAGGCTGCAGCTGCATTTTGGCTACACTCGTCATAGCTGAATTTCATCTCTGCCTTTTCAGAGTTAGAATAAAACATTTTCACAGTTCTTACAACACTGTACACACTGTTATAATTGCGACCTTCTCACATTCCTACTGTGCATACGTCTGTTCCTACTTGTGTACGGTATAATATCACAGACATCCGGCAACACAGTGTATTACAGTTATTCTGAGTACAAGGACTAATTCAGCAAGCGCTACATGCAGACACTGAGAAAGCCAAACTCGTGAACATTGTAGTCCTCGTAAACATACCCCTACAGATCATGCTTGTTACAACACGTGACTGAACGTCTGAGGTTTCAAGCGTCAACTTTACGTTACAAAGTACTCTGTATATGCTTAACATTTTACAATGTAACAAACGACACTGATTAAGTATTTGTTTCTATTTTCAATTGTACTAAAAACAATAACAGGTTTCCATCTAAAAAACCATAAGTAAGTGACAAAAATCATACAACCGTGCATTTCTCAATGGTTTGTATTAACCAATTCTACCAGCCCCTCTCCTCATTTTCGGTCTGTGGTATTGATTATTCAGTGTTTGTTGCGGTTTGGGAGGTGTTTCCAGTGGTAATGTTAGATAACTCACACTGAATTTATTACAGAACCAATGAACCATAGATTCCTGTATGTAACATAAATGTCAACTTGATACGTCTACGCGTTCTTGAGAAAAAGGGGTCTTTACAGACATACAGTCAGATAAAAAATGATTTTTTTTCATGTCATATAATTATAATTTAAAATTGGAAATTTTCTCTTTTACTGTGAAACTTTTCTTCTTGGCAAATTTCATTATTCTAGGCCTACGGGAAGTACCCCTTAGGTTTTGACGAGTGAGTTTGCTAGTATTAAAATATGTGACAAATAGCCATATCATTTGACTGCTTAGAAGTTTCAGTTTCTTACACCACCAAGGGACCATAGATCTTAACACGTCACATAAATTTCAGCATGATAAATCTAACCATTCCTGAAAAAAAGTCGGATAGACAGACAGATGTACAACAAAGTGATCCCATAAGGGTTCCGTTTTTACCGAATGAAGTACGGAGCATCGTAAAAATCACTATAATAATAGTGCAATTATGCAATCACTCGACGAGCGCTAGTCACAAAGTTGTAATTATCACGTCCAAAAAATGCGTCAGGACGATGATATTTGGTGATGCTGTTACCTATTCTCTACAGTGCGTCGGATATTTCCCAACGATGGATGCCTTGCTGCAGACCTTCCACTAAGAAAATCAACTCGTCCTCATTATAGAAATGCCAGTCCATTTGTGCCATGTTAGCAGAAGACGGGGGGGGGGGGGGGGAGGAGAGCAGGAGAGGAACAGGGGGGGGGGGGGGGGGGAGGGTGCTCGCGTTCCGCATTCTAAAAAAAAATTGAAGATTGAATCTCGACCGCTGAAGTTCATATACAACGGTTATTCGGAAAGTAAGATCCAATTATTTATAAAACATACCACCATCACAATCTTATTCAAACGCCTTTTTTTAATATCTAATTTCTCATATGTTCCTCTGTTTTTACAGACTTTCCAAACCTGTTTAAACATTTGTCACAACGTTCTACAAGCTTATTTATGGATTCTTCCGTCGCTTCTTGTTAGAACAATTCCATATTGAGGATTGAATAACACTTAGGCGATTTTTATGTTCTACTGATTTTTAGTTGTATGAATTAGTTTTCGGCTTGTTAGGCCATCTTCAGATAACTACTGGCTATTGTTCACAAGGAGCTAGTTTTCTTACGAACCAAACATTCTGCACTAAGATACAACTCACTTACATACGATCTTCAGTTGTGGTATTGTCTTTGGAATTGTCAAACGGGTCTTTTGACTTTTTATTCTGTAAAACTGTTCCTCAACATAATAAATCACATTTTATGGTTTGTCAGTACCATGCATGATAACAATTAGAATTATTTAGAATACACATTATTACAAAATTACAATTTTTTGTATTTGTTGTGAACAGTTTGCACTGGACACTAATTGTTGGTTGTAAAACAGCGATGTTTTCTTTGGGGGTTACATTTTGTTATTAGAAAAATTTTGCATTAGTATATATCAAATATTACATTGTTACAGTTGAGTTACAGTTAGGAATGTAAACACATAAGGGATATTACATTATATTGGGGTGTGAATTTGTTTACTATTGGGACGCTTTGTGGTTAGTAGCAGGTTTACTGTACAGTGTAAATTTTAAGAGTTGTGATGTGCTCAGTTGCAATTGGTCATTTAGAACCAGCTGGGGATTTAGGGCTAAGTGTTTGTTAATTTCAAGTGCTTCTAGTAGGCTGAATTTCTGCCTTTCTTGGCTATATGTAGCACTTCTGTGTGTGTTAGATACTTGTGTCCTTCTTTGAGCACATGTTCAGCAAAGGTGAAGTCTGTATTATTTAATCTTCACCTGCGTTCATGTTCAGTCAGCCTTGTTGATATGGACCGGCCCGTTTGACCAATGTATAGTTTATTGCAGTCAGTGCAGATTATTTTGTAGACCCCACTGTTGCTTAGTTCATCTGTTTTGTCCTTTCTGCTGAATAGGAGATTAGCTGTAGAGCCTCTTACATAAAATGATGTTTAATAGTTTTGGGATTTCAGTGTTTTGGCTAGTTTGTCTGATAGCTTACCTAGATATGGAATAGTACACCAGTTGATTTTTGGTGTGGTTTTTATTGCAGAGGTGGCATAAATGTAGGGAAAGATTTTCCTTCCTGGTTTCTTGTGTAGGAGTTTGTCAACTAATTCAGGGTTATAGCCATTGTTATGGCTTTTGTATCCCTACGTCATAGACGTCTGCTGCCTGTGACGGTAATCAGTTTATAATTGCTTCTGTTGCGATGTGCTCGCGGCCGAGAAACTATTTTAGAAAAACTGCTCGGTGCCAAGTCAGGAATCTACGGTGGGTGGACAATATGTTTCCATCCAAAAGATGTGATCAGATTCTGGGTTTAAGGCAGAAAGGTTTCTGACATTTTCATGCAGCAACAAAACTCCACACATCAGGAGGCCACGTCGCTTTTTCCATATTACAGGACGAAGTTCAGTCAGCGTAGCGCAGTAAGCGGCTGCGTTTATTTCAGTCTCTTGCTACGTAAACTCGACTAACAAGACCCCATGAATATCCCAAAACACGGTTTCCATTACCTTGCGGCCGGCCGGTGTGACCGTGCGCTTAAAGGCGCTTCAGTCCGGAACCGCGTGACCGCTACGGTCGCAGCTTCGAATCCTGCTTCGGGCATGGATGTGTGTGATGTCCTAAGGTTAGTTAGGTTTAAGTAGTTCTAAGTTCTAGGGGACTGATGACCACAGAAGTTAAGTCCCATAGTGCTCAGAGCCATTTGAACCATTTTTGAACCATTACCGTGCGTGTTGACGTTGTCTGCTTGGTCTTCATTTTGACTGCTGATGTCGTCTGACGTCATTCCATCGACTGACGTTTCAACTCTGGGGTCAGAAACCCACATCTCGTCCCCTGTGACAGTGTTCTCTAAAAACCGATCACGTTCCTTACGGCATCCATCCAAAAAATCAAGAACGCAAGCCACTGCTTCCATTTCGTGTTTCTCAGTAAGTATCTTGGCAACACAATGTGTGCACAGTTTGCGAATTTACAAATTTTTAGAGACAATTTTGTGCCGAGTTGTTCTACTCACATTCAGAAATTTCTATGCTAAAGCCGAAATGGTGTACCGCTGGTCTTCACGAATCATTTCGGGCACGGCTTTGATCAAATCTTCTGAGATCACTGATTGTCGGCCTGATCGCGGTTCATCACGGACATTTTCATGTCCACCCATTTACGTAATCACTTCGCTGTCACTCATAGTACGCCATACACCTCATTTATCTGGCGATGAATTTGCGCTGCTTGAGTGGTCCTTGGTGTCAAAAATCTAACCATTTATCGTATTTCACAGTCGTCGGGCTGATCGAATGTTTCAAATATTTTGGACACTGTAAACCGCACCCTGCGACAAAACCAACGTAAACGGCGTCTTTGGCATACCGGGTGTCTGTGCACTTGCACGTTTCTATGTTTGTGTAACATTCGATTAGTTACGGCGATTCGGACTTTACTTTCCGAATAACTCTCGTAATTTGGGTTGTCTTTCCCGGGCGTATCACCGCTGTGACGAGCCTAAAATAAAAATCCCCCGGAAAAAGTAATTTTCCAGTACAAAAAATCATATAAAGCGCTCATAGAATTCGTATCTGACTGCCTTCAATAATGTTTCACCGCTTCGAGCGA
Source organism: Schistocerca americana (assembly GCF_021461395.2). Taxonomy (NCBI): domain Eukaryota; kingdom Metazoa; phylum Arthropoda; class Insecta; order Orthoptera; family Acrididae; genus Schistocerca; species Schistocerca americana. Next base: position 320,188,923 of record NC_060124.1, read on the forward strand.
CGATAATCGCCAAAGAAGTGGGGTGATCTTTGGATCACTTTTTTAGAATTTCAGCTCTAGCTAGCTCTGTAACAGAAGTACACTTTTATTTCGTGATGATGTTACAACGTTTCAAGAATGATGGAGAAGGGAAACGTATCAATTTAAGGTAAGGGACCCTGGACCGGAAGCGACCGAGACGAAACTTATAACCGAAAACCGTTCTGATACCTCTGACAATGGAAATACATGTATTGGTACTATTATTACTACGAGTGTAGGGATATAATATGGACAAAAACAACAAGAATGTCTAATTAACATCGACTCTCAACCGCCTAACTTACTAAACATGCGCACTTGTTCATCTTCGATACTGTAAAACACATCTCATCTACTGCAAGATATTTGGTTTTCATGTATTTGGAGAAGCCTAAAAGAAGAAACAAACGTCCAGTAAACTTGGGTTCAAAAATGAATACATTAAGAACTATGAGCGCCTGTTCATCTTCGCTGCTGTGTAACAGCTCTTCTATTGTATAAGTTCTAATAGCTCTTGGTGTTTGCATTTTCGACTCCATGTTTACTGGACATCTTTCCTTCTTTTGGTCCAAGCTACCTCCTCCAAATACGTGAAAACCTAAGAGTATGCAGTAGAGAACATGTGGTTTACAGTATCGAAGAGGAAAAAGTGCTCATAGTTCTTAATGTATGGAATTTAGGCCTATGTTTACTAGACTTTCTCTTGTTTTCGTCCACACTGCCATTTCAACAAGTTTCCTACCCTACAATCTTAACAACATCAGTATCAGTACATGAATTCCACTGCCAGAGACATCAGGACGATTTTCGCTAATAACTTCCGATTCTGTAGGGTCTGAACCAGGGTCCCTTACATCCAATTGATACATTTTCACTTCTCCACCATCCCTGAAAGTTTGTAACATCATCAAGAAATTACCAAGTATTTTCTTATCCAATACGAAACGATAGCGCTAGCATTATTTGTGCTGCAGTCTTTTTCCAAAACTGTAAGTTACTCCAGGAAAGTATGGTTTTTCCAGATGTGAAAAACTGTTAAATTATTATGTCATTAGAAAAGTGGTGCGGTCGAGAAAATCTTATCAGTACTGTATTTAACGGTGTCTGTGCTACACTATTACTTTACTGTACACCAATAATCTGCAAGCTAAATCAAATTAATAAGAAGTACTATCAAAAACCAGTTACAAGTTATAATGATTCTGAAGTAATAGCTATTGGCAATTAACGCAAATTTCTATTTTCACGACAGGTAAAGTTGTTAAGATAATGTAGAAACTAAGTTCATTTGCAAATATCACGTGTTGCACTGTAGGATCTCTCTTTCAAGGTATAAGATGGTGCACGCCTGACGAGCTTTAACATCTACACATTATGTAACTAGTTTTAACAATATACACAGTTTTACTCACCATGAAACTCTGTAACTGAAGAATTAACAACATACTCCAAATAGTTTTAATATATTATACAGCAGTTAAACATGTAGAGCTCGTAATGTTTACAAAATCCGCACAAAACATAATCTCATTTCTCACAGCGACAGAAACAGCAGAAAACTGCCGGAAACTGCTTATGGTGATCTGTAGAGTGCTTTCCTCCACATGATTCTAAAATCGGTTATTATACTGAAACACTAGTCGGGAAAAGCCATGTGTTCCTCGGTGCAGTAAGCTCCAGCAGTTAATCACTTCACCTACTAAATGACAGACAAAGAATAAATAATGGTCCCAGCTCCACGCAGCAATTAAAAAACTTCACATTCGGCAATTGATTGAATATTAGTACCCACAGAGTCATACATATTCACTAAGTAAAGTAAACGATTAATCACTAAACTATAAACTCTCAGTATATTCTGCAAATAATAATATAGATGCCCCTCAAAATAATAACTGCATGTGAGTCTTTGAAAATAATCAAACAAAACTGCAGTATCTCTACACAAGTATATGCCAGTCAAGAACAGATACAATTATACATTAACTTGGTTTTGCACTGCTGGGAACTCTGCTTGTGCACGTCACAACTTTATGTTGTTGATTGTGTCCCAGTATCTCACAATGGTTGACAGTGACTACGGCCATGGAGTTTCAACGGTAATAAATAATATTTTAACAGCCTAAAGTGTAATGACTTCACGAATAAACGTCACTAGGGTTGTGGACCGAAACCTCATCAAAATTCTGTATCTGAAATTATTATTTCCACATCTTAAGGCTCTAAGCAATATGGCACTTAACATCTGAGGTCATCAGTCCTATATCTTACGTTTGCAATTAATATTTAGTGGGGAATAAGTGCGTAACTCGAGCTTTATAAGGGAGACGCAAATTTTGATAGCCAAAATAAGCAGCATGCTTGATTGTGTCGTTTGCAGAATGAGCTAGGGCGTTGTATCGGAGCAAAAAGACCCGCTTGGACAGCACCCCATGCAGCTTCGCCTTGACAGCATCCAGTAACCTTTTCAGAGGAATTTGGTGGTATGCTCCTGTGACAATTTGGATACGAACATATTCTGTTAGAACCACTTCACGGAAGTCCCACTAACATCGAATTGCCTAATCCAGGGTTGGTACATCCACATTTTTCCACTGCTTGCTCCTTGCTCATTTCTCTGTGGGTCACAGTGCTACACCCAACAATCGTTCATTGTGAGGCAGTGGCTGAAGAAGTCATCTGGCCCGGTCTTACGCAGCCACAACATTTCCTTTACCCCTTCGGTTCGATGGTGTTTTTAAATGCATGTAACTGAGGCGCCTTGCCGCGGTTCGCGCGGAGGTTCGAGTCCTCCCTCGGGCAAGGGGGCTATGTTGTCATTAGCGTAAGTTAGTTGAAGTTAGGTTAAAGAAGTGTGTAAGCCTAGGGACCGATGACCTCAGCAGTTTGGTCCCATAGGAACTTACTACAACATTTGAAACATCCCCTTAGAAAAATTTATGAATTACTGTGCTGGTAAACCTCTTACGTTATTTGATTCTCAAGCAGCTGAGCAAAACTGAACGTACTCACACATTTCTCTCTTTACTTATTCTGGTCATCACTAAACTGACACACAATATTTTTAGAGCAATGCAAACTGTCTTTCAATAATCCCTACAAAAGAATGGCCGTGGCTAACTATAACCTATACCTTTCATGAATCACTTACCTCACAAAAATTTTCGTTACTCGAACTACAGCAATACGGCGAGCGCCAATACTGGCAGCTAAATAAAAGATTCTAACTACTGAAGGGACTAACTACTGATAGGCATAGTTAACAAATGAAAGATTTGGATAGAGAACAAACAATGTATTTACTTTAATAGTGTTCAAGAGTCACTGCACTTGGTCGTTAAGTGAAGGCCCGTGGCCTCTGCGTTGTCCATGATGAGGGTTAATGCCTAAAATTTGACATCCAGTCTCACAAATTTCGTTTTCCTGGCGGACACACGTCCAAATCATCCGCTCTCAAAACTCCGCCATCTCTCTCCCCACATCCACCACTGCTGGCGGCTCACCTCTAACTGCGCAATGCTACGCGCTGTTCACATCCAACTGCCCAACACTACAATAGCAAATATTCCAACAATGTAAATCAGCCACAGACTGCACACGGCGCAGTCAGTGATTTTCATTCAGAACGCTACGTGGCGTTACCAACATAAAAACCTAAACAGCCTACTTACACATTCTAAAATTTAAATTTTGAATGCATATAAACAGCCGAGGAACTTAGCGGGCGGTGATCTTTGCCGTGTTCAAAATGTCGTGCAGTCTGTTGACAACTGATACATGGCTGATTTTCATTACGTCTCTAGTGTAATACGCCAGTCTGGGAGGAGCAGTGACTCTACTTCTCTAGTGGTTCCGGCTCTTCACCGGGACATGATCTGCCGCTTCGTCCTTAGTCATTTAGACTTGTTTGAGCACACGGGAAGCTACTCATAATCTAACCACTGTTTCATACAGTGAGATGACAAAAATCATGGGACACCTCCTAATATCGTGTCGAACCTCTTTTCACCGGCCAAGCAATGATTGGTTCAGTTGCACTAGAGGACCCACACCATTCCACACAAACACAGCTCACACAATTATGAAGCCACCAACAGCTTGAACAGTGCCTTGTTGAAAACTTGGTTCCACGGCTGTGTGTAGTCTACAACACACTCGAACCCTGCCGTTAGCTCTTACCACATGAAATCGAGACTCATGTGACGAGACTACGGTTTTACAGAAATCTAGGGCCCAACTGATCTGGTCACGAACTGATGTGGTCACGAGCCCAGGAGAGGCGCTGCAGGCGGTGTCGTGCTGTTAGAAAAGGCACCCGTATCGGTCGTCTGCTGCCATAGCCCACTAGCGCCAAATTTCATAACTGAAACTTTCATCGTACTCCCAGTTTAATTGCTGCGGTTATTTCACTCAGTGTTGGTTGTCTCTCAGTACTGACAATTCTACGCAAACGGCGCCGCTCTTGGTCGTTAAGTGAAGGCCCGTGGCCTCTGCGTTGTCCATGATGAGGGGCAATGCCTGAAATTTGATACTCTCGGCACGCTCTTGACGCTGTGGACCTCGGAATATTGAATTCCTTTACGATTTCCGAACTATAATATCCTATGCGTGTAGCTCCAACCACAATTCTGAGTTGAAAGTCTTTTAATTACCGTCGTGTCGCTATAATCACGACGGACACATTTTCAGATGACCCACCTGAGTACAAATGACAGCTCCGCCAACGTACGGTCAATTTATACCTTGTGGACGTGATACTACCGCCATATGTATGTGTACATATCGCTATCTTATGACTTTTTTCAACTCATTGTATGATGGTGCGTTGCAGTCCTACACTTCCTCTAACTTAGCAACAAGTGTTGCAATGTTGCTTCCCTTCAAATGCTGAAAGTGAATTACCGCACTTCATCAACGGACTACGTCGTTTTGCTTTGGCTCCTCAAGCGATGTGTTACGATGCCGTGTCGAGGGTCTTCAGTGTGGGCTGTGACTACAAACATGTAGCTGTAAACAGACAAAAAATACGAGTTTTTTACCGCACTTCATCAACGGACTACGTCGTTTTGCTTTGGCTCCTCAAGCGATGTGTTACGATGCCGTGTCGAGGGTCTTCAGTGTGGGCTGTGACTACAAACATGTAGCTGTAAACAGACAAAAAATACGAGTTTTTTTTTTTTTTTTTTTTTTTTTTTTTTTTTTTTTTTTTTTTTTGAGTGGTCATTAAAACTTCGAGCAACCCTCGCCTATCATTTTAAGTTTAGAAGTGCCATTGGATTGTGTCCGTACACTTTCCAATTGCGCTGCTATATGGGGCTTTGGAGAGTGGATACTATGAAACTGTTTGTGGTAGTGTTTTCCTTTGTGTCAATCTCTATATTATCACGTAAGAATCGTTTTACGTCTTTTATTAGGAACTTTAGTGGGCCCATGGTTAAATTTTGAGCTAGGGAGTGAGGCGAATTTGATCTTTCGAAATATGTGACTGATTAATTCTGAATTTGTAATTTAGATAAATCTTTTGCAATGTTGACTGGAAGTTGTAAGAAATTTTGAAGGTGGCAGGGATAAAATACAGTGAGTGAAAGGTTATCTACAACTTGTACAGAAACCAGACTGTAGTTGTGTTGAATTTTTTTCTGTTAAGAGCGACGTGTTGAGTTGCAGCTGCAAGGAAGTCTTTAATCCAGTCGCAAATCTGGTCCGATACTGGGTATGCTCGTATTTCTTTCCCTAAAGGACAGTGCGGGAGTGTCAAATGCCTTCCTGGAGGCAAGTAACACGGCTTCACCCAATGAAATGGAAGCAGTACTTGAGGAGGAAGTGAGATTGGGTTGTAGCGTATCCCCGATGTTATTCAATCTCTACACTGCGCAGGCTACGAAAGACATCAGCGAGAAACTTGAAAAGGTAATTAAACTGTAGAAAGAAGAAACTAAAACTTTGAACTTTTCCGGTAACATTTTATCCTACCAGAGAGCGGAATAGACCATGTCTTGAAAAGAGGTTAGAAAAGTAACACGAACAAAATTAAGGCAACGTAATGGAATGTATTCGAATTAAATCAGGTGGTAGTGATGGAATTAGACTAGGAAATGAGACCACTAAAAGCAGCAGATCAGCATTGTCATCTGTGCATCAAGAAGTAGAGAGTATATAAAATGCAAACTGCCAAAAAATGGTTCAAATCACTCTGAGCACTAAGGGACATAACTGCGGAGGTCATCAGTCCCCTATAACTTAGAACTACTTAAACATAACTAACCTAAGGACATCACACACATCCATGCCCGAAGCAGGATTCGAAGCTGCGACCGTAGCGGTCGCGCGGTTCCAGACTGTGGCGCCTGGAACCGCTGGGCCACACAGACCGGCTGCAAACTGCCAACAGCAAGGAAAACATTTATGAAAAAAGAGATATTTGCTAACATAAATGTTATAAAGTTTTTTCTGAAGGCCTATAGAGAGCTTAACACCGAACATTTTGGTGCTCCTGTCTAAAGAGGTGGTGAAAGCGTATCGTTTCCACGAAAAAACTGGCGTTTCTTGGTGATAAGCAGTAAAATGCCAGAGATATGTACTAATGTTATGAAGATATCAATACTCCCATCGTCTTGATCTATGGCAATCCACGTTCAGTTGTCAGAAGAGGGTAAAACTTAATGCTTAAACTATATGCGAGAAATTTTAAACTCAGGTTTACTATCACATCATAAATTAATTCTTTCTTAATTCTGGCAACAGCTGCCTCCCATTCTTTTCATCGGTTCCCATTACCGCACCAATAAACGTCAAAGAACTTGGGTACAATTGAATGAGCAGTTGAAATGATAAAAAATACTGTGCTGTGTAGGACATACTGTAGGTACATATTTCAAAATTTTCCCTTTCCCTCTTTGCACTCTAAAACTTTCGGATCACATTTGCACAGGATGTGAAACATGAACGTCTGAAACCATATGTTCCTGCCGAACCTTCACTTCTGTGATGCAAACTAATACGCCACAGGTAACAAAAACTGTAGACGGTTAGAATTAATCGTGAATGCTTGTGTGCATTACCTCTGCACCGTCCTTATATTTGACCACGTCGGTGTTCCACACGCCCAGTTAGATGGGTTGCAAACCAGACACGTTACGTGGCACTACCTCTACTTCATCAGCCCCTCAGTTCACTGGCACTCCAGTGCCTTGCATCAGAGCCGATTCCTGTCATGTCATCACAATCGAAACACATACACTACTGGCCATTAAAATTGCTACACCAAGAAGAAATGCAGATGATAAACGGGTATTCATTGGACAAATATATTATACTAGAACTGACATGTGATTACATTTTCACTCAATTTGGGTGCATAGAACCTGAGAAATCAGTACCCAGAACAACCACCTCTGGCCGTAATAACAGCCTTGATACGCCTGGGGATTGAGTCAAACTGAGCTTGGATGGCGTGTACAGGTACAGCTGCCCATGCAGCTTCAGCACGATACCACAGTTCATCGAGAGTAGTGACTGGCGCATTGTGACGAGCCAGTTGCTCGGCCGCCATTGATCAGACGTTTTCAATTGGTGATAGATCTGGAGAATGTGCTGACCAGCGCAGCAGAACAACATTTTCTGCATCCAGAAAGGCCCTTACAGGACCTGCAACATGCGGTCGTGCATTATCCTGCTGAAATGTTGGGTTTCGCAGGGATCGAATAAAGGGTAGAGCCACGGGCCGTAACACATCTGAAATGTAACGTCCACTGTTCAGAGTGCCGTCAGTGCGAACAAGAGGGGACCGAGACGTGTAACCAATGACACCCCATACCATCACGCCGGGTGATACGCCGGTATGGCGATGACGAATACATGCTTCCAATGTGCGTTCACCGCGATGTCGTCAAACACAGATGCGACCATCATGATGCTGTAAACAGAACCTGGATTTATCCGAAAAAATGACGTTTTGCCATTTGTGCACCCAGGTTTGTCGTTGAGCACACCATCGCAGGCGCTCCTGTCTGTGATGCAGCGTCAAGGGTAACCGCAGCCATGGTCTCCGAGCTGATAGTCCATGCTGCTGCAAACGTCGTCGAACTGTTCGTGCAGATTGTTGTTGTCTTGCAAACGCCCCCATCTGTTGACTCAGGGATCGAGACGTGGCTGCACGATCCGTTACAGTCATGCGGATAAGATGCCTGTCATCTCGACTGCTAGTGATACGAGGCCGTTGGGATCCAGCATAGCATTCCGTATTACCCTCCTGAACCCACCGATTCCATATTCTGCTAACAGTCATTGGATGTCGACCAACGCGAGCACCAATGTCGCGATATGATAAACCGCAATCGCGATAGGCTGCAATTCGACCTTTATCCAAGTCGGAAACATGATGGTACGCATTTCTCCTCCTTACACGAGGCATCACAACAGCGTTTCACCAGGCAACGCCGATCAATTGCTGTTTGTGTATGAGAAATCGGTTGGAAACTTTCCTCATGTCAGCACGTTATAGGTGTCACCACCAGCGCCAACCTTGTGTGTATGCTCTGAAAAGCTGATCATTTGCATATCACAGCATGTTCTTCCTGACGGTTAAATTTCGCGTCTGTAGGACGTCATCTTCGTGGTGTAGCAATTTTAATGGCCAGTAGTGTATTTGTTACAACAGTGGTATGTGGGCGAGTGTTATCCAGTTGGAAAACATCCCTGGGATGCTGCTCATGAATGGCATCAGACTGATGTACAGATTTGTTGGCAGGGTGCTTGGGATAGTGACGAGAGTGCTCTTGCTGTCATACGAAATCGCGCCGCACACCGTAACTCCAGATGTAGGACCGGTGTGTCTAGGCACGCAGACAGACTGCTTCCAGGTCCTCAACTTTTCTTATAACCAACACCACGGCCACCACTGTCACCGAGGCAGAGCCAGATTCCATCAGAAAACACAATAGACCTCCACTCTGCCCTCCAATGAGCTCTCGTTTGACACCATTAAAGTCGCAAATGGCGGAGGTTTGGCCTCAGTGGGACGCACGCTACAGCGGGTCTGGCTCGGAGCCGTCCTTGAAGTAACCGATTTCTAACAGTCCGTTGTGCCACTGTGGCTGCTCAGACTGCTGCTTCAGATGCAGTGTGATGCGCCAGAGCCTTACGCTGAACACGGTTGTCTTTCCTCTAGGCAGTGCCAGGTGGCCGTCCGAAGACCGTTCTTCTTGCGACCGTACATTCTCGTGACAATAGCAGCCAGCAATCAGGGACTGTGGCTACATTCCTGCCAAGTCTTTCTACATTATGTAGAAGGAGCATCCAGCCTCTCGTAGCTTTATTACACGACCTCGTTCAAACTCGATGAGGTGCTGATAACGGCTTCTTTGTCGCCTTAAAGGCATTCTTTACTAATACTCACCACGTCCAATCTCTAAGGGTAACTAACACTCACGCTGTTGCAGCGTGTATTTAAAGCAAAGCTGCTGTGCATCCTCATACGATGCCACAACTGCCACTGTTATGCGACTGGGGTGATATCTGAATAGACATCATTGTCAGATGTATAAACACGCCTACCAATTTTTGTTTACGTCGCATAACTCCTTCTTGGTGATGCGACTTTTTTCCGTCAGTGTATAATATAAGAACAGTCCATCATCCATAAATTATCTTTACTCTTGTACAGAAAAGAACAAAGTATTCAGCCATAATAGTATCTGATTATCTCTCTTGTGAATTAAAGATGCTGGCAGGCAATGACAGTTTTAGAAATACATTGAAATCCTTTCTGAGGAAGAGCTGCTTCCAGTTCATAGATGATTTCCTGTATAGACAGTAAGTATGTGGTTGGACGGCATTTAACAAATTTTGTTGTAGGCTACAATTTAAAAAAAAAGGCAGAGAAAAATCGAGATATGTAATTGACTAGTATACAGTCATTTTTCCACAAAGAAAATATATCTTACTCAGCACGACTCGGTCTATTGCTCATGAAAGATACCTATATTGCTAGTCGCTCTGTGGTAGAACTTGTTCGCATTTCCGTTATCTGGCCAGGCTACTTGATAATCTAATTCTCACTGAATACTGCTGTGCCTCTATAAAAAGGTGTTTTTCTTTCCCCTATCACTTCTTTAAAGTTCATTCATATTAATTTGCACATCTCCATTACTTTATCTTTCCTCAGTAAATTGTGGATTGTGCAAGTAAATTGTATTACACTGAGGTGATAGCAGTAATGAGATACCGATCTGCACATATACAGATGGCGTTGGTATCGCAAAAGGTACAAAAGAGCAGAGCATTGTCGGAGACGTCATTTGTCCTCAGGTGACTAACGTGAAAAGTTTCCGACGTGGTTGTGGCGTCACGACTTTCAACGCGGGTTGGTAGTTGGAGCATTTGGGAAACCTTTAGTGAATTCGCAATTCCGAGCTCCAAAGTGTCAAGAGTTTGCCGAGAATACGAAATATCAGGCATTCACTTAACGAATGATAGAAGCGTTGTTTGCATACAGTTGTCATTGCAAACAGAGTCATTCCATGTCAAATCAACACACTTTAAATAAAAGTTTTACCTCACCCTCTTAGATTTTGCTGAAAGTTGGCATACTTATAGTGGGTGTTGAAACTAAGAAAAATACCAAATTTCAACTTTTTACCTCAAACCATTCCTGAAATATGGTAATGTAAACTTTTCAAAAACTGGCCAAAAATGTGTGAACGGACTTTTTTTAAACTGCCCTAGGAGCTGCCCTAATCGAGCTAGAGAACTGAGAAAGGAGTCATTTTTCACCATTTTTCATTCTCTTTCCAGTGATAGACAAAAAACATAGCTTCTAATTAATAACCTTTTTCAAAATAGTAATTAATATTTTGATTTAATTTTTTTAGAAAAAGTACATAATTGAAAATTTTCAAAATATTTCCATAACTACTTCGTACTGTCGTACATCACATGGCAAAATATAAATGTGGGATGATGATGGGTTCATTGTTAAAAAAAAAATTCTGGACTCTTGTTTTTTCACTAATGGCCCTATTTTGACCAAACTGACCTTTAAGGTAGTATGTCAGTAGAGGACCATATACATAGGCCTTGATGGCTGTACAATAATTCAGAGACTGGAGCCATTGTTGAGATGATGTAGTCTGCATTGTTACCTTCTAAGGCTTTGTGTGCCTACAGCATTATTGTGCACTGCGGTTTTAGTGCAAATCAGTTGTTACCTCTGTGTTGACCAGCCTGTATCTATTATATTTAATAGTTCATTTTCAAGTAAATCTACACATTGAAGGGCAGTTTATAAGTGGTTTTTGTATAAATATGGAACCAAGTAAAAAGTGCAGTGGTGTAAGAGTGCAGTATTGTAATCCATTGAAGAAGTCAAATCATTTTATTAGAGACAGAAAAAATTGAGAAATGTCACAACATGGATGCCCAAATAATTTCCTCAAATACCAAGTGGTGCCAAGATTTGCGATAAATGTAGGAAAGATGTAACCAAATTGAAAAAAACACCAGAGCCCATCAGTTATGAAAGTGTTGAAGAAGAATCTTCTGGATCAGAGATAATCATCCGAGACCAAGACCCTGAATTCACTCCAACTTCAGTACCTGTTAAAACATTTAACACAACACTTCAAGAACTAGGTGAGTCCCCAATTGACAAGAGAAAACTAACATCTAGGCATTACGCCAAATCAAAAGTGAAGAAAATCTCATCAGTGACATGTAAACTTCTTCTTGCTCCTGAAACTTCTTCGTCAGATACTGATAATGATGAACCCGTTCTTGAAAATCTTAAAAGAAACTTTAAACATTCTATAAGTAGAGCAAAAAAACCAATGATTCTTACAAGTTTACCTGAAAAGTGGAGTGTCAGGGAAATAATGAGGGAATTTAATGCCCCTAATTACATTGTTCAGCAGTCCAGAAAGATTTTGAAAGAGAGAGGATTTATGGAAGGTCCAAACCAAAACCAGGGAAGTGTTTACCAACAGAAACTGTCAAAACCGTACATTCATTTTATGAAAATGATGATGTTAGCAGGGCAATGCCAGGTATTAAAGATTGTGTGACAGTTACAGAAACAAGTGGAAATAAAACAAAAACATCAAAAAGACTTATTTTGTGTAACCTTAAAGAAGCTTACAAACATTTTAAAGACAAGTTTCCTGACACAAAAATAGGATTCTCTAAATTTGCTGCGTTGAGACCAAAACATAGTGTATTAGCTGACCAGAGTGGCGCACACACACTATCTGTGTGTGCACAACTCACCAAAACATAACATTAATGATAGAGAATGCCAAACTAAATACAGTAACAAACAGCACCTTAAACAATTATAAGTAGTGCATTGCAAAAATGCTTTGCAACCCATCATCAATTGATTGCAACATGGGAAACTGTGAATATTGCCCAGGAGAAACTGTCATACGTAAAATTTTAAAAGACTCTTTTCGTGAAAACTTAATTGAAGAAGTTCAGTTCTGACAGTGGATGTCAGTTGACCGATGTAATCTGGAAATTGTTCAGAAAACTTCTGAAGAATTCATAGATTTATTTTGTAGTAAGATGTCAACTTTGATTCGGCATGACTTCATTGCCAAGCAACAACGAACATTCTTTAACTCCACAAGAGAAAACCTTATGGAATCTGAATTTGTTGTCATATGTGATTTTTCAGAAAATTATAGTATAGTTCTGCAGGATGAAGCTCAGAGTTTCCACTGGACAAGACAACAGATTACCATTCATCCTTTTGTTATATATTACAAAAAATTGAGCATATGAGCATTGTCATTGTTTCTGATTGCCTGGAGCACAATACAACTGCGGTTTACACCTTTCAAAAGAAGCTAATTTCATATCTAACAAATAACATTTCAAAAGATTCCAAAAAAGGAATACTATTATTCTGACGGTTCTGCCGCTCAGTATAAAAATAAGAAAAACTTCCTGACCCTTTGCCTTCACGAGGAAGACTTCAACATAAAAGCAAAGTGGCACTTTTCAGCCACAGTACATGGGAAAGGGCCTTGTGATGGAGTAGGGGGTTCAGTAAAGAGACTGGCATCTCGTGCAAGATTGCAAAGGCCATACCAAAATCAGATCCAAACCGCACGAGATCTATTTGAGTGGGCAGTGGATAATATCACAAATGTTGATTTTCCATATTCCTCTCAAGAAGACTACGCTACTTCAGAAATATTCTTAAAAAGCCGACTTGAAGAGGCATTGACAATCAAAGGAACACAACAATTTCACGCTTTCATTCCCAACACTACATCAAAATTAATAGTAAAATACTTCTCAGGTGATATGCAGAGTTGGGAGAGGGAAGTAACTACATCACCAGACAAACTGAAGTTACAAGATGTATCAGGCTATGTCACCACCGTATGTGGCAGAAACTGGTGGCTTGGATACATTTTAGAAAAAAACGAAGAACTTGATGAAGTGAAAATAACTTTTCTTCATCCATGTGGACCAGCTAAGTCATTCTCTTATCCTGCACATGCAAATGTCCTGTGGGTGTCAGTTGTGGATGTTCTCACAAAAGTGAATCCATTTACTCCGACAGGGATATCATACATTCTTCATGAAAGTGATGTAAACCAAACCCAGTCAGCTTTATTAGAATGTAATATGTGAAGTTCCAAGACAATTTATTGGGAAACTGCTTTCAACTCAAAACTTAATTTTTGTCTCAGGTTAGTGTTAATGTATATTTTATAGAAAGTTGTTTCAAAATTATTGTTAGTACCTATCGTGTTAAATTTAGCTATGTACAGATACCTGTTACTCAAAAACAAGCATTACGTATTTAATTTGTTTAATAGTTCCATTTCAAACATCATGGACCAGAACTATTATATAAATACTTGTACTTATTCATACTTTATTTCAGTTTGTAGTTAAAGGCTCAATTTCTTGTTTTTGTTATATCGGTTAATATACTCTTAGTGAAGTTGTATGAAATTAAAATAAGCAATCAACTTAATTATAAAATATGCTGATTAGGTTTGGTTTTCTAATACTTTTTTTTACTTACCTTTCAGTATATTTTAAAGAAATTCCTGTTTGTTAAAGGTCAATTTGGTCAAACTAGGGCCGTTAGTGAAAAACAAGAGTCCGGAATAATTTTTTTAAACAATGAACCCATCATCATCCCACATTTATATTTTGCCATGTGATTTACGATGGTATGAAGCATTTATGGAAATATTTTGAAAATTTTAAATTATGTACTTTTTGTAAAAAAATTAAATCAAAGTATTAATCAGTATTTTGAAAAAGGTTATTAATTAGAAGCTATGTTTTGTTGTATATCCCTGGAAAGAGCATGCAAAATGCTGCAAAATGACACCTATCCCAGTTCTCTAGTTCAATTAGGGCAGCTCCTAGGACAATTTTAAAAAAAGTCCATTCACACAGTTTTGGCTGGTTTTTGAAAAGTTTACATAGCCATATTTCTGGAATGGTTTGAGATAAAAAATTGAAATTTGGTATTTTTCTTAGTCTCAGTGCCCACTATAAGTATACCAACTTTCAACAAAATCTAAGAGGGTGAGGTAAAATAGGTGTGTTGATTTGACATGGACTGACTCAACAGACAACCAACACTGCGTGAAATAACCCCAGCAATCAACAAGAGTCGTACGAAATTCGGCGTTAATTGGCTATGGCAGCAAACAATCGACTTGAATACATTTGCTAACAGAACGGCATCGCCTACAGCGCCTCTCCTGGGCTCTAGACTATATCGACTGGACCCTAGAAGACGGGAAAACCGTGGCCTGGTGAGATGACTAACGATTTCACCCGGTAACAGCTAGGATAGGATTCTAGTGTTGCAAGTTGTCAACAAGGCACTGTGCAAGGTGGTAGTCGTTGCATAATGGTGGGGCTGTTTTTACATGGAATGGATTTGGACCTATGGTCCAACTGAACTGTTCATTGACTGAAAATTGTTATGTTCGGCTAGTTGGAGACCATTTGAAGTCATTCATGGACTTCATGATCCCAAACAACGATGTCGTGACACCGGGCCGCAATTGTTCGCGATTGGTTGGAAGAACATTCTCGACAATTCGAGCGAATCATTTGGTACCCAGATCGCCCGACATGAATCCCATCAAAAATTTATGAGACATAATCGAAAGGTCAGTTCGTGCACAAAATCCTGCACCGGCAATACTTTTGCAACAGCTGCTGGTGCACGCACAGCGGTTTCGGAGCATACCGTTCATCGTACGTTTTTGAACATGGAGCACCGCAGCAGACCACCACTATGTGCTCGAAAAGTTCAGTGCGCCACGGACAAAGGCTGGTGTGAGCACTGTTATGCTATGGGAGACATTCTCTGCGACTGCATGGGATCTGAGGCAGTAATGGAAGACACACTGATAGCTGCGAACTACCTGCATGCCTTCATGATTGATGTCTTGCCCGACAGCAATGCCATCTTTCAGCAATATAATTGCCCGTGTCTCGGAGCCAGAACCAAGCTGTAGTGGTTTGAGGAGCATTACAGTGAACTCACGTTGATGTCTCGGCGACCAAATGCGCCTGATGTAAATCCTGTGGAAGGCAAAACAGTGGCCCGTTATTTACGCGAATTACGTGACCTCTCCGTAGAAGTCTAATCCCACATATCTCCACAAACATACCAACAACCTGTCGGGTCACTGCCACGCAGAATCGTAGAATCAGTGATGTATTGGAACAATAGCTCAGCGGTCAATGCCGTCACGGGACGCTCAAGTTACACGCACCTTCAGACGACACGTGTATTGTTGCCCACAGGCGAGAGCCGACCGAAAACAATGGCTCTAAGCACTATTCGACTTGTCATCAGTCCCCTAGACTTAGAACTACTTAAACCTAACTAACCTAAGGACATCACACACATCCATGCCCGAGGCAGGATTCGAACCTGCGACCGTAGCAGCAGCTCGGTTCCGGACTTAAGGGCCTATAATCGCTCGGTCACAACGACCGGCAGAACCGACTCAGACGCTGTATTTGGGATGCAGGCAGTTAATCCGCATTCATTTGCCAAAATGCGTTCGATAATCTAAACCTGCAAGTTACCGATACTTGGCCTTTGGCAGTATATGCATTCGAATCTTCTATGGCGCCCACGCCTCGTCGATTTGTGCGTTTCAAGCGAAGTAGCGCATACAAAAACTTTCATTCTAGGCTCAATCCTTTCTAGAAATTGCATAGCTTCACGAAAAATGCGACGGTGCGCAAGAATGTGTAGATATATCAAAATACCAAACACACAGTGGACGCACCCCTCTGCAGAGAAGATGATATTCCTGTAAACCATCTAATGTAGCGGATCACTACTGGAAAACAGTCGACAGCGCACCGCTGATTCGAATTTCTCTATCTCTGCCATCCTTTCCCTCTAATCTCGGATGTATTGTCAGTGGATGCGTTTTAGCTAAACACTCAACCACTACGTTAATTGGCTGGTCGGTGTGGCCGAGAGGTTCTAGGCGCTTCAATATGGAACCGCGCGACCGCTACGGTAGCATGTTCGAATCTTGCCTCGGGCATGGATGTGTGTAATGTCCTTAGGTTAGTTAGATTTAAGTAGTTCTAAGTTCTAGGGGACTGATGACCTCAGCTGTTAAGTCCCATAGCGCTCAGAGTCATTTGAACCATTTGAAATACGCTCATTAATCTAGCTGTTGAGAAGCCGAATAATGACGCTATACGTGGCTCTTGGCACATCGAATAGATCGGAACCAGCACCGATCACGAACGATCAATGGATGGGAAAGGGTCAGCGGTATTGAAAGAATTTCTTGCAACGTACATGCTTGCAAACCAGCGACGAGTAGCTCGCCTCCTTCGAGAATCCGCTATCGTTCTACCCAACAACTTTCACAGAGCCGAGAGGCGTTTAGATGCCTTACAGATAAAACTATGCAGAATGATCACCAAAGATGCGTTTACGGCCATTTAATTTTGGAATCTATTGAAAACGACCACGTGGAATTGACTCCTGCAGAGGAATCCGCATCCATTTTACTTCAGTTGCCTCATCACTTGGTCATTAGAGACAGACTGGGGAACACATAGCGGGAAAACATCAGGCTTCGCTACAAATTAGTGTTACAATTAATTTAATCACCTTTGCTGTAACTAAAGCTGTCCACTTGGAACTAATCGCCAACTCAAAAACCGACCGATTCCTGCTAGCCCTTCAAAGGGCGTCGCGTTCCACACATTATTTACAGTGATAACTCCAAAACTTTCCATGCAGGTGACGGGTTGGTAACAGAAGTATGGTGCGCTATCTCTACTGACAAGACACGCCAGTTCGTCGCACAACAGATTATCACATGGAAATTTATAACACCACGAGCGTCTTGATGGGGAAGCTGTCGCAAACGGATGATTGACTCGACAAAACGATGCCTCCACAAAGCGCTAGGGCGCCGCAGCATGGATGAGGAATGTCTACAAACAATACTCGAGCACACAGACGCCGCCCTTAATTCAAGACCTGTCACACAAACTGACGACAAAGTGCTCACCCCAGCACACTCGTTGGAGGAAGGCTGACCACCTTACTCACGGTCGCTGAGCCACCAAAAGCAACAGAGTTGGTAAAGCAATTTAGGCTTCAGCAGAAGATATCCGAAGACTTTTGGAGGTGCTGGAGCAAAGAATGCTTATTGATCTTTCGGACTTTCTGTCAAGTCAAGAACACTGGCAAAGCACTGAAGGTCTGGGTTGGCGATATTGTACTTCTAAAAGGGGACGTTCTTCCCTCACATGTGGAAGAGAGCGAGAGGAAAAGAAGTACGAGCAGGTACAGCCGCACTATCTCTGTCATCCTCGTTACCCCAACTGGAAGGCATGTTACCAGCCCAGTCCATCTGGTCGCCCCACTGGAAGTCGACCACAGTGTGGAGGACGTGGAATATCAGCGACACTGTACATCGTTGTCCTGAATATTTTCTCTTTGTATATAAGTCATGTAATATCGCTTCTGTTATGTTGATACAGCTCAGTTAATAAACATTTTAGATCAAGTGTACGGTCTTCTACTTCCTTCTATTCAATAGTTGTCAGCGACGTGTCCCTTATACAGAAGTTCTCATTACAGGCATCGCTGGCAACATACATACTTCAACAGAGATTTTTATCAACCACTGTAATCACTAATTACGGAAACTTTTCTGAAAAAAAAAAATCCGCTGCTAGAAAGTGCCAGTGGTTCAAATCAAAATGGTTCAAATGGCTCTGAGCACTATGGGACTTAACTTCTGTGGTCATCAGTCCCCTAGAACTTAGAACTACTTAAACCTAACTAACCTAAGGACATCACACACATCCATGCCCGAGGCAGGATTCGAACCTACGACCATAACAGAAACGCGGTTCCGGATTGAAGCGCCTAGAACCGCTCGGCCACAGTGGCCGGCAGTGCTAGCGGTGGCCTAGAAACATCGTATTTGGTAATTTAAATAAATCTACCTCTTGATGGAGGTAGAATACAAGGTACCTCGCTGAGGAAGGCGTTTCCAAAAGCATGACCTGTTTTCAAAACTCCATGTTTATTGATAAAAACATACTACAAACATGGAATATATTGCAATATACTCAAAAACATAATGTTTTAGCAATGCTATTACAAATTTTCTACAAGACCACTACCAGCAGCACGAACATCTTTCTACATTTTTATCACTGGTAATTTTCAGGGATGAAACAACATTTCATGCTAGCGGTAGCGTGCAAATATGGGGACTCCACAATCCTCATGACGTTATTGAGCACGAAAGAGACTCACTTAAAGTGAACGTATTTTGTTCCATTTGTCGTGAAAAAGTGTACAGTCTCTTCTTTTTTCAGGAAAACATAGTGATTGGAATGAGCTATCTTCAAATGCTGCAGAATTGGCTTTTTCCATAACTTCATGACCACTCCGATGACTTCATTTTCCAGAAGAATGGAGCTCCACCACGCTGGCAGAACATATGTCAGTTTCTCAATGACACCCTGCCTCAACACTGCATAGGGCCCACGGGACTCCTAGATTCTGCCTTGCTTTCTTGGCCTCCAAGATAGCCAGATACGTTCCCATGCGATTGTTTTTTGTGGGTATATGTGAAGGAAAGTGTTTTCATTTCCCCTTTACCTCGAACCATAGAAGAAATGAAGAACAGGATAGCAGCCGCTATAGCTTCTGTAATAGCAGATACCTTGTCTAAAGTTTGTAACAAATTTAGCTGTCGTCTAGATGTTGTTCCTGCAGCAGTTAGTGGACACACAGAGCATTTGTAACAACACTGCTAAACGTTTAAGATTTTTGGGTATTATGCATTTCATTCCATGTTTGTAGTATGTTTGTATCAATAATTACCGAGTTTTAAGATCAGGTAGTTCTTTTTGAAACATGCTGTATAATAAGTGTGCCTAATTATAGTTATATCGGTGCAGTTCAGTTAAAACGTACATATTGTACCGGAATCTTAAGTTTCAGTTAAATGTGGCTTTCTTTTTGTCTCAAAAGACAGGTTGTGGGACACGGAAAAGGAGGGGAGGGGGGGGGGAGGGGGGGGGGGGAGGGCAGCAAGGGTGTGAGCGCATACACCATTATATACAAAATTCTCGTGTTACAGTGTTAGTTGCCATACTCCTCCGAAACGGCTCGATCGATTCTGATGAAGTTTTACATGTATATTCGGTACGACTGAGAATCGGTTGTAATCCATTTTTCATACCCCTAAGTGATAAGGGTGGTCCACCGCAAAATTTTTTCTTATTTTTTGGACAGAACTTTTTTTATGATGTGGCATTAAAAAATACACGCAACCCTAAATTTTCACCCTTCTACCACCATCCCATATTTTTAATAACGATTTTAGTAATTTAATAATTTTCAACCCTGGTCGATAACTGATCAATTATCACTTGATCAACGGCTCGATCGATTCTGATGAAATTTTACATGTATATTCGGTACGTCTGATAATCGGTCGTAATCTATTTTTCCTATCCCTAAGTAATAAGGGTGGTGCATCCCAAAAATTTTTTTCTTTTTTGTTTTGGACAGAACTTTTTATTTTTATTTATGATGTGGCATTACAAAATACACGCAATTCTAAATTTTCACCCTTCTACCACCAACCTCTATTTTTTAATATCGTTTTTAGTAATTTAATAAGTTTCAATCCCAATCGATAACTGATCAATTATCACTTGATCAGTTATCCCCGTCAGTTGTCTATTCGATATATAAGTAATTGAAGAAAACGTGCCAGAAGCAACGACTCGAATATCCCTCTTTGAATCGACTAACTAGACCGAGAAGTTTAAGTAGGTAGCATGCGAAATTCGCCAAACCGACATTTAAGCCTAGTGAACACGCATCGATTTTTATCGTGCGGAAATATATCGTACGATCAAATTCCTTTAGTGGACCAAAGAAGTTCCTATGCTCTCCTTTGTTCCTCTAAAAGAATTTAATCGTACAATATTTTACGTACGATAAAAATCGATGTGTGTGAATTTGGCCTTATTCATAATGCTGGCGAACACGTTTCGACACGAAATAGCCGCTATGTTTGTATGCTCATTGACGAGCCGTGTATCGGCTGCAGTTGTTAAATCCGCGCGATCTACCGTAGAAACGCTAGAACTAATAGTGGCCGATACTGCCAGACTTCCCCCTAACCCTTTACTCACACCCTACACAGTTTTCGGCCATTGTTATTGTTTGTGTCACGAGCTCCACCCAACAACGGCTCTAGTGTTACAAAAAAAAAAAAAAAAAAAAAAAAAAATGGTTCTGAGCACTATGGGACTTAACATCTTAGGTCATCAGTCCCCCAGAACTTAGAACTACTTAAACCTAACTAACCTAAAGACATCACACACATACATGCCCGAGGCAGGATTCGAACCTGTGACCGTAGCAGTCGCACGGTTCCGGACTGAGCGCCTAGAACCGCGAGACCACCGCGGCAGGCTCTTGTGTTACACATATACATTGTGTTACTCGTATACATTATTCTTATAGACTAGAGATAATTTATATGGCAGAACAACGTTTGCCGGGTCAGCTATAACATATAAGGATTTTCAGAGGTGGAACGAAGTTCGCCGGGTATGCTAGTTAGAAATAAAGTTCTGGCCACTAGCTACTGCCATTTGGAGAACTCGTTGAATGGCGGATGGCGTGCCGATAGCACGTACGTGTCCTTAAGTGGCGCTCCTGCCTCGACATCGTGGTGCCTCATTAGGTCTCCATTATCCAATAGACGCCACGTTAGCCTACTGAATTGCCACAAGGTCGCACCAGTAGCTGCACAAGAACGGGCGTGCGGAATCTGCCTCAGACACGAACAGTTCCGCTTAAGATGTGATGCATTTTGAATCGAACTGACGGATATCGTGAATGTTAGGCTCCTCTGGGCCAAGGTGGCACTAAGCATGATTCACTCTGAGGTGAAAAAAGTCATGGGAGAGCTGCGTTTGCCCGACGTAGTGCAGCAACAAGGCGTAACATGGACTCAACAAATTGTTGGAAGTGCCTTGCAGAAATATTCAGGCATTGTGCCTCAATAACAGTCCATAATTACGGAAGTGCTGCCGATGTAGGATTTTGTGGTGTAGGTTTTCCAGTGTGTAGGCTCTAACAGTCTAATTGATACTGTCACGAGCCCAGGAGAGGGTTCAAATGGTTCAAATGGCTCTGAGCACTATGGGACTTAACACCTGAGATCATGAGTCCCCTAGTACTTAGAACTATTTAAACCTAACTAACGTGAGGACATCATACACATCCATGCCCGAGGCAGGATTCGAACCAGCGACCGTAGCGGTCGCGCGGTTCCAGACTGAAGCGCCTAGAACCTCTCGCCCACCAAGGTCGGCCCAGGAGAGGGGCTGCAGGGGATGTCGCGCGATTAGCAAAGGCACACGCGTCGGTCGTCTGCTGTCATAGTCCAATAACGCCAAATTTTGCCGCACTCTTCGTCCCACATTGACTACTGCGGTTATGTTGATTCTCTGTTAGCACTGTCAATTTAACGCAAACCCAGCTGCCCTCGGTCTTAAAGCGAAGGCCGTCGGCCACTGGGTTATCCGTGGTGAAAAATAATGCCTGAAATTGTATATTATCGTCACACTCTACACTGTGACTCTGGGAATATTGATTTCTCTAACGATTTCCGAAATGGAATGTCCCATGCGTCTAGCCCCAACAACCATTCCGCGTTCAAAATCTGTTACTTCCCGTCGTCCGGCCGTAATCACATCTGAAACCATTTCACATGAATCATCAGAGTACAAATGACATTTCCGCCAATGCACTTTCCTTTTATACCTTGTGTCCGCGGTACAATCCATCTGTATACGTGCGTGTCGCTATCCTATGACTTTTGCTACCTCAGTGTAAAGTACTCGGCTGCTAAGCCGCGTCAATTCAGTGATTTTTCCTGATATCGGACTGTCCGCCACGGAAACTACGCCGGCCGAAATTGGTCGAGCGGTTCTAGGCGCTTCAGTCTAGAACCACGAGACCGCTACGGTCGCAGGTTCGAATCCTGCCTCTGGCATAGATGTGTGCGATGTCCTTAGGTTAGTGAGATTTGAGTAGTTCTAAGTTCTAGGGGACTGATGACCTCACAAGTTAAGTCCCATAGTGCTCAGAGCCATTTGAACCATTTGAACGGAAACTACATGCTCATACTGCCCCTGATTTATGTATACAATATCCTACTTCCCGTACAGAGACGTATGACTATGAAAGATAGCTACGAGAGACTGAGTTTGATGGGGCTGCGCGCGGTGTGTACGCGCGGTTCGAGGCGCCATGTTGCGGATTGCGCGGCACCTCCCGCTGGAGGCTCGAGTCCTCCCTCAGGCATGGCTGTGTGTGTTGTTCTTAGCCAGAGTTAATTTAAGTAGTGTGTAAGTCTAGCGACCGATGACCTTAGCAGTTTGGTCCCTTAGGAATTCACACATATTTGAGCATTTTGATGGGGCTGCACAAATATTATTTCACATCTTATACTGTAGTTCCCATCAACAAAAGCAAAACGAGGATAATGGAATGTAGTCGAATTACGTCGGGTGATGCTGAAGGAATTAGATTAGGAAATGAGACACTTAAAGTACTAAAGGAGTTTTGCTATTTGGGGAGCAAATTAACTGATGATGGTCGAAGTAGAGAGGATATAAAATGCAGACTGGCAATGGCAAGGAAAGCGTTTCTGAAGAAGAGAAATTTGTTAAAATCGAGTATAGATTTAAGTGTCAGGAAGTCATTTCTGAAAGTATTTGTATGGAGTGTAGACATGTACGGAAGTGAAACATGGACGATAAATAGTTTGGACAAGAAGAGAATAGAATCTTTCGAAATGTGCTGCTACAGAAGAATGTTGAAGATTAGATGGGTAGATCACAAAAGTAATGAGGAGGTATTGAATAGGACTGGGGAGAAGAGAAGTTTGTGGCACAACTTGACTAGAAGAAGGGATCGGTTGGTAGGACATGTTCTGACGCATCAAGGGATCACCAATTTAGCATTGGAGGGCAGCGTGGAGGGTAAAAATCGTAGAGGGAGACCAAGAGATGAATACACTAAGCAGATTCAGAAGGATGTAGGTTGCAGTAGGTACTGGGAGATGAAGAAGCTTGCACAGTATAGAGTAGCGTGGAGAGCAACATCAAACCAGTCTCAGGACTGAAGACCACAACAACAACAACTGTAGTTCCATACTTGTGTTTGATTTAGAAGCAGTCACAAGACGCAACGTTTCTTTTTATAATGAAATATGTTACTTGACTTTCATTAACGTTAATTACCTACAAATTTATTCCAACAAGGGTAAGAATTATCGAAAGTAGCAGTTTGTTTGTCAACCCGAGAATGAAAGCAGCAACATAGAAAATAGCACACTTTTTTTGCAAAAAATTATTTAATGGTTTTACATAAATAGCCAAACATCAAGCTTAGTAAACTGTTAATCTTTTTTTGAACTATAAGAAATACCCCTCCTGCATTGATGTAGTGTGCCAGTAACTAAAAATAAACCGTGTACATCGATGAAATCAAATTGGAAATACAAAATTATAAAACTAGTAACTAAGTTCAAAATAATTCTTAACTTACGAGTCACAGACATTAGTACGAGAGTGAATCAAATGAAAACCTTAAATATTTCTTAAAATATTATTTATTGTGCAGGAGTGGTACAAAGCTGTATTGCTTTTCAACATAATCTCCCCCACGCTCAATGTAAGTCCCCCATCGCTTACAAAGTGCGTAAATTCTTTCAGAAAAAAATTCTTTTGATAGTCTGCGCATCCACTCGCGCACCGCGCGGCGCACCTCTTCATCAGAACGGAACTTCTTTCCTCCCATTGCGTTTTTGAGTGGTCCAAACATGGAGATCACTTGAGGCGAGGTCTGGTGAGTATGGTGGATGAGGAAGACACTCAAAATGCAAGTCTGTAATTGTTGCAACTGTTGTACGGGCAGTGTGGGGCCTTGCATTGTCATGTTGCACAAGGACGCACGCTGACGGCAATCCACGTCGCTTTGATTTGATTGCAGGCCGCAGATGATTTTTTGTAGATCTGTGTAAGATGCACTGGTGACAGTGGTCCCTCTAGGCATGTAATGCTCCAACATGACGTTCTTTTTTTGTCCCAAAAGAGAGTCAGCATAACCTTCCCTGCTGATGGCTCTGTCCGAAACGTCTTTGGTTTTGGTGCTGAGGAATGGCGCCATTACTTGCTCGCTCTCTTCATTTCCGGTTGGTGGAAGTGAACCCACGTTTCGTCCCCAGTAACGATTCTTGCAAGGAAGCCTTATGGCATTCTCGTTCAAAGCGCCGAAGAAGTTCTCCACAAACATCAACACGTCGTTCTCTCATTTCAGGAGTCAGCTGTCGTGGCACCCATCTTGCAGACACTTTGTGAAACTGGAGCAGATCATGCACAATGTGGTGTGCTGACCCATGACTAATCTGTAAACATGAACTGCAATGTCATTCACTGTCACTAGGCGGTTTTCCTTCACTATGGCTTCAACTGCTGCAATGTTCTGTGGAGTCGCAACTCGTTGTGCCTGACCTGGACGAGGAGCATCTTCCACTGAAGCCACACCATTTGCGACCTTCCTACTCCATTCGTAGACTTGCTGCTGTGACAAACATGCATCACCGTACTGAACCTTCATTCGTCGATGAATTTCAATAGGTTTCACACCTTCACTACGCAAAAACGGAATAACAAAACACTATTCTTCCCTGGTGCAAGTCGCAAGTGGGGCGGCCATCTTTATACTGATACTGCGACGGTATGTGTGCATCTGCACTGTGCTGCCACCTACAGGCCATTCTGCGCGCTGTTTGTAGCACTCTTACCAACTTACAGGATAAGGGCGCGAAATTTCGATTTGTTATTACAAATTTAAGATTTTCATTTGACTCAACCTCGTAATATATTTTCATTTTTTTGGTATCCTACCAAGGCAATTCTATTAGGACAAAACCTAACTTTGGCATAAAATAATCTTGAGGAAAAGTAAATTTAATAGAATTGTGTGTGAGATTTCTTCATTTCCGTCTTACAGACATATGCTTAAAGAGTTGTCAGAATTAATTAGAGACTAACAATTCCTTAGGTTTCTTACTACAAATCTGAGTTTAACATTAACTTTCCCATATCTACCTTTATGCAGTTGTCCTACCTTAAATCGCTCCGGGCAGATATTCTTAGATAGGAAAGAACTGTGGTGGATTGCAGTGACTAATCATTAATATATGCTCATCGGTTGCAATACATTTTCCTGTGTCACATTTTACTGTTCACCCCAAAGATAGGGCCACAGTTACTACATATCGATAACGCCGCTGCTGCCACTAGCGGACAGGCAACGCTTGCGGAACCAAGTGGCGCCAGTCAACACAAGAAGAATGCAAACAACGGAAACCATGTCAACTAAACGATACAGTCTCGCCACCAACAGAGGGACGAAACCTACAACAGCACCAACGCGAGCTGCAGCACGGCTCAAAAGCTTTGTGTCGGAATGAGACAGTAACTCGGGGCCTTATCCTTTCGCGGGCAAAAGCTCTGCCGACTGAGCTAACCAAGCACGCCTCACGACCACACCTCACAGCTTTACTTCCGCCAGTACTTCATCTCCCACCTTCCAAACTTAACAGAAGCTCTCCGGTTTTGCAGGAGACCACGAAGTAGGCAAAGTGGAGGATTTTTGCTGCCTTAAAAGCAAAAGAAGACATGAAGACATGACGAAAGAAGCAAGGAGTAATGTGCCATGGACTAAGGGGAAAATGAAAAATAATATCCATGCAGCTGAGATATGATCGTATAGCAGTATTTCTAATATTAGATGGTCTGACAAGATAAGCAATGAGGATGTTCAACGTAGAATCAACGAGGAAAGTAGCATGCTACGTGACAAGGTGCTAGAGGGACCAGTAGAGGTTACAACTGTGAGGGTAGACATAGATATGACAATATCCCGTCAATACCTGAGGACGCTGAGTGCAAATGATACCCTGGGGTGAACAGGTTGCAACAGAATACGAAGTCAAAAGGCTGATGATCGTCCCAAAATTCGTCTTTCGCGAGATTTAAAACTCCGATAACGTGTCTGGCCAAGTTTTTAGCAGGTCTCCACACAGTGCTGTTCGTCCTTATTAAAATCAACACGTGCGTTGCAGCTAAGGAGACTATCCTGACAGAGATCCAGGCATCAGCTTGCTCTCGTACTCTCAGGCTGCTACGGCACAGATTAGTAAAGGGGTGGTAAATCTCATTCAAATTGCCTCAAGCAAACACAAGTCATGCCAGAGAAAGAGGTCAAGGCAGGAAGCGAGCCAGTCTGTCGCAAGTGGGACACATTACGACACCGTATGCCGAGGAGGATACGAATTCAGTAGAAAGGAGACTGCGGCAGAAAACCAAAGAAGCGAGACAAGCATATTCGTTGGCTCGTGAGATGTTGCAAGAGACTGACACCAGTTAATAGCCTGTTAAGTGAATATAGCAGAATAAGAGGAGACATGCGGTTATTACGAATCGATTCTCGCGCCATGGCGCCCAGCTCGTGACTTCTTAAGGCCTCTTGCCATGTTTCATCGTAAGTAAAGCGGCCTACACTGCTGTTCCTCAGCTGCCTATGTGTTTTCTTCCTTCTCTTTTCTGAACTGTCCTCTTGGTGTCACTAGTGAGGTCTTCTTCTTTGCTGCTGGTGCGTAGTCACTACTCGGGCAGCAGGTCCGGCTATCGTGTGGTTCAGATGGTTCAATTGGCTCTGAGCACTATGGGACTTAACATCTTAGGTCATCAGTCCCCTAGAACTTAGAACTACTCAAACCTAACTAACTAAGGACATCACACACATCCATGCCCGAGGCAGGATTCGAACCTGCGACCGACCGTAGCAGTCCCGCGGTTCCGGACTGTAGCGCCTAGAACCGCACGGCCACCGCGGCCGGCTATCGTGTGGTCGGTCGCCAGTGGACTTGGTTCCCAAGTCCTCGCATGATAGCCGGCCGCGGTGGCCAAGCGGTTTTAGGCGCTTCAGTCCTGAACCTCGCGACTGCTACGGTCGCAGGTTCGAATCTTGCCTCGGGCATGGATGTTTGTGATGTCAAAAAATGGCTCTGAGCACTATGGGACTTAACTGCTGTGGACATCACACACATCCATGCCCGAGGCAGGATTCGAGCCTGCGACCGTATCGGTCGCGCGGCTCCAGACTGTGGCGCCTAGAACCGCTCGATGTCCTTAGATTAGTAAGGTTTAAGTAGTTCTAAGTTCTAGGGGGCTGATGACATCAGATGTTCCATAGTGCTCCGAGCCATTTGAACCATTCCTCGCATGATAGCCTCACGTTAGCTCCCTTTAAATACTCCACCTCTGCAGCTCTCGTAGTGAGTTGATCACTGGGATCGATGGCATTCACAGTAATAGCACACTCGATTCCGTGACTGCAATGTTGTAGTGAGTCTAGGTCTTAGATGCTCCAGCACAGTCTACGAACTAGCCGAAGATGTACTCTAGATAATGGCCTTCACCTGATGAACTTCATGCTGCTTGCAGCCTGCCATCTACCGATGAAGAAAGTGATTGTTTTCCGACAACACAACATCGCAGAGTGCTGCCTGTACGTGTCAATGCAAAAGCTAGCAACAAGACAGCTTCGGGTCCACTTCCCTGTTCAACACACAGGCACCTTCTGGTGCTGACACCCTTCCAGGGGTAGGGAGGAGATCAACCGAAGACGCGACTACCAACACCACGTACATCGCGAATGGGTCATCAAGTGTCGTAGAATTCGGAGTGAGCAGACCTCAGCAGCCCATCCGAGACCACTTCGCGCTGGGCAACGGCAGCGCTTGCTCGCCGACAGTCAGCCGCGGTGCCAATGTCGCTGACATCTCCTGGGCGTGCTACCACTGAGCTGACTCAACAGATGACAGCTGGAATCCAACACGCAGCTGAATAATCAACAAATGAAGTTTGTGCGGAGAACGACGACTTGTAAACACTGAGAATAAAAGACTGAACTCTAATAATATTATACAGCTATCCTGACTTCACGTAGAAGCGCCTCCGCTCGGCCCTCTGTAAGACATAATTAAGCATAGCTTCTCGTTCAGTCACTCTGATTATGATCAAACAAGTAACAGAAACAAAACAGAAATGGGAAGATCACAAAGCTACTTAAACGACAAAAGAAGGACGCGCAAGTAACGTTGAAATATACATGAACATGAAAGCGGGTGAGAAAGAGAGATTTCGTCAGATGATGACACGGCAGTAATAGATGTGCAGATGCAGCCTATCGCCATCTTAAGCACTTAGAGCAAAGGAGAATCATTGGTATGAGGGAGACGGGAGTATTATACGACCCGCCAGGATAGCCGAGAGCGCTAACGCACTGCTTCCTGGACTCGGGTAGGCGCGCCGGCCCCGGATCGAATCCGCTCGGCGGATTAACGACGAGTGCCGGTGTGCCGGTGTGCCGGCCAGCCTGGATGTGGTTTTTAGGCGGTTTTCCACATCCCGTTAGGTGAATACAGTGCTGGTCCCCATGTTCCGCCTCAGTTACACGAGTCGCCGACATCTGAACACGTTCGCACTATTCCATGAATTACACTAGACGCAGACAGCTGGGGTTCACTAATTCTGTCCCGGGGGGTACGGGGTGGCGGCAGGAAGCGCATCCAGCCACCCCTTCATCCTAACCTTACCAAATCCGTTCCTAACAATACCGATCCTGCGTCAGTGCGGGACATGGCACCAGTGAAAGAAAGAAAGAAACACGGGAGCATTATACATCAGCGAAGCTGCACAGTTAGTGCTGACGAGATACTCTCAGTGTAGCGAGCAGAGCAGGCGCGAGACCTTCCGGAAGGACTACACCACGAGAAGCTCGTGCCACTGTTCGGCTGGCTCATGTGAATAGCCGGATGACAATCCAGACGGAGTTGACAACAGAGTGTTACCAAGAACCATCCGGAACAGATTATTGAAAGCCTACTAGGGATCTCATCGTAATGCGTCGTTTAAAAGAGAAGTCACATCATAGATAACAGAGAGTTTGAAAGTTGTAGAGGGAAACTGACTTGGGCACTGAATGGCATTATGAGGCGTTCTTTGATGAGTCTCTCTTCCGTTTATTATGGTCAGATCGACACTAATGTGTCCGTGGATGATCTGGTAAAGGTCACAGGAAGCAACGATTCTGTCTGAGAGTAGTGCCTCAGGGTTGTCAACTGTCAAAAAATAATCAGCTTGTATAGTCTAATAAGAGATTCTCTCGTCGCATTTCTTAAATACAGCCAGAATTATTTGCTAAACACGTCATGCAGTGCTACCACATAGTGGTAGCCAACCTTCTGTCCAGGAAGAGACCCATAAATGTTCACTGCGAGAAGTTATAATGGATTCGTTGCGTGGTGTAATAATTCCCCAACGTAACATTTGGTTTATTTATTTCGTAACAGCGGATCTCTTTGCCCGTAGGATGCAGTATAACAGCAGACTGGTTGGCAACGTACACCTTAGACTTCAGGCCTTTCCTAAAAATGACGCTGTATTTAGTCAGGACTCCATGCAGATTGACTCACTATTGTTCACTAGCAGGACTCGATTCAGATACTTCATTCTCAATGGCTGTCATTGCACCACTGAAACTGCAAGTGTTTAAGGTGTTAACAAGAAGACCTGTGGACGGAATTGGCCTTTGCCTTACCTCTAAGGTACGGTCACCTAATCGTAAAACTAATGTTCCCAAAGAGATGTCGATCATTGCGTACTTCCCTGCAAGATAATCGGCATCTAGGATGCAATCAGTCACCAGGACAATATAGAAGGTGCGACACACTACTGGTTTTACTTCAAGATAGGTCTGCAGCTTAACATATTGCCTTCGTGTGCCTACAACACCTAGGATTCCACATGTGCTAACAGATAATATTGGCATCTTCTTGATTTCAGAAATTATTCTGAACAGGGTTGTAGAGATAAATGTTATTTTAGCCCTTTTATAAATAAGTGCCACTGTATCAATTCTTTCAGTTTCAACGGTGATAACTCAACGTTTCTCTGTAGGTTATAAGTTTGGATGGCTTTCAAGGATAGCTTGTAATTCATCCCTAATGTCCACGCCACCATTTTAGCACATGTGGACATTAAGATCTGCACCTCTCAAACACCCATCGACCAGCATACTGGTGATAATTTGTCTGGTCAGAATTAGGCATTACCATTACTTGATCTACGTGAGATCAGTTCATCATTATTATGGCACTTTCCATGAGTGTTTTCAGGCATCAGTGGAGCCTGTAACTCTCGTGAATTCTCATGCAACCATAGCCCATTCTGTTTGTTCATGTGTCCCCAGTTGTTATTGAAAAACCATTGTTCGTGTTGCTATGCCTGTTTTCCACTAGCAGATCGATGTTAGCGATTGTGGATAAAAATTCGTGCACTTTATCATCAGAAACAGTCACAAGTTTTTCCTGGATGTTGAACGTGAGTTTTCCCTTTAATGTTTTTAATACATTAGTCGTTGCAATCTCTTCACGCTAGTACATTGTATTATTTAAATATTTCTCGACGTAAGAACACAGAATTAAACACATCTTAACACAATGCTTCTTAATGTTCTTTTGACCAGTACTTCGAAAAAATGCTTTGTTGAAGTCATCATAAGGTGAGTATCTCGTAGCCCATATCGCAGAGTTTACCTGCATGCATCCGGCCATTAACTTAATTTTCTGTGTGTGATTATAGCTATTAGAAATGACACCTCAGAATGATTTTACGAAGACAATATGATGGATCTCTCATCATCCCAGTGAAAAAGCATAAATTTCCATTGTCTGAACTTATTTTCCTCCATGAAATATGCACCGCCCCCCTCCCTCCTGACGTTGCTTTTGTTTCATTAGGAGCACACATATTGCCTTGTTATCTCTGTTGATGTCGCCACCTGCACTAGATTAATCGAAAATAGACTCACCGACTTTCAATAATTTCAAGTTATTTTTTAATTCTGTTATTTTTTGATTCACTAATTTCATTTCTCGACCAAGATTGTTCATTTGATCGGTGTGGCTGACATTAAAGTTTTTTAATCACCTTTATGTGACCTCGGAAATGCACAGCCCATGTCTCGTAGATCATTTTGGAGTGCTGTAATGACTTTGCTTTTAACATTTAACAAGTTTGCTTTGATCGCAGAAAATATATGGGTTCCTATCTTTACTTTTTTGTGCAGACTAATTGGACATTTATTTTCGTAGTGAGGAATCTTGCTCTTCAAGCTTACTTCCAACGTGCTTTTCTATCTCGTCGGAAATGTTGTTCGCTCAGCAAGACAGTTATTTATCGGTTTCTATAATTGTAGCTTCCTCACTATTTAAGCAGATTTGCTCAGCTATGAGGAGGTAAGTCTTTTGTAGTTCTGACTCTGTTGTGTTCATGTGTTCCACAATTGAATCTATTGTGTTGACTTCTTCTGCAATTGAATCTATTCTATTGACTTTTTCTGTTATTCGTTTTTTTTTTTTTTTTTTTTTTGTTCATACAGATTTGTTCTTTGCCCATGCTGGTTTATTATGTTGAAATGTTGTTGAAAATGCCTAGAGTTGGTTCATTTTTCCGTAGGTAATCTGCACAGTTGTACTATCACACGAAGCTTCAGATTCGGTAAGTGACGAGTCATCATCCATCCTGCACGCAATACGACTATGTATTCCATGTTAAAATCAGTATATGACTCATGTCAAAAAAGTTGAAAATAATCACTTTACTCTGTATCACAAACTTATTTAGGGTGACTCTAATTAAGCTGGGGCTCATAGGCTAATAGTGTACAACAATGGCTGACCAAATTATGGAAACAATTTCATAGTGTTATGTCGAACAATGGAACATATAAAGAACAAAACACTATAAAACTTATCTAAATTTAATAAAAAATGCAAATTACTTCTACACATCACAGGCATTCCTATTTCTCAGTTTTATTGTTATGAAACCTGAACAGCTATGTCTCAGTAGAGAATTTGGTACTACAAAGTTCAAGATACGCATAAAAAAATTTCAACTTACACTTTTGTAGCCATACAAGGTAATTTTTTTATTTTTAGCTCGTTGAAGTGGATGTTTGTTCCTCTTGTCCCGGACCGTATCAGTATAGTCCATGTAACAAAATTTGCAAACCGAATTAGTTAATTTTGACAAATATTTACACACATAAAATTCAAATAACAAAATTACTTCATTAGTTCAGTTCAGTTTCATAACATCCATCAGTCGTGAGTTTACAATTGTTCATCAGTTCAAAGCTCGCTAATACTTTTGACTTACCGTAATACAAATGTTTTAGTAATTAACTGTGTTGCTTACTTCATGGGTCTGAGAATGTCATAAAATAGTTCATTCATACTTTGGTCCTCTTTGTGCAGGACTGTGGGAACACGAAAATTCCTTGTGATTAGTAAAATACAGAAGACACAAAAGTAACTTTGTTTATTCAAGTTCGAGCATAGTATTATTTCCCCAAGAACGTACTCTTTATATTTTTCTTCGTGAAATTATTCACAACAATTACTCCACGCTAGTTAATGCTAGTTACACCACATATAATGGCATATATCAGTTAACGGCGGACTTCATCACAAAAATCGTCTGTTTCTTACTGCTGATGGACATGGACTGGTATCGCCTCCCCTTTCGAAAAGAGGGAGACAAAAGAAAACGCGAAGAGTAATGTAAACCTTACCCTATTTCATCGTAGGTGATAAAATCAATTCAATATTACGTAGTGATATGAGTTTTTATTACGATGTATGTACAAAATAAAATTGAGATACTACACGTCTACCAGTTTGGAGAGGCGTAGCAGTGTTACGTCATGTGCTATGGTGTGGTGAACCATCCGGTACGAATTTGGATAAGTCGTGGCTGGTAGTCATTGAGGGTACTACGAGACAACAGACCGTCACGGACACCCCACATGCTCATATGTTACCTCTCATGCGAAAAAGTCATAGAGCCATTTTTCAATAGAACAACGCTCATTCACACTTGGCACTTGTCTGTGTGATCTGTCGGCGTGATACTGAGGCCAGCAAGATTCCCAGATCTCCCTCCAATACAATATCTGTCTGACATCAACTCCCTCCCAGCTACAGTATTCAGAATACCGACGACCAGTTATAGTAGTTGTAGGCGAGTTTGTCACTGAAGAGGATACATGGGCTTTGAAAACTCTTAACGTAATCAGTACCTGCATTCAGGGCAGAAGGGATGCCACGTCATACTGATAAGTGGGCTCATACTGCTCACTTCTTCGTAAATCTGATTCGAGTATGTAATTACTGGAATAACATGGGGTAACCTCTCAGTCTGTGAAGTTTCACTTCGTTCTTCCATCCCTTCTAATTTCTCTACGTTTCTCCAGGCAATACATATCATTCATCTTTGCAGTTCTGCTAGAAGAAAATTGAACCACTACTCATAGAATTTCCTGTTTAAAGGAACATTTTGAAACAGAGTTCTACATTTGTGCTTTTGTTCTTTTTTTGTCACAGCACTGCCTGACACGTAGGGGTCGCCGCCACGACTGGAGCCCAGGATGGACTCATCCACGGGAGCTGCGCCCCTGATGGGCGCGGTGGACTACGCCGTGTTCGCTGGCATGCTGGGAGTGAGCGCCGCCATCGGCGTCTACTACGGCTTCTGCGCGCCAGCTGCCAATGTCGAGGAGTACCTCATGGGGGGCCGCTCCATGAGCACCATTCCCATATCCATGTCTCTAATTTCCAGGTGAGTGCGCTGCTCCTTTCTGCAGTTTCTATGTGACCATTGCCTACACTGGAGAATCGAGTCATCATCATCTACACTACTGGCCATTAAAATTGCTACACCAAGACGAAATGAAGATGACAAACGGATATTCATTGGACAAATATATTATAGTAGAACTGACATGTGATTATATTTTCACTCAGTTTGGGTGCATAGATCCTGAGAAATCAGTACCCAGAACAACAACCTCTGGCCGTAATAACGGCTTGGATACGCCTGGACATTGAGTCAAGCGGAGTTTCCATGGTGTGTACAGGTACAGTTGCCCATGCAGCTTCAACACGATACCACAGTTCACCAAGAGGAGTGACTGGCGTATTGTGATGAGCAAGTTGCTCGGCCACCATTGACCAGACGTTTTCAATTGGTGAGAGATCTGGAGAATGTGCTGGCCAGGGCAGCAGTCGAACATTTTCTGTATCCAGAAAGGCCCGTACAGAACCTGCAACATGCGGTCGTGCATTATCCTGCTGAAATTTAGGGTTTCGCAGAGATCGAATGAAGGGTAGAGGCCGGCCGGAGTGGCCGAGCTGTTCTAGGCGCTACAGTCTGCAACCGCGCGACCGCTACGGTCACAGGTTCGAATCCTGCCATGGGCATGGGGGTGTGTGATGTCCTTAGGTTAGTTAGGATTAAGTAGTTCTAAGTTCTAGGGGACTGATGACCTCAGAAGTTAAGTTCCATAGTGCTCAGACCCATTTGAATCATTCTTTGAAGGGTAGAGCCACGAGTCGTAACACATCTGAAATGTAACGTCCACTGTTCAAAGTGCCGTCAATGCGAACAAGAGGTGACCGAGACGTGTAACCATTGGACCCCATACCATCACGCCGGGTGATACGCCAGTATGGCGATGACGAATACACGCTTCCAATGTGCGTTCACCGCGATGTCGCTAAACAGGGATGCGACCATCTTGATGGTGTAAACAGAACCTGGATTCGTCCGAGAAATTGACATTGTGCCATTCGTGCACCCAGGTTCGTCGTTGAGTACACCATCGCAGGCGCTCCTGTCTGTGATGCAGCGTCAAGGGTAGCCGCAGCCATCGTCTCCGAGCTGATAGTCCATGCTGCTGCATGCATCGTCGAACTGTTCGTGCCGATCGCGATAGGCTACAACCCGACCTTTATCAAAGCCGGAAACGTGATGGTACGCATTTCTCCTCCTTACACGAGGCATCACAGCAACGTTTCACCAGGCAACCCCGGTCAACTGCTGTTTGTGTATGAGAAATCGGTTGGAAACTTTCCTCATGTCCGCAAGTTGTAGGTGTCGCCACCGGCGCCAACCTTGTGTGAATGCTCTGAAAAGCTAATCATTTGCATATCACAGCATCTTCTTCCTGTCGGTTAAATTTCGCGTCTGTAGCACGTCGTCTTCGTGGTGTAGTAATTTTAATGGTCAGTAGTGTATACCTACGAGGAGCGTTCAATAAGTAATGCAACAAATTTTTTTCGCTGTCTATTTCGGATTAAAAAGTGGGGAATTTGTTGTGTGACATCGTGAAATATTACCACTTCGGCCACTGTAATTTCATTAAGTTCCGGAGTGTGGCGGCTCTACGCGTAGCCTTGAAAATGTCGTCTGCAACAGAGGTGCGTTCCAACCAAAGAGCTGTCACTGAGTTTCTTTCGTCGCATAACTAGAACATCGCAGATATTCATAGACACTGGCAGAATATCTGCGGAGATCTGGCATTGAACTTAAACATTGTGAGTTGAAACTTATTGTCAAATTAAAACTGTGTACCGGACCGAGACTCGAACTCGGAACCTTTCGCAGGCAAGTGCTCTGCCATCTGAGCTACCCAAGCACGACTCACGACAGGTCGTCACAGCTTCAGTTCCACCATTACCTTGTCTCCTACCTTCCAAACATTACGGAAGCTCTCCTGCAGACCTTCCAGAACTGGGGGATGTTTGCAGAATGATATTTTCACTCTGCAGCCGGGTGTGCGCTGATATGCCTGACACATTTCAGCGCACACTCCGCTGCAGAATGCAAATTTCATTCTGGAAACGTTGTGCGTTGTTGGGCGAGGCGTCTGTCGTCATCGCAACAGGGTCAAGCAAACCTGTCCGATCTCCCGCAAGGCGGCCAGCCGCACACAGCTCTGGCTCGCCCAGTGTTGGAACGCTCGGACACTGCCATTTGAGGTCAAATACCTCGTTGTTCAGCTGGGAGTCTTCGTTGGTAGTGCTGACACACTCGTCCACCAACTGGGGAGTTCAAAGGTGTGTGCCCACTGGATTCTCCGCAGCATAACATAAGACTGTAAAGAGAAAAGAAGGACCATCTGCGTAAGGTTTCTTGCGCGTTACTAGGATGATCACGATAACTGTTTGTCAAACATCGTCACAGGTGATGAAAAATTGATTGTGCTACCCTCAGAAAATCTAAGAAATGGCTTCAGCGTGTTAGTCGACACAAAAATGTAAACGAACTTCCCCCTCTCCATGATAACGCAAGGCTTACACAAGCCTGCCCACCCGAGGGCAGCACACAAAACTTCGTTGGACTGTTCTGATTCTTCATCCACCCTACAGCCCAGATCTCACACCTTCCGACTTCCATCTTTTTAGCCCAATGACGGATGCATTCCACAGGAAGCAGTACGTGGGTGTAGGGGAGGTTGTTGATGCAGCAAGACACTGGCTCCGACCTCAGCCAGTAGAGTAGTATCATGCAGACATACAGACCCTTCGAGTAAGATGGTGTACGGCTGTCTCATTGAGAGGAGATTATGTTGAAAAACTGGATTTTGTAGTCTCGTGTACTGGACTCCAGTAAGACAAACGTGCTTCCAGGTAAAAAGTGTTGCATGACTTATTGAACGCTTCTCAGACATTTACAGTTAAATGATAACTTTGCAGCTCGCACTTAGTTGTTTGGAAGAGGCCGCATAGGACAACTTTCAAACTACACTACCGCCCATTAAAATTGCTACACCACAAAGATGACGTGTTACAGACGCGAACTTTAACCGACAGGAAGAAGATGCTGTGATATGCAAATGATTAGCTTTTCAGAGCATTCACACAAGGTTGGCGCCGGTGGCGACACCTACAACCTGCTAACATAAGGAAAGTTTCCATCCGATTTCTCGTACACAAACAGCAGTTGACCAACGTTGCCTGGTGAAAGTTGTTGTGATGCCTCGTGTAAGGAGGAGAAATGCGTACCATCACGTTTCCGACTTTGATAAAGGTCGGATTGTAGCCTATCGCGACTGCAGTTTATCGTATCGCGACATCGCTGCTCGCGTTGGTCGAGATCCAATACGGAACGCCGTTTTGGATCCCAACGGCCACGTATCACTAGCAGTCGAGATGACAGGCATCTTATCCGTATGGCTGTAACGGATTGTGCAGCCACGTCTCGATCCCTGAGTCAACAGATGGGGACGTTTGCAAGACAACAACCATCTGCACGAACAGTTCGACGACGTTTGCAGCAGCATGGTCTATCAGCTCGGAGACCATGGCTGTGGTTACCCTTGACGCTGCATCACAGACAGGAGCGCCTGCGATGGTGTACTCAACGACGAACCTGAGTGCACGAATGGCAAAACGTCATTTTTTCGGATGAATTCAGGTTCTGTTTACAGCGTCATGATGGTCGCATTCGCGTTTGGCGACATCGCGGTGAACGCACATTGGAAAGTGTGTATTCGTCATCGCCATACTGGCGTATCACCCGGCCTGATGGTATGGGGTGCCATTGGTTACGCGTCTCGGTCTCCTCTTGTCTGCACTGAAGGCACTTTGATCAGTGAACGTTACATTTCAGAATTGTTACGACCCGTGGCTCTAGCCTTCATTCGATCCCTTCGAAGCCCTACATTTCAGCTGGATAATGCACGACCGCATGTTGCAGGTCCCGTACGGGCCTTTCTGGATACAAAAAATGTTCGACTGCTGTCCTGGCCAGCACATTCTCCAGATCTCTCACCAATTGAAAATGTCTGGACAATGGTGGCCGAGCAACTGGCTCGTCACAATACGTCAGTCACTGCTCTTGATGAACTGTGGTATGATGTTGAAGCTGCATGGACAGCTGTACCTGTACACGCCATCCAAGCTCTGTTTGACGCAATGCCCAGGCGTATCAAGGCCGTTGTTGCGGCCAGAGGTGGTTGTTCAGGGTACTGATTTCTCAGGAGCTATGCAACCAAATTGCGTGAATATGTAATCACATGTCAGTTCTAGTATAATATATTTGTTCAATGAATACCTGTTTATCATTTGCATTTCTTCTTGGTGTAGCAATTTTAATGGCCAGTAGTGTACGTCCGTACAGTGCTTGGGGAGAACGAACTCCTGAAATTTTCCGTGTAAGTCCCGATTTCCTTGATCATGATAGTCATTCCTCCATACGTAGGTGGAAGTCGACAAAATATTTTAGAATTCATAGGAGAAAGTTTTCCTTTTCATTTTTACATCTTCTGTCTTGCCAATAAATCGCAGTACTTTTTTCGCCCAACCCATATTTTTTGGGCGATGGTTGCAGTTCAAACGGAAGTCTGCCTGCTTAGCTGAGCGGTAACGTGCTTGCCTCACATGCAGCAGGCCGGAATTAGTTTCCCGGCCGGGTCGGAGATTTTTTGCGTTCGTGGACTGTGTGTTGCGTTGTCCTCATCATCATTTCATCCTCATCATCGACACCCAAGTCGTCCAAAGTGGCATCGACTGAAATAAGACTTGCACTTGGCGGCTGAACCCGAATGGGAGCTCCCGGCCAACAAAGCCATACGATCATTTCATTTCGAGCTCAAGTGGTTCGTTTTTGTAACCACCAGATATTTAGCTGAACCGGCACTTTTTAAGTTTTTGTGATTAATCGTGTAACTTAAAGTTCACAGAACTTTTTTAGTACTCGTGTGAAGGACCTCACACTTCTTATTCTTCAGGATCAACTCTCATTTTTCACAGTTAGCGGGTCTTTTCTAAATCATTTCGTAATTTAATCCTTTGATGACTTCCCTCAGCTGTAAAAGACGGCATCATTTGTAAGAAAAATCTTAGAGGACTTCTCAGATTGTTACCTAAATCGTTAATATAGGTTATGAACAGCAGAGAGCCTATTGCACTTCCCCGTTGAACTACAGACATAGCCTTCGATTCGCTAGATGATTTCCTGTCAACTACTAAGCGCTGTAGAACTCGAAATACTATCCGTACTATTGTTGTACACTTGATAAACATGTGGGAAAGCTTGGTAACCAATGAACGGTGTGTCCAAAGAGAAGACCTTCACTTGTAAATCAAAATAATTTCG
This sequence comes from Schistocerca americana, assembly GCF_021461395.2. Classification (NCBI taxonomy): domain Eukaryota; kingdom Metazoa; phylum Arthropoda; class Insecta; order Orthoptera; family Acrididae; genus Schistocerca; species Schistocerca americana. The sequence continues at coordinate 320,228,610 of NC_060124.1, forward strand.
AAACTTTGAAATAACTGAAGCGATTTACATTAACTGCTTAAACCAAAAGAAATGCTTGGAGTGGATAAACATTTGGAAGCACCAAAAACACAACACATTACTAGGCCCACTGCGGTTGAAACCTTCCCGTCTCCTCTATATCTCTTTTTTGTTGTACAACCTTCCCTTTTACAATAACCTATGAAACTTTTCCTTAGGATTTCTATCTCTTGCTTAATAATAACAAATGAAATCTTCCCTTTGAAATTAATTCTCTTTCTCAATCTTCGCATACAAATTTAAATGCTGCTTATTAACAGTTATTATCTGATTATTTCGACGGAACATAGAATGTGTCGTCGTCGTGTTCCTCAGTCGTTACCTGCAATAACCGAAAAATGTTCCTTACCTTTTTTACTGTTACTGGATCGCCATCTCACTGATACATCGAACAGCGACATGAATATACTTACTCTGTTTTACTATACTCTATTAGCTGCTGGTGGGCTTTCATAATAAGTGGCTGTATTTATTACCAAAGCTGAGGTTATTCTCTAATAGGAAAGCTGACGTTATTCTTTAATTAATTGACTGAAGTTACGTAACTCATAGTTAAACTTTTTTTCTTGACAACAATAAAATTTTGCAAAGTTTTGCGTTGATGGTTTTTGGGATGGATTATAATCAGTAATGCAACATTTTTGGAAAAAATTTATTATATTCTCGAAACGTTTCTTCTGGTTTCTGCTGGTAATGAAATAATTTTACAAACGTTCAAATGGGACTTACTTTTTACAGTAATCTTACAACTAGCATTGCGCAAACATACCTTCAGTAACTTCCTGGCAGATTAAAACTGTGTGCCCGACCGAGACTCGAGCTCGGGACCCTTGCCTTTCGCGGGCAAGTGCTCTACCATCTGAGCTACCGAAGCACGACTGACGCCCGGTCTCACAGCTTTACTTCTGCCAGTAACTCGTCTCCTACCTTCCAAACTTTACCGAAGCTCTCCTGCAGAGTGAAAATCTCATTCTGGAAACATCCCCCAGGCTGTGGCTAAGCCATGTCTCCGCAATATCCTTTCTTTCAGGAGTGCTAGTCCTGCTAGGTTCGCAGGAGAGCTTCTGTAAAGTTTGGAAGATAGGAGACGAGATACTGGCAGAAGTAAAGCTGTGAGACGGGGCGTGAGTCGTGCTTCCGTAGCTCAGATGGTAGAACACTTGCCCGCGGAAGGCAAGGGTCCCGAGTTCGAGTCTCGGTCGGGCACACAGTTTTAATCTGCCAGGAGATTTCATATCAGCGCACACTCCGCTGCAGAGTGAAAATCTCATTCTGGATACCTTCAGTAGTCTTGAGTTTCGCAAAGAAAATAATTCAATAATATTAGTTCCTCTTATGATAATAGTTAGCTAATGTCTCTCTACATCCGTTTATAATCTCTTGTAAATCATAGCTGGTGGCTGGCAAGCACACTGCTCCTCTCAACGTCTCGCTTCAGACCTGCTATCAACTCGCTTCACATCTCGCTCACTACTGACTTCCTACGAACGCTAAAGTGCGGTCTCTCCTGCCAACAATGCTTTCCGGTGCAGACAATGCCTGCTACCATTACAAAAAGTATCAATGCGCGGTCTTTCCCGCTCTTTTCTTAAAATGTATCCATACGCGGGCTCTCCCGCCCTTTTTAAAATTATATCAATGTGCGGTCTCTCTTGCCAACAATACTTTGGTGCAGACATTCCCTGCTACCACAATTATTTCCAACATGACAAATATTAATTATTGCTACTTAATCCTATTAAAAAATATAAATATCTTTCATAAATTGTGGATTGACAATAGACAATAGAAATACACACGTCTTACACGGTGCAAGGAAACCTTTGGCATTCAAAACAACTTCAGTCGTCTCGGATTTGCTAAGTACAGGTCCTGTACGGTTTTCAAGAGAATCTTACACCATTCTTCCTGCAAAATGATGACAAGTTCAGGTAACGATGATTGAGGTGGATAGCGATCACGCACCGTTCTGTGCAAGTAGACCACAAATATTCAATATGGCGGCGATATGGTGACTTTGGTGGCCAGAGGAGATGAAACAATTCATCCTCGTGTTCACAAAACCACTCCTGGACGATGCGAGCTGTCTCAGCAGGGGCCTCGTAGTCTTGGAACACAGCACCAGTATCGAGGAACAACTACTGTACCATGGGATGGACTTGATTGGCCAAAATGGTCACGTAATTCTCGGCAGTAATGCTACCTTGATAGTCCCCATGATGCCAGAAAAATAAAACAATGTGGCTGACCAAATCATCATCGATACTTCGGCATGTTTGACTCTTCGAACGTAAACTCGGACAGAAGTTGCAGCTGGCCACTGTGGCCAAGCGGTTCTAGGCGCTTCAGTCCAGAACCCCGCTGCTGCTACGGTCGCTGGTTCGAATCCTGCCTCGGACATGGATGTGTTTGATGTCCTTAGGTTAGTTAGGTTTAAGTAGTTCTACGTCTAGGGGACTGATGACCTCAGCAGTTAAGTCCCATAGTGCTTAGAGCCATTTTTACAGAAGTTGCAAACAGTGTGCAACAATACTCACCCGATCAAATGACTTCCTCCCCTCTCTCCATAGTCCAGGTTCTATGGCTTCGGCTCTACGTTTTCCTGTTTTGGGCATTTGCATCACTGATGAGTGATTTTCGAATTCCAGCTCGGTCTGCAGTTCCATGCTTATGGGGCTCCCATCGTGTTGTTTTAGTGCTGACAGCATTCACGAGTGCGACCTTCAGTTATGTATCTTATTTTTCGTCACGATCTTCTTTAATGCCCCGCTGTCACATTCACTCGACACTCTATTTCGTCCGCGTTGTGACTTAGAGGATGATGTTATTCCCCTTTCTTTGTGTGACGTATAAATCTTCGATACAGTACTCCTTGAAACACCAAACGCTTCGACTATCTTTGTTACGGAAGCACCCACCAAAGGACCACCAACAATTTTCCCACGTTCAAATTCATTTAACTCCGACGTAATCCACCAACAGCTCGTCAGGACACATTTCTTACCACGTATTGAGGACACTGCACTGGTGCTGTTCATGGTCAAGTTGAAAAGAGGAACCTGCAGGCTCGGCTAGCACTGCATTTACGTCCAAGCATGCATTTCTCGCGGTGCTTCCATGTTTTTGTCCAACCCCTGCATGAATTATAAGAGGCGACGGCCATGAAGTCCAGAATCGATATGCCAATCGCCTGGATCATTCCACCAATGCACGAGGTTGAAGATATCCGTTTGGTAAAACATCATGTCCTGCTGCGTGAAGAGGTCCGTAACTACCTGCTACACATCCTCGTCCGTCAGGAATCGTCGACCGTTCAAGAGCTTCTTTGACGAGACAAAAGGCGTGATAATCACGTGCAGAGGGATCAGAACTATAGGGCGGGTGCTCGAGTGTCACCTACTTGGACTGTTGTGACTTCTGCGTTACGGCATTTGCGTTATCATGAAGCAGCAGCACCCCTTGTCGCAGTTCTCCTGGACGGTGGTTTTCGGCAGACGTGCTGCCCCGCACACAGTCTTCATTATCCAATGAATGTCTAACTGTGGCCGAGCGGTTCTAGGCGCTGCAATCTGGAACCGGGCGACCGCTACGGTCTCAAGTTCGAATCCTGCCTCGGGCATGGATTTGTATGATGTCCTTAGGTTAGTTAGGTTTAAGTAGTTCTACGTTCTAGGGGACTGATGACCTCCGAAGTTAAGTCCCATAGTGGTCAGTGCCATTTGAACCATTTGAATGTCTAACGGCACCTGCCCTTTGGCAGCCAAGAAAAGAATAACAATACATTGGTTCTGTTTGGACGCATTCGGTAATGACGTCACCGTAGTTCACGTTTCCGTATATATCACACGCCATTCGGAAAGACACGGATGCTTCACTACCCCTTTACCTACATGTCAGTCCTTGTATAAACTCTTCAATGTCACGCTACGTTGCGTATACGCTGCAGCAACACCCTGAATTCAAAACTTTTTGATCGCCTCCTAGAAATGTGACTGAATACAGCCGTTTTTTCGGAAAGCCCTAGTGAAAATGCATGTGATAAAATTATTTGTCAACAAAAGTTAGCCTTCGCAAACTCAATTGAAAATCGACTCATGAATCTTAGAAAGAAATGATTAGTTAGTACTGCACGGGGGAAAAGCGGAACTTAGGATGTGCAAAGATTATGAAATTTTAAAGTAATACAATCGCCTTATTTTTAGACGCTCTTTCGTGCAGTGCACATGTTTCTGAAACAGCTCTAAAACTGACGTACAGTGTGCAAGAACTGTGTCCACAATAAAATAGATTTTCTCTCAACACTTACTGAGAGTTGGTCTGTAGCGTGTGGTGTTTGTACTGCCGCATTTATCACCAGTCTGAAATGGGAGTACTAACCAAAAAGACTAAGGAACACGTAATATGTAAAAATATTTCTAGCATAGTGGAATCTGTAAGATATCTGTGTGTAATGTCTCTGGCAGCGGTCTCTCCGCGATATTTTCAGAAATTTTATAAATTATATAACTCAGTACATATCTCGAAATATCTCTTCTTATCTTACCGATTCCTAAACTTTAATTTACGATGATTATCAATGCAAAGTAGTTTCAAGCCCTATTATTCCTTGGAGCGTCCATTTACTCCATGGAATAGCTTCTCTGCTATCTATGTTTTCTCTTATGAAAGAATGAAGGGTGCCTTGCCGATTAGCCGAGAAAAGAAGGAGGACGTTTATGTATGTATTGTTGAGCTAGTCGCCATCTTGATGAGATTCTGTATGAGAAGGAATTTAATACATGAACTAAACTAAAGTAAGTGTGTTCGCGTATTATTTAACTGATTATTATTGACAGTGTCTGCTTACTACGCTGTGTTGCACGGGATCAGTGGGGAACGTCTGATTTACACTGGACGAACCTGCCGTTTTGTATGCTCAAGATATCCAGTTACTTCAAATAAATAGGCTAACACGGTCTTACCAGCAGATCTCCGGTCTTCCCCATGTGACCACCGAAAGTTAATAATTATTACAAATGTTTTCAGGAGATCGACTGACAATTTTCGTCGCACCGAGACTTCGAAATTGCTTCACTGACTTATGGAATTTAAGTTAAGCTCAATTTAATCAGGATAGAACAGTATTGAACTGTGTGAATGTGATAAGCCTGCTTTGTGAATGAAAATTCCCTTAACATACGCATGTTTTTACTATCCTGATCGGTGAAGCTAAATCAGGCCGGTGTGAGAGGTTTTTAAATTTTTTGAATACCACAAAAAAATATTAAATGTGGGTGGTGGTGCTGTTGAAGAAGGCTAGGAATCATTGTGTGGCCTGCATCCCGTAATGTTGCGTAAGCAGGTGGCTATGAAAAAAGAGAAGATTTGGAAAAAAATTGGTGACATTGACACCGTATTTCTTAATAACTTGCTACATTAGAAAATCATTTACAAACTATGCTGACGTTCCTTTAACCTCGTTATTCTAGACCCACCGAAATTCAAAGAGAGCATACAAGAAGTGAATCACTTTACAGAATACACCCATATATTTATATCAGATAATCGAATAGACTTGTTACTCAAAGAGTGATGGGGGGAAGGGGGCTTCCAAAGTGTAGCGTACAGAACACCGATCCCGAGTACAGACAATTACGCTCGAATTGGCCCGCCACTAACATATACAACAACAAATAGACAAACATGTAAAAACCAGATAATAAAGAAATATAAAGAAATAACAAATAATGTCACGTAAGGTCTTTATTTACTGAATTTTTCTTGTCTTTTCCATTATGTTGCAGTAGGTGCTGAAAACGACATCCCTTTGCTTCAATACAATTTTGGCGCGCCATAACATATTAATATACACATTGCACAACTCTGTGCATCATCTTCCAAAATTTCATTACGAATATTGCCCTTCAAATCTTCTAACGTTATTGAGTTATTTGCGTACACTTTTCTCTTTAGACTGCCCCACACAAAACTCACGAACGGTTAGGTCCGGCTAACGCGGTGGCCACAGTCCTTTGCTAACGGTCCTTTCTTCTGTTAATCTTTCAAGATTTCATGAGATTTACTCGAGTGAAGTGTGACAGGCCGCTTCATCCTGTTCAAAGACAACATACGTATCGGGTATCAACGGTGCGTAAAATTCCTCAACGATTCGCATAAAGACAGCAGTGCTTACTGTTGTTTCAAAAAATATGGAACCCACAATCCGACTTGCTGACACGGTGCACTACACTCTGATTTTTTCAGTGTGAAGATATTCCTCAGTAAACGAATAAGATTGTTTGTTGACCAGGCTTCATCAGGCATGTAATACTGCAGTGGATCCAACATTCCATTCTCAGCTGTTTGAAATAGCGACGTACAGTCAGTCACAAGTATTGCTTTATCTTTCTCATTCAGTTATTGGACACATGGAATTTTGTAGGACTTCATCTCCATGTGGTGTAAAATATCTTGTGAAGACCTATGCGAAACGGTTAGTTGTTGCGACAATTTAGGTATCAGTTTGTTTGGACTATCGGACATCCGTGCTCGAATATTGGCGATCACAGGACTTGTACGAACGAATGGGTCTCGATTCTACTTGGGATTTCAACTGACCCTGTAGTACGCCACTTTGTCAAAAAAATCCTGTATACTGCTCTTTGCTGGTATGGAAACACTAGGAAACTTCTTTGTAAGAATGTCCCACGGTTCCTTAAATAAACCTGTAGGTACCTCCACTATTGCGATTCTTTCTTGAAGAGGATAATGATTTCTCGCTGAGATATTTATTTCACACGTCTTAATCAATCCGCAATGGCTTCGTACTGACAATACAAAATGTAATCGTAACAGCTTCGAAACAATAGACAACAACTGGCAGGCAACAATGAGCACAATGAGCAGTCTGGTACTCGGAACAAGTTTTTCGTGCGCCATCCTGTAGTGCCTAGCATGATGGGGACAGTATATTTAGATATTCCGCCGAATGTTCTTTGTGAACATGTTCCAGTCGTGTGTCTCGAACCTGTTCACAAAGAACTCACTTCAGTTTTCAATCAGAATGCCGAGTAACGACAGGAAGTTTACCTGCTTAACCATGAAGTCAGAAAAAAGCAAGCCATTCCTTCACTAATACAGCTAATTACATTTGCAGTCCGTTGCTTAGGCCAGTATAATGTGGCAGCCGCATCAACGGACTTGCAGCAATGTGCTGTGACCTCGTGACCGAGTAGAACCAAGAACAGAATAAGGGTATGTAAGACTTACGAGTAACTGGGACCCACATCACTCGAGTGCTGACTGAATTCTCGCAACAGGCCGTCTGCTGGGAAACCTAGAAACAATAATACGCATTGACTACACACGGACTATAAGACCCCACGGACTATGAGACACACTGTAATTTTAAAGCATTTTTTTTTAAAGAAACGTCTTTCTTGGTGTTTCTCATTTGATGTTTGTTCTGTGCGCAGGTGAAGTTTCGAACCGTTCTGGCAGATGGCAGAGACCTAGTACAATGTCAAAAGGGCCTCTACATACCACTTAGGTTACAAGCAGAGTGCTGTTATTGCATTTTTGTGTGCAGAAAAAGAAACCGTCGTGAACATCCATAACCGTTTGTGTGCAGTGTATGGCGATGCTGCAGTTCATGGGAGTACAGTTGGGCGATGGGTAAAAAAAGTTACAGTCTCAGGAAATACAGAAACAGAGCTCCATGGCCGGCTGCTGTGGCCGAGCGGTTCTAGGGGCTTCAGTCTGCAACCGCGTGCTGCTACGGTCGCAGGTTCGAATCCTCCCTCGGGCATGGATGTGTGTGATGTCCTTAGGTTAGTTAGGTTTAAGTAAAAAATGGTTCAAATGGCTCTGACCACTATGGGACTTAACTTGTGAGGTCATCAGTCCCCTAGAACTTAGAACTACTTAAACCTAACTAACCTAAAGACAGGACACACATCCATGCTCGACGCATGATTCGAACCTGTGACCGTAGCGGTCGCTCGGTTCCAGACTGTATCGCCTAGAACCGCTCCGCCACTCCGGCCAGCTATGTTTAGGTAGTTCTAAGTCTAGGGGACTGATGACCTCAGATGTTAAGTCCCATAGCGCTTAGAGCCATTTGAACCATTTTGAGAGCTCCATGATCAGCCACGCTCGTGACGTGAGGATGCCAATATTCGTGCCGACCGGCGTATTACAACTCGCCAATTGGCTCTACAGTTGTCGGTCAGCATTGGAAGAGCACCTGCAGTGAACGAGACTCTCGGATATTCAAAGAGGTGCTCACGATGGGTTCCACGAATGCTCACTGCGGACCACAAGATTCAAAGAAACACCGTTTCATCTGAATTGTTGGAGAGTTTTGAGACCGACCGAGAAGCCTTTCTGTCAGAGATAGTTACGGAGGACGAAGGCTGGGTGCACCACTTTGCGCCGGAAACAAAAAGGCTGTCCATGGAGTGGCTTCATCCTCATTCACCACAAAAGAAGAAATTCAAGACAACACCCTCTGTCAGAAAAGTCATGGGGACAGTCTTGTGGGATTGTGATGGCGTGGATGTGATGCCAAGACGGTCAACCATCAATTCTGAGGTATACGTGAAGACTCTGAATAAACTCAAGAACCGTTTCCGGCTTGTTCTATCGGACAAGAATCTAGCAGAAATCTTGCTCCAAGACGGTCATGCACGCCCACACACAAGTCTGAGAACACATCGCCAAATTGCGTTCGACATCATTGCCTGATCCACCCTACGGTCCAGACCTGGCACCCTCAGACCTCCATCTCTTTGGGGCGCTTAAAGATTCTCTACGGGGAACACACTTTGAGGATGACGAGAGTGTCAATCATGCAGTGGAAACATGGCTGCGCCTACAGGACAAGAGCTTTTACCGGCCGGGAATACATGCCCTTACACAACGCTGGCGTACTGCCATAGAACGTGATGGAGACTACGTAGAAAAATAGGACATGGACAAGACATTTTGGTGTTCATTGTCACCAAATTCTAACTCTTAACAATACATATGTCTTGAAAAAAAATGTCGGATATTACTTATTGAACGACCCTCGTACTTGAGAAATATTCTAGGATGGGTCATATGAGTGTTTGATTATATAACTTCTTTATAGACTGATGGTATTTCCCTAGTATTCTACAACAATAAACCAACGTCTGTCTACTGTAAAAATTTTTTGTAAAAATGTTTCATGTACGACTCTGCCAATGTGATCGTTCCATTTCATATCCCTACAGATTATGACATCCATGCATTTGTGTGATTTAACAGATATCGCCTGTGACTGAGCCGGCCGCGGTGGTCTAGCGGTTGAGGCGCTCAGTCCGGAACCGCGCGACTACTACGGTCGCAGGTTCGAATCCTGCCTCGGGCATGGGTGTGTGTGATGTCCTTAGGTTAGTTAGGTTTAAGTAGTTCTAAGTTCTAGGGGACTCATGACCACACATGTTAAGTCCCATAGTGCTCAGAGCCATTTGAACCATTTGAGCCTGCGACTGAAACAGTCTGTTATGTTAATTAGAAACCACTTTTATCTTGTAGATTTATCGATTTGATGTGAATTCAGAGACATCAATCGAAATTGACGAAAAGAGCGGAGAAGCCAGCAGAATTATATCACAGACTCTTGCTTTTCGCGAATAGACCTTGTAATGTCTAAGTACTATTACGAGTGACTGTGCTCAGCCCAGTTAAGATGATTGAGGGCTGTGTTTGCGCCCACAGCTTCATATCCGGCATCACGCTCCTGGGCATGGCCACGGAGGCGTACCTGTACGGCGCCGAGTACGGCTACATCGCCATCGGTGTGCTAGTCAGCGCCATCATTAATGCGGTCGCCTTCCTGCCCGTCTTCTACGATCTGCAGATCACCTCCACGTACGAGGTATGTTCGTAAATATCTCTCTTAGAGGTCCGACATAGTTTTACTGACTGAATCGAATGTCATGGTAATGGTCATAAATTAAGGATGATTTCAGAATGTGGTGCCACACAACGTGGCACTACACAAAACTGGAGCTAATAGCATTGTCACATAGGGAACACTCACGACACAGATCTCTAAGTCCACGGTATTGGTGTTGAGAAAACCGTCCCGAAACACATGTGCTACAAAACGCCACTGCTTCCTACGCATGCACTCCAACATCAATGTGGGATATGATCACCATGCACACATACACAGGCAGCACAACGGGTTGGCATACTCTGGATTAGATGGTCGAGCAGCTGCTGGGGTATAGCCTTCCATTCTTGCACCAGTACCTGTCGGAGCTCCTGAATTGTCCAAGGGATTTGAGGACGTGCAGAGATACGTCGACCTAGAGCATCCCAGACGTGCTCTGGAGAACAGGTCACTCCATTCGCCTGATATCTTCTGTTTCAAGGTACTCCTCCACGATGGCACCTCGGTGGGGCCGTGCGTTGTAATCCATCAGGAGCAAGGTGGGACCCACTGCACCGCTGAAAAGGCGGACATACTGGTTGCTAATGACATCCCGGTACACCTGACGTGTTACAGTTCCTCTGTCAAAGGCATGCAGGGTTGTACGTGCACCAGTCATAGTCCCACCCCACACCATCAAACCACGACCTCCATACAGGTTCCTTTCAAAGAAACTGTTGGTATCTGGTTCATGCCAGATGAAAACCCGGCGAGAATCACTGTTCAGATTATACCTGGACTCGTCCGTGAACATAGCCTGGGACCAAAGTTCCAGTGACCATGTACTGTGTTCTTGACACTAGGCTCTACGGGCTCTCCTGTGACCAGGGGTCAGTGGAATGCACCTTGCAGCTGTCCGGGAGAATAAACCATGTCTGTCCAGTCGTCTGTAGACTGTGTGTCTGGAGACAACTGTTCCAGTGGCTGCGGTAAGGTCCCGAGCAAGGCTACCTGCAGTACTCTGTAGCCGCCTGCTGGCACTGATGGTGAGATATCGGTGTTCTTGTGGTATTTTACACTGTGGACGTCCCGTACTGTAGCGCCTGGACACGTTTCCTGTCTGCTGGAATCGTTGCCATAATCTTGAGATCACACTTTGTGGTACACAGAGGGCCCGTGCTACGACCTGCTGTGTTTGACCAGCCTACAATCGCCCTAGTATTCTAGCCCTCATAATGTCAACAATATGTGTTCTTTGAGCCATTTTCAACACACAGTCACCATTAGCACGTCTGGAAACGTCTGCACACTTACTCGCTGCACTGTACTCTGACATGCACCAACACACCTCTGCGTATGTGGACTGCTGCCAGCGCCACCGTGCGACGACCGCAGGTTAAATGCACCGCATGGTCATACCCCGAGGTGATTTAAACCCGCAATCCGCCCACGAGAGCATTGTTTCACCATGTATCAGCAGTATCCTTAATTTATGAGCATGAGTGTAGGTAAAATTCGACTGCTAGAATTTGACGACACACACTGTTCTGTCACATTAATGTGACCAGCTGTCAGTAGTCTGAATAACCACCTTTTGTAGCACGGACAGCTGTGACACCTGCAGGAAGAAAGTCATTGAGGCTCTGGAAGGAACCGACAGTTAAGTGGAGCCATGCCGACTGCGGTTCGGAGACCGTTTGCGCTACGTGTTTCGGTGGAGTACAGCCCTACGAAGGTGATCGAACGAATTCTCTATTGGCTTTAAATACGGGAAATTTGGTGTCTGGGAAGAACGGTAGATTCATTCTGGTGCTCTTAGAACCACACACGTACAATGCAAGCTGTGTGACACGTTGCATTGTCCTGCTGGTAGATTCCATCATGCTGAGGAAAAAAAAACCTGCATGTAGGGGTAGACATGGTCCCGAACGATAGATGTGTACTTTTGTCGATCCACTGTGCCTTTCACAATGATAAAAAGACTCTAAAGTCCATAACACTGCCTCCTCCTGCCTGGACCTTTCCAGCGATTGTAACAGGGTCTTTGCTTTCAGGAGTTTCACCCCGTACACACCAACGGCCATGTGACCAATGGAACACAAAATGTGATCTCAACAGGCCATATGTCACCACTCAGTGGACATCTGTTTGCGATACTGGCGTGCAAATTCCACCCTCCATCTCTGACGAACAGCAGTCAGCATGGGTGCCTGAGTAAGCGCCTACTGCGCGGGCCCATGTGCAGCAACGTTCACTTAACGATCGTTGAGGAGGCAATGTTGTAGCCCATTGGTTTATCAGGGTTGTCAATCGCACAACAGTAGCTTATCTATTCTCCTGTACACATCTTCGAAGCCGTCATTCATCCCTGTGATGTGTGGCCTGTGGTGCTCCACAGTTTCCTCAAATCCGGTTTTGGAAAGCGCCATTTTGCCACGCGCCGTATACTTTAATCACAGCAACACACGAATAGTTTAGAAAATTAGCTATTTCAGAAATGTGGCATTTGGCTGCGATCATTACCATTGTGGCGCACGGTCAATCAATGGACATCTACAGTTAAGTGGGCCTCAGGCCCTTGATGAAGAGTTCCAGAGGCATGCCGATGAGTGCTCGGCATCCTGTGTGGCAATTGATGAAGATTATTTATTTTTATCAAATACGTTACAGGAGTTTTAGCAACGTACTTGGATCCAACTGAATCTGGTAAGCTTGAACTTCTAAGACTTCAGTTATACATGAATGATTCGCTAAAGACCCATTACGGCTTATGGCTGGGCTTTGGGTAAATGAAATAAAAGTAACAGTGCCTTTGATATATGTGCCTTTTTTAATATGGTGCTAATCTTATTTTAGATAAGCTGTTTTAACGTCTTATTCTCCAGAAGCCTGTAGTTTTGTTTAGGGCCACAGGACCACTCCCCCTTTGGTACGATTTTTTTCCCGGGTATTTACCTTTTAATATACATAACGATACACATGTAACATGCTGGATATTGTTTCGGCTGTATTATTTTTGGCACAATTTCTCATTTTTATCGGTAATCCGTTTGGTGTAATCATGTATATTATTTGTGCAACTCCGCTCTCTTAATGTGAGAACAGAAAGAAAGCTGATAGTCTTCGTGCCAACTCACTGCACTGTCCAGAGCAACTATCCGTGCCTGCGGGTGCACACAGAGAACACTGGATAGTCTCCTAGTCAAGGTGCGACAGTGCCACTACATACAGAACGTCATGCGCGCTCCATTAGCTCTGTAATCTTTCTCTTATGATTGCACAGAAACTGTTAATCAAAAAGATTTGGTTTTTATGTTGCGTACAGCTTTAAATGTGAGCTTCATGGTGAAGTGTCTCTCGAATGGTCATACCTTTGGTGGCGTTCGCATCTAAGTAATAGTAATACATCACGTGAAATTCGAAAAAGTTTGCAATGAAAAATATGGGTCCCTATTTTTTTTGCATTTGGTGCATTTTACACCGTATGTCACTGCAAATGAAATTTAGCTAAGATAATGAATTTTTCTTTATAATTGGGAGGAGGTCTCTATCTGTTTCCAGTCTCGAGAAAATGGAATTTATGTAGCACATTGACTTACGAAAGCAAGCGTACGAGAATGAACTGCTGAACCGTTCGAGATAGCGAAACTAGACTTTTTTCAAATGATAGCACACATATGGAACAATCTTATCTGCATCGATATAGCAGAAGCTACAGTTTGTATTTAACTCTTTGAATCCAGCACTTTAATTTTTAAAAACTCGTTGATAGCTACCTAAAAAACTGCTGCTTTCAAAATAAACGTGAAATCTCTTATGTAATAGGTTTTCTGTAAGACATTTACCTGTCTGGTCTCCTGTTGCTTGTTTAATAACACACTCCATTTCTAGATTCTGCTGTAATAGGTATTACAAGATGAGTTTGCGCAATTTATACTGTGTTTCTGCAAAAAAAGTAAAATTTAATGTGGCGGTGACATAAATGTATGTGTTACTCAAAACTCATCACTGATGACACTTCTCTGAAGAAAAATGTTTAACAATTCACATGAAAGTAAATCGCTTATTCTGTAGCAATTTAAGGGGAATCCTGTAACCCAATATATGATTAATAATGAACAGCAAGGCCTTAAAGGGATTTAGAACGGAATAAAAACTTTTTCAAATTTTTCGCTTGTATCTCATTGTAAAATTTGCAATTTTCCGAATAAAATAATATATCACTCATAAACTCACATGGGAAGGATTTTATTTTAGTTTTTTAAATATAATCTACACGAGTTGAAATTGTTAAAATTTTTACTTGTATTATTTCAAGATCTAATAAGATCGGTAGTTTTTTATATAGCAGGCTTTGGATTGCTGTTTTATAAAGGTCATGTCCAGAAGAGGATGGGCACGACGTTGACGAACTTGAAACAAAGTTTGAGAGACAAGAAACTTTCTGATGGTAAAACCACATGAGACAAGCTGACAGACAAAATGATTGACGAACTACAGCATTATTATGGAATGAACGTTAGAAATAATACTGAAGATTCGTTGAAAATGAAGCAGGCAGTATGGGCTAACTTCTTGCACAGACTGTCAACTGATGAAAAACCAGTACACTACCTTTGCCCTCCTGGAACTGGTACATGGTGCAATTACCGCAATGCCCAGTGCTCAAACAGTCATACAGCCATAAACATTCCTTCCCAGCAGCAGTCATGGATTCATAAAACTTATTTATAGAGACCTGACAAATCCTGAATTATTGAATAAGTGTCTGCATGGTTAGACTCAAAATCCCAATGAATCGTTCAATAATCTTATATGAACTCGCTTACCAAAAAAGTTTCTGTTGGAATGAAGGCACTAAAGTGGGGGGTCAGTGATGCTGTTATTGCTTTTAATGATGGCAACATTGGTAGGGTGAAAGTGACAAGCATATGAGAATTAATTCTGGTGTAAACTGCATTAGAGAACTTGAACCGATGGACAAGGTTCGCACTGATAAAGCAGAGTATGCAGCACAGTTGGCCACTAAGGAGTCCAGAAAGAAGACAAGACGTAAAAACTTGGAAAAAGATCAAGAGGATGATATACAGTATGAAACAGGGTGCTTCTGAGTGACTAAAAATAAAAAATTAAGCATACATTAAGTGAGTTACAGTCTTTTGAAACTTAAGAAGCCGTTTCTGAAAATTTACATTTTCTGTTGCATTTTTCCCTAAATCTCAGAAACCCCTTCGAGCAGAGTATTCAGATTTTCAGGGAGTAATAACATACATATCTTCAGTCTACTGAACTAAAGGAAGAACGTAATGTATTTTGCATGCTATCACTTGCCAAAATCTCATATCGATATCTCGAGCAGTTTAGGATATGTGAAGAATGCTATGAAATTTTAATTCTCGTATGCATTTGGTCATCAGTGAACATACTACAAAAATTCCATTTTATTGACAGTGGAGGCGGATAGAGACCTCCTCCCAAGTCGAAACAAAAATTCATTGTTCATAATTTCAGGTAACATTATTGGGAAACAGCAATCCATCAGTTAAGTAAAATTAGTTAAAAGCATTCTCGATCACACAGTCATTTATTAAAAATATGACCGGTTCCGGCCACTATTACGTAGAAGGCCATCTTCAGGTAATACACCACCCCGCTATGCTGACCCGACCTGTTCCACGTGTCATCAGTGTCAATCAGATGCAGCATTATGTGAAAATGGCCTACTACTAAAGGCTAAAACTGGTCATATTTGTAGCAAATTACCCTGCTATCACGATTATTTTTAACTAATTTATCTTAGCTATATTTCGTTCGCTGCAACATATGGTATAATATGCACCAAACGCAAAATCGTATCGACCTCCATTTTCATTGCAAATTTCTATAATATTACGCAAAGTCACACTAAAACGCGAATATCACATTAGATATTACCATTATCGAAATTTTGGTCACTTCACCATGAAGATGACATATGAAGCTAACAGGAATGTCGTGTTAATTTTTTTTTTTTTTTTTTGCCGATTAGTTTCTACAAAATCGTTTGAAAAAGACTGAAGGGCGTGCGCCTCGATTCTGTCAGTACAGCGCATTGCCAACCGGCGCGTCGAAAGTGGGCAAGGAATGTCTCGTTCATTCTTTCCCGCAAGGAGGCATGGGGCTACGTCAGTCAGCGTCGCCAGCCGGCTGCCATTGTGTGCTGCCTCATTAGATAATAAGGGGATATTTTCCGAGCTGCGTCCAACCACCATTGACTGGGTGTGCAGGTAGCTCTCTTTCCTTCTTTGCGCTCTCTTATGTTGTAGTACAGTAGGCTGCCAGTGTGGTTTTCGTAACTGAACAAGTAGAAGGTTGTTGTGAATGAGCTATCAAGTACTGCGCGCCGTGTTTACCACAGAGACTGTTTAGAAATTTGTTTCCATTTACAAATTCTAAAGCTTGTAAAAGGGCAATTTGAAATTATTCATATGGGTGATTATTTCTTAATTTGTGCAAAATCTCCTTTCTTAATACTTCTAGGAATAATATAAAATTTGTGACAGAATTTTATAATTTGTGGCCTATTTCGCATGCTTCCTGTGTTGTTAACATTTCATTATTGTTTCGATGTCAAACAATTTGTGGATTCATTAGTGTAAGTTCTACTCCCAACTTCTTTGCCCTGAAACTATAAGATTCACCGTAGTATTTTTGTAACGAATAGTTCTTTATAACTATTAAACTCTCATTTATTTAAAATTAAGTTGTGCAGCTGATTGAGGACGTTCTTGCCTGTACCCTTGGTTTGCGATTGTATTCTTATTTTGTTGGCATCTTTCCCTGTTTTACTACCGGCATTCTTTAGAAAATATCAACGCCACTTGTATGTTCCAACGTTATCCTTCCGTTCCATAAATTTTTTCATCATTATTGGGCTTTACAAGCCATGAAGACTCTTCGCTGGCAAATAAATGATACTAAACCACGCTTCCCTGCTCTCGCAAGTAATTCTGCAGTCCTCCACTGTATAGTAAGGTCACAGGGAAAGATGGCCCAGACACCAATTATGACAAGAGGTGGCTGGATGTGGTCGGTTGTTCTCTGCCAAAGAGGGTACACCTGCAGTAACAGATGGTTCCGGTGAGATTACAGAAACCTTCCTTACTGCTGTTTCTTTAGAATCATGGGACTTGGGAACAGCAAATAACACTGGTGAGCAAGGTGGATACAACCTCCAGTATGACAGCTTGTGGCTGCTGATCATGTGACCCACTGCTGCTGCTACTGCATTGCTAGAAGCTCTTATACCCCAATCGAATTATGAGTGGCACGGCAACGGTAGAGGAGTGTAGATGTAGCTACATCACACTCCATTACCTCAGAGCATGCAAGTCCTCTGTTGACACCGTAGAGGAGGCAGGGATGATTTGTGTTGTACTTCCAAAAAGGCTGGTAGGTATGGCGGCGTTATCAGCACGTTGCTGACTGTCCTAGAATGGGCGTCAGCCCCAGTTATCCAATGATGATGAGCTGGATCAGTAAGCCATTAAGGTTTAAATCCTGCTGCTACAGCTAACTTCACAGCAGTGGCTGCGTATGTGCATCACGCCAAATGATCTGGATCAGAGGCAATGAACAGCTTTTGTAACTGTGATTGCATCAGGCTGTAGCACTTCCTGGCAACCGGACTGGTGTCAGCCCGTGTGGTCTGGCGACACTGGTGGCTGAGTGCATCAACCTCAGTCAGAAAACAAGATAACCAGGGTTCCGTGACAATGGTTAAAGGAAAGCACGTTTAAAATATATCTGCAGTGCACCAATGTTAATCATGTCAGTAAGCCGTCATCAGCTGACCGCAGTTAACTCTGTGTATTGTACTGGAAGGCACTCTGGAGATGCAGAGCTGTTAATAGAGATATAAATTTGCACACGGCCGCCTATATGCATACGTTTTATAGACAATCGCTGGTGAGTGACGTCATTGTCACATCCTCGAACTTCTGTCAACAAGTAGAAGTGTGGTTACATCTCTATTCTAGTCCATTTTTTATGTTTGACAAAATGAAAAACAAAAGGACACTAAATTTTTGAGATAGGAGATGGATGCACTTCTCGAATTGGTCGGTGCTTATGCATGAGCTTTTGAAAATACAAGAACTGATGGCTGTAGTACAAAAGGAGAAATGTACAGAGTCTTGTGTTGGTCATTGTTTCTAAATACATAAACTGCATGGTAATTAACACATCTAATTGTCATTTTTATTAAAAGTGTGCGTCTTCTTATTTCTAAACACGTATTTCTCACAAAAATACATTTTACAGTGCAAACAAAAATCCCTAATTACCGACTTTTTAAAAAAACATTGTTAATAAAGCTCGTGTGGGTAAAAAAACTACAAACTATTTTTTTTATCTTTTTGCATTTTATGCTTCATGTAAATGCTCATACAACATGCAACTTTGTTCAGAAATTTGTGTCCACCTGGAAATGAACCAACACTCCCCATGCAATGAGCGTGTGCCCTGCCACACAACCAAGCTACTTCTCGAAAAGAATTCTACTTGATTGTAGTATATAATGCTTGGTAGAAAACATAGAAGTCGGTTTTCTCATGAATTTTTTAAGTTCCACCGACTGCTTTGGGAGAGGTATTTTTGTGATTCGAACTTCAGTTTATATATATATATATATATATATATATATATATATATATATATATATATATATATATATAAGGGGTAGGGATGGATTTGAAAAAGAAGCGTACCCGCCGCAAGTACGACTTTATTCATCCAGTATTTCAGACTGAAAGCACTTACTAACTTGTAGTAAACTTAACGAATATTTTTTTCTCTCGCTGAGAGCTTCTACAAAATGATGAAACAAAAAAGATTGGTTTGTTGGTTTAGAGGGATTCCACAGCTATTTTTATATTTCATGATTTTATTCAACTGCACTCACTTATTAATTTAGGCCATACAGTGTCTGGATATTCTTAAAACTGTAGAAAATTATGAGAAAATCATTATTTTTGTCTGTTAGAGACTTTTTCGTTCAAATATGCATCAGGCCACTTAATGGACGGTACAGTCGTCAAAATAATAGTTTCGTTCAAATCTGTAGAATTCCAGGGAAAAGTCAGCATCACAATACTTTAATGAGTTCTTCTTTCTTTCCACAGTACTTGGAAATGAGATTCGGCAAAAGCGTGAGAATTCTGGGCTCTTTCTTCTTCATAATTGGTGTGGTAAGTAATAGTTTTGTAAATTGATCTTATGTATCTTAGCATGATGACAGTCTAGTGTGTGACTGTGTTTCATTTGAAATGTGAGGAAAAGGGAAGGGCTAAGGATTTTCTTTCCTAGCAAATTATGTTGTTTCACGTTAACTGTGTATGTTGTCTTATCTATAAGAGCAGAAGGGGGAAGGTGCGTTCTTAAGGACAGTGAAACAAGAAATTCTTCGCATATCCATGTAATTTTAAGCTTTTCTTAGAAAAGTTATTGAATGTATGAGTTCCTAAAAAAACAATGACGTATGTAGAACACCTAATATAAAGGAGTGTCTACATTACAAGAATAAGAAATGGAACATCTGATAACCCTATGGATATTGAATTCTTCATTTTCACTTCAAGTTTGGTTGTCATGGGTATGCTGGCATGGGTATGCTGGCGTTGACATTCCTCTCCTGGGGCAAGCTCGGCCACAACTGTTGTAACTGATCCTTGATGTCCTTGATATTCACAGTGAAGCCATGACCTTGATGCCACTGAATGCAGTCCATGAGGGTGTTGCATTTGAGTCAAATTTTCATAGAACTTAGTAGTATGAGCTCACTTATTAGTATGACCCGGCCTGGCCTGGATGGATACACTGAGTTGGTTTGGAAGTATGTCGTAAAAAAGGTGTGTCACAGATTCCAGCTTCCTCATGTGTCACTTCCTATGCAACAGTATCGTAATGCCATTTTTCCACAGGACAACGCTTCCTCACACATGCCAAGTGCCTCTATGAACTGTTTGCATGATGTTCTGGAACTTCCATGGCCAGCAAGATCCATAACCTGTCGCCAGTAGGACATTTGTGGGACCAGCTCAGACATGGTCTTCCCACCGTGAATATCAGGGACATCAAGGATCAGTTACAACAGTTGGCCCAGTTCGCCCCATGAGAGGCCACAAGAGTGGAATACTGTTACATGAGAGGCGACACATGAGGGTGCAGGATGTCTGTGACACACCCCTGTGCTTCAGAATTCCCTCAGTACGAACCATGACCTGAAGTCATATCTAGTGACTCCAGCGATGGTGGTCTGGCTTAGTGCTTAACCCTGATTGATTGCTGGAGAGGGTGTGACACGATTCATTGGCACTCCATGCTTGCTGACCACCCTACCACTAACAACTCAGTCATTTGTGTTGCAGTGTTTGCGGTAGCCTACGCTTGGGGTAGTCTGGCTGCTGCAAGACTACGATCAGTGGTATGGGACGATAGAGAGTTTTGAGGCTGTTCATAACTTGTTCTTGTACATCAGGCACAATGTTAAGGGGATACGATGCGATGGTGTACATTACAGCGATTCTCCATTCTGTTGGTTGGGTGGTCTACCAAAAACTTGAAGATGGGTATGCTGGCGTTGACATTCCAGTTCACTTCAACAAAGGATACTGCCACATTGAATGCTCCACGAATCTTTATACTGCATGATTCAACCTGCTAGCCAAATGGAGATCTACAACAAGGTCCTTTTCATATTCACTCAGGTGCCGATAACACTATCTCACTCGAGTACATGGTGCATATGTATATCATGGGGGAACATGCAAGACCTTTGTCTTAGTATCTTCAATGGAACACTAATGCGCAATGCCCAAGTTCCAAATATTTCTTTGTATCTTGAATGTTTCATCTAAAAATGTCTGTGTGTTGGATTGTCTCTGTTTCAGATATGCTGGATTCCCCTGGTCATTTTCATGCCTGCCATAGCTTTAAACCAAGGTGAGAATTACCTGTTCATTTATGCTCCAGTTCTTTTTCTATAAAGAGAAAAGTATAATGAACATGCTCAATTCGACAAAACTTTATGATGGAAATTATAATTTTATTAATGTAATTAAGTCCTAGGTATCCTACAATTATCCATAACTATATTCAGACTGCACATTTTGAAAAAGAATTAATTATGTATGAGATTTACAACAGATGTCCTAAACACATGATATATCTGCCTAATATAATTTATTATCTAATACAGACAATCGAGGAGTAGCAAGTGATACAGTCAGTGATGTATTTTGTAGCACATTTTGAGCCACGTTAAGCCCTGTTTTTCTGACAAATACCAATAATTTTGTCCTTGTTAAGATTGAAGGATTTAGTGTACTAACGTTCGTTTGTCTACAGATTCTCGACAAAGTTCATGGCTGCTTGCACGAAATTTACTCAGAATTGTACACCTTCTTTACGTAAACGGTTTTATAGGCTAAATTTAGTTATGAATATTACGTGACGAATTAGAGGTCGGAATACTCGTCAATACTACAGCCAGAGCGGAAAAATGTGATTCGCAAATTCGTTCAGAGTGGTCTACTTGCAAGTCACTTGTAAATGTAACAGTGACATGAAAATGATATATTTGGCGGAAAATATGGAGTTTCTGATCACCTACAACGTCATGAATCGTTCACATGTTTTCGAAGACCCAAATACATTTCATGAAAATGATCCTTCGCAGCGAGATGACAAAACTGAAACATTACTGATAGAATGATAACTTGAAACTGTTTGACAGCCTGCAAAATAATATCCAAGACTCCGGTATTTTCATATTTTTAATTTGATGAGATCAGATTAAAGTCTTCGTTCCCACTCACACATAGGACATGATTTTACACATGCAAAACTTTTTGCCTTACAATTTAATTAAATAATAATGGTGATGCTCACACATTGAAGATGTCATAACCCAAATCTGAATATCTGTAGTGAAGCGTACATGTTGAATAAAGTGTATGCACACTGTAGTTTGCAACTATTTTACGTTTTTCCATATAGTTCAACAATTTTCACTCTGACGAAGAGAAGGCTCAGGATGGTGGCTCGATACCGAAGAACGGCCTGAATAACGTGGTGTACAACCTTGTGGTTTAATGGAGATGAATTTACACCGCCAAGACAACTGCGTTTGTGTGATGATAGACTGGTACGCTTAGCTGTCTTCTGTTCGTTACAAGACATGTAAAATTTTTATTTTTCTATCTTCTTTGACGTCAAAATGTGTCGTTGTTGAAATGGTCTTCACTCTGAAGATTGTTTTGATGCAGCTCTTTCAATGTTACCCCATCTCGTGTAAGTCTCTTCATCTCCGAATAACTACTGAAACGTACATTCTTGTGACCCAGCATGCTGTATTCATCTCTTGGTTTACACTTACCACTTTTATCACTAAATGATAATTAATCGAAACCCTCAGCTGCCGACAGGTGTCGTTGATAGACCTCAGTTGGGACAGCTGAAAATGTGTGCCCCTACCGGTACTCGAACCCGGGGGTCTCTTGCTTACATAGCAGACGCTCTATCCATCCGAGCCACCGAGGACACATATGAACAGCGTGACTGCAGGGACTTATCCCTTGCACCCTTCCCGTGAGACCACATTCCCAACAGCCCACAATCTACATACGTAATGTTCCTAATAGATATTGGAGAAGTTGCACGGCCATCAATGGTTTCTGTTCTTTCGAGAACAGTTACTATCTTCATATATACATAAAGGCTACCTGGCCATTGACCTTCGTCTGTGCGAATGCGGACAGGTTGCCCGAACTCTTACGGGAGTCGTCACCTTAGTGCGCGCGAGTAATGAGTGGATGGGCAAATATCTATTGGGAACAGTACGTATGTAGATTGTGGACAGTTGGGAATGTGGGTCTCACGGGAAGCGTGCAAGGGATAAGTCCCTGCACTCGCGCTATTCGTCTGTGCCGTCGGTTGCTCAGCTGGATAGAGCGTCTGCCTTGTAAGCAGGAGATCTCGAGTTCGCGTCCCAGTCGGGACACACATTTTCAGCTGTCCCCATTGATGTATATCAACAACACCTTTCGGCAGATGAGGGTTTAGATAAAGAATCATTTATTCTAGAGTAGCTGCACGGTCATCAATGGTTTCTGTTCTTTCGAGAACAGTTACTATCACTTCCCTACAGTACTAAACTGGTGATCAATTGACGTCTCAGAATGTGTCCTTGCAATCGATCCATTCTTTTTGTCAAACTGTGTCACAAATTTATTATCTGTCAAGTTCCGTTCCATACTTCCTCGTTAGTTGCACGACCTTCGCATCTAATCTTCAGCGTTCTTCTGTGGCACCACAATCAAAAAGATTCTATTCTCTTCTTGCCTCAACTGTCTCACTTCCAGACAGACCTACACTCCAGACAAATACCTTCAAAAAAGACTTCCTAACGCTTAAATCTACACTCCTGGAAATGGAAAAAAGAACACATTGACACCGGTGTGTCAGACCCACCATACTTGCTCTGGACACTGCGAGAGGGCTGTACAAGCAATGATCACACACACGGCACAGCAGACACACCAGGAACCGCGGTGTTGGCCGTCGAATGGCGCTAGCTGCGCAGCATTTGTGCACCGCCGCCGTCAGTGTCAGCCAGTTTGCCGTGGCATACGGAGCTCCATCGCAGTCTTTAACACTGGTAGCATGCCGCGACAGCGTGGACGTGAACCGTATGTGCAGTTGACGGACTTTGAGTGAGGGCGTATAGTGGGCATGCGGGAGGCCGGGTGGACGTACCGCCGAATTGCTCAACACGTGGGGCGTGAGGTCTCCACAGTACATCGATGTTGTCGCCAGTGGTCGGCGGAAGGTGCACGTGCCCGTCGACCTGGGACCGGACCGCAGCGACGCACGGATGCACGCCAAGACCGTAGGATCCTACGCAGTGCCGTAGGGGACCGCACCGCCACTTCCCAGCAAATTAGGGACACTGTTGCTCCTGGGGTATCGGCGAGGACCATTCGCAACCGTCTCCATGAAGCTGGGCTACGGTCCCGCACACCGTTAGGCCGTCTTCCGCTCACGCCCCAACATCGTGCAGCCCGCCTCCAGTGGTGTCGCGACAGGCGTGAATGGAGGGACGAATGGAGACGTGTCGTCTTCAGCGATGAGAGTCGCTTCTGCCTTGGTGCCAGTGATGGTCGTATGCGTGTTTGGCGCCGTGCAGGTGAGCGCCACAATCAGGACTGCATACGACCGAGGCACACAGGGCCAAGACCCGGCATCATGGTGTGGGGAGCGATCTCCTACAGTGGCCGTACACCACTGGTGATCGTCGAGGGGACACTGAATAGTGCACGGTACATCCAAACCGTCATCGAACCCATCGTTCTACCATTCCTAGACCGGCAAGGGAACTTGCTGTTCCAACAGGACAATGCACGTCCGCATGTATCCCGTGCCACCCAACGTGCTCTAGAAGGTGTAAGTCAACTACCCTGGCCAGCAAGATCTCCGGATCTGTCCCCCATTGAGCATGTTTGCGACTGGATGAAGCGTCGTCTCACGCGGTCTGCACGTCCAGCACGAACGCTGGTCCAACTGAGGCTCCAGGTGGAAATGGCATGGCAAGCCGTTCCACAGGACTACATCCAGCATCTCTACGATCGTCTCCATGGGAGAATAGCAGCCTGCATTGCTGCGAAAGGTGGATATACACTGTACTAGTGCCGACATTGTGCATGCTCTGTTGCCTGTGTCTATGTGCCTGTGGTTCTGTCAGTGTGATCATGTGATGTATCTGACCCCAGGAATGTGTCAATAAAGTTTCCCCTTCCTGGGACAATGAATTCATGGTGTTCTTATTTCAATTTCCAGGAGTGTATATTCGATGTTAACTAATTTCTCTTTTTCAGAAACGCTTTTCTTGTCATTCCCAATCTACATCTTACACCCTCTGTACTTCAGCCCAAATAGCAAAACATAACTACTACTTAAAGGTTATCTTTCCTAGTCTAATGACCTTAACATCGGCTGTTGTAATTCGACTTAATTCCATTACCCTTGTTTCGCTTTTGTTGATCCTCACCTTACATAGTCTTTTGAAGACACAGTACATTCCGTTTAACTACTCTTCCAGGTCCTTTGCTGTCTCTGAGAGAATTACATTGTCACTGAAAACCTTCAAAATTTTTATTTTTTCCATAAATTTTAATTTCTTCAAATTTTTTTCCTTGATTTCCTTTACTGCTTGCTCTATGTACAGATTTAATAACTTCCTTCTCAACCACTGCTTCTCTTTCATGCCCCTCGACTCTTATAAATACTGTATAGTTTCTGTACAATTTGTAAATAGGATTTTGCTCTTTGTAATACCCTCAGGCTTCAAGAAGGATGTAATAATGCCGTTTCAAAGTAGGCAGGTGCTGACATGTGTGAATATTACCGAAATAACAGTTTAACAAATTATGTTTACAAAATACTGACCCTAATTCTTTACAGAAGACTGCCACCTTCAGAATTACAAAGGTTGTATTCAAGTTAACGTTGTAAAAAGTTTTCTTGAAGTTTATAAATGCTTTAAACGTGGGTTTGCCTTTGCTTAACCTATCAGATAAGGTAAGTTGCAGGGACAGTATTGCTTCATGTCTTCGAACACATCTCCAGAATCCAAACTGATCTTCCCCAAGTTCAGCTTCTTTCCAGTTTCTCCAGTCTTCTGTAAAGAATTAGGGTCAGTATTTTGTAAACATAATTTGTTAAACTGTTATTTCGGTAATATTCACACATGTCAGCACCTGCCTACTTTGAAACGGCATTATTACATCCTTCTTGAAGCCTGAGGGTATTTCCCCTGACTCATACATCTTGCACACCAGGCGAAATACTTCTGTCACAGTAGGCTCTTCCAAGAATATCAATAATTCTGACGGAATGTCGTCTACTCTAGTGGCCTTGTTTCGACTTAGGCCTTTCAGTGTTCTGTCAAATTCAATATAATTAAAACAGTTGCTCATTATAATGGATATAAACCCATAATAAAACAACCCCACAACAAAATGCAGACAAAAACCATAGATCCACTTCACAGCCGTCACTTCAAGCCAAATCGGTGTACCACAGAAGCCAAACCTAAATATGTTACTCTCCCATACATAGGCCCACTATCATACCAAATAGCAGACTTATATAAAAAGAAAAAATATCACAATCAGCTTTACCACAAATAATAAATTATATTAAAAAGCAGTCCATGATGTAAATACCACCAAGAGTCCCTACCATAAATCAGGAATATACGAACTCAACTGCGATACATGCCCAAAATTCTACATTGGACAGACAGGCAGAAGCTTTGAAATTAGATACAAAGAACACATTGATGCTTTAAGACTTGGAAACTTGAACAAATCTGCATCTGCAGCCCATATTGCTGAAGAAAACCATTCAGTGGGAAACATTGAGAACAACTGTCTTCCATTTTCCTGTTTCAGTCAATCGTTGCCTAGTCCTCACTCTGACTCCATCCAAAGTCTCGTATTTCACATAAGCGTCTGTTCCCTTTGGGTAACTATCCAACCAACAGTCACAAAACACGTTGTGATACACGTTTCATCATCACATAAGCTGAACGCTAAATACTTGCAGAAATAGGGCCAACACACTCCAAAACCGATGACGTTCAGCTGTGATATACTCGATGACTCAACAATAGCAATTTAATATCTGCTCACCAACGGCTACATTGCAAGACGCCACAGAAGCGACCTCATTCTATGACTCACAAAGTGGGACTGTAATCTATTCTTCGCCCATAGGTAATTCTCCTCACTGACGTAACTGCTATCCCTATAGCCGTTACTATCTCAAATGGTTCAAATGGCTCTGAGTACTATGGGACTTAACATCTGACGTCATCAGTCCCCCTAGAACTTAGAACTACTTAAACCTAACTAAGGACATCACACACATCCATGCCCGAGGCAGGATTCGAACCTGCGATCGTAGCGGTCGCGCGGTTCCAGACTGTAGCGCCTAGAACGGCTCGGCCACTCCGGCCGGCTCGTTACTATCTCATCATTAATAATGGTATATTTACAATTACATTTACTTATTTATTTCACACACAACAACATTTAAGTATTTAACATATTAATGATGAACAAAAAGTCTTTAAAAACCTTGTAAAGTAAGTAGTTGATTATTTACAATCTTTGTCGCTACGTAGAGGCACGTTACCGTACCGTACATTCGCAGCTTATCACCTTTCGTTAACGCTTACTATTGTCGCTAAATGGTTTAAGCGTCTACAAAACGAACAGTCGTACTAACGTCTGTATCAAGACAGAACCTCGAGCTACTGATACGTATAGCCAACACAACGAAAAGAAACTTGACCTTTAAGAACTTATGTAACGGTTAACACGAGCATCGTTAAATCCCTCCCCCCACCCTCCTTCACCCTGCATCTCCCGACAAGTCAAGCGCCCAAAGACAGTTAATTGTGCTTGCAGAGCAACTGACAAATTGCTGATTCCAATCATGCTACAAGGACAGAACAAGTGACACTGTTAGAGCTCCTGGCTGTTTCGTAAGTGTAGTGTGTTATATACAGGGTGTTACAAAAAGGTACGGCCAAACTTTCAGGAAACATTCTCACACACAAATAAAGAAAAGATGTTATGTGGACATGTGTCCAGAAACGCTTAATTTCCATGTTAGAGCTCATTTTAGTTTCGTCAGTATGTACTGTGCTTCCTCGATTCACCGCCATGATTTCATACGGAATACTCTACCTGTGCTGCTAGAACATGTGCCTTTACAAGTACGACACAGCATGTGGTTCATGCACGATGGAGCTCCTGCACATTTCAGTCGAAGTGTTGGTACGCTTCTCAACAACAGATTCGGTGACCGATGGATTGGTAGAGGCGGACCAATTCCATGTCCTCCACGCTCTCCTGACCTCAACCCTCTTGTCTTTCATTTATGGGGGCATTTCAAAGCTCTTGTCTACGCAACCCCGGTACCAAATGTAGAGACTCTTCGTGCTCGTATTGTGGACAGCTGTGATACAATACGCCATTCTCCAGGGCTGCATCAGCGGATCAGGGATTCCATGCGACGGAGGGTGGATGCATGTATCCTCGCTAACGGAGGACATTTTGAACATTTCCTGTAACAAAGTGTTTGAAGTCACGATGGTATGGCAGGTACGTTCTGTTGCTGTTTCCATTCCGTGATTAATGTGATTTGAAGAGAAGTAATTAAATGAGTTCTAACATGGAAAGTAAGCGTTTCCACCTAACATACACTCCTGGAAATTGAAATAAGAACACCGTGAATTCATTGTCCCAGGAAGGGGAAACTTTATTGACACATTCCTGGGGTCAGATACATCACATGATCACACTGACAGAACCACAGGCACATAGACACAGGCAACAGAGCATGCACAATGTCGGCACTAGTACAGTGTATATCCACCTTTCGCAGCAATGCAGGCTGCTATTCTCCCATGGAGACGATCGTAGAGATGCTGGATGTAGTCCTGTGGAACGGCTTGCCATGCCATTTCCACCTGGCGCCTCAGTTGGACCAGCGTTCGTGCTGGACGTGCAGACCGCGTGAGACGACGCTTCATCCAGTCCCAAACATGCTCAATGGGGGACAGATCCGGAGATCTTGCTGGCCAGGGTAGTTGACTTACACCTTCTAGAGCACGTTGGGTGGCATGGGATACATGCGGACGTGCATTGTCCTGTTGGAACAGCAAGTTCCCTTGCCGGTCTAGAAATGGTAGAATGATGGGTTCGATGACGGTTTGGATGTACCGTGCACTATTCAGTGTCCCCTCGACGATCACCAGTGGTGTACGGCCAGTGTAGGAGATCGCTCCCCACACCATGATGCCGGTTGTTGGCCCTGTGTGCCTCGGTCGTATGCAGTCCTGATTGTGGCGCTCACCTGCACGGCGCCAAACACGCATACGACCATCATTGGCACCAAGGCAGAAGCGACTCTCATCGCTGAAGACGACACGTCTCCATTCGTCCCTCCATTCACGCCTGTCGCGACACCACTGGAGGCGGGCTGCACGATGTTGGGGCGTGAGCGGAAGACGGCCTAACGGTGTGCGGGACCGTAGACCAGCTTCATGGAGACGGTTACGAATGGTCCTCGCCGATACCCCAGGAGCAACAGTGTCCCTAATTTGCTGGGAAGTGGCGGTGCGGTCCCCTACGGCACTGCGTAGGATCCTACGGTCTTGGCGTGCATCCGTGCGTCGCTGCGGTCCGGTCCCAGGTCGACGGGCACGTGCACCTTCCGCCGACCACTGGCGACAACATCGATGTACTGTGGATACCTCACGCCCCACGTGTTGAGCAATTCGGCGGTACGTCCACCCGGCCTCCCGCATGCCCACTATACGCCCTCGCTCAAAGGCCGTCAACTGCACATACGGTTCACGTCCACGCTGTCGCGGCATGCTACCAGTGTTAATGACTGCGATGGAGCTCCGTATGCCACAGCAAACTGGCTGACACTGACGGCGGCGGTGCACAAATGCTGCGCAGCTAGCGCCATTCGACGGCCAACACCGCGGTTCCTGGTGTGTCCGCTGTGCCGTGCGTGTGATCATTGCTTGTACAGCCCTCTCGCAGTGTCCGGAGCAAGTATGGTGGGTCTGACACACCGGTGTCAATGTGTTCTTTTTTCCATTTCCAGGAGTGTATTTTCTTTCTTTGTGTGTGAGGAATGTTTCCTGAAAGTTTGCCCGTACCTTTTTGTAACACCCTGTATAATAAATATTCCACACAATATGGCCAGGATGAGGATTCACCGCTTCTCAAAATCATGAAATGCAGTGAAGATGATAAACTGTGAATGCCTAATGTTAGGAAAGCGATCGTGGTAGACACGATAGTGCGACTCTTGCGTTGTTCCTTCCCTCACCTTGATATGTAATCGTTTTAGTGAGCTGAAAGAATTCGTAATCCATGATAGATTCAAAAAAATAGCTGCTGTAAAGCACAACAAAGTCTTAGAAGCAGAACAACAACGAACCTCGAACTGGCTATTCCGTAACTTGTAAATAAGAATTCGAAATAATAAGTATATTAAAAAAATCCTCTCCTCGTAAAGTTTGTCAGTGACGGCTTAATAAACAGTGTAGAAACGATCAGGGCATCACTGTAGTCACATTGGAGGATATACCCTTATCTGTATAATATACTAGCTTTGTAATTTCTCTTTTTCTTTCTAAACAGGTACACATACATGAAGCAGACCCATTTACATATAAAAAATAAATGACAGACAATGATTTTTAGGATTAATTTACCTAGCTTTCCCCCTGCAGCGTTGTCCACTTACACATTTGTCACATATATGTAAAACAAACGTATATTTTACGCATATTTAGCATATCTCACATACATTTGTACATATGTTTCATCCCAAACAAACTTCGCTCTGCAGTTAGATATAAATTCTGGGGAAACTTACACTGAAGTGACAAACATCATAGGATGCCTCCTAATGTCGTGTTGGACTTCCTTTTGACCAGTGTAGTGCAGCGACTAGACGTGACATAAACTCAACAAGTCGCTGAAAGTCCCGGCAGAAATACTGAGCCATGCTGCCTATACAGCTGGCCACAAATGGGAAAGTATTGCCGGTGCAGGATAGTGTGCAGGAACTGACATCTCGATTATGTCCCACAAATGTTCGGTGGGTGGAGAAATCATAGCCACGGACTGTCCAGAATGTTCTCCAAACTAATCGTGAACGATTGAGGCCAGGTGACATGGCGTATTGTCATCCACAAGAATTTAGTCGTTGTTTGGGAACATGAAGTCCATGAACGGCTTCCCATGGTTTTCAAGTAGACCATTTCTAGTCAACGATCGGTTCAGTTGGACACACAGTCCACACCATTAAGGAACCACCACCAGCCCCCACAACACGGTCCATGGCTTCGTGGGGTTTGCTTCGCATTCAAATGCTACCATCAGCTCTTTTTTATCAACTGAAATCGTGACTCATCTGACCAGGCCACGGTTTACCAGTCGTCTGTGGTCCAACCGATGCGGTCGCGAGCCCAGAAGTGCCGCTGCAGGCGATGTCATATTGTTCACAAAGGCACTCACGTCGGTCCTCTGCTGCCATAGCTCGACAAACTTTTGACACTGTGGATCATTAAATGTTGAATTCTCCAACAATTTCCGAAGTGCAAAGTCTCATGCGTCTAGCTCCAGCTACCATTCCGGGTTCAAAGTCTGATAATTCCCGTCGTGCGACCACAAACGCGTCAGAAATATTTTCACATGAATCACCCGAGTACAAATGATAGCTCCACCAACGCGCTCTCCTTTTATACTTCGTGTACGCGGTACTACCACCATCTGTATATGTGTATATAGCTATATCATGACTTTTGTCACCTCAATGTTTAATTGTGCCAGTAATTGATGGTCGTTTCGTGAATAACTATCGCTGGCATCCGTCTAATTCTCCGCTGTTTTACACCATGCGACTCTAGAGAGAACGTCAAATATATCTGTGGTGTTGAGCCATGTGGCATGATCTTTCGCCCCGAAACATGGTGGTAAAATTAATAGTTCCTTACACGCCACTCCTTCTATCCTCACCCCAGCTCTAGCATTACTAGAGGTACTTTAATCCCACTGTACTTTTATCCATGTATGTGCAAAGTTTGGTGGAAGTTACTGAGTTATCCCACACCCTCAGCCTTAGGGTTGTGAGGCAGCGTAATTGCCACAATAAATTTTTGCAGTTAGCATGTGATATATGTGCAAATGATGGTAGAAATTGCTTCAGCCGTGGCAGAGATATGCTGATATGTAACTAATCTTTGCACCCCGCCCCCCACCTACCTACAAATGTGGGTTGAAATGTCATCCTGACTGTCAGCAGGAAGTCAAGCGACACTGAGAACTATGGTTTCATACCAGTATTGGTATTTATGGAATACTTTTAAGTGTCACATCTTGCGGTTGGGGTATATTATCCACTCATTATCTTTATAAAAATAATTATACAAATAATAAGTCATGTATATAAATAATTTGACTGACATTGATGTAGACATTCCTGAGTTAAGGTTATATGTCACGCCCCTTTTCGCCCTTGTCCCTATGAATGGTACGGGGTTCTTACTCCCTTCGAAATCTTCGCGGTCTTATGCGAAAGGACTCACCAACATTTCATCATAATCGGATGAATGGCATCAGAACACACAGAAGACGAACAAACAAACACTCATTTTTATATATAAGATTATTTGCGCATATGCTGTGTTCCTCAGTGAACCGGTTCCAACTAGACCGCGTCTTACGAGAATGTTCTCCTGCGTTCGCTTGCTGATATGTAAACCATACTTTACATATCATCCACAACTATTCCTTCTAAAGAGACTAGCAAAGTGCTTCCTGTCCTCAGTTTTGACTGTATTATGTTGAATTTTGTCATCAGTAAATAATAGCTTGTGATGTTTCCATGTGGTTAATTTGTCTTCATTATTTCTTTCCAGTTACTGGCGTGAACTTGCACATCATATCCCCTGTGGTGTGCATTGTGTGCATCTTCTACACATGTGTGGTGAGCTATATTGTCCTTTCAGTCGATACTGAATTGAATGCATTTTAGAAAAGCATCTTCATAAGACATCTTTCATTTTTGACTTAACACAATTTATTTTGTTACTAATACAACGTAAGTTATTGTGTACAACGTAGATACGATTTTCATTCGTAAGGCCGCATAAGCGATCTTACCATAACTGTACATGAGGATTAAATCTATGTAGGGATGAGACTTGGGCTCAACACAGTAGTGAAAGAATTCTCCACTCTAGGAAATGAGGTCATATAAGATGTCTGAAACAAGGAGAGTACCAGAAGTAGAATTACACGGGCCAAGAAAGCATTCTTGAATGAAAAGGTCTTTGGTATTAGATGTGGAAAAATTTAAGAAGTTCTAAAGAGCTCACGTTTGAGTCAGCATTGTGTGGAAGTGAAACTTGGACTATCGGAAATCCGAATGAAGCAAAAAATCTAGAAGCGTTTGAAATGAAGTGCTATCGCCAGTGGTTTGTTGGCTCGGAGCTAGCGACTTACAGCTTTCTTGATGTGTTCCAACAAGTGCCTGTCAGACCAATTTGGTGGCCTAGATATTAAGGTGAGTTCACTACCATGTTGCACAATCACCGAAGCACGATTCTGGCCTTGTGGTATGGACTATTGCCCTTGTGGAAGGTGACATTGTCATCAGGGAAGACATCAACCATGAGGGAATGATGATTCGTATTAATGTTCACATACTTCACAGCTGTTAAAGTGCCCTCGATTACAGCGACAGGTCTTATGGACCAACTGCAAGCCGATTTTGACTTAAAAAATAAATGTTATGCTCACTGTGCCTTATTGCTGTTCCTACACAGATTTATCTATTTATCTTCCTGATGTATTCCTTTTCACAAGTCTTTTAATCCATGATCCTCTTTTGCAATCCTTGGTTGCTGTACTTAATAAAATCCTTTTCAATTTTCCCAAGGTTATTGCCTCCTCTACCTTCAACTCGGTGTCGATGTCGGCAGTTGAACAGAAACCCGCCAAGGACGTTCAGTTTTAAGTCAATCATAGCTTACTTCTACATTTAGTTAGATTTTTCTACTAATAAGTCATTTTCAGCCAGCTTCCAAGGCTCTTGTTGAATCCCTTACTACATCAGACGTTATATTATTCGGAGGGTATCCTTTCGGATCGAGATGTTGACATGTCACACATATCCATCGAGCCTTCTCCCCTTAAAAAAAGGAAAATCCTTAATACTCACACAACTAGAGGGCAAGCGTTCTCTTGATGCGCAGGTCATTCTCACAAAAAGCCTCCCTTTCACATCAAAATTTCTCTCGACATCGACGAATTGAGGCTCCAAGCGTTCCCTTGAGGCTGGTCACATAAATATACACGACGCAGAATCGCACACACACACACACACACACACACACACACACACACACACACACACACACACACACATACACACACGCACACACACACACATACACACACACTCAACATATATATATTTGACAACTTCACTATCGCCCTACAAAACAAAGCCACCGTCTCAAACAAACCTCATCCTTATCCAACCTGTTTAATTCGACTGCCTGTACATAACACACTTTGAGTGTACTCAGGTAATTATAACCTGAAGAACTTCACATTTTCCAGAGCAACAAATTCACGCAAAAGTACAAGCAAAGCAAAAATTGACCAATCTACAACCATTAAATATAGTCTGAAGATCACAGTCCTCCAACACATATTGGGCGCTCACCTATACAAATTAGTAATCAAAACAATGCGTTCTTCAGTCAGCAAACACAAGCTTCACAGAACCAGAATATCATACAGGATAACACATCTAAACTCAAAAGAGGACACATCAAAGACACTACGACAATGACGTTACGGACATTTTCAAGGTATACAAAGGAACCAGATGGCACATCTTATTTGGTGAACTAAATTGAATACATGCTGACAAAATTCTCATACTTATGCAAAAAATATAATTCTGCTGAGGACCCTCGTATTATGCTGACTGACTGCATTCGATTACACTGATCTCAATGGATATACAACAAACTTCAGTCAAAATCAGATTTATCTTGCCACACAGTCACCTTCTGCCTGCTCTACGAAATCGGATACCAGAGGATGAAGAAACCCCACAATTATCGCTAACTTAACTGTAGAAAATAATTACAGAAAAGTAACACACACATCGACTATCAGATACAATACCAGAACACAACCAAACAACAGGAAAGCACTCATTATTATACGAAACATGGTGTTTCAAAGTATTTGCATCAAATGTGCCAGGTGCCCATTTGTATTCGTCCGCCCTGGGACGGTGAGATTTCATTGAACTCCTACGATCTACTAAGTGTGCTGCATTCTATCTACCTCAGAAAACTGATAATAGTTTTCAACAAGAATACCTTAAGAAAGGGTGTCTATAAGATATTTTACAAAAGGAATCAGGAAGTTTAATTGAATCTATCTACCCCATTTCATGTTGAACGATCAACTGAATTATAGGAAACATACACTGCATACATGCACGTCGTAGTGTGCCTGCCCCCTGCCGTCTCTAAGCGCCATAACCAAAACCAAATAATGTCGCCGCGAAGCGTCAGTAAACATTTTATCTCTAACAAATGTTGTTCCCCAAGCCGTGATGTTGCAGCCCTAGATGTTTGATGCAAAATCTTTGGAACATGATATATACACAAGCTTTTCAAAATTTTCGAGTGCTAAACATTAGTTCTGTTTCGGTCTCATGTATCTGCAATTGGATACGGCTCCCACTTCACGCAAATATGTTCATGTCTTTGCACATTAAGAACCACCATCATTTCTCCACACCAGAATTTTCTCTTACGACTATCATCAACCTCGACTCCTGTCCTCATAAACAATTCCCTGCCGGATACTACATACCATATAAATGCAGACATTTGAAGGGCTTATTTCAATAGTGGTAGAAGTCCATTACTTTCACTTTTCTGTCTATATTGCTTCTGAAAGTAATGAGCCAAACAAACAGAAAGGAAGGTTCATCTCTAGCGAGAAGCCATATGCTTGAATATTTCTTGTATCTCAACTGCAGATTTTTCAGCGCTCATTTAACTTTAGGACTCTGTATCTCAATATGAACAAAAATGGACTTGTACCACTATTGAAATAAGCCCTTCATTTGCTCATCTGGTAGCCCTGCCAGGTAAAACTGCACGATTCAGCAATCGGCACGATCTTGCTGCGAGGAAACAAGGTTTCCCCACTGGTCATCATTATTATGTAAGAGATACATTTCATTAGTTTATTCGGTATCTACTCGGTGTCATCATTCATTACCACAATTTCCCTCTTACCTAGAACATCCACCTCACCTGCATGGTCCAAAAGATTCGTCACAGTCGCAGCTTTTATTTCATCTGATTATCATCGGTAGCAACAGTTGTGTCACAGTTGGCTACTAGAATTACATCATTTTGGTCAACAGCTACCTCTTGAGTCCCTGTTCGACTTAAAAGGAGGAAGGGTGGAGCACTTGCACGCGAACGGAAAGGTCCAGAACTCGAGTCTCGGTCCGGCATCAAGTTTTCATCTGCCGGGGGCTTCATTTCAGGTCATACTACGCTGAAGAGTGAAAATCTCATTCTACAGGCAACCGACTTTTCTCCTATACAGCTGCGAGAGCAACGGTCCGCTGCGACATTGTAACTCCTTCAGTGTGGAGTACCTCACCGCCAGTCTGATTCTGTACTATCTCCTCGTCTGCTGTTTCCTCAATACTCTCGCTTTCCGATGTAGGGGTCGCTAACATGATTACCGTTATTACATGATAGCTATGGCCAGAAACCTCAGAATTTGAGTGGTCAGCTGGCTTTGTTCCTCTCCTCGAAAGACTTTCCACATTCCTTTAGGGGATAGGCGAGGTATTATTACATTTCACCTGGTACTGTGCTATTTCAGTATCAGTCTAACTATCGGATAGAACTTACCTCAGATGTTTCCTTACACCTCTCACGAAACTACCGTCTTAGTAGCTTCCACTCTTATTTCGTTATCATCTCGTTTTGCTGATAGCGCTTCAGTTCCTTCAGAACCATCATATTTGATAGGACTGCCAAACATTCACATTGTTTAGAATTAAGCACTGGTGCGATGAAGCAGTCAATACGCAGCGTCCACGTAGGCAGTAGCCATCACAGGGGACCTCGTGTTAGGCTCTATGTTGGCGAAAGTCTGACTCTAAGGTCTCACGCACTTACAGGAGTAGGAAGAGGAAAATCGAGTATGACGTTTACTGTTTTGGAGCCGTAAATGATCTTCGTGATTCACGTGATGGGAAGAAAACCGCCGTCTGCCATCTGCATAACATGACAGGATCCTACATCTTCCAACTATCATGCTCCACCGTTGCTCCTTACTGCCAGTATTTCTCTGTCTCTCGCTCTTATAAATACTACAGTGGCTTCCTTGATTTTATCTTGTAAATTTAACGGCTGTTCAAACTGACTGCTTGATTCAAGCCTATATGTAGGACTGTGAAAGATAATCCCAAGATCACAGAGTATGGAATCACCTTCTGTGGTTTCCACTAGTTAGAGGGAGTGGGGAAAGTAAGTAGTACTAAATTATCTTCGTTCAGGCCCTGATGAGCACATTGAACCAGACCTGTCATCCTTTTCCAGTGGCATCATCGGATGTGGTATAGAGGGGAATGGGGTCAGCATACCGCTCTCCTTGTCGTTGTCGCGTTTCTTGAGCTTGGAACCATTACTAATCGGTCGAGTACCTTCCCAGTTGCCGGCCGCTGTGACCGAGCGATTCTAGGGGCTTCAGTCTGGAACCGCGCTGCTGCTACGGTCGCAGGTTCGCATCCAGCCTTGGGCATGGATGTGTGTGATGTCCTTAGGTTTAAGTAGTTCTAAGTCTAGGGGACTGATGACCTCAGATGTTAAGTCCCATAATGCTTAGAACCATTTGAACCTCCCCAGTTGGCCCCATGATGCTGACTGCACGCCGTTCCAATCCTCTTACGAAGGAAAAATCCCTGGAAGCACTGGGTATTGAAGCCTTGTCCCCCAGATGGCAGTTAGCTGCGCTGACCACTCAACTACAGACAAGTGGAGCGAGGTGATGTGCAATACGAGATGCTGTTTGTAGGTACCCAATATATAGTAACCAGAATTGGACACTGCCAGGAGGCGCCGGCCGACTGTCTGAGAAGGTCGACGCCACGAAACGCAACAACAGCAACTGGCGAACAACAAAGACAACACGACAAAATGGCAAGTCTGGAGAGTGGAACAAGTAGGGAGTCTATACATAGCAATATCGGGAACCATGCAACGCTGAGTACAATGGACAATACGAGAGCGCAGTCGGATCACGACTGAGGACCGGGCCCCTGCTCTGCTAGCTCCACAGGCGGCCGTAGGCGCCGATATGCTGCCGCGTAGGTATTGGAGAGGGAGGGGGGGGGGGGGGGCGTGTCCAACGATGATGCAGCGACATCCGTGCTCACAAATATTATAGTGCGATTAAAACTACTTTGTACTTGACAGCTAGCCGAGCGCGTGACCGTGAGACAGTGCAGGCCAATCGCACGCTGACGTTCAGCACCCCTCCCCTGCATAGTTGCCACTGCTTATGCGTCGTGGTACAGTACCTGCTAACACCTGGTCTTGTGCGCGTCGTGTTGTGTGAACTGCATTATCTCAGTGTCTGCTTCTCCTTTGTTTCCACTACGAGTGTGTGATAAATTACTGTAGTGACCTCTGTGAACAAAATGTCCGAAAATAAAATGCGTGGTCGTCCTAGCGTTCGTAGTCCGAAATCATCTTTGAAGAAAGTTGGGCAAGGAATAGCATTGAGAGGACAATCGCGCGAATACGTCTGCAACGAATAAGGTAGTCGAGAGGCCTGCGGCAGCATTAAGAATAAGCAGAACAACCGCTATAAACATAGGCAAAGAGCAAAATGAAAAACTGAATACACATTCCGGGCCATCAAATCTTAACTCCGAACCCCCAAGTGTGGAAACTGGGGAAAAAAACGACGCGTCGAGAAACGTGTGACGAATGTTAATTCTTTCGGACAGGATGCGATTAGCAGACATTTGTATGCATATTATCACCGTAGAGAGCATCCAATGTTACAAAAACTGCATGTAACGCTTAAAGAAGCTGGTCTTTTCGTTGGTAGTAAGTCATCTCTTCGGCTGGTTTTATTAAACCTGGGATTTAATTACGAAAAATTAAGTGGTCGTACAGTTCTCTTGGAACGGTAAGATATTGCTGCTTGGCGATGCCGATTTTTGTGGCAGGT
Source organism: Schistocerca americana (assembly GCF_021461395.2). NCBI lineage: Eukaryota > Metazoa > Arthropoda > Insecta > Orthoptera > Acrididae > Schistocerca > Schistocerca americana. Next base: position 320,267,466 of record NC_060124.1, read on the forward strand.
AAAGAACGTTGAATTCGATGATTTAGTGTGGCTAGATGAAACATGGGTGAATTCTGGTCATGCACTGAAGATACATGTTTTCAGGTCAAAGAAAACCTCAGATTTTCACGAGGAAATGAACCACGCCATCTTTGTATGATGGTTTGAAAATTCAGTGTTACCGAATTTGGAGAAACCGTCGTACATCATTATTGACTATGCGCCATACCACACTGTTGTAAAGGGCAAAGCCCCAACGCTAAGACGAAATTATACTGTGGTTACGGCGGAATAATATACAATTCGATGACGGAATGAAGAAAGTGGAACTATTGAAACTTGTGTCACAACATAAGCCACGACACCCGACATACGTTGTAGAAGTTGCCAATAAACATGGACATTCTGTAATTAGATTACGTCCCTATCATTGTCACTTTAATGCTATAGAGCTAATATGGGCCCAAAACAAGGGGTACATAGCACGTGGAAACAAGAAATTCAGGCTTTCAGAAGTGGAAAGACTAAAGTAACTGTGGAAAACTGGAGTAATGTTGTAGTACATACAAAAGCTGTCATTCAGGAGGCATGGAAGAACGAATCCTTATTGGAAGATAGTGTTTTCAAATTAATTATTGCCGTCTGGGAGTCATCTGAAAGTTCTAGCGACACAGATATAAGCGGCGCTTTCCAGCTGTCGGACACAGAACACGTCGAGTGATGGTAAGTTGCAAAAAAAAAAAAAAAAAAGAAAAAAAAAAGAAAAAAAATTGAACCTTTTGATGGTGTTGGTCTCGTTGTATTGGTATTTTGAGTTTTGTGATATGTTGCGAAATTCATGCACAAGACTAACGGCGGTATATGTGCTGCTTTCTCCCACCCCGTGTAAGTTATATCAGCACTTCAACGGTACGCACAATTCTATTCTCGTCTTGGCGAAACTGTAGCACCCACCCACTTCCAACAAGCTCTAAAAATAAATTCAAACCTTTCCGAAACTTTTTCTCGCTTTGACGCCCTACGAAAAACGTAAAGGGAAAAAGTTTGTTGCTTACTACATTTCTGATGTTGATTTAGAAAAAGTTCCGCGTCAGGCGTGAAATTTTAGTTTATTACTTCACTATTACTGGCTGTATTGCTCAGAAAGTTTGCAAACATTATCGAAATATGCCACTGAAGACAAGATTAAAATTTTGTTGTTGTACGACACATTGTTTAGGAGATAGGGAATGATTAATACTGAGTATCGTGAAAAATGGTTCAAATGGCTCTGAGCACTATGGGACTTAACAGCTATGGTCATCAGTCCCCTAGAACTTAGAACTACTTAAACCTAACTAACCTAAGGACAGCACACAACACCCAGTCATCACGAGGCAGAGAAAATCCCTGACCAGTTAAATATTTCTCTATTTCAGTAGCACAAAATTTTCACTGAGTTAAAAAAGTGTCAGTCCTCATATCACTACCATGTACAGTTGCCAAATTATAAAAAACACGACTTCCATTTTTTACAAGGGCAGCTGGCAACGTTGCACGGCCGCTCAGCAAACTGTCAAGTACAAAGTAGTTCTAATCGCGCTATAGGAGCGCCGCCTAGCAGCTGTCGTCTACGTCCATGCGTTCTGACGGGCTTTCGAGCTCGTCGATTCAGGATACCAGACAATAGATGCTGGTACTTAGCTCGCATGCGCAGGTCGCTTACTACAGTGGCCGTAATCAAAAATGTTACCAACTTGAAAAAACAAGCCTCACATTTCTCGAGCACTACGTAGCTGAATGGTCAGCTCGGCTGACTGCCATGCAGCAGACCCGGGTTAGATTTCCTTGGTGAGAGGACTGGTGCAGGATGTACTCAGCCTTGTGGGGCCAACTGAGGAGCTGCTCGACCGATTAGTGGCAGTTCCAACGACTCTTCAAACCGCCCTGGGTGAAGCTATTGGCAGAGGATGACACGGCGGTCGATCGTGCCCGATTGGCCCTTCTAGGGCCAGAACGAGAAACGTAACTTAGTTTTACCTTAGTTTCGTGTCTATCCGTAAGTCCCTATTTGTTTTTCTTTCTCTTGTCCAATCATAGGGTAAAATGATGTTAATTTAATGTGGTGCTCCTCTTAATGTCGTAGGGCGGCATCAGGGCAGTGGTGTGGACGGACGTGGTGCAGACAGTGATGATGTTCGGAGCAGTGCTCCTGGTCGTCATCAAGGGCACCATCGACGTCGGAGGGCTGTCCGTCGTCTGGAGCCGCAATTTTGAGTCGGGCCGCCTTGATCCTCCAGGGTGAGTGTCACGTCCTCAAATGCTTGGCCTCACTGGCACTACACAATCACTAACACTCCAGTTAAATCTCAACATTTTCATGTTGTTCTACAACTGTCTAACAACGATTTTATGTTGGAACTCTTCCTTTTGGACCGTGTTCGCATAGAGAAACAACAATATGGGATATATGTATGAAGATGGTATATATTCTTTCGCACATGTCCGAAAGGTCAGATAACATTGGTGACCATGCAGCGCGTTAGAATGAAATTACAATGAAATGAATACCCCTAGCTGCATACAGACGTTGATAGAAGTCAACGGGGACAGTTGAAAATGTGTCCCCCGACCTAGACTCGAAACCGGGATCTCCTGCTTGCATGGCATACGCTCTATCCATCTGAGCCACCGAGGACACAGAGGACAGTGCGACTGCAGGGACTTATCTTTGGCACCCCTCCCGTTGACCCACATTCGCAACTTAAAGTCCCGCACTATATTCATAGTGCCCCTGCCCATTATACTCATTACTCGCGGCTTTACTGCCGATTCCCGTAAGAGTTCGGGCACTGTTTGTGCATCCGCACAGAAGAAGATGGTCAAATGGCCGGTGAGCCTTAACTATATATATATGAAGATCTTCTGTGGGGATGCACAGCCGGTCGCGGTGGCCGAGCGGTTCTAAGCGCTTTAGTCCAGAACCGCGCGACTGCTACGGTCGCAGGTTCGAATCCTGCCTCGCGCGTGGATGTGTGCGATGACCTCAGGTTAGTCAGGTTTAAGCAATTCTAGGGGACTGATGACCTCAGATGTTAAGTCCCATAGTGCTCAGAGCCATGTGAACCATTTTGCAGATGCACAAACAGTTCCCGAACTCTTACGGGAATCGGCAGTAAAGCCGCGAGTAATGAATATAATGGGCAGTCGCACGGTAGTTCAGCGTGTTCGGTCAGAGAGCCGGTTGATCTCTGTAATAAAAAAAAACTGAGTGGAAGGATCAACCACCGAACTCGAACACGATGTCTTGCGACGTCCGCAACGACCAAACACAACGGAAAAAAAAAAAAAAAAAAAAAAAAAAAAAAAAAAAAAAAAAAAAAAAAAGGATGGATAAGGCGTCTGCCATGTAAGCGGGTGATCCCGGGTTCGAGTCCGGGTCGGGGCACACATTTTCACCTGTCCCCGTTGATATATATCAACGCCTGTATGCAGCTAGGGGTATTCATTCCATTGCAATAACAATATGGGAACTGTGAGTCCGGCTTGACGCAAAATACTTTACGTTATTTGTTTACTTGTTTATTCCCCAAACTAGTTTCGGCGATAAATATCGTCATCATCAGTGTTTTTAAGAATGCTACAACATAAACGAATAAAGTAGTATGAAAGTATCCACAGAGAACTATATTCAAAAAACAAACAGTAAAAATATGTAATAATGTGTTACAATGTTTGTATAACTACACTATTTTCTGCATGGCAGAGGGTTCTTCGAACCACTTCTAGAATATTTCTCTAGCGTTCCGTTCTCTAACAGCGCTTTGGATATACGAACACTTAAATCTCTCTATGTGGTATCTGTTCTTTCGGACTTACCTGAAAGAACAGATACTGTTTGATCCTGAAGCCAGTATGGATCAAGACACAAAGTAATTAATGACATTTAGCTGCTAGTGGACATTGCTTTACAGAGCATCTGCCTAGTGAGAAGGAGACCCGAGTTTGTATCCCGGTATGGCATAAATTTTCAGCTAGGACGTGTAACCACCTCCTCCACTTGCCAGAAATGCTGATCATACTCTAAGAATTTTATGGTGTATTGTAGTGTGTGTATCATTATGTTGAAAATAAAACAGTCACGGTTGCAAAGTTATTTTTATTTAAAAATAACGTGCCCCGTAGCGGTTAGTCATCATCAGATCATCTAATAGGAAAACGAACTCTAATTAAATAACTATCATACATTATAAGACATTGTTCCAAGTGAGCCAATAGCTTAATTAAAACCGCAAACAACACTCACGTAAGACTATCAAACGAAGTTCACTGCCCCGACTACCAAAGCTCAATGTCAGCCACATACACATAAAATCGTCTGGACGAAAATTCGGCCATCATAGTAAGGAAAAGGAACAGTCAGAAACTAGACGAAAAAATTTCGAAAATTAACCCACAGCTTTAACGGAAACGTAGTCTGACAAACCAATAAAGGAAACTGTAAGTAGGCTGTTTAGGTTTTTATGTTGGTAACTTCACGTAGCACTCTGTATGAAAATCACTGGCTGTGCTGTGTGCAGTCTGTGTCTGATTGGCACTGTTGGAATACTCGCTATTGTAGTGTTGGTTGGGCAGTTGGATGTGAACAGCACGTAGCGCTGCGCAGTTGGAGGTGAGCCGCCAGCAGTGGTGGATGTGGGGAGAGAGATGGCAGAATTTCGAGAGCGGACGATCTGGGCGTGTGTCCATCAGAAAGAGTAAATTTGTAATACTGGATATCATGAACTGATATATATACAGGGTGTTACAAAAAGGTACGGCCAAACTTTCAGGAAACATTCCTCACACACAAATAAAGAAAAGATGTTACGTGGACATGTGTCCGGAAACGCTTAATTTCCATGATAGAGCTCATTTTAGTTTCGTCAGTATGTACTGTACTTCCTCGATTCACCGCCAGTTGGCCCAATTGAAGGAAGGTAATGTTGACTTCGGTGCTTGTGTTGACATGCGACTCATTGCTCTACAGTACTAGCATCAAGCACATCAGCACGTAGCATCAACAGGTTAGTGTTCATCACGAACGTGGTTTTGCAGTCAGTGCAATGTTTGCAAATGCATAGTTGGGAGATGCCCATTTGATGTATGGATTAGCACGGGGCAATAGCCGTGGCGCGGTACGTTTGTATCGAGACAGGTTTCCAGAACGAAGGTGTCCCGACAGGAAGATGTTCGAAGTAATTGATCGGCGTCTTAGGGAGCACGGAACATTCCAGCCTATGACTCGCGACTGGGGAAGACCTAGAACGACGAGGACACCTGCAATGAACGAGGCAATTCTTCGTGCAGTTGACGATAACCCTAATGTCAGCGTCAGAGAAGTTGCTGCTGTACAAGGTAACGTTGACCACGTCACTGTATGGAGAGTGCTCGGGAGAACCAGTTGCTTCCGTACCATGTACAGCGTGTGCAGGCAGCTGATTGGCCTCCACGGGTACACTTCTGCGAATGGTTCATCCAACAATGTGTCAGTCCTCATTTCAGTGCAAACGTTCCCTTTACGGATGAGGCTTCATTCCAACGTGATCAAATTGTAAATTTTCACAATCAACATGTGTGGGCTGACGAGAATCTGCACGCAATTGTGCAATCACGTCATCAACACAGATTTTCTGTGAACGTTTGGGCAGGCATTGTTGGTGATGTTTTGATTGGGCCCCATGTTCTTCCACCTACGCTCAATGGAGCACGTTATCATGATTTCATACGGGATACTCTACCTGTGCTGCTAGAACATGTGCCTTTACAAGTACGACAAAACATATGGTTCATGCACGATGGAGCTCCTGCACATTTCAGTCGAAGTGTTCGTACGGTTCTCAACAACAGATTCGGTGACCGATGGATTGGTAGAGGCGGACCAATTCCATGGCTCCACGCTCTCCTGACCTCAACCCTCTTGACTTTCATTTATGGGGCCGTTTGAAAGCTCTTGTCTACGCAACCCCGGTACCAAATGTAGAGACTCTTCGTGCTCGTATTGTGGACGGCTGTGATACAATACGCCATTCTCCAGGACTGCATCAGCGCATCAGGGTTTCCATGCGACGGAGGGTGGATGCATGTATCCTCGCTAACGGAGGACATTTTGAACATTCCCTGTAACAATGTGTTTGAAGTCACGCTGGTACGTTCTGTTGCTGTGTGTTTCAATTCCATGATTAATGTGATTTGAAGAGAAGTAATAAAATGAGCTCTAACATGGAAAGTAAGCGTTTCCGGACACATGTCCACACAACATACTTTCTTTCTTTGTGTGTGACAAATGTTTCCTGAAAGTTTGGCCGAACCTTTTTGTAACACCCTGTATATATGATGATTTTTGAACACTATTAAGGTAAATACATTGTTTGTTCTCTATCAAAATCTTTCATTTGCTATCTGTACCTATCAGTAGTTAGTGCCTTCAGTAGTTAGAATCTTTTATTTAGCTGGCAGTATTGGCGCTCGCTGTATTGCAGTAGTTCGAGTAACGAAGATTTTTGTGAGGTAAGTGATTCATGAAAGGTATAGGTTATTGTTAGTCAGGGCCATTCTTTTGTAGGGATTATTGAAAGTCAGATTGCGTTGCGCTAAAAATATTGTCTGTCAGTTTAGTGTTGATGAGATTAAGTAAAGATACAAATGTCTGAGTACGTTAAGGTCTGCTCAGTTGTTTGAAAATCAAATAACGTAAGAGGTTTACCAGCACAGTAATTCATAAATTTTTAAGGGGAGGTTTCAAAACCAACGAATAATTACAACTGTTATAGCAACAAGCAAACCACAACGTAGAGTCATGCGTACATCACATTGGCCTGGATGCGAAACAGCTGGATGATCTAACCGGCAGCGGTACTTAAAATTACCAAATGGCGAATGGCCACATATATCCGCGCTATTACAACGAAAGCAAGACAGTTGCGGGTGAGGCTAATATGAAGCTGATTAACCTATACTTGATAAGAAGGATCGAAGTAGAGTAAAATTAAGATGTAATGAAAATTAAAGTTACTGAACACGTAGTATTGGCCATCCAGATTACGTGCAATATTATGATGCATACTGTACATACTAGGTAAACAGTATTGTGGTAAACCACTATAATATAAAATTATATGAATACGTGGTGTCTGCTCCTTCGAAAGCACAGGCACCATGCAGATCCCTCAGGTGTGAAACACTGGGATCACTGGCTGTCAGCTGCAGCGGGACATTAAGCGGTAGCAGCGGCTTCCAGCGAAGATGTGTGCTGGACTGGGATTCGAACCCTGGATCTCCTGCTTACTATGCACGTGTGGCACTCACGGCACCATCCACGACGCAGCGTTACCGCAACTGCACGGACTATCTCGGTATGCCTCACGGCCGGTCAACATTCCTTCATTTATTTATAACAATGTCTCCTGACACTGTCATTGGTGACGATTCTGCAACTGTAAAAGATTTATGAACTTTACTCTCAATTGAACGACCGAGCGAGGTGGCGCAGTGGTTAGCACACTGGACTCGCATTCGGGAGTACGACGGTTCAATCCCGCGTCCGGACATCCTTTTGTAGGTTTTCCGAAACTGAAATCGCTCCAGGCAAATGCCGGGATGGTTTCTCTGAAAGGGCACGGCCGACTTCCTTCCCCGTCCTTCCCTAATCCACTGAGACTGATGACCTCGATGTTTGGTCTCTCCCTCCAACCAACCCAACCCAACCCTCAACTGAACGATCTTTCTGACGTTAGCAGCATTAAGAATGAAGTTTTTATCTGTTAGTGGAATATGAGAGTTTGTGCGGAACTGGGACCCGAACTCGGGTTTCCCGCATTTTGAGCGATCGCCGTAACCAATTCGGCTATCCGAATTCGCTTCCAGGGCCGAACCAAATTTTTATATGTAGTCTATTTACGACCCCATCATTTGCAACTATTCTTGAATTCCCACCCTAAGGTTTTAACTATGTCTGAAGAAACAGATATTGGTGACGATCTTGAAGCTGTAGCAAATTTATGAAATTTATTCAAAATTGCAGGATATTTCTGACATTAACTGCAATTATATAAAAAGATGTCCTCCACTCGTGGTCTCGTGGTAACTTTCTCGCTTACCGAGCACGCGATCCCGGGTTCGATTCCCGGCGGGATCAGGGAATTTCACCTGCCCCGAGATGACTGGGTGTTGTTGTGTCGTCTTCATCATCATCATTCATCCACATTACGGTCGGAGGAAGGCAACGGCGAACCATCTCCATTAGGATCTTGCCTAGTACGGCGGTGCGGGTCTCCCGCATCGTTCCCCTACGCTCTGTCAAGAAGCATGGGACTTCATTTCCATTTCCATATATAAGGATATCTCTACTCGTGACATATGAAAATTTGTGCCGGACCGGAACTCGAACACAGATTTCTCAATTATTTTGAGTGGTCACATCAACCAATTTGGCTATTCGAGCACGCTTCCATGGCCGGCGCAAATTTCCATATTTAATACTGTCTACGACACAATCTGCAAGTTGCAGAAGGACGAAGGAAAGCAAAAATCAAGGGAGATAGATCAGCTATGTTTGAATTAAATAAACATTTTCAGAAATTAGCTAGAAGAGATAAAAATATATTCTTTAATGAACAGTGCAAGGAACCTGAAGATAGTAACGGAATGGGGAAGACCTTTATAAGAAAATTAGAGAAATTAAAGGAAAATTCCAGGCAAAAATTGGAATGATAAAAGACAGAAACGGGAAAGATCTGAGTGAAGCAGGGGATGTTAAACAAAGTTGGGTAGAATATGTAGAAGACCTAAACAAAAGAACTGCATAATGACAGGGCTCCTACTGCTGATGTTAATGTTAATTTAGAACCAGAGCCAGATATTTTGGAGAGTGAAATCCAGTGGGCTCTTGAAAATATGGCTGATAGCAAAACTAATGGACATGATGAAATACCAGCAGAATTGTTTAAAGTCACTGGAAAGGATGCAGTGAAAGTGCTCCACTCAATATTTCAAAAAATATGGATCACACAGAAGTGGCCAGAAGACTGGAAAAGATCAGTATTCATCCCCATTCCAAAGAAGAGAAGTTCTAAAGAATGCACAGATTACCGAACAATCGCACTTATCTCACATGCTAGCAAAGTCATGTTGAAAATCTTACAAAATAGACTTCGCCAATATCTAGATCGAGAGCTACCAGATGAACAAGCTGGATTTAGGAAAGGAAGAGGAACTAGAGATCAAATTGCTAACATTTGGTGGATTATGGAAAAAGCAAGAGAATTCCAGAGAGATGTGTACCTCTGCTTTATTGACTACGCCAAAGCCTTTGACTGCGTCGATCACAACAAATTATGGAACGTACTGAAAAACATGGGTGTACCTCATTCATCTGATACGGAGTTTATACCTTGACCAAGAAGCCACGGTGAGAACTATGTATGGAACAACGAAATGGATAAAGATTCAGAAAGGGGTCCGCCAAGGCTGCATACTGTCACCGTACTTATTCAGTCTGTATGCAGAACATGTTATGAGGAATGCGAGGCTAGATGAAGGAGAAGCAGGAATTAAAATAGCTGGAATAAATGTAAACAACCTCAGGTACGCGGATGATACGATCCTGTTGGCAGAAAGTGAAGAAGCTTTGAGAACACTCTTGCTGAAGGCGAAAGACGAAAGTGAATCGGCCGGTCTTAGGCTGAATGTGAAGAAAACGAAAATTTTGGCAACTACACCTACCAATTCGTGGGATATAGCAGGAGAAACCATGGAGGTAGTGGCCACATTCAGTTATCTCGGTTCTGCTGATGGCGACTGCAGCCATGAAATCCGGAGACGCCTGTTGCTCGGTAGACAGGCGATGTCAAACCTTGACAAGGTTATAAGGTCCAGAGATATAACACTAGCAACAAAGATCCGTATTGTGAGGGCTATGGTCTTTCCAGTTGTGATATATGGATGTGAGACCTGGACCATTAGAAAGGCTGAACGGCGTAGAATTGACTCCTTCGAATTGTGGTGTGGGAAGAAACTTCTTAGATTTCCATGGACTGCAAAGAGAACCAACAGATCAATATTGGAGCAATAAAACCAGATTTCTCCCTGGAAGGTCTAATGTTAAAACAAAAGCTGACCTACTTTGGACATACAATGCGAAGGCATGCCTCGCTGGAAAAAACATTAATGCAGGGGAAGATTGAAGGAACTAGAAGAAGAGGACGTCAGAGGATGAGATGGATCGATGGCATCACAGAAGCAATGTGTTCCAACCTGGAAGGTCTACGGGAGACAGTGCAAGACAGGAAAAAGTGGCGTGATTTGGTTCATGGGGTCACGAAGAGTCGGAACCGACTAAACGAATAGAGAGAGGGTGACGACACAATTACTCGCACCTTTACTTGGATTACCTCCATAGATATTTGTTAATATAGGCCGACTGGTATTACTTTTCTGGTCTGTGATGCAAGGGCTTCTTTTTGAGAGGTGTTTGGCTCTGCTCCGTCACCTAGATATTTAACCTACTCCATCCGTATGATTTCCCGTCCCACCTGTAGTAGTGATGTTTGTACAGGCTGACGATTATAGAGCTATATGAAATAAAATCGTTATAACTTCTGAACGGTTTGCACTAGGAAGTTCAAACTCCACGATTGGCCGCGGGGCATGTTGGATATTAGTACACGCATGAATGGTTTGGTTTAGCGACGAAGCCCACTTTCATTTGGATGGGTTCGTCAATTAGCAGAACAGGCGCATTTGGGGGACTGAGGATCTGCATATTGCGATCGAGAAATCTCTTCACCGTCAACGAGTGACTGTGGTTTGCAATGTCCAGTCACAGAATAATCGGTGCGATATTCCTTGATGGAACCGCGACTACCAAAAGGTACGTGAAGGTTTTGGAAGGTGATTTCTTCCTCATTATCCAAAGTGACACTGATTTCGATAATATGTGGCTCATACATGACGGAGCTCAACCCCATCGAAGCAGGAAAGTGAAAATGGCTCTAAGCACTATCGGACCTAACATCTGAGGTCATCAGTCCCCTAGACTTAGAACTACTTAAACGTAACTAACCTAAGGACATAACACACATCCATGCCAGAGGCAGGATTCGAACCTGCGACCGTAGCAGTAGCGCGGTTCCAGGCTGAAGCGCCTAGAACCGCTCGGTCACAACTACCGGTTAGGAAAGTGATTGATGTCCTGGAGGAGCACTTTGGGGGACGCATTCTGGCTGTGGGGTGCCCAGAGGCGACTGGAATGGGCCTCGATTGGCCGCCATATTCTGTGGATATGAACACATACGACTTCTTTTTGTGGGGCTATATTAAGACAAGGTGTTCAGCAATAACCCCAAAAAAACTGCTCAGCAGAAAATAGACATTCAGGAGGTCATCGACAGCATCGATATTCCGAGACTTGAGTGGGCCATTCAGAATTTCACTCTTCATGTGCGCCACATCATCGTCAATGACGGCAGGCATATCGAACATGTCATAACCTAAATCCGAATATCTGTAGTGACCTTTTTTTTGGGGGGGGGGGTCATCAGTGTGCCGACTGGTTTGATGTGGCCCGCCCAAATTCCTCTTCAGCGCCAACCCGTTCATCTTATAGCAGCACTTGGAACCTATATCCTGCTCAGTTACCTAGGTATTCGACGTACTCCATCAGCTTCCTCTCCCGTCCTACCTGTAGTAATGATGTTTATTCAACGTTTTTTGTGTCGAATTAAGTGTCTGAAAGCCGTAGTTTGTAACTAATTTACGAATTTTTTTTCATATAGTTCAATAACTGACAGCCTGTAATAAAATCAGTTTTCTCGAAGAAGACGTGAAGTTCCACCTTTGCCGATCCTTTTATATTTGTATTTGTTTTCTTCTTATTGCAAGCTCAGCGACAGAGAGCAGTCAGTTTACCTTACTTACAGACTGGACCTGGACCCCACGGTGCGCCAGGCGCTACCCAGCCTGCTGCTGGGAGGCGCCATACACTGGCTCTTCATAGCGGGCGTCCACCAGATCATGATGCAGCGCTACCTCGCACTGCCCACGCTCACCAAGGCCAACATGTGAGTATGTGTGACTGTCTCACAGAATATTTGACTAATCGATCACAGTCATTCCATTATCTGCGGGCCGAACCGCACAATAACCCTGGGTTCGGTATGGGGCGGTGGTGGGGTGGGTGGACTGTTGTGGCCTGTCGTGGGGTTGTGAACCACTGAGGGCTACGGTGGGACGAAGCCTCTCCGTCACTTCTAGATCCCCGGTTTCAATACACACAACACACAATACAATATGTACACTACTGGCCATTAAAATTGCAACACCAAGGAAATATGCAGATAATAAAGAGGTATTCATTGGACAAATATATTATACTAGAACTGACATGTGATTACATTTTCACGCAATTTGGGTGCATAGATCCTGAGAAATCAGTACCCAGAGCAACCACCTCTGACCTTAATAACGGCCTTGATAGCCTGGGCATTGAGTCAAACAGAGCATGGATAGTGTGTACAGGTACAGCTGCCTATGCAGCTTCAGCACGATACCACAGTTCATCAAGGGTAGTGACTGGCTTATTGTGACGAGAGAAAGCTGTGGGCAAAGAAATGATTAATGCAAAAGAAGAAATTTACACACGCTCTGCTACTTAAAAAGCTACGCTGGAGTTATTTAACAACGACTGAAACGATAACTGTGTGAAGATCACTAGAAGAGCTTCTTATTAGACGACCAGACCAGAGATCTGGAGAATGTGCTGGCCAGGGCAGCAGTCGAACATTTTCTGTATCCACAAAGGCCCGTACAGGACCTGCAACCTGCGGTCGTGCATTATCCTGCTAAAATGTAGGGTTTCGCAGGGATCGAATAAAGGGTAGAGCCACGGGTCGTAACACATCTGAAATGTAAAGTCCGCTGTTCAAAGTGCCGTCAGTGCGAACAAGAGGTGACCGAGACGTGTAACCAATGGCACCACATATCATCACCCCGGGTGATACGCCAGTATGGCGGTGACGAATACACGCTTCCAATGTGAGTTCACCGCAATGTCGCCAAACACGGATGCAACCATCATGATTCTGTAAACAGAACCTGGATTCATCCGAAAAAATGACATTTTGCCATTCGTGCACCCAGGTTCGTCGCAGGCGCTCCTGTCTGTGATGCAGCGTCAAGGGTAACCGCAGACATGGTCTCCGAGCTGACAGTCCATGCTGCTGCAAACGTCGTCGAACTGGTCGTGCAGATGGTTGTTGTCTTGCAAACGTCCCTATCTGTTGACTAAGGGATCAGGACGTGGTTGCACGATCCTTTACAGCCATGCGGGTAAGATGCCTGTCATCTCGACTGCTAGTGATACGAGGCCGTTGGGATCCAGCACGGCTTTCCGTATTACCCTCCTGAACCCACCGATTCCATATTCTGCTAACAGTCATTGGATCTCGACCAAAGCGAGTAGCAATGTCGCGATACGATAAATCGCAATCGCGATAGGCTACAATCCGACCTTTATCAAAGTCGGAAACGTGATGGTACGCATTTCTCCTCCTTTCACGAGGCATCAGAACAACGTTTCACCAGGCAACACCGGTCAACTGCTGTTTGTGCATGAGAAACCAGTTGGAAACTTTCCTCGCGTCAGCAAGTTGTAGGTGTCGCCACCGGCGCCAACCTTGTGTGAATGCTCTGAAAAGCTAATCATTAGCATATCGCAGTATATTCTTCCTGTCGATTACATTTATCGTCTGCAGCACGTCATCTTCGTGGTGTAGCAATTTTAATGGCCAGTAGTGTATTTGTCACTTGACAGAGCATTTCCAGAAACGGGACGTTTGACTTCAAATGTTACAAAATAGCCTAAAGCGCAGGTGAATGAAGAGCCCATGAAATGTGTGCTTTTGGTAGATATCCTGTGAAGATGGTCCACGATTGAAACCGGCAGACAGTAAGGTAGAAATATAAGCAGCTGATGGTGAAAATGCATTTAACAATAATATAATACAGTCTGGGTATTTTGCACACTGTGAGTTAAGCTGCCTCAAGACATACACACACTTTATAACTTTAATATTTGAATTATTGTGGTAAATCTTTCACGTAAGATCATCCTATGATATAATACAACAAAACAAATTTTATTTATTACAATTTTTGGGGTGGGGCCCACCTTGGTAATGCGCGTTATGGAAAATGCCTTGGTACTGTTAGCTCTTTATGAGTAAGTTGTGACAGCCTTTTTAATTTTTAAAGTCGGTCAAAAATTATATGAAATTCTGAAAATTAACATTTCATTGATCCTGGAAGCCGTTAGACAGACATCCTGTAACGGGACCTGGTTACCTTTTTATCCATTTAGTGATACAGATATGGAGAGGGTCAGTGAGAGTATTGGAGAAGAAAAAGGGTATGATTTGTAAGCCTCCTCTCTTCACGTCTTGTGAAACACCATGTGTGTGCTCTAGCAACTGTTTGTAATTTCTGTGCAGAGCTGTGTGCATCTTCACTGTGGGGGCGATATCCCTCGTCCTGATGAGCATCTACAGCGGCCTACTCATCTTCGCCAAATATTTCGACTGTGATCCACTCACCACCAAGGTATTTGCCAGATTCTGTGTCTTGCTTTGTCACCTATACCAGTAGTTGCTTCGGGCTCATGAGAGGGTCATATTTAGAGACAGAAAGTGTAAATAGTAAAAAACACGTTTTGTAAACTGACACTGTCCTGTAACTGAGTAGCTCCTGTAAAGCAACAGCAACCCTCCCAGTATTACTTCTACGAGAAAACTTTACTGACAAAAATAGCTCATGTTTCACGTTTTAGCTGAATTTATCAAGCTATGTGATAAGTGAATTAAACCTGACACTGAAACCTGTTAGTCAATGGAAAGCAGGATTCGGATACGATTGTGGACGGGGCCGTAATCAGTTGGTATTGGTTGCCTTTTACAGTTACACACATTTATTTTTAAAACAGTAAATCCAGACTCAACAATAAATAAGAAATTATCACACATTATTAATGAAGGAATAATCAGCTGTGTAAATAATAGTGTTTTCAGTGCGTTACAGTTTAGCAAATCACTAAAAAAGATACAGTTATTATTTTTAAAAAAAAGCCAATTTGATCATGGCTGAAGGCTTTACACGCCAAGAATGGCAATCAATTAACTACTTAAACCTAACTAACCTAAGGACATCACACACATTCATGCCCGAGGTAGGATTCGAACCTGCGACCGTAGCCCTTGCGCGGTTCCAGACTGTAGCGCCTAGTACAGCTCGGCCACCCTGGCCGGCACTGCAATTACAACTTACAGGTATCGCAACATTAAAAAGTAAGTGGCCACAAAAACAGCAGAAGGTATCAGATGTCAGGAATGGCAGTAAATAAGTTTTTAAGGCTTACTGCTAAAATAGGAGTATCGAATTCTTTTTTTTCAAAGCAAGTGACCACAATCACGGCTGAAGGCCTTTCACGACAGTAACGGCAATTATACAAAAATTTTAGAAACCTGCTGTTAAACAGAAATACACGCAAAGGTTAATTAAAAGAAACAAGCAACTGACCACTAAATGGGTGAAATAAGATGATGATAACCTTGTAACACAACCCTTACACTGCTAGATTTAGTCCAGAAGGTGACTGTAACTGTTAACCAGACATACATAACCTTTAATGTAGTCATTACAAGGACCAGTCACAGATGGTGCTCCAGGAATCGACCTCTGAGAAGACCCGGCAACAAACACTTCCGCAGCGATGAGATAGGCAGCCAAGAGTTGCATTTCCTTCACACAATGGTAACTCAGACTAGTGGCAGTCTAACGAATCACTAATGACAATCTTGCTAAAGCTACCCGACGTCCAATAAATCAAATGCAAGAATGGAACAACACGCCAAAGCCGGAACCAGCGGACTGCACTACGCCCCCATATTACTGTGCTTAGAGCGCTCGAACGAGAAAGGAGTCACTACCACCAGAGTAGAAGAATCACAAACGGCCTAGAATCAAGAATGCAGCGGCAAGGCGAGGAAACATACATTGCCATTACATACACTAACCCCCAGGGCAGGAAACGGGGCCGCTGGCAGCCACCAGGCAGGGACAAATACCGCTGGCTGTACTTAACAAATTGTAACAGACTGAACGCAGTAAATAGTAATAAAAAGGCGAGGAAAGCTAATCAGATCAGCTTTCCCCAAGCACTCCTCTCGCTGCTCTTCGCCTCGGCGACACTCGAGCAGCAACCCGAACCCAAGTCACTGGAGAATCGCGAGATGTCACAATGGTGGAGGTTTCTCTACTTGAATTGAAATGCACTCATCTTAAAGCCTGCAGGACTTGGTTTACGATGAGGTCGTGCATCCACGTGACCACAGCCCTTCCATTCAGCAATCCATGAGCGTCGCCAGCGGTCCCGGCGTGTTATCGCACTGCGCAGACCTGTCTCCTCTTGAGTCCCCAACCGAACTGACACAACACGGAAAAACAACGACGTCGCCCTAAAGATAGGGCAACAGTTACTACATATCGATAACCGACGCTGCTGCCACCAGCGGACAGGCAACGCTTGCGAAACGAGTGGCGCCAGTCAAGAGGAGAAGAAGACAAACAACCGCAACCATGCCAACTAAATGATACGGACTGGCCTCCAACAGAGGGTGGAAACCCACAAACGGCACCAACCCGAGCTGCGGCACGGCTCATACATGTTTCAAGTGAAATATCTCTAATATACAAGGGGTTTCAGTAAGTAATGAAACGCATTTTTTTCTGAAAGCATGTTGGTTTCATTTGATATTCCAGTACACCTCATTGTTCCCCACTATTTTGGCTACAAAATCCTAATTTTAAACAACCCCTATTCAATGCGACGACCTTCGCCACCTTACTGGCAGGCCTGTATGTCTGCATGGCACAACTCCATTGGCCGACGTTGGAACCAACGTCTTGCTGCATCAGTAACGTCCCTATTGTCCACGTACTCCTTCCACAGAGTGCTTCCTTTATTGGGCCAAACAAATGGAAGTCAGAAGGAGCGAGATGCCTTCAGGCAAACACCTTTGAATATCCCAAATGCCGGCCGAGTGTGGATGAGGCAGCACTTCTAACAGAGACGTCCTGTTGTGCAGCGTGGTGATCGTGATTCGACGATCACCTTGATTGAGAGCGTCCGCACGTTCCAGCGTTACAGGAGTCACAACTGCGTGCGGGCGACAGGCACGCTGGAGATCGGACAGGTTTGCACGACCTCGATACAATGGGGTCTACGTAGACATTCTGAAAGCGCCTAAGAATATCTGCAATGCTCTGTTTGGAGCACACCTCCGTTACAGACGCTATTTTGAAGCCTACGTATAGCGCCGCAACCTATCGGAAGCTCATGAAACTACAGGGGCTGAAGCGGAATGTCTCACAAAAAAATTCCCCAATTTTCGACTGGAACTGGTCGAAAAAAAAAGTGTTGTATTGCTCAATGAACGCCCCTCGTATAACCTTGGAATAACAAAAAAGGTAAAACTTTTATTGTTCCCAGAATTCACTGAATAATGCACTCACTTAGGATGAAACAATTATTGATAATCATAAAAAGACGTAAGAAAGGTCTCACAAAAGCTCTGGATTACTTTACTATGGTGGGATCTAAACAAAAGCCTGCCAACACGCATCTGTCAGATTTAAAATTTTCTCGCAGCCTAAAGCCGCTTCCACAGCCGACGTTCCGCATGGCGTCGCACAAGAAAGCACGAAGCAGAGAAGTGCAAAATAGCGCTGAGCGGAACAGAACTACGGAGAAGGAACAAGAGCGTTCGCAGCTGTGCAGCAAACTTGCGGTGTGCACCGCCCTCTTGAATAACAGTGGAAAACGAGAAATGCTGTCCAAACAGAGCTCCACACGAATGAACGATTTCCTTTGACGTACCGACACTGTACATTGTTGCGCAGAGCAGCACGATTTGACGTCCAAGCGGGGTCGGTGTGTATACGGCCTTACCGAACCGGCCTATACATGCACCAATTTATCGGCCGACCGACCAACCGATTAATTTCGTGGCAGGCTACCCACGTCCCGATCGATTGCACTGAGCTATTCCAGCGCCGTCCCGTTCCCAATGCTCGTTGTGATTTGTATATAGTTAAGTTCAGTAAGGTTATGTTCTACAAGAATCCACTTGGAATTACACAAACACTAAAACAGCGAGTTACCTTGGCTGTTTTAGAGCTAACAAGTCGAAAACAAGACGAGAAAAGCTGTGGGCAAAGAAATGATTAATGCAAAAGAAGAAATTTACACACGCTCTGCTACTTAAAAAGCTACGCTGGAGTTATTTAACAATGACTGAAACGATGACTGTGTGAAGACCGCTAGAAGATCTTCTTATTACTTGGCCAGTTTATTTTATATGTGACATGTCGATGTTTAGTGATCTTCATGGTACTGGGAGGGGCATTTCCGATGTGGACCTCTTGCAACCCCGACGGACAATATGTTGAACAAAATTTTAAAGCATAAGATCCAATGATGACATTATAGCTCTGTCGAAACCGGTCACCCAGCAAAATGCTTTCTTTAGCGTTCTCAGCTTATGATGTTTTCTTCAGTTTTCATATTTTCAGATCACCCCAAGGCTGACAATGTCAGGAACACGTAACTGAAACATGCATTTCGGACCTGCTGAACATCATTAAACCATATTTGACGAAAAATAATACAGGATCATTCCGTATAAAATCATTGGTGGATCATAAGATGACAATTTCAGATTTTGGTCATACACTCCTGGAAATGGAAAAAAGAACACATTGACACCGGTGTGTCAGACCCACCATACTTGCTCCGGACACTGCAAGAGGGCTGTACAAGCAATGATCACACGCACGGCACAGCGGACACACCAGGAACCGCGGTGTTGGCCGTCGAATGGCGCTAGCTGCGCAGCATTTGTGCACCGCCGCCGTCAGTGTCAGCCAGTTTGCCGTGGCATACGGAGCTCCATCGCAGTCTTTAACACTGGTAGCATGCCGCGACAGCGTGGACGTGAACCGTATGTGCAGTTGACGGACTTTGAGCGAGGGCGTATAGTGGGCATGCGGGAGGCCGGGTGGACGTACCGCCGAATTGCTCAACACGTGGGGCGTGAGGTCTCCACAGTACATCGATGTTGTCGCCAGTGGTCGGCGGAAGGTGCACGTGCCCGTCGACCTGGGACCGGACCGCAGCGACGCACGGATGCACGCCAAGACCGTAGGATCCTACGCAGTGCCGTAGGGGACCGCACCGCCACTTCCCAGCAAATTAGGGACACTGTTGCTCCTGGGGTATCGGCGAGGACCATTCGCAACCGTCTCCATGAAGCTGGGCTACGGTCCTGCACACCGTTAGGCCGTCTTCCGCTCACGCCCCAACATCGTGCAGCCCGCCTCCAGTGGTGTCGCGACAGGCGTGAATGGAGGGACGAATGGAGACGTGTCGTCTTCAGCGATGAGAGTCGCTTCTGCCTTGGTGCCAATGATGGTCGTATGCGTGTTTGGCGCCGTGCAGGTGAGCGCCACAATCAGGACTGCATACGACCGAGGCACACAGGGCCAACACCCGGCATCATGGTGTGGGGAGCGATCTCCTACACTGGCCGTACACCACTGGTGATCGTCGAGGGGACACTGAATAGTGCACGGTACATCCAAACCGTCATCGAACCCTCGTTCTACCATTCCTAGACCGGCAAGGGAACTTGCTGTTCCAACAGGACAATGCACGTCCGCATGTATCCCGTGCCACCCAACGTGCTCTAGAAGGTGTAAGTCAACTACCCTGGCCAGCAAGATCTCCGGATCTGTCCCCCATTGAGCATGTTTGGGACCGGATGAAGCGTCGTCTCACGCGGTCTGCATGTCCAGCACGAACGCTGGTCCAACCGAGGCGCCAGGTGGAAATGGCATGGCAAGCCGTTCCACAGGACTACATCCAGCATCTCTACGATCGTCTCCATTGGAGAATAGCAGCCTGCATTGCTGCGAAAGGTGGATATACACTGTACTAGTGCCGACATTGTGCATGCTCTGTTGCCTGTGTCTATGTGCCTGTGGTTCTGTCAGTGTGATCATGTGATGTATCTGACCCCAGGAATGTGTCAATAAAGTTTCCCCTTCCTGGGACAATGAATTCACGGTGTTCTTATTTCAATTTCCAGGAGTGTATTTGGTTCATGAACACCTACATGTTTAAATAGTAGAACTACCAAATAGCACTGTCCTATCTTTAACCGCTGTTGACAGATTCAGCTTTGAAAACTCAAGGGTGTGTACCCAGTCATTAGTCAGGCACCAGTCTCCCCATTTTCGGAGACGTGCTGCTCAGTAATGAGTTGACCTACAAACATAACTTTTTTTTTAACTTCTAGCATGTAGACCATTAAGCTGGTATAATGTATAACAAGATGAATATACCATTCAGATTTTTAGTGAAAAATGCTGAAAGACACTTTTTCCATGTTGTTCTTTAAATTGGTGATTTTTTAAAAAATCAGAACTTCCCACAGGGAAACAATAGAGATCTCATCTTGTGTATGTAGCTCTTCAGTCCTGATATTAAGTATGAATAACAATGAAAAGGATTTAGCATTGTATTCTTACCTCCACATGAAGATGATTCCATAGCAAAAATAAAAAATAAAAATAAAAAAAATAAAAATAAAAATACTGCATTTGTTTAATTACAAATTTCAAAGTCCTGGGGTGTGGGGGATGGAGGTAGGACGAGATACGTAGACAGTTGAATCTCAGGTTGATATGTTTATACATCTGGTAGCAATGTGAGATGCAAAGATGAATATCCCAACTATCTTTATTCGTTAGAATAGAAAGAAAACGCCACTTACGCATGCCATCCACATTCAACACTACAGGGCACTGGTAAATGAAAACCATGTATATTCTTTGAAAAACAGTTCCTAAAATATTTGTGGTTGGTCTGTAGGTCATAAATGTAAACATGTGAGAGCTGAAACGTTAGCAATCATTTTTCTCAGTATATATGTTGTATTTCACTGTTAATTATCTTTTCAATGCAAAAATTTAAAAAAGGCTTGGTGCACAGATGAGTTGATATATCCTTATTCTGTTACTGTAAATTAAAAGATACTCCAACAAAAGATAAGAAAATGTACAAGTTATAATGAGAGACATTAGTAGCTTTTTAAATTTATACCACTATTTACAGCTAAAAATTTTTTTTCAAAGGACGGTTTCATAAATAAATTCAAATATAAAGAAGGAAATTGTACTTTTAAACTCTTCCACCTTGCATGTAACTTTGTTTTCCTCGACATCTTGATGCAAAAACGAAATAAGTTCACTTAAGAGCAAGAGATATGATTTTTTCATAGCATTTATTACCAAGTTTATAGAACCACACACTGCGTCTTTGTTATTAGAGGACATACGCATAATATTGGAGAAGAGGTCCGAAACAGCGTAATTCCTGAAAGAAACTGTTATTCAGCGGTAGCCATGTAGTTAATCTCAACACTTTAAATTCATGTGATGCCTGGGAAATGTGTCCTATGAACCAGATTTCTCCGAATTTGAAAGCCACATTCTGCCTGACTTTGAGCTGTTCTCACAAACCATTTTCATGAACTTCCACAGCAACAGTGCCCCCATTTGCATATCTTGGAACTCTTTTCATTAGAAAGGTATTAGCAGCAATGACTAGGAACGCATGATTTGAACTGTCTTTATTGTATTTGTAACTGTGTTTCAAGAAACCTTCACACGATTAACCTCCTGCAAAGAAACAAGGAACATACTAACGCCGTGGGTTTCGTTGTGCACGACTCTTTCAGATTAACTGAAATAAGTCTTTTCTGTATGTCAATCTTCTTGTTATTTACCATTGCGGAAACATAATCTTTTCTTCCTAACACAAAGCCTAGAAAAATTATTGTTTTTGTAAGATATCTCTCCGTCTTGTTTCACGCTTTCAGGTAACATATTTTGACCACTTATGCCTTCTGGTGCAGCAATTGCACCACTACTCTCCTTAACGTTTCTCGCTATACATATCATGTGCTCTGTGACAGCAACAGAAGATGCTACTCTGAAAATGCTCCATGAAGTTAGAGAAACTGATAACTTGAATCTATTCACTGCGACCTGAACTTCTAAATTTGTGAGGGGGGAGTTCCGTTACATCGGGAACATGGTTGCACTGTTCACATGGGCAATGTACACAATATGGTTTCTTCCCAGGTCAAATCACATTAATGTTTCTTAGTAAGTGCAGGTCCAGGAATGCGATCACACCGTGCACTCCTAGTCACGTCTACGATCACCTTTCAAATGAAGAGACCTCCAACAAATGCCAATGGGAACACTCTTGCTATGAAAACTGATGAAAACACTTTGTGGGAACAGTTGCATATCGGACAGTTTGTAGCTTTCAAATACGCTGAAAACTGGTACAAAAAACACATTTCCCCAGCATCACATGAATTTAAACATGACGAAAGTAACTGCATGCCTACTACTGAATCACAATTCTTTCAGGAATGATGCTATTTGAATCCTATTCTCCAATGTTACACTCGGAAGTATGCTGGATGTCCGATAGTAACAAAGACACAGAATGTGGTTCTATAAACTTGACAGTAAGCGCTATGGAAAAATCATATCTCTCACTTTTAAGGGAACTCGTTTGGCTCCAAGAAGATTTCAAGGAAAACGAAATTATATGTAAGGTGGAAGAAACCTAAAAATACAATTTCCTTTTTTACATTTGAATTTGTTCATGTAAATGCTTCTTGCAGATTTTTTTGTTTATTTATTTATTTACTCGTCAGGTTCCGTATGATTAACATGAGGAGCAAATCTCCAAGGTCGTGGAATGAGTCAGTACATGAAATTACGAGACAAATGTAATAACACAGAAAAATAAAATATTTATGAACCTAAAAAACTTAAGCTATTAGTTTAAGTAAACGCAACGAACAATATAACATAAGAATCAGCTTAATTTTTCAAGGAACTTCTCTACAGAATAGAAGGTTTGACCAATGAGGAAACTCTCCAGTTTCGATTTGAAAGCGCGTGGATTACTGTTAAGATTTTTGAATTCTTGGGTTACCTTACTTGCGCAAGAGTTAAGGAAGTCCGATCCAAATGCAGGTTTGATTTCTGCCGTGTATTAACTGAGTGAATGTTGCTTATTCTTGGGAATAAGCTGACATTGATAACAAGAAAAGACAGTAAGGAATATATATATATATATATATATATATATATATATATATATATATATATATATTCAGAGGCCAATGTTAAAATACCCAGACTAGTGAACAGTGATCGACAAGAGGTTCGCGAACATACACCACTTATTCCCTGAACCGCCCATTTCTGAGCCAAAAATATCCTTTTAGAACGGGAAGAGTTACCCCCAAAATATAATACCATACGACATAAGCAAAGGAGACAACTTTTCGTGTCGAACGATAATTTACTTCAGATACCGTTCGAATAGTAAAATTGGCAGCATTTAACATGATCCTGAACATGGGTTTTTCACGACAATTTTCTATCTATTTGAACATATAGAAATTTGAACTGTTCAGTTTCACTAATCACATGCCCATTCTATAAAATTAAAACATCAGGTTTTGTTGAATTGTGTGGTATAAACTGTCAAACTGAACCTTAGGTTATTTTCTAGAAAGCAAGAACTTATGTCAAGAACTGCACTATTTCAAACCGAGCCAATGTTGCACACAACATGCTTTACTACCAAGCTACTGTCATCAGCAAACAGAAATATTTTAGAGTTAACTGTAATACTAGAGGGCATATCATATATACAAATAAGGAACAGGAGTGCCCCCAACACTGATCCCTGGGACACAATTTGACCATACCCCAGTCAGACCCTCACATCACAGCCATTCTCAACACTGTGAATAATGCTGTTTGTTGTTAAAGTAAGAGGTGAACCAAATGTGAGCTACTCCCCTTATTATGTAGAGGTCCAACCTCTGGAGCAACATTTTGTGATCAACACAATCACATGCCTTAGTTAAATCAAAAAATATGCCTAGGGTTGGGAACCTTTTGTTTAACCCATCCAATACCTCACAGAGAAAAGATAATTTAGCATTTTCAGTTGTTAAAGGACTTCTAAAGCCGAACTGAACATTTGATAACAAATTATGTGATATAAAATGATCAATTATACTTACATACACTGCATTTTCAGTAACTATAGCAGGGACCGATGACCGTAGCAGTCTTGTCCCTTTAATCCCACAAACCAACCAACTATAGCAAACAGTGGTGGCATAAAAATTGGTCTAAAATTGTCTACATTATCAGTTTCTCCATTTTTATAAAATAGCTTTTCCATTGAGTACTTTAACCCTTCAGGAAACCGATCATTCCTAAAGGAAAAATTACAAATATGGGTAAGTACAGGGGTCACATGTGCAACACACTACTTTAATATTCTGCTAGGCACCCTATCATAACCATGAGAGTCCTTAGTCAGTGATTTGATTATTGACTCAATATCCCCCTTGTCTGTGTCACAGAGGAGTATTTCAGACATCAATATCGGAAAGGCATTTGCCAAGAGAATTATATGATTCCCTACTGAAACTAAATTTTTATCTAATGCTCCAGCAATATTTAGAAAATGATTGTTAAATACTGTGTATATATCTGATTTATCAGTAACAGAAATATTTTTCCTACGAACTGACTTTGTATCGTCGACCTTGTGCTGCTGACCAGACACTTCCTTCACAACTGACTGTAGGGTTTTAATTTTATCCTGTGAATTAGTTATTCTATTTGCGTACCACATACTCTTTGCCTTCCAAATAACATTATTAAGCACCTTACAATACTGTTTGTAATGGGCTACTGTAGCTTGATTGTCACTACTGCTAACATTTTCATATTATTCCCGCTTTGTTCTACATGAGATCCATATCCCACTACTCAGCCACCCAGGCTGCCTTTTTCTGCTAGTACCCTGTTTAGAGCGTTCTAATTGAAAGCAACTCTCAAAGAGCATGAGAAATGTTTTAAGAAAGGCATTATATTTGTCATCTATATTATCAGCACTATAAACATCCTGCCATTCTTGTTCCTTTACTAGGTTTAAAGAACTGTCTGTTGCCATTGGGTGAACTTTCCTACATGGTTTGTAATTATCTGTTTCGTTTGTTTGAGTACAAAGCCTTTCAGTGTTAATATTTGTGAACCATGATTTGAAAGGCCATTCACCCTTTTACTACCAGAATGCTCATCTACTAATGAAGAATGAATAAAAAATATTGTCTATGGCTGTGCTACTTTTCCCCTGCACCCTAGTTGGAAAACATGCAGCCTGCATCAGACCATATGAATTTAAGAGATCTACCAACATCGTTTGCTTGCACAATCATATACAAAAGTAATATTGAAGTCACCACATATAACTAGTTTCTGGTACTTCCTATAAAGTGAATCTAGAATCCTCTCTAGCTTGAGCAGAAATGCTCTGAAGTCAGAGTTAGGGGAACTATAAACAGCAATAATTACATGTTTAGTTTCACTGAATTCAAGTGCCCCTTCACAACATTCAACTATCTGTTCAGTACAGTGCCGTGATACGTCTGTGGACTCAAATGGAATACTCTTTTTTCGTACATGGCCACTTCCCCACTCCGCAAGGAACTCCTTGAAAAACAGCCAACTAATCTGTATCCTGGTAAAGGAAGCCTCTAAATTGTCAAATTATTTAAGTGGTGCTCCGATATACCAATAATTTCAGAGTCAACGTCTACAAGCAGTTCACTAACTTTATCTCTAATACCTATTATATTTCGATGAAATATACTAATTCCTTCTCTACTTCGAAACATGACGTCCTCTGAAGGTGATTCGTTAGTCAGAGGGACTTCCTTTAAGCGGGTATATCTATAGCTGACTTCAATCTAAAAAATGTGTAGCTCTAACACCAACTACTACAGGAACTTTTCCATGATTGATCCCACGACCACCCACTACACTGTCGCCTATAAGCTTTGCCAGCCTCCTCTTCCCATACCTACTGAGGTGCAGGCCATGCCGAGTGAGACCCGATCTACTCATAGACTCAACTGGCACCATTTCAATGTGACCCATGCCCTTTGCCATCAATGCCCTCTCCAGCCCCTTTAAGATGAGGCCGATCATGATGCTGAAACATTTGCGTGAAATGCACATTAGTGCCACCAGTTTGAGTAGATATCTTTACCAGGTCATCACCTACATCATATTCCCCGCCCCTATCAAGACTATACCCTGCTCCACTACCTGATCCTGTGCCAACCCTGCACTAGGCCTCATAATGCTGGTGACATAGTACTCAAACCCCAGAACCTTCTTCTTTCTGTTAGGCTTTGCAACTGACTCAGGCCTCCTAACTGCTGAGGACTGCTACATGTTTCCTACAACAACAGGTACAAGAGGCTCCTCTCCAATCAACTCTGACAGTCGGTCAAATTTACTGCATACACGCAAAGTATAACTGTCTGAATACCTCCTCCCCTTAGCTGCCTTCTTGCCAACTGCCAGTTCCCATTCCCCAGCACCCTTCACCCTTCTCAATCTATCTAGTTCCTCCTTTGCGTATTGTAACTAGACATGAAGGCCACAGATCTTACGCTCCAGCTCCTCTGTTAACTTATTTCTACTACAGATTCTACATTCCCAGGAGATGATCTCGCTAGAATGCCCACTGGCTTCCCCACTCCATTCCGCCCTACGAAAATACACTCCTGGAAATGGAAAAAAGAACACATTGACACCGGTGTGTCAGACCCACCAAACTCGCTCCGGACACTGCGAGAGGGCTGTACAAGCAATGATCACACGCACGGCACAGCGGACACACCAGGAACCGCGGTGTTGGCCGTCGAATGGCACTAGCTACGCAGCATTTGTGCACCGCCGCCGTCAGTGTCAGCCAGTTTGCCGTGGCATACGGAGCTCCATCGCAGTCTTTAACACTGGTAGCATGCCGCGACAGCGTGGACGTGAACCGTATGTGCAGTTGACGGACTTTGAGCGAGGGCGTATAGTGGGCATGCGGGAGGCCGGGTGGACGTACCGCCGAATTGCTCAACACGTGGGGCGTGAGGTCTCCACAGTACATCGATGTTGTCGCCAGTGGTCGGCGGAAGGTGCACGTGCCCGTCGACCTGGGACCGGACCGCAGCGACGCACGGATGCACGCCAAGACCGTAGGATCCTACGCAGTGCCGTAGGGGACCGCACCGCCACTTCCCAGCAAATTAGCGACACTGTTGCTCCTGGGGTATCGGCGAGGACCATTCTCAACCGTCTCCATGAAGCTGGGCTACGGTCCCGCACACCGTTAGGCCGTCTTCCGCTCACGCCCCAACATCGTGCAGCCCGCCTCCAGTAGTGTCGCGACAGGCGTGAATGGAGGGACGAATGGAGACGTGCCGTCTTCAGCGATGTGAGTCGCTTCTGCCTTGGTGCCAATGATGGTCGTATACGTGTTTGGCGCCGTGCAGGTGAGCGCCACAATCAGGACTACATACGACCGAGGCACACAGGGCCAAGACCCGGCATCATGGTGTGGGGAGCGATCTCCTACACTGGCCATACACCACTGGTGATCGTCGAGGGGACTCTGAATAGTGCACGGTACATCCAAACCGTCATCGAACCCATCGTTCTACCATTCCTAGACCGGCAAGGGAACTTGCTGTTCCAACAGGACAATGCACGTCCGCATGTATCCCGTGCCACCCAACGTGCTCTAGAAGGTGTAAGTCAACTACCCTGGCCAGCAAGATCTCCGGATCTGTCCCCCATTGAGCATGTTTGGGACTGGATGAAGCGTCGTCTTACGCGGTCTGCACGTCCAGCACGAACGCTGGTCCAACTGAGGCGCCAGGTGGAAATGGCATGGCAAGCCGTTCCACAGGACTACATCCAGCATCTCTACGATCGTCTCCATGGGAGAATAGCAGCCTGCACTGCTGCGAAAGGTGGATATACACTGTATTAGTGCCGACATTGTGCATGCTCTGTTGCCTGTGTCTATGTGCCTGTGGTTCTGTCAGTGTGATCATGTGATGTATCTGACCCCAGGAATGTGTCAATAAAGTTTCCCCTTCCTGGGACAATGAATTCACGGTGTTCTTATTTCAATTTCCAGGAGTGTACTTTGAACAAATTCCACACCGTAGCCTACTACTCACAAACTTACGACACAGCTCACATTTCTCACTCATGGTAAAATTTTACAGTTACTGGAAGAAAACTAAACGTCTACATTACCTAAGTTCAGTTACACCAGTAAAAATATTTATATAACTAACAATAGCGGTCTCGAAATTCTCTACGTAGAAAGCAACAACATTTTGTAATACTACTAAACGACAACCAATACCAATACCAACAAAACTTCAAAAAATTTATTAGCTAAAACCAAAATTCAAGCGCCCACTGGAACACTCAACTAAGTTAAAACAGTGAATGACATTGTTAGTGGAATATTTCACTAGAAACAATAAGAAACATCAGCCCAAAACTAAAGCACAAAATTTACTAAACAATTTCATCGCACAGAAAACTCTAAAAAACACAGCGAGCGAACTTTTACAAAAGTTTATTAAATCGTTATTTCGCCACCAACAGCACGAAGCACCATTGACAACTATTAAATTTAATAACTGTATAACAGTGCACAAGCAAGTTTGTCAGTACTTAGCTTTAAAAACCGCTACAACTGTAACCGCACGCCGCGAAATGTATACACATTAACGAGGCGTGAGACTATGTATACTCATATATATTTAAAAATTTATTAATATCTTTCGATATTACTTGCACCTTCCCATATTTTTCACTGAAGTATCTTTTTAATTTACAGTAACAGAATAAGGATATAACACCTCATTTGTGCACCCAAGCTTTCCCTTGAGATTTTTATACTGAAACGATACTTAACAGTGAAATAAACATATGCACTGGACAGCCAAAGAAACTGGTACACCTGCCTAATATCGTGATGGCCGTCGCGAGCAAGCGGAAGTGCAGAAACACTACGTGGTACGGAGGCACGGACTTGACTAATGTCTGAAGTAGTGCTGGAGGGAACTGACACCATAAATCGTGCAGGGTTGTCCGTAAATGCGGAAGAGTACGAGAGGCTGGAGATCTCTTCCGAACAGCAAGTTCCAGAGCATCCCAAATATGCTCAATAATGTTGATGTCTGGGGAGTTTGTTGACCAGCGGGAGTACTTAAACTCAGAAGAGTGTTCCTGAAGGCACTCTGTAGCAATTCTGGATGTGTGGGGTGACGCATGGTCCTGCTGGAATTGCCCAAGTCAGTCGGCATGCACAATGGGCACGAATGGGTGCAGGTAATAGGGTTGCTTACGTACGTGTCACCTGTCAGAGTCGTATCTAGACGTATCAGGGGTCCCGTATCACACCAATTGCATCCGCCCCACACCATTAGAGAGTCTCCACCAGCTTGAACAGTCCCCTGCTGACCTGCAGGGTCCATGGATTCATGAGGTTGTTTTCATACCCGTACCCGTCCATTTGCTCTATATAATTTCACTCGTCCAACCAGGCAACATGTTTCCAGTCATCAACAGTCCAATGTCGTTGTTGACGGGCCCAGACGAGGCGAGAAACTTTGTGTCATGCAGTTATCAAGGCTACACCAAGGGGGCCTTCGGCTCCGGAACCCGATATCGATGATGTTTCGTTGAATGGTTCGCGCGTTAACATTTGTAGATGGCCCAGAATTGAAACCTGCAGCAATTTGCGGAAGGGTTGCACTTCTGTCACGTTGGACAATTCTCTTCAGTCGTCGTTGTTTCCGTTCGTGAAGGATATTTTTCCTGCCGCAGCGATGTCGGAGATTTGATGTTTTACCGGATTCCTGGTATTTACGGTACACTCGTGAAATGGTCGAACGGGAAAATCCCCACTTCATCGCTACCTGGCAGATGTTGTGTCCCATTGCTGGTGCACCGACTATAACATCAAGTTCAAACTCACTTAACTCTTGATAAACTGCCATTGTAGCAGTAGTAACCGATTTAACAACTGCGCCAGACACTTGTCTTACATAGGGATTGCCGACCGCAGCGCCGTGTTCTGCCTGTTTACATACCTCTGTATTTGAATACGCATGCCTATACCAGTTTCCTTGGCGCTTGAGTGAATATTGATAAAATTGTTTGCTAACTGTTTTCAGCTCTCACCTTATTGCATTTCTGATTTACAGGTCAACCACAAATATTTTAGTAACAGTTGTTTAAGGAATATACATGATTTTTGTTTACCAGTGCTGTGTAGCGTTAAATGTGGTTTACGTATGCAAGTGGTATTTTGATTCTATTCTTTGTCAATGAATAAAGATAGTTAGGTTATTCATCATTGTACCTAAAATTGCTACCAGATATATAAACATTTCAGCAAAAAAATCAAGTTGAGAACTCTCATGGATATGACGGGGTATCTAGCAGACTACTGAAGTATTGTTCTATGTATGTTAGCCCAGTACTTAGTCATATCTGTAACTTTTCCTTTAGGAGTGGTCGGTTTCCTGACCGAATGAAGTACTCGGTAGTGAAGCCACTTTATAAAAAGGGAGACAGGGATAATGTTGACAACTATAGACCTATTTCTATGCCATCGGTGTTTGCTAAAGTTATCAAGAGTGTTGTATTTACAAGGTTACTGGAGCATTTAAATTCACATAATTTGTTGTCAAATGTACAGGTTGGTTTTAGAAATGGTTTAACAACTGAAAATGCTATATTCTCTTTTCTCTGTG
Organism: Schistocerca americana; assembly: GCF_021461395.2. Classification (NCBI taxonomy): domain Eukaryota; kingdom Metazoa; phylum Arthropoda; class Insecta; order Orthoptera; family Acrididae; genus Schistocerca; species Schistocerca americana. Next base: position 320,298,314 of record NC_060124.1, read on the forward strand.
AGGTTTTGGACGGATTAAATAAAAGGTTGCGAACGCTAGATGTTTTCTTTGATTATGGAGTAAGGGGAGTAGCTTACAATTGGTTCGCTTTAAGAACAGAAAGCAGAAGGTAATTCCCTGCAATATTGAGAGTGGTAGTGATGTTCAGTCTCCAATGGGGCACTGTTAAGCGGGGCGTTCCCCAAGGGTCGGTGCTGGGGCCACTGCTGTTTTCTTATTTATGTAAATGATATGCCTTCTAGTATTACAGGTGATTCAAAAATATTTCTGTTTGCTGATGACACCAGCTTGGTAGTGAAGGATCTTGTGTGTAGTATTGAAACAGTATCAAATAATGTAGTTCATGAAATAAGTTCGTGGCTTGTGGAAAATAATTTGATGCTAAATCACAGTAAGACTCCGGTTTTACAGTTTCTAACTCACAATTCAACAAGAACCGATATTTTGATCAGACAGAATGGGCATATTATAAGCGAGACGGAACAGTTCAAGTTCCTAGGCGTTCGGGTAGATAGTAAGCTGTTGTGGAAAGCCCATGTTCAGGATCTTGTTCAGAAACTAAATGCTGCTTTATTTACCATTAGAACAGTATCTGAAATAAGTGACAGTTCAACACGAAAAGTAGTCTTCTTAGCATATTTTCATACGCTTATGTCATATGGTATTATTTTTGGGGTAATTCTTCTGATTCAAAAAGGGTATTTTTGGCTCAAAAACGGGCTGTTCGAGCCATGTGTGGTGTAAGTTCGAGAACCTCTTGTCGACCCTAATCTGGGAATTCTGACATTGCCCTCACAGTATATATTTTCTTTAATGTCGTTTGTTGTTAGCAATATTAGCTTATTCCCAAGAGTTAGCAGCTTTCACTCAGTTAATACTAGGCAGAAATCAAGTCTGTGGTTAGAATTATATATTAATACGTTCAGCTGCTGACGGGCGTTGATATATATCAACGGGGACAGGTGAAAATGTGTGCCCCGACCGGGACTCGAACCCGGGATCTCCTGCTTACATCGCAGACGCTCTATCCATCTCATCCATACAAGTACATAGTTCTGGCAACACCGACCATGACCTTCCTCTTCTGTGCGGATACACACATACTACCCGAACTGTTACGGGACTTGGTACGAATGTAGTGAGTGGACATGCGATAATGTGGGTCTCGCTCGCGGGAGGCGTGCGCGAGATAGCCCCTGCAGTCATATTATCCTTTGTGTCCTCGGTAGCTCAGATGGATCGGTCAGAGGGCTGCTCGCCCTCTGAAAAAAAAAAAAAAAAATCTGAGTAAAAGGCATCAACGATCAACTTGAACGGATGTCTTGCGACGTCCGCCCAGACCATAAGCAAGGAACAACATCGAACAAAAGAGGGGAACAAAAAGAAAAAAGATGGATAGATCGTCTGCCATGTAAGCAGGAGATACCGGGTTCGAGACCTGGTCGGGGCACACATTTTCACCTGTCCCCTTTGATATATATCAATGCCCGTCAGCAGCTGAAAGTTTAAATATATAATTCTAATTTCGTTCTAGACGGCTGTAGGTCATCAATGGTGTCATATAAGTATAAAGTGTGTAGTAGGTGGAATAAAACAATACGCAAAAAAGTTATGCATAATAATCATGTAGCAAATTACTCTCCTCTTTGCTTGTTATCATTTGTCAAAATCTCATTTCGATATCTCAAACCATTTATTAAATTTGAGTACTGTTGTGAATATTTCACTCTATGTCGCTGCCGAGGCACGATCGCAAACGAGTGTACTCCATCAGATCAGTTTTCTCGAGATCGGCGGCAGGTATAGACCTGCACCCAAGTCTAAAAAAAATTCAACTTGTTAGCTAAATTTCATACGATGCAACATATTATGCAGTATAAACCAAACGCAAAACCATAGAGACTCCTTTTTTCCACTGCAAACTTTTTCGAATTTCGTGCAGTATCTTACTTCCACGTAATTATCACAATAACTATGTCCATTAACGAAATGTTGGGCGCATCATCATGAAGCTGACGTATGAATCTATAAATAACGTAAAATTAAATTTTTTGCTTAATAGTTTGTGTAAAATCGTTTGAGAAATATGGCAACATTTGCACCTCTATTCTGTCATCGCAAAGCGTAGCCGGCGGGCCGAGTGGTGACAAACACTGTCGACCTACCCTTCAGAACAAACAAATGAATTCGCCCAGCACTTTGGAGGAAAGCTGAGCATCGGCCACTGTATCCTGCGCGGGTTCTAACCAAGCGACCGCCCAACAAGGAAAGTTGGTCGGTCTCTTGGCCATAACATATGCACACGTGCAGTACGACGGTCGGTCGGGCGGTTGGTTGGTGCGTGTGTGGGGCCATTAAATGCATCATCAACGAAAATCCACCTCTCTTGATTGGCCGTAGCCAACTGACTTAATGGCGGACACTATACGACAAACATATTTCTTTAGCACATTGCACAAAACAGCACATAATTCGGCTTACTATGTGGATAAACGTACAAGAGAAAGGAGTAATACACACAAAACACTGCAAATACACATTTATATGTAGCAAAAGATGAAGGGAACATGAAGTGAATAATTTTGTATTGCTTCAGAGGAATGTCACAAGAATGAAAGCAAGAAATGTAATATTTTCCTGTAAAGTAGCATTTAAATTAGGATAATTTAAGTTTAATCTGTTTAAATTATTAAAAGTATGATTTAAAGCGTCTGGGATTTAAAATGAATAAGACATGCGACAAAATTAAAATTTGTAAAAGCAACTTCAGCAAAATAAATATATATTTTCCACATAAATCACTTTGAAATTAACTTGCAAGAGAAGAGTTTGCTAAATCACAACGAGTCAAAACACTCCAAGCCACTTTCACTCTTCTCTTTATTCCTTGTATTCTGTCAATGTCTTCCACTTCCCTATAACGGGTGGTCCATTGATCTTGACCGGACCAAATATCTCACGAAATAAGCTTCAAACGAAAAAAGTACAAAGAACGAAACTTTTATAGCTTGAAGGGGGAAACCAGATGGCGATATGGTTGGCCCGCTAGATGGCGCTGCCATAGGTCAAACGGATATCAACTGCGTTTTTTTAAATAGGAACCCCCATTTTTTATTACATATTCATGTAGTACGAAAAAAATATGAATGTTTTAGTTGGATCACTATTTTCGCTTTGTGATAGATGGCGCTGTAATAGTCACAAACATATGGCTCACAATTTTAGACGAACAGTTGGTAACAGGAAGGTTTTTTAAATTAAAATACAGAACGTAAGCACGTTTGAACATTTTATTTCGGTTGTTCCAATGTGATACATGTACCTTTGTGCACTTATCATTTCTGAGAACGCATGCTGTTACAGCGTGATTACCTGTAAATAACATATTAATGCAATAAATGCTCAAAATGATGTCCGTCAACCTCAATGCATTTGGCAATACGTGTAACGACATTCCTCTCAACAGCGAGTAGTTCGCCTTCCGCAATGTTCGCACATACATTGACAATGAACTAACGCATGTTGTCAGGTGTTGTCGGTGGATCATGATAGCAAATATCCTTCAACTTTCCACACAGAAAGAAATCCGGGGACGTCAGATCCGGTGAACGTGCGGGCCATGGTATGGTGCTTCGACGACCAATCCACCTGTCATGAAATATGCTATTCAATCCAGTTTCAACCGCACACGAGCTATGTGCTGGACATCCACCACGTTGGAAGTACATCGCCATTCTGTCATGCAGTGAAACATCTTGTAGTAACATCTGTACAACATTACGTAGGAAATCAGCGTACATTGCACAATTTAGATTGCCATCGATAAAATGGGGCCAATTATCCTTCTTCCCATAGTGCTGCACCACACATTAACCCGCCAAGGTCGCTGATGTTCCACTTGTCGCAGCCATCGTGGATTTTCCGTTGCCCAATAGGGAATATTATGCAGATTTACGTTACCGCTGTTGGAGAATGACGCTTTGTCGCTAAATAGAACGAGTGCAAAATATCTGTCATCGTCCCGTAATCTCTCTTGTGCCCAGTAACAGAACTGTACACGACGTTCTAAGTCGTCGCCATGCAATTCCTGGTGCATAGAAATATGGTACGGGTGCCATCGATGTTGATGTAGCATTCTCAACACCGACGTTTTTGAGATTCCCGATTCTCGCGCAATTTGTCTGCTACTGATGTGCGGATCAGCCGCGACAGCAGCTGAAACACTTACCTGGGCATCATCATTTGTTGGAGGTCGTGGTTGACGTTTCACATATGGCTGAAAACTTCCTGGCTCCTTAAATAACGGCCGGCCGGAGTGGCCGAGCGGTTAAAGGCGCTACAGTCTGGAACCGCACGACCGCTACGGTCGCAGGTTCGAATCCTGCCTCGGGCATGGGTGTGTGTGATGTCCTTAGGTTAGTTAGGTTTAAGTAGTTCTAACTTCTAGGGGACTTATGACCACAGCAGTTGCGTCCCATAGTGCTCAGAGCCATTTGAACCATTTTGAACCTTAAATAACGTAACTATCCGGCGAAGGGTCAGACACTTGGGTGATGTCGCCCAGGATACCGAGCAGCGTTCATGGCACACGCCCGTTGGGCATTTTGATCACAATAGCCATACATCAACACGATATCGAGCTTTTCCGCAATTGGTAAACGGTCCATTTTAACACGGGTAATGTATCACGAAGCAAATACCGTCCGCATTGGCGGGATGTTACTTGATATCACGTACTTATACGTTTGTGACTATTACAGCGCCATCTATCAGAAAGCGAAAAAAATGGGCCAACTAAAACATTCATATTTCTTTACGTACTACACGAATATTTAATAAAAAATGGTTGTTCCTATTTTTAAAAAATCGCAGTTGATATCCGTTTGATCTAGGGCAGCGCCATCTAGCGGGCCAAGCATATCGCCATCTGGTTTCTCCCTTCAAGCTAGACGAGTTTCGTTCTTTGTAGTTTTTTCGTTTGATGCTTATTTCGTGAGATATTTGGCCCGGTCACTATCAATGGACCACCATGTATACAAGGACTTGTCAGCAAGTTTTTTAACACTCTACCTCTGCTGCTCAGTAACATTGCGTAATAATACTGAGGTTCGGAATGTTGTGTGATAAAGACGCTGCTGATGCAATTGCTCTAATTTGTTGCAAGCAGGGAAAAAGGTGGGTGAAAAATTGGTTCAAGGAGCATGAAAGATCACTCACAAAAACTTGTTAAGTTAATTTTGTGGCTGGACGAAAACAGAAAGGTTGTCATAACTTTCTCGGTGTTTATGGTCCAACATTTGATACATTACTGGAAATGGTTCCCCACATACATTGACTGTCCCCATACATAGGCGCTCGCCCCCCCCCCCTCCACTCCACTCTCCACCCTTCGCGCCGGCCGGGGTGGCCAAGCGGTTCTAGGCGCTTCAGTCCGGAACCGCGCGACTGCTGTGGTCGCAGGTTCGAATCCTGCCTGCATGGATGTGTGTGATGTCCTTAGGTTAGTTAGGTTTAAGTAGTTCTACGTTCTAGGGGACTGATGACCTCAGATGTTAAGTCCCATAGTGCTCAGAACTATTTGAACCATTTTTGAACCTCCCTTCGCGAATTAGTAGCTGCAGACGCCAATGTTCCCATCATTAATAAAACAATTACTGTGACGAACGCAGTTCCATCAAGTCAGCTCGTATCTGTTACGCTGCGATATCTTGCTACTGGCAATTTTTCGGCGACTTGAAATTTATAATCTATTTCACCTTACATTAATTGACTATAAAGTGTTTGAAACGTTATGGAAACTGTTGTGGAATAATACGTGCACTAAGTAAGTAATATATCCACAGAGATAAATATCTGTACGTAAGTTCGCAGTAACTAATTTTTTTTAAAAAATATATCTTCCTTCATAGCTATTCCGTATATTTTGTGAGCAAATGTCATACGATGTCATTCTTAACACTTCTGCTTTCGTACTCATCTGCCCTAACATCCCAAAAAGCTGGCAATGTTTTCTAATTTCGATGTAATAACAATGCTACTTCGTCTTGTTTTGAACTCATTTTCCACACAACAGTAACAAACGTAATCTTATCAACTTTCCTTGATCTCTACAAGACGCGAGAGACTGTCAAGGATAGTGTTAACAGTGACGACAGACGACCCAATATTTCCAGGTAGCGCAATATATTTCCAACGTTTTTGATGTTCACAATACTATTGCTCAACCTCTCAACTTCATCCCTACACGTTCAATATTATTGTGCATCATAAAATATCACTCACCGTCTAAGTGGCGCATTACGTATCTATGATAATGTGAATTTCTAAAGTCCGTTACAACATCAGAATCCAACTTAGGCTTTATACGCTAATTGCTTGTTGAAGCCGGCTGGTGTGGCCGTGCGGTTCTAGGCACTTCAGTCTGGAACCGCTTGACCGCTACGGTCGCAGGTTCGAATCCTGCCTCGGGCATGGATGTGTGTGATGTCCTTAGGGTAGTTAGGTTTAAGTAGTTCTAAGTTCTAGGGGACTGATGACCACAGATGTTAAGTCCCATAGTGTTCAGAGCCATTTGAACTATTTTTTTTTTTTTTTTTTGAACGCATGTGGATAGGCTGAAGCACATAGGAATCCATAAACACGTTAGTCGGTTGTGAGTTACTGCGATTACATAAAAACTGTTGATTTGGTGTGGCACAGGTGGCGCGGGCCAAGGACCAGATGCTGCCTCTGCTGGTGGTGGATTCGCTCAGAGGTCTCCCTGGACTGACGGGGCTCTTCGTGGCTGGTATCTTCAGCGCCGCTCTCAGGTACGCCAGTGGGCTTCAATCGCAAATTGTTTATTTCTTTATTTATTTTTGTTAGAGGTCTCGCTAGTTGTAATTTTGAAACATGTTTACGAACACAGATCACAAAGCAGTAAGTCTGTGCAATCACATTCTATCACATGTGAAGATAACAAATTAAAAACTGAATACAAAAGTGACAATCATGGCAAGTGCTACTGGTCTGGGTCTGAAAAATTTTGACGTGTCTTCTGTCTTGAATTTCAGGACTGCCTTGAAGGTTTTGCACCAGCCTTTTGGTTGCTCCAATGTATCTGAGCTGTTTTTCGTAAATTGACAGCCCTCAATGGAAACCTTTTGGTTGCTGCAATGCATCTGAGCACAGCCATTGCACTGACGAGCCAAAACATTACACCATCTGTTAATAGCTTGTTGGTCTATCTTTGGAACGCAATGCAGCACCGAGCTGCGTACCATCTATTCTACCATTTTTTTTTGTCGGTTCGTAGGGGCATGCCGCACCAGATGACTGCACACAGGTCGTATAATTCCGTTAAACAAAAGGGCCCCTGATTTATTACGTGGTGACAGCGCCCGATAGCGACCCAGAAGGGTTCCATAGGATTCATATCAGGTGAACTGGGTGGCCAAGGGGTCAACGTGATTTGACTATCATGATCTTCAAACCACTTTAGCACTATTCTGGCTTCGATACACGGACAGTTATAACTGCTGAAAGATGTGCGTTGTCAGGGAATACCTCAAACATGAAGAGATGCAGGTGATCCGTGCTGAACTGATGCCACCACAGGTCCCTTGCAAGCGCAGGAGAACGTTTTCCATACCATAATATTGGTCCCATCAGCCTGAGTCCGCGGAGCAGTGCGTGCTTGGAGCCGCCGTTCGCCTCCATGGCGGAGTTTGTGGAGACGACCATCGACCTGGTGTAGCAGGAAATATGATTCATCCGAGGATTCTACACGTTTCCAATAATCCATGATCCAATCCCAATGGTCTCGTGCCGACTGCAGTCATAATTGTCGATGTCGTTGCGTCAACATGCAATACGTAGGAGTGGTCTGCTACGCAGCTCCACCATCGACAGTGCATGATGAACGGTGTGCTACGGAAGACTTATGCGTGCACCAGCATCGTGTTGTTCCGGCCGAGATACCACAAATCACCATCTATCCTGCATTACGGAACAGACAAGCCTCCGAACCCCACGTTCTGTGAAGAGAGATAGACGTCTAACCACTCACCACTTAGTGGTAGTTTTACTGTCCTTCTATCACTTTTCAAAGATTCTCACGACAGTAGCTTTTGAACACTCGATTAGCTCCGCTGCTTTCGAGATATTCGTTCACAGGCTCTGCGTAACAATAATCTGCGCTACGTAAGAGTCTCTTACCCCAATGGATTTCACCATTTGCAGCCCATATCTTCGCTAGAGTGATTCGCTACGTGTCTCTGCTCCTCTTAGATACTTTCCTTACAGCGTCCCGTGCCTGCAACGCCAGCAGGTGGCATACAACGTCGCGGTGAGCAATGTTTTAGCTGTTCAGTGTACTTTTCCCCTTGAATTGAAAATTGAAACAATACTTGTGTCTAATGACTTCGATGTCGACGGTATGTCAAGCCCAAATCATTCTTCGTTCCTACCCCTGAAATAGCACTTTCAGTTCACTCGCACATTTGTTTCCTTTAGACAACGAAATAATCTTTGCATGCATTTCGCATGCGGTACCGAGAAGTCGTGCAAGCTCTTTGAGCCGTATCTTTGTGAAGACTCCTGTAGTTGAATGTTTCCACAGCAGGTCTGCAAATGGGGTGTTTTGGTCGCTCATATTCGCTCGAGCCCACAGCGCATGGGCACGACTTGCCCGAGTACGAATGCTCGAAGCGCGCAGGCTGTGGTCGAACGAGGCATCGTGGGGAGTGTATAGCTCGCCCGGTCTGGCGCGCCGGCCACGCTGCTGCTGCGACAGTTTTAGTAGCAGCACTCTCTGTTTGCTGGCTGGTGTCGCTCGAGACACAGTCCCACCAGCTGATGGGCTACACTCAGATAAGTTGGTTTCCGCTGTAGACGCGTACTCCTGAGTTTCTAATCGTGACGTCACTGTAATCTATAAGAAAAATAGCTAGCTTTATGCAATAACGAAAATTTGGAAACAGTCTGGAGATTTACAGGAAAACTACGTAACTATCAAATTTTGTAATGGTGTTCGATCTGATTTAAGCAAACATATATGAACTTGGTCATCCAAGAAATTAGAAATTTTGTATCCCGCCTGGAAGGCGGCGCATGGGTCTGCTCCTGTAAACTGAAGGGTAGGCTGAATGTAGGAAGTGAGTAGGAGCAGGAAAAGGTAGAACACTCGGTACTGCAATTAGGTTATAATTTACTAAACTTTGCTTACAGATGAGCAGGTAGGTGCGAAGCCGTTCATCCAGTTACAAAGCTACAAGTAGTGGTTGCCCACTATGAAATAGAAACAATGTTGCTTGGTCGTCTCCTTGGAATCAAATGAGTAGAATCTGGAGCGGAGCTCGTAGATCTCCACAGCGTCGGCTAGAGGGCGCTGACGTCGGTGTAGGTGTTGTAGTGCCAACCTAAAAACTTGCACCTACGCCGTGGCATCGTAGCTATCGATACCACAAGAAATTTATCAGGAACAAAATTCTCAAAATTAATCCCTATCCATACACTTACAATGAATCGACTCATCTCGGATCAACTTTGCTTCCTCCATCCGTACAGAAATTTCTTTCGCTAGTCACATTTGAGGCTTCTCGCTAAATTAGTCAGCTTAGGAAAGAGGCTATAGATACGATTTCACCTCTCAAGCGGATGATCGTCGTCACTGCTATGAATTCGTGTTAAGTAAAAGTCAAAAACATCGCTAGCATGCGTGTGACATAACCAAGTTTAGTTACTTCGGAGAAAGACTTAATTTTTTTCTTGGCTACTGAGCGCAGCTGGGGTTCTGTTTACAGATATCACATAAACAGATATTATTTCCAGATTATAATTTTGTTCTAGCTTATTAGGAGCCGATATTTCATCACCTATTTGACACGCAATATTTAACGTCTCGTCTCCGTCAGAAACAGACATTTCCAATAACTGGGAGGCACTCCGTCTTCAGGCCACAAGTGGCCCATCGGAACCATCCGAAATAATCGGGAGGGCGACCACAGAATTTGGGCGCAGCCCCGAATCCTCCCGAAACTAGGTAGGTAATCAGGTAACAGAACCGAATCCTCCCAAACTGACACATTGTTTGTTGTGATATAGACAATAATATAATTATCTCTGCCATGTTACTTATCTCGTTCCCCTACCCCTCCCATGTTTTAAACAAAAAATATTGATTCACTTATGCACGCTTTGTGCGTGAGCAGGACAGTCGCTGGTGCTGTGTCTGCTGGACTTTATCTCAATAAGATAAAAGATAAAACTTTTAAACATACAATACACGTGAAAAATTTTTTCATCTTCTACTGTAATTTCATATGCATTCCTTTGCCTGCTTGGAGTATTCATAACGTTTAGAGCTGCTACCTGCTTCAAGCGGGAGGATTCGGTCCCATCGTTTTTCAGAGCCGTGCGGGCTTGGGAGGATTCGGTACCATTTTTCCGACCGCGGGAGGATTCGGGGCTGCTCCCCAGAATTGCTACAATTCTGTGCAACGTCCGAATTTCGACTTCTTCACCTGTGAGAAGCAGACAACGAACTTTCAGCACTCCTAGTATCTTCAGCCAGTAGGCCAAAAGAAGACAGTTGTATTTTACAACCAAGATACCGGCGACACAGAACCGCTGTTTTGCAATTAAGGGCAATTTTCATTGCTGAATACGGAGCGCGTATTAAACAAGAAAACTGGGTCTACGGTGATTTAAAAGATCACTGCAATTTCTGCCCATATATTACTATGACTCTTCACTTTGTGCACCCGTAACAAAACAAACTGAATCGTTGTAAGCGTTTCTCCTTCCAACACGCTTATTGCATTTCTATGGAAGTATTTCAACGATTTTATTGTACTTCCTATTTACAGACTGTAGCATCCTAAACAAGCTGCGATTTTATTGTACTTCCTATTTACAGACTGTAGCATCCTAAACAAGCTGTCCATCTACTGTCCGTTTCTTGTTTCACGTTTCCCTGTATGGCATTCTCGTCACCGGTTTTCGTCGTGAAACGAAATGGACAGTATCTGTGGCATCGTAATTCGTGCAATAAAGCACTAGACTCTCATTTATCAAATAATCGTCTTCGAACATGTATTTCTGCAATGCTTGGCTCATTGACAAAGAAATGTTTCTAAATGCTGGGGATTTACTCTCAGTAATTTGAATAATGTTTCCTCGATATATTTATTAATAAATTCCCCACAGTTTTATTATAAAAGTGAGTTGCCATCAATACCACATTTTTCAGCGCCTAATATTGATAAAAAAATGCACAGCAAAAGATATGTAACACATTTTCCGATAAGTATCAGTCCATCAAGCCTACGGCCTGCATAATGCTCGGAATTATACTCTCTCTTATTTCATCGGCATGCGTTTCAATGTTTAGTGCTAACGTCGTAGGATGAGCCAAAATGATGATGACGTCTACTCGTACATGTCCCAATTTTGAACCATTGTACCTTCAGATTTATGGTGGCTGATCTGTAAGACAGCATTTGCCACATTACATATAACCGACATCCTTATTATTCACCAATGACAGTCTCTGCCAAACTTTTTACGACCGTCTTTCGAATTCAGGATATATTCTGTCGAATCGAGCTACGCTTTCGCACTACATCAGTTTACGGCTTGAATATTTAGCTATCTTTCGACATAATCACCATTTCTGTCGACGCATTCTTGTTGACGCTGTGGCAGTTTCTGTATGCCATGTTCAGAAAGTTATGAACCTCTTCTTTCATCTCGTCGTCATAGCTGAATCGCTTTCCGGCCAAATGTTCTTTTAACCTAGAGAAGAGGTGATGGTCACTGGGCGCCAAGTCAGGACTATAGGGTGTGTGGGGGGATTATGTTCCACTGAAACTGTTGCAGAATGTGCACTTCCTTGGTCAACATTACTCTTCTCCGTTTCTGAATTGTCCGTTTGAGTTTTTTCAGAGTCTCACAGTACCTGTCAGCGTTAATTGTATACATTCTCCATGACAACGCTCGCCCACACATCGCTCGGCAAACTGTTGCTCTCCTGCAACAGTGTCAGTGGAACATAATCACCCACCCACCCTATAGTTCCGACTTGGCACCCAGTGACTATCAGCTGTTCCCTAGGTTAAGAGAACATTTCGCCGGAAAGCGATTCACCTCCCACGAGGAGATGAAAGAAGAGGTTCATAGCTTTCTGAACAGCATGGCGGCGAGTTGGTATGACATGGGCATACAAAAACTGCCACAGCGTCTACAAAAATGCATCGACAGAAATGGCGATTTTGTCGAAAAATAGCTAAATGTCCAAGCTGTAAACTGATGTAAACGTTTGTAGAAATAAACAGGTCTATGTACTAATAATAAAATAGGAGACCTTACTTTTGGGATTACCCTCGTAGTTTGCAGATTCGTCTCTCTTGAGTTGGAGTAGGTAGACAGATGTTAATACTTCTGGTCAAAATTTCTGTCTGAAGTTGTAATTCAGTTGTGGATTGTCTCCGTTGCTTAGACATCCAACTATGATACCTACTGCTGCGCTCCTCTGAAATCACTGAAAGTACCATGCAAGTGTGAAATCAAATAGTTTCTACCTAATTCTTCTTTGTTCTAATTTTCAGTCCACTGGAATTAAATAACTTTATTTAATATCTCACTTCGTCTTTAGGAAACATCGGTCACCAGCTACTAATTTTGAAATATGTCTCGGCGAATTATTTCAAAACTAGAGATATCACGTCTTACTGTTCGTGGAAATGAAGTCCCATGCTTCTTTACAGAGCGTAGGGGAACGATTCGGGAGACCCGCACCGCCTTACTAGGCAAGGTCCTAATGGAGGTGGTTTGCCGTTGCCTTCCTCCGACCGTAATGGGAATGAATGATGATGATGAAGATGACACAACAACACCCAGTCATCTCGAGGCAGGAAAAATTCCTGACCCCGCCGGTAATCGAACCCGGGGCACTGTGCTCGGAAAGCGAGAACGCTACCGCGAGACCACGAGGGGCGGACCTTACTGTCCGTACTGCACCATTTATTTTTTAAATATATTTATACTCAATTGATTTTATTTTCAGGAAGATACATTTTGAAAATAAACTTTAGCATATATAATTTAGGAAATATGTATAACACGGCCGTTATTAGTTTTGTTCCCAATAGCTTTAACTTGGTTTGCTCACCAATAAAGAATGCAATACCATGCCGCACATGAAAAAACTTCAGGTAAAGTAGCAACATAGTAGTTCGCTAAGTCGTGACCAAATCAAGAACTGCTTACAACGCTGACATTCAATCAATCGTGTGTTATTCATGTTGTTTCCTTGTGTACATAGTCGCCGCAGGAGGTTTCGCACAGCTTCGAATTCCTTCTTGCGGTGGACGTTCACTGACCATGTCAGCTGCATCTGGTGAAGTGAATTTTCACTGTTGTGCGAAGTACAGGGATAACAATCATTTCACAAGACTTTCTGCAAACGTGAAGTCATTTTGACATGCACTATCGGCAACCGCAGGAGCTGCAATCGATATTCGTTAGCGCTCGATGCGGGCATTTCTCAGACGGGCAACTGCTCACAAGACTTCGTGCACACTTGACGTCATTTTGACGCCACGAATGGTAGCAAAGATTTAGAAAAACACGTCGTTTTTGGTACGATTCAGTATAAAAATGGTTCAAATGGCTCTGAGCACTATGGGACTTAACATCTATGGTCATCAGTCCCCTAGAACTTAGAACTACTTAAACCTAACTAACCTAAGGACAGCACACAACACCCAGTCATCACGAGGCAGAGAAAATCCCTGACCCCGCCGGGAATCGAACCCGAGAACCCGGGCGCGGCGATTCAGTATAATTATTGTTGTAATTAAAGGTCACGTAATGACTTATCGGTGGTCCTCCGTGATCTTATCGTGGTGTAGCGTTATGAGTGTGAAATCGTGAATTATATATGAAACACACAAATGCGAGTAAATATTCAAAATACTTTGGTCATCTGGTAAAAAAAGACTACCACTATGAACGAAAAGCTTAGAAAAGACTGACACATTTGCAAAAGAATTAAAAAGTAATTTAGTCTCAGGCATATATAATGTTTAAAAGAAAATTTACGAGTTGGTTCTTTTAGGTCACTTCTTTGCTGTACAAGGATGCCCGTCTATTAAATTACATCCTTAACCATCAATGCGACGTTTCTCGTTATTTTATTACAACAAACTGTACCAGTGCCGACACGTTTTCGAGAGGTTCTCAATGGGATGGTGCTTTGAAATAGCATTTATCCGTATAACATAAGTTAAATGACATGCCGCTTTCAACGGTTTGCTTGAATCCCCATTCACCCTTTTTAATTATATGCCTACTCCTGAAATTAGCTTTCAGAGTTTCTAAAAATAATCTGATATTGTTGAGACTCCTTAACGGACAATGTTGAACATACACGTATGTTTTTTGCATGTCTCACATTGGGGATTGATGAAGACGTATTAGATAAAATACTACAACATTTGCCGTAAGTTTCGGAATTAACTCTTGCAAATCCTTTAATCTTTCTCTTATCCACAGTACATTCCACACGAATACAGAAATTTACACATTTATAAACAACGTAACTTCGAAGTTAACATACCAAGCATTAAATAAAAACCTCTAGATGTCTCTAACTGAGGACAATGTTATTTTATTGAACGTCATGTTCGCCTCACGTGTTGTGAAACGTACGGACACGACAGTCAATCGATAGCTCTTTTCGACTTCAATATTGCGTGTGACGACAGAATGACTTCACGTTTGCAGGAAGTCTTGTGTGATGAGGCTTAACCGAAGTACAAATGTCAGCATTCGCTTCATCGCTGCGACGTACATTCAACAAAGTAAAACCCAAACATATACTTTGTAATTTCATTTTAAACAATTATTACTATGAAAAATCATTAAAATATACATACAATATACCGTGAGTCATATTTTACCACATACTTCCTAGACAACCAATCCTCCATTGGTACAGCACAAAAATCTGTATCACTACGAACCTCACTTTAAAGAGTTCGTTACTGGGCTAAGGGTAGTGATGCTGGGTTGACATTCCGTCTAGTGTAAACACACCACCTTTTGAGGCTGGCGTCATCGCCTGACATTCCGTTGATGTTCACCATGAGTCGATCTATATACAAAACTCTTCTCTTCTGGCAGTGAGTTTGCATAGGATACTCCAGTGAGTTACATACCAAGTTCATGAATGATAAATAGAACATTTTATTGTGTCACGCAGCTCCATGTCGACGGCGCTGAACTCTACGGCAGCCGTGGTGTTTGAAGACTTCTTCAAGACGTTCTTCCCGAAGTGGCAGCTGTCGGACAGAAAGGCGGACCTGCTGATGAAGGCCGTCGTTGTCATCTCTGGCGCCACCTGCACCGCCCTGGTCTTCGTCGTCGAGAGGCTCGGCTCAGCAGTTCTGCAGGTACTCTGCCTGCTCTTTCCCTAAACCAAACCTACGAAGACAAACGGCGTTCACTACTTGTCAATATGCCTCTGTGAGCTGAAACTAATACCATGTTGCGTATTTGCAGACTGAAGCGACGAATGTAAATTTGCACCAAGGACGGGACTCGAACCCAGGTCTCCCGCTCACTAGGCAGTTGCGCTAACCACTATGCCACAGTGGCTTTGCACAACTGCGCGGAATACCTTAGCACACCTTCCTCCTCAATCCAAATTCCCAATCACGCCTCAGCTTACTTGTATTGAGGAAGGAGACGTGTTAGGGGTGTCCGTGGAGTTGTACAAAGCCCCTGTGTCAGGGTGATGTAAGGTTAGTGCACCTGTCTGGTGATCAGGAAACCCTTGCTCAAATCATGTCCTTGGCACAAATTTCCATTTGTCATTTCATTCTGCGTATATACATCATAGATGTTCGAGACTTATCAAGATTTCTGGAACGATATAGTTTCATTTAATTAAAGCCTCTGTGCCGACATTTCCGGCAAGATCCCCCGTTTCGTTCCATGCTGAGGTGCTATTCCAATAGAACTGGCAAACCTCTGCAGTGCTTTTCGAGTTTAGGTCGAATACCAACTGGGCTGACGCGTGAATGGGAATTCGGACTGAGGAGGAGGTGAACTAGAGTAGCCTCTGCAGTGGTGCAAAACCTCTGTGTCAGGTGACGTAGTGGTTAGTGCACCTGTCTAGTGATCAGGATACGTGGGTATGAATCCCAGTCTTGGTACAAAATTTCATTCGTTGCTTCATTCTGTGTATATACATCATAGATGTTTCAGACTTGAAAATGTCTTGCAACCATAGTTTCATACAATACAATGGTCATCATGGAAGACGTAAGGATAATATCCGTCTTCGTGGTAAACCTCATCACGAATCTGTATTAGACTTTATTATGTGGAACTGAGTTGCATTGATCGAATCATCCTGAGACAGCCGACAGTCCGTCTATATTATAAGGTACGCCCAACCGAAAAGGAGATCTCCGCTGTAGCGGTGTTGTATGTTATTCCAGTTGGTTAATGTATTTGTTGAGAAACGACAAAGATAACGGCTTCGCAGCATTTTCCTCATTTCTCGAGAGTAGTTTCCACAGTTCGTAGCACGATGGATTTCTCCCGACCAGCACGAAGACCGGATATCCAATTTCTTCACGCAGAAGGGGAGTATTCTTCACAAATTTATCGCAGGATGAAGTAGATGTAAGGTAAACAGTGTCTTGCACCGTGCACTACATTCCATTGGCATCAGGGTTATGTGACGAAAAGTGTAAACATCAAGGGTATGCCACGCCCTGGGCAGGCGCACGTTGTCACTACCAGTACCACGATTTCGGCCATGGAGTAGCTGTTATTGACGAATCGTCGTATCACAATACGTGACATTGCTGTTGAACTGTCGATAAGCACAGGAACTGCACATCACATAACCCACGAGAAGCTTCATTATGGCAATGTCTGAACACAGTGGGTACCCAACGATCTTTCATAGAATCAGAAGACAGCGAGAATGGATATTTGCCTAACCCATCTGTTGAGCTACGGGGCGCAAGGATCAATTTTCGTCGTTCAGACTCCAGCATCTGATAAACATTGTGTCACCGAGTCGACCCTGCCTCCAAACGGATGAGCATGGAGTGGCAGCATCCCGGCTCAGCTCGTCCAGAAAAAATCCATTCTGCATCGAAGGCGGGAAACGTTATGCTCAGTGTATCTTTCGGCATGGAATGACCTCTACTCATCGACTGGCTACCATGGGGTGCTACATTAAATGCTGAGCAGTACTAAAAAATACAGGACAAGCACAGGTGCAATCTCCATAATGGTATAGTGCTTCTCAAGGATAACGCTAGTCAACATTTGCCCAAGAAGACTCCCGAACTGCTTCTGTAGGAGGTCCTAGAACATCTTTCTTACATCCCGACATCTCACTATCCTACTCCCATAGCTTTGGTCCTTAAGACAATCTCTGAAAGGTCAGAGATTCATCTGTAACAAGGAAGCGCAAGATAATGTGGCAGACTCGATCCATCACTAACCCATCCATTCTCTTTATACGTTTTGGATCGGTATATCAATATCAGCGGCAATTATGTAAAGCTGTACTGTTCCACAGGAACTGCAGTTATAATAGTTATGAAAAATGTCTTTACTTATAACTGCAGCCCCGTTTTCATTTTGGCATACGTTGTACTTTCTCTTTCGGGATATCCCAAGGCATCTCTTGCTTCTAACGTACCCGGAAGTCAATTTGAGCCAGATCTGAAGCAACATTCATTCCAGCATTCCAGGTTCTTGCCCACTAACATGGGGGCATCCTGATAAGGTCTAGTCACAGAAACATATAAACATATCTGTCCCTTGATATGTGGCAACGGATAAATCTAATCTCAACTCCGATTTGCGATAAACACAATTCAGTAGAAATCATAGCCAACACATTTTTATGCAATCAGATCATCACCATTTGGAATTGGATCAGAAAAAATGCCTCTACCCTTAGGATCATCATCAACAACATCCTGGCGTTAGACCGATCACTTTTTCCCACCACCAAGCTTAATACATATATTTGGCTCCTGGGAAACCTCATGTTTTATGCTGTTACGTTACATTCTGGGGAGAAACTATGCTAGAACATTTGCTGCTTGAGCACTGGAACCCAATGAAAGAACTGCAGAGTACTACAAACAACTATTCCATAATTAATTATAGTTCTCGATGAGTAAGTGCTAGATCAGGGAAGGAGCAAGAAATTCGACGGCTATTGCTATCACAGCCACTTAATGACAGAAAAAGAAACAAATTACTAAAACTAGGAGAATGCGACATCTTAAAAGGCATTCTCATGACTACTCGAAACACGTTAGAAACCTTCCTCACTATAATCGTTGATGTCCGTTAAACGTCGATTCTATGTTTTATTTGCACCACTGTTGTTCTTCTGTATGTGGTGCAGTCTGATCGCAAAATGAGATATTCATGAACGACTAAGCGACATGCAAATTTTATTCTTGAGAGCTGCAATGTGTAGTGTTCTATTCAAAGAGTGTCCTGCCTTGTACAGGTGAAGAAGTGTCTCTGTCGCATGCAGATGATATGCTCTCTCTCACCTGTAAGATGGTCATCAGGTCTGGTTGCACTCCTTTCTCAGAGATGATATGTGGAAAGATGATTAAATGACAGAAGAGACACGAAATTACTCATCTGAAGTTCTGGGTTACTGTTTCAGCGTTGTTTGAAGGAACAAACCGTTGATTAATAAAACTAGTGCTGATAGCACCAGACTGAATAATCACAGCCCTTACTTTATAGAATATAATTTGTTCCATTATTTTACGAGGGCATGCTGAAACGTAATCTCTCCAACTTGTTTATGTAAAAACTCTTAAAGCTTTTTAAGCAAAACAAACGTTAATAACATTCTACGTCTGTATTCTTTACGTCTACATATTTCCAGTCATCTGCCGCTGGAGGGCCCAGAATTGTAGTATGTAAAATGGCAATGTGTAATGTAACTATTTCAGTGTTTGAAAACAACATGCTGAACTCGAGTATCCAACGCGACGAGTTCTTCAACACATGCAGCACTCTCTCCTTCAGCATGACAATACCTGACCACACACGAGCGCTGCGACATCTGCAACAGTCCGACGCCTTGGATTCATTGCCATCAATCGCCCTGCACACAGTCCTGACTAGACCAAATCCGATTTTCATCTGTTTCCAAAACTTAAGAACACCGTCGAGGACTTCACATCGATAGTGACAAAGCCGAGTAAGCAGAAGTGAGATTGAAACTTCCTGGCAGATTAAAACTGTGTGCCCGACCGAGACTCGAACTCGGGACCTTTGCCTTTCGCGGGCAAGTGCTCTACCAACTGAGCTACCGAAGCACGACTCAGGCCCGGTACTCACAGCTTTACTTCTTGCAGTATCTCGTCTCCTACCTTCCAAACTTTACAGAAGCTCTCCTGCGAACCTTGCAGAACTAGCACTCCTGAAAGAAAGGTTATAGCGGAGACATGGCTTAGCCACAGCCTGGGGGATGTTTCCAGAATGAGATTTTCACTCTGCAGCGGAGTGTGTGCTGATATGAAACTTCCTGGCAGATTAAAACTGTGTGCCCGACCGAGACTCGAACTCGGGACCTTTGCCTTTCGCGGGCAAGTGCTCTACCAACTGAGCTACCGAAGCACGACTCACGGCCGGTACTCACAGCAGGAGTGCTAGTTCTGCAAGGTTCGCAAAAGAGCTTCTGTAAAGTTTGGAAGGTAGGAGACGAGATACTGGTAGAAGTAAAGCTGTGAGTACCGCGCGTGAGTCGTGCTTCGCTAGCTCAGTTGGTAGAGCACTTTCCCGCGAAAGGCAAAGGTCCCGAGTTCGAGACTCGGTCGGGCACACAGTTTTAATCTGCCAGGAAGTTTCATATCAGCACACACTCCGCTGCAGAGTGAAAATCTCATTCTGGAAAGAAGTGAGATTGTGGCTCCGTCCACTAAGACAAATATTTGATAGTGACGGTATCAACAGGTCTCTAGTTGAGGAAATATATTCGTCGCCAAGTTGACTATGCTGAGAAATAAATATGTAAACATGAAGAAGAAAAATGTAGAATGTTAATAAAATTTGTTTTATTTTGCAATCTTTAAGCGTTTTCACATACAAAAATCGGATTATTTTTCAGCACGCCCTAGTACATGCCATTCAGCATCTTTCTTGTACCCTCCATATTGCATCCCCAATGTTTATTTCATAAATACGGGTTGCACGCATTCCCATGTCATTTGTCACCAAGCCCTTCAGCGCTACCCACGCGCCAACCCATGGAATACCTTCAGCAGGGTCCGTCTCAGCCTGCGTCACACAGCCCACAGGCGTTGATAACAACACATGCGCCTTTCACATAATCATCAGAGGAGCGTAGTACTATTCTGGGAAATTTCTTTTCTTTACGGTACTTTCATAATCAAACGGTTACATAAAAAGGTGTACTGAGTCCAGTAGCGAATTTAAAATTTCATCAATATATAAAACCTTTTAACTGTCTGTTCATTTATGAAAACGGGAGGTGATATCTGAGGTCTCTGAGGATATCGTCACTTTAAAGCGGTGCTAACCAAATTAACAAAGGCAAGCATGAAGTTGGTACATGCGTTACTCATTCTGTTCTTTTCATCACACCTAAAAAAGTCATATCTTCATTCCCAGCCGGCCGAAGTGGCCGTGCGGTTAAAGGCGCTGCAGTCTGGAACCGCAAGACCGCTGCGGTCGCAGGTTCGAATCCTGCCTCGGGCATGGATGTTTGTGATGTCCTTAGGTTAGTTAGGTTTAACTAGTTCTAAGTTCTAGGGGACTAATGACCTCAGCAGTTGAGTCCCATAGTGCTCAGAGCCATTTTCATTCCCACAGTAGATTACCACAGTAGATTACATGATGGTTTGTGACATATCTGGTTCTACAGAGATATCCACTAAAGAGGGAGGTAGCTATAGTAACAAAAGTTTCTTCTTCTAACACAACGTTAACAAAGTCGTCAACCTGTCATGGAGGTAAATTGCTTTAAGCCTGAAATTAAATAAAATTCTTCCACAAACAAACTTAATGTTCCAGAATGACATGGGAATGCGTGAAATCCTCAACACATGGAATTAATCACAAAACTCTTTAAAGTTGAGCCAGATCTCGAAATATGAGTAAAGTTAAGTTCAGCATGAAGGAAGTTCCTCAGTTCTGGGGTTCGAAAACGGAGTCTCCACTGTACCTTACTTAGCGGAAACAAAACACTAAAACACTTACAGTAGCACTCCAAAGGACAGTCAAAAAATTAAGAAAAGTTTCGAAGTCCGGCAAGGATAGAAGCACAAAGGAAAGTCCTGGTACTATCTTGGCGATGAAGAAAACAAAGAGCAGATATTGTATCAGGTCTCAGCTAGCACGCCGCTGTTTACAAAGTCCATATGGAGGAGGAGGCGTGCTGTCCCGGTGGTGGAGGCAGAGACTCCAGTGAGGCGTAGCGGAGATCTTCTGGTCGGTTACTCGCTGCGATGAAGCTGCTCTGCTAAGCTCGCACGCTGGCCTAAATAGCTGTCTCTTGGAAGGTCTTGTTTTCGGCACGTGACCTTGCGAAGGCAGGGAAAGGTACGGTGTTTCACCGATCTACACCGCTGACATGCAGTCCGCCTGGTGGCCTGGCCAGAGCGCTGCCGGTCTGGTCACGGAATTCGCAGTTCAGAGTTCCTGCGGGCTCCTTTCCGTAGGGAAAGAGGTCGCGGCCACCCAAACGACTTAGAAGTTGTGCGGGGTACAGTCAACACCTGATGTCTATGGTGCCAAACGGTTTGTCCTTTGTTTTCTCCAAGATATTTCTGTTCCCCTAGAAGCGGTTAACTTTTCAAATATCGTGTTATCAAGAAAACCCTTAGCTCAACGGAATTTCATAAGTTTTAGCGATCAATGGGGAAAACTTCTGGAAAAGTTTTCAACTGGCGCCTAAGAAGACGATTATCGCCAGCAATAAGACAGGATGGATGGCTCAGAAAGATAAAAAATGTGATCTAAGAGTACAAAAAGAGTTGGATCTTCCTTCGTGACTGTATCTTAATGGGGTTCATCTGTCTAGTTGGTGCCCATTGCAAGAACTATTTGAATGGGAAGCAGTGGTTCCAACTTCTGGAAAGCTGAAAACAGTTTGGTGAGTGCTGTACTGACCTATGTTCTGCACACCACTTCAGAATGACGACAGTGGAAGAGAATGACACGACAGTAGCTCGGCAATGAATGGTCCATCAAAGCCAAAATGGAGGGCTTGTACGTAATGACAAATGAAAATTTGCGCCACACAGGGACCCGATCACAGATCTCTGGTTCTTGCAAACAATCACCTGAACCGTTACGCTATCTGAACACGCTTTCAAGCCTGATTCAAACTTTGATTTGTTTGTACTGATACTTACACTTATAATTTTAACACTACCACCAGTGGCTCTCCAGTAAGGTATGTGGCAATAGCACCACTCTTCCAAGTGCGACAGTGATGGTCTGAGTTAGACCTGCAGTAGACTACACGCTTTCAATCCCATCCAGAGACAGTTACGTCATCTGTGACAATAGTTTTTAAGAACATGCTTACTGGATGAACTGACACACCTTTGTCGTCCACAAAACACGGTGCTCTCACATCTGCCATCCATCGCCAGCATACCGCAGTCGAAGATGATCTTTGTTTTCAACGATGTCGAGAACGTGCATTTCGTTAGTGTTTCCCACAGTCAAACCAAGGGTCTGGACTTCCGATATTTTGTGAAATCGCTGCTGTCCACTGTGAGCTGAAGACTCTCCAAACATTGAACAGAACACGCTCTGTATGACACTAGGCTATACATAGGTTGGAGTTCAAAAACAGTACGTCCCCCTTCCGTCCAGTGCAAGGTTTGAACCTAATAAGCAGTTACTTTGAATCCTGTCCATAATAGTCCACAAGCTGATTTATGTTGCCTGATGTGATACATTCAAAATGCAATTTTGATTGGTTCCAACGAGAGCGAAAAAGTTAATGTAAGGGAAAAAATGAGAAAATACATTGCAGTCTGAAGAATAGAGCATAGCCATCATCTCACCAAACGAAATGTCTTGCGATCTGTCATATATATATATGTATATTACAAGTATTTCGATCCCCCGTGAATGTGTAGCCACACAGACCAACAAATACACGACTTCCATGGATATACTTATTTCTTCTTTCCGTTCATTGTCTCTTCTAGAGTTGCTTGCCCATAGCGTCTCTTCAGAATTAACTCGCATATTTTTCGTGTAGCCTATAAATAAAATAGATTATAAGCCTTAAACTTATTCTGTTAATGTCTTTTATCCTCTGAAACCTTGAACTGTTGTAAGGTAAATGATTTATGAAGCTATACTGGCCCTGAACTGCCTTAAAATGCTTCATGAGTAAGTTATGTTCTGAAACTTCTCTTACTCAAAACTACGTCGCTTGTACCCTGACATGAAAGTTTGCCCAACGTAAACTTTGTTTTCTCCGCTTTGAAGTTCATTGTCTTGGTCTATGACGAAGTTTGATGGGAAACTAAAGCAAAGGGCGTTTATATTTCTATTAACCATCAGCTCCGCATAATATGTTGCATGCCGTTTTGACTGCGAACATGGTAACTCTGGACGGGAAATGCGGAAATAATTACTCAGATTGACCAAGTTGATCTAAAACAGCTTTTCTTAAATTGTGGTGTATGGGAAAAAGAAGTAGAAGCAAAACAAGGTCCAACGTACATATATCGAAGTTCTTAAGATATATGGTCAATGTTTGAGTGATCAGAAATTGAGACATTAAGGGCAGTAAACTTACTGAGGGAGAGCGTGTTAACAGTCACTGGACAGTGACGCAGCTATTCAGTAAACATTTGTTGTGTTCAAACGAGGATTATCCTGTTTCCACAACACTATTAATCCCACGGGATTTATTTATTTATAAATTATTTCACTAACCTGCGTGCTAAATCATAAGGAACTAAGAGTCACTTCTTTAGTAAATCCATGGATTTTGCAGATCTGGTGTACGACAACAAAGCGAACCAAGCTAAAAGTCTAAGTCGTACGTTACTCAAACCAAGAGCGGTTGTAAGACGTAAGGTTACCACGTGTAATTTCAGCACATTCTTTTCAAAACCGGAAATTCACAGTTATTTAAATTACTGCAAGTGACGGAGAAATCTCAGATGAAGCAACTACCTAAATGACGTGGCTAAGAAGATAAGAAGTAGGAATTCTCGCGCGGGCCAACACCTGAACTGAGTTATAAATCAACCGCTACTTAAATTTTGGCACAAATGCGTGGCACATTACCGTCAATTAACAACAGAACGAATATCAATAATTTGGTGAAATTTCGAACTTAATTTCTCTCTGTGATTAACGCAAGAATAATCATAAAAGCTGTTGACATCATCAAGCACAGAATAACATTCAAACACACTCAACATGCTCGTCGAGAAGCAGCATGCTCAAAAATCAAGCAATTGCTAAGAAACATGGAAATTATTCGCGTCCTTTATATTCGCATTCCATTTACGCGAAAAACAGACTGAAGGCCACTCACGTAATACAACTGAAAATTTTGCTACGAAGTCCGATACATATAATGGGCCTCCTGGCCCCCAGCCACAACGAGCGGCCTTTCCTTCTCTAGTCGCGGCAGCGAGAGTGGGTTTGATTCAAGAAGTGTCTGGATGAGAAGCGGTCAGCGAAATCTGACGTCAGGACCCTGATCAATTTTACAGAACAAAGCGTAATCCATGCTCAGAGACCTTCTTGCTTCAGGAGGATCGACAGAAGATGTTCGTCCCTTTGTACTCGAGCGTATCGTCTGCTAAAGAACTAAGAGCAGCGATGTATGAATATATCAGTTGCCAATATTTTATTTTATGGCAAGTCTAAGAGTAATGATAGTTTATCAATGCACGTTCAGCGACTTCTCAAGCTTGGCGTAATATATTTATATATTTATCACTGAAAATAATAGGCTATGATAGCAGCATCCTCTCGGAATTTTAATATGGCTGCCATAAGTATTGCCAATACATTGTATGTTTCCTTGGGCTCAATTACCTATGGAACGACGTTGGGGCTGTTTACTATTGGAATGTTCTTCCCACGTGTCAACTCAAAGGTAAAACCAGTGTCACACGAAGTCAGTGTTAGTTAAAGAAGTGTCTGTATCTGTAACTGACACACACCTCTCGCCTTCAGACGACGCAGATCTTCTTTTAACCAATGGCTCATGACATTCGAGCTACACGTAATAATGAAAAAATGACTTTTGGTTAAATTTATGTTTTGTATGACGTTAATTTTGACCGAAGTCCAGTTTTTTGTGCGATTTAATGATTCGTACTAGAATTGCGTTTCTGTTTGCAAGGCAATCATATTTATAAGTCATTGATGATATAGGAATAATCTGAGAATGACAGCGGCACAAACGTAAATTTATACCACAAGAAACCTAAATAAAAACTAAAAATATTTTATTGTCGTCCATATCAAATAATAGCATTTGATCTGTTGTACGTGAATCTGTAAGAAGATTTGGTGTAGGTAATGTGTGTGAAAAATAATCCACCTGTCCGTGCTGATGTTCTAATTCGTTCATATAGATTTAAATAATATGTATTTAGGTGTGTGAATCGAAGAATTTTTGACCTATTTCAACTGAGATACTTCAGTTACTTCAAAAACCTATTTTTAAAATGCATCTAAAACCAGGAAGTTCAGTGCTTTCCTATCATAGTTTCTGAAGATTTAACTTAAGGAAGCTGTCCCTGACAAAAGTCACAGCGAACAGTTTCTGGTTCTGGCGGTTATAAGCGTTGTCAAGACGAGAAATAATTTGTAAGAAGGAAACAAAAAGAAAAAATTAAAAATATTATGATGACCGATGATAGGATAAAAGTATTTAATGTAATTGGTATGAAAATAAGTAGGAAGTTTCAAGCTACGTTTTGTTGTAGTCGACTTGTAGTGTACTTTACAGCAAAACCAACTTTCAATATGTGAAATTTCAGATCAGAGGACCAAAGAGCTTCTAGCTAGAATCAGTCAGATATTGATCCAGTGGTCACTATCGATCTTCGAATGTTAAGAGCAGTAGATTCACGAGTAATGTATAGCGAGCACAGTCAAGCTGTTTAGTAGAAAGACATTCATCCTCTTTGTAATTTTAAGTTTTACTGCCACACCTTCAAATCGATGTATTACTTTGAGGTAACAGCTTTATTTATTCTTAGTTTGTGACATAACTTTAGTTGTTGTATTGTCTTTATTGCAGGTGTCGATTTCCTTGGGGTCAATTACCAATGGACCTACGCTGGGACTGTTTACTGTTGGAATGTTCTTCCCACGTGTCAACTCAAGGGTAAGTGAGAGGAGCACCGCCACAGAACAAACCACACTGATGTACGCACCTGCTTTAACTGTGGAGCAAATGACATCTCAATAAGACTAATACAGGCTTGATAAAGCCTTGAAAGCCTTGACTCACTCCGTATTTGGGATGAGTTAAAGTGAAATTACCGCCAAGCTAACCCAGCTGTTTCCCGAGTCATACTACGTGAACCCTATGACAATTTCTTAAATAATACCACAAATGTCTTCCTTTCTCACGCTTGACCTTTCCAATATTGTACTCTGTCTCTCAAGCCCCCGACGTCGATAGGGTGTAAGCTTTAATTTCCTTGTTTTTCAGTAGAAGGCTCAGGATAACAACATCGTCCTTCCTTAATACACGAGAAGTCGTGTAGACACGGTTTTTGAGTATTTCTAAGTTACAATGAAATGTTATTTTCATCTCATTAGTTGTGTTTTACTAGTTTGAAGTCGCCAGAGGCAAACTGAAGTCGACTCCATTAGTGAGCGATTATTCGATGTGGTTGAACAGTAGGCCATGACCATGAAGAAAAAAGCTCGCCAGTATACTGAAATAATTTAGAGAAAACACAGAAAACATAACTGAGGATGGACACGTGACAATTTGAATGTATTTCCTCCCAAAAACGTGTGTAATGTCTTTCGCACTGTACCATCTTACTCGATTCATGGTATCATACTTCTATTGTGCCTATTTCCTAGATTCATCTTTCTTGTTTCTAGCGTACCAACGTATTCACATTTTTTGATTACTGAATTTTATTACGTTCTCTGGGTGTTATGACATAGCAAACATAAACAGAAACATAATATAAAGGACACTATAAATTACCAAGTGCATATATTATATATTATTATTCTCGTTAATGACCTAAGCACTTGAACAGAATTGCAGGAAGAATTCGAAGTTTCAGCCAGCAGCATTATAGATCGTCTGAAATCTGCATACCGTCGGTCAGTGTACCGTAGTCTATGAAAAATGCCTAGGATAGTATGATGACCTCCATATTCTGTATGAATCCGACCATCTAAGCCATTTTCTGACTACACCTGAGATTGGTAAATGACACTCTTTAAATCGTACCAGAGAACAAGCGGCCTGCTTAAGGAATGCCCAGTTGACATAGGTGCCTGTACTTTTGATGTGTTCAGTAGTTGGCATACTATTACTGCCTGAATCTTGTGCATAGTTAACTGGAAGTCATTGTATAGTTAATGAACTGCACCATTTTGTATGTTTGTTCTGTCGTATAAGAACCGTCTGGTAAAATTTGTGACTCTGTAAATCTCAGTTTTCCCTTTTATCTGCACAATGCCTTTAATTTTGTATTATCTAATCTGACTGCAATAGGAGGTGTTAATGAAAGAAAGGCAGCAGATGATCGAGTAAGTACAAAGACGAGGGCTAGTAGAAATCCTTGGGTAACAGAAGAGATATAGAATTTAATTGATGAAAGGAGAAAATATAAAAATGTAGTAAATGAAGTTAGCAAAAAGGAATACAAACGTCTCAAAAATCAGATAGGCAGGAAGTGAAAAATGGCTAAACAGGGGTGGCTAGAAGATAAATGTAAGCATGTAGAGGCATTATTACCGGGCATAAGATTGATACTGCCTACAGGGAAATCAAAGAGACCTTTGGAAAAAAGAGAACTACTTATGAATATCAACAGCTCAGATGCAAAACCAGTTCTAAGCAAAGAATGGAAAGCAGAAAGGTGGAAGGAGGATATAGAGAGACTATACGAGGGCGATGTATTTGCAGGCAATATTGTGGAGATGGAAGAGGAAGTAGATGAAGATGAAATGGGAGATATGATATTACGTGAGAAGTTTGACAGAGCATTGAAAGACCTGAGTCGAAACAAGGCCCCGGGAGTAGACAAAATTCCATTAGAACTACTGATAGCCTTGGGAGAGCCAGCCAGCCAGCCAGACTTCGAGAAGAATATAATAATTCCAGTTCCAAAGAAAGCAGATGTTGACAGGTGTGAAAGTTACCGAAATATCAGTTTAATAAGTCACGGTTGCAAAATACTAACACAAATTCTTTACAGACGAATGAAAAACTAGTAGAAGCCGACCTGGGGAAGATCAGTTCGGATTCCGTAGAAATGTTGGAACACGTGACGCAAAACTGACCTTACGACTTATTTTAGAAGATAGATTAAGGAAAGGCAAACCTACGTTTCTGGCACTTGTAGACTTAGAGAAATCTTTTGACAATGTTGACTGGGATATTCTTTAGAATTCTGAAGGCGTCATGAGTCAAATACAGGGAACGGAAGGCTATTTACCATTTGTGCAGAAATCAGATGGCTGTTATGAGTCGAGGGGCACGAAAGTGAAGCAGTGGTTGGGAAGGGAGTGAGGCAGGGTTGTAGCCTATCCCGATGTTATTCAATCTGTATATTGAGCAAGCAGTAAAGGCAGCAAAAGAAAAATTTGCAGTAGGAATTAAAATCCACGGAGAACAAAAAAAAAAAAAAAAAAAAAAATGTGAGGTTTGCCGATGACATTATAATTCTGTCAGACACATCAAAGGGTCTGGAACAGCAGTTGAACGGAGTGGACTGTATCCTGAAAGGAGGATATAAGATGATTATAAACAAAAGCAAAACGAGGATAATGGAATGTAGTCGAATTAAATCAGATAATGCTGAGGGAATTAAATTGGGAAATAAGACACTTAAAGTAGTAAATGAGTTTTGCTATTTGGGGAGCAAAATAACTGGTGATGGTCGAAGTAGAGAAGATATAAAATGTAGAATGGCAATGGCAAGGAAAGCGTTTCTGCAGAAGAGAAGTTTTTTAACATTGAGAATAAATTTAAGTGTCAGGAAGTCTTTTCCAGAAGTATTAGTATGGACTGTAGTCGTGTATGGAAGTAAAACATGGACGATAAACAGTTTAGACAAGAAGAGAATAGAAGCTTTAGAAATGTGGTGCTACAGAAGAATGCTGAAGATTAGATGGGTAGATGAGGAGGTACTGAATAGAATTGGAGAGAAGTGGAATTTGTGCCGCAACTTGACTAGAAAAAAGGGATCGGTTGGTAGGACATGTTCTGAGTCACCTATTTAGTATTGGAGGGCAGCGTGGAGGGTAAAATCGTAGAGGGAGACCAAGAGATGAATACACTAAGCAGATTCAGACGGATGTCAGTTGTAATAGGTACTTGGAGATGAAGAAACCTGCACAGGATAGAGTAGCATGGAGAGCTGCATCAAACCAGTCTCTGGACTGAAGACCATAACAACAATAATAACAACAACAACAACAACAATAAAAGAGTCCGTACCACGTAATATTTATACTTCAGCAGTGACCTCCGCAGTCTTTATATTAATAATGTGACATGATCAGCCTTCTACAGCTGAAAAGTTTCCGGAGCATGGCAATAAAGTGTGCAGTTTTACCTGAAAGATCTCGGCGAGACCTGATTGAGCGCGTCGCTCCTTGCTTGGTGTCGTTTTGTGGGAAAATGATTAGAAAAAGAAGACGTCCTCAGTTATTCTTTCTGATTTGTAAATTAATATTTTTTTCCAGTTTGTCTGTCGACACCAACTGTTAATATATAAACCTAGTACCATTTGCACCACTTTTGTTATTGGTCAGACAATTTGTCCTATACAATTGTTTCATTATTTCACTGTCAGTATTTGCATTGTTCTTGCTCCCTCGATATTCTAGCTTAAGCGTTAATTCTGTCAGTGTTTTCGTGCACACTCCCGTGTCCTCCATAGTCAGTCCCTTCACTGCTACCGTCTGACTTACAATGAACTGGCGTCATTTCCCTCCCGTGCGTCCACCTATGTCTCGCTGCCTAATTACGTGAACAGCAAGCAGAGGCGGACAGCGAGAAAGCAACAAATCATGAACCCTTCGCGTGTTAGTCAGAAACGTGTAATATTAATCTGGACAATTTCCTTTCTGTACGCTACTCATATAATCAAATAACTACATGAAAGTGGCACTGACTTTAAAGGTAAATTTAGATACTTGTAAAGGATGTTAATCGTCTGTGCATTAATAAAAATGTGAGGTGTCATTTGAGGTGTCAAGGATTTGGTCAGTTTACAGCATAATTGGATGATGTGTCTCAAAAGTTCTTATTCAGCCTATTGACTTGGTGCTGTCCTACATCTTTCCCTATATTGTTCTAAAATTTTAACCACTGTGTAGCTACTACAACCAATATCTTCTATAGCCTATTTCGCAAATTCTAGCCCTTACCTGCTCCTCCTATTCTCCTCTTCTACCGATTCTTCTAGAATGATGCTGTTACAGATGTCTCACGAACCTGCTCTTTCTTCTGATAAGGGTATTTCTTAATCTTGATTCAGTTATTCGTTTTTGTTGTTATTCATTTTGTAGATTCCCTTAATTTTTCATATTCTTCAACAGCACCATATTTTTAATGCTTACAGTTTCTTCTCCTGCGGATTTGCGATGGTCCGTGCAGGCTGTACTCCAGATATAGACATAAAACACCTCCATCCTCATTTCCATATAAATGTCTGATACCAGTGGGAGCCTTTTACTGAAGAAAGTTTTTTCATCTGTCGCGATTCAGTTCTTACTAGCTTAGACTACCCCATTTAATCTTGCTTCCTATACTGCCTGATGAAAAGAGTGAAGAAGATGAGGAAATGAAATGGAACTTCACTGGTTGAGAGGGCATATAACGTTGTTTCAGTGATCGTAAAATCGAATGCGATTTACAAAGAACGTGGCAGAATCAATCCCCTTATCACTATGACGTTCCACCATTCTGGCCTGTCTGCAAGTACTGATATAGTTGGGAAGGGTTTCTCTCCTGCGGCAAGCTGTCCCACAATTTTTGTAGCCAGTCCTCGATATTCTGTATTCCTGCAAAGGGGTGGCGTTGATGGCTGAGCGGCTTCCACACTTGTTTTGGGAAGGATAGTTGGGGTTTCTTGCTGGTCACTGGAGTAGCTGAACATCACGTACACAGTTCATAGAGTCATTTACTATGTATAGTCAAGTATTGGGCTGTTCAAAAACCACATCATGATACCTTCACATGAGAGGTAACACATGACGATGCAGGTTGTCTATGAAACATCGATGCGTCGCCAGAGTTCCCTCAATATCAGTCGTATTCTGAAATCATACCCATTGGCTCCGCACACCATAACGCCAGCATTAATACAGCTATGCCTCTCTCTAACATTAGAATCATGAGACCTCTCCCCAGGTCTCCGCCATATTAGCCGACAATGGGCATTTAGAATGTGCAAAACCGCAGTTCATCACTGAATTCCTTAGCAGTCCACGCTTTCCCGTCACGGCACCACACCAAACACAGCTATGTATGGGATGATATTACCCTGGTCAATCTGCTGCTAATCTCCAGTTAATAGTGTCGGAAAAGAGAATATTTTAGGGAGACCATTACCTGTTCTCGGATGGCAGCCACAAATGTGATGCTGATACGATGTGCTAAATGCACTATATGACGATCCTTCCTTGTTGTAGTCAGACGTATTCGATCGCAATATTGACGACAGGTATACCTGCCCCGGGGTTGCCATGTAATCTAACATCTGGCCACTGCCACACACGAATTCCCCACTGTTTTGGATATTGTACGATTTGACCGATCAGCCAAATGAATACCCACAGTGTCGTCCGCTCCAAATTCTGTCAAGTGCATCTCTGCGTCCCTCACAGTAATCACTCGACAGCTGGCGCTTTTCACGCTCTTTACGCCAGGCTCGGTAACAATACTAAACACGACTAACACTAAAGCATTCCGGTAGCCATTCTAGCTGTCAAACACATTCGCAACTCTAATAACTTACATAGCCGCCAGTGGTGTGTGCAACCACCAGCAAGTTACACTGACGTCTGCCCCTGTTCTCCAGGTGCTTCCCTCTTTTCTTCAGGCAGTGAAACTTTGATGAGTTCCCCGTTTCAGCCATCCTGTGTAACTGTACTTACAATGTAAGATACTTTTTTTCACTTGTGCCAATATGAGTCGTTCCCAGATTTGAGCGGTGGAGCGGTTCTAGGCGCTACAGTCTGGAAACGCGCGACCGCTACGGTAGCAAGTTCGAATCCTGCCTCGGGCATGGATGTTTGTGATGTCCTTGGGTTAAATAGGTTTAAGTAGCTCTAAGTTCTAGGGGGCTGATGACCTCAGAAGTTAAGTCCCATCGTGCACAGAGCCGTTTTTTAACCATATTTGATGTCAATCACGTTGTTACTCTCCTTTCGACTATTTTTCATCGCCTTCGTCTTAGCTTTGTTCATCCTCAAGTCATGTTCTGTGCTAACGATTATGTCCATTCCATTCTCTTGTTCATTTTAGAACATCACGTTTTCACAATGCAAGTTGGAAGAATTTGCCTTCCAAACATATCAACACTGAACAGATAACGGGCCTTAGTTAATCATGGAGGACAATTGTGAACACGTTTGATTTTCTGATAGTCGAAACCATTGTGTACACCGGTGACTGTTTAACTTGCTGAAAAAGTTGTCATTTATCTTGCATTAATAGCCTGCTTCGAACAGTAAACCATTTTCATATGACACTACTTTATACAGCGTCAAAAAAAAATAATGAAATATTTTAAAGAGATTTTTTCGGCCTCTTCAATCTTCTGTACCAGTCTCTTCACATCCAAGTAGGACTTACACCCAATGACGGGGATATTCGATGAATATATTCCAGTTTCTCTCTTTCCCTACAGATTTTACTCTTTACAGCTTCGTCCAGTATCAAAGAAGTTTTTTCTGATCTCTTAATACACACTCTCTCCACCTGCCCAGTTTTAACGTCAATGTTTTCCACATATTTCTCTCCTCGCCGAGACTGTGGAAAACCTCTTCTACCTAACTTACGACAGCCCTCTGCAGCACCTCATCTCAAACGCTTAGATTCCCTTGTTTTACGGTTTCGACACTGTCCATGACACTTTCGTACAGTTCTGTGTTCCAAACATAATAACTCAGAAACTTCTTCCTCAAATCAGTGTCAATGTTTGATACTAGTGGATGTTTTTATAGAATTCACCCTTTATCAGAGCTAGTCTGCACGTCTGCTTCATTTTCATGTGTCAAATCCCTCCCAAGATAGAAGAATTCCTTCGCTTCCCCTACTTCTGACCCCCAGCTGATGTTAATTTTATCACTAATCTCATTCCTGCTACTGCACATTACTTTCGTCTTTTTTTAATTACTGTCAATACTTGTTCCACGCTCATCTGACTGTTCTTTCTATTCCAGAGGTCTTGTAATTTTTCTTCACTGTCACTGAGGATAATAATTCCATCAGCGAATCTTATCACTGCTATCAGTACATTCTGAAGTGCAATACCACTCGTGAATCTTTGTTTCTTTTTATTTCCGGTATTGTTTCTTCGATCTACACACTGAATAGTAAGAGAGAAAGACATTATTCCTGTCTCGCATCCTTCCTAACCCAAGCACTTCGTCCTTGATCTACCATTCCTATTTCTCCTTTTTGATTCTTGTATACATATTGTGTTATTTCACTATAAAATTCGAGTCACAAATGGTTTTGTAACTACTTACATGTATATCAATGACGATTAGCGAAGCCTGCCAGTTGAGTTCATTATTCTGATCTGAAAACAAGTAGAGGGCTGATGATGCAAAGAGAGGAATGGAAAATACTTTGCACTGTGTTCTGTCCCACGTCCCACAACACATCCTCCGGGTGTTGTAAATCCTGGTAACATACAAACTTAACTTACAAACTGGAGTAAGCGCCATATTTGGCTTATGCTTCGGACCCTGCCTATAACAACTTATATCCTTGACAAAATAACTTTGTAACTTCTTAACCGTTTAAGCCCTAGTGGTTTCTGACTGAGACCACCATTTTGGTAATACTTTTGTAGTGCTGGTGCATTTCGTATGGAACTACCAATGCAATTGCAAGACAGAGGCTTCTAATGGTACACTGAAGTACTTCTACGAATTTAGTGCATTATATCAGTCACTTATAGCCAATGGCTCTGAGCACTATGGGACTTAACATCTGAGGTCATCAGTCCCCTAGAACTTAGAACTACTTAAACCTAACCAACCTAAAGACATCACACACATACATGCCCGAGGCAGGATTCGAACCTGCGATCGTAGCAGTCGGGCGGTTCCGGACTGAAGCGCCTTGAACCGCTAGGGCACCGCAGCCGACGTCACTTACGGCGTTCAAAGCAACAGTGACAGCAACTGTGTTACGGGATTGCAGGAGACTCTGATATATGACTTTGTTGAGGAGATCACTAACAGTAAAAGCAACTATATCTAAGTTTTTATAACATAAATTTGAGTCTGTACTACGTCTTTTATCAGTATTATCTAAATGAAACCACTGGGTCAGTATGTTGTTATGATAAAAAATTTTGTCAAATTTTAGGCCCAGTTTTGCTTGTTATTCATGACTACAATTTGTTTTAGGCGTTATGAGTTTATGGAAGTTTTGAGATGTGGAATTTTGTCTAGGGAAAATGCGAATTTCTTTTCGAATATACCATATGAAATGTTGAATGGTTGAAAACAGCATTTCCCAGTGGTTCCATAGTGAAACCATCTCCTTAAAACAACTGATTGCTTACTTTTTGTCAATTTCATCTTACATTCGATGCTTACTATGAAAACAAGCATTAGCTTTGTGAAAAATGTCACTTTTATATTTCAAAGTACAACCGCCTCCTTAAAAATTGATAGTTTACTTTCTGCCAATTTCTTCTTGTATTCGTTGCTCATATGATGATGAAGTCGAATTATGTGAAATTTTAATTTCTTTTTTTTTTCATTTTGTTGAGACTCAAAGAGTTAATGGGATGGTTATCGTGCTTGCTTTACGCAACCCTTAATGAACATTGCTGTGGCTAAGTATCTTGATCATAGGTAAAGTAACATCAACGTAGCTAAATGCTTCACACATCCAAAATGCACGATACAAACAGATGAAGAAGAATGATCTCCTTGCCACCAGACATTGTCTCAGCATCTGCCTCCTCTACAGTGTTGGGATGCTTTACTTGTGCCTGATGGTTTGTTTGCGCATGCGCAGGGTATGCTGGTGGGCGGGCTGACCAGCGTGGTCCTGATGGCGTGGTTGTCTCTGGGCGCCCAGACCTACCAGGCCAGGGGGGACATCCGCTTCGCCACCAAGCCATTCTCCACTGACGGGTGCCTCTACGAGTTTGACCGCGCAAACAACGGCTCTGTGGCTGTCACAGTTGACTACCACAACAGGTAAAACTAAAGTATACCTACTGCCTGCATGTCATCTATGGGATACATAGTGAAAGAATATATTCTGAGTTAAAACACAGTGAGCTATCTCGAACAGAACGACCTCCATGACAACCAGCAAGGATTTCTAAAATATGGATCATACGTGAACTCGCACTTGACATTCTGAAAGTCAAATGATCACGGTACTCGGGTATGTGCAGTATTTCTCAATTTCTGAAAAGCATTTGATTTAGTGCCACAGCTACGCTTATTATTAAAATTGCGATCATATGGAGTATGAAACGAAATATGTGACTGGATTGCTGAGTTCGTGGGTGGGAGGCTGCAGCATTGGACTGAGAATTATCGTCAGATGTCGAAATAACTTCGGGTGTACGCCAAGGAACTATGCTGGGTCCATCGCTGTTCACGATGTCTATTAATCATCTTGCGGACAATATTAAAAGTAACCCCAGACTTTTCGTAGATGATACACTTATCTGCAACGATGTACAATATGAACGAAGCTCAGCGAATGTTAAGCGAGTTCTTAATAAGATTTCAAAGTGGTGCGATGACAGGCAACATTCTTTAAATGTTGAAAAATGTAAAACTGTGCATGTCACAAAACGAAAAATCATAGTATCCTATGTTTACGAATGTTTACAATGTTAGTGAGCCACAGTAATCTGTAAACTCATACAAATGCTTGGGTGTGAAGTGAAAACGATTAGATAGATTCAGTCATGATCAAAGCAGGCAACAGACTTCAGTTTATACTTGGGAAACGTAATCAATCTATAAAGGAGATTGCTCAAAAATCACTCGTGAGACGCATCGTAGAATATTGCTCATGTTTGTGAGACCTGTACCAAACAGGACTAACAGGGAATACCGAACTTATACAGAGAAGGGCAGCATGAATGGTCACAGATTTGATTAATCCGTGAGAGAGTGTCACAGAGATACTGAAGAAACTGAACTGGTAGACTCTTGAAGATAAATGGAAACTATCTTGAGAAACTCTACTAACTGAATTTCAAGAACCGATTTTAAATGGTGACCTTAGGAAAATACTCCCAACATATCATTTCCGTAAGGATAGTAATGATAAGATTTGATCAATTACCGCGTGAACAGAGGCATTTAGAGAATCATTTTTCCCGTGCTCCATACGTGTGTGGAACGGGAAAAAGCTCTTATAATTAGTACGGTGGGGATGTACCTTCTGCCTTGTACTTCACAGAGTTCTCAGAGTATATCAACGTAAAAATTGAAAATGTAGACCTGTTTGAAGTTTCCTATGATGCTACATCTGTCGCAAACAGTAAGTACACACCTACTAACATCTGTGTTCAAACAGTGCGATGCAGAATTTTTCCAGGTAGACTCCTTTCTATCTCTAGTGTGGCTTCGTTTGGTACATTTTCCAGAACTGGTTTCGTTTGTGTCTCTGTCCCGTCCTCCAATGTATCACAGCTTCTCTCCATTCCATATTTTATAAATTTTTCACTCCACATTTTAGTTACTTTATCTCTAACAGCAGTAATTGCCTCAAAAAATATTTTTATTTTCTACTGAAACGCTAGGATACATCACACAGCTGTTCATACAACTAACTTCCACTCAGCTATCAACTCCATGTTACTGTTAGGAAAATGCCTCATCACGAGGGCACCAAGTGTCATACCTACCCTCCAACCCCTTTTTACAAAAATGTTCTTGGCTGATAACAATATTAGTTAGAGTTAAAGAAATAAATAAATAGCCGTCAGTAAATGGACACCTGAATATTACTCTTTATGAGACCCTGGATCTATACTTGGAATTCGCTCAAAATACATGAAAAATTTGTAATTATATGAATTTAGAACCACTTTATGAACACAAATACCAATGGTAGTAATGGATCATATGTAGCCTAATTTCTGTTGAAATTGTAGGATTTGGTAGCATTCCTAAGGTGCACACAGATCAATTAAGAGTCAAAGGAAACGGTATGTTAGTAGCAAACATTGGAAAAACCAGTACAGCATGCACCTTTTACAACGATAGCTTCAAGTGTTGTTATATGATAAGCAAATGTTTAAGTACCACTCTTTTTCACTGGGTTGTATCATTTACAATTCGGATGGTTAGCAGACTTCTAACACAGTTATTAAACCTGACGACATAATCCACAAGTATCCCAAACTATCTACACATACATAAAGGTATCAGCGTACGACGCAAATAAGGGACGAAACAAGAAAAGACTTTCTTCTTCACAATTTGTTCATCTGCATACTAAATTGCTCATTATTTACACTTAGTGTAGAAACACAACTTTATAAGAATCTGTAAAACGGGGTTTTTTAGTGTAAATGTCAATGAATAGCACTGTCCCTGAACTTGAAGTCGCGTGAGATTTTACCCGTGCCCTTTATGTAGTGACAGATTTTGCAACACACAACTACTCAGAACAATTACTGGACGAGTCTTAATAACAGCAACAATCTTTATCTTAAATATCCTCGTTTTTGCCACGGCTCTTCACTCGCACACTCTTCACGCTGTGACTAGATGTGAGTATCACAGTACTTGTAACTGTAGAGAAACGCATTCCACTTCTTGTCTTTCGTTATCTCACCAAAACTGACCTTCCTTTAATTATGTTTAAATTACAACCATTTAACTTATGCAGATAAGCTGATGATAACTTCAGCTAGTATCTGAAAGATAAACCGTAGAAGTACGACCCTCAGTACGAATGTTTACTGCTTGTGCAGTTGACCAACACTAGGGGGAAAAATAAAAAACTTTCGTGTATGTGAAGTGCAGTAAGAGAAAGCGAATCCTTTGTGAAACACTGTATACAGTTCGTATTGCCTTCTTTTTATGAATTACTATATCACACATATCGTTGCATCTCCAAAATTGCAAGTGATTTTTAACCACTAATTCCATGGACTGTGGTTACGTTGATAGGTTTGTTTGGTCAGATTCTTCTTTTACCAAATTATGCCCATCTGTTTCCAGCCAAAACAGTGACTTCAAATACCCATTTATCCATTTATTGAACACTCATTATAACCGGAAAAATCCATTTTACACTCCAATTTACGGTAAGACTCCGTCTTTCTGCATCACCCACATGCCATGGAATCTGAGTGTTCTTAGTCATACGTGATAACGACACACACTAGTAACATTTTGCACTGGACACTTTTCGATATCCATTCATATAATAAGAAAATGCTTTAAAAGACGTTCTCTCTGTCAATCCATAAATACTTTACAAAATAAAATTACAATTTTAAAATTGGTACAACGATATTTACAATGTACTTCCACAAAATATGAGACAGTTAATTTTTCATACAGTTACGTAGATGTCATCTCTGGATGACATTAAATTAATACACTGGTAACGACTATCGGCTACGCCCTGGCACCTACTAGTGTCACTTAGACTGTGGTCACAGTGGCATCGACTTCTGTGGCTTCCGACGAAGACCGACAACGGCCTAGCGTTTCAAATCTGTATTCCAGATCATGCGCTGTCAGAATACAGCCGATATCAACGTCCGAACGTATAAATTTCGCACGACAGTGAAACTCAGATCAGTTTGGTTTTTTCTTTTTCTTTTTTTGGGCTAGAATTGGCCGACGATCTCATAAACGAAATATGAACTATGAGAAACTGATGAGATAAGTTCAAGAAAAAACCTATTAATGAAATCCTGAGGATGAAAAACATCATAATCAGAGCATACCTCGGAATTATGGACTGAAATCACAGCTTTATTGGTAACTACAATTCGGAAAAATTCGAAATTATATGGTCAACAAATAGTTCGTTGAAGTCAGGCGGATGACGTGTCTTACGCTAAATGTTACTGTAGTAGATATCTTTGGATTGTGACATGTGGGCGATAGCTCTCTACAAATTATTCTTACTGGTGACTGGCGGTTTTGTGAGGTGGCTTGAAAATGTGGTATGTTTTTCCACTTTTCAGTTCTTCAGGTGTTCAGAAAATCTCATTCTAAAATTTATGTTTGTCCTTCAACGTACCCTGAATGAAAGCCATTTAAGGTTAATTGACTTTTGTCTGTTTTGCTGGATTTGTATGAAGTTGTGAAGAGAGATTGTAATCTTGCTTTTCAGCGTCATCACGAATCGTCTTAAGTGTGTACAAGGTGACCCAAACGTCTATTAACACTTGAAAATTCAATTCTTCACGGAACAATGAAGTAAAGAATTAAAAATTATCACACATGCTTGCCATGACATGGTTTCTTAGTGAAACCAAAAAAGTGTACAAAATGACTATTGATGGCGATTCATAGGAGAAAAAAGCAATAATTAGCGTAACTATTGGTTTTTAGCAAAGACTATGTTCTTAATAGCACGTTGTCAATATGTCATCTGTAACTGAACAAAAACTCCCGTTGCACAGGGACAATGTCGGGAACAGAATTTCAATACGTATGGTGAGAAATTGCCGTCTGATGTTGTCTTTTAGCATCCCTAAAAAGATTAGACAGTCGTGGTGAACTTGCGATTTCAGCTAACACCACAACTAATAATCATACAGATTGACAGTGGTCTGAAGTGATTAGCCTTATGATGTAAGCAGTGTAATAACGACGCAACACCAAAATATCAGAAGTGCAAGACCCGTCTTACGACATGGAAAGTGGCGCGACAGTGAACTTCAGATACGAGAGATAAATCCGTACTGTTGCTTTTCGAAATACGAGTACGAGTTCATAATATTGTTCATCTATACACTACTGGCCATTAAAATTGCTACACCCCGAAGATGACGTGCTACAGACGATAAAAGTGACCGACAGGAAGAAGATGCTGTGATATGCAAATGGTTAGCTTTTCAGAGCTTTCACATAAGGCTGGCGCCGGTGGCGACACCTACAACGTGCTGACATAAGGAAAGCTTCTAACCGATTTCTCATACACAAACAGCAGTTGACCGGCGTTGCCTGGTGAAACGTTGTTGTGATGCCTCGTGTAGGGAGGATAAATGCGTACCATCACGTTTCAGATTTTGATAAAGGTCGGATTCTAGCCTATCGCGATTGCGGTTTATCGTATCGCGACATTGCTGCTCGCGTTGATCGAGATCCAATGACTGTTAGCAGAATATGGAATCGGTGGGTTCAGGATGGTAATACGGAACTCCTTGCTGGATCCCAACGGCCTCGTATCACTACCAGTCGAGATGACAGGCATCTTATCCGCATGGCTATAACGGATCGTGCAGCCACGTCCCGATCCCTCAGTCAACAGATGGAGACGTTTGCAAGATAACAACCATCTGCACGAACAGTTCGACGACGTTTGCAGCAGCATGGACTATCAGCTCGGAGCCCATGGCTGCGGGTACCCTTGACGCTGCATCACAGACAGGAGAGCCTGCGATGGTGTTCTCAACGACGAACCTGGGTGCACGAATGACGAAACGTAATTTTTTTGGATGAATCCAGGGTCTGTTTATAGCAACACGATGGTCCCATCCGTATTTGGAGACATCGCGGTGAACGTACATTGGAAGCGTGTATTCGTCATCGCCATAGTGGCGTATCACCCGGCGTGATGGTATGGGGTACCATTGGTTACACGTCTCGGTCACCTCTTGTTCGCATTGACGGCACTTTGAACAGTGGACGTTACATTTCAAATGTGTTACGACCCGTGGCTCTATCCTTCATTCGATCCCTGAGAAACCCTACGTTTCAGCAGGATAATGCACGACCGGATGTTGCAGGTCCTGTACGGACCTTTCCGGATACAGAAAATGTTCGACTGCTGCCCTGGCTAGCACATTTTCCAGATCTCTCACCAATTGAAAACGTCTGGTCGATGGTGGCCGAGGAACTGGCTCGTCACAATACGCCAGTCACTACTCTTGATGAACTGTGGTATCGTGTTGAAGCTGCATGGGCAGCTGTACCTGTACACACCATCCAAGCTCTGTTTGACTCAATGTCCAGGCGTATCAAGGCCGTTATTACGGCCAGAGGTGGTTGTTCTGGGTACTGATATCTCAGGATCTATGCACCCAAATTGTGTGAAAATGCCATCACATGTCAGTTCTAGTATAATATATTTGTCCAATGAATACCCGTTTATCATGTGCATTTCTTCTTGGTGTAGCAATTTTAATGGCCAATAGTGCATATAGGTGATTCTGGTACTCTGATGGTAAAGTGTATTTGACTGTAAAACCAAATATTGCAATTTCGACCGTGTGACTGTTATCAACTAGAAATTCTGTTCCGTATTCCTTGAATTGCAACGTACATGTGTTGCTCGCGTTCTGGTTAAGTACGGACTGTGGAAAAACCGGGAGAGAATCGCAGCACTTAAGATGTGGTGCTACTGAAGAATGTTGAAGATTAGGTGGACAAATATGGTAAGAAGTGAGGAAGATCCCTGCAGAATTGGCGACGAAAGAAATACATGGAAGACAAGGAAGAAGGAACAGGATGGTATACATTTGCTACGACACCACAGAATAACTTCCATGGTACTAGAGGAAGCTGTAGAGAGTAGAAACTGTAGATGAAGATATAGATTGGAACACAGCCAGCAAATAATTGAGGATGAATGTTGCAAGTGCTACTCTGAGGTGAAGAGGTTGGCACATGAGAGGAATTCGTGCCGGGCTGCGTCAATCCAGTCACAAGACTGATGAATCAAAAAAAGAAAAAAAAAAACTTACAACTGTCTTCAAAGTGATATGTTAAATAAATTCGAAGTTGCGAATGAGGACAACCATCAACTGTAGAATGGAATGATAACAATGAAAATGTGCAGGACTGGGACTCGAACCCGGATTTTCCGCTTATCACGAACCGTCGTTTTACACTCTGACTTCCCGTACACAACTTATGGCCACCTCCAAACTTCCATGTGTCGTCAACCACAAGTCTACGAGCAGTACTCGTATATTCCCGTAGAGGTCAGACGTTGTATGAAAGTCGCTTGCCTAGTATCGGCAGATATACACAAACCTGTCAAAACCTGCTAACACGGAGTTCTCCATTAAATGAGAGAAAGTACTGATAATGGATGCAATAAAAATAACGCAGAATTTGAGCAACATACTTACAATGCATTTAAGTCGAACAGTTCAAACTCAGATTTTTAAGCAATAACAGATACACGTAAGTCTGCAGAACACCATGCAACGAAACCAGCTTCTGTTTTATAAGAAACAAAAACGAATTTTGAATCATTTACCCCCACCCAACATTACGTATATGAGAATAACGCAATCAGAATACGAGTAACATATTTACAACGCAATTCAGAAAGTGAAATACATACGGGGAGTCGTAATGAGATG
Source organism: Schistocerca americana (assembly GCF_021461395.2). Classification (NCBI taxonomy): domain Eukaryota; kingdom Metazoa; phylum Arthropoda; class Insecta; order Orthoptera; family Acrididae; genus Schistocerca; species Schistocerca americana. The sequence continues at coordinate 320,341,318 of NC_060124.1, forward strand.
TACACAGTGATGAAACCAACTTCTGTTAACTATGAAACGAAAACCAACAGGGAAGATTACAAATCAGCCAATAAGAAAGCGAGATGATGGTTTTATTAACTCACAACGCTGTAAGTGTCGTGGTAGCGAACCAAAGGCGTGTTACCAGAAGTCCCTATATAAGTTTCACCACGATGGCAGTAAACTTCTTACGCCGTTTCGTGGCAGGCGGTGAGGTCTGAGTCAGCGATGATCTTGGACTATCGACCTATCTGTTTGACGGGAGAATTCTAACAGTATGCTCTTAAACTGGCCTACCTAGCCATTTTTGGGAGACCAAATTAGGTGCAACTATCGCATACTCAGTTTAACAGGTCATGCATCCAAGTTGCTGACAAGAATAATATACAGAATAATTCAAAAGAAAATTGAGGACCCTTTAGATGACTATCAGTTTGGCTTAGGGAAGGCAAAGGCACCAGTTCAGTCCTAGATACTGATAATGGAAGCAAAACTGAAGAAAAATCAAGACACATTAATGGGATTTGCCGATCTAAAGAAAGCGTTCGACAATGTAAAACGGTACAACCAGTTCGAAATTCTGAGAAAAATAGTGGTAATTTATAGAGAAAGATGGGTAACGTATAATATGTACAAGGACTAAAAGGGAGCAATGAGGGCGCAAGATCAAGAACGAAGTGCTCGGATTAAAAAGAATATAAGACAGTGGGGTTGTCTGTTGCCCCTACTGTTCATTTCATACATCAAAGAAGCAATGAACTAAATAAAAGAAATGTTCAAAAGAGTGATTAAAATTTAAGGTGAAAGGATACCGATGATAGGATTAGCTGATGACATTGCCATTCTCAGTGAAAGTAAAGAAAAATTACAGGATCCATTGAATGGAATGAACAGTCTACTAAGTGCAGAATATGGATGGGGAATACATCGAAGAAAGTTGAAAGTAATGAGAAGTATCAGAATTGGGGATGACGATGTAGACGGATTCTGTTACCTACGCAGCAAAATAACCCATGATGTACGAAGCAAGGAGAACATAAAAAGCAGATTATCACTAGCAAATAGGGCGTCCCTCGCCGAGAAAAGTTTACGCGTGTCAAACATAGGCCTTAATTTGAGGAAGAACTTTCTGATAATGTAAGTTTTAGTCCAAGTAATTTTCAACATCCCTCTACAGCAACACATCTCTTCTGTTCCGATTTTCCGACAGTCCATGATTCACTACCGTACCATAATGTGCTGAAAACGTACATTGTCAGAAATTTCTTCCTCAGATTAAGCCCAATGTTTGGTACTAGCACACTTCTCTCGACCAGGAATGCCCTTTTTGCCAGTGCTACTCCGCTTTCTATGTCCTGCTTGCTTCATCCGTCACGTATAATTTTGCTTCCAAGTTACCAGAATTCCTCAAATTCATGTACTTAGTGGTTATCAGTTTTGATGTTAAGCCTACCAATAATCTCATTTCTACTACCCTTCAATACTATCGTCTTTCTTCGGTTCATTCTCAAGCCACATTCTATACTCATAAGGCTGTTCATTCCATTCATCAGATGCTGTAATTCTTTTTCGCTTCCACTAAAGATAGGAATGGTGTCAGTGAATAGTATTATTGATACCCTTCCATCCTGAACTTTAAACACAGTGCTCAATCTTTCTTTTATGTCGGTCGTAGTTATCTTGATGTGTAGACTGAACAGTATGGGCGAAAGGCAGAATCCCTGTCTTACACACATTTTAATCCAAGCATTTCGTTTTTTATCTTTCATTCTTACTTTTTCGTCTTAGTTTTGTAGATATTGTACACGGTCTCAAAAGCCTCAGTATGGTCCCCAAGGATAAATGCACACTTGCATTGATCTACTTTGCCTCCCAGATCAAGTAGGGAACGCCACGAAAACATTCACCAGACCATAACGCTCCCTCCTCTGTCGTGGACCCTCCCGACGATTGTTGCAAGGCGTTTGGTTTCAGATGTCTCACGATGTACACGCCAATGGCCATTTGTCAGACGGAGCATAATGCATCTGAAACAGCCACTCTGCGTGCGTTCATTTGCAGTCCGATTCTAGCCTTTGTCGCCGATAACCAGCAGTCAGCACGGGTGGATGAATCAGGCACCTGTTGCGGAGGACCATACGCAGCAACGTTCGCTGAACGGTCGTTGAGGAGACGCTGTTGTTAGCCACTTGGATCAGTTGCTCAATAGTTGCACGTCTAGTCACTCGCATACATCCCCGGAGCGGTGGTTCACCCTGTCATGAGTGGCCCCTGGTACACCTACCTGCCTCGGCGCCGGTTTCGAATGGTACCATTTCGGCAATGCTTCCACCCTTTGCCGAAAGCCAGTGCTCATGCCCCTTTGGACGTCAACTCCGTTTCAGCATTATGACAGCTTCACCGAGTTCCACCACCAACCGGCATGACTTATATACTCTCCGTCCGGAACCGCGCGACTGCTACGTTCGCAGGTTCGAATCCTGCCTCAGGCATGGATGTGTGTGATATCCTTAGATTAGTTAGGTTTAAGTAGTTCTAAGTTCTAGGGGACTGATGACCACAGATGTTAAGTCCCATAGTGCTCAGAGCCATTAAAACCATCTTATATACTCTCCACTGTTGGTACAGCCACATGCCGTCTGTGAGTGGTCATTGCACGTTGACGTCAAACATTAATGACCACATTAATGTTAGTTGACCTTGTATATTACCCGCTTTTCCACACAACTCAGATCTGTTTTCCTGAGATTTTCGAACATGTTGCATTGTTCCATACTGTTGAACGCATTATCTTTGTCGACAAATCCTACGAACAAGTGTTCATTATCAAGTGCAGCACAATATTGCCTTCCGGCTGGCTTTACCTTCTCTAAATCCAAACTGATCGTTACGCAACAGACCCTCAGTTTTCTTTTCCATTCTTGAATATGTTCTTTCGGTGCGAACGCTATAATGTTGATTGGTTACAGCGATGTGTGGACGGTGTACCGGCTGTCACACCTGTGGTACACGGCGATGGGCTGGACCATCACGATGGTGGTGTCGCAGCTGGTGAGCCTCGTGGTGCGGCCTGGAGAAGACGAGCCGCGACCTGGGCCACACCTCTTCAGTCCGCTGGTGCGGCGCTGGCTGCCCAAAGAGCCACTCGACAAGGGCTACAAGGTAACGTTCCCGTCTGAACACTCTACGTCTACGTCTTCAGTACGTATACTCTACAAGCCCTTAAAGTATGTGGCAGAGGGTACTTCTGGTACCACTATCATTTTCTCCCCTTCCCTTTTTCATTCGATAATGGTGCGTGGGAAGAACGACTGTCGATAAACCTCTGTATGAGTTGGAATTTCTCTCATTTTCTGGTGGTAATCGTTTCGCGGGACGTATATGAGAATAATTATGTTACCTGACTTGTCTTTGAATGTGCAGTATGCTCACAGAATTTCAACAGTAAAGTCTGTTACCCGTAATACCTCTCTCGTAAAGTCTGTCACTGTAGTTCCTTAAGGATCTCCATAAACCTCCCGAACATACTGAACCTTCACCTGAGAAACGCGCCACTCTTAACTGTATTTCCTCTGTCGCTTCTATTAATTCAATCTGTTGAAGGCCTCATACTGATGATGAGTACCGTATGAAGGGTACCCTAGAACCACCAAGCAAGGCCTAATATTGCCCATAAGTTTTTGGTATATTATAATTAATCATAACAAATGTTCTTCTATGTTTATGGCCCTTTTCATTTTTGTCTTTCACCTTATAAAGTACTATACTGTACGTTTATAACGCTAAAATTTTGAAAATTGAAAATTAAAAAATGTAACTTTTATATTCAAAGGCATATTTTGCACTGGATTGGTACTACTTGTGTCAATAATTCAAACTGTGTCTAAATTTCATTCCACAACCCTGGCATGCAGTAACTCCAGCAATTCATTCATAAAACCGTTGTTTCTTCAAGTAAATTTATGGGTACTTCTTTATTACTTTTGTGTACTATCTCAATTTGTTTACTCATATTCGCAAAATCCTTCACATGTGGAGGTTGTCGCCACCTCTCTAACCCTCATTAAGAATTAACCGTTTTTAATGCAGGGGGAAAATGTCATCTGTAAATAACAATATCTTCTCAAATTGAAGAGCGTTTCTTGAACGTTTGTGATATACGGTACCCTATATTTTTACATCGTCTCAATTGAAGGGCGTTTCTTGAAAGTTTGTGGTATACAGCACCCTTTATTTTCCGGGCGGGGACTACTCAAGCATTACAGCACACTTTATTTTCCGGGCGGGGACTACTCAAGAGGTCGTTGTTATCAGGAGAAAGAAAACTGGCATTCTACGGATCGGAGCGTGGAATGTCAGATCCCTTAATCGAGCAGATAGGTTAGAAAATTTAAAAAGGGAAATGGATAGGTTAAAGTTAGATGTAGTGGGAATCAGTGAGGTTCGGTGGCAGGAGGAACAAGACTTTGGGTCAGGTGAATACAGGGTTATAAATACAAAATCAAATAGGGGTAATGCAGGAGTAGGTTTAATAATGAAAAAAAAAATAGGAGAGCGGGTAAGCTACTACAAACAGCATAGTGAACGCATTGCTGTGGCCACGATAGACACGAAGCCCACGCCTACTACAGTAGTACAAGTTTATATGCCAACTAGCTCTGCAGATGATGAAGAAATTGATGAAATGTATGATGAGATAAAAGAAATTATTCAGATAGTGAAGGGAGACGAAAATTTAATAGTCATGGGTGACTGGAATTCGATTGTAGGAAAAGGGTGAGAAGGAAACATAGTAGGTGAATGTGGATTGGGGGTAAGAAATGAAGGGGAAGCTGTCTGTTAGAATTTTGCACAGAGCATAACTTAATCATAGCTAACACTTGGTTCAAGAATCATAAAAGAAGGCTGTATACATGGAAGAATCCTGGAGATACTAGTAGGTATCACATAGATTATATAATGGTAAGACAGAGATTTAGGAACCAGGTTTTAAATTGTAAGACATTTCCAGGGGCAGATGTGGACTCTGACCACAATCTATTGGTTATGAACTGTAGAATAAAACTGAAGAAATTGCAAAAAGGTGGGAATTTAAGGAGAGGGGACCTGGATAAACTGACTAAACCAGAGGTTGTGCAGAGTTTCAGGAAGAGCATAAGGGAACAATTGACAGCACTGGGGGAAAGAGGTACAGTTGAAGAAGAATGGGTAGTTCTGAGGGATTAAGTAGTGAAGGCAGCGGAGGATCAAGTAGGTAAAAAGACGAGGGCTAGTAGAAATCCTTGGGTAACAGAAGAAATATTGAATTTAATTGATGAGAGGAGGAAACATAAAAACGCAGTAAATGAAGCAGGCAAAAAGGAATATAAACGTCTCAAAAATGAGATCGACAGGAAGTGCAAAATTGCTAAGCAGGGATAGCTGGAGGACAAATGTAAGGATGTAAAGGTTTATCTCACTAGGGGTAAGATAGATACTGCCTACAGGAAAATTAAAGAGACCTTCGGAGAAAAGAAAACCACTTGTATGAATATCAAGAGATCAGATGGAAACCCAGTCCTAACCAAAGAAGGGAAAACAGAAAGGTGGAAGGAGTATATAGAAGGTCTATACAAGGGCGATGTACTTGAGGGCAATAGTATAGAAATCGAAGAGAATGTAGATGAAGATGAAATGAGAGATACGATACTGCGTGAAGAATTTGACAGAGCACTGAAAGACCTGAGTCGAAACAAGGCCCCGGGAGTAGACAACATTCCATTAGAACTACTGACAGCCTTGGAAGAGCCAGTCCTGACAAAACTCTACCATCTGGTGAGCAAGATGTATGAGACAGGCGAAATACCTTCATACTTCAAAAAGAATATAATAATTCCAATCCCAAAGAAAGCAGGTGTTGACAGATGTGAAAATTACCGAACTATCAGTTTAATAAGTCACAGCTGCAAAATACTAACGCGAATTCTTCACAGACGAATGGAAAAACTAGTAGAAGCCGACCTCGTGGAAGATCAGTTTGGATTCCGTAGAAATATTGGAACACGTGAGGCAATACTGACCTTACGACTTATCTTAGAACAAAGATTAAGGAAAGGCAAACCTACGTTTCTAGCATTTCCAGACTTAGAGAAAGCTTTTATCAATGTTGACTGTAATACTCTCTTTCAGATTCTGAAGGTGGCAAGTGTAAAATACAGGGAGCGAAAGGCTATTTACAATTTGTACAGAAAGCAGATGCAGTTATTAGAGTCGAGGGGCATGAAAGGGAGGCATTGGTTGGGAAAGGAGTGAGACAGGGTTGTAGCCTCTCCCTGACGTTATTCAATCTGTATATTGAGCAAGCAGGTAAGGAAACAAAAGAAAAATTCGGAGTAGGTATTAAAATCCATGGAGAAGAAATAAAAACTTTGAGGTCCGCCGATGACATTGTAATTCTGTCAGAGACAGCAAAGGACTTGGAAGAGCAGTTGAACGGAATGGACAGTGTCTTGAAAGGAGGATATAAGATGAAAATAAACAAAAGCAAAACGAGGATAATGGAATGTAGTCGAATTAAGTCGGGTAATGCTGAGGGAATTAGATTAGGAAATGAGACACTTAAAGTAGTAAAGGAGTTTTGCTATTTGGGGAGCAAAATAACTGATGATGGTCGAAGTAGAGAAGATATAAAACGTAGACTGGTAATGGCAAGGAAAGCGTTTCTGAAGAAGAGAAATTTGATAACATCGAGTATAGATTTAAGTGTCAGGAAGTCGTTTCTGAAAGTATTTGTTTGGAGTGTAATGGAAGTGAAACATGGACAATAAATAGTTTGGCCAGGAAGAGAATAGAAACTTTCGTAATGTGGTGCTACAGAAGAATGCTGAAGATTAGATGGGTATATCACATAATTAATGAGGGGTATTGAACAGAATTGGGGAGAAGAGGAGTTTGTGGCACAACTTGACGAGAAGAAGGGACTGGTTGGTAGGACATGTTCTGAGGCATCAAGGGATCACAAATTTAGCATTGGAGGGCAGCGTGGAGGGTAAAATCGTAGAGGGAGACCAAGAGATGAATACGCTAAGCAGATTCAGAAGGATTTAGGTTGCAGTAGGTACTGGGAGATGAAGAAACTTGCACAGGATAGGGCAGCATGGAGAGCTGCGTCAAACCAGTCTCAGGACTGAAGACCACAACAACATATTTTTACAAGTGTTTTGTTTCTGTTTTTGGAAGTTTTCGTTAAGAAGAAAAATGTATTATTCAGTTATTATATCAAATATAGCCTATATATTCAAGTATGGAACTTATGTTTCTAGTTTATGGAAACTTTCTTTGACTAAGTTTTGAGCACTACTGCTGATATGCCATACACCAGAGAAAAATTGTGTATTGATTTCTACGTTTATGGACACACTACGAGTTCCAGATATTTATGTTTTAGCTATGTCACTGAATATTGATAAGCCCACCTCACTTCCCCAACACAGACACTTAAAATAAATACTTGTTACAAGATTTATGGCCTACTATAACACGGCAAATTTTTCCCTTGGTTGGTACTCCATGTAACCTAAAACCACTTGGTGGTCCTAGGCTTAAAAGAAGAAGCTAATAAATTTAGAAAGAAAGATGAGAATCAAAATTGCCTTGGAATATGGATCTTGTGACTAACTTTAAACTTAATTTCAGTTTTGTGATTTATATCATGATTTTATAAAATAAAAAAATAAAAACTTGGTGCTTCTATTCACGCTATAGGGGGGCGTGAATAGCAACAGAAGTGTTAATGTGTTTATTGTTTCTATTTATTGGTCCTTTGGATGAAAAGTGATATGTTAAAATCGATTTTGGTTCTAGGACAATAAGAAACAAAATTATCAGCGTTTTACTCGTTACGAAACTAAGAATAGTGGATGAATTCTTTTCATTTTAATTCTTTTTTCCGAGTAAACGGTGTTGCTCACTGTAAGAAAAAAAAAACACGCGCTACGAAGGAATTATCCTAATGGGGCGAAAATCTGTAGATGTGATGTAATTGTATAGACGTACAAATGATTACAATTTAATTAAAATTGGACGATTTATTTAAGAGAAGGAGCTTCACAAACTGACCAACTCAATAACGCGTTGGTCCAACTCTGGCCCTTATGCAAGCAAGTTATCTGGCTTCACATTGATTGACAGAGTTTTTGGATGTCCTCCTGGGGGATATCTTACCAATTTCTGTTCATATGTCGCGTTAGATCGTCAAATCCGGAGATGGTTGCCCATGGAATTTCGAATGTTCTCAATTGTGAAGATATCCAGCGACCTTGTTGCCCAAGGTAGGGACTGGCAAGCAGAAAGACAAACATTAGAAACTCAAGCACTATGCGGGTGGGCATTATATTGCCGAAATGTAAGCCCAGAAAGGCTTGTCATGAACGGCATGAAAACGGTGTGTAGAATATCGTAGGCGTACCACTGTGCTCTATGGGTGCCACGGATGACAAGCATAGGAGTCCTGCTGTGGAATGAAATGGTAACCCAGACGATCACTCCTGGTTGGGTCATATGGCGGGTGACGCCCAGGTTGGTAACCCACCGCTGTCCAGGATGTCTCTGGACAAGTCTTCGCTGATCATCGGGACTCAGTTCGAAGACAATTCCACTCCAGTCAATGAGATTCCAGACGTTCCTTGAGATCCCCAGGACAGAGGTGCGATACCAACCTGACTGTCGCCGTCCATACGGCCGACAACCACAGGTCAGGGGTGCCATTTCTTTCCATAATAGGGTCCTTCTGTTGTCATTAATGGTACCTTTACAGCATAGCACTACGTTGACTGTATTATACGCCCCGTTTTCTTGCTCTTCATGACGAGCCACCCTAGACTCGCATTCGGGAGGACGACGGTTCAATCCCGCGTCCGGCTATCCTGATTTAGGTTTTCCATGATTTCCCTAAATCGCTCCAGGCAAATGCCGAGATGGTTCCCTCGAAAGGACGCGGCCGACTTCCTTCCCCATCCTTCCCTGATCCGATGAGACCGATGACCTCACTGTTTGGTCTCTGCCCCCAAACGCATCAACCCAACCCAACGAGTCACCCTCGGCTTGCATTTAAGCAAGATAATACCCGCCCGCACACAGCGAGAGTTTCTACTGCTTGTCTTCGTGCTTACCGAACCCTTCTTTGGCCAGCAAGGTCGCTGAATCTCTCCCCAACTGAGAACATTTGGAGCATTATGGGCAGGTCCCTCCAACCATCTCGGGATTTTGACGATCTAACTCTACAATTGGACATAATTTGGCACGATATTTCTCGGAAGAACATCCAAAAACTTTGTCAATGAGGGCCAAGCAGAATAATATCTTGCGTAAGGGCCAAGAGGAGGACCATCACGTAACTAACTTGATCAATTTGTGAATCTCATTTCTTGAATAAATCATCCAATTTTTCTCTTTCATTTGTTTGTCTGTACGTTTATATCACATCTACGGGGTTCCGTCCCTTCCTTCGTCGTACGTCGATTTTTGCCTTAGAGTGCATCTCTAATTACGTTACAGTAACATTAAATTGAAGAATTTTGTTTGTTTGGTAAAACATTAAGTCAGTGACATGGTCTTTAAAAACTATCATGTCTTTGAATCTAAAAGTCATAGATAAAACCAGAAGAAGACCTTTCGAACAACATCTTTGTAATGCGGTAGGGAGCTGGTGTTGAGTGGTATGGTACTGAGCCGATGAATTTATTAACGTTTCTAAAAACACTAATTAATTAATTTCAAAAATCCAAGAATGACATCGACTGAAAAGACTAAATTTCAGTAACACAAGCGATAGCGAACATCTCATAACGGCAACAGTATAAAATCACTTCTTTCTAGTAAAGAATATTAAATAAAGTAAAAAAAAAATTACATTACAAACAGCAAAACATATGATCAGATGAATATGTCACACATATCAACCATCGGCTATTGCAACTAACTATCAAAATACCCTTGCCTTCGAAGTAGCCAAAATGACTGATTCAAATTTATGATGATAGAGGCAATAATTCCTCCTTCTCTACTAACATAGGACAGCGGTTGTCGCTACCAGGTACTAGAAACCTTCACTAAAAATTTCAATCATCCTACACACGCAGATCACAGTTAACAAGAGATCAATCACCTAATCTGTAACACAAAGACAATTCGTTAATTATTTAGAAAAACATTAAGCATACTACAAATGCAGACATTCTTCTTTAGTTTTTTTAATAAGGTAGCTAGATTCAACAATTTTCACTGAGTATAAAGTACAATTCGTAAATCAGAAGAATTACATCTGCATTCAATGCCCTTAGATTGTAAACTCAGTTTGGAGTAGTGACAGCCACAAGCCCACACACATTGACAGAACTGAACTCAAGTAGTATCAGACAAAATCTTCATAAATAACACATTTACGAGTATGTACATAACACCGGGCAACAATACAGACTCAAAATAGCCACCACACGACCAAGTGACGCGCACACTAATCAACGCTCACCGTGATTTCTCGTAAAATCTAGCACCCATTGGCAAACGCTTGTTTATAGAGCGCCGAGAGAAGGATGTAACAAAGATTAGTCGTAATCGGAAACCCACGGGTATCATCTCGCAGACGCCACCGCGTCCAGTACTTGCAAAGGTCAGACCGGACTCCAACCCGGTACCACAATGGACACAAACTGCTTGCTACTTCAATAGCAGATGACACGCCGAATACTGTGCGTTTTACCGAAGTAGCCTTTAACGAGCATTTTTCACTGCTGCGATCAACACTCAGCCCCGCCAAACCCGCAGTGAGCAAAGGAACCCCTCTTGCCAACGGTCCACGGCAGACGCTTGGCCACAACAACACGCCGTCTCTCTTGCGCTCCACGTCCCCGTCACACTCTCCCCTCTCTCCAGGTCGCCGCAGCCCTTCGCTACCTTCTGCTCCGACTTGCCCTCTATCGGCGACAGTCGCGCTCCATGCGCTCTTGCGGCCAGAGGGATTCCAAACCGGCGGAAATTACGCGAAATTAAACGCGGGCTCACTGCACAATCTTCTTGACAAGAAAATGACATTTGACCTGTTAAAGTAACCGTGTTTACATGACCTTGTTTTTTTGAAAAAACACCACCATAACATTTACCTTCTAAATAACAAATCTTACATGCATACAATCTAAATGAGTGATTACTTTTTCCATGTACTTTAATCACAGCATAATCTCTTTGGTTGAGAAGAGTGCCAGATGGTTCTTCATTTCCGTCAGATTCTTGATCTCGTTCTGAAGAAACACTGACAATTGCTGTTTCTCTTCACCCCCAAAGTTTTCATTCATCCGAAACACAAGTCAAATTAAAGTATACTTTAACCCTTCGGTGGGCGCGCCTGCGGCAGATAGCAACAAGATTTAGTTTCGTGTTAGTATCACAGATAGCATTACAGTTGCGTCCACGTACGGATACGTATCTGCCGGCCGGAGTGGCCGAGCGGTTAAAGGCGCTACAGTCTGGAACCGCACGACCGCTACGGTCGCAGGTTCGAATCCTGCCTCGGGCATGGATGTGTGTGATGTCCTTAGGTTAGTTAGGTTTAAGTAGTTCTAAGTTCTAGGGGACTTATGACCACAGCAGTTGAGTCCCATAGTGCTCAGAGCCACGGATACGTATCTGTTGTTCTCAACGGATGTCACCACTTACTACATTTGCGCTACTCATGCTTTCAGCAGTTTGGTCGCTATTGTGGTTTGAAACGTGAGTGCTGCGTTTGCGGTGTGTTTGCCGTTACGCGCCTTGGGATGTAAGTATTTTCTGTACTTGTGTTTTTCTTTCACCTCAAGGCAATCGTTCTTTTATATTAGTATATAATGAATATTCAAATCGAATCAAAGTTCCCATATGCAATTTTCATTACCTTTTACAGTCTTGGATATTGATTTGCTACAATATTACTTTTACAAAAACATGTGTGTCATTAGGTCTCTCAAAAGCGTGGAAATAGAGAAAAAGAAGGCATTTGACAGGCACCGTCTAATTGCACGTCCTGAAGACTATGAGAAAGTACTGCGAGACTTGTCAGAAGAAGAATTACAGGAATTGTCAGATTCATGTGAATCTGCGATGGAAGAGGAAGTTATTGAAGAAGAAAACCACAGCAGTGGCTCCGAACAATCAACAGAGGAAACTGATGACCACCTGGTTGAAGAGGAAAAGATAAAGAAACTATTTGGATAAGTAAACCGCTGCCTTCTTCTCCTAAAACCAAAGCCAAGAACATCCTAAAAGTTTTGCCAGGTCCAAAAGCAAGTGCTGGAATTACGGAAAAAGAAATTGATGAATTTTATCTATTTATTACTGATGGGATGATTATTTTTCCTTTGGTTAAAAATGTAGAACTCAAAAACTGTTCAAAAGTGTGTGAAATCTTATGGGACTTAACCGCTAAGGTCATCAGTCCCTAAGCTTACACACTATTTAACCCAAATTATCCTAAGGACAAACACACACACCCATACCCGAGGGAGGACTCGAACCTCCGCCGAGACCAGCCACACAGTCCATGACTGCAGCGCCTGAGACCGCTCGGCTAATCCCGCGCGGAGGTTAAAAACGTAAAACTAGTTGCGGTGCAAAAGCCGCAACGCGCTCACTCATGGAAGTATGAAAGCCGCGCCCATCGAAGGGTTAAAATTGAATATTTGGTTAATGAATCGGAACTTGCTTTCCGGATCCTTAAATTAAAACAATACCATTTTGGTTCGTACTTACAGATAAAGTTCGAACTTAGCAAATTCACTGCCACATCCGGCGTTGGTCGTAGAGGAAACAGAACATCAACTGACAGTGTCGCCAACTTTGAAATTTATAATTGTCCCTTTAGACTGGTTGACTACCACCCTAGACAAACATATCTTTGAATGATATTCCCATTTGTCGTCCAGCACGATATCATTTAATGTTTCTAGAAGTTTAATTTCATTCACTCTGTTGTTTCTGTTCATCCCATTTTCCGTTACTCAAGATTCTGCCGACCAAGTATTTTGCATGCCACTTCTTTCTCGGATGAATTACATTTCCTTAAAATTTTTCCAGTGACTCTCAAGCTGCCTTCTGCTTTTCCTAAAACTATCTTTACGTGACCATTCCATATCAAATGGGTCCAAACCGTTACTTTTGGGTATTCTACAGTTGTTTCTGTTTGCTGTTGTTTACTGCCAGTAGCGTAATCGAAGAGGAATGATGAATCTCTTCGTTTGTTTATATGCAATATATTACATTAAACGTTGTGTAATGGACGATCAAATATTTACCATTGAAATGCCGTACACTCCAGAATCGGTATGTAAGTCAGGCAAAATCATCTTGAGAGTTGAGGCAATCATCCCAACGACGCATTAGGCTAGAGATACCCGTTTGATAAAACACCGTGCCCTGCTGCGTGAAGAAATCTGTAACTGTCTGCTGCACATCCTCCTCCGACAGGAATCATCGACCCTTCAAGGCCTTTTTTAAGGGGCCGAAGGCGTCATAATCGCATGGGGAGAGCTCAGAACTATAGGGCGGGTGCTCGAGAGCCTCCCACTTCATCTGGCGTAACTTCTGCGATACGGCATTTGCGATATGAGGACGTGCGTTATCGTGAAGCAGCACCACCCCTTGTCGCAGTTTTCCCGGACGTTTAACATTAATTGCAAGCCGTAATATCTCCAGCGTTCATTCTTCATTCTCCGATAATTGTCTACAGGTGTTCGTCTTTCGGCAGCCAAGAAAAGTATAACAGCACATTAATTCCGTTTGGGCGCATTTAGCAATAGTTCACATTTCTGCATAAACCGCACGCACATCGAAAATACACGAATCCCATACTAATTCTTTGTCTACATGTCGGTGCTTATATACCTGCATCGGAGTCACGCTACGTTGTATATATGATGCAGAAACACCCTCAGACGGAAAGAAACCATACCTTATATCTAACTTCAGTGGCAGAGGCACCTTTCATCGACCGCCTGCTGGTTATATTGCATTTAGCTACAGTTTTCTGGCGTTACAGTCTTCTTGTATTCAACAGCATCGTCTACAAAAATCCTCATGGCGCATGCACTAAATCATAGGCACTGGCGGAAAAAAATCATAACTGTAGAATAACGAAATTTAGAAAATTATTTGCCTGGGTAATATATTTAAGTGATTAACATTGTAAGATCACAAGTTAATATAAGTACGAGAGAAGCCGTTGCAAAAGTTAAATGCTGTTACATTAATAATGAGTGTAAACGTGAGAATGTTGAATGCAAGCATGCAAACGTGCATGCACTGTGTTGTACAAGTGCCGGATGTCAGTTAGTGGGATGGAGTTCCATGGCTGTTGCAATTGGTTCGTCATTAGAGGGACGGTTAATGCTGTTTCTGGATGACGGTGGAGTTGTCATCCGATGACGTCCCATACGTGCTCCATTGGAAACAGATCTGGTGACAGGCAAGGCAAGGCAACATGTCGATACACTGTAGAACACGTTGTCTTACAACAACAGCATGTGGGCAAACGTTATCCTGTTGCAAACTACCCACTGGAATGCTGTTTAAGAATGACAGCACAACAGGTCGAATTACCAGCCTGACGAACAGATTTGCAGTTAGGGTGCGTGGGATAACCACGAGAGTTCTCCTGCTGACATACGAAATCGCGTCCCAGACCATAACCCCAACTACAGGTTCAGTGTGTCTAGGTCACAGACAGATTGGTTGCAGACTCTCAATCGGCCGCCTTCTAACCAACACTTGGCCGTCACTTGCACCGAGGCAGAACCGGCTCTTAGCAGAAAACACAACAGGCATCCACCCTGACCTCCAACGAGCTATCGCTTGACACCACCGAATTCGCATAGCCCTGTCAATTGTGTTCAGTGGAATACACGTTACAGGAGGCCTACCTGGTAGCTGTCCTTGAAGTAACCAATTTATAACAGTTTGTTGTGTCACTGTGGTACCACCCGCTGCTCAGATTGCTGCAGGAGCTGCAGTACGATGCGCCAGAGCCATCACCAAACTCAATGGTCTCTCTTGTCGTGGTGCCACGTGGCCGCTTGCAGCCCTGTCTTCTTGCGACCCTACATTCTCGTGACCATCGCTACCAGTAATCTTGTACAGTGAATACATTCCTGCTAGGTTTTTCTGCAGTATCGAAGAAGGAACATCCACCTTCTCGTAACCCTATTGCATGACCTAGTGCTATCTCAGACAGGTTACATCAGTGCCTTATAAGCAGTTATGTAGAATCAACGTAATTGTAACGACACACATTCCAGAGTTAGACTGCAATATCTATCGTTATAATTACGTTCATTCTACATTACTACATCTAACACACTGATGATTGCTGCACTGTCAGTTAAAATTTAGGTCTGCAGTGCAATAAAAAAGACAGACATCATTACGTCCGATGCTGACCTTTCTGTCGTATATTATAAATGCTGCTGCCGAACTTCCATCCCAGGTAACCCTGCCCCAAGCCTGCACGATCATCTACACATGGCAACAGCTCCGCCCCTGTCCCACAAGACTCACTCGTCCATACATTCGCTAAAGGTGACATGACCATAAACTGATCCGCGAACAGTGCTTTAAAGCTTCATCGCAGGACCCCGCCGCCGCCTAGAGGAATGCTTGGAAAGGCATTACCAAGACATGCGGCCCCAACATCTTTGAATATTGATAGTGGACCCGATCAGATTCTTTTTTCTCCAATTTCTTTTATTTATTCGATCCACCCATCTTGTTGTTGTTGTTGTTGTGGTCTTCAGTCCTGAGACTGGTTTGATGCAGCTCTCCATGCTACTCTATCCTGTGCAAGCTTCTTCATCTCCCAGTACCTACTGCAACCTAAATCCTTCTGAATCTGCTTTGTGTATTCATCTCTTGGTCTCCCTCTACGATTTTTACCCTCCACGCTGCCCTTCAATACTAAATTGGTGATCCCTTGATGCTTCAGAACATGTCCTACTTCCTCATTAGTTATGTGATCTACCCATCTAATCTTCAGCGTTCTTCTGTAGCACCACACCTCGAAAGCTTCTATTCTCTTCTTGTTTAAACTATTTATCGTCCACGCTTCACTTCCATACATGGCTACACTCCATACAAATACTTTCAGAAACGACTTCCTGACACTTAAATCTATACTCGATGTTAACAAATTTCTCTTCTTCACATACGCTTTCCTTTCCATTGCCAGTCTACATTTCATATCCTCTCTACTTCGACCATCATCAGTTATTTTGCTCCCCAAATAGCAAAACTCCTTTACTGCTTTAAGTGTCTCATTTCCCAATCTAATTCCCTCAGCATCACCTGACTTAATTCGACTACATTCCATTATCCTCTTTTTGCTTTTGTTGATGTTCATCTTATACCCTCCTTTCAAGACACTGTCCATTCTGTTCAACTACTCTTCCAAGTTCTTTGCTGTCTCTGACAGAATTACAATGTCATCGGCGAACCTCAAAGTTTTTATTTCTTCTCCATGGATTTTAATACCTACTCCGAATTTTTCTTTTGTTTCCCTCACTGCTTGCTCAATATAGAGATTGAATAACGTCGGGGAGAGGCTACAACCCTGTCTCACTCCCTTCCCAACCACTGCTTCCCTTTCATCTCCCTCGACTCTTATAACTGCCATCTGGTTTCTGTACAAATTGTAAATAGCCTTTCGCTCCCTGTATTTTACACCTGCCACCTTCAGAATTTGAAAGAGAGTATTACAATCAACATTGTCAAAAGCTTTCTCTAAGTCTACAAATGCTAGAAACGTAGGTTTGCCTTTCCTTAATCTTTGTTCTAAGATAAGTCGTAAGGTCAGTATTGCCTCACGTGTTCCAATATTTCTACGGAATCCAAACTGATCTTCTCCTAGGTCGGCTTCTACTAGTTTTTCCATTCGTCTGTAAAGAATTCGCGTTAGTATTTTGCATCCGTGACTTATTAAACTCATAGTTCGGTAATTTTCACATCTGTTAACACCTGCTTTCCTTGGGATTGGAATTATTGTATTCGTCTTGAAGTATGAGGGTATTTCGCCTGTCTCATACATCTGGCTCACCAGATGGTAGAGTTTTGTCAGCACTGGCTCTTCCAAGGCCGTAAGTAGTTCTAATGGAATGTTGTCTACTCCCGGGGCCTTGTTTCGACTCAGGTCTTTCAGTGCTCTGTCAAACTCTTCACGCAGTATCATATCTCCCAGTTCATCGTCATCTACATCCTCTTCCATTTCCGTAATATTGTCCTCAAGTACATCGCCCTTGTATAGATCCTCTATATACTCCTTCCACCTTTCTGCTTTCCCTTCTTTGGTTAGAACTTGGTTTCCATCTGAGCTCTTAATATTCATACAAGTGGTTCTCTTTTCTCCAAAGGTCTCTTTAATTTTCCTGTAGGCAGTATCTATCTTACCCCTAGTGAGATAAGCCTCTACATCCACCCATCTACTCTTCAGTATTCTCTGAAGCACCACATTTTAAAAGCTTCTATTCTCTTCTAATTTGAACTGTTTACTGTCCATGTTTCACTTATGTACTAGACTACAATCCAGGTAAATACCTTCAAAAAGACCTAACATCTAAATTTTATTCTATGTTAACAAAACTGCCTAGTTTGCATTTTGTGTACTCACCACTTCGATCATCATCAGTTATTTTACTATCCAAATATTTACACTCGACGGTGCATATCGTCTCTTATTTCTTTATCACCTAACTTAATTCAGTTACATCCGATTACTTGTCTTTTAGGTTTGTTGGTGTTACTTCCATAACTTGTGTTCAATACATGAAATGTATTAGCAGTTGCGAATAAGAGGTCTCCTTAACCGCTTTGGCTATCCGCGCACGGCTCGCGGCCAGACCAAACCTTCTGTATGTCGTCGTTCCTGCGTCAAACCTGTACTCGTACACACATTATGTAATTGCCGTATAGGGGAGCACTTTTAATTGAAATTTGCTGCCTAGCATCTGCGGGTAAACACGATACTGCTGTGCCTGTGTTGTGAAGCACAATGATGTAAATTTCTTCCTTTCTACATGCATGCGTGTTTTAAATAAATTGTTTCAGAAGTTCGTGAAGCCGATTTGTTACACCTACCTCATTTCTGAAAATCAATTTTTTTTCCGTTTTAACGACTTCAAAGTGGGCATTGCATCAGTTTCAAAACAAAGGCTGTATCTGGAAAAAATAAGGATGCTCTTTCTATGGAGAAAAGTGACTGATACGTGTAAAACAGTTACCTTTATTTTTGCTAGGCACACTCAAATAACATTATGTTCACCATACGGTACATAAATGTTTCTGATGGTGGAAGTGCATGACGGACACTAGTTTCAATTCAAAGCGTGTACTGTGATTGTTTCTAGAAGAAAGAAAACTAATGTATAACCAAGAAACTTGACTGTTGCATTCGGAACACATTTAAATACACAAAAAATAAAATTGAAACGTTAAGTTGGAGAAAATTACCTTATTTTCTATTGTATCATTTCACACTGAAGCGCCTAAGAAACTGGTATTGGCATGCGTACTCAAATACAGAGATATGGAAACAGGCAGAACTCGGCGCTGCGGTCGGAAGTGCCTATATAAGACAATAGGTGTCTGGTGCAGTTATTAGATCAGTTACTGCTGCTAGAATGCCAGGTTATCAAGATTTAAGTGAGTTTGAACGTGGTGTTATAGTTGGCACACGAGCAATGCCACACAGCATCTCCGAGATAGCGATGAAGTGGGGATTTTCCCTTACGAGCATTTCACGAGTGAACCATGAATATCAGGACTAGGGTAAAACATCAAATCTCCGGCATCGCTGCGGCCCGAGAAAGATCCTGCAAGAACGGGACCAACTATGACTGAAGAGAACAGTTCAATGTGACAGAAGTGCAAAAAAAATGGGTCAAATGGCTCTGAGCTCTATGGGATTTAACATCTGTGGTCATCAGTCCCCTAGAACTTAGAACTACTTAAACCTAACTAACCTAAGGACATCACACACATCCATGCCCGAGGCAGGATTCGAACCTGTCACCGTAGCGGTCACACGGTTCCAGACTGAAGCGCCTAGAACCGCACGGCCACATCGGCCGGCCAGAAGTGCAACCCTTCCGCAAATTGCTACAGATTCCAATCCTAGGCCACCAAGAAGTCCCAGCGTGGGAACCATTCAACGAAACATCATCGACCTGGGCTTTCAAGGCCGAAGACCCACTCGTGTAACCTTACTGACTGCATGACATAAAGCTTTACGCCTTGCCTGGAGCAGACAACATCGACGTTGGACCGTTGATGACTGGAAACAGGTTGCCTGGTCGGACGAGTCTGTTTTCAAATTGTATCGAGCGGATGGACGCGTATGGGTATGGCGACAACCTCGTGAATCCATGGACCCTGCATGTCAGCTGGGCAAGGCTCTGTAATGGTGCGGGGCGTTGAAACACTCCCTATTAAACTCACCTTTATTGACTAGTGGATTATAGCCTAACAGCCTAGAATAGTTTGAGCGTGTGTAACTGATAAAGGCTGATGGGTTAATATTTGCACGGGAGTTGTTTCGTATCAAATCCAGCAAAGCTAACTAGGATGTCAGATAGCAATAATCGGTACATAATTTGATGTTAATGTTCTATATCTATTGTCTAAACAACACGAATGAGGCAGTTACCCCCTTCGTCTGACAAAGTAATAACGGTTACCTCATCACAGGTCGCCTGTTAATGTTGTCACACGCCGATAATCTTCATGTAGCACTGAATGCACAATTCTCACTGCAGTCCAAATCGTCGGTGTCCGGCATGGCTGTCGGTGCACAAATGAACACTTAAACACATCAACAAATCACTCAATTAATGCCATTTTCGTATTTGCTGGATGTCAGGCCGACGAAGTTGGGGGACTCACACAGCCGTTAAACAGTTGTAAATGCGGTCGGCCGTTCTACCGAAATCCGCCTTGCTCGCTTACAGGTAACAACTTACTTGTCTGGAGTCCCAACACTACTCTGGCGCACCGTACACTGGACTATCGATAGTACCGACTGCGATCTGCGTGAAGCAATGCTATATTGTTCTCAATTCGTAAGGGGCGGTTGATCCCTTACAGCGTGTGCTTTTGGAGTGATATCGACCCCTGATGTGTCTAGATACGTCTGTGACAGGTGACACGTACGTAAGCATCCTCTCTGATCACTTGCAGCCATTCACGTCCATTGTACATTCCGACGGAAGTAGGCAATTCCAGCAGGACAATGCGACACCCCGCACGTCCATAATTGCTATAGAGTGTCGCCAGGAACACTCTTCTGACTTTAAACACTTACGCTGGCCACCAAACTCCACAGAGATGAACATTATTGAGCATATTTGGGATACCTTATAACGAGCTGTTCGGAAAAGAACTCCACCCCCTCGTGTTCTGACGGATTTATGGACGGCCCTGCAGGATTCATGGTGTCAGTTCGCCCCAGCACTACTTCAGACATTAGTTGCGTCCCTGCCACGTCATGTTGCGGCACTTCCGTATGCCCTCGGGGCCCCTACAAGATATTATGCAGTTGTACCAGTTTCTTTGTCTCTTCAGTGTCGAAGTCACAAGTTCTTTTGCAGAGAACGAAACCAGTGCCTTTCGCTATCGGCAACCTGATATTCGTAATGTGACTGTTTTTCTCCACATATTTTGCAATAACAACTGCACTGCAATATTACTCAAGCAAGACTAGTAAGTGTTTCATCGGAAAAAGACAAAAATTAATTACTAAACCATGAATCAATGGAAAATAATTAACAATTGGTATAGTCATAAGTGATCCACGGTACTGAATTGCTATGTTTAAGCCTTTGATTAACGTAGCATTTAAACTCTATACACGACCACACTATCTACTGGTGTCTATGTACAACGAATTAATGATATATTGTTACGATTTATGTTTCAGACGGTTGAGATGCGGGTAATCTCACAAGAAGAAGAGGACAGAAGAAAACTGAAAGACGTGGACTGACGCAGCACTTTCTAGTGTTTTCTTAATACATTATCAATTTTTAGGATGATAATGAATTCGGTGACGAGCTTTAATAATAATAAGATACTAAGGTGGAATCTTGTGATTAAGATACAACCTTTAAGGACTTGAGATATCCCATATCCATTAACCAACGATAAACGCAAATCTTCTTACGAAACGGATGTAAAATGACTGGAAGCCCTCTTTTTCTTTTCTGATGGGCAAAAATGTTGATTTGCTGTGTCCTTGATTTTTTTCACTAGCTTTTGAAGTGTTAAATCATCAAAGTGAAAAGGTATTCACATTGCTTGGTGCAAAATACAGAAAATAGCATAGGAATGAATCGTCCTGATACGACCTGACTACCTGAGTGCAGTTTGATAGTCGAGTTTGGAACTTAATCACATTGATCCAGAGTGTACTTGCATAACTTCTTTTTACATGGTTTCGTGCAATGATACTTTATCTGAAGAAACAGTTTACATGTGTATTCGGGATACAGTATCCTCATGAATAGCTTAAGAACGCTACTGTCGCGAGTTTTAAGTAAGATGTGACCATTTCGTAGAGTAGTTTCTTCCAAGCTGTAGCCGCTGATTTATTTTCAGAGTGTATAAAACATTCAAAATATGTCACACACAAAATCTCATTTCAGAAATAGTGATATATCATGTGTAACATATATAAAAATGTTCGTCTACGTTGGAGATAACGTAATATGACATTTCCTGTGCCGTTGTTACAAATAGGTTACGACGTATTTTTTAAGCAAGGTGCGAATTAATAAACAAACATTCACTGAACTGTATTTTGTCCATGTAACTGAAGTTTTATGTATTAAGTGTCATGTTTCTCCATTGTTTTACATCTCACATTGTCCGTTAACTTACTTAAGGAATAGTTTAGTGGACTTTTAATAACCATTACCATGTACTTTGTGCTGGCACGATATTCATGGTTAGTGAAATTTACTTATTTTGGTGAAACTTTCTTCATTTAATGTGTTGCGTAGGTTTGGACCTTTCACATAAACGAAGACTTTTTGTCATGTTTGCAGAAGGGTACTGACAGTATCAGTTCCTCATTTTTATAGGGAATGACGAGAAATGTGAGTGGATAGGATAACCAGTGATTCAGCGAAAGCATTTTAAACGAAAATTTTTGTGACTTGCAGTTACACACAAATTTTCGTTGCAAGTATGAAATGTTCCGTAAATCTGTTTTGTCTCTTAAAATGATTTACGTAAAAAAGTACATCATGTTTAACTTGGTTTACTAAATGTCAGAACGTTTCATTGTGTACAGAAAGTGATAATACAACGAAGTTAATTTTAAGAGTTCTGTACGGTTTGTTTGTTTGAAAATCATCTCTAAATCCTTATAACCTATTCCCTGAGCAATCCTAGTACCAATTTTTAAAATATTTTTGCTCTCACGTTCTTGTAGATTTCTGTTCGTCAACGTTTTTTGTTTATCCATCATTTCTCATTCTGGTGACTTCAAAGCAGTAATGACGCTCCTACGACTCGGTTGTTAGCCGAATAACAGCAAGTGGTACTGCCAATATTCGGCCCCTAGCCTGAACTTATGTTTCAGCGTTTCCTTTATTTCGAATAGAACGAATATACCATTATGGTTCGGTCACCAGAGCTTCGTCTGAGACCACGTATAGGTCAACCTACAGGTATATGAGGCACCTCACTACCATTTATTACTCTTAATTCGCAGTACAGGTTTCAGAGAAAAAGTGTTATGCATGTTAATCTCATCAACAAAACAATATCACGCCCATCAGGGGGAAAATTCCTACCAGAATCAAATTTTATACAGATAATTCGATAATAGTGGAAACCAGTTTCTCAGCTCCTCCACTTTTGTCCTCACGCCGGGTATTATATGGTCCTCGTCCTGACATGCGGGTTGCATAGGGAGAGATCTCACAAAACCCATACTACTAGGTTCAGGAAAGGTATGTGACTGTCGTAGGTCAACACATAAGTAATCAAAAACGGAAAGATTCCACAAAACATCCGTCAAGAGAGCTATTAACTTATTTAATGAAAATGTTCCACTTTTATACATTTAGCTCCATATGTAATACAAATAATGCTACTCAGACAAGTGCGGTCTGCTAGAGACCGATCCACGTAGCGATTCACCCTCAATTGTACTATTGAACAATATTCACGGCCCGTCGTAGCGTCAAACCAGGCCCACAGTTGAAACCAGAAACAAAGCGCGATGTACTGCCAAATTGACACTGTAAATTTACACGAAACTGTGACGCCTGAGCTACATCCCCCATATCATCGGTTAGAAAAAAATTTCGTTTTATATGTACTTATTGCCATGATATTAACATTACATTACCAATATAAACCAAAATAAAAAAAAGAAATCCCTGAAAGTTACAAATAATTCAAAAATATCCCACGAAGATGCAAAAATATTCTGTAAGTGTATAACTACAAAATAAACCTAGTTACAGTCTCAAAATACTAATAAAATGTAAAAATATTGGAAATATGTTATTGAAAACATCATAAAATCTATAGAACATTATATGTAATATGGTTTTAGTACGAAAAAACAATGACGATAATAAATAAACAATGAGCATAAGTGTTCTACATTTCTCATACGTGTGTGTCCGACTATTCAATGCCATGAAGGCCTAATGCAACTTAATACGTGTATCCTCAACTGTTACTGTCAGAATGGCCTGACGAAAAAAAAACTCGATTGAAAGTGCATCAAAGTATGAGAATGAAAACAATAAAAGCAATCAATGTTCATTCGTTACAGCATATAACAGTAACGAATTATCTGGCCATAATGCATCATGGCAAATAGAAACATTAAAACGGAAGGCAAAGAAATTTCTGCAGAATATTTACACTTACACTTGCTTGCATAAATTCATGAAAATACTTAAAGGTTATCCTATTACAGTTCAGTAAAAAGACATGCCACTAACATGGAAAATATACCTACTGGACTCTGATAAAGTCTCAAGAAAAGAATGTTCTATATCTGCATAATGTGAACAAACGAAAAATCAGCATGTCGGTTACCGCTTAGCAAAGTTCACGAAAAACCTAAACATCATTATATTCCCACTAAAAATGGATAGTGTGCCACAATACTTTACTCAAACTGAAAATTAAAATTTTGTGCGTTTGAGAAAAAATTATTAAAACTTTGTATATTTGACATGGTGTGCTGTGATGCGATGAGATGAGCGGCGGGAAGGTGGGACTCTAAACAAACTTCCTGATGGTGGGCAGGAATACGAACAGGCAATGATTTCCCCAGCTGCAATACTGGGCGAAGGGGTGATCGCCCGTCGACCAACAACATCCGTTACTTCGTCACATCTCATCAAAGTACATGTAGTGAATCTCATAACCACTTCTTCTGCTCTCTGTGACGCCATTCGACCATGCCGGGCAACATGAAAGTAGACAACGTCAGTTACTGTTAAAAAACGTTTTGCGGCATGTTTAAACGTGCGTGTACCTTTGTCTTTCCATCCCCGTCTTTCCATATCTACGCTGTACGATCACACACTTATACACAAAACCTTCTTGCTGTTTCGTCTACTGAGTCTTCTTACTGTCAATAGAAAGTAGCACATAAATTTCCACGCAGAGTCATAAAACATGAGACATTTGTGTGGGACAGTCTAGCAAACAAAATCATATAAACAATGTGACTCACAGATCCGCAGACTGATAATAACATGCGGAAATGTTACATATCACTGACAGAATAAAGTCATTTACTTTTATGATATAGTTTTATATTTTCAGTATGCTACTGTCTGTATTACTTCCCAAAGTTTATGTATTAGAAAAGTAAATGTAGAATTTTACTTGTATGAAATGGCTAGTAAAATGACGGTGAAATTTCTTAACTTCATTGTTATCTTATGAGGCATAGTACGTGTTCCCACTAGAACCCAATCATCAAGATCACAAACAACAGGCTTCACAACCCATTCGTGTCTCCTCTTTCTTGCATCAGCATTTGTTGTTAATATGTTCTAGGACTTGGCGATGCAACTTTTCTCTTGAAATCTAGTCTGTTAGTGGAAAGGTTATACACTGCTCGAAAATACTAGGCAGCTTTTCATCAAATTAAACAGTGTGAGGTTGCTTTTCTGTACTGTCATAAGGTGAACTGTTGAAAACAGTCTGAAAGACCAATAACTTCCACATCACATCTTTCCCTCAATATTCACGAAATAAGTGATTCACGCATCATGTGCTCCAGTGGGTTGGAAGCTGGTTTAGAGAATGATTCAGAATGACGTTTTAAAAATTTGGCGATATGTTCTTTTCGCAAAAACAAGAAAAAAGTGTCTAGTAAACATGGGTTCCAAAAGAAGTACGTTAAGAGGTACAAGCATTTGTTCATCTTCGCTACAGTGAAACGCATCTCTTCTACTAAACAAGTGCTCATAGCTGTTAAGATACACATTTTAGAGCCCATGTTTACTGCATATTTTTTTCTCGTTTTGTCCAATACTACCTCCTCCCAATACATGGAAAGAAAATGCGTTGTAGTAGAAGAGATGTGGCTCACTGTATCGAGGATGAACAACTGCTCATAGCTCTTAAATTATGCTTTTAGAGCCCTTGGTTACTGAACTTTTTTCTTCTTTCGGTGTAAGAAAATTGACCCCAGGTTTACAAAACTCATTTTGAAACACCCTATACAGTAAGAAATAGAGAAATGTTTAAAGTTGCTGTCTACCTTAACTTTCTGTCACAATTTTGATCTAAACTGTTAACCATTATTACTGACAGTGGACTGAAGCTGAATGACAGTTATGAAATAATCATCTTCCAATATCTTGAGCACACTTCTGTTAATGGCTTTTGTAAGGTTTCAGTTGAGCCGTTTAGCATACCCCTAAAACACTATAACTCTGATCTTCAGTGGCCTACATGACAGGGAAGCTCCACATAAGATCATGAAAATTTAAGAGAAACAATGTCGACCAACTGATAACGCCTTATTGAACGAAAAACTACTAGGGATGGCCCAGTAAAGCATGACAGTACGGGTACCACATCTCACAGAGATATATTAATGAAGGGGGTCATCTAACCACTAAAGAAAACTGGCAGTCACTATAACAGTTCCAATTATTATCGTAAGACGTCAAATAGAATGATTTGCCACTGAATCAAGTATATAAACATTTAATAAACAGCCAAACGGTTGTAATAATGAACTATAGCCTTGGCAGAGGTGGGTGGAAATATGAAAGCATATTATGATGCTATATTGCGAGTACAGCCAAAAACTGAGAAAGTAGTTAGTGAATTAAGAAAAGAACCCAAGCATAGCAAGTACCATTAGATTCAACAAAGTGAATGATGGTTGCAACTAGCTCGCTAAGAATGTTAAGACTGCAGAATTAAACCCTGATGTAAATTAAATATCTTCGCATCACCAGCTCATGCTTACCATTCTTAGACGCAATGAATGTGCAAGACTGTGGCGGCTTAAAATTCGGAGTCCCAACTCGACCACTGTATTGTGCTCTACGGAGGAAACACCCCTCTCTACAGTATTCTGTAAAGACTTGCAACAAGTCTCTTCTTCGATGTCCCTGCAATAAGAGTTTTCCGACTTTACTCTCCGACACATAGCTGGTTCTGCAGGTGCAGGAACGACTCTGTCCAATTGCAGCAGACCTTGCGAATTTTCACCAATTATAATTTTATAAACACGTTTAACGAATTCCTACTCTCGTGGATTTAGTCATAGTTAACCAGTAATGCTGTGGTGAGGTAAACTCCGTCTGAACAGGCCTTGGAAGATCCAACGGTACCGACTGGCCGCCGTGTCATCCTCAGGTCACAGGCATCAACGGATGCGGATATGGAGTGTTTTGCCGCAAAAGGGCTGAATCCACCCCGATTTCCAACAGTACTCGTCAGAGTAGATGGTCACCCATCCAAGTGCTAGCCCAGCCCGACAGCTCTTAACTTAGATGATGTGACGGGAACCGATGTTACCACTGCAGCAAGGCTGTCGGCTTGGGGTGCGGTAAAAAACGCAGAAAATCTCTCCCACTACATGACAGGTTTGAAGCCTTGACCAACCAATAGCTCTTCGTGAAGACATGAGTGGCACAACATGCCTTCCACTTGTAATGGTACTTGAATTACGTAACCATTACGGCACCGCACCTCAACCTCTCGATACCAGCAATATTCTACTGTGTTTCTGTAAAATAGTTAATATATTTCTGTGACAACATTCAGATTTGATTTCATTAATGTAGAGGTACTTCGATACATCGATATGTATATATTGCAATAATATTATTCTTATGGATATTCCTTCTTTTGTCACTATAATCTTTGACGTACTTGTAACTCTGATTTTTGGGCGCGTAAGCGGTTATTAGAGAGTCAAGCTTTGGTCGTCATGTTAAAAAGACGCAAATTGTAGTCAGTTTATAAAATGTAAACTTCAACAGTGACGAAGATATTATCAAATATGTTTAATATCGTGAAGTGATGTTTTGGAACGAGTTACACGATATTGCAACAAAAGTAATAAAAAAGATGTGTAACTTAAATTCGGAGTGCTCATTAGTTTTTTGTATCACCATTGTCCTAACTTGCAAAAGTTTAATCTTCAAGAATGGTTTATGAAACACATCTATAAAACTTTTGAATATCGCAGAATAACACCTAGGCCTCTTTGCATACGACCTTGGAATCATCACTACCTAGATTTTCGACGATTGAGCCATGAGTTCACAACGAGACCAGTGTGGGAAACACGAAAAGATGAGTGGCTAGTTTATCCATTATTTCAAGAAATGACTTTATTAACTGTGCTCTAATGACACCTTCCACATGATATAACTTTGTTGTTGCCCGAAAATGCAATATTTAGCAGCGTGGGAAACACTACAATCATAATTAATTTTTGACCTTTGTTGTGGTAGGGTTGTTAGAAGTGAGAGCAGAATATCAACAGCCGCCCATCAATATAAAATACAACGCAGACATGGCAGAACGGACGACTGTGATAATCCCCCTTAAGAAACCCATCACTGATATATATTGTCTATCCCAATATTCACCCCCCCCCCCCCCCCAAACAGATCCAATATTACTGTAGCATAAAAACCTACAATATGGCATGTACAAAGGAAGAAAAGTGCTCAGGGCTACTGAGTCTTACAAAAACAGAAGAAATATTATTGGAACAGGTAAGAATAAGATATGTCATATCAAAAGTTTGCATATAGAAAAATTTCTCAAAATGACAAAAGTATAGATTGGATTTTACAACAAGCCTCCTCTTAATTTCATCAACATAATATGCAAAATATCAAAAGGTATCATACTAATCCTAAACATGTTATATACAAAGACAAAACTAAGAAAAATGAAAATTGTTAGTATCTGTGTGTTGCCTCCATAGGCAGACAGAATGGTTCACCAACAATACACAAAAGAATGATTTAATTCACAGTGTGGAAAGTCCTTCTCAATTTCACACATGCCAACTGTCAAGTGGGCAAATAAACAGGCATAGCCTGTCCATAATATTCCAATTTCAGTCTTTTCATAATGTGTCCAAGCACAAACTACGGTGAGTTGGAGGCTCAGAAAATGTAATAACAGCAACAAAGTGTTTTCAGCATAAATGACATCAGCACCTGAAGAAAATAGTCACAAATTTAAGCATGTATACATAATAGGCTCTTCCATAAACATTATGTTACCAAAATGAGTAATAGTTCATGACTCCCCTGCTCACCACACATAACTTCCTTAACAAGTCACACTACTAATACTTCAAGAGTATTTTTAAACAATAGTAAGCACAAAATATGAATGTCAAAATGTTCATCAAACATCTAATAACTAACATGAGTAAACTGCAACTAAAATAGCACATGTCCTACCACACAAAGAAAATAAAATGCAGAAGCAACCATCAAAATATTTTCTTATATGTAGGCCTATATTCAATGAATAGTATGTATATTACATGTCATCAAAATAGAAATTACATTTCTCCTTGCCATGTACATGGTTCATAAAACAAAATCATTTTGCACTTCCTTTCAACAATAAGTAAGCTTCAGTACCATATATAGTTTCCATATCACATGATAGGAAACAAATTTCATAAACAATATAAAATGTGACAAATTTTCCCTGTATTCCAGGTTATTGAGATTTGCAAATTTCATTCTAGGTATCAGACTTATAAGGTTTCAATTCAGTTACATTCCTCAAACCAAATAATTTCCTAGACTTTGGATAGATCAATCTGTAAGCATTTGGGTGAGGATTTTCTTTCACCTCAAATGGTCCTCTGTAAACGTCAAAAAATTTCTTTAAGTCTGAAGTCATAATTTTAGATTTTTCTTTCATTTTAATCGAAACCAAATCACTAATATTAAAGTGTGAAAACCTGCCTCTTGCATTGTGTCTTTTCTTTCTGTAATCTGCTTGTTTTTTCATGGTGTCTTTTACAATTTGTTCTCTCTCCTGAGGTGACAAAATTTGACAAACTGGAAAATCTATGTGTTCAGTAATAAAGCTAGTAGGTCTTCCACATGATATAACTTTGTTGTTGCCCGAAAATGCAGTATTTAGTAGCGTGAGCAACACTACAATCATAATTAATTTTTGAGCTTTGTTGTGGTAGGCTTGTTAGAACGTGGGGGCTCGTCCGGGATAGGCAGCACCAAATATTCAAAAATTAACTGTAGTTATGTTTCAGGAAAAGTACATAGTGAATCTGTTATGAAAAATATCGCCAAAAACCTGACAATCAAATATTAAGGAGACACAACCACATGACGAAAAATGGATGCAAAAAACAATGGGATGACAAAGGATTTAAAATAAACACTACGACTGGATTCCGATGGAGAAGACTTCAGCTACAAGAAAAAGTTCTAACGAATTTTGTAATTTGGTATTGTCATTTTTACTGGTTCATTTTTTGTTAACAGTTAATAATGGACAAAATTAATGAAGGGGAAGAAATAGTGTGGGGGGGGGGGGAGGGATCAAAAACCTGATAAGATAGAATTAATACTCCAACTCCTGAATAAGCAGAATGAAAATATAAATAAACAATTTCTTGCGTTTAAATCGCAAATAAAACAAGACCTGAAAACTGAATTACATGAAAATGTAAATAATTTAAAATCTGAAATTAGGGCTGAAATTGACGAAAGGTTAGGGGAGAATTTGAATAAGAAATTAAATGTAATAAAAACTGAGTTAACCGAGGTCAAAAATACACTGGCAGGTAACTTAAAGGTATAGAATCGAGGGTAGACAATGTGGAGAAAAAAGTAATTGATTTTGAAAATAAATTCATTGCTGAAACTAGTAACCGAGTCAGGGAAATTCAGGAACTTCAAAATGAAAATAAATCACTAGATGCAAAATTAAGCTGACTTGAAAGCAAACAATGTTAATGCAATCAGTAGTGTTGAGAAAAAGATTGACAGTTTGGAATCAAATCTTATGAATAAAGTATACACATTAAAAACTAAAATAAATCAAGTTGAAGAACATCTTGTTAACAAGAATCTGTACAGTCATGGACCAGTATGGTCGAACCTGTTAGTGAATAGTTTTCCTTGTGATAATTTGCACCCAGTTGATTTTTTACACCATTGCAAGGACAATTTTGTGCCAGGAATTTCTGACATTTCAAGAATTAAATTTGTCAAAAAATTTCTTGATGGGGAGGCCCTATCCTGGGCTAACCGAAATTTCGTTCAGTGGGAAACCTTTGCAAATTTTGAGAAAAGCTTCTTAATTAAATTTTGGTCAGAATCTGAACAGGGGAGGATTAAATCTGAATTTTTAAATGGACCTATTTTCCGAGGGAGAGTGGGCACCATGAAAGCATTTTGTAAAGATCAATTGAGAAAATTAATACATTTAGATAAACCTTTTGATGAAATGACACAAATAGATGCGCTGAAAAGAAGGCTACCTGAAAAATTGCAATGGAATTTAGTTCATAGGTCTGATGATTCTTTGGAAAATTTTTTAAAATATGTGGATCAATTGGATAGGTCATTAAAAAGAGGGAATATGCAAAATTTTTACAATGGTAAACACCAACAGGGGAGGTGGTATTCAAACAGGTATGGAGAGAGGAGAGAATACAGAGACAATAGACATGAACAACACAGGGGAAACAATAGGGATCATAAAAGTAATGACAGAGACAGGGATAGAAATTTTGGAAACAGAAACAGGTGGGAACAAAATTGGAGATAAAAAAACAGAGAAAACAGGCAGGAAAACTCCGGACTGCCTGAATGAAGGTTTGCAGTTTTGGGGGCGAGAAAATTTAATCACAATAGGACCTATAATATCAACTGGGAATTTACAGGCAGAGGAAGAAGGAGAAATGTAACTTACTATTATAATAAAACCAGTGAAAGACAAAACAAATGCACACCATAAATAACAGACACTCATGTTCAACACCAAATTACTACTTTAAATTTTGATCAGAAATTTTTGGATACAATAAGAGAAAATAATCATGCTGAAAGCAGTAAGGTAACTACTTCTGAGAACAAGCCAGATGAGGATATTGCAATTGTGTCAGAATTTTATAATTGGGTAGAGAATGAAAATCTATGTAGTTCTGACAAACATTACAGCTCTAATTTGAATAAGTTATTTAGTGAAAATGAAAAGTTATGTGAAGACAGAGAGAGATGGAACTTAATGTAACTGTGGATAGGATGCATGATGAAAATATGGAAGCTAATGATGTTGTTGAGAGTTGTACGGAGCTAAGTAATGATGAAATTAATGCTGTGGATGAGTATCAGGTAATCGTCGAGATTATTTCAAGTGAAGTAGTGAAGCTATGTGATAATGAAGCTGATAATTGTGAGCATTATGATGAGGTAAGTGTGGTTAGTAATGAGGAAGTGGACGCTCATGCATCTGAAGAACAGGTAAAGTTAAGTCAGTGCAACCAATGTAATGTAGCAGAGGACTGTAATGTTGTGCCAGCTAATAGTATGAAGTATTTTAACCCACATAAAAGTTCTGAAGGAAAAGGTGAAAATTTTTTAAAAATATTATGGAACAGTTGCAATTACAAAACAGATAGGGAAGAGTTTTGGATCTATTTAGCTAAAATTTGTAGAAGGTTATATCCTCACTGGTGGCAAAGTGTGAAATGCAAAGAGTATCTGTTGTATGCACAACCTGTTGTATTCATAGATGATGTTAATGAAAGTGTCAGTGTATGTGTGAAGACATTAAAAATTGATCAGGAAAGTAATGAGGGTAATTTTAGAAAAACTGAAAATTACTTGTTACATGAACCATTAAAAGAAAAAGTAGAAGAATGTGAATTAGGGTGTCCATACATTAAAGCTAACGTAAACAATTGGGAGGGTAAATGTCTCATTGATACAGGGAGTCTTATTTCAGCCATTTCAGAAAAATTCAGAATTAAAATTAAAGATAGTGTTGATTTTGTTGAGGCCCCTGTGATGGGAGTAAAGATAAGAGGAGCTACAGGCGAACACAGTAAAGTCATCAAAAGTCAAGTATTTTTATCATTTGAAATAGAGATGTAAAATTTGAGCAGGGTTGTCTTGTTATTCCAAGTTTAGAAGAGGATGTATTGTTTGGCGTGGACTGGGTGTGAAAAGTAAGTGCTGCATTTAGCTGGAGTGAAATGAAGTTAATTGTGTGTGAACCCAAAAGCAATATTACTGTGTGTACAGAACTGTTTATTATACGCTGTGGAGAAGGTTGCAATCATGCTAAGAAAATCATAGACTATGAAGAGAATTTGTACTACTATGATGACAAACCTGAGCTAAATTTTTCTGGTCAAAATTATGAAAACCTAGTTAAAAGTAAAGTAGAGGTAGCAATTAATTTGGACAGTGATAAAAAGAGACAGTTGGAAAATTTATTGTGGGAATTTCAAGATGCTTTCAATGAAAAACCTGGAAGAGTCAGGAATTATCAATGCACTTTACACCTTAAAAATCATGAACCTTTTTTCCTCAAACCTTATAGTATTCCTTTTGTAAAAAGAAAAGAAGTAGAGAGTGAGATGCAAAAAATGGAAGCATGGGGTGTAATCGAAAGAAGTAACAGTGGTTATAATAATCCTTTGGTGGTGGTTTCCAAATGTGGAGGGGATGTTATACTTGTACTTGATTCTAGGCACCTTAACAAATTTTTGAAAAGAGAAAATGATCATCCAGAAAACATAGATGAATTGTTACATAAATTTGAATGTGTGAAATTCTTGAGCAGCTTAGACTTAACTTCAGGCTTTCAACAAATTTCTTTAGAAATAAATTCTAGAAAATACACTGCATTTTTTTATGGGGGGAAAAGTTATCATTACTGTGTTGTACCATTTGGACTAACTGTTTCTGTTGCTGAGTTTATTAGAGCATTAGATCTTGTTTTGGGGGATGAACTACTGTCTATACTTACTGTATATGTAGGTGATATTTTGATTTCTGGAAAAACATGGGAGGAACATTTTGAATTGCTAACAAAGGTGCGTACAAAATTAAGGGAAGGGGAAATGACCTTAAAGATAGAAAAATGTAAATTTGGGGTAAGTGAATTGAATTTTTTGGGACACATTATTTTGGAAAAGGGGATTGAACCTGACAGAGAAAAAATTGAAGCTATAGAGAATTTTCCTGTTATTAAAATTAAAAAGCAATTAAAATCTTTTTTTGGTCTTGCTGGATTTTACAGACAGCATGTCAGTATTCAAGCTATGAACGCTTCTTGTTTATGTGATCTATTAAAGAAAAATACTGTCTGGGATTGGTCATCTGATTGTCAAAAAGCATTTGATGAGATAAAGAAACAACTTTCACAGAGCAGAATTCTACATAGGCCTGACATGTCTTTACCCTTCTGTTTGATGACTCACAGCAGTGATACAGGATTAGGAGCACACTTATTTCAGGAAAAAGTCGTAAGAGATCATACTGAACAGCATTGCATTGCTTTTGCTAGTAGAGTATTACAAAAGTATGAAAAGACTTACACTGTGACTGAAAAAGAACTTTTGGCTATACATTTGGCTTTCAACAAATTTAAAAATTATCTTCTTGGACACAAAGTGATTGTTTACTCTGACCACAAAGCACTAAGTTACTTATAGGAGTGTAGGCTTTATCATAGTAAAATCACCAGATGGGCGTTATTCTTACAACAATTTGATTATGAAATTAAATACACTCCTGGAAATTGAAATAAGAACACCGTGAATTCATTGTCCCAGGAAGGGGAAACTTTATTGACACATTCCTGGGGTCAGATACATCACATGATCACACTGACAGAACCACAGGCACATAGACACAGGCAACAGAGCATGCACAATGTCGGCGCTAGTACAGTGTATATCCACCTTTCGCAGCAATGCAGGCTGCTATTCTCCCATGGAGACGATCGTAGAGATGCTGGATGTAGTCCTGTGGAACGGCTTGCCATGCCATTTCCACCTGGCGCCTCAGTTGGACCAGCGTTCGTGCTGGACGTGCAGACCGCGTGAGACAACGCTTCATCCAGTCCCAAACATGCTCAATGGGGGACAGATCCGGAGATCTTGCTGGCCAGGGTAGTTGACTTACACCTTCTAGAGCACGTTGGGTGGCACGGGATACATGCGGACGTGCATTGTCCTGTTGGAACAGCAAGTTCCCTTGCCGGTCTAGGAATGCTAGAACGATGGGTTCGATGACGGTTTGGATGTACCGTGCACTATGCAGTGTCCCCTCGACGATCACCAGTGGTGTACGGCCAGTGTAGGAGATCGCTCCCCACACCATGATGCCGGGTGTTGGCCCTGTGTGCCTCGGTCGTATGCAGTCCTGATTGTGGCGCTCACCTGCACGGCGCCAAACACGCATACGACCATCATTTGCACCAAGGCAGAAGCGACTCTCATCGCTGAAGACGACACGTCTCCATTCGTCCCTCCATTCACGCCTGTCGCGACACCACTGGAGGCGGGCTGCACGATGTTGGGGCGTGAGCGGAAGACGGCCTAACGGTGTGCGAGACCGTAGCCCAGCTTCATGGAGACGGTTGCGAATGGTCCTCGCCGATACTCCAGGAGCAACAGTGTCCCTAATTTGCTGGGAAGTGGCGGTGCGGTCCCCTACGGCACTGCGTAGGATCCTACGGTCTTGGCGTGCATCCGTGCGTCGCTGCGGTCCGGTCCCAGGTCGACGGGCACTTGCACCTTCCGCCGACCACTGGCGACAACATCGATGTACTGTGGAGACCTCACGACCCACGTGTTGAGCAATTCGGCGGTACGTCCACCCGGCCTCCCGCATGCCCACTATACGCCCTCGCTCAAAGTCCGTCAACTGCACATACGGTTCACGTCCACGCTGTCGCGGCATGCTACCAGTGTTAAAGACTGCGATGGAGCTCCGTATGACACGGCAATCTGGCTGACACTGACGGCGGCGGTGCACAAATGCTGCGCACCTAGCGCCATTCGACGGCCAACACCGCGGTTCCTGGTGCGTCCGCTGTGCCGTGCGTGTGATCATTGCTTGTACAGCCCTCTCGCAGTGTCCGGAGCAAGTATGGTGGGTCTGACACACCGGTGTCAATGTGTTCTTTTTTCCATTTCCAGGAGTGTATATTAAGGGAGAGGAAAATGTTATTGTTGATGCACTTTCTAGGTCATCTATTGGGCTAAATTTTGATAGTGAAACAGGCATTGATGACAAAAATTTCAAAATTATGTATTTGAAGGGGATAAAAGAGGAAGGAGAAATTTTAAAAGTTTGTAATGACATTAGGAGGCACCAAAATCACGATGAAAATTGGAAATTGGTAAAAAGTTATTTGGGGGTCAAGCAAAAGGTAAATGATTATTATAAGGTACACAAAGGGATTCTGTTCGGAAGATTAAGACCTGATTTGGATGACTGAAAATTATGTTGACCTGAGCAGCACATAGACACATTAGTGAAGTATATACATGAGAGCTTTGGACATTGTGGTTCTGCCAAATGCATACAAAAGATTCAGATATTGCCAGAAGAGAGAAGAAAAAACTAGCAGCCTGTGACCGATGCCCAAGGGTAAAAGTGAGTAATCAAACATGCAGAGGGATGATACGAAATATTTTGCACAGCAAGAATTTAGAGCTGACAGCTTGCGACATTTATGGACCCCTCCATAAGTCAAACGGAGGTTACAGTTATATATTTGTGACTGTTGACATATTCTCAAAATTCATCAAATTTTACCCATTAAGGAAAGCCACAAGTAAACAGATTACATCTAAATTAACCAGTGATTATTTCAATAAGGTAGGTACTCCACAAGCAATCTTGTCAGACAATGGCTCACAATTTACATCAAAAGTATGGAAAGATTTTGTTGAAAATGCAAACATAAAGAATATATAGATTTCAGTTTATCACCCATCCAGTAATCCAGCAGCGAGGTACATAGAGATAGGGAGGTTGTGCAGAACATATTGTAGTAAGAACCATGTAAATTGTATTGAATATGTAAATGATTTCGAAGACATAATGAACAGTTTGCAACATACATCCACTGGCTTTTCACCATTCGAAATTTTGTTTAACAAAAGACCTACTAGCTTTATTACTGAACACATAGATTTTCCAGTTTGTCAAATTTTGTCACCTCAGGAGAGAGAACAAATTGTAAAAGACACCATGAAAAAACAAGCAGATTACAGAAAGAAAAGACACAATGCAAGAGGCAGGTTTTCACACTTTAATATTAGTGATTTGGTTTCGATTAAAATGAAAGAAAAATCTAAAATTATGACTTCAGACTCAAAGAAATTTTTTGACGTTTACAGAGGACCATTTGAGGTGAAAGAAAATCCTCACCCAAATGCTTACAGATTGATCTATCCAAAGTCTAGGAAATTATTTGGTTTGAGGAATGTAACTGAATTGAAACCTTATAAGTCTGATACCTAGAATGAAATTTGCAAATCTCAATAACCTGGAATACAGGGAAAATTTGTCACATTTTATATTGTTTATGAAATTTGTTTCCTATCATGTGATATGGAAACTATATATGGTACTGAAGCTTACTTATTGTTGAAAGGAAGTGCAAAATGATTTTGTTTTATGAACCATGTACATGGCAAGGAGAAATGTAATTTCTATTTTGATGACATGTAATATACATACTATTCATTGAATATAGGCCTACATATAAGAAAATATTTTGATGGTTGCTTCTGCATTTTATTTTCTTTGTGTGGTAGGACATGTGCTATTTTAGTTGCAGTTTACTCATGTTAGTTATTAGATGTTTGATGAACATTTTGACATTCATATTTTGTGCTTACTATTGTTTAAAAATACTCTTGAAGTATTAGTAGTGTGACTTGTTAAGGAAGTTATGTGTGGTGAGCAGGGGAGTCATGAACTATTACTCATTTTGGTAACATAATGTTTATGGAAGAGCCTATTATGTATACATGCTTAAATTTGTGACTATTTTCTTCAGGTGCTGATGTCATTTATGCTGAAAACACTTTGTTGCTGTTATTACATTTTCTGAGCCTCCAACTCACCGTAGTTTGTGCTTGGACACATTATGAAAAGACTGAAATTGGAATATTATGGACAGGCTATGCCTGTTTATTTGCCCACTTGACAGTTGGCATGTGTGAAATTGAGAAGGACTTTCCACACTGTGAATTAAATCATTCTTTTGTGTATTGTTGGTGAACCATTCTGTCTGCCTATGGAGGCAACACACAGATACTAACAATTTTCATTTTTCTTAGTTTTGTCTTTGTATATAACATGTTTAGGATTAGTATGATACCTTTTGATATTTTGCATATTATGTTGATGAAATTAAGAGGAGGCTTGTTGTAAAATCCAATCTATACTTTTGTCATTTTGAGAAATTTTTCTATATGCAAACTTTTGATATGACATATCTTATTCTTACCTGTTCCAATAATATTTCTTCTGTTTTTGTAAGACTCAGTAGCCCTGAGCACTTTTCTTCCTTTGTACATGCCATATTGTAGGTTTTTATGCTACAGTAATATTGGATCTGTTTGGGGGGGGGGGGGGGGGGGGTGAATATTGGGATAGACAATATATATCAGTGATGGGTTTCTTAAGGGGGATTATCACAGTCGTCCGTTCTGCCATGTCTGCGTTGTATTTTATATTGATGGGCGGCTGTTGATATTCTGCTCTCACTTCTAACAACCCTACCACAACAAAGGTCAAAAATTAATTATGATTGTAGTGTTTCCCACGCTGCTAAATATTGCATTTTCGGGCAACAACAAAGTTATATCATGTGGAAGGTGTCATTAGAGCACAGTTAATAAAGTCATTTCTTGAAATAATGGATAAACTAGCCACTCATCTTTTCGTGTTTCCCACACTGGTCTCGTTGTGAACTCATGGTTCAATCGTCGAAAATTTAGGTAGTGATGATTCCAAGCTAGGATGCAAAGATGCCTAAGTGTTATTCTGCGATATTCAAAAGTTTTATAGATGTGTTTCATAAACCATTCTTGAAGATTAAACTTTTGCAAGTTATTGTGAGCCAATTATGTCTGTGTTTCTCAGATCGAAATGAACGATCCCTCGTGGCACTGTCACGGCAATAGCTGGTCCCACGGTCTCTAGTTCTGAGTGCTTCTCCTGGCTTTCAGATCTTTATCTCACCAAAAAGTATTCCTGATAGTATATCACAGAACACAAACTGACCTCCTACAGTAGTGAAAATCAATGTAAAGCTAGGGTTCCTAAGTAAGTAACAGTACAATGTCTATAGCATACTGTATTCAATATATTATGAAAGTAGTAGATACATATTAGACACAAACAATCATGACAGAATTATATAGCTTCTTTTATAACACGAATAACAAAGAAAGGCCTTTGCGTTTCCTGTATGAAAATTGGTATAAAGCCACTCACTGTCTTGTTGTGTTATTGCGTTGTTGTTACTTTGTCCTACCACCGTTCTTCCCGATCACGTCAAAAATTCTTACCGGCATTGATTTTGTTAAGGTTTGTAGTTCTTGCAGTAAAATTGTCGTCCACTCATCTCATAACACTCTTCTCATCTCACATACGGTCTGCCATTGCCTGGCATAGTGATAAACACGGTTTGTAAGTATTTCCCAATGGTTTTCCATGGGGTTCATATATGGGCTACGTGCAGGCCGTGGCAAGACATCGATATCTTGATCTTGAACCAGCTTTTCGTTGTAGCAGAAACGTTCACAGATGCATTATCTAGTTGAAACATTAGAGTTCCGTTCCCGAGGTCATATATTCTAGTGAACTCTGTTTCTAGCATGTCAATTTACATATTAGAGTTCATAGTAGTATTCAGTCCAGCAATGCACAGAAGCCTATCAATTCATAACCCTTCAACCATCAAAATTTCTGATGACTCTTCCTGCTGCTCTGCCCTCATATCATGCCAATAATATTGAAATTCATCTCGCCCATCTAAATTAAACTTATTCTCATCAGTCATGTTCCCTTTATACCATACTGAAGTCCATGGCATATGTTTTTGGCAGACTGCAATCTAGACTATTTATATTTGCGTTTTAGAGCAGGTTTATGCAGCCATTTGACAAAATTTGTCGTATACATTTGGTAGTTACTGACAACTGTAAATCAGCAACCAGTTGAGAAGACTAACGGATTGTGGCTCTTGCTTTGTGCAAAAGGAACCGTTTATATGCCTCAAAAAATTTTCTGCTTGGCTCATATTTTACGTTCCATCCATATCATACTACTAATCCAACTAAATTATCAATCACTTGGTGATTTTACGATTAGGCGGTGCTATTTCCTTGCACACGCCAATTTTTGCTTTTTAAGCTCCTGATAACTATTTTCCGTTTGGCACTGTCACAAGCATGGTTTATGTACCCCACACGCACTGTCACTAATGGTGTCTGTTTCCTATCTGCAATAAAGGTACATACGCGCATGGTGACATCACACAGAGTCAACTGCCACCGTCGACGACCTGACTCGTTGATGTCTTATTACATACTCTACTACTAAGATCAAATGCGATACCATTTGACTGCATTTATCAATATACTGGATCCCCTACTATGGCATATACACTGTGGACAACTATTCCAGCCGATAATGTTAATTTTCCTACAAATATCCAAGCCTTTACACTGATTTCCGTTGCCGTACACCTGCAGTGTGGGGACAGGATGCTATGACTTTCCTGTTTTTTTTTTTTTTTTTTTTTTTTTTTTTTTTTACCTGCATGGGTGCTGCTTTCAGTGCTGAACAAGTAAGTTAGTAAGTTAACTTCCCTGTCATAAGCCCGCTAAAGAAAGCTCCCAAGGCTGCAGAGACTAACAAGTATCCCTCACCGCAATAAAAGGAAATACGAAGACTTAATTAGTACTGCGATCATTGGCAGTAGTGAATATTGTTTGTAGTTTCCATGCAGTGTTAACGAATCGACTATACTGACTATTGGGATGTGTGTATTACATTATAAAATAGGCTTAATGACAGTCTGAGTGTAAACTGGCATGTGACACTTCATGTAATGGATAAAAATTTTACATTTTTTGATAATAATTTCAAAATGGTCTGTGTAAAATTTACCCTAAGTATTTAAACTGTCAAAAAGCATTTCGCCTGGTTCACTTAGGAAGATACTGTGCATTAGTCCTTTTATGCTGGTCACTCGACATTTTAGTTTTTTGGCGCCCCCTTTTTTTGTTTTCAAAACGGTGCAAACAACACATCTGATAAAATGTATCCACATATCTTTCTGCACACGATGGGCAGTAGTTAAGACACAGCAGTGCATGAGATATGACGTCAGTCTGTCCAGGCACACATCTTATTTCGAAGTCAGAGTCTTGTAATCTTAGCATAAAATGATTGTGATACGTGTTACAAACCTGACAATGGAAGGACCATGCCCCTTTGCTTTTTTCTTTAACACTCGTTTATTACATCAGAGAAATACACATTTTAAGACAAAATTTAACTACATGAAATATTGCTCCCAGTAAAGGTTAACATACGCAGTGACAAAACTTAGTTGTCTTAAGGGTTTCTGCTGGCAACAAATTTTAAGGAGGTAATGTAAGGTTTATATCAATTTAGCTCCAACACGTAGCTAGTGATTGAATCACGACACAGATACTTCAACAATTTTGGTAACAAATAAATAGCGTGAATTTGTACTCACAGTAACCAACAAATCAACAACCTTGCCAATGAATAAGTAGTAGGCCATTTGGAACGAATTAGCAACACCCCGCAACTAGGGAGTTAATACCAACAGTCTTTAAATGTCTTGCTCCCCATTAAATAAACAAACTTACAGTAATTAAATGAATAACAAATCAAACACACTATGG
Organism: Schistocerca americana; assembly: GCF_021461395.2. NCBI lineage: Eukaryota > Metazoa > Arthropoda > Insecta > Orthoptera > Acrididae > Schistocerca > Schistocerca americana. Next base: position 320,382,800 of record NC_060124.1, read on the forward strand.
TCCACTCAAACTCTTCAGTGGAAGCCAAGCCAAAATGAAGATTCCATTAACTGACTAGAACTGAAGTCACACTAAAGCTCATCTCTGTGTTCCCAGACACACATGGGGCAAACTTATACAAGATAAGATTTTGAAGGGAGCACATCAGTAAAACCGGTAGTGGAGCTAACTCGTGCCACTGAAAATTAAGGTACTAGACCAGGGCACAAGGTGGTATACAATGAGGTTGCCTTAGTGCTACACTGCGCTCCAAAATATTAATTGAAATGGCCAATTCAAAATTAAGTACACATAAACCAGCATTAATTAACGAGGAGTGACACCAGGTCGCTCGAAGGGATGACAACACTTAATTGAAAAGACAAATGCCGGAAGCGGCAGTAATATCAAACAACTTCTCTGAGTTTTAACCAGGAGTCACTTCCCGCTACACAAGTGAACATTTAACCAAGCACAAGGAAGGAACCCCAAAGAGAAAATTCAAATAAAGCCCACCAAAAATTATAAAGGACAGGGAACCCCAACTAATTAAATTTAAAAGAATTAGCTCTCCCCAAAGGCAGTGTAAACGCGAATGCCACACTTAAGAGGCCACCAAACTTCGTTACAAAAGGTCTTATACATTTTCTCCTTTTCTTTAAAGAAACACAGGGTTGCTTAACTTCTGCTGACTTCTTCTGGACGTCCGGTACGGCTCGTGTAGGATACACCAGGCAGCAACCCAAGCTACGTGGTCGCAAGGCGCGGCGAGCAAAATCAGGAGAGCAGACAGACAGGCAGCCAGCCAACACATATCCTCCATGCTGAACCGGCAGACCGTGTACAACCAACTCCACATATACGTCGTTGCCTCCCACCTCGTACCTCGCGGCGTCTCAGCACGTAGCCCGAGCAAACGTCAACTGCCAGTCGCCCCGCGAATGCAGAAAACAACAAGGCAAGCAAAGATAAGAAACATCGAAGGATCAATAATGGACATCCAAAGACTGGCGCCCCAGTAACGAGCGCCACGACTCAGATTGTTCACAAAATAGCAGCTCATTAGAAAAGCTAATACTTTTGTGGAGTGCATCAGCGTCTTTCATTAGTAATCAAAATGTCCTCAGTCCTGAGTTCTAAGCCTGCCACTGCTTAAAATTTAAATAAAAATCATCAGCAACAGCGGCTAAAGACTTCCAGCCTAAGAAACCCTCATTCTGCAACGACGTCGGACAGGACAGAGGTTCAGAGTACTCTCTGGACTTGGAGTGTAGGCTGTCCCTAAAAGACTGAAGAATCAACAATAATGATGCATAAGGATACAAAAGGCTATGCTAACCACTGCAATAAAAGTACACGATGTGCATCCACAGGACACGTGGCTTGTAATTGAAAAGCGCTGCTGCTACGGTCGCAAGTTCGAGTCCTGCCTCGAGCATGGATGTGTGTGATGTCATTAGGTTAGGTTTAGGTGGTTCTAAGTCTAGGGGACTGATGACCTCAGATGTTAAGTCCCATAGTGCTCAGAGCCATTTGAACCTTTTTTTTTTTTTTAAAGAAATGCCATGATGACCTCTTCGTTGGCAAAATATTCCAGACCAGTTCCCCACCTGGATCTTCAGAAGCTCTTAAAACGAAGGTGATCATGAGAAAAAGGGTGAATAGCCAACGCAAGTATAACGTTCTACGGGTTGGGGCGTTGAATGTCAGAAGTTTGAACTTGATACGGAAGCAAGAAAATCTGAGAAGGGAAAGGCAAAGGCTTAATCTAGTTTTTTTTTTGGGGGGGGGGGGGGGGCACTGATGTGAAATGGAAAGAAGAAGAGGGCTTCTGGTCAGATCGGTACAGGATAGTATCAACAACAGCAGGAAATGGTACAACAGGAGCAGGATTCATTATGAATAGGGAGGTAGGGCACAAAGTGAGCTACTGTGAACTGTTCGATGATAGGATTGTTCTCATCACAATCGACAGCAAACCAGCACCGACAACAATAGTTCAGCTATACATGACGACCTCACAAGCAGAAGATGAAGAGAGAGAGAGAAACTATGTGAGGATATTGAACGAGTAATGCAGAACATAAATGGAGATGAAAACCTAACAGTCATAGGGGACTCGAATACAGATGTACAGAAAGGAGTAGAAGACAGATTTATGGGAGAATACAGGCTTGGTAGCAGGAATGAGAGAGGAGAAAAACTAATTGCGTTCTGTAATAAATTTCAGCCGCGCGGGATTAGCCGAGCGGTCTAAGGCGCTGCAGTCATGGATTGTACGGCTGGTTCCGGCGGAGGTTCCAGTCCTCCCTCGGGCATAGGTGTGTGTGTTTGTCCTTAGGATAATTTAGGTTCAGTAGTGTGTAAGCTTAGGGACTGATGACCTTAGCAGTTAAGTCCCATAAGATTTCACACACATTTGAACATTTTTTTAAATAAATTTCAGCTAGTAATAGCGAATACTCTGTCCAAGAATCGCTAGGGGAAGAGATAAGCATGGAAAAGGCCAGGAGAAACGAGAAGATTTCAATGAGATTACATCGTCGTCGGGAAGAGATTCTGAAATCAGATATTGGATTGTACGGCACACCCAGAAGCAGACATAGCCTCAGATTACAATCTAGAACCGCTGAAGAGTAGGATGAAGTTTAAGAGACTGATCAGGAGGAAACAATGTGCAGAAATCGGAGACAGGTATATTAAGGGTTGAAGAGATACGCTTGAAGCTCTCTGAGGCTATAAAAACTAAACTCCGCCCGAATAGGCCATGGAGGCCCAGCGGTATCAACCAGTCGCCTCTCTGAGGCTATAGATACTGCAATTGAAGAGGAAAGGACATCTCTAAAAAGGTAAAACACACAAATTGGAAAAGAAAAATATAGGTTCAAGGAAGGTAACTGCCAAGAAACCATACGTAGCAGAAGGAATACTTCAGCTGATCGACGAAAGAAGTAAATGCAAAAATGTTAAGGGAAATTCAGAAATACGAACTACAACTCACTCAGGAGTGAAATAAATAGGAAGAGCAGGGGAGCTAAGGCGAAATGGCTGCATGAAGGATGTCAAGAAATCGTAAAAGAAATGATTGTCGCAAGGACTGACTCACCACATAGGAAAGTCAGAACACTCTTTGGTGACATTAAATGCAAGAGGGCTAACATTAAGAGTGTAATGGGAATTACACTTTTAAATGCAGAGGAGAGAGAGGATGGCTAGAAAGAGCGGATTGAGGGCGTCTGTGTGTAAGAAGAAACAGAAGTCGATAGGGAAGAGATAGTGGATCTGTGGTGTCCACTACTATTAAGTTTCCGCACTGACGTGAGCAGTGGCGCGCTCCATGACGCGCGGCCGAGGAACGCAATCCTTTGGCACATTTTGAAAAGAAAAGGGGATAATTTAGAAAGATCATCTTCCAAGATTAAATCTAAGCCAGAAGGCCACAGATTTAACAGGGTAAAAGATAGGGATGTAGTTTTTCGCTCTTGCTGTTCAATTTATAGGTCGAAGAAGCAGTGACCGAAATAAATGAAGGCTCAAAAGTGGAATAAAAATTCAGGGTGAGTAGCTACCAGTGTTAAGATTAGCTGATGACATTGCCATACTCAATGGAGGAGAAGAAGACTTACAAAAAAATGCTTCAAATGGCTCTGAGCACTATGGGACTTAACATCTGAGGTCATCAGTCCCCTAGAACTTAGAACTACTTAAACCTAACTAACCTAAGGACATCACACACATCCATGCCCGAGGCAGGATTCGAACCTGCGACCGTAGTGGTCGCGCGGTTCCAGACTGAAGCGCCTTTAACCGCGTGGCCACACTGGGCGGCAAGAAGACTTACAGAATCTGTTTAATGGAATGAACAGTTTAGCGAGTACAGGATATGGACTGAGGGCAAATTGAAGAAAGACGAAAGTACTCGTAATAAGACGTATCAGAAATGAGGACATCGAGATACTTAACATCATAATTGGTGATGACGAAGTTCATTAAGTTAATGAATAACCCATGACGGAAAGAGCAAAGAGGACATAATAAGAAGACTACCACTGGTGAAAAGGGCGTTCCTGGCCAAGAGAAGTTTACTAGTATCAAATGTAAAATATTAATCTGAGGAAGAAATTTCTGAGAATATATGTTTGTGGAGCAGTGAGCCATGATCTGTGGGAACATAGAAATAGAAGAGAATAGAAGAATTGGAGTTGCGGTGCAACAGATGAATGTTGAAAATTTGGTGAACTGAGAAGGTAAAGAATGAGGAGGAAAGGAATGTATGTGAAACACAAGAAGGAGGGACAGGATGGTGGGACATGTGTTAACTGGTAAGGAAATAACCTCTGTGGTTTAGAAGGAGCCGTAGATGATAAAAACTGTAGGGGGAAGACAGAGATTAGAATACATCAGTGAAGTAATTGAGGACTTTGCATGTTGTACTCTGAGATGAAGAGGTTGGCGCAGGACAGGTATTAGTGAAGGGCCATATCAGACCAATCAGAATACTGATGATTTAAATAACAATAATAAAAAACTTGCTGGCTAGTTATTGCAACTGGATGCTTTCCCAAAAGATAAAATCGAAACTTCTCAAATTCCCAGATGATAGATAATACTTCTGTCTCTATTGCTATATACTTCTTCTCCCAGTGAGTCTGTGATTGAGTAGAAAATGCTATTTTCCTATGATCACACTTCTGTGAACATCACATTCTGACAGAATTCAGCACTGGTTGCATAACTGCTGAAATCCAATGCAAAATAAAAATCCAGGACAAATTTGGATTATGCAATAATTTTGCTTCACACAATTTGAAGATGCAAAGCGTTTTGCTGTTTCTGTACACATATTCACAATCAGTCACGTGACAAAAATTTCAGAAATTCTGATGCTGATAAACAATGTCCTTTGATGAATTTTCTGCATAAATGGTAGAATACCAAGTTATGATCTTCACTGATCATACAATCTAAGCTTTCGCGGCCGGTATTGTCATAACTCAAAACTTCTGGGCTGATAGGCCGTGGTCGAAGTATAAAACTGTCTCCTGTCGTTTCGTCTCCGACTGCGGGAGACATCCTCGGAGGTAAAGCGGCGAACTGCGAAGAGAACTCGAGGAAGCGCTGATTATATAGGCAGTACAGAGGGCACCACTGTCGATCACGTGGCGTCGGCTATGAGATTGTCTCTGGTAATGCCAACATTCTCGATTGAAAGTAATCGATCGTCACGCTTGCGGTGCAACGCTGACATCCAAATTTTATCCAGTTTAACACCTTCGTCTTTCCTGTTAAAATTATTACGATGTTTATCAATCTCGATAGCCTCTCTATACAAGCGTGCATAATAATGCGTGGTTTTTGATATGACGCTCGTCTCGCTGAATTTTATTTCATGATCACCTTCCTGGTAAACACGTTCCGCTACGGCCGATTTATCAGTGTGACCCAGGCGACAATTCCTCTTATGGTCGACAAGACGGGTGTTTACACTTCTCTTTGTGGTACCGATGTAAACCGGTCCACAAACTACAAGGAATTTTATATACCCCCGGTGTAGCCAAAGGGTGTCGTGCATCTTTTGCCGACCTTAAAAATTCTTTTATTTTCCTAGTGGGTCTGAAAATAATTTCCACCCCATACTTGCCTAAAACTTTCCCAATGCGATCTGTGACCTTACTAATGAACGGAAGAAAAACTTTGCCCTTGGACGACTGTTGTTCGTCGTTACTCCTGATTCTCTGCCTAGAGCGAAGTGCTCGATCTATATCCTTGCTAGAATAGCCATTCTTCACGAAAGTTGATCGTAAATGTTCAATCTCATCTTTTAAATAAACAGGTTCACAAAGTTTGTGCGCCCTGTCTACCAAAGTTATCATTACACCTCTTTTTTGTCTAGAGTGGTGGTTTGAATCTTTGTGTAGATAACGATCAGTATGTGTGGGTTTTCTATGCACCTTATGGCCCAACGTTCCGTCCCGTCGTTTAATCACAGACACATCCAGGAAGTTCAATTGGCCATTCCTTTCCGTCTCCATAGTGAATTGGATTTTCGGATTAATGCTGTTTAAATGTGTCAGGAAGGCATACAACTCCTCTGCTCCGTGTGTCCATACTACGAACGTGTCATCGACGTAGCGATACCATCTGGCTGGTCTCTTACTGCCAGTCTGCAACGCCCGTTGTTCAAAAGTCTCCATAAATAAGTTAGCCACAGCAGGACTGAGAGGAATGCCCATAGCCACCCCGTCAATCTGTTCATAAAAGTTATTATTATGTTGAAAGTAGGTTGTGGTGAGGCAGTGTCGGAATAATGCCACAATATCGGTAGGAAAAATATCCGCTATGCATAAGATAGCTTCGTTTACCAACGTCAAAACTGACGAGGAAATCATCCGGGCCCACGCTCGTTTCCTTTAACTTGTCAATGAAATGAGCTGAATTTTTAATCTGACTGTCCGTCCTACCAACATAAGGCTGCTGCATCGAGGCAAGGTGTCTAGCTGACTCGTGTGTTGGTCCGCCTATAGCGCTGACAATTGGCCTCAACGGAATCACAGATTTATGAACGTTGGGTAAGCCATAAAGTCTAGGTGGGGACGCTTCTGTTTTACAAAGCAGCTTCTTATCGTCGGAGCCAAATGAAGACGCTTTCACCAGTCGATTTGTCATTCTTATAATCTTCATAGTCGGGTCGTTCTGGAGCTTTTTGTAATTGGAGGGAACCAAAATATCATTGATTTTTCCATGATAGTCTTCGCTGTTCAGTATCACGGTGGCATTACCCTCATCTGCATTAAGAACAATAATGTTTTTATCTCCATTCATATCCCTCAGCACCTTCCTTTGAGCCTGCGACAAATTACTTTTAGGTGGCTTACATGTACGTAAAATCCTAGCTGTTTCCATCCTAATTACGTCAGCGGACTGCTGTGGAAGCTGACGGATACCAGCCTCAATATTTGCTACAATATCCTCTGTGTGTCCGTTTTGGGCATCACAGCAAAATTGCCTCCTTTCGCTAGTACTGAAATTACAACTTTTGACAAATCTTTATCAGACAGGTTAATAACAGTTCGAGAATTGTCCTCAACTGAACCTCCAGAAATGTTGTTCTGTAAGTTATTGAACTTCTTCTTCTGCCTATTTGCTGATATTTCTGCACTAACTTCCATAGTTTTGAATGTTAGACCGTCAATCACCACACCGCATAGTATTACTAAGAAACAAGTGGAGATGACAAAGTTTACTGCTGGTTACCGCCAGTGCTCGCCGCTTCAGATGAATCCTCTCACGTAGCATTGCAGACTCCATACGGTTGTATATACGATGTGGCTAGGCCGAGCGAAACATCCTCTTCACCTTCAGAAATTTCGGAACCGAAGAAGTGTCCCTGCAGCGTAACAGGATGGTGAGGGTACACAGTTGTTGTGCTTCCTTCTTGCGCATTCCTACAAATCGTCGAACCGATGCTGACATATCCTCCTCGTAAAGGCGTTTGATCATATAATGTAAACTTTCACGGCCGGTATTGTCTTCACTTAAAAGTTCCGGAGCCGGCCGCGGTGGTCCAGCGGTTCTAGGCGCTCAGTCTGGAGCCGCACGACTGCTACGGTCGCAGGTTCGATTCCTGCCTCGGGCATGGATGTGTGTGATGTCCTTAGGTTAGTTAAGTTTAAGTAGTTCTAAGTTCTAGGGGACTAATGACCACAGACGTTAAGTCCCATAGTGCTCAGAGCCATTTTTTCAAACTTCCGGGCTGATAGGCCGTGGTCGAAGTATAAAACTGTCTCCTGACGTTTCGTCTCCGACTGCGGGAGACATCCTCGGAGGTAAAGCGGCGAACTGCGAAGAGAACTTTTTTTTAAAAAATAGAGGTGGAGCCCCTCCACGCCCACACCGGCATGATGGCCAACACAAAAGGTCTACTGCCATCTCTGCATAGGGGTTAGTATTCACTAAAGTGAGGTGTCGCAGGATGTGGGTACTGCGATGTTTGCGTACGTCTGGTTAGGATTAACCATTAATACGCGCTCATCTGGAGATAGATTGGTCGAAATCTGACGAAGGGTAGCGGTTTGAAGGGCAGAGGAAAAAAAGTGGCAAAGCAAGAGCCAAGGGAAAAAAACCTCTGCTACGAAGAGAACTCGAGGAAGCGCTGATTATATAGGCAGTACAGAGGGTACCACTGTCGTTCACGTGGCGTCGGCTACGAGATTGTCTCTGGTAATGCCAACATTCTCGATTGAAAGTAATCGATCGTCACGCTTGCGGTGCAACGCTGACATCCAAATTTTATCCAGTTTAACACCTTCATCTTTCCTGTTAAAATTATTACGATGTTTATCAATCTCGATAGTCTCTCTATACAAGCGTGCATAATAATGCGAGGTTTTTGATATGACGCTCGTCTCGCTGAATTTTATTTCATGATCACCTTCCTGGTAAACACGTTCCGCTACGGCCGATTTATCAGTGTGACCCAGGCGGCAATTCCTCTTATGGTCGACAAGACGGGTGTTCACACTTCTCTTTGTGGTACCGATGTAAACCTGTCCACAAACTACAAGGAATTTTATATACCCCCGGTGTAGCCAAAGGGTGTCGTGCAGGCACATCGTATATACAACCGTATGGAGTCTGCAATGCTACGTGAGAGGATTCATCTGACGCGGCGAGCACTGGCGGTAACCAGCAGTAAACTTTTTCATCTCCACTTGTTTCTTAGTAATACTATGCAGTGTGGTGATTGGAATAAGATTGACGGTCTAACATTCAAAACTATGGAAGTTAGTGCAGAAATATCAGCAAATAGGCAGAAGAAGAAGTTCAATAACTTACAGAACAACATTCCTGGAGGTTCAGTTGAGGACAATTCTCGAACTGTTATTAACCTGTCTGATAAAGATTTGTCAAAAGTTGACATTTCTGTACTAGCGAAAGGAGGAAATTTTGCTGTGATGCCCAAAACGGACACACAGAGGATATTGTAGCAAATATTGAGGCCGGTATCCGTCAGCTTCCACAGCAGTCCACTGACGTAATTAGGATGGAAACGGCTAGGATTTTACGTACATGTAAGCCACCTAAAAGTAATTTGTCGCAGGCTCAAAGGAAGGCGCTGAGGGATATGAATGGAGATAAAAACATTATTGTTCTTAATGCAGATGAGGGTAATGTCACCGTCATACTGAACAGTGAGGACTATCATGGAAAAATCAATGATATTTTGGTTCCCTCCAATTACAAAAAGCTCCAGAACGATCCGACTATGAAGATTTTAAGAATGACAAATCGACTGGTGAAAGCGTCTTCATTTGGCTCCGACGATAAGAAGCTGAATTGTAAAACAGATGCGTACCCACCTAGACTTTATGGCTTCCCCAAAGTTCATAAACCTGGGATTCCGTTGAGGCCAACTGTCAGCGCTATAGGCGGACCAACACACGAGTTAACTAGACACCTTGCCTCAATGTTGCAGACTTATGTTGGTAGGACGGACAGTCACATTAAAAATTCAGCTCATTTCATTGACAAGTTAAAGGAAACGAGCGTGGGCCCGGATGATATCCTCGTCAGTTTTGTCGTTGTGTCGTTATTTACCATTATTCCGGTAAACGAAGCTATCTTATGCATACTAGATATTTTTCCTACCGATATTGTGGCATTATTCCGACACTGCCTCACCACAACCTACTTTCAACATAATAATAACTTTTATGAACAGATTGATGGGGTGGCTATGGGCATTCCTCTCAGTCATGCTATGGCTAACTTATTTATGGAGACTTTTGAACAACGGGCGTTGCAGACTGGCAGTAAGAGACCAGCCAGATGGTATCGCTACGTCGATGTCACGTTCGTAGTATGGACACACGGAGCAGAGTAATTGGATGCCTTCCTGACACATTTAAACAGCATTAATCCGAAAATCCAATTCACTATGGAGACGGAAAGGAATGGCCAATTGAACTTCCTGGATGTGTCTGTGATTAAACGACGGGACGGAACGTTGGGCCATAAGGTGCATAGAAAACCCACACATACTGATCGTTATCTACACAAAGATTCAAACCACCACCCTAGACAAAAAAGAGGTGTAATGATAACTTTGGTAGACAGGGCGCACAAACTTTGTGAACCTGTTTATTTAAAAGATGAGATTGAACATTTACGATCAACTTTCGTGAAGAATGGCTATTCTAGCAAGGATATAGATCGAGCACCTCGCTCTAGGCAGAGAATCAGGAGTAACGACGAACAACAGTCGTCCAAGGGCAAAGTTTTTCTTCCATTCATTAGTAAGGTCACAGATCGCATTGGGAAAGTTTTAGGCAAGTATGGGGTGGAAATTATTTTCAGACCCACTAGGAAAATAAAAGAATTTTTAAGGTCGGCAAAAGATGCACGACACCATTTGGCTACACCGGGGGTATATAAAATTCCTTGTAGTTTGTGGACAGGTTTACATCGGTACCACAAAGAGAAGTGTGAACACCCGTCTTGTCGACCATAAGAGGAATTGTCGCCTGGGTCACACTGATAAATCGGCCGTAGCGGAACGTGTTTACCAGGAAGGTGATCATGAAATAAAATTCAGCGAGACGAGCGTCATATCAAAAACCTCGCATTATTATGCACGCTTGTATAGAGAGGTTATCGAGATTGATAAACATCGTAATAATTTTAACAGGAAAGACGAAGGTGTTAAACTGGATAAAATTTGGATGTCAGCGTTGCACCGCAAGCGTGACGATCGATTACTTTCAATCGAGAATGTTGGCATTACCAGAGACAATCTCATAGCCGACGCCACGTGATCGGCAGTGGCGCTCTCTGTACTGCTTATATAATCAGCGCTTCCTCGAGTTCTCTTCGCAGTTCGTCGCTTTACCTCCGAAGATGTCTCCCGCAGTCTGAGACGAAACGTCAGGAGACAGTTTTATACTTCGACCACGGCCTATCAGCCTGGAAGTTTTAATATGATCTTCACTGTTTAGAACACTATGGTATAACATCCATTTTGTTTGAATCAGATTAGGTTCCTCATTGTGTGATGTTGTATCGTTTTGGTACATTCGGAAAGTGGCTATTCCAATAGGGCTGAAACTGAAAGTACATCAACTGCTACATCAGTGTCAGTGGGGCACCATACACACCATACGCACTGCTATTGCTTCCGAAAAACAAATATAGATAAAGCATGAAAGTGACACAACAGCTCGAACATATAATATACTCTCATGTCCAAAAATATCCAAATGACCTGAATTGTGATCAGGCTGTTTTGCATGTAGCCCACATAACCGAACTCTAGTCTCTTTTTGTTGCAGTGTTTTGACTATAACAAAATGGTTACTGCAACAGAAAACCGCTCTATGTGGTAATCAATCCAGATACAAATTAATACCACAAAACGCAATTATCACGATACTCGTTAGTCTTCAATGCATGTAAAATCATATTTCTTATAATAACTAACATTTCAAAAATAATTTGGACTGGGACCCAGGACTCCTACTCAGCAAATAAAGATCATTATTAGTCTGTTTACTCATTACCAAGTGTTGTGAACTCATTTCTTGATTAATTTATCAAGTAATTGAATTTTCGACAAGATGTCTCCATCCACAACGATCTCTAGCTCTTTTTAAGACAGTACAAAGAGGTAGGCCTGTAACCTCCCTCGCTTTATCCAGCCATCTAATTTCTGCTCTTCCTCGCGGTCTTCTGCCATCGGTTTAACCTTGCAATATGGTCTTTTCTAAATTATCCCCTTTTCTTTTCAAAATGTGCAGAAGGAATTGGAAGTATCTTCCACTGGTAGGGGAAGATAAACTTCGTGTGATGCTAATGTCTTCTATAATGGAAGCACTGGTTCTTCTTTCGGCCATGGTTCACATAACACCTCATAGACAAAAATTCGGATCTTTTCAAGAACTTTCACAGCCATATAAGAACACAGGGAGCACCAATGGCCACGCCGAGAGCATCTTCGTATCATGAAAGCTCTTGAATATGGTTTCATTCACAAACAACAAAGTGTGCACATATTTCAACTTGAAACGCCTTGGCGTAAAGTTTTGTCTAAGATGGGAAGTCGAACCCAACAATTAATCGGATTTAAATGAGCACAGTCAGATGTTAATTACCGAACTGAATCGGCAGTAGGAAGATAATAAAAACTGAAGCGACGAGATTTGCCTTTTCTGTATATAAACATAATAGAAATTCTGAAGCGGCGTTAAGGAATTAAATACAGACCATAATTAGTGAACAACGTATACTCACATAAATTGCACATGATAGTATGTGAACATTATTAACATTGTTCTGCGTTAATGGTTTATTCTTATGTACTCATATAAAATGCACATGATGGTATATTAGTATTATTAATATTGTTCTACATTAATGGCTTTTCTCTGGCTTGCTTGTGTCGATGTGTGTTCATATTTTTGTTGTCTACGTAGAAAGTATGAGGCAGTGCTAACACCGAAAGTTTTTAATTTATGTATATGGTGTTCGATTAAGTGCACAAGAATAAAGTAGAAACTATATTGTATGACAGTAATTTCGATGAGTAGAACGAGACTAGCAACACGAATCACGTTGGACTACAGAAATAATAGTCCTGCTAAAGTCGATTAAAAAAAAAGTTTGGTTGCAGTTGGTTAGTGTAGAAGAGAACGTTGAAGTCATGCACTGTAAAGTGTACACACAAACATGTTCATAAAAGACAATATCAAGATAGAACAGAGATCCAAAAACATCTTTACATGTATTTGATAGCACATACGTCAAATTATCACCATTTTAACGTAATTGTGTGTGTGTGTTAGTGCCGATGTGTATTGCATTGTAATATAAGTTTTCATTCAGAAGGACGAATTCTAACCATTAAAGCTGTAGGAACTTCTCTTCACATATATTTGCGACCAGTTTTTGTATTGAAACTAACGAGAATTGAAAGACTTTGGTAGAGTGTTGACATAAACCAAACATAAATTACTGTTAATTTTCCAGGTAAAAACAATGTATAAATGTAATTTATTCGAGAGAAATTTTAATAATTAGCTCCTCTCTGCACAATAAGACAAATCATTTGCTGTAGTTGCTAGTTTTCGTCGGCTGAGCCCAACTATAAACAGTTTACAACATGTCCACGACATTGTAGTACTGCTTGAAGGCTAGGAAAGTCCACTAGGCCAGCCAAGAAATGTGATAGGCGTAGTAGAAGGCCGCAATGGTGTGTGAATTTGTCATCCACTTTGTAACGATATGGCAAGAGAGCTGCAATATCGAACATTTTTTTCGAAGGCCAAACACACCATGATGGCACCTGGCGTAGATTGGGGGTGGGGAGGGGGGAGGGGGGGCGAGGGCATCTGCCCGGCTGGAGAACGAGGCAGCGCTCGGCAGACGAATTCCAGCAACGATGAGGTGTTTATTTTCTGGGAGGAGCGGTCACATAACGACGGGCGGTACTATTGCCCCGACCCCTTCCCCGCCGTTCTCGATAGGAAGGCGATTTGAATGGAGAAATTGTGGGGAGCGACCGTGATGCGAAACTGCGAATCCTAAGTTACGAATTATTAACACAGTGAGCGATATGAAGCAACAAGAAGTTTCAAAAATAAAAAGGCTGATATTAATGTAAGATGTTTATTTTAAGAATATTACGTAAGAAGTCAGTATTTGGGAAAAGGGAAGGTTGCCTGACTTGTGGAGGGAATCAGCCGAAAGCACACTGTCTCAATTAAAAATCTTGCACCTGAGGGCGACGCGGACGCCAATCTGCTAAGGCAGGACATTACTCATGCCTGCGAACTGGTAGAGGAAGGACGGGCTCCATGAGAGTGGACGAATAAAAATTTCATGGCAGTACTGCAGCACACATGAATGACTATCTGCGATTAGATGTGTTGACGGTGTCCTGCTATTTATTTGCATGTTTTGTTATTTCGAAAATATCTTTGTCAGAATTTAGTAATAAATTTATTTAAATTAAAAGTCAATGAATTCTGCAGTGCCTCGTGGAGAACATTACCACTCCCTTACCTATGTAGTAAAGTATAGTGGCGACCGTGTTACTCAATCTTTATCTTATTTTCGTGAGATTCCATAACTGCAAGTTGATTTACAACAAGACCTTAGTTCAGCTGTAATATAACAAGCTGCGGGACAGAGTGGAAATGAAATGGAGGTGCTAAGGGAATGAAGGAGTTGGTACAGTGAAAACCAATACATAGACAACCCCCTAAAAGTCACGTAACACCACAGTTGTAGTGAGCATAAAACGGACTTTGTCCACAGAGACAAGGGATACTAGGCCAGTCAGTGAAGCACTGACGCATCACCAACGCCGTTATCAAAGTTATATCTTTTGCGGACGTGAATACGAATATAATTACAAATGTTTCTAAGATTACTTAATGAAAATTTTAGTGTCGTTTCCCCGCCGTGCTTTAGATTGTATTCACAAAGATGTTCATATTTCGAACGAAAAAAGGTAATGTGGATTGAATACAAATAATTCTTGTAGGCAAGCCTGGTGATAATCATATGTATGTTATTGCACACTGTGCAGCACTAATCTGTGTTAAGTTTACAATACAAAACAACATGTAAGCATTTGATATATGAATTAGAGAGAGTGGACTCTTATAAAATTGCTTAAATATGTGCATGCTTCATAATTTGAACTTAAATTTATTACTGATAGAAAGTATTAAGTGTATTCAAGACAAATGTTTTGTTGTCTATATCCAACACATTCAGATCCGAGATCCTTGTGAGAAAGCTGAGACCATTCCTCACGAGGTCGTTGTCGTAAGCCGCAGCGCCGGACGTAGCCATGGCATATGACGCCAGGGTATTGCGATCTAGTTGGTGTGGAACTGGTACACCACGTTGAATAGCTGGTACGATCCCTTCAAGAGCTGTAGGGAGATAGATAAAAGAATGCATCATTGTAAATTCAATAAAAATTTAAGTGAAGGATGGATATCTGCGACAAGTCAAACCAACTGTTACTCTTTACGCTCACGTCTGACGATTCGACCAAGTTTTATTTTCACTATTGGCATTCCTCATTACACTGTTTGGTGTATCACTCACAATTACCAATTTTGCATCAGCACGGCTTTAGAAAGCATCGCTCCTGCGAAACGCAACTCGCCCTTTTCTCACATGATATCTTGCGAACCATGGATGAAGGATATCAGACGGATGCCATATTCCTTGACTTCCGGAAGGCGTTTGACTCGGTGCCCCACTGCAGACTCCTAACTAAGGTACGAGCATATGGGATTGGTTCCCAAGTATGTGAGTAGCTCGAAGACTTCTTAAGTAATAGAACCCATTACATTGTCCTCGATGGTGAGTGTTCATCGGAGGTGAGGGTATCATCTGGAGTGTCCCAGGGAAGTGTGGTAGGTCCGCTGTTGTTTTCTATCTACATAAATAATCTTTTGGATAGGGTGGATAGCAATGTGCGGCTGTTTGCTGATGATGCTGTGGTGTACCGGAAGGTGTCGTCGTTGAGTGACTGTAGGAGGATACAGGATGACTAGGACAGGATTTGTGATTGGTGTAATGAATGGCAGCTAACTCTAAATATAGATAAATGTAAATTAATGCAGATGAATAGGAAAAAGAATCCCGTAATGTTTCAATACTCCATTAGTAGTGTAACGCATGACACAGTCACGTCGATTAAATATTTGGGTGTAACATTGCAGAGCGATATGAAGTGCGACAAGCATGTAATGGCAGTTGTGGGGAAGGCGGATAGTCGTCTTCGGTTCATTGGTAGAATTTTGGGAAGACCACTTATAAAACACTAATACGACCTATTCTTGAGTACTGCTCTAGCGTTTGGGATCCCTATCAGTTCGGATTGAGGGAGGACATAGAAGAAATTCAGAGGCGGGCTGCTAGATTTGTTAGTGGTAGGTGTGATAATCACGCGAGTGTTGCGAAAATGCTTCAGGAACTCGGGTGGGTGTCTCTGGAGGAAAGGTGGCGTTCTTGTCGTGAATCGCTACTGAGGAAATTTAGAGAACCAGCATTTGAGGCTGCTGCAGCTCAATTTTACTGCCGCCGACTTACCACAAAGATAAGATAAGAGAGATTAGGGCTCGTACAGAGGCATATAGGCAGTCATTTTTCCCTCGTTCTCTTTGGGAGTGGAACAGGGAGAGAAGATGCTAGTTGTGGTACGAAGTACGCTCCGCCACGCACCGTATGGTGGATTGCGGAGTATGTATGTAGATGTCGAAGTTTACTGAAAATGAAACCTAAAGAATAGAACAGACGTTTCAAAATGTTGAAATGGCTCTAAGCGCTATGGGACTTAACATCTGAGGTCATCAGTCCCCTAGACTTAGAACTACTTAACCCACATCCATGGCCGAGGCAGGATTCAAACCTGCGACCGTAGCAGCAGCGCAACTTTGACTTCGAGAAATTCTTAAGTATCGCTCCTCTGTATGGGAGGGCCCTTTACAGGTTACATTAACAGAACAGATGGGCAAGGGTCAAGGAAGTGCTGCACGGATGATCACGGATGTGTTTAGTCATTTTGTGTGAGAGAAATCTTAAGTTATGCAAAATGCACATTTAAACGTCATGTATGATGCGGCAGTTTTCAGACATCTTATTGTTTATTACTTTATACCTCCTGAAGTATGTGTCGTACAATGACATAATTTTCCATTTACATTCAGTGGTATATGTGCATAGTGTCAGTCATAAGTAAAGAAGTAATGAATTACAACGTTATGCCTCATACGATACTTTTACTGAAAGAACAGCGGGAAAGTATTAAGCGATAAACATTTTTCTTTTATCATTTTGTAGAAGCTGTCAGTGAGAAAAAAATTTGTGAAGATTTGAAATTATGTGTAAAGTTCGTTACAAGTCTAAGTGCCCTCATTCATTAACATTTCAGGGATAAAATCTGAAATTCAAGCGACACTAGCTACGCTAATTTTTCAACCCCACCCCCACTTCTTTGTTAGGTGGGTAGTTTTTGCTCCCACAGCGATTTTCCCCTCACAGTAAGGCATATGTGTACGAAGTTTGTTTGAAATCTGTTCAGTGGATTAGGAGGAGATGTATATAGATTTATGCAGTGGTTTAACTCAAACTGGGGACCCAGGACGTTTTGTGTACTACTGATGTTATCACTAGACCACGGTGAAATGTATAGACCAAATATTTTAGGTCTTTATGTTTATGCAGTGAAGAGATTTGCACAGGAGATGAATTCGAGGTGGACCACTTCATCGTAGTGAGAAGCCTAGTGGAAAATAAGTATCTCTCAGTTTTTAGTAAATCCGAATAAAGCAACGGAAAACTACCAACACTAGTTACGTAATGGGCTGACGAGCTCTACGACGTTGACAAAGTGATACATCTGTTCGCACTATAATGGACTACCGATATTCTTTGTGGATGTTTGCGGTCTCCCAGAAACATTGTTCAACATAGGATAGTGCCGGTCATATCAGAGTAAAAGATAGCAAAATGCAGAAGCAGTAAACGTACTGTCACGTTCATGGCAAAATGGAGAGTCTCAAAGTATAGCAGAGTTTCCTCACTCATTGATTAAATATATCGCGATTGTTTTTTCCAGGCAATATTTTGGTACTACACATTAAGGAGACTTAGCGAAATCATCATGTACAGATGACGGTAGCATCGTGTGCAGTAGGTAAGCCGGCCGGAGTGGCCGTGCGGTTCTAGGCGCTACAGTCTGGAGCCGACCGACCGCTACGGTCGCAGGTTCGAATCCTGCCTCGGGCATGGATGTGTGTGCTGTTCTTAGGTTAGTTAGGTTTAATTAGTTCTACGTTCTAGGCGACTTATGATCTCAGAAGTTAAGTCGCATAGTGCTCAGAGCCATTTGAACCATTTTTTTTGCAATAGGTAAAAAGAGCAATACACTGGCGGAGATGTAAGTTTTACTCAGCTGGTTCATGTGAAAAGGTTTCCAGTTTGATTGTGGTCGCACGAATGGAGTTAACAGACTTTGAAATCCTCATGAAAGTTAGAGATAAACGTATTGGACAGTACATTTCGGAAACCGTTAGGGAATTGGTTATTCAGAGATCATTAGTATCAGCAGTGTGCCGAAAATACCAAATTTCGGGCATTACCTCTCACCATGGACAACGCACTGGCCTACGACTTCACTTAAGTTTGCGTAGAGATGTCAGTGTTAACAGACAATCTACATTGCATGAAATAACCGTAGAAATCAATATGGGACGTATGATGAACGTATCCATTAGGACAGTGTGGCGAAATTAGACGTTAATGGGCTAGCCAGCAGGCGATCACGCGAGTCCCTGTGCTAACAGCACGACATCGCCTGCAGCGCCTCTCCTGCGATCGTGACCATATCGGTTGGACAGTAGATGACTATAAAACCGTGGCCTGATCAAAAATGTTCAAATGTGTGTGGAATCTTACGGGACTTAACTGCTAAGGTCGTTAGTCCCTAAGCTTACACACTACTTAACCTAAATTATCCTAAGGACAAACACACACACACCCACGCCCGAGGGACGACTCGAACCTCCGCCGGGACCAGCCTCACAGTCCATGAGTGCAGCAGCGCCTTAGACCGCTGAGCTAATCCCGCGGGGCGTGGCCTGATCGCATGAGTCTGATGTCAGTAGGTGAGTGTTGATGGTGTGGTTCGAGCGTAGCGCAGTCGCCCAGGACGCCATGGACCCAAGTCGTCAAAAGGAACTGTGTATGGTGATGGTTGCTCCGTAATGACATTGGCTGTGTTTACATGGAATGGACTGGATCCTCTGGTAAAATTGAACCCATTATTGACTGGAACTGGTTATTTTCGGCTATCTGGAGGCCATTTGCAGCCATTCATGGATTTCATGTTCACAGACAACGATTTCGTATTTATGGATGATAACGCGCCATGTCAACGGGCCACAGTTGTTTGCTATTGGTTTGAAGAACATTCTGGACAATTCGATCGAATGATTTGGCGACGCAGATCGCCCGAGATGAGTCCCACCGAACATTTATGAGACGCAATCAAGAGATCATTTCGAACACAAAACCCTGCACTAGCAACACTTTCGGCATTATGGAAGCTATAGAGGCAGCAAGGCTCAACACTTCTGCAGAGGAGCTCCAAAGGCTTGTTGAGTCCATGCCATGCTGGGAAAAAGGAATCTGACACGATGTTAGGAGGTAGTCCAAGACTTCCGTCACCTCAGTGTTTGTTAGTGATAGATTTTAGTGCCTGGACGTGTGCTCACCTCTTGGAAGGTGGCCCTGGAGAGGGAGATGAGCTTGCCCACTCTGATGCGGAGGGGCTGCGCGGCGCGCACCATGAAGACTCGGAGAGACCTCTTGAAGCGTTCATCGGCGTCGGGCCAACCGCAGCTGAAGGCAGAGTTGACGAGCCGTTCGCTCTGTAACATCGCAGGCAGACACATCTATACCAGAGTCAGTACGTTGCTGCTGAACCAAAACAATTTTTATAGTACTATAAATGAGACAAAGTCAGGCAGAGGTACGCGACCATAATAATAACTATCAGTAGTTCTCAATCGAGGCCGACTGGGTTAGCAAAGGTAAAAGTGAAACGTCGGGCAAGGGAGGACGCGTTTAAGAATTTATCCATCATCAAATACCTAATAAACATCAAATATAAGAATATACTAGGTCTACAACTTTTCTTCCGGCGTTTTTTCTCGAAGTTCGGGGCTGTGTTGTCAAAACCTTCAAAAAAATTATGATTCATAGTATTGCCCATCGTTGGCCACTACATTCTCCCATCTTTCGGATAGCATACGAATCCGGTGGAGGAAGAAATGGGAGTCTTTTTTACGATTGCATCAATCGATTCAATTTTGCACTTGTTCATATGATCGGAAGTGCTGGTCAGCCAGACTGATTGCCACTGGTCGAAAAAGGTGGTAGTCAGAGAGAGCAACGTATGGAGAATACGGCGGGAGGGATAGGTCTTCTCATTTCAGCGTTTCCATGTATATTTTGACGTGTTTTGCGACATGGGGTCGAGCACTGACCTGCTGCAAAATTACCTTTACGTGTCTATCGCTGTATTGTGACCGTTTGTGTTTCAGTGCTGGGTTCGAACGCATCAATTGCTTTCGATAATGATGTCCTGTGACTGTCTTCGTCTGTTTCAGTAGATACGAAAGCGTTCTGTCTGCCACCGCCATGCCGATTTTCGACATCAAAACCACCGTTCTTAAGGCGTGGAAAACATTTTCTGCACGTTCTTCCACTAGTAGTTCGCTAACCATTGGTCTTATCCAGCATTTTAAGACCCACACCCGCAGATTTCTTTAGCTAAAGCAGAAAATTTAAACTTCCCGCGTATTGTGGGAAATGGGTACGTAAGTTGACGTACTTAATCGAAAATAACCTTATGATGCAGTCACAAATCTTCTAATATTTTTATGGAATTATATTTACAGATGCCTAAGCTTATTGTATTACACCTATGACCAGCCACCCCTACCCCACTTGCCGCTACTGCCGTCTATTGCAAAATTCGGAATCAAAGTTATAGACCTAATATTATAAAACGCAGTAATTGATAGCTTCATGACACCATTTGATTGAAATAATTTGCCACAAACTGTACTACAACTTCTCAGGAGCAGTTGCTCCACGTAGCTATGGCGTTTCAAGTTGTAGGGAATATAAACATTTTTAGACAATTCTGCAGAGAGCGGACCAAGAAAATATTTTTGCCGGTAGTTGGCAT
Organism: Schistocerca americana; assembly: GCF_021461395.2. Lineage (NCBI taxonomy): Eukaryota > Metazoa > Arthropoda > Insecta > Orthoptera > Acrididae > Schistocerca > Schistocerca americana. The sequence continues at coordinate 320,403,552 of NC_060124.1, forward strand.
TACAAAAAGTATAGTGGGGTAAAGGCACATTTATTATAACATGTTTCTGATGGCTGTGAACAAGCTTATTATACACTACTGGTCATTAAAATTGCTGCACCAAGAAGAAATGCAGATGATAAACGCTTATTCATTGGACAAATATATTATACCAGAACTGACATATGATTACATTTTCAAGCAATTTGGGTGCATAGATCCTGAGAAATCAGTAGCCAGAACAACCAACTCTGGCCGTAATAACGGCCTTGATACGTCTCGACATTGAGTCAAACAGAGCTTGGATGGCGTGTACAGGTACAGCTGCCCACGCAGCTTCAACACGATACCACAGTTCATCAAGAGTAGTGACTGACGTATTGAGACGAGCCAGTTGCTCGGCCACCATTGATCAGACGCTTTCAATTGGTGAGAGATCTGGAGAATGTGCTGGCCAGGGCAGCAGTCGAACATTTTCTCTATCCAGAAGGGCCCGTACAGAACCTGCAACATGCGGTCGTGCATTATCCTGCTGAAATGTAGGGTTTCATAGGGATCAAATGAAGGGTAGAGCCACGGGTTGTAACACATCTGAAATGTTACGTCCACTGTTCCAAGTGCCGTCAATGCCAACAAGAGGTGATCGAGACGTGTAACCAATGACACCCCATACCATCACGCCGGGTGATACGCCAGTATGGCGATGACGAATACACGCTTCCAATGTGCGTTCACCGCGATGTCGCCAAACACGGATGCGATCATCATGATGCTGTAAACAGAACTTGTATTCACCCGAAAAAATGACGTTTTGCCATTCGTGCACCCAGGTTCGCCGTTGAGTACAACATCGCAGACGCTCCTGTTTGTGATGCAGCGTTAAGGGTAACCGCAGCCATGGTCTCCGAGCTCATAGTCCATGCTCCTGCAAACGTCATCGAACTGTCCGTGCAGATGGTTGTTGTCTTGCAAACGTCCCCATCTGTTGACTTAGGGATCGAGACGTGGCTGCACGATCCGTTACAGCCACGTAGATAAGATGTCTGTCATCTCGACTGCAAGTGATACGAGGCCGTTGAGATCCAGCACGGCGTTCCGTATTACTCTCCTGAACCCACAGATTACATATTCTGCTAACAGTCATGGATCTTGACAAACGCGAGCAGTAATGTAACGATACGATAAACCGCAATCGCGATAGGCTACAATCCGACCTGATCGGAAACGTGATGGTGCGCATTTCTCCTCCTTACATGAGGCATCACAACAACGTTTCACCAGGCAACGCCGGTCAAGTGCTGTTTGTGTATGAGAAATCGGTTGGACACTTTCCTCATGTCAGCACGTTGTAGATGTCGCCACCGGCGCCAGCCTTGTGTGAATGCTCTGAAAAGCTAATCATTTGCATATCACAGCATCTTCTTCCTGTCGGTTAAATTTCACGTCTGTAGCACGTCATTTTCATGGCGTAGCAATTTTAATGGCCGGTAGTGTAATAGACATAAAAAAAACATTTTCTTTATACATATGGTAATGACAAAATTATAAAGGTTACGCGAGATATTAGTTTTAAATACGGGAATACTATGTGGGGCCACAAATCGTCAAAATCTAAAACCACAAAAACTGTGGGGTATGAAAAGAAGCATCAGATCAAAATTCATTTTTACAGACGTTCTGTCCTAGTGTCAACGAAAATATCGTATTCCCCGTCCCCTGGTTTACTACCAGTATTTAGCTTTGAGGCATGTGTTCGTACTGCTGTTTTATATTTTGATTTTATGTCCCTCGTCATGTTGCACAATTGTCGTCTTTGTAGTTTTGACGATGTTTGGTGCCACATAATATTCCGAATCGAATACTTTGTGTAATCTTCTGTTACTGTAATTTTGTCATTGCCATTTGTAGAAAGAAAATTTTTCTTTTCTGTCTACTGTAATATGTTGGGTCTTAGCCATCAGACATATGGTATAATAAATGTACATTAGTTGATATGCCTTGGCGCCACTAGATAGTTTGCAACGACACCTGACGATAAAAATATCTTCTCGGTCCGTAGTCTGCAGAATGTTTGTCTCCTAGAAAACTTGAAACGCGAGATTTATGTGCAGCGTGCAGTAATCGCTCCCGGATAGGTGTAGTGCAGTTTGTACCAAGTCATTTCAATCCAGTGGAGTTATGTAGCTATCCATTACTGCGTTTCATAAAATATTTGCATTTGATCTTTTGTAGATATCAGATGATGGTTACATTCCGAAACGCGTCATATTAGCAATAAAGTCATTCGTTGCTTTTTGGCTAACCGTTACCTTTGCGACCCAGTCAGCCCGCATATAGAACTGCTGATTAATTTTTTACAGCGTCGTGATTGTAAAACATTATTATGTTATGGTAAAGAACAAGTACAAAAGGGTATGGCAGTCTCTCGTAAATAATATTTATTTCATTTTCAGATTTCACTCACTGTGTAGCCATCTTCAGCGCAGTAAATGTAAGTTAAAACATTAAAACCACTTACATAAGCACGTACTCCCAACCTTTGACATGAACTGTCCAATTGCTAGTAAGTGCAAGTGATTTTAATGTCTTAACTTACATTTACTGCACTGAAGATGACTATATAGTGACCAAAATCTGGATATGAAATAAATATTATTGGCGACTGTTTGCTGTATCCTCCATCACTTGAAATAATACAGTAGCTGGGCACAGCTGCTTCCTCACGAAACTAAACGTAACTAATGAAGGAATCTACAGTTTGCCCCATCCGCTTAGCTACGAGCATTATTGCCGATTCGTAGAGCCGCGCCGTCCCCTTATCGAATCCGCCCGCTTCATTAACGACGACGGCCAACATGCCGATCAGCCTGCGTGTGGTTTCATGGCGGCTTCCCGCATGAGAGTAGGTGTATAATAGGCTGATACCCACTTCCCGCATCTGTTACAAACGTTCCCACACTTTCACATGGGATAACAATAAACACAGACAGATGGGGGTGCACAAATTCCGTGCCGAGGGTAAGAGGTAGTGAAAAGAGGACAATCTGGCCACCCTCTGTCACTAACATCACCATATCCTAAAATTAACATGCCGAACCCCTGAAGACGCGGGATAAAGGCCATGAAAAAGAAAGAAGGAATTTACAGTACAGTTTTCGAGAACACACAGTACAGTTTTCGAGAACGCAGATTCCAGGAATAAACGAGGGCTGTTCTATAAGAAGTAGCACACATTTATTTGTCTCGTTCGATTTCGGTTAAAACACGCGGAATTTTTTGTGGGACATTGTGAAATATTCCCACTTCATCTCCTATAGTTTCATAAAGTTCTGATAAGTTGCGGCGCTATACGGAGCCTTGAAAACGTCGTCTGTAACGGAATTGCATTAAAAGCAGAGAACTCTTATTGAGTTTTATTTGGAGGAAAAGGTGGTGGTGGTGGTAAGTTCATAAGGCACCAAACTGCTTACATACTACTTAATCTAATTTAAACTAACGTTAAGGACAACACACACACCCATGCCCGAGGGAGGGCTCGAACCTCCGATGGGGTGAGCCGTGTGAACCGTGGCAAGGCACCCTAGAGCTTGCGGCTACCCCGCGCAGCTTTGTGTAAAGCCAAAGCTGCGCAGATACTCCTATGCGCCGGCAGAATGTTTACGGAGACCTGGCAATGAGTCATCTGTCATCGTTCCATGCAGGTAGCGATCTTCTGCGAGCCGGCCGGCCGCCCGCAGCTGTGACTCCTGCAATGTTGGATCGTGCGTACACTCTCATTCCAGTTGATCGAAGAATAATAATCGTGCTACTCGCTGCTCATCTGGACATCTCTGTTGGTAGTGCTGACAGTTGGGTACTCATAAGGTGTGTGCCCGCTGTGTTTGTCCCCGTCTAACAGAAGATCATAAAGAGCAACTTAGGACCACCTGTATGGAACTGCTTGCACGTTAAGAGGTTGATCGTGACAATTTTTCGTCAAACATCATCACAGGTGATGAAACATGGGTTCGTCACTTTGAAGCAGGAACAAACCGGCAATCCATGGAGTGTTGCAACACGGCCTCTCCTGCAAAGAAAAAGTTCAAAGGCGCACACACGGCCGACAAAGCTATGGCGACCATCTTCTGGCACTCTGAAGGCGTTATGTTGATTGATGTCCTCCCTCACTGTGCAAAGACCAGATCTGAGGTGTATTGTGCTACCCTCAGGAAATTGAGGGTACGACTTCAGCGTGTTTGTCACCACAAAATTGTAAACGAACTTTTCCTTCTTCACAACGCAAGGCCTTGCCCAAGTCTACACACCGAGAGGAACTCACAAAACTTCATTGGATTCAAATGGTTCAAATGGCTCTGAGCACTATGCAACTTAACTTCTGAGGTCATCAGTCACCTAGAACTTAGAACTAATTAAACCTAACTAACGTAAGGACATCACACACATCCATGCCCGAGGCAGGATTCGAACCTGCGACCGGAGCTGTCGCTCGGCTCCAGACTGTTGTGGCTAGAACCGCACGGTCACTCCAGCCGGTAAACTTCATTGGACCGTTCTTCTATTTCCACCCTACAGTTCGGGTCTCTCACCTTCCAACTTCAACTCACATATTACACTTTCAGATTAACAATGCTAAGTACCCGTAGGACACTGACAGTAGTCAATCTCACACGTTCAAAGTGTCGGTGGGTACATAAATGTCTAGTTGTAACCCTCTGTCAGAGGCAGAATGGCCCACAGACTGTGTTAGGGTTGTTGCTGTTCAGTGTTCTTACTGTGGTACTGCGTAGGGTGTTTCCGTAAGAATGTGCAGAATGTAACAGGATGTAAGTTGGCAGAAAAAATGGTCAGATTCGCACCAAACATGAGACCGTTATACGTCACAATGAGAAGGTGAAGATACCTAACGTAATTCGGCGGTTATGAGAACATTTGCCTATCAGTATGGAGTGCAAAAAGGGGTGACAGCCAACTGACGGTAATTAATACACCATTCCTATATAGTGCATGTCTTTGAGCGGAAGGTGGAACAGGCAACGTGAGAAACTTTTAGTTTTGAAAAGCCAGCCATACAATGGCGTAGCGAAGGTGGGCTGTGAGGGATACTACGGAAACCACTTAAAGGGGTGGAAGGAGGAAGGTCAGCGACCCTGGACTAGGTGATCCAGGCTAGAGTACCACGTGTAGCGGCACATCTGCACAAGGGACAGAAAAAAAGCTTCAGAAAGCTGCATTTCGGAATTCCAACAGGATACAAACAAGAGCCAGTGACGCATTTCGTCCAGCGAATGCGACACACAGAAAGGTCTATGTACTTTAGGCATCTAGAATGGGCACGAAACGTGTGATTGGCGGAAACGCACTAGGAAGGAGAAAAATACTGAAGTTTCTATGCAGTTTGATAGAAGGGACATTGCGATTGGTAGAGAGAGTTTCTACAAAATAAAAGGAATGCTCCTGTTGGTCGAAAAGGGCCGTGACATGAAAAACGAATGAACCCAAGTGGGGGAGGCAGTTCTGCCATGAGTAGGACAAGAGAGAAATTTTCGAGGACTCTCCTCTAAACTGGCATCAAGTGCAGAACGGAGCACTTAACGCACTGTATGACGCAGAGCAGAAATTTGTGTGGACACTGCGTTCACAGTGGCTGCACTTCAGCTAGAAATTAGCTGCAGCAACGTTTAGCTCCAACTGTGGAGAAACGAACCAGCCAGATTAGTTAATTGTTCTTGCGAGAACTGAGATGGCACTATATTATGCACGCTGCTGCAACCATGCGCATGTATATCGCCACATAAGAAGACTAGGGCTGAATACATGTTTTCTCGCATATCGAGAAACATAGGGAAGTTTCTGCAGGAAATTTCAGCAAAGGCCAGATTAGTTTTGTAGGAATTTCAGTGGGAGAGAGCGGCCTTGCAGTTGGCAGCACGTCACAGTTTAAGGTAAATACCGCAGCAGAGGGGTAAACTTTGTTGGTTCACCAGCTTGCGTACACTGTAAACTCGAGCGACCTTGGCTAACTTTGCACTGAAATTTGTCACTTAACTAACATTCACCGTAGAGTTCATTGTCATCCTAAATAGTTCCGAACTTTGAACCTGAATCGGACTATTTTCGTAGTACTGACCAACATCATAATGTATGTGTAGGAGCAATTTTGTAAAGAAACTTCCAATTAAACTTTCATAATATTGTGTTTAGGACTAATGTTGTTTCAGAGAGTTAATATTTGATATTGTTGTGTATAAAATTATTTCACTTTTTGATGTAGGCAAGATGTGTTATCCATTGTGCTGTTTTAATGTCGTTGAGTTGAAAACTGTGTAAAAGCGTGTAATTTTGTGAGAAAAATTATGACATTAAACTTGTCATTTCACCTTACACAGTTGTTCTCAATTCTAGAATAACCAAAATTGCAGATTACAAGGACGTTTCTCGTTCGTCTTCTCAGGTATGATGGAGTAATTCAGAGAAGAACGACACATTCGTCTGATAAGCGTGAGAGTATCATGGAGATGTTCCACCAACTCCCCAGAGAGACACTAAAGGAGAGCATTGGTGTTTCACTGTCAAATTTGGGAAACGGACATGCATTTCAAGGAATCATCATAACGGTAGCAACAGTAGTACTCTCCACTAGATATTTTAAGGTGGCTCGTAGACTGTGGACGTATGTGTTAATGTAAAATTCTTGATGGTGCCTGTTCCAAATGCACTACAATACTTTTTATTTACTTAGATTGTTAGTTACTTATTTACTTGTTACATACAATCATTTCAACGATTACTTTAAGGAAATGATGTGGAACGAGTCAGAATACTAATCATGTTAAATTTAATAAATATACTATGTTTGACGCAGACTCAAACAAATACACATAAAAAATAGTTCTTTTAGAGAATACCAGTTTTAAGTGCAATTTCGTCCATTGAATAGTAGGGGCTATTCACAATAAATGATTTTATGTCAAATTTGAAACTTGCTTTGCTACATGTCAAACGCTTTATTTTATTCGCAAATGATCAAAAATTTTTGTTGCTGCATATTGAACTCCTTTTTGAGCCACTTAACGCTTTAGTAATACCGTTTCCCCGCTAGTGTAGTAGGTGTGGAGATCACTATCCTTCTCGTGATGGTTTTTCTGTGATGAATTTCGTTAGCAAATATATGTACACTGAGGTTACAGAAAGATATGAATAGCGATATGCATGTATGCAGACGACTGTCGTATCGCATATACAAGGTATAAAAGGGCAGGGCATTGGCGGAACTATCTTTTGTACTCAGGTGATTCATGTGAAAAGGTTTCGGGGTTGATTACGACCGCATGACAGGAGTTCACAGACTTTGAAAGCGGCGTGGCTATTGGAGCTAGACGTATGGAACATTCCATTTCGAAAATAGTTAGGGAATTCAATATTCCGAGGTCAAAGGTGTCAAGTGTGTGTCGAGAATATCACATTTCAGGCATCACTTTTTACCACAGACAACGCAGTGGCCGACGACCTTCACATAACGACCGAGAGCAGCGGCGTTTGCGTAGAGTTGTCGGTGCTAATAGACAAGAAACACTGTGTGAAATAACCGCAGAAACCAACGTGGGACGTACGGCCGTCGCATCCGTTAGGACAGTGTGACGAAATTTGGCGTTAATCGACTATGGCAGCAGACGACCACGCAAGTGCCTCTGCTAACAGCACGACTTCGCCTGCAAGGCCTCTCCTGGACTCGTGACCGTATCAGTTGGACCCTAGACGACTGGAAAACCGTGTCCTGGTCAGATGAGTACTGATAAGCGCTGATGGTAGGGTGGTAGTGGGACGCAGACAAAACGAAGCCATGGACCCAAGTTGTCAACAAGGCACTGTGGAAGGTGATAGTTGTCCATAATGGAGTGAGCTACATCTACATCTACATGATTACTCTGCTATTCACAATAAAGTGCCTGGCAGAGTGTTCAATGAACCACCTTCATGCTGTCTCTCTACCGTTCCACTCTCGAACGGCACGCGTGAAAACCGAGCACTTAAATTTTTCTGTGCGACCCCTGATTTCTCTTATTTTATCGTAATGATCATTTCTCCCTATGTAGGTGGGGCCGGCCGTTGTGGCCGTGCGGCTCTAGGCGCTTCAGTCTGGATCCGCGTGACCGCTACGGTCGCAGGTTCGAATCCTGCCTCGGGCATGGATGTGTGTGATGTCCTTAGGTTAGTTAGGTTTAAGTAGTTCTAAGTTCTAGGGGACTGATGACCTCAGAAGTTAAGTCCCATAGTGCTCAGAGCCATTTGAACCAAGATGCTCCTTGTCCAGGTCGGGCACAACGAGTTGTGACTCCACAGAACATTGCAGCAGTTGAAGCCATAATGAAGGAAAATTCGGAGTAGGTATTAAAATCCATGGAGAAGAAATAAAAACTTTAAGGTTCGCCGATGACATAGTAATTCTGTCAGAGACAGTAAAGGACTTGGAAGAGCAGTTGAACGGAATGGACAGTGTCATGAAAGGAGGGTATAAGATGAACATCAACAAAAGCAAAATATGGATAATGGAATGTAGTCGAATTAAGTCGGATGATGCTGAGGGAATTAGATTAGGAAATGAGACACTCAAAGTAGTAAAGGAGTTTTGCTATTTGGGGAGCAAACTAAATGATGATGGTCGAAGTAGAGAGGATATAAAATGTAGAGTGGCAATGGCAAGGAAAGCGTTTCTGAAGAAGAGAAATTTGTTAACGTTGACTATAGATTTAAGTGGCAGTAAGTCGTTTCTGAAAGTATTTGTATGGAGTGTAGCTATGTACGGAAGTGAAACATGGACGATAAATAGTTTGGACAAGAAGAGAATAGAAGCTTTCGAAATGTGGTGCTACAGAATAATGCTGAAGATTAGATGGGTAGATCATATAACTAATGAAGAGGTATTGAATAGGATTGGGGAGAAGAGAAGTTTGTGGCACAACTTAACTAGAAGAAGGGATAGATTGGTAGGTCATGTTCTGAGGCATCAAGGGATCACCAATTTAGTATTGGAGGGCAGCGTGGAGGGTAAAAATCGTAGAGGGAGACCAAGAGATGAATACGCTAAACAGATTCAGAAGGATGTAGGTTGCAGTAGGTACTGGGAGATGAAGAAGATTGCACAGGATAGAGTAGCATGGAGAGCTGCATCAAACCAGTCTCAGGACTGAAGACCACAACAACAACAACTACGAACTGTGAACTTTCTGACAGGAAATCACGAATCCAGTCGCACAACTGAGGCGATACTCCGTAGGTACACAGTTTGGTTGGAAGACGCTTGAGAGGAACGGTGTCGAAAGCCTTCTGGAAATCTAAAAATATGGAATCAATTTGACATCCCCTGTCTGTAGAACTCATTACTTCATTAGGATAAAGAGCTAGTTGTGTTTCACAAGAACGATATTTTCTGAATCCGTGCTGACTATATGTCAATAAATCGTTTTCTTCAAGGTACTTCATAATGTTCGAATACAGCATATGTTCCAAAACCCTACTGCAAATCGATGTTAGTGATATAGGCCTGTAATTCAGCGGATTACTCCTACTTCCCTTTTTGAGTGTTGGTGTGACTTGAGCAATTTTCCGGTCTTTAGGTACGGATCTTCCTGTGAGCGAGTGGTTGTATATAATTGCTAAATATGGAGCTATTTTATCAGCATACTCTGAGGGGAACCTGACTGGTATACAATATGGACCGGAGGCCTTGCCTTTATTAAGTGAATTAAGCTGCTTCAATGTTTCTCATCTTGGCAGTTTTTCTTGATTGGAATTCAGGAATATTTACTTCGTCTTCTTTGGTGAAGGAGTTTCGGAAAACCGTGTTTAATAATTCTGCTATGGTGGTACTGTCATCAGTGACTTCACCGTTGTTATCGCGCAGTGGAGGTACTGATTGCGTCTTGATACTGGTGTGCTTACATGAAATGGACTGGGTCCTCTAGCCCAACTGAACAGATCGTTGACTGGAAATGGTTGTTTTCGGGTACCTGGACACCATTTGCAGCCATTCAGAGACTTTATGAATGACAGTCGTTTGCAATTTGTTTGAAGAACATTCTGAAAAATCGAACGAATGATCTGGCCACTGAGATAGCACGACATGAATTCCATCTAATCTTCATGGGACATAATCGGGAGGTCAGTTCGTGCACAAAATCCGGCACCAGCAACACTTCCGCCATTATGGCAGGCTATACAGGCAGCATCGTTCAATAATTGTGCAAGGGTCTTCCAACGACTTGTTGAGACCCCGCCACGTAGAGTTGTCACACAGCGCCAGGCAAAAGGAGCTCCGGCACGATACCAGGAGGTAGCCCTTTTGTAACCTCCGTGTAGATCAAATATTAAATAAAACGACATTTTTATGATTTTAATTTCGACACTAGTGTGTTCCACTTACTAACAAGCACTCACCTCGTCAATAATCGCCTGTCCTGTGAGGCAGTACAGGCCACTCTGACACATGAAGATAGGAACGGCGAGAAACATTTTGGTTCTAGCGGACACACTGGTGTCTCTCTCCAGCATCTGTAATGTACACGTTCACTCGAAGAATACAATTCAGATATACAGAAAGTAAATATCTAAGCAATATAGCAGTAGTTTTATCAGTGACAAAACTCGAAAATAATAAATGACATTTAAAAATTTTGAAACAATAACATTCCCTCCATTAATCAGTAATTGACCTCTAGAAGAATTTTACACGACTTAATGTGTCATTTTGTCTTACATTATAAGATCTGAAGTATTGCCACAGCATTACAACATCCTAAAGTACGAGGGTGAGGCAAATGAAAACCTTAAATTTGTAATAACAGACGGAAATTTCCCGCCGTTATCCTCTAAGTTGTTAAGCGTGCTACAAACAGCGTGCAGAATGGCCTGTAGGTAGCAGCACAATGCAGATGCACACATACCGTCGCAGTATCAATATAAAGATGGCCGCCTCACATGTGACTTGCACCAGGGAAGAACAACGTTCTGTTATTCGGTTTTTGCGTAGTGAAGGTGTGAAACCTATTGAAATTCATCGACGAATGAAGGCTCAGTACGGTGATGCATGTTTGTCACAGCAGCAAGTCTACGAATGGATTAGGAAGTTCGCAAATGGTGTGACTTCAGTGGAAGATGCTCCTCGCCGGCCGGAGTAGCCGAGCGGTTCTAGGCGCTACAGTCTGGAACCGCGCGACCGCTACGGTCGCAGGTTCGAATCCTGCCTTGGGCGTGGATGCGTGTGATGTCCTTAGGTTAGTTAGGTTTCAGTAGTTCTAAGTTCTAGGGGACTGATGACCTCAGAAGTTAAGTCCCATAGTGCTCAGAGCCATTTGAACCAAGATGCTCCTTGTCCAGGTCGGGCACAACGAGTTGTGACTCCACAGAACATTGCAGCAGTTGAAGCCATAATAAAGGAAAATCGCTGAATGACACTGAATGACATTGCAGCATGTTTGCAGATTAGTCATGGGTCAGCACACCACACTGTGTATGATGTGCTCCAGTTTCACAAAGCGTCTGCAAGATGCATGGCATGGAAGCTGACTCCTGAAGTGAGAGAACGACGTTTTGACGCTTGTGGAGAACTTCTTCGGCGCTCTGAGCGAGAAGGTTATGGCTTCCTTGCAAGAATCGTTACTGGGGATGAAACCTGGGTTCACTTCCGCCAACCGGAAACGAAGAGAGAGAACATGGAATGGCACCATTCCTTATCACCAAAACCAAAGAAGTTTCGAACAGAACCATCAACAGGGAAGGTTATGCTGGCATCGGAACGAAAAAGGCGTCATTTTGGAGCGTTACATGCCTAGAGGCATGCACTGCACATGCACTGTCACCAGTGCATCATACACAGATCTCCTAAAAATTCATCTGCGGTCTGCAATCAAATCAAAGCAACGTGGATTGCTGTCAGCAGGTGTCCTTTTGCAACATGACAATGCAAGGCCCCACAATGCCCGTACAACAGTTGCAACAATCACAGACCTGCCTTTTGAGTTTCTTCCTCATCCACCATACTCACCAGACCTTGCCCCAAATGATTTCCATATGTTTGGACCACTCAAAGACGCAATGGGAAGAAAGAAGTTCCGTTCTGATGAAGAGGTACGCCACGCGGTGCATGAGTGGTTGCGCAGATTACCAATAGAATTTTTTTCTAAAGAAATTTAGAATTTATGCACTTCGTTATCGCTGGAGGACTTGCATTGAGCGTGGGGGAGATTATGTTGAAAAGCGATGCAACTTTGTACCACTTCTGCACAGCTAATGATATTTAAAAGAATATTTAAGGTTTTCATTTGACTCACCCTCGTAAATTTCCATGGATGTACAAGTTGGTTTGAAACTCGTTCTACTTTGCTATAATAGACCTTATTAATATGGTATTACTTCGGTATAATTATAACGATCGCAAATGTTTTAGATCTTTCAAGATTTTAATTGCAGCCAGAAAACACTGGAATGGGCGAGATATCGAATCTTTGTAATTAGTGTCTCCTAATGTCTAAATCAGTCATTTGTTTTACACTGTTGAAGACATTATTTCTTCCACCTGTTCCATATAATTTCGTCGCGAAATCAGTGGATTGTAGACACGAGAAGAGCTTCTAACGAAACACCATTTATCCCAGTATACGATTAGAGACATGTGAGGAAACTGCATCACTTTCATTCCACGCAAAATGTCAATTCGTCATTTTGGCGTGTTTGGTAGTTAATGAGACAACTACGAAGAGCATTACAGGTGGGATAACAATGACATTTGTGGAATATCACAAGTAATACTTGCACGGGGTCTTATAGGAAGCTGTAAAGGTAAGTGATGCTATGGATGAAATGGGAACCATGTGCAGAGCAAGGAGATCAGCATTCTTGCCCTCTGCAGCTCCATCTAGAGCCCTGGACGTTATTCTGTGATGTGACACCGCATGTTCTATGATCCCTTCCCTTATTCTAACCAGCATATTCCACGTGTTCCTTTCTTTGTCCATTTAGCGCCTCCTGATTTGCTATCGTAACAGTCCTCTTAACTTTCATCTCGCTCCTATAACGCCACATCTCAAACTCTTCCGTCCTCGTCCACGTTCCCCAGATGAACATTCTCAATAATTTATTTTCCAAATTAAGGCCTGTGTTTGGTATCAGTAGATTTCTCTTGGCGAAGAATACTCTCTTATCCTTTGTTAGTCTGCGTTTTTTGTGCTTTTTTATTAATAAGTGGTACCTTATTACGCTTCTAAGGTAGCAAATTTCCCTTACTATGTCTTTTCCAACTTCGATATTAAGTTTGGCGCTAATTCGATTTCTGCTACAAGTCATCTCCCACCGCTCGTCCCCTCACCCAACCAACCCCCTCCCCTTGCCCACAATAAATTCTCTATGAGCACTAGCTTTTTTATCCCGTTCAATAGACCTTGTAACTCTATTTCACTTTCTGTTAAGATTCTTACAGACCTCAACATATCTATTCACTGATATACTTTCACCTTGATTTTCGATAAGCAGTTTGACAGTAAAGACAGACTGCATCCTTGCAATACGCTTGTTAGCACACGGTCGTTTGTCTTGGTCTGGCGTTCTCATTCTCACCTCATGGTTCTTGCACATATTGTAAGGGAGGGCGTTGAACTTAGAAGATAGTACGAGGGTCACTCCAAAAGAAATTCACACTATATATTTAATCCATCTTTTATTCTACATGTTTGAAAGATTTACAGTGTGTAGATACATCCTTTACGAACAATATTTTCATTTCTCCACATAATTTCCATCCCTCTCAATTGCCTTACGCCATCTTGGAACCAGTGCCTGTATACCAGCACGGTAAAATTCTGGACCAACCTGTTGGAGCCACTGTTTGGCAGCGTGCACAAGGCAGTCATCATCTTCAAACCTTGTTCCGTGAAGAGAGTCTTTCAGTTTCCCAAAGAGATGATAGTCACATGGAGACAGGTCAGGACTGTAAGGCAGGCGTTTCAGTGCTGTCCATCCGAGTTTTGTGATCGCTTCCATTGTTTTTGACTGACATGTAGCCGTGCATTGTCGTGCAACAGCAAAACATCCTGCTTTTGCCGATGTGGTCGAACACGACTCAGTCGAGCTTGAAGTTTGTTCAGTATCATCACATATGCATCAGAATTTATGGTGGTTCCACTTGGCATGATGTCCACAAGCAGGAGTCCTTCGGAATCGAAAAACACCATAGCCATAACTTTTCCAGCAGAAGGTGTGGTTTTGAATTTTTTTTCTTGGGTGAATTTGCATGATGCCACTCCATTGATTGCCTCTTCGTCTCTGGTGAAAAATCATGGAGCCAAGTTTCATCACCTGTCACAATTCTTCCAAGAAATTCATCTCCACCATTCTCGTACTGTTCCAAAAGTTCGCTGCATACCGTTTTTCTTGTTTCATTGCGAGCCACTGTCAACATCCTGGGAACCCACCTGGCACAAACCTTTTTTAACGCCAACACTTTCAGTATTCTGCAAACACTTCCATCCCCTATCCCAACGTGCGTGGCAATTCGTTCACTGAGATGCGTCTGTCAGCAGTCACCAATTCGTTAACCCTCTGCACATTGTCTGGAGTGTGTGCAGCACGAGGCCTGCCACTGCGAGGACGATCCTCACTCGATATTGCCGTGCCCGCTTTCATCACGTAACCTGCTTGCCCACCGACTAACTGTACTGTGATCGACAGCAGCATCTCCATACACCTTTTTCAACCTCTTGTGGATGTTTCCCACTGTCTAGTTTTCACAGCACAGGAATTCTATGACAGCACGTTGCTTCTGATGAACGTCAAGTGTAGCAGCCATCTTGAAGACATGCTGTGACGGCGCCACTCACGGGAACTGGTTGAACTAAGTTTGAAAACAAGCAGGAAGGATGTATCTACACACTGTAAAACTTTCACACATGCAGAATGAAAATTGTATTTTTACAAAAATAGTGTGCATTTCTTTTGGAGTGTCCCTCGTATGCATATGAACACATGTTTGCTGGTCGGATTTTTAATGTATTTAAAAATTTTAGAATTACATGAATGAGTGCACACTAGGACTGCCAACAGCAGTTTTCGGCATTTGATACTGTTTTTGTTTTTGCTAGGCATGTTGTGTTTAGTGCAACATTTGCAAGTTTTTAATTCTAGACAATAAAATCTTGTATAACACCTTAAAGCTACTTGGCAGGAATTGGTAATTATTCACTTACAGAATTTTATGACGATTAAAATTCTGTACATTTTAAAAACTAGTTAGGTAACATGAGGACAGTTAAGCCATGCTTCATTTGTTGTGCGCCATCTTGCACCTTGAAAAGCAGGAGAACTTCTACATTATTTCACAATGAACTGATATTTCACAATGAACTGAGTTTCGTTACAGTCTTAAGAGTTTTACCTGTCTTAAGAATGGACATTTATGTTAATTTTCAACAGCTTCTATTTCAAAATGTGTCTAACTTGTAACTCGTCTTTGGTAATACTTCTGTTTAATTTTAGTTCACTTACTATTTAGTTCGGTGTGTGAGACCGGTCATAGAGGACATTGCAAGAAGTAGGAAGACGTCCGCTCAGCCTCGCATTCACAACCCACTGACTCCACACTGAGACTCCCTATTTCGATCTGTTTTGCTCCTTGTGGCACCAGAACAGGGTCGATCGAGATTCAGGTTGTCCGTGAGGGAGTCCTTCATGCAACAGCATTCATATTTCCAAATACTGCATTTTAACACGCCTCATTTGACGTCTCGCTTCCTATAGTGGTGCTACGAGTGTCCCAGTTACGGAAATACGATATTGCAGTGCCTGTGTTGCTCTGATTACGATGCAGATTTCCTTTGGACACGAATGCATATTTAAAGGAAAAGGCACTGCAGCGGCTATAGCTGTTATAAAATACATGCAATTAATTCGCATGGTTGATGACATATGGAAGTTTAGGGTATGGCCGTGAGTCATGCACAGATAGCCAAATGGTAAGACGACCACTCGGGATAAGTGAAAAATCCGGGTTCGAGTCTCGGTCCGTCAGAAATTTTCACTGTCGTCGTTCCACTCTGCAGCTGATGGTTGTCCTTCCTCACAATAGTGAGTGCATTGCTTGTATCAGTTAAGGAAACTCTTTCTCGGCTTCAGTCTTAGACGCAGTTGTTGGTAGTTAATCAGAGTATGAGTCTTTAGAATCTTCTCTTTTACAGATGGTACTTCGTGCCTGAATGACAGAAGGTGCGATTCCAACAAGACAATATGACTTCTTTAAGCACAATAGACATAATCAGAAATTGTGCGACACATGTCACTGACCCCCCCCCCCCCCCCCCCCCCCCCCCCATGAACCATGGACCTTGCCGTTGGAGGGGAGGCTTGCGTGCCTCAACGACACAGATAGCCGGACCTTGCCGTTGGTGGGGAGGCTTGCGTGCCTCAACGACACAGATAGCTGTACCGTAGGTGCAACCACAACGGAAGGGTATCTGTTGAGAGGTCAGACAAACGTGTGGTTCCTGAAGAGGGGCAGCAGCCTTTTCAGAAGTTGCAGGGGCAACAGTCTGGATGATTGACTGATCTGGTCCTGTAACACTAACCAAAACGACCTTGCTAATTCGGTACTGCGAACAGCTGAAAGCAAGGGGAAACTACGGCCGTAATTTTTCCAGAGGGCATGCAGCTTTACTGTATGATTAAATGATGATGGCGTCCTCTTGGGTAAAATATTCCGGAGATAAAATAGTCCCCCATTCGGATCTCCGGGCGGGGACTACTCAAGAGGACATCGTTATCAGGAGAAAGAAAACCTGCAAATACCGAACACAACCAGACTTCTTGGTTTATCTGAATAGTGTCAAAGTGTTTAGATTTGTGTAATAGGTGATAAGTGTGAATATTAGAGGTTCGTACAGAAACACTATAATGGCGAACCTAACGGTAAGTTCTGTGTCCTGAAGGACCCGTCCTGGCGCTGAATTTCGTGCAGCCAAGACAGCAGAACGCCCTGATTGTGAGCTGTTGGCAGCTCGTGACGCCTCCGGAGGCGATTATGCAGAAACTATATCAACGTCTACATGATTACTCTGCAATCTACAGTTATTTAATTGGCAGAGGATTCATCGAACCAACTTCAACTAACGTTCCACTCTCGAAGGGCGCGTGGGAAACATGAATACTTGAATCTTTCAGCGCTAGGTCTGATTACTCTTATTTTATTATGATGATCATTTCTTTCTATGTATGTCAGCAACAACAAAACGTGTTCGCACTCGGAGAAGAAAGTTTCTAATTGAAATTTCACGAGAAGGTCCTGCCGCAACGAAAAACGCCATTGTTTTAACGATTGTGATCTCGAACTGCGTATCATCTGTGGCACTCACTCCCCTATTTCGCGATAGTACAAAACAAGTTGATCGTCTTTGGACTTTTTTGATGTTCTCCGTCAGCCCTATATCCCATACAGCACAGTAACACGCTAGCAAAGCACGTACAAGCATTGTGTACGCAACCTGTTTAATAGACTTGTTGCATCTTCTAAGCGCTCTGTCAATAAAACGTAGTCTTTGGTTTGCCTTCCGCACAATATTATTTATGTAATCGTTCTAATTTAAGTTAGTCGTAATTGTAATCCCCAAATATTCAGTTGAATTTGCAGTTTTTAGAATTGTGTGATTTATCGTGTAACCGAAATTTAGAGGTTCAAAAAAATGGTTCAAATGGCTCTGAGCACTATGGGACTTAACATCTATGGTCATCAGTCCCCTAGAACTTAGAACTACTTAAACCTAACTAACCTAAGGACAGCACACAACACCCAGCCATCACGAAATTTAGAGGATTCCTTCTATTACTTATGTGGACGACTTAACATTTTTCATTGTTTGGAGTCAACTGGTTTTGTTCATCTATAAATAATGTGAGAGGGCTGCTCAGATTGTCTCCCAAGTTCAGTATTAAGATCAGGGGGCCTATAACACTTCCTTGGGGAACGCCTGATATTACTTCCTTTTTGCTCAGATGACTTTCCATCAATTACTACGAAACGTGACCCTTTTGACAGGAAATCACAGATCTGGTCGCACAAGTGAGGCGACACTTCATAACACGAAATTTGATTAGAAGTCGGTTGTGAGGATCATTGTCAAAAGCCTTCTAGAAGTCTAAAAATATGGAATCAATTTGACATCCCCTGCCGATAGTACAGATTACTTTGTGAATGAAGAGCTAGTTGAGTTTCATAAGAGTTTCTGAATCAGTGTTAGCCATTTGTCAATAAATCATTTCCTTCGAGGTAATTCGTAAATATTGAAGGCATTATATGTTGCAAAACCCCACTGAAAATTGACATTAGTGATATGGTTCTGTAATTCTTCTATTTCCTTTCTTAGGTATTGGAGTGGCCTGTACAACTTTCCACTATTTAGGTACCGATATTTCGGCGAGCGAACGGTTGTATATGATTGCTAAGTATGGAATTATTGTATCAGCTTACTCTGAAACGAATCTAATTGGTATACAGACTGGACTGGAGGCCTTGTCTTTATTAAAGGAGTTAAGCTGCTTCGCTACACTGAGGATATTTACTTAGTGGCACAGGTTGGCAGTTGTTGGTTCGAATTCTGGGATATTTTCTTCATCTTCTCTTGTGAAGGATTTTCGGAAAACTGTGTTTAGTAACTCTGCTTTAGCGGCACTGTTATGAATAACATCACCAGTGAAGGCGTTGATTGCATCTTGCCACCAGTGTACTTTACATACGACCAAAAACTGTTTAGTTTTGCTGCCAGATTTCGAGACAAAGTTTCGTTGTGGAAATTATTAAACCCATCTCTCATTGAAGATCGCGCTAAATTTCGAGCTTCTGTAGAACTTCGCCAATCTTGACGATTTTGCACTCTTTTAAATTTGGCATGTGTTTTTCGATGCATCTGCAACAGTGCTCTGACCTGTGGCCGGGCTGTGCCATAAATAGTCACAGCGGAAGGATACAATCCGGACTACTTGAGGCCATGTGACATCGAGGATGCTAGTCGGTACGCGGAACCTGCGCATCCTACTGTCAATGGCGACGACGCCTGTTGGTGAAACGGACGCCTCATAATCGAAGCGGTAGCTGTCGGAGTTCCACACGACGACAAACCGTTCTTGTAGTCATTCTACGGGACTGTTTGTTTCTGGTCTACGATACAATGGCGCCTAGAGGGCCGCACTCCGGCCACCTGTTTCACTTCGTGTTATAATGGTGGACTAGTAGTTCCGACACTGCAGTAGGCCCTATCCACATCCTCAGCTTTAGTGGTGGAATTTGCACTGTACGCGGCACGCATAGTAACCTGTAGCATAATAAAAAGCCAGTACAGAAATTAGTTCCTGGTGAGCTCTCCAGGATGTTCCTGTCAACTTGCGTACAACATTATTTCTGGCAGCTACTTGGTGTGCTCAAAAGACAAGGTTAGGTCCAGCGTAACTAACCCCTGCGTATTTTTAAGATGCACGAGGTTTAAACTATTTTCGCTTCTCTTTTCCCTCAGATGAAAAACACGTGTTTGTATTTTTAATGACTTCTGTTATAGATGGTTTCTTTCATAGTACGTAGAGAGGGTTTCTAGAGATGTCATTAGTTTGTCATTTAGAGAAGAGTCCGACTTCTTGTAAGTGATGGTAGTTATTGAATGAGGGAGAAAGCCAACTGCCGCACTGAAGATTCATTCAGACAGAACTGAGGTGGTACGTAGTTCTGAAGTTACTGTGGACTGAAGTTGACAGATAAAATGTTATGCATAAATGATAAAGCAATGCAAGATTATAATGGCTACTATAATCAAGTATCATACTTACAACTACTAAAGAGAAGATGTGCGAACACAGGTTGAGAATGTTTATGGAGAGAAGGGCAAATGCTCCCATGCTTACTGCCTTTTCTAGCTCGCTCACACATCTGTAAATATAAAATGAAGAAATCGTTATCTCACTGGATAAATATTGTACATAACTCCCAGATCTTAGAGAAAAAAGTGTGTAAACAGATTTGTCATAATATTTGGGTTTGCGCCCTTCGTGTCTGACAACTCCTTTGAAATTTTCACTTTCTTTTTATGTAGTTATCTCAAAATAAACTATTTAAATCTGCCATGTAAACAGAAAATTACTACTGTGAAACCTTATGTAAAACAGGTAACAAAATTATATTTGCACCAGGGAAAAATATTGAAGTTCCTGTTAAATGATCATTATTAAATGTTGCAACTAAGTTTATCTTATTATTAATAATTATAGAGTATTTGCAATTTCTAGAAAGCTTGTATACTATTTTCTAACTGTGTGTTCATGTGGTTATGGAGCTTGTTATAGCGCACAGTATATATAACAACCTGTCAAAACTTTTGGCTGAAGTTGAGTATTTGTGGTATAAATCATTTATAGAAGCGTAAGAGGAACTTTTTGTCCTAGCTTACCGTCTGTTAGTGATAATCTTCACTGTTTTGCTGGCACTTTCTTTAATCCTCCAAGTAGTTCAAGCCTCGTATAGTGCACCAGTCTGGGTGCCTTTATCGTTAATTTGATGTACTCTCATAGTTAAAGGGCGACCGCCAATTTATTTTGGGTTGGACGATGGCGGTGCGTAAAAGTATGTGATAGCTTTTAGCTTCCTGAACAGTGTTTTTCAAGATAACGTGACGTATGCTATTTCGGAAACCAGACATTTCAAGAAGTGACAGACGCAAGACTTAGTATAGCTGTACATGAATTTCCTGTACCAGAATCAGTAAAGGAGTTGCATTCGTTCTTACAAGTCACGCTGGTTTGTAAAAGGTTTAGTGGATATTGCCAGACCATTGACACAATTGTTAGACAAGATTACTAAATTTTTGTGGTCAGAAGAATGCCAGCGCACTTTTCAGGAGCTAAAAGAAGCTTTAACACTGAGTACGATATTAGTATTTTCGGATTTTAATAGAGAATTTGTTTTATCATGTGATACATGAAAACATGTACTTGGGCATGTGTTGTCACAAGATGTAGAAAGCATACAACATCCAGTAGCTTACTCATCAAGACAAATAAATTCTGCAGAAAGAACTTATTCTACAACAGTGAAAGAGATGTTAGGCTTTCTTTTGGAAACAACATACCTCGAATATTACCGGGACAGTAAAAAGTTTAGAGTAATAATAGATCATGCAGCATTAAAATGGTTGTTGGGGTTAAGAATCTTTCTAGTAGGCTGATGTGATAAGCAGCAAGACTAAGTGAATTTTATTTCGAAGTCATGCAAAAACCTGGGAAAAAGTGAGGAAATGCGAATGGCTTAAGTCGAAAAGTAGCTACTGAGTGTAAGCAACGGGAAACTGTACAGAAAGCAGATGACGAATGTAAGGAGCATTTTAAGCAGTCACAGTTTTGCATGCAGAACGTGTTGCTATGCGGGGAAACCAACTTGGTATCGCAGGTAGTGGTACCAACGAAGCTAAGGAATAGAGTGCTACAAGGAGCTCATGATCACACATTAGTGGCTCATGGGGCTCACAGATCTACCCAACAGAAGCGTAGCAGAAAGGTATTGGTGGACGAATAGGCAGATGGATGTAAGTCTGTACGCACAGAATTGCAGACCGTTCACACAAAGAGCGGATCCGTGTCGAACAAGAGTGTCATTTCAGAGATTACCTAAAGAATTATCACCGTTCGAATTTTTGGGGATTGATATTATAGATCCATTCAATAAAACACATGCAGGAAATAGGTACATACTCACAATCACACATAATTTTTCAAGGTACATTGAAATGGTCATGATGCCAAACCAGGAGGCAGCAACAGTAGCACAAGCGCTTGTGAATAATTGGGTATTGAAATTTGGAGTGCCTGAAACAATAGTAACACACCAGGGAACGAACGTCATGTCAGACATATTCAAGGAATTGACTAAGTTGTTGAGTGTGAAGAAGTTAAGGACGAGTCCTCTCCATCCGCAAGCCAATGGAAGAACTGAAAAAGTGCAAAGGACAATCGAGATGATGCTTGGATACTACGTTGACTCACATTGCACCAAATTGGATGTCTATTTCAAGTATGTCATCCCCGCTTACAACTCAAAATAGCAAACAAACACAGGATTGTCGCCATATGAAGTAGTATGTGGTCGTAAATGCCATCACCGTTCGAAATATTGAAAATGAAGAAAGGGGAAGCTGAAGAGTCTGTTAAAGAATTTGCCAGAGTGATCAGGGAAATTTGGAATAGAGTATGAATGGCAAATACACAAGCACTGGGGAAGCAGCAACAAACAGTGGGCGATAAGGCAATGGCTCTGAGCACTATGGGACTTAACATCTATGGTCATCAGTCCCCTAGAACTTAGAACTACTTAAACCTAACTAACCTAAGGACATCACACAAGACCCAGTCATCACGAGGCAGAGAAAATCCCTGACGCCGCCGGGAATCGAACCCGGGAACCCGGGCGTGGGAAGCGAGAACGCTACCGCACGACCACGAGCTGCGGACCCATAAGGCAAGAATGCGGCGGTATATGGTTGGTCAGTGACTGATGCTATCAACTTCGTATACACTCAAGGGAACGACAAAGATACTTTTTGTGAAGTGTCAGGAGCCATTCCATGTGATAGAGACTACATCGCCGGTAAATGTCAAGATTCAGTTGCCGATGAGAATAACAATTGTGCATATAGTGGCGCTGAAACCTTTTCAAGGGAGTCCAAAAGCTGTTCCTTGGATAGGAGATGCGGACCGGAAAGGGAGATTGAGCAGAAAGGTATTGGAAGATAAACAAAAGGTTGTAAATGAACTGCAACGAGGAACCCGTATCGATTAATGCCTACGAGATAGTCATTTAATATTTTTTAGGTTAGGTGTAGGTCTAGTACAGTTAATATTAGCAGCTGGGAAGGAGCAATGCAATTAAGATGGTGGAAAGTAATAGGTATTCTTGCCTGTAGGTGAGGTGCAGAGAAGGTGGGATGATCAGTTGCATGCAGGTCTACTCATCTTCGTCAGGGTTCTGTTCGCTAAGCAGGAATCGTAATGATCGCGCCATTGCTGGGTGATACAGTTGGTATTCAATGCATAAAAGATGCTGACGAGGTGAGAAGATTGGAAGAAACATTCGACAAATTCCGTCAGGGAATGGAAAGGCATGGGATACTCAAAGGAAGTGCTAGAGTATGACACTCAAAGGAAGTGCCGGGTTATGTGAGAGAGTACATGCGGCGTAAGAGAAATTAAAGAGTGACATTTCCCAGGGACAGGTTGTTATTCCACATAAGAAAAAAAGAGGGTTTGGATCGATGCTGGAGGCACTACTGATGAAGAAGTCATTCGAAGGGTGAACACACCATAGAAGAGGTTAAGCAGTGAGAAAATGTGAACAAATTCGCGACTGATTGGCACACTACGCAGATTGCAAGTTTAGAGAAAGGCGTTTTGAATAGCACATGACTTTTATGACAGCTGACTGGAAAAATAATGCGGTATGCCAGAGCTGCAAAGAACAACAAATCGAAGTAGAAGTGTTAGATAGGGAAGTAGCAATGACAAAATGGTTGCAGTCCCTAGAAGATACTGTTTGGGAAGGATGAGGGGAAGTAACAGAACCTCAGAAGGCTATGCATCAGGCGTGAGAGGTCAGCTAGTGGTAAACTTGCCGCCAAAGCAGTATTTAGAGGGTCTAAGGAAAGTACAGAAGGAACAATTCCCGAGCACAAAAAGTTACCTTTTTATTTCAAGGTAGCCACAGTATCGTTGAGAACTGATGGAGTGAAACTCTTACATTTCCGTTTCTGTACCAGAAGCAGTCGAGACAAGACGGTTACGAGTGTTGCATAGTTCATACGTAACTTGTCAAATGGGGGATACTGAAGAAATTTGTAAGAGTAAAAACGCAGAGATTATTATTAATTGCAAAAGACAAGGAGAGAGATGTGGAAATGGAGGGAGCGAAGTCCCAAAACTGCTACTGAGAGGAAATCCCAGTCTGTGCGAATACGCTAATAAGAGAGGGGCAGGATTCTTGTGTGCAGTGAAATTGCTAATGGAACAAAAGGAGGTAAGAGAATGCAATAAAGAAGACATCGAGCCAGAATTGTACTTTCAGCAGGCCGAGGTACGTTGGTTGTACTCTACCTTTGACAAGATGGTAGTAGTGCCTAGTTGTTTCGAGCAGGGAAAGCTTGGGTTAGCAAAGAGGTCAGAGTTAAACTGGAGTGGTTTTTTTATTAAATGGAACAGCGTGCGAGATAATGGGACTTCTTTCCATTTGCCTGCCATGATTTCAGGAATAATTCATTGAATATTTTGCAGTCTCGTTTTTATTGGCCAGAGGAGCCCATGGAAGTGCTACCTACCGCAGATCTAACCAGCTTGAACCAAACTCTAGGACCGGAATTAACGCAGTCTAAAATCACGTTTCTGGAGCAGGAGGAGGGACGGTCCTCCCTGGAAACCTTAGTGCTGATCGGGGAAATCAATGCCAGAAAGTGACGACATAGACTATTGTCATAAAAAGAACCACAGCGACACTTGTTCTGATGAGCATAGTCCTTGTTTTGGTATGTAGAAGACGAAGAACAAGAGTGAATTCAGATCCAGCCGTCGTTCAGATTTCTGTGGATTGTATACCCCACGAAAAAAATCAGCAGAAGGAAGATAAACACGCAAGGGTGTAGTCTGAAAAATAATTGATTCATTTTAGCTCGTAAGTTTGGAATATACAATTAGAAGTTATTGTGTAAGAAGCCTAGTAATGAAATAAGCCCCATGGTGTCGGAATTAAGAACACGGTAAGAGGCCCTGTAGAAATGTATAAGATTAAGTGATAGGATTAAGGAAACCAGATGTTAGAATAATTCTTCAGGACAATCTAGTTTGGTTGATCCGAGGGGCCAGGTCTTGACAAAAAGGAGTGCAATGTAGCATATCAACTGTATTCGGTCAAAAGTACCTCAGAGCAAAAGTGAGTTTCAACAGAGCCAGCCACAGGCAGGGAAGAGTGTTATGCGTTGCGAAGGAAAAAGGGCTGACAAACGTTGCGAAACAGTGTAAGCTGAGCACGGTATAGCAGCAGCTGAGGCTGCAATACGCTGGTGGAAGGACGGAAGTCTTTACTCACTCGCCACCACGGAAGGATAGTCTGGAGTTTACAAGTACTCAGACGTTCATATGCTAAACTGTTCTCATCTCGGTATCACAGCCTACACCATGAATCTGTGACACCTGGAGCGACATCCTGGAATGGAGCATGGGGTCCGCTGTTCGAATCCTGCCTCGGGCATGGATGTGTGTGATGTCCTTAGGTTAGTTAGGTTTAAGTAGTTCTAAGTTCTAGGGGACTGATGACCTTAGAAGTTAAGTCCCATAGTGCTCAGAGCCATTTGAGCCATTTTTTTCAGGAGAGAGTGTCGTCTGGAGCAGGGGCCACCCACTCGCTTGCGGGAGGTCACGGCCATCCCCGCGGGATTGTCGGCTACACTGTCATCACAGTCGGAGCCAGACATCGCCAAAGGCGGTATTCGAGTCACGCCACGCTCTGCCCCTCTCTTTGTTCCTGATGTACTACAGCCAGGGACCAGAACGAAGTAATTAATTAAATACAGGGTGATTCAAAAAGAATACCACAACTTTAGGAATTTAAAACTCTGCAACGACAAAAGGCAGAGCTAAGCACTATCTGTCGGCGAATTAAGGGAGCTATAAAGTTTCATTTAGTTGTACATTTGTTCGCCATTTCAGCCAATAAAGTTTTTGGTCCCTTTTTCTTCGAAGGTGCTACTGTAACTGGACTACAGTATCTGGAGATGTTAGAGAATTGGTTGTTCCCTCAGCTCGAACAAGAAGCACAACAATTCATATTTCAGCAGGATGGAGCGCCACCACATTGGCACTTATCTGTCCGTAACTACCTGAACGTCAACTACTCGAGGCGATGGATCGGCCGCCAAGCAGCCTGTGACAGAGCACTTCATCACTGGCCTCCAAGAAGCCCTGATCTTACCCCCTGCGATTTTTTCTTATGGGGGTATGTTAGGGATATGGTGTTTCAGCCACCTCTCCCAGCCACCATTGATGGTTTGAAACGAGAAATAACAGCAGCTATCCAAACTGTTACGCCTGATATGCTACAGAGAGTGTGGAACGAGTTGGAGTATCGGGTTGATATTGCTCGTGTGTCTGGAGGGGGCCATATTGAACATCTCTGAACTTGTTTTTGAGTGAAAAAAAACCTTTTTAAGTACTCTTTGTAATGATGTATAACAGAAGGTTATATTATGTTTCTTTCATTAAATACACATTTTTAAAGTTGTGGTATTCTTTTTGAATCACCCTGTAAATCTACTGTTGCCCTGACGTCTCCTTTCGCTCCTTACCGGTGACAATCCAAGGGTCATCCAAAAGAAAGATCAATTTCCACTGTGTCACATGGCCTTAATTCATAAAACGCTGTGGAGAGGTTTAGAATTTAATCCGGCATATTGTTGGAAAGACTGGTGTACAGGAACTTCACTTCATCATGTTTCCTCTTGTTGTTGGTCAAACACTAGCAGTGAAAATTTCACTCACAATGAATCGAGCGCCAGAAAATGAACAAGAACACAAAAGCGCTCCTTTCTTTCTTTTTTTCTTTCTATTATTCGTGTTAGTAAGATTTAAATATTTCAGTATCTACTAATTTTTATACTTTTTGTTATGTATCTTTGTATATTTGCGTTATCTAAGAATTTATTGGTTATAATTTGCACTTGGTAAATTGTTTCTAAGAAATTATCACGTTCAGATGCATTTTACTTGCATTGAAATAAATTATAAGCTCAGAAATGAGATCAATGGATTGAAGGGGATAACATCAATGAACATGGAATGGCATGGAAAAGATAAAGTGCAAACCTTTCAAATATTCTAGAACTGGACTGTTCGTTCATCATGCAGTGAAAACTTTTCAGATATTCTTAAACTGGAATGTTTAGAAATCATGGGTGGAAGCAGCGGCAACAATGTAAGCTTGAGTAGTGTCTGCAGGCCAGCTACAGATTTTGGATTTTGTCTACATATTTTTACTTAAATAGCAAATGCAGTGCGTTTTTGAGTGCTGTAAAATATGTTGCTGTTGTTGTGGTCTTCAGTCCTGAGACTGGTTTGATGCAGCTCTCCATGCTGTTCTATCCTGTGCAAGCTTCTTCATCACCCACTACCTACTGCAGCCTACATCCTTCTGAATCTGCTCACTGTATTCATCCCTTGGTCTCCCTCTACGGTTTCTACCCTCCACGCTGCCCTCCAGTATTAAATTGGTGATCCCTTGATGCCTCAGAACATGTCCTACCAACCGATCCCTTCTTCTAGTCAAGTTATGCCACAAACTCCTCCCCAATTCTATTCAACACCTCCTCATTAGTTGTATGATCTACCCATCTAATCTTAAGCATTCTTCTGTAGCACCACATTTCGAAAGCTTCTATTCTCTTCTTGTCTAAACTATTTATCGTCCATGTTTCACTTCCATACATGGCTACACTCCATACAAATACTTTCAGAAAAGACTTCCTGACACCTATACCCTCCTTTCAAGACACTGTCAATTCCGTTCAACTGCTCTTCGAAGTCCTTCGCTGTGCCTGACAGAATTACAATGTCATCGGCGAACCTCAAAGTTTATTTCTTCTCCATGGATTTTAATACCTACTCCGAATGTCTCTTTTGTTTCCTTTACTGCTTGCTCAATATACGGATTGAATAACATCGGGGAGAGACTACAACCCTGTCTCACTCCCTTCCCAACCACTGCTTCCCTTTCATGTCCCTCGACTCTTATAACTGCCATCTGCTTTTTGTACAAATTGTAAATAGCGTTTCGCTCCTGTATTTTACCCCTGACACTTTCAGAATTTGAAAGAGAGTATTCCAGTCAACATTGTCAAAAGCTTTCTCTAAAGTCTACAAATGCTAGAAACGTAGTTTTGCCTTTCCTTAATGTTTCTTCTAAAATAAGTCCTAGGGTCAGTATTGCCTCACGTGATCCAACATTTCTACGGAATCCAAACTGATCTTCCCCGAGGTCAGCTTCTACCTGTTTCTCCATTCGTCTGTAGAGAATTCGCGTTAGTATTTTGCAGCTGTGACTTATTAAACTGATAGTTCGGTAATTTTCACATCTGTCAACACCTGCGTTCTTTCGGATTGGAATTATTATATTCTTCTTGAACTCTGCGGGAATTTCGCCTGTCTCATACATCTTGCTCACCAGATGGTCAAGGCTGTCAGTAGTTCTAATGGAATGTTGTCTACTCCCGGGGCTGTGTTTCGACTTAGGTCTTTCAGTGCTGCTGTAAAATATAGAACATGATATTACACACGGCATGTATCTATAATAAACGCGCATCAGTTACGCTGTAGAAGTGAAAGTCGCCGAAATCGCAGTATCGAGAAAAGATGTCATTATGCCTGAGCTTTAAGAATAAACATTGTGGTTTACTTTTCTCTACTAGATCAGGTGACTCTGTTTCTACAAGATTTCGTTCCTGGCGATCTTCTCGACCCCCAACTTGGGGTACGGCGATTTTATCTCAGGCTATGTTTCATTAGGCCTTCGATCAAAACGCTGTTCCACCGGCCAGTGGTTTTTGTTTATTCCACTCCCGCTGTCGCAGCGATGCCGATTAAGTCACCTTGTGCCTGTAGGACCCTCGACGATTTTCATCTGTTGATGCAGTTGGAGGAAAAGCACAGTATATCCAAGGCAGGAACAAGAGCGTAATCATGGAGCAGAAAAAGTGCTCGCGTCGACAGGATCGCTAACTCTCGTCCTTATTGGGATTGTGAAGGAGGCTATATCCGTTATTTAAATTGATACCCAGATGAAACCGAAGGGTTGGCTGTTATAATTTACATCATTTCTCTGACATTAAAAAATGTGATTCTGCCCAATAGCACCTACGCTGATACAGTATTTCTGAACATCGTGGAAAATGTGTTTTTAGCACTTTTGCCCGCATCTCGTGGTCGTGCGGTAGCGTTCTCGCTTCCCACGCCCGGGTTCCCGGGTTCGATTCCCGGCGGGGTCAGGGATTTTCTCTGCCTCGTGATGGCTGGGTGTTGTGTGCTGTCCTTAGGTTAGTTAGGTTTAAGTAGTTCTAAGTTCTAGGGGACTGATGACCATAGATGTTAAGTCCCATAGTGCTCAGAGAAATTTTGAGCACTTTTGTCTAGCGGTGGAGAGGTAAGATCCCTCCGAAGAGACATTTTACAACTAATAATTTTTTAAGAAAAAACAAATAATGACTACAACAGCTACTGCGTAAACTGTATCCTGGTGTATGCTTACACGATAATGAGTTGATGGTGCCGGATATTCTCTACTAACAGTTGATACATTTCATCATTAGCGCTTTTTTTGTGATTGGGGTATGTTGAAGTGAAGTCAGATGTCGAAAAATTGGTACAATCAATATCGGGTCTAGTAGAAGTTGCGATGAGTGTCGACTCGTCTCCAACTGCCATATTTTGCGCCGTCCCAATAAACGCAGATTCAGCGGTCATCGACTGTGGACCAGCTACACGGACAGTTGCAGTTTTCAGATTCTGAATGTTGCTGTTGAGGACATGTATCTCGGCAGTGACGTTTATGATGAGAGTTACGAAGAGAGCGTCGATGAAGAGGGATAGCTGGACACCGCTCATGAGCATCGCGGACTCCAGCAGGAAGAGGAGCCCATAGTTGGACGGCTGGGTCTGGTCGAAAGGCAGCCACAGCGGCAGCGGCAGTTGGCGGCCCTGCTCCGCGCCGCCGAGTGCTTGGCTGATCAGCGGGTCCAGGCACCAGAAGGTCACGTTCATCGTCGCCATCACCTGCACACACCACAACCTCAGATCACATACCAAGCTCCGAAGGGAAGCTACAGTAGAGGTGGTAGTTGGCGACCCTGCTCCATCCCGCCCATTGCCTGACTGATAAGTGGGCCTAGGCATCAGGAGGCCACGTTCATATCCGCCTTCACTTGGTCACAGAGTGACTTTAAGGGGACCACACCGTGGTTCAGGTCGAAAAAAATTGGTTTTCCGTTTTCATCGTATTTCGATAAACTAAGGTTTTAATTAAGTTCTCTGAAAAGGATTTTGCTGATTTTTTTTTTCTCGAGCATCTAAAGAGCATTTTCCTACCAAGTGTGTTTATGCACCACGCCCACTGTCAACTCTAAGACATATGGAGATGCCATTATTAGCAAAACGGAATGTGTAGGCCACGTTCAAAAACGTTTGGGAACAAGGCTAAGAAAACTAACTGTTGATATGAGAGGAAAAAAATTAGGAGATGGAAAATTGTTGACCGGAGAGGGTCAGTTAACTAAAACTGAAATAGAAAACTAGAAGGTATGCTATGGGCAGCCAATTAGGAGAAATAAGGAAAATCTTGAGGAAATGAAGAGAGATGTTTGGGCCATATTCTTCCGTAAGTCCTCCACTGATGATAAGCCATTCAGGGATTGTGTCCATCAGGAGAACATTCGTGGTGTAAATACAATAGGGCTCAGGCAACTGGAGAATCTTATGCTCCAGCATTCTCTTCCTGCTGCTGTTATTACAGTAATTAAACCTATTTTCAGAGACTTGGCTCATCCTG
The DNA here is from genome assembly GCF_021461395.2 of Schistocerca americana. NCBI lineage: Eukaryota > Metazoa > Arthropoda > Insecta > Orthoptera > Acrididae > Schistocerca > Schistocerca americana. Next base: position 320,434,171 of record NC_060124.1, read on the forward strand.
ACCTAAGGAAACGTCTGCTTGGGCAGACACAGAACCCAAATGAGTGTTTCAACAGCGTAATTTGGAACCATCTTCCTAAAACTGTATTTTTAGGCATGCATACAATGAAGCTAGGTGTTCATGGTGGTGTTATTACATTCAATTGTGGTAATATTTGAAAGTGTTGGGTATTGAAAAAGCTGGGAATCAATCCTGGTGAAAATATGATCACTGGGCTGCAACATTGCCATAAAATGAGGATAGCCGATGCAGACAGGTCTGCATCTAATATGCCCAAGAAAGCAAGACAAACATCCAAGAAGGTGAAAAAGAAGCTGGAAGACCTGCTAAAGGTCAAAGAAGGGCCATCATACGCAGCAGGACAGTTTTAATTAACTGTAAGTAACAAATTTCAAAAGTTTTTTCTTTAAAGTCAATTTCCCGCAAACTAAAATTTTCAGTATATATGCCCCATTATATCAGAAACTATCATAGATAAATGAATGAAATTTTCAGAGACTCTGAATAATGTAAAAAGCCAACTCTGGTACTACATTCATTAATATTCCCCCATTAGAAACTTCACAAAAAAATATTTTCTGCAGAAAAAACTTAATATTTTTTGTTAATAAATTGAAAAAGTATATCTTAAAAACTATGAAATGGATAAAGTAGATTTTAGTACAGTTGACTCTATTAGCATCATGTAACATACAGTAAAAATATAAAGGTACTGCATCAAATAGTTTTTTCCAGAAATAGGTCAAATACTTGCCTAAATTAACATGGGTTATAGGCAGGATGTGGTTCCCTTAAATTACACTACTGGTCCTGGCCGTAGTGTAGACAAATCGTAAGTGGCAACTGGTAGCCCTGCACGGAGCCCCACTGATCAGGGTGTAAAGGCAGCAGAGGGATAGGTTCATCGCTGCCGTCACCCACCCACAGCCAGAAACAAGTAAAAACACTGATGAGCCGAAATGTTACAACCACTGCTCAGCGCGAGACTGTATTCAACTTGGTAGCGTTGTAGGCACGTAACGCGATAAGCAAAGCACTCGTATTACTCTGAGAGTAGACTCACGGGGAGACATTCTAGCGACAAAATGAGGCACAAATGGGGAAATCCACTGACGTAAAGCGACTTCGACAAAGGAAAGATTGTTAAGGCCTGGTGCCTAGGAATGAGCAGAGATGGGATGGCAAAGATGGTAGGCTGTGCGCGTGCAACTGTAATTAACATTGTTTGAAGGAAGCTGAAACCAGCAGTAAGTGACAGAATGTAGAACAGCAGCCCCCTGTCTCTGAACGAGGAGAACGGAGGCTTGCACGCTCTCTAATGCAGGATGTTACTGTCGCGACAAAGCACGTCTTCGAGGTTGTCGCATATCTGAGAACCTATTTCATAACTTCAGACCGTTAACAGTATGTGACAAAGCAGGTTGACCCACACTCTCCCACTTTGTATGCACTTCTATCTGATGTATTAAGGTCTATATGAAATGTCCGCTAATTTTCTTTCCAAAATTCCAATGCTGAAATTTCTATCTAAATTACATGTTATCCAAACCAAAACTGTAGAAAGCAATTTGTCCCACAAAAATTTATTATTCAGATAATTCAATTTGCCGTCTTTGTTGCAGTGAAATATTTATTTTCACCAGAATAGATGGCAATTCAAAGTTATTGCAATTATAAAGTTCCGTACATCTAGTCGTACATCTTATGAGCTAGCAGGTTAATTGGGGAGGATAGACTAGTTTCAGATTAAAGTGCTATCTTTCCATTTTTTCAGTAACATACTTATGTTAGCGGAGACATAATTAGTTTAAAAGATATTGTTAATTAAGGACTTCATCTGGTCCCAACTCTCAGTGCTTATTATAACCAAACTACTTTAAATTTTCTGGCTCTGTCGATATACTCTGGCTCACCTGATTTTTATGAATATATTTACAGCCATATTAATGAGAAAGAGTCCTTAATCAAAATTACTAAATTTTCAGTAACTAAATTTTAACATTCAATATGGATTTCATGGTCATAAACCTGGCATTCCCAGTTTGTGGGCATAAATTAGTTCTGTGTATTTTAATAGAAGCTCCTCATAAGATATAATACACAAACAAAATATAATGAAAAAATCAACAGCCAATCAAAGATTAACTTTCCTACCTACAGAATTTATAACTATTATAAATTAAAGAAGTTGAACATTGTCCTAGAGCGAGCCTTTATAGGGCGAAAGCTAGCGCCATTTCAGTCTGTCTGCTTTTAGTTTCTGTCAGTCTGTTCAGTCGGTTAATTCTGCTCTTAATCGTCGTGTGGCATAGCTTCATGTTAGTTAGTGTGTATTTTAGACCAGCCTCGGGATGGGTTGTGTTGCCTCTCGCTTCGTTTCATTCGAGATGAGAAAACATATTTTGTAATTATGGGCAACAGATATCAAAATATGTGATTTGGGCTATTTGAATAATATTTGTAACTATAGTAACAGTCCTGTTGCTTTTTCTACTTAGTCTGGTGTGAAGCAACTTACGATCACTTCATTTGCATTGTATGCGCTTTTACTTTCTGACGAGATAAGAACTGTTAAGCTCCGCATATGTTTGTGAACATTAGAGACTGTTAAGGACCGGTCTTACCCGGTAGGATCGTAAGACGTAACTGAATATTGGTAAACTTCCTACTTTGAAATTAAAAAAGACGTTTCTAACTTTTCATTTTAAGCTTAAGTCCTACAACAGCGCATTCAGGTCGTGATCCAGCGAAACTGTGCAGCTACCAAGGCTATTTCATAAATCGTACATAGCTTCAGTTACGTGATACTGTCATTTCAAATTTGACACATAAGATACCTTTTTTGTTCTGTAGATATTCAACAGTTCAAATGTGGCTGTATTTATATGGATAGCCATACTGATCTGGTCTGTTATGACACGTGATTAATATGTGATCTTTTATACAGTGATGATGGTGTATGCTGTAACGCGCCGACTGGCGGTACCCAAGATCGAACTTACAACGACAATGGATCGTACTGTACCAACGTCTCTATGCCGTTAATGTATGGCTTCCGGCCGCGCAAAATACTTGGGCAAACCAATCGACCACTACAGCTATAATTGGGTACAGTTTTTAATTTCATCTTAAGTGACAATTTAAAACAATTCTGAACCTCTTCAGGCTTTGACAATACGCGACCCGCTAAGTTCCCTACTTGAATTCGGCCACTCGTCACTTTGGCTAATCAAGTTTTTGTTTCGCTTCTTGTTGCTTGTAAAATTGTTCCTTTATTTTCTCGTCGGTTATCCACTCAACTACAGGTGCACTCTATCACAATATAGTGAAATAGTTCGTATTTATTAGAGCCACTTCTCGGCCCTCTGTAAGATAGTGGTATTTAAACAACAACTACGAAGATGTGTTCGAGGCTTTCCCTTCTCGACACATACACTAACCACTACCAAACCACTTCAATAAAACGGCTAACAACCCAATTACCTCTGGGCGAGCCGCGACCACTAATCGTACTACACGAAGAGGATATCGGTTACACTGATTCCCAAAAACTCAACACCTACAAATCTACTTCTCACTCTAACCAAGCTCACGCTGGATTTACCACAGAAAACTTTACGACCGAAACAGTCCACAAGACTACAATCAATCGATAGCTCGTGCACCTAAATTCGCCAAAACCGGTGTATCACCAGCGACTATTCAGAAAATCCCACAGAATCTCTGTATACTCCGTTGCTCAGTGTTGGGAGGAAACAACCGTCACAGCCACGTATATAAGCAGGGGCCTAACAGACTAAATAGCCACGCTGCCTCCGCGAACTGTACGCAAATTAAAATACTGGTAGTACCAATCAAAACTCCTTTCCCTCTCCCAAGCCTTAATCGCCAGCTGCGGTGCCTCACTACACCACGCAGTGGGTCGCTCTACTATCAGACCCAGACGCACACCGATATATCCACTTAGTCGGTGAGAGGTCTACATGGGAACTAACTAACTCTTTACGTCATACCATAGGAACCATTTAAAACGAACAAATACACAGCGCCAAACCAACTTTTGACAACTAATTAATTATTCGTTGCTGCTGTCGTTTCTCTACGACAGCGGCCGGCTACTGCGCGTCGCTCAGGTAGCATCTCTGGACCCGGCGAAGGCGAAATGTTGCATCTCTGAAGTCGCGCGCGCTCACAACCTGTTTTTTCGTCGACGTTCGCGGCTCATCTACGACATTTTTTTTCCTTAATACATCATACACGTATATTTACAGTAACCACCAGGTGTTATTTTTAAGTTATCGTGTAGGATGCCCAGCACTAGTAAGGGCGAATGTAGCCCGTGCGTTTTGACACAGCACAATGTCCGAAACTGGTAGCTTTAATAATAGACAATTAAACAGTTGTATGTCACACAGTTCAAAAGCTGATTAACAACTGTTGTCAAACACCTTCAAAAATGTTAAAACAGAGTAGGTGGCGACAGAGTACAATGCTACTGCAGGCGCAAGTCTTTTGGAGCACACCTTTCAACGCACATTGTCGAACACGGGCCTCTGCGTCAGAACCTATGTGTTCCCATATCGACCAAACAACCTCGTCAGTTACGATTGCAGTGGGCGTTGTATCATCGAAATAGAATCGTGGATCAATGAAAAAGTGTCGTTCGATCGAATCATGTTTCCTGTTAGACCAGGTCCATGGGCGCGTCTAGATACGACATCATTGAGGTGAACGGCTGCTCGAATCATGCACTGCGCTACGGACTCAAACTACTGAGAGCTGTACTTATCATGTTAAAGGGGACATTAACCTGGGCTTCCATGGGACGTGTGGTGAGAAACGAAGGCAACATGAACATGATAACTGTGGACTACGTCAACATTATTACGAACCACATGTATTCAGTCATGCTTGATACGTTCCCCGTTCGCGTTGGAATCTTCCAGCAGACAACTGTCCAAATCACGAAGTCAAAACCCTCCTACAGATGTTTAAGGAGCTTGATGACTACCACTTTCACCTGATCTGGACGCGATGGACCTCAGCTAGCTCTACGCACACGAACAATCGGCCCGTAATTTAAGGGAATTACGTCACCAATGCGTAAATATCCGGTGATACATACGTCTACCAATGATTTGTTTATGCCATGCCCCAGGCCGGAGTGGCCGTGCAGTTCTGGGCGCTACAGTCTGGGGGCGAGCGATCGCTACGGTCGCAGGTTCGAATCCTGCCTCGGGCATGGATGTGTGTGATGTCCTTAGTTAGTTAGGTTTAAGTAGTTCTAAGTTCTAGGGGACTGATGACCTCAGCAGTTAGGTCGCATAGTGCTCAGAACCATTTGAACCATTTTATGCCATGCCACGACGAATCTCTGATGCTTTGTGTGCAAACGTGGACCAAATAGGTGGTCGTAATGTTTCGGCTCATCAGTATACAATACTAACAATTAGTTCACAAATTCAGGGTGACTTCTCGAAGCGTGCACTATGGTGGTATTGCACCTGCAGTGCAGCGTGAGCGTTCGTGACTGGTAGTCAACACATCACGGGTCATGATTCGATCCTAGACACTGCTTAAATTTCGAATAACATTCATCAGCAATGGCGGCCTAAGATCTTCGGTATAAGGAGTCACCCTCGTTCTGCTAGTTGCCATGCCAAAGCAGGCGGAGGAATGGATAGTTTCAGGGCAACCTCTTGCCTTGACGTGGGAAAATGACCCTAAAAGGCGGAAGAAACAGCATTGATCTGCGTCTGGAGGGTGCAGAAAGCAAAAGAAACCACTGCATTAAAGAGAGAACACGTGAAATGTAATTTAAAAAAGTGTCATGATGATCTCCCCACTGGCAAAAGATTCCAGATTAGTCCCCCATTTCTACCTCCGTGAGAGAACTGCCAAGATCGAGGTAACCATGAGAAAAAGGCTGAATAACCAACGAAGGTGTGACAATCTGCGAATGCGAGCGTGGGATGTGAGAAGTTTGAACATAGCAGGGAAAGTAGGAAATTAGAAAATGGAGAAGCAATAGCTTAATGTAAATGTAGCGGCGGTCAGTGAAGCAGAATGGAAAGACGATAAGTATATCTGGTCACACGAATATATCGTAATACTAACAGCAGAAGAGAATGACATAAAGGGAGTACGATTCAAAAATGTTTTAAATGCCTCTGAGCACTGTGGGACTTAACTTCTGAGGTCATCAGTCACCTAGAACTTAAAACTACTAACCTAAGGACATCACACACATCCGTGCCCGAGGCAGGATTCGAACCTGCGACCGTAGCGGTCGCGCGGTTCCAGACTGTAGCGCCTAGAACCGCTGGGCCACCCCGGCCGGCGTGTACGATTCGTTATGAAGAGAAATAACAAAGCAATAGGTATCTTCTTATGGGAAACGACAGCAAATAAACGTCAATAAGAACAGTTATGGTATACATACCGACTAAAAAAGCTGTAGATGAAAAGATGTAGGAAGTGTATGCCGACACCGAGTCAGTAATTCAGTATTGTAAATGGAGATGATAATCTAATAATCATCAATGACTGGAACACTGTAATAGGAGAAGGAATAGAAAGAGATATTGGAGAATATAGGCTTGGTGATATGAATGAGAGAGGAGAAAGACTAAGTTGTACGCCATACTTCAGCTGATAATAACGAATACACTGTAGTGAGATTTTCACTCTGCAGCGGAGTGTGCGCTGATATGAAACTTCCTGGCAGATTAAAACTGTGTGCCGGACCGAGACTCGAACTCGGGACTTTTGCTTTTCGCGGGCAAGTGCTCTACCATCTGAGCTACCCAAGCACATCTCACGACCCGTCTTCATAACTTTAATTCTGCCAGTACCTCGTCTGCTACCTTCCAAACTTCACAGAAGCTCTCCTGCGAACCTTGCAGAACTAGTACTCCTGGAAGAAAGGATATTGCAAAATTTTCATTCTGCAGAGAAGTGTGCGCTGATATGAAACTTCCCCCAGGCTCTGGCTAAGTCATGTCTCCGTAATATCCTTTCTTCCAGGAGTGCTAGTTCTGCAAGGTTCGCAAGAGAGCTTCTGTGCAGTTTGGAATGTAGGAGAAGAGGTACTGGCAGAATTAAAGGTATGAAGACGGGTCGTGAGTATTCCTTGGGTAGCTCAGATGGTAGAGCACTTGCCTGCGAAAGGCAAAGGTCGCGAGTTCGAGTCTCGGTCCGGCACACAGTTTTAATCTGTCAGGAAGTTTCAACGAATACGCTGCTCAAAAATCGTAAGAAGGTAGGAGGATAAGAATCGCTGTGGATTCGGATGATGTAGTACTGAGGAATCCTGAGATGCATTTTAATTTCTCTAAGGCTGTAGTTACTGCCACGACGATTACTGCAGTGCACAGTCGAAGAAGAATGGACATCTTTACGCAGGGGAAACCAAGTAGTTAGGTAGAAAAGAACGAAGTGCTGGAATTAAAAAGGGCGTAAAACAGGCATTCGGCCTTTAGCCCCTACTGTTAAATCCATGCATAGAAGAAGCAATGACCAAAAGATAGTTAGAGAGAGGGATTAAAATTCAGGATGAAAGGGTATCAGTAATAAGAATCGCTAATTAATATCCTCAGTGAAAGTGAAGAAATATTACAGAAAAACACGGGCACATGAAAGGAATATTGGTCACTGGGAAGGCAAGACGAAATGAGTGCGGAACAAATGTGAAGACATAGATGAAAAAAAAAAATGGTCACAGGAAGGACTGATTGAAAGAAAAGTCAAAACAAGCTTCCTTGAAATTAAAAGCAAGGGCATCAACATTAAGAGTGGTACAGATAATCCACAGTCAAAGCAGAGCAGAGTGTAGTCAGGTGTAAGTACTACACTGAGAGCTCTAGAGGAGGTCTCACGGCATGACACAAGAAGGAGTGGGAGCCGATATAGCAGAAATAGGCGAGCCAGTATTAAAGTCGGCGTTCATCGAAGCTTTGGAAGACTTGCGGACAAATAAAGAAAAAGGAATACATAAAATCCCTCCAGAGTTTCCAAAACCTTTCAAGTTGGTGAGTAGAACTTATGAGATTGGCGAATATAAGCAGACTCGGAAACTTATCATGTCTGACTACAGAAGATGGATTGAGAGTAAACCGAAAACGGCGAAAATAATGAGGAATCACAGAAATGAGATTAGAGATCTACGTAACATCAAAATTCGTGGCCACTACGTGGATGAGTTGGAGGAATTTTGATTCTGTGGAATTAAAATAACATGTCACGGACGAAGCAAGGAAAGCATAAACGGTAGGACAATACAGGCAGAGAGAGCCAACATTCCTAGCCAAAAGAGTCTACTGGTGTCAAACATAGACCTTAATTTGAGGAATAAATATTTGTGGATGCGCGTTTGGAACTCATCATAGTATGGTAATGAATCGTGGACTATGAGAAAATATGAAAAGAAGAGAGTCTAATCGTTTGAAATGTGATGCTTTAGAACGACATTGAGGATTAATTGGGATGATGAGGTAAGAAATCAGAAGATTCTTCGCTAAAGGCGAATATGTGGAAAACGCTTGCAAGAAGAAGGCACAGGCTGATAGACGTCTGTTAAGATATCAGGGAATGACTTCCATGGTACTTGAAAGAGCTGTAGGGCGTAAAAAATGTAAAGGAGGACATAGATTTGAATATACACTCCTGGAAATGGAAAAAAGAACACATTGACACCGGTGTGTCAGAACCACCATACTTGCTCCGGACACTGCGAGAGGGCTGTACAAGCAATGATCACACGCACGGCACAGCGAACACACCAGGAACCGCGGTGTTGGCCGTCGAATGGCGCTAGCTGCGCAGCATTTGTGCACCGCCGCCGTCAGTGTCAGCCAGTTTGCCGTGGCATACGGAGCTCCATCGCAGTCTTTAACACTGGTAGCATCCCGCGACAGCGTGGACGTGAACCGTATGTGCAGTTGACGGACTTTGAGCGAGGGTGTATAGTGGGCATGCGGGAGGCCGGGTGGACGTACCGCCGAATTGCTCAACACGTGGGGCGTGAGGTCTCCACAGTACATCGATGTTGTCGCCAGTGGTCGGCGGAAGGTGCACGTGCCCGTCGACCTGGGACCGGACCGCAGCGACGCACGGATGCACGCCAAGACCGTAGGATCCTACGCAGTGCCGTAGGGGACCGCACCGCCACTTCCCAGCAAATTAGGGACACTGTTGCTCCTGGGTTATCGGCGAGGACCATTCGCAACCGTCTCCATGAAGCTGGGCTACGGTCCCGCACACCGTTAGGCCGTCTTCCGCTCACGCCCCAACATCGTGCAGCCCGCCTCCAGTGGTGTCGCGACAGGCGTGAATGGAGGGACGAATGGAGACGTGTCTTCAGCGATGAGAGTCGCTTCTGCCTTGGTGCCAATGATGGTCGTATGCGTGTTTGGCGCCGTGCAGGTGAGCGCCACAATCAGGGCTGCATACGACCGAGGCACACAGGGCCAACACCCGGCATCATTGTGTGGGGAGCGATCTCCTACACTGGCCGTACACCACTGGTGATCGTCGAGGGGATACTGAATAGTGCACGGTACATCCAAACCGTCATCGAACCCATCGTTTTACCATTCCAAGACCGGCAAGGGAACTTGCTGTTCCGACATGACAATGCACGTCCGCATGTATCCCGTGCCACCCAACGTGCTCTAGAAGGTGTAAGTCAACTACCCTGGCCAGCAAGATCTCCGGATCTGTCCCCCATTGAGCATGTTTGGGACTGGATGAAGCGTCGTCTCACGCGGTCTGCACGTCCAGTACGAACGCTGGTCCAACTGAGGCGCCAGGTGGAAATGGCATGGCAAGCCGTTCCACATGACTACATCCAGCATCTCTACGATCGTCTCCATGGGAGAATAGCAGCCTGCATTGCTGCGAAAGGTGGATATACACTGTACTAGTGCCGACATTGTGCATGCTCTGTTGCCTGTGTCTGTGTGCCTGTGGTTCTGTCAGTGTGACATGTGATGTATCTGACCCCAGGAATGTGTCAATAAAGTTTCCCCTTCCTGGGACAATGAATTCACGGTGTTCTTATTTCAATTTCTAGGAGTGTATAAAACAAATAATTGAGGACATAGCACTATTCTTATACGAAGAGTTTGGCACAAGAAAAGTGTTCGTGGCGGCGTGATATGGTAAAACAAAAAAAAAACAAAAAAAACATGCACGAGGGAGACCTTCTGATTGATGCTGAAAATATGTGGAGAATCCACACAAGGAAAAGTATACCATATTCTTTTGAAGATAATCGCCGTGTAGCGCTTCCAGCCAAGCTCAGAGAAATATTGTGTTTCCAATGTTACTTCGCCTGGTTCGCTACTGAATCTTTTCGCACGTTTTGCGACAGAAATACTTCGTTTACACGAATCAACTCGATGAAATCTTGATGATGCGACTAAAATTTCTTTACCACTTTTCATGTAAAGTAATATTTATGTAGTGGGCTCTAGTCTTTCATAGCAAATATAAGACGGAAGAAATAAACCTAAATCATATAAAGATTCCTTTCAGCAGTTTTTCCGTCGTTAGATTTACAGTACATATCGAAAAGACATGCTGTATAATATAATGGACTACAAGAAACATCATACGAGGCTTGGAACTTTAATAGTGGCAACTATTTATTTACAGCTCGTACAAAATAGATACGTGTCTCAAAGTTTTACTGACCTTCAGAGTTGTCACCAGCATTGTGTATAACCCGTTTCCAGCGGTGTGGAAGTCGTGGGATACTCTTAGCATTGCCAGTTGTGTTGAAAGTTCGAGTGGCGCAGTCTACTGCCCGACGAATTTGTAGCAGTTCTGAATCGAATGCCGTGAAGTGTTTCATTCAGTTTAGAAATCGAGTTGTCTTTACGAGGGCTTAAGTCAGGGGAGTGCAGTAGGTGGTACAGCACTTAGCAGCCCCATCAGTCAAACATATAAGTAACAGTTTGGACTGTACGCCCTAGAGCATTGTCCTGCAAAATGATGGTCAGGTCTTGCAGAAAATGTCATCACTTCTGTCTCTATGCTGTTCATTTTTGGAACACAACCTGCGACCAGGGTTACCCCATGCGGAAATCTGTTAATGGACAAAATTCTTGTTCTTTTGGATATCTGTATTAACATGATTAGAGATTGTTCCTTCCATTCTGTTATTCAATTTTCTTTATCTAGTGTAGAAGCAAAAGTTTGCTTTAATCGTATATCAAGACAGTCTAAAAGTGTACAATATGGTTGCCAAGTTGTTTATGAACTCCTGGACTAGGTAATTGGCAAATAAAGTTATTGTATACTTTTAATCTGGAATTGAAATTAATCCAAGCGAAACAGTTTTTTATTACAGAATTATTATTCTTGATTATTACATTACAATCTTCTTTATATTCTCCTTGTATACGAATCTTCCGTTATGTCTAAATCCAATAATAGTTGTGTTCATTTTTAAGTTTTTGCAATATTTGTGGTAGTTCTTTTAATACTGTATCAATCTTGGCATCTGCCAATTCTATTTTGTGTGGAATAATAACTTGATTAGTATGTTTACTTCTTATTACATTCATATCTACATTAATAGTTTGTTTATCTCCTTTACATGTTGTTGTATTCGAATCTAAAAGAAGAGTTAACTTAGCTTTAACAGCATCTTTTGCAGAGCGAAATTTAGAAACTACTCTTCGCAAGAAACTATTAAATGATTCACATATTTCTTTCTTAACTAAAAATTGCTTTTTGACTGCATCTTTTGTACGGTGCACTAAATTTGTAATTTTAACTACCATAATAATATCGCAGAATGGTTCTGTAATTGGTTTAAATTGTTCTAATTTTTCTTCTCCATTTGTATAGTTAATATCTCCAATATTTGTATCAATATTATTATTATCTAAGTTTTCTGTTAGTAACCATAATCCAAATCTTTCGTCGGTTAGTTTTACTTTATTTCCAAAAAGTTCTGTTATAAAATATTTCTTTTTATTTGCAGTAGACAATCTATTTTCAGCTTCCATCTATAGAGGAAAAAGTTTATTAGAATTTTGTAAAAGTATTTAGAACTAGAGATGCAAAATTATTATTAAAAGGACATAAAATTTAATTGTTTTCAGAAAGTAGTTGAATCTGAGCCGTTAAAAGCATAGAAAGTGCCTTTTTTTACCTATTTGAAGGCTTATAATGTTTTCTGTGATTTTTAAAAAGTCACACAATTAAATGGAGATATTATGTGAGTATATTCAATTTTTCTTGAAAATTACCCTATTTTTTTTATAAATGTGACTTGAAGAATAAATGTTTTAAGCACACAAAAAACGACAATGAAACTGTGTGCGACTTTTAATGAAAAAATTCCGGAAGATACACTTGCTTATATAGTCATGTTCAGCAAGAAAAATTTGACATCGATATACAGCACAGGATTCTAACTGCAAATTTTTAATATCTGTTTTTATGATAAATTTCATTATTTATTTATATACGAGGGCTGCTCAAAAAGTAAGATGACTTTTCAAATTGCACAGGCAACGTACATTTGACTACCGATCTTTTCTTTGTTACATTGGGACACATGTCCGGAACATATGTTCACAGTTTCAGGTGTACAGCATACTTCATTTGTTTTTAGCAGATAGAAAGGTTAGACGTTTTTTAGTGTGCTCAGCGATTTTAGATTGTTATAAAAAATGGAGCAAAGAATTTGCATGACATTTTCTGTCAAAAATGGAATCAAGTGCTATAAAACACTTGAAATGTTGACAGTGGCTTACGGTGAGTTTGTTCAGAAAATGGCAATGACGAACCTCGCTCTGGGCGCCCCGAGCACATCAACAACAGATGATAACGTCGAAGCTCTCAAGAAAATTGTTTTGGAAAATCGTCGAATTACCGTAAGAGAAGTTGCTGAGGATGTTAACATATCGGTCGGCTCGTGTCATGCAATTTTTTCGGACATTTTGTCCATGAGATGTGTGTTACCGAAGTTTGTTTCAAAACTGTTGTTTTGATCAGAAGAACCGTCGCATGACCATCTCTCACGAGCTCTTGAATTACGTCAATGATGATCCTGATTTGCTCGAAAGGATCATAACTGGTGACGAAACATGGGTTTACGGTTAAGACGTTGAAACCAAAGCCCAATAGTCCCAGTGGAAGCATCCCAGATAGACAAGATCGAAAAAAGGACGCCAAGTTCGATCGAATGTCAAAGTTTTGCTCACTGTTTTTTAAATTACCGTGGCGTAGTTCAATGAATTTTTGCCTAGAAATCGTACGGTCAATAAGAAATATTACTTTAACGTTATGAGCCGTTTGCGACAAGCAATACGCAAAAAATGTCCGGAATCGTGGAAAAGCATTTTATTGGTTTTGTATCAGGACAATGCACCTGCTCATGCATCATTGCTTGTGAGAGGTTTCTGGCCAAAAACATCACGACAATCACACCTCAGCCACCATATTCACCGGAAAAAATTTCAGTGAGTTCAAAAGTTTTCGGGATAACAGAAGTTTGGAACTGTTTCCCAGATAGGAAAATCCGACTGATCTGAAAAAAATTAATATAATTCTTCCCATAATTAAAATTATGAACAGACACTGTGGTAGTCTAAACAGTAGGCGAATTTAAGCCCTTTTGACGTAGGAGACTTTAAAGCGATTTCCCATCGCCGAGCTGACGGGAATGCTCTGGTGACTTCTTGCAAGCAGTTTGCAGAATGAAATTTTCACTCTGGACGGGAGTGTGCGCTGAAATGAAACTTCCTGGCAGATTAAAACTGGCGCCGGACCGTGACTCGAACTCAGGACCTTTGCCTTTCGCGCGCAAGTGCATCTGAGCTACCCAAGCACGACTTAAGCCCCGTCCTCACAGCTTCACTTCTGCCAGTATCTCGTCTCCTACCTTCCAAACTTCACAGAAGCTCTCCTGCGAACCTTGCAGAAGTAGCACTCCTGGAAGAAAGGATATTGCGGAGACATGGCTTAGCCACATCCTGGGGGATGTGCGCTGATATGAAACTTCCTGGCAGATTAAAACTGTGTGCCGGACCGAGACTCGAACTCGTGACCTTTGCCTTTGGTGGGCAAGTGCTCTACCATGTGAGCTACCCAAGCACGACTCACTCCCCGTCCTCACAGCTTCACTTCATATCAGCGCACACTCCGCTGCAGAAATTTCATTCTGGGAACATCCCCCAGGCTGTGGCTAAGCCATGTCTTCCAGGAGTTCTACTTCTGCCAGGTTCGCAGGAGAGCTTCTGTGAAGTTCGGAAGGTAGGAGACGAGATACTGGCATAAGTGAAGCTGTGAGGACGGGGCGTGAGTCATGCATGGGTAGCTCAGATGATAGAGCACTTGCCCGCGAAAGGCAAAGGTCCCGAGTTAGAGTCTCGGTCCGGCACACAGTTTTAATCTGCCGGGAAATTTCAGTTTGGCTCTTAGACTCAACTGATTGAAATCAGAGTAGAGTGTCTGAGGATGTCGGAGGAAATTAGGAGAGAGCTGACCACCCAGGTGCGGCCGAGGACGGTGGCGTGGCGCGAGTAGCGGCCGCGGGCGCCCTCTGGGTCCCGGAAGCTGCTGCGGATGGCCTCCAGGACGCCCACGAGGCGACGCAGGCGCCGCCACTGCATCAGCAGCGACACCGCCTGTCGGCACACGCCAAGCCGTCTCCCTGTAAACGAGCTCGCCCCTGTCGAGTAGCACACACATTCAACCAACAAAAGTACAAGCTACGGCTACAATGGTGCGTAAAAGTAAGGGATTACTCTGATATTCACAATAAAGTGCCTCGCAGAGGGTTCAATGAACCACCTTCAAGATGTCTCTCTACCGTTCCACTCTCAAACGGCGCGAGGGAAAAACGAGCACTTAAATTTTTCTGTGCAAACCCTGATTTCATGCCAGGGTAGCTTGGATTTCCGCCCCTCATTTTCCTTGAACACATCCACACACTAAATATTGTCTGCCGCACTAATCCCCCTCACTCCCTGGTGTCTCCCCTCCTCTCCACCCCCAGCCAGTTACCGCGACTTTACCATTGTGTCCCACCCTCTCTCCATCTCCACACCTTCTGCCTCCTTTCCCAACGCAACTTCCACCATCTACCCCTCCTGAATGATTAGCTTCGCCCTGACATCTACCCTTCCTACCAACCCCATCTTCCTCCTGCCTCCTCCTCAGGGCTCCCTCTCCTCGCCGTCCCTTCTCCTGAGCGGCTTTCCAATTCTACTTCCCCTCCCTCTCTTGTGCTCCCCTTCAATGTCTCTGCACTCCCTCCTGCTTTGTCTTCCCTCTTCATCTACTGCCCCACCAGTCTCCTGCCTCTTAGTGTACCCACTGACGCCCCTACTCTTTTCATCCTGCTGCCTCTCCTGCTGCCCCTTGCTCACCCCTCCTTTTCCATCCTCTCTAGCCTCTCCCTCGACAGATCCCACCAGGCAGTTTTATACTACCCCGTGTGTGCTCCAAGTGGGTTTCAAGTGTGTTGTTCTGTAATGTATTTAATACTGTGGCCGACTTTTAACCTGTGTGTGTGCCTTCAGTGTCTTCTTCGTGTTTTAAGAATCGCCAACTGTGTTCTTTAAGTTTATGTCGACCTTTTTTAATTGTCCCCCTATGAACGTCACCATGTCTGTGTATTTTTACCTCCATTATCTCCCCTCACTCTGTTTTATGTTCTCCTTTTTTATCGCCTTATATATGTAACATTTTATTCTTGTATTAGTTGTCTTGTCACTCAGCTGAAGAGCGGCGGATTGTGCCGCTGACAGCCCTCCCCTGCCCATGTGGGGCAGGGGAATGAAATCACAATAAAGAAAAAAAAATTGATTTCTCTTATTTTATCGTGATGATCTTTTCTCGCTATGTAGGCGGGTGCCAACGGAATGTTTTCACAATTGGAGGAGATAACTGGCGGTTGAAATTTCATGAGAAGATCCCGTTGCAACGAAATACGCCTTTGCTTTAATGATTGTCACTCCAGTTCACGTATCATGTCTGTGACACTATCTCTCCTATTTCGCCATAATACAAAACGAGCTGCCCTTCTTTGTACTTTTTCAATGTCATCCGTCAGTCCCACCTGATACAGATCCCACAATGCACAGCAATACTCCAGAATAGGGCGGACAAGCATGGTGTAAGCAGTCTCTTTAGTAGATCTGTTGTACCTTCTAAGTGTTCTGCCAATGAATCTCAGTCTTTGGTTTGCTCTACCCACAATATTATCTATGTGATCGTTCCAATTTAGGTTATTTGTCATTGTAATCCCTAAGTATTTAGGTGAATTTACAGCCTTCAGATTTGTGTGGCTTATCGCGTAATCGAAATTTAGCTGATTTCTTTTAGTACTCATGTGAATAACGTCACACTTTTCCTTATTCAGGATCAATTGCCACTTTTCGCACCATACAAATATCTTATCTAAATCATTTTGCTAGTCATTTTTGATGAAAGAAAGTTTGGCTTGACGTGCCACTGCCAAATAACATATCTCAATGATGGTTCAAATAGCTCTGAGCACTATGGGACTTAACATCTGAGGTCATCAGTCCCTTAGAACTCAGAACTACTTAAACCTAACTAACCTAAGGACATCACACACATCCATGCCTGAGGCAGGATTCGAACCTGCGACTGTGGCGGTCGCGCGGTTCCAAACTGAAGCGCCTAGAACCGCTCGGTCACCCCGGCCGGCTATCTCAATGGAACTTGGACTATACTTACAAAGAATTTCTACAGTGTAATACAGGAAGCAGATGAAAGAAAGACGCAATGCGACGAACAGAAATGACACTTTCATTCAAAGAAAATAATTTCTGTCAAGCCACAGCTATTTGTGATGGTCCTCTGGAAATTACAAAAGATGGGGCACGATTCGTAACAAGACGTTCTGTCACTACCGATGGCAATACATGCCCTGCAACGTGCTTCCGACAACTCTATTAATGAGGTCTTGTGGTAATGTGATCCATTCCTACACCATCGCAGTTGATAACTGCTGCATGGTCGCTGGTGCACGCAATACATCTCTCGAACGCATCCAACACGACCTCGATGGAATTTGAGTTGGAAGACAAGGCACGCCACTCCATTTGTCGGATACTCTCTGGTTCCGAGATCTCCTGGACCTGTGCTGCTCAGTGTGGTCGCGCATTGTCATCCATAAAAACTGAAAATATGCCTACGGTGAAGGAGCAGACTATCATTATAACGTTGTCTGTTGAACATACCCTGTTCAAAGATTTGGAGGTCAGTACGCAAGTCCAACATTATGCCTCCCCACACCATAACACCTGGACCCCCAAAATGATCACTTTCGACAATTTTGGACGTATCCATATATGATAAGAGTTTGTAATCAGTAATGCACCCAGGAAGAGTGTCGAACATGATGGTTTTGTTGGTCCAGATGTTATGGCGTGGGAAGGCATAACGTTCCACAGGCGTACTGAGCTCCAAATTTTAAATCATGTTGCACCAGCCAACATTATTGAGATATTGTACTCCTTCCTCCTTCCCCAATATACCTCCTGAGACACCCTGCTGAGCCCAGCAGGACAGGACAGATAGAATAAACTGTGGAGAGAGGCCAAAATAAGTGGCTGTGAGTTACACTCAAATATATAACTTTATCCTTTGATCAAACATTACAAGAGCCCAAAATTTTTTTAAACACACAGCTTTAATCTTTGGGACTTAATTGATGGCTGAATACCACTTTAATTTATAAACGGCTGAAGTCCAATAACTTAAAACGCAAGCATAATCAGAAATTTGAAAGACAGGTCTTATCTCAAAACAGTTCGGTAGTTAGGCTGAAGTAAACAAGTTAAATTGAAATCGGCTGAAGGCCGAACACTTAAAACCCCAAGACATTAATTTTTTAAATACCAAAGTCCTTACGTGAGACAGTTCTTTAATTTGGCTGAAGGCCCTTAGAACAAACAACTGAAACTCAAACCGGCTAAAGGCTGAAGACCTAAAAATTCAATAGTTTGAAGTAAAAAAGTTAAATTTAAATCGGTTGAAGGCTGGAGACGTAAAAATTAAATTTTTTTAAAATGCCAAAGGGTTTACGTGAAACAGTACCTTAAACTAGGCTGAAGGCCTTAAGAGTATAACAACACCAATTTAAAACACAAAACCGGCTAGAAGCCATACAAATACCAACAACAAGAACAAATATTAAAAAATAAGGCAGTCCACACAAGGGCGCCCAGATGTTCGAGGGTCGGGTTGCTAGTCAGACCCTAAAGCTCGCTTAGGTGAGACAGGCAGTCGGGCCAACCATTCACGATCCGATGACAATCCAACCGACCAACAGTCAGGGGACCCACCGACAAGATAACTTCCACTTCACCCGACCAGGACACAACAGGGAGTTAAACGGAGCAATGTAGAACATATTGGCGCCCACAACCAATCATACACAGAGCCGTCAAACTACACACTGTGCTGGACAGCAACAACACGATGAGGAAACCACACTGCCCGAAATTTACGTCAACGACCAGGGCAGGTAACCGGAACGTTAACGGCCACAAGGCGGAAGGTTCTGCTGGTGCACTTCAATTCAAATAACCAAATACAGTGAAACTCCACCGGAGGGTGGCTACAATTTTCCAACTTGAAAAACCACGTCGTTGCTCGTGGAAACATCCCAACAGCCGACAACAATCTTGACTTGCTGGTAGGTTAAATCAAAACTCAACTTTCGTGGCCAGGATCGGTGAGCCACGGACCTCGTAGCAATCAGAACAGCGCCACACTCTCCGACACCGCATAGAGACCGCCTGCGGCCCAGCCAAACTACACCCCGCCGTGAATTCCTCGCTGCTACATGCCAACCGACCGACTGCTCAGAACCAGTACGTTGACCACATTTAAAATAACTTGTCAATCAAAATCACGCAAACTACACACAGTTTCACGAACCAGACAACGCTAATGGCAGTGACTGAACAATAACAGGGACGAATCATGAGTCGGCACACACATCCAACCCATAAGCGATCGCCAGCCAAATACATGTCGTCCAGCAAGACAACCGACCGACGACCAACCACAGTCGTCGTCACTCCAATCACGCATGTCAGCAACCGTCGGGCGAGTCATGAATGTCCGGATCCCACTGTACCATGCCCCAACTGAACTAGCGCTGCATGCCAACTCCAACACTGCCATGTCCGAACTAACTCGCTGGAGCGTTCCAATTGGTTTGTCGACTCCCGACGACCGGGAAGTAATAGCAGGGCTTATATCGATAAGCGCTGCTGCTGCCGCTCACGGGCAGGTAAAACAGCAACTCAGTGACACTAGTAACTGAAACTAACATAACGAAGTGGCAGTACGGCAAAAACAGGATGTCAAATAAGAGATGGCACGAACACGAGCCACGCACGGTTCACCTCCTTTCAGTGGTGAGTGGTGCATTTGGCCGTGACTTTATTTTTATGGACGACAAAGCGAACAGCAGTGGGGGAGGAGCTCTTGGAACGAGAGGATATTTAGTGAATGAACAGCCTTGACCCGTTCTCCGACTTAGATCCCAATGATCAAGAGTGAGATATGGTGGGGAGATGTATTGCAACACATCCATCTGCACCAGCGACTACCCGCACTGGTGGAGAAATGGAACGCATTATCACAAGAATTCCTTACCAACCGTGTGGTCAGCGCAGGAGCACGTTGCAGAACATGTACTGCCATCCATGGTGATCACAAATCTTATTGAGAACCATGCCCCGCCTTTTGTAATGTCCAGGGGACCATCGTGAATTGCAGTGACTTCAATGTAATCTTTGAATAAAAGTGTCATTTCAGTTCATCCCATTGCGAATTTCTCCCAGTTACCTTCTGTACTAGAAAGTAGTGGTTCTTTCTATTTACTGTATGATCTAAATTTCATCGAACTATGTTACTTGGCAGTGACACATCATGTGAAAGTTACTTTCGTCCTTACGTTTAGCACACCAGTGTATATTCAAATGGCGCACCTTTCATTCAGTGGTGCTTCTTCCAGATGATTTCCTGTAGCGTAAGAGGACAGCTGCGAAAAGCGACTGATGAAGTCGAAAGCACTAACTCACCTCTACAAAATATTCGTCTTACTTAAAGTCAGTCTCGTACCTAACTTGTACTGTCTGATCAAAAGAATCCCTATACGTTAGGTAATGCGGAACTGAAAACGAGAGGCAGAGCTGTGAGGATAAAAGCAGGCAGGGAGTATTGTGTCCTCAGAATGAGTCCCTCACAAGAGCTCATTGACTTCTAACGTGAGATGTATTTTCACACTGCCACATCTCGCACCTAAAACACTGATTTGAGTAATGAAAGAGGCCAAGAGCCACTTATTAGCCAATGTACACTCCTGGAAATTGAAATAAGAACACCGTGAATTCATTGTCCCAGGAAGGGGAAACTTTATTGACACATTCCTGGGGTCAGATACATCACATGATCACACTGACAGAACCACAGGCACATAGACACAGGCAACAGAGCATGCACAATGTTGGCACTAGTACAGTGTATATCCACCTTTCGCAGCAATGCAGGCTGCTATTCTCCCATGGAGACGATCGTAGAGTTGCTGGATGTAGTCCTGTGGAACGGTTTGCCATGTCATTTCCACCTGGCGCCTCAGTTGGACCAGCGTTCGTGCTGGACGTGCAGACCGCGTGAGACGACGCTTCATCCAGTCCCAAACATGCTCAATGGGGGACAGATCCGGAGATCTTGCTGGCCAGGGTAGTTGACTTACACCTTCTAGAGCACGTTGGGTGGCACGGGATACATGCGGACGTGCATTGTCCTGTTGGAACAGCAAGTTCCCTTGCCGGTCTAGGAATGGTAGAACGATGGGTTCGATGACGGTTTGGATGTACCGTGCACTATTCAGTGTCCCCTCGACGATCACCAGTGGTGTACGGCCAGTGTAGGAGATCGCTCCCCACACCATGATGCCGGGTGTTGGCCCTGTGTGCCTCGGTCGTATGCAGTCCTGATTGTGGCGCTCACCTGCACGGCGCCAAACACGCATACGACCATCATTGGCACCAAGGCAGAAGCGACTCTCATCGCTGAAGACGACACGTCTCCATTCGTCCCTCCATTCACGCCTGTCGCGACACCACTGGAGGCGGGCTGCACGATGTTGTGGCGTGAGCGGAAGACGGCCTAACGGTGTGCGGGACCGTAGCCCAGCTTCATGGAGACGGTTGCGAATGGTCCTCGCCGAAACCCCAGGAGCAACAGTGTCCCTAATTTGCTGGGAAGTGGCGATGCAGTCCCCTACGGCACTGCGTAGGATCCTACGGTCTTGGCGTGCATCCGTGCGTCGCTGCGGTTCGGTCCCAGGTCGACGGGCACGTGCACCTTCCGCCGACCACTGGCGACAACATCGATGTACTGTGGAGACCTCACGCCCCACGTGTTGAGCAATTCGGCGGTACGTCCACCCGGCCTCCCGCATGCCCACTATACGCCCTCGCTCAAAGTTCGTCAACTGCACATGCGATTCACGTCCACGCTGTCGCGGCGTGCTACCAGTGTTAAAGACTGCGATGGAGCTCCGTATGCCACGGCAAACTGGCTGACACTGACGGCGGCGGTGCACAAATGCTGCGCAGCTAGCGCCATTCGACGCCCAACACCGCGGTTCCTGGTGTGTCCGCTGTGCCGTGCGTGTGATCATTGCTTGTACAGCCCTCTCGCAGTGTCCTGAGCAAGTATGGTGGGTCTGACACACCGGTGTCAATGTGTTCTTTTTTCCATTTCCAGGAGTGTATAATATTTAACTAAGCGTTGTAACGATGTATTTTGAAGATTTACAAGGAGCAATGAATCCAGCGCCACTGACGCGCCTAAGAAACTATAGATTAATTCAGAGTGCATGGAAAAACGTCGATATTAAAGAGAAACTCTGAAGACATTTGAATATCAAGGAAAAAAACCAAGTGCGCAACGTATCGACCACTGCTGGACGATATCACTCTTTTTTTACCTGCTGTATAATACGGACGCACCACTACATAGGCGTCAGTATAAGATTTGTAATTTGCTTAAATCTACAGAGATATACTGTTATTTTGTTGTATGTGAGGCTAGTATGTGTGAAAATCGCAGAGTGGTTAATGAATGAACATTTCTACGTGATTTCTAAACTTTTCAAACCACTCAGGCTCTGTCATTGTTATTGACGTAAGTGTTGACATGTTATAGGTGTTTTAAATCCAAGCTCGTAATTGTAGTGTGAATTACTCTAAATTTGATTTTGCTTTAGTTTCTATGTGCCAAGTGTTTTTCACACGGTCAACCGTGTCCAACGTGCGACGTGTCATTGTGTGGACGGAACAGTCGAGACCGACGTTAACATACTACTTTTATCCCCCCCCCCCCCCCTTGTAATATTCTTCAAAGTCTGTTGTAAACTGGCCCTTAGATACATTTTCAGTGCGAGTGGCGTCCGGGAATTTCTTAGCAAACATCACTTCTCAAGTCGTACATCTCTTTCACAAAGCCTCACTGTTCCACAATGGTACGCCGCACTTTCTAAACGGGAGAGTGACCCACGCAAGTATTTGTTGTTTCCCCTTCTCAATCTGATGCCTAATAATAATAATATTTCTTTACATCAGAAACGTAGACTAGTTACTGCATGTCACGTGAGTAACATTTCCTTCAGGAACATTTCAACAGTTACAGCACTGGCCAGGTCGACTGACGGTGACGGGATTATGAAGCGAAAACATAAACGAACAACCACAGGTAAACCAAGACCAGGTATAGACCGTCGAGCATTGTGGAGGGCCGTTGTAAAAACTCGCATGAAATCAGCGCAAGGAGTCACTCATCAGGTCCAAAGTACTACGAGCAATCCAGCTAGCACTATGACTGTGCGTGCCGAGCTAAAATGAATGTGGTACAGTAGCCGTTAGTCAACGCGAAGCACCACTTGAGGTGATGTAAAGAACGCTGCCACTGGGCAGTCGATGACGGGAAATGTGTGACTGGTGGTGATGACTTAAACTGAGCTCTGTGGCAGTCCGAAGGAGAGGCTTCGGTTTGACGAATTCCTGGATAACGTTTCCTGGCATCATGTATAGTGCGAACAGCGAAATCTAGAGGAGTTGGTGTCACGCTACGACAGTCTTTTTCGTGGTTACGCTGTCGTCCCGTTGTTGTGCTTCAGAAAACGCTAAACGCGGAACGATATGAACATGTATTACGGCTTTGTGTCCTGCATGCAGCAGAGAAACAGCCCGCAGACGATGACTGCTTGTAGCAGTAAGACAATACAGCCTATCATAAAGCAGCCTTTTTGAAGCAATGGTTTGTGGACGAGAACATTCACCAAATGAACAGGTAAAATTTAGTACAGATCACATTTAATGTGTCAGACAGTCTTACTCATACAGTGGAGTGTTCCATCTGCGTGTGTATCATTCAATGTTTGGAATTTTATTTGCTCATGTCCCACACACAAATTTTCAGAGAATTTTCACAGAAGCAGTTTGAACAGTTGTTCTTTCAAAGTACGATTTGTGATTTTCTATAGATTTTTATTGTGTTACTTTTCTGTGTTGGAACTGGAAGTCACGTAATGTGTCCTCACGCGTTGTAGTACTGTTCACTTCACTATACGATACAGACTTTCATATGAGAGCTTATTTAGCATACAGTTTTACGTTTTCTATAGTTAAATGCAATACAGTCACACAATTTCAAACATTTCGCGACTCTTGTTATCAGACCACTTCCATTGTTCAAGATCAGAAGAGAGACGCACCCGAAGTTAAGAAAAGGAAACCAATCCAGTTTAGAACGCAACATCAAAAAATGAAAAGTTACAAAGCTGTTTCTCCCTCCCACCCCCTGCCCCTGTGCTTCTAAATTACAAGACGTACGTCTGACGGTGTGATGATTACAGCAAAAGTTGTTAGCCACATTATAAGGTTTACTTAGTACGAAGTTACGAAGTACATTGACATAAAAGGGAGCAACGTGGAATGTAATTTCATTTTCACTAACCAACACAGGCTATGATATTTCTCTTGATCTTATTTATTTATTTAGCCTTAAATTGGACTAGAAAAAACACACACCAAAAAATATTAGAAAAGAATTTTAATTTCTACGCGTACTTCACGTTCAGTCACGTACAGCTGAGAAATTGTCATAATGACCAACACAAATAATAAAAGTGAATAATAAAATAATAATAATAATAGGCATTATTATTATTAGTAATAATAAGCAAGAATAACATTAATATTGATTAGCTTGGCATGTCCGAAGCCCTGTTTACTACAATCACAAACGGAAGAAATGAAACTTTCTGGCAGATCACAACTGTGAGCCCTTTAAAGGGCAAGTGCTCTATCGATTGAGCTACTCAAGCTTTACTTCTGCCAATACCTCATCGTCCAATGTTCACAGAAACCCCTCTGAGAAACTTGCAAGACTAGCACTCCTGCAAGAAAGGATATTGCGGAGACGTGACTTACCCCTGGAATATTTCCAGATTGAAATTTGCTCTCTGCAGCGGAATGTGCGCTGGTACGAAACTTCCCGTCAGATGAAAACTGTTTGCCGGACCGAGACTCAAATTCGAGAACTTTGCGTTTCGCGGGCAAGTGGCCTGCTGTAAAGCTGTGAGGACGGGTCGTATTTCCTGCTTGGGCAGCTCAGTCCGTAGACCACTTTCCGCTAAAGGATGATGAGGTCCTGAGTTTGCCGCGCGGGGTAGCCGCACGGTCTAAGGCGTCTTGAACAACGGTCCGCCCCCCCCCCTCCCGCCCCCCCCCCCCCCCCCCGTCGGAGGTTCGAGTCCTCTCTCGGGCATGGTTGTGTGTGTGTGTGTGTGTGTGTCGTCCTTGGCGTAAGTTCGTTTAAGTTAGATTAAATAGTGTGTAAGTCTAGGGACCGATGACCTCAGCAGTTTGGTCCCATAAAACCTTACCACAAATTTCCAGTTTTCCCGAGTTCGAGTCTAAGTCTGGCACACAACTTCAATTTGCCAGGAAGTTTCATATCGGCGAACAGTCCGCTGCAGAGAGAAAATTTCGTTGTGGAAACAGGAAAGATAGTGGAAGAGAAGAAGACTGAAATGGCAGTGGTAACAGCTGTTAGGAAAGAACAGAGTTTATGTGGAGGTTCTGTAGGCGAAGGGAAGGAAAAGTGGATGACGGTGTGGCAGGGATTCACAAGAGTCGTCTACAGAGAGCTGTTCTCACTAACTGTGAAATTTGAAAGGAGAGTTTATTTTTCTGTTATTTTGAGGAAGATCTTTCAAAAATGAGGTTCCTGATAAGGAAAAGCCGGCCGAAGTGGCCGAGCGGATCTAGGCGATGCAGTTTGGAACCGCGCGACCGCTACGGTCGCAGGTTCGAATCCTGCCTCGGGCATGGATGTGTGTGATGTTCTTAGGTTAGTTAGGTTTAAGTAGTTCTAAGTTCTATGGGACTGATGACCTCCGCAGTTAAGTCCCATAGTGCTCAGAGCCATTTGCACCATTTGAACCTGATAAGGAAAGTGGATTTAATAAGATGGATGTTACGTAATGTTGTGGTGAGGGTTTTACTTTGTTGAGAACAAGGATTTCTGCTGTGCTTTTCAGATAGTAGTGTACTAAATAAGAGAAAGTGCAACGGTTGAAAAGACGATAGCTGAAACACAGGGTATGATAGTCCCTACGCTTGGCGGCACACAGCCACGATAATTGTTCATAGGCAGCAGTGGTGTTGTCGAAACAGCGAACGTCACATATACTATCCGATCAAGGGTATCCGGACGCCCCGATGCAATGCGTATCTGAATATTGGGTGTCACGACAGGCCGGTATAAAAGGAGGCTGGGAGTGTTGTGTTGTGAGCAGTAACAACAGAGTAGGTGCAGCTCGGTGACTCCTAACGTGGACTAGTCTTTAGACGTCATGAGAGCAAGGAAACAATCACGGACATTTCAACCTTGTAAAAAAACAGCATAAGTTGACTGTTGGTGATGTGATTGTGGACAGGGAGCACGAATGGACAATCGCAACTAAACCAAAATAAAGGAAATTTCACATACTGACGGACAGGGACCTACACCATTGCGGAGGGTAGCTGTAGCTGTAAAAAATCGCATGAAATCATTGGAACGAATGACTCATGTGTTGATGATGAAGTTTAGTTTGTGGGACGCTCAAATACGCGGTCATCAGCGCCCGTACAAAGTTCCAATTTGTACACGGTCCAATTTTTACACAGCCCAAGCTAGCCACTCTTCAAATGTTCAAAACCGAGCGAGGTGGCGCAGTGGTTAGACACTGGAGTCGCATTCGGGAGGACAACGGTTCAATTCCGCGTCCGGCCATCCTGATTTAGGTTTTCCATGATTTCCCTAAATCACTCCGGGCAAATGCCGGGATGGTTCCTCTGAAAGGGCACGGCCGACTTCCTTCCCTAATCCGATGAGACCGATGACCACGCTGTCTGGTCTCCTTCCCCAAACAACCAACCAACCAAATGTTCAAATGTGTGTGAATTCTGAAGGGACCAAACTGCTGAGGTCATCGGTCCCTAGACTTACACATTACTTTAACTTATACTAAGAACAACACACACACCCATGCCCGAGGGAGGCCTCGAACCTCCGACGGGAGGGGCCGCGAGGTCTGTGACATGGCGCCATTCCGCGCGGCCTAGCCACTGTGACGAATGATGATGATAATGATGAAATTATGAGGATAACACAAACACCCAGTCCCTTGGCAGAGAAAATCCCCAATACAGACTCCTGAGTTGCAAAGAGCTACCAGCACTCCACCTAGCACAATGACTTTGTGTAGGGAATTAAAAACAAACGGGGACAGTGGTTGTGCAGCTCCACGTAAGCCGTGCATTTCTTTAGTTAGTGTTAAACCACGATTGATGTGTTGTAAAGAGTGACGCCATGGTACAGCGAATGATTGGTAATTATTTGTAGCGATGTATCACGCCACATTCTGTGGCAGCCCGATCGAAGGGTTTGAGTTTGTCGAATGCCTGGAGAACGTTACGTGCCATTACACCTAGTGTCAACAAGTACGGCGAAGGTGTTGTCAAGATATGGAGGTGTTTTTCATCTTAGGGCGTGGTCTCCATATTGCACTTAAGAAAATGCTAAATTCAGATGGATATTGCAAAGTATTGTGTACTGCGATAAGTAGAGGAACAGTCCGGAGGTGATGATGGTTTCGGTCAGGATGACAATGATCCCTGTTATAAAGCAATAGGGGGAATGATTTGTGCAGCATAACATTCCTGAAATGGACTGTCCTGTCCGCACTGGTAATATGGGGTAATGCAGAACTACAGTTAGTCACTGAGCACAGTACAATGCCATTCATCAGCAATGTGTTATCCCCACCCTCATGGGACCTCAATCGGATGGTAAGCCAATGAGTTATAGTATCTACTTAGCTCCAGACCCGTGATCTCAACATCAGTAACCTCTCTGCTTTCGGCTGATGAGGAAGAATAAGCTACCATTCTACCAAATAACTGGAATGTGAAAACTGTCCACAGCAGAGTCCAAGCCGTCATAACGAAGAAGGGCGGATACACCTCATACTGATGTCAACTTATTGGTGTCCATTTGGTTTTGATCAGATAGTGTCAGACAACGAGCGGGCAAGTATTACGTACTTGGTAGCATTCCGAACTTGGCTTAGTGACAACACTTACCTTGACCAAGTTGATTACGGAAACGGAGAAGAGGAAGGCCGTAATGGAGGCCCTCTCTGTTTCCGCCGACCTGTCAGTGCAGAGCTCTACGCCGGTGGTGGTGACGAGGGAGATGTTTGCGAAGATGTTGACCACAGCGGCGAAGAGCCTGCCGCAGTCAGCCAGGCGGGCCCTCAGAGAGGTGCGGTCTCCACTGGACAGCCCAAGCAGGCCACCCACCAGGCCCAGCACGTCGCGCTCTGACCGCGCCATCTCACAACCACCCTCCTGCAGCAGCACACACATACTGTATTATATTGTGAGCTCACCGTTGACTACTCTGTAATATCTATCGTACTACCAGCAAAACGGGGGTTAAGAAAATGACATGAACGCTATGAGAGGGTAAGCTGATGGTAGCATTATTCATCCAGGACCGAACGGTGCTGAAGTGCGCGTCATTTATGATGGCGGCCGAGTTTAGGTTCGTTCTGCGCACCTGACGTCACAAAACACAGTCAGCCAATGAACAGAGAACGACGTTGCCAGAGTTCGACTGCAGTACAGAGCACGGACTAGTGTCTTCAGTTTTAGAAACGCTCAGTAATAAATAAAGTAATTGAACAAAAGCAATGATAGCAGACTTTCTATAAAAGAAAGTTTGGAAAAAGCATTCTTTATACGAACTATTTCATATTCTGTTAAGTAATTAAATCAAACAAGCAATAAGCCTCCTAATTCAGGCGAAGCAAGGAAATTCATTCTCACTAATCGCTTTTTCGTAATAAAGAACAATGTTAATTGTTTATTTCCTATTGTACTTCGACGAAACGTGAATAGCTCACAGTCATACCAACAGTGTTTGTCGGTGTAACGGTTAAGGTGTAACGGTTAAGGTGTTTCGCTGCTAAGCAAAAGATTCCGAGTTGAAATCTTTTTCGGTGCTTAATATTTTCTTTGTTTAAAAACAATACCAAAGTGTCTTACTTCATGAATTTTATTCGTTTGACTGTAATTTTTCGAAATTTCTAGTGGCAACTAAAATCGACCATACGGAAAGTATACACTGTGGACTTTTACCTCTGCAAACTCATCAAAATTTCGTGCAATGGTTTACTACATTTAATGCTGCACAATAACTGCGTTGAACATCGAAACAAAATTAAGTCATTTATGGAGGGAAGGTATCAGTCAAGAAGATGTGTAAAAATCAAATTTTTGAGCCAAATAGTTGTTGTGAAATCGAATGATAAGTGTGTCAAACCAGTTGGAACACCATTTGTCTGCACAGGCGAGCAGTGCAGTGATGACAAAATCGCGCACAGCGCGGAATGCGGGGAGCACGTGTCTGTAGCAGCGAAAGGGTTAATGCGGCCGTGGTGGCTTTACTTCATATACTGCGCGCTCTCCCCTAAACGTAAGTTTGTGAACATACTATACTATCGCGCTGCTTCACTTGGCGAGTGCAACTGGCAACGCAGCTATCTCCCGCGTCTGGACGGGTATACGAGAGCCGCCAAGATAAAAGAATTGAATTATAGTGCTTGAGCATTCTATCGCCTTCAAAGTCCAGCGGATATTGCAGGATGTTGCCTGTGCGGTGCTTCAATATGAACTCGAAATCGAGGTATAATCTCTCTGCCTGTGTGCCTAAGTAACTGCCTCCTTTGCATCTCGCTAGGGGGCAAGCACGTTCTCCACCGTTCCAAATGAACCCTGTGCTCCATGAAGTTCACTGCAGTGTATAACTGCCGGCCGCTGTGGCCTTTGAACCATTTGAACCAGTGTACAACTTTTAATGGTCACACCTCTAGCGTTTTCAGTAGATCATGAGGCTGCAAATGCATGCAGTGCGCAACTCCAGCAGCGCGTTTGCAGCCTGAAGAAGGAGTGAAAACGCCAAATAAGCGACCATTAACAGCGGTCCACTGCAGTGGACGCTGTGTGCCACAGGGTTAACAGCGGTGCGCAAAAGCCCTGTGTCAGTCTTTTGCCACTAATAATTACAGGATTCCCATTCAAGAACAAGTGCTGTCAGTCAAGTAGCACGTAGCTACTATGAGCATTTACCGAAGTTGAATATGACTGTGTGTGCATGTGCGATTCCCTGTCTAGCAACTTACACGTGCCTGGAATTGCGTGAAGATGCCCTCAGAACTTTGTCTGATATTTTTGTTTACAGAATTCATGGCCAAACTGGGTTCAACGAGCCGTGTTCATCGGCGCTTGTTGGACTATGTTCTTGTAGCTTTTGTGTTAACCCCCATTTCATTTCCAAACTGGCTAACTTACATTGCTAAAACTCATCGTGCAACAGGTATTTTACGGAGGTTATGGGATTTGAGCCATGCTAGTAATTTATGAATATTATTTGTGCTGTTTATGTGTAATTTATATGGCACTCACCATGTAGACGGGTTGAACAGAAAGTAGTGGCAACATTGTTATGATTCACACCAGGCTTTATTGACTCTCGTTCTGCCGTTCACTGCATCTCATGCCCTCAGTATAATCACACCACATCTCGATCACCTTCCCCCGCACAGATGGAAGGCGTCGTACACCGTCAGCACGTCCATCTTTTGTCGATGTCTTTGCAAGTACCACACTACGGCGTGAATGATGTCTTTTCATTTGTTGTAGCCCGTGCCACGAAAAGATTCCTTCATTTTTGCGTACAGTTGGTAATCACACGGACTCACGTCGAGTGAACGCGGAGGACATTTCCCCCCCCCCCCCCCCTCACACACACACACACACACACACACACACACACACACACACACACACACACGCGTAGGCGGGAGTTACTAAATGGGAATCGCCGTCTGATGTCGTTGATTGTCATGAACTATGATGGGACGCAGTGTCAGAAAGTGATGTCGTTTTCTTCTCAGTGCGGGGCGACCACGTGCCACTTCACTCCTGATCCAAGGAACTTTGGTTCGTGCTTACGAACCATAGTGCTAGGGTGCTTGAACAGGCCTCCCGCACTTTCACACAGTACAAATTGCAACTGACTCAAACAAAGCTGTCGCCGCTCACTCTGCTACTTCATCTGACATTCCGCAATCAGCTACACACAGCGCACAAGTGTTGCCGCTATTTTTTCAACTCCCGTATGTAAGTTCGACTTTACTACTCGCTGTTTCAGTTTAAGCCATGTGATCACTATTGTTTTGAATTTTATTTATACATCCTATGAAAGAACTAGCCTGTACATATATACCGGGTGATCAAAAAGTCAGTATAAATTTGAAAACTGAATAAATCACGGAATAATGTAGATAGAGAGAGGTACAAATTGACACACATGCTTGGAATGACATGGGGTTTTATTAGAACCAAAAAATTACAAAAGTTCACAAAATGTCCGACAGATGGCGCTTCATCTGATCAGAATAGCAACAATCAGCGTAACAAAGTAAGACAAAGCAAAGATGATGTTCTTTACAGGAAATGCTCAATATGTCCACCATCATTCCTCAACAATAGCTGTAGTCGAGGAATAATGGTGTGAACAGCACAGTAAAGCATGTCCGGAGTTATGGTGAAGCATTGGCGTCGGATGTTGTCTTTCAGGATCCCTAGAGATGTCGGCCGATCACGATACACTTGCGACTTCAGGTAACCCCAAAGCCAATAATCGCACGGACTGAGGTCTGGGAACCTGGAAGAAAATTGAAAGAAACGTGTTTCCCGTCAAACAAAGAGCGTGAATTAATCAAGCAGCCAATAAATCCGTAGCAAAACTGTTGCCAATCCGTACTTTCAACTGTATGTCCTGTCACACACGGGATGCACTTTCTACTACATCATTTACATACATTGTAAACAGTAACGGTCCTATTACATATCCTTAGGGTAATCCGGAAATTACCTTTACGTCTATCGATTTTGTTCCGTTACGAGCGACATGTTGAATTCTGTCTACAATCAAGTATTGAATCTAATCGCAATTATGGCCCGATACTGTGTAAGCTCGTATTTTTTTTTTCACCAAACGGGAATGCGGGACGATGTCAAGTACATTCCTGAGATCAAGGACTTGGCATCAACCTGAATTACGGCGCTGTGGATCTGATCGTGATCGAGAGCGAGCTGAGTTTCGCAATATCTCTGTTCGCGGAATGCATGCTGATTTTTACAGAGAAGATTTTCGTTCTCCCAAAAGTCAGTTCTTGAGCATAAAACATATTACATAATTTTACAACGTATTGGCCACAACGATATGGGCCTGTAATTATGTGCATCTTTCCTAAGACTCTTCTTGGAAACGGTAATGATCTTCGCTTTTTTGCAGTTGCTATGTACCCCTCGTTGATCCAGCGATCTCCAATAAACTGCTGTTAGAAGGGGAACAAGTTCTTTCGCATAATCTTTGTAGAATCTTATATGTATTTCATGTAGTTCTCATACCGTTCCTCTACTAAGCGATTGCAATAACTCTTCTATTTTGCGTCAGTAATCTCAATACCTGCCATTTCGACGTTCATACTATGATTTAAAGGATGGACTGTGTTACCATCTTCCGTGCTGAAACAATTTCGGAAGACCGAATTAGATATTTTGGCCTTTTCTCTGTTATCTTTCGTTGCGGTGCCAGAATGGTCACTGTGTGAATAAATATGGGTTCTCACCGCTTTCTGATTTTACGGACAGGGAGCCACAAATCCTGTTTCCAATGGAAATTAGTAAAGGACAATCGTTGTCTAAGGAACGGGTACTAAACATAATTACGTACATGAAAGATCATCTGCAGTCCATTAAAAAAAATTATGATCGGAAGTCCGCAGCAATATGATCATGAAGTGCATAAGAAAAACTAGGGATATTCAAGGACGACAAGGCGCACTTGTTACAAAAAGTGGTGGCAGCGCGTTTCAAGCATGCTCGATTCAATTTACAGGACGTGCAGTATAGTGACCTACTACGTCATTCACATCAAATTGCGCGCGGCATGGAATGTAGTGATTTCAAGGGAAGCAGTGGATGGTTGCTTAACTTCAAACAACGTTACAGAACAGGAAGACCTAAGATAAAGAAATTTCAAATAAAGCGTCAACTTGACGATCCACAGCAAACTGCGGAATCGGCTCGAAAATTCGTAGACGAGATGAACAAACTTATTGTTGAGTTCTGCCCACACGTCTAATACAGTGTGCCTAAGAAAGCTACTTTCTCGAATTGCTAGATAACAATTCAAGCAAATCGTGTTAATGGAGTTTATTACAAATGGAAATGATTACAATACTTCACTTTGTGAGATATAGACGTGTCGTAAGCAAGGGGCGACAAACATAAGCAAGCTCTTCAGTATACAGGGTGTTACAAAAAGGTACGGCCAAACTTTCAGGAAACACACAAATAAAGAAAATATTTTATGTGGACATGTGTCCGGAAACGCTTACTTTCCATGTTAGAGCTCATTTTATTACTTCTCTTCAAATCGCATTATTCATGGAATGGAAACACACAGCAACAGAACGTACCAGCGTGACTTCAAACACTTTGTTACAGGAAATGTTCAAAATGTCCTCCGTTAGCGAGGATACATGCATCCACCCTCCGTCGCATGGAATTCCTGATGCGCTGATGCAGCCCTGGAGAATGGAGTATTGTATCACAGCCGTCCACAATACGAGCACGAAGAGTCTCTACATTTGGTACCGGGGTTGCGTAGACAAGAGCTTTCAAATGCCCCCGTAAGTGAATGTCAAGAGGCTTGAGGTCAAGAGAGCGTGGAGCCATGGAATTGGTCCGCCTCTACCAATCCATCGGTCACCAAATCTGTTGTTGAGAAGCGTACGAACACGTCGACTGTAATGTGTAGGAACTCCATCGTGCATGAACCACATGTTGTGTCGTACTTGTAAAGGCACATGTTCAAACAGCACAGGTAGAGTATCCCGTATGAAATCATGATAACGTGCTCCATTGAGCGTAGGTGGAAGAACATGGGGCCCAATCAAGACATCACCGACAATGCCTGCCCAAACGTTCACAGAAAATCTGTGTTGATGACGTGATTCCAAAATTGCGTGCGGATTCTCGTCAGCCCACACATGTTGATTGTGAAAATTTACAATTTGATCACGTTGGAATGAAGCCTCGTCCGTAAAGAGAACATTTACACTGAAATGAGGATTGACACATTGTTGGATGAACCATTCGCAGAAGTGTACCCGTGGGGGCCAATCAGCTGCTGATAGTGCCTGCACACGCTGTACATGGTATGGAAACCACTGGTGCTCCCGTAGCACTCTCCATACAGTGACGTGGTCAACGTTACCTTGTACAGCAGCAACTTCTCTGATGTTGACATTAGGGTTATCGTCAACTGCACGAGGAATTGCCTCGTCCATTGCAGGTGTCTTCGTCGTTCTAGGTCTTGTCCAGTCGCGAGTCATAGGCTGGAATGTTCCGTGCTCCCTAAGACGCCGATCAATTGCTTCGAACGTCTTCCTGTCGGGACACCTTCGTTCTGGAAATCTGTCTCGATGCAAACGTACCGCGCCACGGTTATTGCCCCGTGCTAATCCATACATCAAATGGGCATCTGCCAACTCCGCATTTGTAAACATTGCACTGACTGCAAAACCACGTTCGTGATGAACACTAACCTGTTGATGCTACGTGCTGATGTGCTTGATGCTAGTACTGTAGAGCAATGAGTCGCATGTCAACACAAGCACCGAAGTCAACATTACCTTCCTTGAATTGGGCCAACTGGCGGTGAATCGAGGAAGTACAGTACATACTGACGAAACTAAAATGAGCTCTAACATGGAAATTAAGCGTTTCCGGACACATGTCCACATAACATCTTTCCTTTATTTGTGTGTGAGGAATGTTTCCTGAAAGTTTGGCAGTACCTTTTTGTAACGCCCTATATACAATTCGTAATACAAGTGAACCAATACAGTTTGCAGGTCACTGCTGTAGCGCTCGTAGGTCGGCTCGACTTCAACTAAGGCCGCGACAAGGCTGCGCGGCGCTTATATTCTCTGCTCCTGTCTTGGTGTCGTCCTAGAGAGGGGTCTGTCAGCATACTATTGGCGGACATCGTCTCACAGCCCTCTCTGCTCTTCGTTCTTAATCATCGTGCCGCCGCTTGACGTTACGCCGAAACACTTATCCCATCGTTCAGTAAGGCATTTTTTTTCAACTCCGACCAATCAAGATTTGAAGAAGCAATGCGTATCAAAGACATCTTGGAATTAGAGGTACCTAGAGGGTCGTGTCAAGATCAGCTGACACCAATGCCTTAATGCAGTCATTTACAACTACGCCTATGTTAATCTGGATGGTAAATTGGCTGGAAAGTCATTTATTGTGCTGTGAGACGTTGGAGGTGTTTTGCGTCCTACGATTCTGCCCTGTGTGTATGACCTTGCAAGGGCAGTAGCAAATATTTACGTTACAGGAAGCAAGAGAGTGAAAATGGGTGCAAGACAACAATGGTATGAGCACTGCTTTTCGCCAACACCTCGTGAAAATAACTTGATTTTGATTGATTCCTGGTCTGCTCTTTTAGAGTGAATTATCCTCCTGAAGAGTGTGTGACGTGACAATTCATAGCATATGGAACCACTGGACAAATCCAGTCTCTGGATATTTGTTCTTTCCGTGCGTATAGAATACATTATGACACTGTTTGCAACTACGCCATAAAGGATAGCGAGATTCACGATAAGCTCCACGACAGACTGTGTCGCATTCGGCTGTATGCCATCACATCCCATCAGTTCTATCACCCCGTTACACAAATATGATTCTATATTAAGTGTGGGTACCTATCTGAACCCCCTGCTTCCAAGGAGTTCGCCTTCGATCTTGAAGATGCGAGCCTTGTGATTACCCAAGCGCGTCATTTTTCTTTCGATGTTCATGGTGCAGGTTAATGTTTTGATCATACAATGTAAGCTTTCACGGCTGGTACTAACATCACTTAAAACTCCTAGAATATTAGGCCGTGGTTGATCTATTTAACTTTCTCCTAACGTTTCCTCTCTGACAGCGGGAGTCATCTTCAGAGGTAAAATGGCTAACTGCCAATTAACCAATTCACCTCTGAAGATGTCTCCTGCCTAATAGCCTGGAACTTTTAAGTGAAGTCAATGGTTTGTTTTGAAGATTTCTTGTACGTCGACAGTGTACATTTTGTGAAGTGTAATACATACATCCCACAGAACGTTGATTTCTGCACCACCTGGACATTCATTTTCTGACGCCCTCCTAGTTCTCATGGTGAGTCATTAGCTGCTAATATTTTTCCTGTAATAATTGTTAACACCACACTTTCAAATAAGCATTACTACAGACTTAACTTGCGATCTCGCACTCAATGGGTTCCTTGTAAGGCATATTGAACGATTCTTCTGAATTTTTTCCATTTGTGCTCAACATCTTCGTTCTCAGCAATCAATATTTGATGCTGACTATTCAGATACTTTTCAATTTATATCCTGTCACTCTTGCTAAGCAAAAACATTTTCGTACCTTTCTTAACATTCTTTGTAAAACGCGTAGTCATAGTTGCTGTCACAGACCTATTATCCTGATCGTCATGATCGCCATGAGACAGAGGAAATAAAGAAATATGCTACCTTGAAAGCAAAATATATGACAGCAGACGAAACAAGGGACACATACTTTCCGACCGAGAGAAGTATGCTGATACCAACTACTGGCTATATCTTCAGGAAGACATTTCCGAGAATGTACGACTGGGGAAGTGAATTATGAACAATGGGAAAACTGGAATCTGGAAATTGGAGCATTACAGATGTGGTGCTGCAGAGGCATGTTCAAAAGTAAGTGTGCTGATGCGTTCGGAAATGAGGTGGTTCCCCACAGAGTAGGTGAGGAAAGTCGTATGTAGGAAAACTGACAAGAAGAAGGGAAAGGATGATAAAGCATGCTTTAAGAGATCAGGAAATATCTTGCACTATACGAGAGGGAGTCATAGAGGGTATACAGTGCAAGGGAAGAGGAAGGAATTGGAAAATATTTAACAAACTATGAGGGACATTGGGTGTAAGTATTATCCTCGATGAAGGAGTTGACACGGGAGAGGAATTAGTAGCAGACCGCATCAAGACAGCCTTAATACTGATCCACCCGCACCCGCCCCTAAACCTTAGAAGACTGATTGTTGGTGAATAATGCAACCCCGACAAATATACAGGGTGATTCACGAAGATATGCAAATATTTTAATATTCAGACAACTTACGGGAATTCAGCCAGGTAATATTAACAGCAACCGCCGGTATTTCGGCAAACAGTTTGCCTTGAAAATGGCGGGGTGTGCTCCCGCCGAAATATCGGCGGTCGCTGTTAATTTTACCTGGCTGAATTCCCGTAGGTTGTTTGAAAATTGTATACTCCAGGAGAAACTCAGGTTTCATATTTTAATATGTTATTCCACAAGTAAAACAAAAGAAAGAAAGTTCATATAAACATAGGTCCACAAATGTTTAGTTACAGAGTTACAGCTAATAAAAGATTTTCCCTGAAATTTAGCAGCTTTGCTAATATGAAGCCATCGTAAAACTGTACGAGATTAAAGTAAAGCACGTTTTCCATTTATTTTGTTGTTATTGATCTGGTGAAACTAATAAAATATGTCCCAGACTTGTATCTACAGTAGGAAAAGAAATCCACTACTGGACAACCACATTATTGACCAAAAATTGGTGGAAACAGTATCTACCGTAAAATATCTAGAAGAAAATATCCAGAGCGACTTTTACCATTCAGAGCGACATTAAGTGGAACGCCGTTAAGTGGAATGACCACAATAAATAAATAGTTGGAAAAGCAGGCGCCAGACAGATTCACAGGAGGAATATTAAGAAAATGTAACTCATCCACGGAGGACATGGCTTACAGCGCGCTTGTTCGGCCGATTCTTGAGCATTCTTCATCAACTGGGATCCTTACCAGCTAGCACTGATAGAAGAGGTAGAGAAGATCCAAAGAAGAGCGACGCGTTTCGTCACCGGTTCGTTTATTCGGAGCGAGAGTGTTACGCAGGTGCTAACAAATTCCAGTGGCAGACGTTACAAGAGAGCCATTGTGCATCACGGAGAGTTTGACTGCTGAAATTTTGAGTAAGCACTTTCCGGAAAGAGTCGAACAACACATTACTTTCTCCCACACAAATCTCACGAAATGACCACTCCTAGAAAATTCTAAAAATTTGAGCCAATACATAGGCTTATAGATGATCACTTTTTCCATACGCCATTCTCGAATGAAACAGTGAAGAGAGACCAGTTAGCGGTACCTGAAGTGCCGTCCGTCACATACCGTCAGGTGTTTCTGGAAAAGAGAAATTTGCTAACATTGAATGAAACTGTAAGTGGTAGGAATTATTTTCTTATGTGCCAGAAACAAAAACAGTCTTAGAACTTCTTCGACGGACGTTTTATGTGGAATACAGTTAAATCTTAGGTTCTGCCCCTTCAGATTTTTGCGGCACAGCTTACTCTGGTCAAACGTTGTCGAAACTATGATTTTGAAATAATAACACGACACCGCTTCCTGAACAGCTATTAGATAACATTCAAATACAAGTATAAGAGCAGAAGTTCTGAACACTAACCAAATACTTTTTCCAATTCATTCCGTAGTTGGAACAAAAAGTATGTGTCGTATGAAGAAACAAGCACTGCAGTCAAGACTGCTTGTCTTTTCATATTCTAACTAAATATGTGTGTTTGACGGGTTGTATCATACACTTAAAAATAGTTACACCGCCGACACTGTGCCATAGGGAAGAATACAAATTAACAGGATATTTTGACCCAAGTAACTACTGCTTTTGTAGCAGATTATTGTCGTTCAGAAATTTTGTTTCGATTGTGGACCCCGTTGTGACTAAAATACTGGAAAACTGCACGTAATCGTTTTAAAATGCAGTACAGGCATATGAGACACACCAGAACTGAAGAATAAGGAAGAAACAATGCAGTAGATAGTACACAGTTTCTGTGCAAGTGTTTGAGAGAGGGTGTTTTGACGTTCTAATGAGGTTACGTATATGGAAATGATATTTCAGTTTTCACTAGCATTGCTAAATAAAACTAATATACGAAGGATTTCAAAAGAACTGTACTTACAGATGTGGTTGACCAGCATCCGGAGATAGTTTTGACGCCACTGTCTGATTAATTGTAATTACTAAAGGCTAATGTAAACGATCAAACTTGTCAAAATCGTTGTTTCCTGTCTACAGGTTTGTTAAACAAGCACGAAAATGTACCAACGAATTTTGTCAAGTTAAATCTCATTTTTTAACCAGCTATAATACTGTCGCGACTATTTTTAAACACGTGGGAAAAGTAAACACTGCAGACAAAGCATTCCTTGCATTGAATTTTATGCTATATATAAAGAAGAAAATGGAAACAAGTCGCTGTTCCAGGAAATGGTTCAAATTGAGAGATAGGTATATCCATGAAAACCTAACGAAAGGTCATTCAAATACCAGATTGGTAAATTATACATCGTTCGTTAAAGAATAGAAGAGCTTCGATATTTCTTTGTCTTAAAACTCCCGCCTGTATAGTGTATGTAGAATATTAATTTCTTCCCGTCATTCTGGGTAACAAGTGGCTGTGAAAGGCGCAACATCTCTACAGTTTGCGAATTGCCAATACTCTTTTGTTTTTATACATATGTTGTTTTGATCGTAGTTTCCAAAACACCGATAAAGTGAGATAACTCTTTCTTGTTAAATATGCTCAGGGAAACATCAACTCGAACAGCATCTTGTCGAATCGGCAATCAAAATTTCCTGCAAACACGTCAGACCCACTCTATGTTTGACAAACACGTCAAGCAAAGCCACACACAGCCAAATACTATGACAAGCTAGTGAAGTTTGACAAATTGTTTGATCGAGCACAGGAACCTTAAGACAAACATTACCTCTCGATCAGTGTCCTTTTCCCGTGTGCTTGTCGGAACGTAAGGTCACTGTCTGACTCTCTTAAACGCCAATCGACTTGTCTTCTGCTCGCTGTAGTCTCTGTAACATTTTTTTTCGTGGGAAAACGAGAATCTGCTACATGTATCAGTGCTCACGCTACAGACGGCATACATTAAACACAGATGAGGGCCAGCAACGATGAGTACGCAACGGTACGAAATCCTTCTCTAGAAATACTAACAATGGGGCATTGAGTTGCATGTCCGACCGCTAATTCTCGTTCGGCGACCTGTCATCTCCTTTGACTGGTGCACTTCAGGCACCGCTTTGCGTAACGTGTGCCTGAGTAATGAAACACTCTGCTTTGTCAATTTTTCTCGAGGCTTTTTCTGGATTCTTTTCAACTTCATTGTATAATACACATAACTAAACATTGGACTTCCTCTCCTGGCAGCTAGTTTCTGCAGCCTTATGATTTCATTCTCGGTATGACACAGAGGGAAATTAACGAGATTATTGTGATACGAGTCATATAGGTTAACTACCACCTTTTGAGATTGCAATAATGTCTAATTAAGAACAAACGTGATTCACTTTATTCTAAAGCATCTTCAGTGCTCACTGTAACGACATAGTTTTTTCAATTTAACTTTGCTAAGATCATGAACAGATCTCATCCTTTAACTTACTTCTATAAACAATATTAATTATTTTCGTTACTCACGATTTCTTGTTTCCTACGCCATTCTTCACGTTCTTTAACACATTTGGGTAGGTTTTAGCACACAGCAATTTCAATAGCACAATATATTATGTTCCGAGGAACTACGGTCATCTCGCCATCTTGTGCACTTTCTTTTGATGGACATAATGCGTTAGTCGTTTGTTTAATTTTGGTGGAAGCGAGTGG
This sequence comes from Schistocerca americana, assembly GCF_021461395.2. Lineage (NCBI taxonomy): Eukaryota > Metazoa > Arthropoda > Insecta > Orthoptera > Acrididae > Schistocerca > Schistocerca americana. Next base: position 320,474,710 of record NC_060124.1, read on the forward strand.
GCCTGCTATTGCTGCACGTGTGTGTGTGAGTGTGTGTGTGTGTGTATACTTGCTTGTTGTTATTTATTTACTATTTTATGTTTTACATCTTATTATTTTAATGTATGTATGTGTGTGTATGTGTGTGTGTGTGTGTGTGTGTGTGTGTGTGTCTGTGTATGCGTGTTTGTGTGTCGTGTTTGTAAGTGGTACTAATGTAATAACTTCTATGGTACAATTGAGTATGAACAAGGGTGAGGATATTGGCTAGTCTATGTGGCACAATTCTGTTGTGTGTAATGGGGCTGTTCTTCATCTATTATATGTTCTATTAGTTTGATTGCTGATGTTTCTTTACTTTGTCTTTACGATTCGGAGTTCTCTTGTAAGGGTTAGGAGCTGTTTCTAATTATTGTATCCAACTAGCTTCATGTCTGTTCCTATTGTGGTAGGGTGGTGGTTTTCTTGTTGGAGGTGGTCTGCAAATGTTAAATAACTGGTACTATATTTCCATACCTTATTTCAAAAGTTCTGCTGGTCTGCCCTAAGTATAGAGTATAAATAATGTTATACTAGAGTTGGTAAATGCCAAATTCTTTGATATATGTCTGTGTCATCTTCATTCTTTAGACATAGCTGCATTGATTTATTGCTTTTATGTGCTACTTTTATTCCTTGTATCTTGAGGATGTCCTCAATCATGTGTGTCAGTTTGTTTCTGTATGTGAATGTGTACCAATTTTGTAACTTGGTGTCTGTTATTTTTTGCTATTTGGATTATAATGTCAAGTTCCTTATTATAATTGTGTGTCTCCAGTGGAACTGTGTTTAGTCTGTGGAGCATATATCAGAGAGCTGATATAATTTTTTATGTGGGTGGTTAGATGACTGGTGTCGTATTGTGCATGTTGCAGTGGCGTTTTTCCTGTAAATGCAGAATGATTGTAGATTATTTTTTTGTGATGGATATGTCTAGGAAGTTTATTTTGCTTGATCATTCCTTCTCTGAAGTTAACTTAGTTTTTGCGTTGTCGATCAAGAAGAGGATGTCATCCATGTGTCTCCACCAGTACAGTACATTGTACTTTTCTGCTACTATTTTCTGGAATACTCTTTCTTCTGTTTTGTTAATGAAGATATTTGCTAACTTCCTGGTATGGGAGATCGCACTGGCAATCCTTCTCCTTGAAGGTAGAATACTTTAATTTAAAAAAGTTTTGGTCAGTAATGAGGAGTTGGAGCGTGCTTATCTCTGTCATGAGTTCCTATGGTAATTCACTGTAAGTATTTAGACCTTCTTACATTATCTTGATTCTTTCTATGACTGGGGTTAAGGAGTACATGTTTTCAACACCAGATGTGATCAACATAGCTGTATCAGGAACATATAAACTGTTTATGTGGCTTATTAGTACTTGTGCATTTTTCATTGTTCTGTCATTTTGTGTTCGTTTGGCAGTGTGAGTATATTGGAGAGAGTGTAAGCATGTGCATTCCTGTAATTTACTACTGGTCTCATAGGAGCATTTACTTTATGAAACTTTGGTTGAGTTCAGAGTTTTGGAGAATTAAGTTTCATACATATTCACACAAATTTTTGTTTGTCGTTAAGTGTGCGTACTATAGTTTTAAGTACATTTTTCATTTTTGTGTGGAACCTATTTGTTGGTGCTGACTTAAGTTTCGTGATTTTATTCTGTGATATGAACTATTGTGTCTTGTTACTGTATTCTTATTCATCCATAAGAACCACTGTGTCACCTTTGTAAACCTTGAATATAATTATATTGTCTCTCTGTAGTTTTTCTCTAAAAGTTTTCAGATTTTTAGCTTCTGTGGTTCTCTCTATTGTTTCATTGTGTTTGTGTCTTGAACCTATGATGTTTTTAATTCCTTTGCTTATTAATTCTCTTGTTATGCCATTTTTAATGGCGCCTGTGTTTTTGAGACAGTGTGATCTCAGAGTATGATCAAATTTTCTATGTAATGTTGGTTTACTTTTGGGTTTACATTGTTTTTTAAGCTTTTCTTTGGTAGTTGTGTTCCTTCATCTCTAAGTTTGGTACCTGTGATGTTTATGAGGTGTGGGTAGAGCTGATGAATGTGTCTCTGCCAGTTTAGGGTATTTGAATATATCTGTATGTCCATAAGAGTCTTTAATTTATTATTGCATATTTTCTGCAACTGTTCTGTGGCACTACAGATGTGTTCTTCAAATTTGTCTAGTATGTAGCAGAGGAGTGTGATCTTATTTGTAGTGTCAGCTAAGTGTAAGTATGCTTCGTATAATTTACTTTCCATTTTGGCTTTTTTGTGTATAATGTTCTAATTTCACTTGTGAGCCAGCATTGTTGACCTAATGACTTTTCTTTTTAGGCTGTTTGTGAATTGTTTCTGATCGTTACATTACAATAGTTAGATAATGGGTTATTAAATTTACAGTGTTTTCTAAAGCTGATGAGGTGAATCGTCTGAAGAAGCTTGTGGTGGATACTCTGGTACTTCACATGAAGGCCTTCTTGGAAATACTTGATTGGGCGTCTTAAATGTCACACACTATTGTTAGCGAAGCAATAATTTATAAAAATAGAAGTTAGGAAATTAGCTCCCATTACACACGACACACCCTCACACGCATACACACACACACACACACACACACACACACACACACACACATACACACACCACATATTAAAATAAAAAACAATTTATTTATTTAAAACAAAAACTAAAAGAAACAAAAATAAATAAAAATGTAGAGACACACACACCAGTTGGAAAATATACTCACAATATTCACAAACGCAGATCAATACCAGACGCTCTTGCTACCTCCAGAACGAAACAAAATACGAACGCATTCTGCGCATAAAAACAAAGAGCACAAAATGGAGAGAAGTCAGCGAGTCTCCACAAAATAAAAACGTGAATATACTTGGTGTTATTGAAAGTGTTGTACGTTAAAGACAACCACATTTGTGCAGAAGAACGTGAAAATGGCGTCAGAAAATACGGTGAGTTTTTGGAATCTGTTGTAAGTTCCTATGGGACTATACTGCTGAGGTCATGGGTCCCTAAGCATACAAACTATTTGAACTAACTTAAACTAACTTACGCTAAGCACAACACACACACCCATGACCCCCAAGGGAGGTTCGAACATCCAGGGGTGGCGGGGTAGCCGCGCGAACAATGGCATGGCTACCCAGCGGGGCTAAAAGTACAGCGAGTAACGATATTAGACGAGTTTGGTCTTAACTAGACTTCATTAGAGTCGCAAAATACGATATTTAACCTACATAACTTGTATAACAGCGGAGAACAGAGTTCGAAAAACATAGAAGACAGCAGATATTGTTGTGATATTGACAGCAAGGCTGTTCACCTTTTGCGTGGTAGGAAACTTGTCTTATTATTTAAATATACGCTCTAAAGAAGAATCTCAGTTAGACAGACAGGACTCATTGGTTTAGAGTCTCGTACGTTGCAGAAGATTTGCTTTGCTCTAGTGCAGTGTTTCTTGACTTCGATAAGTGGAAGCATTTTCGGTGTCCACTGTCATCGTGAAATCTTTGGTTTGTTTCCACAGTTTTTTTAGCACAATATTCTCGAAATGAATTATTTTTAAACAAAAATAACTATTATTTCAAATATTTATTTGGTTAAAAATATAATAAAAAATTAATTTAAAATTTCTTACAGTAATTTAAATCTCAAAGAGATGTCGTACTCTTTGTTATTTTCGCATATTAACGTAATATTAGGTTTTAGTAATGGAAGTTGAATTCTCACTATTGATTCTGCTATCAAGTCTGTTGTGGTACTTATTTTTTGTCGACACATACACTGGGGACCACTTTTCACATGCACCTGCAGTTCCCTCTGCATCTGGTCTATTGTGGCCAGGTGATAAATACAGCCTTACTCGCTGTCCGTGTCACATTCGTAACGACTACTCAAATTAGTTGGCGAAAGCGAGAGTTTTGTGGCAGTGTTAATTTTTTAAGGCACTTTCTTCAGTGTTGCAAAAAAAAAGAGATGTAAATTTCGCGGAACTCTCGAGTGATCCCCAAGGAATTCTACCGTTTCAGTAACTCTGCCCTATTGCAACAAGAACCACAATTCTACTACAGTTAAAATTCTTCCAAAGGGCATTTCGTGTTCTGATAAGATTCGAAAGCACTCGGGATAAGGACTGATTTTTCTGGAAGGTAAAAGAAGAGGAATATATACTAGCATGCACCACGTGAAATGAGGGTTTGCAGCGACACTTCAGATGCAGTAATTCCGTATCACATTTAATACAAATAAACCGTTCTAGTCTCGAGCGACCGAAATGTCACAGAAAATTAAGATAAGTATATTCGGAAAATACTCCCAGTAGCATGTAGCGGTGTTTGCTGAGATGAACGGGAAGACAAGTGACCTGTTTCTCTTTTATTTCTTTTTTTTTTTCAGTTCAAACACCCCCTTTAAACTTGTCGATTGAACTGCTTGTTTCTTCCTTATCCCCTCGACATTTCTTCATATATGCACTCTTTTGTTTCTTGTCATGTTCTGACTGGGCCGATACTGCCCGAAGTTTCATTTCTTTTCTCCTCCCTTCCATGACGTTTCCCTTTTGTCAGGCAGTTTGGTTCAGTTGGGCAAAGGTGGATGGAAACGTACCGACATTCAGCATTTGGTGAAAACAAGTAAAATTTGTACCAGGATAGACAGCTTAGATGGCTCCTCCATACGAATCCAGTAGTGTAATCGTAGCACCATCTCTTTGGTGATGAACAATGAGTAACGCCGCAAAGTCGGTTTTACTGGTGTCACTCGTATGCATGGGTGACTATAAAACTGTGCTTATGCTCACACACACAAAGACAGAGAAAGAGAGAGAGAGACATTGCTTGTCGTTCTTAAGCGCGCGGAGTGAGAAGGCGGCGACGGTAGCTAGCAACAGGATGCGTGGTGGGGGCTGCAGATTGGCGGGCCGCTGTGGTACAGGACAGGAAACGTAGGGGTCAGAATGCGCATGCGCTCTCGTGCTTAAGCCTGTTCGCCTCTGGAAACCAACGACTCGCCAACGGCGGACCGGTGTACATCACTGCTTCGACCGCAGAAACTTTGCTTAACATCGGCCTCACAGGTACGGTATTCAGCGAAAATACTTCGCTTCAGCTTTGCACTATCGTAATTTAGCAGGTGCAGAAGATTAGAGACTTCGTTACAAATGCAGTGCCGATTGTTCCGCGAGTAAAACCAATAACCCGACGCAACTACAACAGGTTAAATATTTTTATTTATTTATTTTTTCAGGAGGAACATCTTCCTTCTTGTTATAAAAATTCCATAGTTGTCTCAATTCAGGAAATAACGTGTTGGGGGAGAGAGCAAACGCCACTAGGGTACCTAATTTGAAGAAATTTAATTTGAACAGTTTTTCTGAAGTAGCCGTCCTAGTCCATCCGACCTAGTACATCGTCACTTATCAATCTAACGTCACCAGGACATCAGTTTCTAATCTCTACGTCTACATATACACATATATTCTGCAAACCACTGTAAATTGCATGGCGGAGGGTGCTTAGCGCAATGCCTCATGTTAGAGTATCGTTTTGATCAAATAGCGTATGGAGTGCGGAAATAATGACTGGTTAAATGTTTCTGTGTGAAGTACTTTCTTTTTATTTATTTTCAACGTCCGCCCCCGGTAGCTGAGTGACTTTCCTCCCTCAATCTTTCCAATGACTACTCCGGGTTCTGAAACACTATGAGGTGTTCCGTGTTGTCGGTTGCTTCACTGTTATAGTAAATCTGTTACACGACATTTACGTTTATTTTACTTTTTTCAACGTGCTCCGTTACAGTATTTGTTATACTACATGCATGTATTATGTATGTGTAGGTGTGTGTGTGTGTAGGGAGGATTTGGGGGGGGAGGGGAGGTTGGAGTGTAGTATAATGTTTTTGCCGGCCGTGGTGGCCGAGCGGTTCTAGGCGCTACAGTCTGGAACCGCGCGACCGTTACGGTCGCAGGTTCGAATCCTGCCTCGGGCATGGGTGTGTGTGATGTCCTTAAGTTAGTTAGGTTTAAGTAGTTCTAAGCTCTAGGGCACCTCAGAAGTTAAGTCCCATAGTGCTCAGACCCATTTGAACCATTTTTTTATAATGTTTTTGTTGTATGATGATGATGATGATGATGAGAGAAAGGAGAAGGCTATTTCTGGTGGCAGCACATAGCCCTCTCCTCGAAAATAGCTCCAAGCTTAACGTCCCCATGCGTCAGATGGAAATTTTTTTCTACCACCAGAATCTCTGTGCGTAGAGTAATTAGTCTAATTTTGTCTTCGTGTTCACTACGGGAGCTTTAAGTATTGAGCTGAGGAATGAGCGCCTCTTAATTTTTAGGGTTCCGTACCTCAATCGGAAAAACAGAACCCTTTCGTCTATCTGACTGTCTGTTTGTCTGTCTGTCCGTGAGACTGATAAGAACGCTTTTGCTCGGGAGCGGGCAGTCGTATTTAGTTGAAATAGATTGTATTTTCCCAGTACCCTGACAACGAAGCGAAGGCTGCCACCTACCTTCTGTACAACTGAGTCTATGTTATCAGTCCACTTCATATCATAGGTATTAATATGAGATGACTAGTTATAACTGAGAATCATTGATACTGCAGTCATTGGATACTACGCTTTTCCATTTCGTGAAATTCTTGATTTTACTTACGGTACGTTTCAAGCAAGTGGCCAATCTTTGCATCACTTCCAAATACTGAAAAAAAGTCTGATTAAATATTTCTGCGGGATTTTTCAAACATTACTTCATCTTCCTACCTTCGTCAAGGAGTTCAGTCGAGTAACGCAGCTTTCTATCTTCCTAAAATTAAGGCTTATATTTGATACTAGTAGACTTCTCTTGGTCAGGGATGCCATTCTTGCCAATGCTAGTCCGCAGTAGGTTAATTTAATACTCTGAGAGTATAGAATAGGCTGTATCTTTAAACGATCCCTCGTAAATAAAATGATAAAATACTTAAGTCTTCCTCATTAAAATCTTGCAGGGTGTGTCCTTGTCCTTTATTTTTCCAATCTTAACGTTTACTTTTTCTTCGTGGAGCTCTAAGATAAGCCGAATTTTATTATTATACATCGTTCCATGTACATTCCTGGCATAAATTTTTCATCGTGACTTGCCTCCATCAATCTTTCCAATGACTACTCTGGGTTCTGAAACACTATGAGGTGTTCCGTGTTGTCGGTTGCTTCACTGTTATAGTAAATCCGTTACAGAGCTCCTTAGTAATACATTGTGACGAAAGGAAGATAAGTGAAGTTCTGTTGACGTTTGGGTAGGTATAATCGACGAATACTCTGCATCTCTGATTTCGACTTTCACAGGAAGTCGATATGTGACTTTCTTTTCCTTCACACCGAGTGTCAGGGTGCAGCGATAGGCATCTTAATGACGCGTTCGGCAGGACGGGACTCAAACTACCCAGATTTATCCATGGTTTCCTTGTATCGATTAATATCAGTATGATACCTTTTGAAAAAGACAGGGACAGTTTCCCACTTCGCCCTTGCCCTGTAGAACTTACGCATCGTTCCTGATGACATCGTTGTCCATGGGATGTTAAATCCTAAGCTTCCTTCTTCCGTTTGTATTCGAAAGGAACTGTTCGGTATAATTATCTTTACCACGTGCCACCTTTTATAGAGCACAAAAGAAACAAGTTAGTTGTTACACGCGACTGCTGACTTCAGAGACTGTTTCGTAAGCTGGTGGAACGCTATCTTCTTGTGTCGCTTAATTCCACGAGGAATTCAAACAGTAGTGAAGCGTCAGTGTGCCTCACACGTGCGTTAACGAGGTCAAAGGCACGTTAAGTGCCCTCACAGTAGAAAACCGTTGAGCCAGGAGAAGGAATGTCAGAAAGTCTTGTTGATATGCGTAGAGCACCGTTCCTTGTTTATTTCTCTAATGATGATACAACTTTCTCATACAAGATGTTAGTTTGTTCGCTAAAGTAAAATATATAGTACCAGTAACCGACCTATACCAATTCCGTGACGAATCGAACACCCATTAAAATAGCCCCATTGTAAGAAAAGTTAGTTTTCACATATCTCAATGTTTATGATATCTCCTGAATGATGGGTCATACAGTAATGTAAACTTGCAGGTACATTCAGTGGTATATGTGGGTACTTACTACAAAATATATTGTGAATAGAGTTAGTAGCAGAGAAGTAACATGTTATAACACTGATGCTGACCTTTTACCGCATGACCAGTGAAAATGTGGTTCGCTATAAACTTATTTCTTTTTAATATTTTGTTGGCGGCGGTGTTGACGAGAAGAGATTTCAAATTTTACATAAAGATTGTGGGAAGTCACAAAGTGCTCTCTTGCACAAATGCGGGATGAATATAATGTGGGTAATTTGAATGCTGAGATATTGATAGTTTCTAATTTACTTGACTTATTGTGTTAAATCTGTAACGAAAGAGTATACCTCTTAACGAATAGATTAGGACAGCATTTAACATTTTTAAAACCCGTCCTTGTTTATAAGAAATACCGAGAGTAAAATTTTTGTTCTCCCTAGAAGTCGTTAGACAGGCAATCTGCAAATGAGATCGGGTGATTTTTGTAGACGCTTAGCTATTCCCGACCGTCAGCGTTAAAAATGTACAGATAAGAGGGAGTGCTGCAAACTAAGTCTCCGATTTTTTATGTGAAAACTCTTAAAATATTTTAAATAAAACAAACGTTTTTAACATTCTGCGTATTTATTCTTCATGTCTAAATATTTATTTCTCAACATAGTCAGTCTAGTGAAGAACACGTATCTCCCTATGAGAGATCAGTGTCTTGTTTCCGTCCCTGTAGAATGTTTGACTTTGCTGACGGAGTTACAACATCGCCTTTGATGGCAACGCTTCGTGACTATCAAAGTTATGTTCTCCTTAAGTTTTGGAAACAGATGAAGTCGGGAATGTATAGAGGTTCATTGATGACAGTGAAACCAAGGCGTCAGACTTTTACAGCTGTAGTAGCTCTCATGTGTGGTCCGTCATTGTCATGCTGAAGGAGAGAGTGCTCCGTACGTGGAAGAAATCTTTGAATTCTAAACTCAGTTACAACACGTCCTTTCTCACGCACCGACATACACTATGTGATCAAAAGAAATCCGGACACCTTGCTGAAAACGACTTACAAGTTCTTGTCGCCATCCATCGGTAATGGTGGAATTCAATATGTTGCTGGTCCACCCTTATCCTTGATGACAGCTTCCACTCTCGAAGCATACGTTCAATTAGGTGCTGGAAGGTTTCTCCGGGAATGGCAGACCATTCTTCACGGACTTCTGCACTGAGGAGAGATATCGATGTCGGTCGGTGAGGCCTGGCACGAAGTGGGCGATCCAAAACATCCCAGAGGTGTTCTTTAGGATTCAGGTCAGGACTCTGTGCAGGTCAGTCCATTCTTCTTTTTTTCTTTCGCTTACACCATAGTTCCGCAGCGATCGCAGGGTCGGCGTGGTTACAACGGATTTGGCAGTGTTAGTGTTAGGGATGGCCGGATGCCCTTCCTGCCGTTGTTGTGTAACCACTCCGCCAAAGGCCGTAGATTGTGAACAGGTGCTCGATCGTGTTGAAAGATGCAGTCGCCATCCTCTGATTGCTCTTCAACAGTGGGAAGCAAGAAGGTGCTTAAAACATCAATGTAGGCCTGTGCTGTGATAGTGTCACGCAAAAAACAAGGAGTGCAAGACCCCTCCACGAAAAACACGACCACACCTTAACTCCACCGCCTCCTAATTGTACTGTTGGCACTACTGACGCTGGCAGATGACGTTCACTGGGCATTCGCCGTACCCACACCCTGCCATCGGATCGCCACATTGTGTACCGTGATTCGTCATTCCATGCAATGTTTTCCCATTGTTCAATCGTCCAATGTTTAAGCTCCTTACACCGGGCGAAATGACGTTTGGCATTTACCGGCGTGATGGGCAGCCGCTCAACCACGAAATCCAAGTTTTTTCACCTCCCACGTAACTGTCATAGTACTTGCAGTGGATCCTGATGCAGTTTGGAATTCCTGTGTGACGGTCTGGATAGATGTCTGCCTATTACACATTACACTCTCTTCAACTGTCGGCGGTCCCTCTCAGTCAACAGACGAGGCCGGCCTGTACGCTTTTGTGTTGTTCGTGTCACTTCACGTTTCCACTTCACCATCACATCGGAAACAATGGACCTAGGGATGTTTAGGAGTGTGGGAATGTCGCGTGCAGACTTATGACACAAGTGACACCCAATCACTTGACCACGTTCGAAGTCCGTGAGTTCCGCGGAGCGCCTTATTCTGCTCTCTCACGATGTCTAATGACTACTGAGGTCGCTGATATGGAGTATCTGGCAGGAAGTGGCAGCACAATGCAGCTAATATGAAAAACGTAAATTTTGGGGGGTTTCCGGCTACTTTTGATCACATTGTGTAGTGACGGTACACATCACCATGCTGCACGCTACAATTCGGAGACCTCTAGCAGTAACGGGCTGCAAATATGTAGACACGAAGAGTAAAGATGTAGAATGTTAATAACTGTTATTTTAAAAGCATTAAAAGTATTGATATAAAAAAATTCGGAGGCTTATTTTTCGTCACACCTTCGTAGTAGAGGATCGTAAGCTAAATACTTTAATATTAACAGCACATACAGAAACTTGAATATTTAGTTTCTGATTGGAATAAATAAGTTACACGCTCTTTGGTGTTAATGATAAACGTACAGTATTGTTTCTTGTTTGTTTCTCACATGAGATATTAGTCTCTTCTCTGAAATGAAATATGGTGTAACAGTAACCCTTCCGCACCATACGGCTACAACTAAGACCCTGAGCAACTGGTCATTGTCACGACTGCCATTTAACAATGCACACGATACAATATAATCCATTTACAGAACTGAATTATGGTTTCAAAAACATTTTCTCGGCCTGGAATCTCATTGACTGCAGCAGAATTGTTTTCAGTGATGAGCCCGATGACATCGAAGACGTCTCAGGAGACGCCCTGAACAGCGGTAGGATACTAACCCGACTGTTGCCCGCCATACTGTCAAACGACCAGGAGTGGTGTCCTGCGGTACCGTTTCTTCTCATAGCAGAACCCCTTTGGTTGTCATCCTCGAGTTGTCATCCTCGACACCCTAGGCACAGTGTTTTTTATTATTATTTTCAACCATAATGGCTATGTTTGTGAACCGTGACTGTGTGGGATAATTATTGATTTCTAATTTCTGCCGATGTAATAAACATTATATCGGTCAAATAGGCAGGAATTTCAGAACCCGATTCAAAGAATAGACTGCTACAGGCTTGATTAATGCAACAAATCAGCAGTAGCAACTCACATTAAAGACACAGGCCACCCTTTGAAAATCGAAGACAACCCTGAAATTTTACCCACAATAGGAAAAAGTAAAAGTATGGATATCATGGAAGAAATGGACATTTTCGTACATAATACAAAGCGTGGAGATAACATTCTTAAAGAAATAACCGAATTCAAAAACACAAAATTCTTCAACAGTCTTAAGCCAGTCCTAACTCAATAGATTCAAGATATGTCAATGTAAATAAGTGACTACAAATCTGTCAGTACCAAGAATCTCGATACAAAACCTCGATAATCGATACAGACTCACAAGATACAGTCCGCCATCTTGTGTTACGTGCATATTGTTTACATGTATGTCGACGCAATTTGTGCAGTGAATTACGTTGGCAATCAGTGACAAATACAATGTGCAATAGTGTAATGTCAATCAACAGCTCCGCCATTACACCAGTGATGCAAGTGAAGCAACAAGATGATGAAATCGTAAGTGATCAACTGTTATATAAAAGCCTTTCACACTATTTTCGTAACACATAACAACTGATTCAAGTCTACAAGCATCCTATACAGGCTGTGATATCATACATAGTCAACCACAAGGAAGAAAACCTGCAGAAGACATCACGGATATCGATTTCTAGCCATACACTGCCCCTCTCCTCCCCCCCCCCCCCCCCCCCGCCCAAATGCCACACCAGCCGCTACAGTAACAAACAATGAAAAGGAGTTCTAGATGAATCTAGTTTAAGGCTGTTTCTTTCCAAGTAACATTTCACTGTACGTGTGTATGTATGTATAAACGACTGAAGATGAACAGAACACTTTAGAAACGCGTTTTATTATGTTAGGTTAAACATAAAATAAAAATGTGACTTGGAGCAGAAAGTAGAAATCAATAACAGTCATTTTTATCTCTTTGCTTTTTTTTACTTTCTTTCTTTCTCCTTCTTTTTATCTCAGTGTAGCACATGCAACCTATGTTCACAATTATTTGCTGCATATATACCAGTCTCCGTCTTCGTCTTCAGCTTTTACCCTCTACAGCTCCCTCTAGTACCATGGAAGATATTCCCTGATGTCTTAATATGTGTTTCTCATATACTCCTTTGCGCGACGATTCTACGGAGAACCTCCTCATTATTTAACCTTATCAGTCCACCAAATTTTTAACATTCTTCTGTTACACCACATGTCAAATGCTTCTATTTGCTGTTTTGATTTTCCCACACTCCATATAATGTTGTGCTCCAAACGTACATTCTCAAATTAAGACCCATGTCTAACGCTGGGAGGACCTCTCCTGGTCAGGAATGACTTTTTTGTTAGTGATACTCTGCTTTTTATACACTCGTTGCAGGGTGTTTTAATTTCGTGATCACTAATTATGATGTTAAGTTTCTCACTGTTCTCATTTCTGCTACTTCTCATTGCTTTCGCCTTTCTTTGATTTACTCTCAATTCATATTCTGTATACTCATTAGATTGTCCATTCCAGTTAGCAGATCCTGTATTTGTTCTCCAGTTTTCCTGAGGATAGCTTTTGATTCTGTTAAGCATGATATCCTCAAACAAAAGTTAAAATATTATGGGGTAACAGGAGTAGTAGGCTCATGGTTCTCATCTCATCTTTTTAAAAGAAAACAGTGTTGTCTGTATCAGGCTTACCACGTAACAACAGTCATTCAAAATATGAAACATCAGACAAGGGGTGCCCCAGGGCTCTATTTTAGGTACATACAGTTTAGTACCTCACAAAAAATACCTGACCCTATAAGTATAATGTATTCAAACAATAAAATTGACTACAACCTAAATTGGAAAACTCACACTCTATACTAAATGAAACGCCTTAGTTCAGCTACATTTGCAGTACGCACGATAGCAGATATAGGTGATTTAAAAATGAAGACGTTGGTTTATGCGGCCTACTTCCATTCACTAATGAGTTATGGAATCACCTTTTGGGTAAACTCCTCTCACAAATAGAACATTTTCAAAATTCAGAAACGAGTCATTACAATTATATCTGGTGTCAGTCTTAGATCATCATGTGGAGACCTCTTTAAGAAACTTGGTATTCTAACTACTACTTCTCAGTACATATACTCATTGATGTCCTTTGTCATTTCCAACGTTTCTCTTTTTACACAAAATAATGAAAAACATGATTATAACACCAGAACCAAAAACAATCTGTATAAGGACTACAAAAGTTTAATATTACTACAAAAAGGAGTCAAAAACATGGGTACTCATATATTCGATAACTTACTAGAGCATATCAAAGGCCTTGTAAGTGAATTAAAGAACTTCCTGTTGGCCAACTCCTTCTACTCCATCGATGAATATCTTCACAAGGATTACAGATCATAACTCTGTCTGCATTAGGATTGTACAATATCCATGTATTTGAGCATTAAAAAAAACCTTTGCCTCTTTCCACATCCCAGAGACTCCTCGCCAAGGGATCCATGGAAGACGATAAATGTAATCTAAAATGTAATGTAATAGCAATGTTATCAGTGAATCTTAGCAATGATATCCTTTCACCGTGAATTTTAATTACAATCTTGAATCCTTCTTTTATTTCCGTCATTGCTGCTTCGACGTATAGTTTGAACAACAGGGGTAAAAGACTAGGTCCCTGTCTTACACTGTTTTAAATCCGTGCACTTAGTTCTTGGTCTTCCACTCTTCTTGTTCCCTCTTGGCTCTTGTTCATGTTGTATATTACGTCTTTCCCTATAGCTTACCCCAACTTTTCTCAGAATTTCGAACACCTTTCACTATTTTACATCGTCGAACGTTTTTTCTTCAGCGTTGCTTCCATCATCATCTGCAACGTCAGAATTGCCTCTCGGGTGCCTTTACCTTTGCTAAAGCCAAACTGATCGTCTTGTAACAGAGCCCCAATTTTCGTTTCCATTCTTGTGTACACTATTGTTGTCAGCAACTTGGGTACGTGAGCTTTTAAAGCAACTTGTATACGTCAGTTTTTAAGCTAACTGGGCGATAATTCTCGCACGTTCCCCAGTGATATTAGAAATTCAGATGGAGTGTATCTATCTCTTTGCCTTATTTAATTTTAAGTCTTCCAGCGCTCTTTTAAATTCTAACTCCAATACTGGGTCCACTATCTACTCCGTACCGACTTCTGTTTCTTCTATCGCATCATCAGACATGTCCTCCCCTTCATAGAAGTCCTCAATGTACTCTTTCCATCCATCCGCTCTCTTCTCTGCATTTAACAGTGGAATTACCATTGCACTCTTAATATTACCGCCCTAGCTTTTAATTTCAGCGAAGGTTGTTTTGAATTTTCTATATGCTGAGTCAATCATATCAGTTTCGATTTCTTCGCATGTTTCATGTAGCCGTTTCGCCTTAGATTCCTTGTAATTGCTATGTATTTCATTCTTCAGTGACTTGTATTTCTGCATTCCTGACCAGCACAGTGGAATGCACAGCGCTATATCAAAGATATTCTACTCTCGTTTCGTTGCCCTTCATAGCAAGTCATCCTGGGCTTACGTATCAGCAAGATAACGCTCGTCTGCACACGTTGAGAATTTTCACTGCTTCTCTTGCTGCTAAACAAACCCTACCTTGGCCAGCAAGGGCGCCGTATCTCTCCCCAATTGGGAACTTAAGGAGCATTGTGGGCGCTGTCTCCCAACCAACTAGGGATTTTTTAAGATCTAACTCGCCAATTGGACGAAATTTGGCACGGTATCCCTCAGGAGGACAACCAACAATTCTATCAGTCGATAACAAGCCGAGTAACTGCTTTTATAAGCGAGAGAGGTGGACCAACATTTCACTGAATTGCTCAATTTGTAAAGCTCTTCTCATGAAAAAATCATCGATTTGTTCTAAGATTGTAATAATTTGTTTGACTGAACATGTAGATCATATCTACAGATTTCCGTTTTATTCAGATAAATTCCTTAGTGTTGAGTCGTTATTTTTGTCTTACAGTGAACAAAAAATTCCATATCATCAAAACAAAACTTACACACCTATGACCATTTCAAATTATAATCCTTCTTCTTCATTTGTGGAGATTTTTGTGTATTTATGGATTTCAAACGATAGTTATAAATACGCTTTCACGGTGAACAGAGAAACTGTAAGAATTTTAGTTGTAACAGGGTTCACAGCCGCCACGAATGGTCTAAATGAAAACATTTTACCATACCATCTGTCACTGACTGGTTTGAAATGTTTTTTTTTTTTTTTTTTACTTTGCTTTTATTGCTGCAAGTTTCGGCTGTGAAGCCGCAATTGAACAGACCTGAGAAAAATTCGGAACTCTCATCAAATCACATAGCAGTAAAAATGTAGGGGCTTGGCCGGACTTCTCACTTACGAGTGTGTATCTCGAACAATAATTTACAGCATACACTAAGAAGTGTGAGAATGTTCTTAACACTGTGGAATTTTATGAGTGCTTTAACTTTAATTCATTTACGTTCAGTTTCATGGGTTATTATGCTACACAGTCGTTTGAAACCGCACAGTAATAAAAGCAAAACAAACAATGTTTGATTACGTCCAATGGTAGTCCCTTAAGATTTTTTTACGTTATCGTATGAAACAGATGCGTAAGAGATACACAGAAAATACAGTATATTCAGTAGCATTGCTCGATACATGATACATAGTCTTGTCACTGGTCACACAGTGCAGGAAGTGAGGCATGGGTGAGCAAGCAGTCAGGCTGGTCCTAACGCCACGGGAGCTCTAGATATGCCAGTCAGTGTCATTGTGCCTCCATCATCCAATAGAGGGGCCACAGTTCTCCAGGACGTTGCAAAGCAAGGCCGCGCCACTCCGCGGCGGCAGCTGTCGGGCGCGGACGTTGTCGCCTGCCACCGAATGCGAGTACAAAGCACAACCTGTAAGATAATGTAGCCCCTGATGTCCGAAAGAACAGATACCATTGGTTATCTTGCAGCTCTCGAAGAATGAAATTACAATGAAATCCAAACCATTAGCTGCTTACAGGCGTTGATAAATATCAAGGGGGACAGTTGAAAATGTGTGTCCCAACCGGGACTCGAACCCAGGATCTCCTACTTACATGGTAGACGCTCTACCCGACTGGGCCATCAAGGACACAGAGGAGATGTCCGAAAGAACAGATACGATCGTCATATAGATAAAGCTTACCAGTCAATGACCTTCATCAGTGCGGATGCACTCACATTTCTCAAACTCTTTACGGGAATCAGTAGATTGACTGCCACGAGTAATGAGTATAGTGGGTAGGGGTAGCACAAATGCAGAGTGTGGACAGTAAGTTGGAAGTTTGGGTCTCACAGGGAGGGTGCCAGAGATAATTCTCTGCAGTCGCACTATCTTCTGTGTCCTCGAAGGCTATAGTTCCGCTTCGAGCGGAAAGGTTCCTGTTTACTGCACTTGCCGCAGCGTCGCTTGTGTGGCGTTTTCCTCGATAGTGTTGTTCTCTCTGCGGAATGAATCGTAGCTCCTCTGCTCCGCCTTAGTGTCTGTCTGTGTTCGTCTACTTACAGCGGCGTCGGCCGCTCCGCTATGACTTCCATGGTTTCCACATGTATTCCACGGGAAGGTACTGCGAGCTTTACTTTCGATGAAACAATGCGACACGTGCAGCCTGGGTCACTAGAAATCCACGATTGACTTGTCGATACAATTCATGTCAACTCTGATCAGGTCCACAGCGCTTATTTTAATGCAGACTAGTACGTGTTTTATGTGAAATTTATGGATCCCCTTCACGTTGAAAGATTACTGTCCTGGCATGATTCTCAAGTCCCGTTCAAGCATCGCAATAATCCCGTTAGTATGGTGTCACTCGCACACGCTGAAATCGAATATACCAATGTTCGAGTGTTCAACCTCCCGCCGGAAGTTGATGACAACTTCCTAAAGGTCATATTGACTCCTTATGGTAACGTAAAAAAGTCGTTCGTGAACGCTGGTCTACACAGCGCAGATTACAGTCTTACAGTGGAATTCCTTTCATGGAAATGCATGTCATATGCAATATTCCATCACATTTACAATTGTGTGGTTACCTCGTCCGTGTCATGTGTACTGGTCAAGGGAACGTGCTTCCTATGTAATGAAATTGAACACGTTCGGTCTAATTGTCCGCAGAGGGTTTTTGTATTAAAGCCGTCATTAGTGCTGCGTCGCAAATTGATGGTTGCTGATCTTGTTCCTTCCAATCCCGCCATCTGACCTTCTTCCGCCTCGGATTATAATGAACTAACAGTCAGTTCTGATGATCGTGTCAATTAATTTCCGCCCTTACCTCTGCGACAGGTTCAGAATCCTATTGGCTCCAGGATAGAACCTGTAACGGCGACAAACAAGCAGCTTCGCACCCAGGACGGTCATGGTGAGGATTTGGCTGTGCCTTCTGCGCTAACGTCCTCCGCTTCGATTATGTCCCGTGCACCTCATGATGCTACGATACCTCCAGTCCGTGGAACTGCGAGTGGCGAGGAAGTTATCTCCAGCATCCCTCCTGCTCGCAAAGTGCCTCCTTCTGAGCTGCCTGAGTGGAGAGGGAGCGGAGTCCCCCCCTTCGTCTTTGTGTCCTCAGTTACAGTCTGAGATGACGCAATGTCCTCTTGCTCCTTCTTCAGCCGCCGACGGTTTCCTACATTTTCCGACTATAGCAACTCCTGAGGAGTATAAAATCAGCGACCAAGTATCACCTGTCGCATTGGCAGTTCCACAGAATGCTTCCCCTTTGGTGACTGGAACTACATTACATGACCCTAGTTCTGAGGGGCAGGAAGCTGTGCCTACGACCCCTCCCACACCTCCATCTGCAGAGGCCGCCATCCCACGTAGCAGACAGAAGCAGCGTATACAACCGATTGTGTGGTGACACGCAAAAAATCTAAGAAAAAAGGCTGTGATGGCGGGAGTTCTGGTTCCCCGATGTCTGCTTCCTCTATGGATTCCGCAGTGAGCTTTGATTCTCAGCTGTCTACCTAATTCAGATGTTCCGTACATCCCTGTATAGCTGTGATCAATGACCCAAGCCTACACGTTCCTTTCCTTAAACGTTAATCGTGTGGAATCACAATTGCAATTGGCTTCGTTGCGTCAGTTCATTTACAACTCATGTGCTGACATAGTCCTCTTACAGGAGGTGCTATTTAGGCATATCTCCTTACCTGGTTTTCGTGTGATCTATTATATAGCACAGAAATATTCTACAGGGACCGCCTTATTCTTTCACGAAGGCATTCCTATTGCTGAGGTGGAAATGTTGAATTCTGGCAGGGAAATATGTTATCAACTTTTTAATCTTGATTCTTTTATATGCTCCTTCTGGCACTGGTTGCACAGCGGATCTTTCGCGTTTTTATAAAGAGGATATTGTTTATCTGTTGCATAAGAGTCCTCCGGGTATTCTGTTGGGTAGTGATTTTAACTGTGTATTGCGTCCTGCAGATCAATCTCCAAATTTTAATTTCTGTCGCGAATACAATGAATTAGTCTACTCCTTACGCCTGTAAGACGTCAGTAGTAGGCTAGTGGGGTTACGAGCACAATTTTGATATCAAATTGATATGCAAATTAATTAAACTGATCAATTCATCAGCCCTGCCCTGCCCACCCCCGCCGATCCTCGCCCACACAGGCCCACCCCCGCTCCTGACCACGCCCACCCCCACCCCCAGATGACATCATGTGTTTTTCTCGGCCCGTTGCTCTGTCGGGATGCATCTGTTGTGTGACATAACCTGCTTTCGACTCGCATACAATTGCATGTTCTGTGTGTGACGTAGAGCACTGTCTACTTGCGATCATTATCTGCAAACCTCTCTGTCATCAGAGGATCCCCATCCCGTTTCGACACATTGCTCTAGACGAACGAAGATTTATGCGACGTACTCCATTCCCCTGCAGAATCTCGGGCATAAAATCGAGTCTTCAATTTCATAAATATGATGATTCTAAGTTAGTTACCGGTGTTTGTGAGGTATTACAGTCCCCGTGTATACATCTGCTTGACAGATGTCCTGCTTATGGAGCTGGTGGCGAAATGGCGTGTAATTTCACATGTCAAACACCACTGCAATGCGTTTGTCCCTTTTTTTTGTAAGAGGAATTCCCCGTTACTAACGATCATTTTATATAGGACTGATGCGAGGCAGTGTACAAAGTATGTTAGAGAAGAAAAAGCAATGTATCAAACAACGAAACAGGGACCCTCTCCTGCGACTGATAACATGTGGGGGAAGGTTGTCGTACTGTACAGGCGATGAAAATTTACACCGGTGTGTGCAAGGAATGTCAATCGCTGGCCACCTGCTCCAATGGATAAATATTTAATAGGGTCGCTCCATATTCTAGATGCCGGCACATAGATGGTATTCGTTTTCGATATATTGGAAGACAGAGATGCAGTAAAAATTTATCAGATGGAAGTAATGGAGCTTTTATAGTTCGTAGCTTTTCTCTGGTGGATGGCACAGAATGACGATGATAGAATGTTTGGGTGAGAGACGTGAATGGATCCTGAGGGACGCGGATCTCTTTCGATGTCTAGTCTTCCTAATTTTCACAATAAGAAACACCACCGTAAATGTTTGTACTGTGTTTTGTACTACATTGTGTTGCAGGAGCAGGCTTCATTTGGCGCTGACCCTGCGCATTGTAAATGGGTGACAGAGCTATGAAAAATGTTCCCACTTCCATCGAGTGGTCAAAACACGCTCCTATAGCATTAACTCTGCTTGCTCTGTTTCTACACAGGTTGCAGAATGTGGTAGATATTTCTCTCTCCGACTTAAGGGTAAAATTGCTGAAATTTATCTCGCTATCAACTGCAGTGTGTATTAAAGTACATCGCTCCATATCAATGGCGTTTTTCCCACCCCGACCATCCACTGGGTACACTGTTGATTACCACATAATGATTGACTGACACCACTCCGTTGAGATGGAGGGAACCTTGGCGGAACACTGGATGTCTGTTATTTGTCACTGTGGAACGTGGGATTAAATGTAGAGGTCATCACCTTAATACAGTTGTTTGGAAGCGTATCTCATTGGTATAGGCCGCGCGGGATTAGCCGAGCGGTCTCATGCGCTGAAGTCGTGGACTGTGCGGCTGGTCCCGGCAGAGGTTCGAGTCCTCCCTCGGGCATGGGTGTGTGTGTTTGTCCTTAGGACAATTTCGGTTAAGTAGTGTGTAAGCTTAGGGACTGATAACCTTAGCAGTTAAGTCCCATAAGATTTCACACACATTTTTTCATTGGTACAGACAAGTCCTATTTCCATATGCTGCGACGCCCTCCACATGTTTTTATTTTTATTTTTCATCAGTAAGATAATAGTACCACTATTTATTTGTACTACCTCATGCATGTTGTAAACAGCATCTTCTGGCGATAGTGAACACCATATTAGTAATCATGTATATGACTGCAAAATGAAGGAACAATGCTTTTCGAAACGGAGCACCGAGACATCCACTACCCTCTCGATGATTAGATGAGATTACGTGTACGGGTCATCACTTTGGAGTAGCTTTTGGAAGCTCTCTACAATACCGCAAACTCTTCCAGTTTCCACGTTTTTGTCAATTAGAAACATCGCCTTTGTGTTTTATTTTTACCAGCCTGTGTTGTGGTAGCTGTAGAGATTAAACCATGTGATGTTCAGTGTTCTGTGAGAGCCAGAGGATCGAACCGTGTTAATGTCGTTTAGCAACAGCTGACACGGATCTAAAAGTCATGGTAGAAAACACAAAGTGTATGGCTGTGTACACTTATTGGGTGAGTTACAACCGAAAAAACGATGTATTAAACTGCTTATGAAGGAACAGTACAGGAACCCTCTCGTGTGATTGATGGTCTGTTGGATATGGTCATCCTACAGTACAGGTGATGAAACTTTACACCGGTCTGTGGAAGCGACTCCGATCACGAACAACCAGCTCCAATGAATCAATACCTGTATATTTAATAGGATCTCCACATATGTTTGGGTGATTGACATGAATGCACCATGAGAGACACAGATCTTCGGAATGTAGTACCTGTATGTAGTTTTGAGATGTGTCAAAATGCAGTAGCAAACTCTTTGTCCTTACTCCGTGCCACGTATGTTGTGTAATCTTCCTAATTTTCCCAACAAGAGAAACCACCATAACTGCTCTATCTCTTCTATTACCTCGTGTTGCGGGGGAAGCTTCGTTTGGTGCTGGCCTTACACACTGTGCACGGTTGGCGGAGCTATGGCAGTATGTTCCCATTTCAACCGAGTGGTCAAATGCGCTCATGTCGCATTTACTCAGATCAGCCCGTTTCCCCACAGGATGCAGGAGGTCAAAAATATAGAGCTCTCTGATTTCCGTACAGGTCAGGCTTAAATTGGGACGATCACGTAGATAAGGCTGTAGGGAGGGCGGGGCAGAGACTTAGGAGCAGTTACAAGATGCAGAGTGAGTGTCTAAAAACAGCGCTGGAGTTCTTGGTATATGGGATCCTTAGCAGATACGTTGGAAAAAAGGTGACTCGTTTTGAGGTACGAGAGTGGCAATAATATTATTCACCAGTGACTGTAATCATTAAAAGACGTCTCTACATGATCCAAAGCAAATATGTGATTGAATGAATAGACTTGATTCCAAATTGCGGACAGCATTTCGGACAGCATTTCTGCCTAAAAGTGTAACACTATCAGACATCGTGTGTGCCTGTAGACGCAAGACCGCTTTTTATGCAGGATGATGGTAACACTGTTTTTAATAGCGCGGTCCTTACACGAAATGTATGTTGTGGGTTGTTGAATCTCTCTTTGGTCAGCTTCAGATGTCATTTCTCAATAGTGTTCCTTGAAAAGAACATCGTGTTCCCTCCATGGATCTCCAGTTGTCCTACTTGGAAAGTGTAATCCGACTGCTGAAAAAAAATACTTGCCATACAAAGTGACTCCCATGATCAATTTAATTAATTAGCCTAACAAATTGATATCAAATATGTGCTGCTTGGCAGCAAAGCCGGCCGGTGTGGCCGAGAGGTTCTAGAATCTTCAGTTTGGAACGGCGCTACCGCTACGGTCTCAGGTTCGCAACCTGCCTCGAGCATGAATGTGTGTGATGTCCTTAGGTTAGTTAGGTTTAAGCAGTTCTAAGTTCTAGGGGACTGATGACCTCCGATGTTAAGTCCCATAGTGCTCAGAGCCTTCCTTTGACAGCAAAGGACGGGCAGCAAGGGTGCTCGGCATAGCAGCTGGCCGTTTCAGGAAGCCTGTGCCGCCCCCCCCCCCCCCCCCCGCAATAGGTGAATGGAGGGAGGGAGGAGTAGAGGGGGACTGAAGAGGGCCTCCATTTTCGGCAGTTTGTGGACGCCTATCGAGGAGAACGCATTTTCAACTACCGGCCCCTCTGCAGTCCTTCATGATGACGATATTCCCCAGTGCATGTGCTGCATTATGACCCGTTCATAATGAGTGAGGGTTGTTTCACAACAATTTCGACGTGTAATTAAAACTGTGACGCAATTTTTTCCATCAGTTGTGGTATAGTGTTTTGGAATCGGTTACGTAGGCTGTAGGTGGTTTTTGAGCAGGCGTCTGTAGCGAACTCTGACATCAAATAACGACAGATACTGTATGCTTACAGGTAATGCACTTTTTAAACTCCTCCCGGTCAACACCAGCATCTTGTCTGTTGAACATTGTACTGCCAAAAAGAATAAAGATAGTACCTTACACCCCTGCCTTTCTCCTGCCAGATTGTAGGTGTAGAGTTGGGTTTGATTGTATCTGTCGCTAGTTTCGAGTGGTACTGCGAATTTTTTCCCAGCAGGATAACACCAGTTGTGTGGTATCGTCAGTTTTTGAGCTGTATTGCGCTTTTATGCCGTCCTTGTGTAGCACCATGCACATAGTTGTGTAATTAGGCCTGAAGTTTGTGATTAATTACTTAATTAGGACCAATCTTTGCGTCAGTTTCCCGACCAAAATAAATAAAGCACACTAACCTACCCTTCCTCTCCCGCATATGGACTGTTTCCATATGTTATGGGGTACACTTGGGCTTTCCATCCAGTAGAATCAAGGTTCGAGTCCTGGAAATGGCACAGCCATGTTTAATTTCCTGTCAATTCCAAGTGCCTCTGGTGGTTTCATTGTGTTAGGGGGGTACACTTGTGTCTTCCGCCCAGGAGTACCAGGGTTCGAGTCCCAGAAAGGGTACTGCCAAATTTAATTTCCTGTCAGTTCCCGGAGGGGGTGGGGGGGGGGGGTTGCTGGTATGTCAGCAAAACGTTCTGACAAAGAAATTCCCACCAAAAGTCGAAATTCATTCTCTCACGAGAAATAACGTACGTATCGTATCGGAGCAAGCTGATATAGTGCGTGTCTTACACCAATAATATGTAGACATCTATCACATCGAAGAGTCCATCGCAATGCCTTACAACCCACTAGTCAGTATCTTCGATACGACAATTATACCTGGACGTAATGAAGTGATCTTAGCTGCATTTCAGTTTACAAACTTATTATGGGATCGCCTTCCAAAAATCTCTGAGTCTTTCCAAGGAATTTTACGTGCGCTTTTGGCAACTGTTTCAAATGAAGTGTTACAGCGTAGAGTAGTGCCGACCTCGTTCAAAGTGAGAAAAATTGTTTTAATCCTGAAATGCTCTGGACCAGCTTCCCCTGATATCTTTCGCCCAGTTACTTTGTTAAACTTCGATTATAATACTGTGGCGAGGGCAGTTAATAGTAGGATGTCACCTCTAATGGGAATGATTGTTGCCAAACATCAAAGCTGCGTACCTGGTCTTACCATTCTAGTGTCGTGAAACGGTTTTGGTTGCTGTTGTAACGTTCGTCCCTTGTGGCCTTGCTTTCTTGGACTTTTATATGGCATTTGATAGCGTTAATCACGACTTCTTGCTTCGGATTCTGGAGGCAGTTGGTTTTACTGTTGGCACACAGCGAGTGCTCTCAAATCTGTTTACAGGTATTTCAGCTTCAGTGGTAGTTAATGGCCAACTGACGCCCCCAATAAATATCCATCGGGGAGTGCCTCAAGGAAGCCCTCTGTCAATGACTTTGTTTGTGTTGTCTCTGGAGCCCCTACTTCGGATGTTAGCATCCCAGCTGAACGGTTGGACGCTTTCCGGAGGGACTGCAGCCGTTCTTGCATACGCGGATGATGTGATGGTTCTACACTGCAGTTCTGCGGAGATACCTCGACTGAAAGCTATAATCGATGATTATTGTGGGAGTTCAGGTGCACTACTTAATTAAGAAAAATACAGGCTTCTTACTTTACGAGGATTTGATTACGCAGTTGTTCCATGGGCTACTGTGGTGGATTGGCATACGTCTCTCGTTATCATCATTGATCGTTGTCCACTCAAAATGGCGACGCTCAACTGGAAGTCTGTTCCAGAAAAAGTTCAGGGAGCAATACTAGAACATGAAAGGCGTTCTCTTACTCTGCTCCAGAAAGTCCGAATACTGGATACATATGTTTTATGCAAAGCGTATTACGTAGCACAAGTTTATCCGCTTCCCTCGATGATGGCGAATAAACTACGGCAACAGTCTGGTCGTTTCTAATGGAAAAGACATATTCTTCGCTTACGGTATGAGGTGGTTACAAAGAATCGTTCCTTTGGGGGGTTGGGCATGGCGGACATACGAAGGAAGATGCACATGCTTCTTCTGCGACGTACTGTTTGAATGATAACTCAAGAAACTCACACATACTTTTATTTCTCTGTGTCCGTCCTGCTAGTCTTGAACCCGCTATTGATGTTGGTCAGATAAATTATAACTTAAAACACATTCGTGACTTCCGTGTTGCGGTGAGCTATTTAGGGGCTGACATTTTATGGAGACCCGTCCTCACCATGCAGTTCCTACGGAGTCGTTGGAAAACAGTCCCTTTACCGAACCTTGTTTAAAGAGGACTGCCGCAAACAAACTGGGCGACAGTTTGGTGCAATATGAGTCTTCCGACAGTGCCGATGCGGGTAGAGTCCTCTTGGTATAAGGTAGTAAATAACTTGATTGCAACGAACGAGCGATTTTTCCGTATTTGGCTTAGCGACACGGATTTATGCAATCGCTGTACGTCTAAAGATACGATACGACATCTCTTCACTTGTGGAGGTCAAATGGCAAATTCGTCTCGGATTAGGACGCAATTGGCCTTACTTACTCGATCTTCTGTCAGCCCCCGGTAACTGAGTGGTCAGCGCGATAGAATGTCAATCCTAAGAGCCCGGGTTCGATTCCCGGCTAGGTCGGAGATTTTCTCGCTCAGGGCCTGGGTGTTGTGTTGTCCTAATCATCATCACTTCATCCCTATCGACGCGCAAGTCATCGAAGTGGCGTCAAATCGGAAGACTTGCACCCGGCGAGCGGTTCAAATTGTTCAAATGGCTCTGAGCACTATGGGACTTAACATCTGAGGTCATCAGTCCCCTAGAAATTAGAACTACTCAAACCTAACTAACCTAAGGTCATCACACACATCCATGCCCGAGGCCGGATTCGAACCTGCGACCGTAGCGGTTGTGTGGTTCAAGACTGAATCGCATAGAACCGCTCGGCCACAGCGGCCGGCCGGCGAACCGTGTACCCCACGGGAGGCTCTAGTAACACGACATTTACATTTACATTTACATTTGCATTTACTCGATCTTCTGAGACCTTGAATACTACGGACATCATATTGCGACCGGATTCTTCCTTCTTTCCACGGTCGAAAACCCATACCGTAGTTACTGGGACACTTCGTTCACTATGTTGTACAAGGCCAAGGGGAAGATCACGTGAACGTCACGCACTAGGCCCCTATATGATCATGGCCAATTGGACATGCTTGCGAATGCATCGATATCGAGACCTCTTCGCCAACATGTTGAATCTTGTTTTTTTGTCGGCAAGGTTTTGGTTAATTTCAGTATTCTAATGATAGGTGTTTTCCTTGTTATGTATGTTTCCCATCTGATTTGCTTCGGTTTGTGCTCTCCTAGTTTCCCTGTTCAATTTGTTTAGTGTTTTGACTCAATATCGCTTCAGTTCTATAGTAAAATGAGTATAGATGAAGTATATACAGGGTGGTCCATTGTACGTGACAGTGCCAAATACCTCACGAAATAAGCGTCAAACGAAAAAACTACAAAGAACGAAACTTGTCTAGCTTGAAAGGGGAGACCAGCTGGCGCTATGATTGGCCTGCTAGATGGCGCTGCCATAGGTCAAACGGATATCAATTGCGTTTTTTTAAATAGGAACCCCCATTTTTTTAAAAAATATTCGTGTAGTACGTAAAGAAATATGAATGTTTTAGTTGGACCACATTTTTCGCTTTGTGATAGATGGCCCTGTAATAGTCACAAACATATGGCTCACAATTTTAGACGAACAGTTGGTAACTGGTAGGTTTTTTAAATTAAAATACATAACGTATGTACGTTTGAACATTTTATTTCGGTTGTTCCAGTGTCATACATGTACCTTTGTGAACTTATCATTTCTGAGAACTAATGCTGTTACAGGGTGATTACCTGTAAATACCACATTAATGCAATAAATGCTCAAAATGATGTCCGTCAATCTCAATGCATTTGGCAATACGTGTAACGACATTCCTCTCAACAGCGAGTAGTTCGCCTTCCGTAATGTTCGCACATGCATTGACAATGTGCTGACGCATGTTGTCAGGCTTTGTCGGTGGATCACGATAGCAAATATCCTTCAACTTTCCCCATAGAAAGAAATCCGGGGCCGTCAGATCCAGTGAACGTGCGGGCCATGGTATGGTGTTTCGACGACCAATCCACCTGTCATGAAATATGCTATTCAATACCGCTTCAACCGCACGCGAACTACGTGCCGGACATCCATCATGTTGGAAGTACATCGCCATTCTGTCATGCAGTGAAACATCTAGTAGTAACATCGGTAGAACATTACGTATGAAATGAATAGATTGCCATCGATAAAATGGGGGCCAATTGTCCTTTCTCCAATAATGCCGCGCCATACATTAACTCGCCAAGGTCGCTGATGTTCCATTTGTCGCAGCCATCACGGTTTTTCCGTTGCCCAATAGTGCATATTATGACAGTTTACATTACCGCTGTTGGTTTTTTTTTTTGTTATGGTTTTAGGGCGCAAAAGTGCTACGGTCATTAGCGCCCGGTCTGTAACTTAGGAAAAGGTAAAAAGAACGCGAAACTGGAAACCAGCAGCAATGGGAGCGAAACTCAAAAATTGGGGAAACTAAAAACAGAAGGAAAGCTTAAAAAACCACTATAGAAGGGGGGTTGTTTGTCCCCAAAAAGAGTTTCAAATGACTGACGTCATCTCACTGGCACTAATGAACTCAAGAACGCGATCGGCTGAGCGCGTGTCATCTGCTAAAATGGAAGATATATCAGGCGGCAGCTATAGACGGGCGCGTAACGGAGTAAAATAGGGGTATTCAAGTAAAGGGTGTCTCACCGTCCACAGTTGAGAGCAGTGGGGACAGAGTGAGGGAGGATCGTCACTTAAAAGATCTCTATGGCTAAAAAGACAGTGCCCTATCCGGAGTCTAGTTAAAATTACCTCCTCCGACGACGCGTTCGGGAGGAAGAGGTCCAAGCACAAGGAAGAGCTTTCACGTCCCGCAATTTATTACTGGGAAGTGTCGACCAATGTGCGTGCCATAAAAGAGCAACACGACGACATAAAACACTCCGCAGATCGGTGAAGAAAATCATGCGAATAGCTGGCTGAAGAAGAGAGACTGCAGCCTTGGCCGCTATATCGGCCGCCTCATTTCCACAGATGCCAACATGTCCTGGGATCCAGAGGAACTCCACAGAGACGCCCCCCAAGTGGAGCAAGTGGAGGCAGTCCTGAATCCGGTGGACGAGAGGGTGGACAGGATAGAGAGCTTGGAGACTGAGGAGAGAGCTGAGAGAATCTGAACAGATAACATACTGTAACCGCTGATGGCGACGGATGTATTGGACAGCCCGGAGAACAGCGTAAAGCTCCGCAGTATAAACCGAAATCGATTGGGGGTGTCGCCAACAATATACGCACTCTCAACACCAAACGATGTTTTTGAGCCATCAGTGTAAATAAATGTGGCGTCCTTCATTTGTGCGCATAGAGCTGCAGATGCCCGACGATAAACGAGAGAAGGGGTACCATCCTTGGGAAACTGACAAAGGTCACGGAGCAGGCAGGTCCGGGGACGGAGCCAAGGCGGTGCTCTACCCCAAGTCGTCAAGAAAGTTTTAGGAAAGCGGAAGGAAAGAGAATGGAGCAGTTGACGGAAGCGGACTCCCGGTGGTAGTAGGGAGGAAGAGCGGCCTGCATTCCCTAAATCCAAGGAGCCGCCGAAGAAAATGTCATGGGCCGGATTATCAGGCATGGAAAACAGACTCAGAAGGACAGCTCGCCGATTGGACACCGGAGCTTCACATGTCTCAGCATAAAGGGCTGGTGTAAAAAGCTCCAGACACTAAACGAAATCCACGGTGGTGGATAGAGGCGAGACGCCGAAGAATAGACGGCCGAGCAGAGGAGTAAACTATGCTTCCATAGTCCAATTTCGAGCGCACTAAGGTGCAATAGAGGCCTAGGGGTAGCGTCTTTGATTCATAATCAAAACGTCTTCGGTCCCTGGTTCGATCCCCGCCACTGCCTAAATTTTGATAAATAATCAGCATTGGCGGCCGAAGACTTCCGGCATAAGAAGTCACCCTCATTCTGCCAACGGCCTTGTCAAAGAGGGCGGAGGAGCGGATGGATGTTCAGGGCACTCTCTTGTCCTAGGGGTGGGAAACTGCCCATAAAGGCGGAAGAATCAGCAATGATCAACGACATGAGGATGCAGAAGGCAATGGAAACCACTGCATTAAAGACACGTAACGTGTATCCACAGGACATGTGGCCTGTAATTGAAGAAGTGTCATGATGATCTCTCCATTGGCAAGAGATTCCGCAATAGTCCCCCATTCGGATCTCCGGGAGGGCACTGCCAAGGGGGAGGTTACCATGAGAAAAAGATTGAATAATCAACGAAAGGATAACGTTCTACGAGTCGGGGCGTGGAATGTCAGAAACTTGAACGTGGTAGGGAAACTACAAAATCTGAAAAGGGAAATGCAAAGGCTCTATCTAGATATAGTAGGGGTCAGTGAAGTGAAGTGGAAGGAAGACAAGAATTTCTGGCCAGATGAGTATCGGGTAATATCAACAGCAGCAGAGAATGGTATAACAGGTGTAGGATTCGTTATGAATAGGAAAGTAGGGCAGAGGGTGGGATATGGAAGTACTAAGGAATGACGAGATACGTTTGAAGTTCTCTAACGCTATAGATACAGCAATATGGAACAGCGCAATAGGCAGTACAGTTGAAGAGGAATGGACATCTCTAAAAAGGGCCATCACAGAAGTTGGGAAGGAAAACATAGGTACAAAGAAGGTAGCTGCGAAGAAACCATGGGTAACAGAAGAAATACTTCAGTTGATTGATGAAAGGAGGAAGTACAAACAATGTCCGGGAAAATCAGGAATACAGAAAGACAAATCGCTGAGGAATGAAATAAATAGGAAGTGCAGGTAAGCTAAGACGAAATGGCTGCAGGAAAAATGTGAAGACATCGAAAAAGATATGATTGTCGGAAGGACAGACTCAGCATACAGGAAAGTCAAAACAACCATTTGGTGTCATTAA
The DNA here is from genome assembly GCF_021461395.2 of Schistocerca americana. Lineage (NCBI taxonomy): Eukaryota > Metazoa > Arthropoda > Insecta > Orthoptera > Acrididae > Schistocerca > Schistocerca americana. The sequence continues at coordinate 320,504,818 of NC_060124.1, forward strand.
AAGCAACGGTGGTAACATTAAAAGTGCAACGGGAATTCCACTGTTAAATGCAGAGGAGAGAGCAGATAGGTGGAAAGAATACATTGAAAACCTCTATAAGGGTGAAGATTTGTCTGATGTGACAGAAGAAAAAACAGGAGTCGATTTAGAAGAGATAAGGGATCCAGTATTAGAATCGGAATTTAAAAGAGCTTTGGAGGACTTACGGTCAAATAAGGCAGAAGGGATAGATAACATTCAATCAGAATTTCTAAAATCATTGGGGGAAGTGGCAACAAAACGACTATTCACGTTGGTGTGTAGAATATATGAGTCTGGCGATATACCATCTGACTTTCGGAAAAGCATCATCCACACAATTCCGAAGACGGCAAGAGCTGACAAGTGCGAGAATTATCGCACAATCAGCATAACAGCTCATGCATCGAAGCTGCTTACAAGAATAATATACAGAAGAATGGAAAATTGAGAATGCGCTCGGTGACGATCAGTTTGGCTTTAGGAAAAGTAAAGGGACGAGAGAGGCAATTCTGACGTTACGGCTAATAATGGAAGCAAGGCTAAAGAAAAATCAAGACACTTTCTTAGGATTTGTCGACCTGGAAAAAGCGTTCGACAATATAAAATGGTGCAAGCTGTTCGACATTCTGAAAAAAGTAGGGGTAAGCTATAGGGAGAGACGGGTCATATACAATATGTACAACAACCGAGAGGGAATAATAAGAGTGGACGATCAAGAACGAAGTGCTCGTATTCAGAAGGGTGTAAGACAAGGCTGTAGCCTTTCGCCCCTACTCTTCAATCTGTACATCGAGGAAGCAATGATGGAAATAAAAGAAAGGTTCAGGAGTGGAATTAAAATACAAGGTGATAGGATATCAATGATACGATTCGCTGAAGACATTGATGATATGCTGAACGTAATGAACAGTCTAATGAGTACACAGTATGTTTTGGGAGTAAATCGGAGAAAGACGAAGGTAATGAGAAGTAGTAGAAATGAGAACAGCGAGAAACTTAACATCAGGATTGATGGCCACGAAGTCAATGAAGTTAAGGAATTCTGCTACCTAGGCAGTAAAATAACCAATGATGGACGGAGCAAGGAGGACATCAAAAGCAGACTCGCTATGGCAAAAAAGGCATTTCTGGCCAACAGAAGTCTACTAATATCAAATACCGGCCTTAATTTGATTAAAATGGCTCTGAACACTATGGGACTTAACATCTGAGGTCATCAGTCCCCTAGAACGTAGAACTACTTAAACCTAACTAACCTAAAGACGACACACACATCCACGCCCGAGGCAGGATTCGAACCTGCGACCGTAGCGGTCGCGCGGTTCCAGACTGAAGCGCCTAGAACCGCTCGGCCACTTCGGCCGGCTCCTTAATTTGAGGAAGAAATTTCTGAGGATGTACGTCTGGAGTACAGCATTGTATGGTAGTGAAACATAGACTGTGGGAAAACCGGAACAGAAGAGAATCGAAGCATTTGAGATGATGTGCTACAGACGAATGTTGAAAATTAGGTGGACTGATAAGGTAAGGAATGAGGAGGTTCTACGCAGAATCGGAGAGGAAAGGAATATGTGGAAAACACTGATAAGGAGACGGGACAGGATGATAGGACATCTGCTAAGACATGGGGGAATGACTTCCATGGTACTAGAGGGAGCTGTAGAGGGCAAAAACTGTAGAGGAAGACAGAGATTGGAATACGTGAAGCAAATAATTGAGGACGTAGGTTGCAAGTGCTACTATGAGATGAAGAGGTTAGCACAGGAAAGGAATTCGTGGCGGGACGCATAAAACCAGTCAGTAGGCTGATGACCAAAAAAAAAGAGGCAGAGAAGAACCACTCTGTCTGCTCCCCAGGAGGTGCCATTCAGGACACGGAGGGTGTTGAGGGATTGCAGGAAGCGAGCCGACAGATAGGAAACGTAGGAGGACCAGCACAATTTTCTGTCAAACATAAGACCCAAGAATTTAGCGACGTCTGCGAACGGAAGGTTGGCAGGTCCTAGATGTAAGAAAGGTGGAAGAAACTCCGTACGACAGCAAAAAATTAACACAAACGTCTTACTAGGAGAAAAGCGGAAGCAGGTTGCGATGCTCCAAGAGTGGAGGCGATCGAGACATCCTTGAAGACGTCGTTCAAGAAGACTGGTCCGTTGAGAGCTGTAGTAGATCGCAAAATCGTCCACAAAGAGGGAGCCCGAGACATCAGGAAGGGGACAATCCATAATAGGATTTATAGCAATGGCAAACATTACAACACTTAGCACGGAGCCCTGGAGTACCGCGTTTTCTTGGGAGTAAGTAAGGGAGAGAGTAGTGTTCACCCGCACTTTAAATGTGCGCTCTGCCATAAATTCAGGAAGAAAAAGGGCCAGCAGACCTCGAAAGCCCCAAGAGAACAGTGTGCGGAGGATGCCCGTACTCCAACAGGTATCGTATGCTCTCTCCAGATCAAAAAATACTGCTACTGTTTTGCATTTCCGGAGAAAATTGTTCATGATATAAGTGGAGAGAGCAACAAGATGGTCAACTGCAGAACGATGCTTTCGGAAACCGCATTGGGCAGGTGTTAAAACACTGCGGGACACAAGCCACCAGGCTAAACGGTAATTCACCATACGCTCCAAAACCTTACATACACTACTCGTGAGAGAAATGGGGCGATAGCTAGAGGGAAGATGTTTGTCCTTTCCAGGTTCTGGAACAGGAACGACGATAACTTCCCGCCATCGTCTGGGAAAAGTACTGTCGGTCCAAAGTCGATTATAAAGGCGATGGAGGTAACGTAGACTATGGTATGATAAATGCAGTAACATTTGGATATGGATACCATCCGGTCCTGGGGCGGGAGAGCGAGAAGAAGAGAGTGCATGTTGGAGTTCCCACATGGAGAAAACAGTATTATAGCTTTCGCGATTTTGAGAGGAGAAAGCAAGAGGTTGCACTTCCACTGCACGTTTCTTCGGGAGAAACGCTGGCGGGTAATTTGAAGAGCTCGAAATCTCAGCAAAGTGTTGACCCAATGAGTTAGAAATTGCGACGTGGTCCACTAATTTATCATACGCGACAGTGGGCCCAGAGACCGGGGAGAAACTAGGCGCGCCAGATAACCGTCGAATCCGACTTCAAACTTCCGAGGAGGGAGTGAAGGTGTTAAATGAGCTAGTAAAGAAGTCCCAGCTTGCCTTCTTGCTATCGCAGCACGGAACTGCTTATAGCGGATACAGTTGGCCAAAGTAGGATGGTGTCTGAAAACGCGAAGAGCACGTCGCCGCTCATGTATTTATTGCGTCACGGCATGCCTCGTTCCACCAAGGAACTGGGGGCGCCGGGGCAATTCGGAGGTGCGAGGTACTGAACGTTCCACAGCTGTAAGAATAGCTTCTGTAATATTAGTGACCTCATCGTCGACGCTAGGAAATTGACGGTCATCGAAAGTCGCTAGAGACGAAAAAAGTGTCCAATCGGCTTGGGCAAACTTCCAGCGTCTCGGGCGCATGTATGGCAGTTGTGGCTGCAATCGAAGGGCACATGGAAAGTGGCCACTCGAGTGTGTATCAGCAAGGGCGATCCATTCGAAGGCCGAGCTAGCGGAACAGTACCGACCGAAAGGTCCAAATAAGAGAAATTTGTTGTGGAGGCAGACAAAAATGTAGGGTCCCCAGTGTTGAGGCAAACAAGATCCGCTTGGTGGAAGACGTCTACCAATAGTGAGCCGTGCGAACAAGGATGTGGAGATCCCCAAAGTGGGTGGTGAGCATTGAAGTCCCCACCCAGCAAACAGGGCGGCGGAAGCTGACCAAGAAGATGAAGGAGATCAGCTCGTGCCATTGGTGTGGACAATGGAATGTATACAGTACAAAGAGAGAAGGTGTATCCAGAGAGGGAAAGACGGACAGTGACAGCTTGGAAGGAAGTGTGTAAGGGTATTGGGTGATAATGGAGAGTATCATGGAGAAGTATCATGAGTCCTCCATGTGCTGGAGTGCCTTCAACAGAGATCAAATCGGACTGACTGAAAATGAGGGAAAACCGAGTGATTGTGGGGACGCAGCTTTGTTTCCTGAAGACAGATGACCAGCGAGTAGGATCTTAAGAGGATCGACAATTCATCCCGATTGGCTCGAATGCCGCGGATATTCCAATGGATAATGGACATAGGGTGGACAGAAAATGGAAAAATGTGAGCAAGGTTGCCCTCTACTCAGCGACTGCTCAGAGATTGCGACTGACATCGTGGAACGGCATTCAGCCGAAGGCAGAAGATCCTGATCCATAGGTTGTTCAGGAGCAGGTCCTGCCACCAGCGATCGGCCGGTCGATCGGCCGCCAGCAGTGCGCCTCGGCGACACAGAAGACGGCCGAGGGCAGTTACCGCCAGATGGTGCTGTATATGAGACACGCCGTGGCGGAGAAGGAGAGGAACCGGGTTTATTATTAGCCTTCTTGGAAACAGGATGTTGAGAGGAAGGAGGAATCGATGGTTGTGAGGTCGGGATACGTAAAAAATCTTCACGAGTAGGCTCATTTTTAGGAAGTCCGGGTGTCTGATTTTGGTGCTCGAGATTTAGCAGAACCTGATGAAGGGTGAGCCATAGAGTGAGCAAGTGAGAGTGGGGAGGTTGAACAGGCGATCTTTGCGCTGGCCGATCTGACAACCGTGGCGCTAAAAAATCACAAGTCGGCGTGGCTGTGTCTCTTGTTGGCCGAGGAGAGGCAAGGACAGTGATGGAAGTGAGGCACAGTGGGCTTTCGACTGGTGAATAGCTTTCGAGCAGCAAAGGTCGACACCTTTTCCTTCACTCTGATTTCCTGAATGAGCCGTTCGTCTTTAAAAAATGGCGCAATCTCTAGAGGAAGCAGCGTGGTCACCCATACAGTTGATGCAACGAGAGCCGGCCGAAGTGGCCGTGCGGTTCTAGGCGCTGCAGTCTGGAACCGTGAGACCGCTCCGGTCGCAAGTTCGAATCCTGCCTCGGGCATGGATGTGTGTGATGTCCTTAGGTTAGTTAGGTTTAACTAGTTCTAAGTTCTAGGGGACTAACGACCTCAGAAGTTGAGTCCCATAGTGCTCAGAGCCATTTTTGATGCAACGAGAGGATGGATGTGGACAAGCACCCTCATGGGCATCCTTGCCACACGTCAGGCATTTGGCCAGATTGGAACAGGACTGGCTAGTATGATTGAACTGCTGACACCGATAGCAACACGTAGGGTTCGGGATGTAAGGGCGAACGGAAATTATCTCATAGCCCGCTTTTATGTTCGATGGGAGTTGAACTCTGTCAAATGTTAAGAAGACAGTACGGGTTGGAACGATGTTCGTGTCAACCCTTTTCATGACTCAATGAACAACCGTTACGCCCTGGTGTGTAGCAGTGAAGTACGCAGCAATTTTTGTGCCTGGAGGACACTGACTGTTTCTAGCAACAAGGTGCCATTTTGTAATCGGGAACAAGACTTTACAGGACCTGCAATTGCGTCGACACCATTCTGAATAATGAAAGGGGTGATCGTGGAGAAGTCGACCTTCGTCCGACCGAGAAACAACAAGGAACTGTGGCAACGATGGAAGAAATGTCCGTGGCTGAGACTCATTCAACTTACGCTTGTGAACAGACATAGTAGATGATGAGGAAACCATTGTGGAAGTATCCTCCATGATTACCGGCGTCTCCGACGGCGCGCTCCTTCCTTGGGGGGGCTCTCTCTGAGGGCACTCCCGCCTTAGGTGATTGTTCACACCTCAGGTCACACCTCCCGAGAAACGGACGGAGGGATCAATCGGCACTTTCGGAAGGTATTAGCTCAGGTAGTCACCCCTGCCTGGGCCTGGCCGTTACCAGGGGGTACGTACGTGTCCTACCTGTCTACCCGCGGCGGGGAATTACGAGTTTCCCAGTCACCGGCTATGCATGGGAATGCGTGGGTCGGCCTTGAGACACGCACAGGGAGGAAAAAAAGAGAAAAGGAGGAACAAAGAAAGGGAAAGGAAAGAAGAGAGGTCTCAAACGCCGCAGCGGAGAAAAGGGAAAGAAAAGAGGTAAGAAAAAGAGATGGACAAAGGAAGGACAAAGATTTGCCAGCATAGAAAGCGAAGAAGAGAGACTGTGGTACAGTTTCGAGCGTCCGTCTCCGGACGTAGGCACTAAACTTACTCCCAGAGGGGGAGAAAGGGAAGGAAACAGGCGCAGCTGAGGGGGGGAGGACGAAGATGGGTGGTGGGGAAGAATGTGGAAAGGAAGGTATGCAGCTAGGAAATGAAGGAGGACCGCATTAGCTCGGAGCCCCGTGCTCACTACGCACGTATCCACAAAAGAGTTGTGGACCCCCTGGGGGGACCACTGTTGGTGAATGAAGGTTCGTCGCTAAATATAACGCGTGCAAAACATCTGTCATCATCCTGTAATTTCACTTGTGCGCAGTGGCAGATCTGTACACGACGTTCAAAGTCGTCGCCATGCAATTCCTGGTGCATAGAAATATGGTACGGGTGCAATCGATGTTGATGTAGCATTCTCAACACCGACGTTTTTGAGATTCCCGATTCTTGCGCAATTTGTCTGCTACTGATGTGCGGATTAGCAGCGACAGCGGAGAAAACACTTACTTGGGCATCATCATTTGTTGCAAGTTGTGTTGACGTTTCACATGTGGCTGAACACTTCCTGTTTCAAAAATGGTTCAAATGGCTCTGAGCACTATGGGACTTAACTTCTGAGGTCATCAGTCCCATATAACTTAGAACTACTTAAACCTAACTAACCTAAGGACATCACACACATCCATGCCTGAGGCAGGATTCGAATCTGCGACCGTAGCGGTCGAGCGGTTCCAGGCTGTAGCGCATAGAACCGCTCGGCCATCCCAACTGGTCTTCCTGTTTCCTTAAATAACGTAACTATCTGGCGAACGGTCCGGTCACTTGGGTGATGTCGGCCAGGATACCGAGTAGCATACATAGCACATGCTCGTTGGGCATTTTGATCACAATAGCCATAGATCAAAACGATATCGACCTTTTCCGCAGTTGGTAAACGGTCCATTTAACACCGGTAATGTATCACGAAGCAAATACCGTCCGCACTGGCGGATTGTTACGTGATACGACATACTTACACGTTTGTTACTATTACAGCACCATCTATTACAAAGCGGAAAAAGTGGTCCAACTAAAACATTCATATTTCTTTACGTACTACACGAATATGTAATAAAAAAATGGCTGTTCTTATTAAAAAAAAACGCATTTGATATCCGTCTGACCTATTGCAGCGCCATCTAGCGGGCCAACCATAGCGCCATCTGGTTTCCCCTTCAAGCTAGACGAGTTTCGTTCTTTGTAGTTTTTTCGTTTGATGCTTATTTCGTGAGATATTTGGCCTGGTCACTATCAATGGATCACCCTGTATATGTATGAATGTATACAATCCTTGAAATCATATTGAATTTTTTTTAGTTTGCTATTTAGAATATGATTTGTTGTCTTTCTGCTTTTGGATTCTATATAATACAAAATAAATAAAAATTAAAAACTTAACAAATATAAAAAACCTATAAAATTTGTTTATTCATATCACGAGTGCTTGGTGGTGGTTTTTTGGCTATGTTATGGTTTTTTTCCTTTCTCCTTTTATTATTGTTTTGTTATCATAATTAGTTTGTTCTCCCATTTGCAGCTTATATTACATGATTATCTGAGTATGCTCTACTGAACTTTCATGATAGTACCAAGTCACTGTGATAACAATTAAAAAAAAGAAATGACTCAGTCGGATAGACCGTCTGTCATGTAAGAAGGAAATCCCGCGTTCGAGTCCCGGTCGGGTCACACATTTTCAGCTGTCCTCGTTGACATTTATCAATGCCTGTAAGCAGCTATTAGTCTGGACGTCATTGTAATTTCCGTATTCGAGAGCTGCACGATCACCAATGTCCGAAAGAACAAGTACCATCTTCATATACTAGTGCAAATAGTTTGAGGCTTAGCTTTCGAGTATTGCCTTGTCTTCAATTCTCCTTTTATTTAAGAATTATTGTAATACGGTTTAACGTGGAAATGTACAATGGGCTGGAAGTATCTCTCATCCAGTTCAGAAAAAATGCGTTAATTCCATACAACTATAGTACCATCCATGGCACTAGGTCCCATACTACAATAATGGAACTGAGACGGAAATATTTCTGGGACATTCCGTTTTTTGAAGAGGATTGATGTAGTTCAGTATATGAACCTGAATATACAGTCTAGAATAAACTAATCAAACTATAATAATAAATATATCGTTAATTGCAGTGTCTGAAGTGGAATGCATGTGGATGACATAAGTCAACAAAAACTCAGAAACAGCAGAAACATTATGGGCAGACTACCCACAAATGGAATGTATACTCCCAGATAGCATAGGTTTTAGTTTTCCTCTAATAATGTACAATTTGACTGACAAAAATTACTTCAAATTAACTTTTTCTGGCGGACGAAATTCTTACGTCTGTGACAGACAGCACGTCTGACAGAAAACGGGGGGACCTGGAGGTACAAGAAATACTGCCGAAACAGGTAGGGCAAAATTGTTTTCCTGGAAAAAACTAGATCAAACAGAAAGTGTGTGCACTTACGTGAACGAATTCCTTTACAAACTGTTTACCTTACACTTAAGGCGTTCTGGATAACAATATCAGTTACATACAGTAATTAAAAGAATCACACAGTAATTCAGCCGAGGGTGTCCTTTATCACCAACTCCATATAGAGGATACACAGAAACATTCTGAAAAATTTCTAAGGGTGTCGCAGGGCAAATTGTCCTGAGAAATAACTGTTAAGAAAAAATTCGATACCTTGAGCCATTTCGTGTTAACTGGTATTTAAGTTAGCCAATGAAGCTGTTGCACGGGTAAATATCGTTGACAATCTGTTGTAGAAATATAGAACATATTTTATGCTCAAGAATGATGACGTTTTTGGATAACGGAAGATCTCTTGTATAAAAATCAGCATGGATTCCGTTGATTCCGTGATCCTTGACTTCAGGAAGGTATTTGACACTGCAACTTCCTTGTAGATAGAACTTAACACGTCGCTCTTAACAAACAAAATCAGATTGATGAATGGTGCAGGCTCTGACAATTGACCCTAAACGTAAATAAATTAACATACTGTAAATACATAGGAAAGAAATCCACTACTGCCCAGCTACACTACCGATGAGAGATTGCTGGAACAGTCTCGGAGCAACTATCCGTGGCAGTTTTAAGTGGAATGAGTAATAAAATAAATAGTGGGAAAAGCAAATGCTAAACTGACATTCATAGGAACAATCTTAAGGAAATGTTTCTATGCCAAGCTTATTGGACCGATACTTATTGTTAATTTATCTGGGTTCCTTACCAGATAGAATTGATAGAGGAGATAGAGAAGATCCAACGAAGAGCGGCGTGTTTCGTCACCTGATTTGTCAGTCAGAGATGCTCAAAAACCTCCAGTGGCAAACGTCTCAAAATAGGCGTTGTGCATAACGGAGAGGTTTACCATACCATTACTTCCTCTGACATACAGTACATCTCACGAAATGACAAAGACGAGAAAATTCGAGAAATTAGAGCTAACACAGAGGCTTACCGACAATCATTCTTGCCACGCGCCATTCGCAAACGGAACAGAGAAAGGTGATGGAGGGGTGGGGGGTGGGGGGGGGGGCGGGGAGCAGTTAGTGATACAGAAGTACTCTCCACCACATACCGTTAGGGGACATGCGGTGTATGATGTAGATATAGATTAATTCAAACGACTGGCCAGAGACTGTGTCGCTAAATATGTGCTTCGTTTGATTTCCTAAAACTGAAGAAGAGAGCTATACAAAAATTGGACAATGGACGAGAGTGAGGATGGAACGCGAGCCAAAGGCAAAGCAGTCTCGTGCACTGCCATGTTCGTTATGAGAACAACTTCGAATCTGCGCGCACAACGGCCTAACTGGCTAACTTCAATGCCAATTAGCTCTGAAAGGGCGCAACGTATGGAATTTTTTCTTAACAATTATTTCTCAACAAAATCTGCCTGCAACACCCTTACAAACTTTTCAGAGTGTTTCTGACCACTCTATACGCACACCTTGCAGAGGAGATAAGATATCACTGACGCCTGCAACTGCAAAAGTCGGCTGCTTAAAGGGATTTCCCAAATAACAGCACCATCCGACTTTGCCTTCATCCTCTCCTTCGTGTCTGCAAATGATAAATGAAGCTCCTTGCTGATTACTCTACAAGCCCTTGAGATAGCAGTAGCACTCGCGTCTTACGAGGACATCTCGCTGGCTTACCTTGCCGTAGCTAATGAATGCACGCGCTGTCTTCATAGATACTTCTATTCGTCAAGATTCTCACGTCATATAATCGTATTTAGGCCAAGACTGCATATACAAAACGCTACAATCCTTTAGATCATGTATCTACGTTCACTATCTCTCTCATACATGCCGGTGAAGTGCACATCGAACATTGATTTGTCCTCATCATCATCGTAATCATCGTCATTACCATTATCCTCATCACCCACTACATATTCGCTGCTGGATGAAAGCCTCCTCTAGATTTATCTTTCTCCACACATACCGTTCTTCACACAGAATGATCAACTCTCCTCTGTTTTCTTTTCATGTCATCTTCCCACTTTCCATTAGGCCACGTTCTGGGTCTTTTCCTATTTCTAGGAATACAGACGACAACCTCCTTGGTCCATGTACCATCCATCCTCCTAGCTATATGCACTATCCACCAACATTTGTTTTGTTTTTGTCACAGATAAACTATTGACCCTAAGCGCTATGACCACTACCAGCCGCGTAATTAAATGTCGCCTGGGGGCATTGTGGGCACGCGATGTGCTAAGCGAAGTATACACTGAGGTGATGAAAGCCATGGGGCACCTCTTAATCTTGTGTCAGAGCTCCTTTTGCCTGGCGTAGTGCAGCAAACTTGACGTCGCATGGACTCAACAAGTCATTGGAAGTCCGCTGCATAAATAATAAGCCAAGCTGCCTGTATAGGCGTCTATAATTGCAAAATTATTGCCGGTGCATTTCCCAACACATAGTCAATGTGATTCATGTAGGGCGATCTGAATGGCCAAATCATTCGCTCGAATTGTCCGGATTCTTCTTCCAATCAATTGCGGATAGCTGTGACCCAGTGGAACAGCGCACTGGAAATTTGGAAATTTTTGGTAAGGCCTTATGGGACCAAACTGCTGAGGTCATCGGTCCCTAAGCTTACACATTAATGAATCTAACTTAAACTAACTTACGCTAAAGACGACACACACACTCATGCCCTAGGGAGGACTCGAGCCTCGGACGGGGGGTAGCCAAGCGGACTGTGAAAAGACGCCTCAGACAGCGCGGCTACCCCGCGCGGCCCACAGAGCTTATCAGCCATAAAAATTCCATCGTTGTTTGGAAGCATGAAGTCAATAAATTACCTGAATCTAACCACTCCCAGACAATGATCGTTTCCGTTGGAATAGAGGACTCAGTCCATTCCATGTATACACAGCCCACACCATTATGGAGCCACCACCAACTTCCGCACTCCTTTGTTGAAAACTTGGATCTATGCCTTCGTGAAGTCTGCGCCATACTCGAACCCTACCATCGTCACTTAATAACTGAAATCGGGACTCATCTGACCAGGCCACGGTTTACCAGTCATCTAGGGTCAAGCCGGTAGGGTCACGAGCACAGAAAATTGTCTGCTGCCATAGACCATTAATCCCAAATTTCGCCGCACTGTCCTAACGGATGCGTTCGTCATACGTCCCACATTGGTTTCTGCGTTATATCACGCAGTGTTGCTTGTTTGTTAGCGTTGAAACTGTACGCAAACGCCGCTCCTCTCAGTCGTTAAGTGAAGGCCGTCAGCCACTGCATTGTCCGTGATTAGAGGTAATGCCAGAAATTTGGTATTCTTGGTACGCTCTGGACATTGTGGACCTTGGAATATTGAATTCTCTAACGATTTCCGAAATGGAATGACCCTTGCGTCTAGCTCCAACTGCCATTCCGTGTTCAAAGTGTGTTAATTTCCGTCTTGCGGTTATGATCGCACCAGAATCCTTTTCACGTGAATCACCTGAGGACAAATGACAGCTCCGCCAATGCGCTGCCCTTTTATACCTTGTGTTTGCGATAGTACAGTCATCTGAATGTGTGCGTATCGCTATTCCATGACTTCTGTCACCTCAGTGTGTGCTATGGAGGATTTCGCCTTGGCTTCCATTGGACCTGTGGTAATCGAGAGCACCATGACAGCTGTAGCCTGCGTGAGTATTATTGCAGACCAGTTGCATCCATTCATGATGTTCTCCCCGACTGCATTAGCATATTGCAGCAAGATAACTTTTCCTGTCACAAGCTAAGGATCACGCTACAGTGGCTTGAGGAGCATGATAAGAACTCAATTTTATGCCTTGGTCACAAATTTCGCCTGATCTGAACCCTGTGGAAGACATCTCGGCGCTGCTGGGAGCCAGCTCTATACCCACAATGTACGTCAGTCGCGTGGCCTCTGGTACCACACAGCTCCGGAAACCTACCAGGCACTGGAAAGTCGCTATTGCATTGCGTTTCAGTGGTAGACAAGCACGGCACTAAGCAGATGGTCATAATGTTTGGCACATCAGCGCCTTGTACTCTAGTTTGTACCGTGATCCAGTTTTGTGTTTTCCCGACTGCCTCGGAAATTCCCAAATTCTCCATCTTTTCATGGCTAGGGGAGATTAGTTGTTGGGCAGTTTTTGCACTGAAAGATCGTGCTTTGGTTTCAGACTAATTTTGGTTTGTAATCTCTGTTTAGCTTTTCGGTAGCTGACCAGGCCATTTTACTGTAGATCTTTTGTTGATTGTCCATCTCACCATTTCATGAACTAGCATAATACTTGATCAGAGCACAAACTCGAGAGGAAGACCTAATTACGGCTTTAACGGAAAATAAGTGGACGTCGGCAGGGTACTTAGAAAGGCTAAGGTGCGGTTGGTAGACCAAGGAAGATCTTTGGTGGATTAAAAAAAAGAAGGAAATATGAAAGCGAATAGATGAAGACTGGTGTGCATGGAGAAGTGTTGAGAGGACTGCTGTTTAACAGTGATTATCGGATGAATGTAAGCCCGAAGACTAGTACGATGCATCTCCCCTTTCTAGTCTATTCTGTGTAAGTCTCCTCATCTCCGCGTACCTACTGCAAGCTATATCTACTCGAACTCACTCACTGTACTGAAGCCGAGTCATATTCGCTGCCTCCCTCCTCCCCACACCGTCTCCCCTTCTCGTCAGCGTACTTCACTCCATAATTAAACTTATGATTCCTTGATGCATCCTCATGTGTCACAATCAACTGATTTCCTTTTATAGTCAAGTTTTGCCTTGACGCACTTTCCTCCTCTATTCGATACTGAACCACTTAATTAAATGTGTGATCTTGTTTTGTAGCACCAAAACCTCCTTCATTCCCCGAATTAATTCACTGACAGTATTTCTTGACATCAGCTGTTTTAGGTGCAGATCTGCTACCTAATAGTGACATCTGAAAATTCGTGTCGGACCTGGAATCGAACCCGGATTTCCTGTTTATTGCAAGTGGTCGCCTCTGCCACTTCGGCTATCTGGGCGCGCTCCCCTAACCGTCCCCGAGGTCACTCTGTCTACATCCTGATATCGTAGTCCACTAAATTCGTCACCTAACGCTCGCAAAATTACTTGGATTCCCGCAACGGAGAGAATTAAACAACTAGGAGTCGAGACCAATGTTGATTTCGTCGTGTGCCTCCCAAGATCTCTAAAAAAAATTCGGATCTCACTATTAGATCATAGATCTGTACCTAATACAGCTGACGTCAAGGAATACTCAATCTGCGAATTATTTTCGAAAATATTTCGTGCATCTGTGTATCGTCAACAGCTCTTTCGGATATTCCCTTTCAAAAGAACCATCTATGATTTACCTGGAGCGATTTAAGGAAATCACGGAAAATTTGAATCTTGATGACTGAACTCGGATTTGAACAGTCGGCTCGAATGCAAGTCCAGTCTGCTAACCATTGTGCCACCTCGCTCCGTGATAGTACGGAAGGCGGTACTTATTTAGTTGGTAATGTTCTTAACTTCTGGGGCGCGGTATCTCATTTTTGGTCTCTTTTGAAATATTTGTTTACTTTCTGAAAAGAAGTGTTGATGAATGAAGTCTCTCACAAACCGAACCAGCATTTTCGGAGATAACTGACTTTACTAAACTACTCCTTGCAACACAAAAAATAATCTCAATAAAGATGAGGTCAGAATATTATTTAGTACACCTTACAGTGCAGCACGAAAGAGGTAAATAACTTTCATCTAATAATTTTTACCTCAAAGCCTTCCTCTTCTGATTCCTATGTATCAGACCAGTGAACGAACTGGTTGACACCTCGTTTGACGGCGAGTAACCGATCAACTTACTACAATTCTTACGGAAAATATTGCGTAAGCTATTGAAGAATTATCGGTTCAATATTTCTCAGGAACGCCTTAGTTTCATTTAAAGAAATAAGCAACGAGAGGACGCGACTGACCTTCGATCGTTCGCCGTACAACAGTCCGTCACCAGCCTCTCATATTTGAAGCCTGAAATAAAACTCTGAAACCACAATGAATAATATCTGCTTGAGAAGGATCTCAATAGACGATAGAATTGAAATAACTCACACGGCACTCTCGTATCACCCATGAATAGTAATTATTCAGCTGAATCAGCATACAGAGCGAACCCTATATGATGCGTACAAAAACATGAGAAGAGAGAAACGGAAAGAAAGAAATCCAAAGGCAGTAGTAGAACAGTTCTCCCAATTTTCTCCTGCTGTATCACCAAATTGCATCATATTTCCTTTAGTAACTACATAAAGTGTAAACACTAACGTACACTTCATTAACTATTACACATTTTATCTTTTCTCCTCAAGGTGAAAATTTCAAAAAGCATAGAATCAGAATACTGGTTCTTTCTTAGACTGTAAAAATTTCAATTACTTAAAAAGTAACATTAAATATTATATTAAGCGAGTTATTGAAACAGCTTTTTTTTTCAACTTCCTGACAGATTAAAACTGTGTGCCGGACCGAGACTCGAACTCAGGACCTTTGCCTTTTGCGGGAAAGTGCTCTACCAACCCTTTTTTTTTTTTTTTTAAAGGGCCTCCCATCTCCCCTTCTAGCCCTTCCATTCGCTCTCCTTCATGCGCCTTCTTCGGCGAGCTTCAATGCCACTTTTTTTTAATGGGTTATGAAACTGAATTGCATCTTGAAGACAATGTTAGAAAATTGTAATCCGAATGGATTACCGTGAAAATAACTCTCTCTATAATACTGTTGACTGCATTAACGGAACGCAAAATATTCTTCCATTAGAATTGAAACAAAAATGTGAGACAAGCAAAAGTAAAAATTAAGAGAGGAAATTAAACTTCTTCAGTGATGCACGTCTTATGCATTAGAATAATTTTTCCCTACTATTCTTGTGCTGTGGCATGACTCCTGTTACTTTTTGGTAAAACTTACTTTCTCGGGGTTCTGTTGAGGCCTTCACAGCTACCGTATCGGCCTCGGGGCACACGAGGTCACCACCGTACTTCACCCTCAACAGCAATCCCCTACTTTGGCAGTCTATCTTGTTCCGTCGATTTCATATTATTTAGGTATTAACCGATGCCTTGTTTCTGAAACAAAATTTGCATCATATTTCCGAACTTCTTTTTATGGTCTTTGTATCGGTATATTTTGAAGTATTCGTCTTTCATATATTCTCAATATTCTTGTAGATTGTCATTGCCTTTGTTGTTGACAACATAATTGACAAAATTTCCGAATAGCCACAAGATGACATTGTTTTTTTGTGGTGGAAAGGAAACTTCTTCCGGGAAGAGTATATCGTGTAGTGTGATTTCTCTCCCATCGGTCCGTTTGAGAAAAACGACTTGCAATACAATGTCATTCCAAATATTCTTGTATCCATTACAGATAAAGCGGTGCTTTAAGGAGTCCAAATTGTGATATTTTTGGCACACATTGGTTGCATGTAGTCCTATTGAATACAGTTTTTCGTTGGTGCTAATTATGTTGTTGACAACTCTGTACCATGACGCTTGCACTTCCGTAGTCAGTGTTTTGTTATTTATATTAATCCATATTTTTTTCTAGGTTTTGTTGGGATACTTCAGCTCCATTTTATTTTGGTTTTCGCATGATTGTAACTTCCCTAGTATATATTTACTTGTCCTCTTATTTTTGTCAGTTAAAATGCATGTCAAGTAGCTTAATTCTACATAAAAATCCTTAATATGCTTTAGGTTGTAATTTATGTTGTGAACATCTACTGACGGCTGTATGCTTCCGGGTTTAAGAAGGTCAAATAGAGCGGCAGTTATGCCGTTCGGCTGCGTCTCTGTAAGTTTTAGCGTTCTTTTGATGAAAAGGGCAGTGTTTTTCCTCCGAAGGTCTGTCGGCCCTAGGCCTTCGTTTTTGGGTCTCGATGTAGTCGTTCCTACTGCTACTCTAAAAATATGGCCTTTCCAGACGTATTGATAGATTGTGCTCATTATAGATTTCACTATGTCTGGAGGTGTTGGTAAAATCTGAGAGACATATGCAGTCTTCGAAAGAACTGCACAGTTTATTAGTTTAGTTCTTTGCTTGATATTTAAGTCTCTTGTTTTATGCAGTATTAAGCTGCCTCTGATTTTTCCTAACACCTGTTTCCAATTAGCAGCCGTTTTTCTTAATGGGCAACTGTAAAAAGTTATGCCCAAAGCAGTGTGACGGCCCATCCTGTTTGCCCACGGTAGCTGCGCATTGTCCAGACCCTGTAAATTTATAAAGAAACTTTTCGTTTCATTTATCCTCGCACCAGTTACCCTGCTATAAAGCAATAACTTGTCCGTTAGCTGGCCACAGTCATAATCGCTCCTTACTAGAACTCCCACATCGTCAGCGTATGCATTTGTAACCGTCTTCAGCCCAGCTATTGTTATGCCTTCTAAGGTTGTGTTCAAAAGCCGTAAAAGGGGTTCCAGAGAAACCACATAAAACAACACGGCCAGGGGACTTCCCTGAGGAACTCCACTAGATATCAATACTTCATTAGTATATTGTCCATTCATCGAGATTTTGGTTCGTATGCCTCTGACGATGTTCATTAAAACCGCTAAGTTGCCTTCATTGAAACCCGTGTGTTTCAAGGTTCGGAACATATATCCATAGTTGACTCTGTCAAACGCTTTAGCAAAATCAATGAAGGCCATGCTTCCATTCGCTGACGATGATGAGAAAATAGAAATAATGTCTCGATATTCACATACAGTCTTAAAAATGGTACGTCGAGGGAGACACGTCTGGTGGCATCCAATGACTTTTTCTAAAATCGGTCCCATTCGTTCTTTAATTACACGTGCAACTACCTTGTAATCTGAGTTCATTAGACTGATCGGCCTCATTTTAGTAATATTTTTCGCGTCCGTACTCCTTCCCTTTGGAAGTAGTACAGTTACACTTTCCTTGAAAGCAGCAGGAATATCCTCTCCCCTCAAGACGTCATTAACTACTTCCGTGAACTGGGAACCTATTAGGTGCCAAAAGGTCCTATAAAACTCCACAGGCAGGACGCCTGGGTCGGGAGACTTCCGTGAAGGTGAAGATTTGAGTATATCAAAAACCTCGTCATTCGTAATTTCCAACGTTAAACATCTGTTCTCCTCCTCTGCAACAACTGCCTCTATTCCGGAGTTCTGTAAAAACTCTTGTACTGAGTTTTCGTCAGTAGCATTTCCAGAATATAATTGCTGAAAAAATCTATGTGCTTCATTTAAGATATCCCTTTTTTCTGTTAGGACTCTGTTATCTTCCGTTCTGAGGCTGGAAATAAAATTTCTTCTTCTGTTTTTTGTGTGTTGTATCAAGTGGTAGATGGAGGTGTTTTCTGCCTCCACCGTCGTTCTATGTGTGATTTGATTTGTAATCCCTCCAAATGTACCCTCTTTATATTTATCATTTTGGCTTTAACGTTTTTAATATTGATAAAGACGTCTTGATACATTGGTTGGATGTAAAGGTCTCTTACGCAAGAGTAGTAAAACTCCATTGTGTGTCCTCACCACATTGCCCTTTCTTTGGCGTAACATATCAGCGCTGCTCTTATCTTTTTCTTAGCGGCCATAGTCCACCATTCAATAGTTGTTCTATATTTAGTTTTTTTTTTGGTCATCAGTCTACTGACTGGTTTGATGCGTCCCGCCACGAATTCCTTTCCTGTGCTAACCTCTTCATCTCATAGTAGCACTTGCAACCTACGTCCTCAGTTATTTGCTTGACGTATTCCAATCTCTGTCTTCATCTACAGTTTTTGCCCTCTACAGCTACCTCTAGTACCATGGAAGTCATTCCCTCATGTCTTAGCAGATGTCCTATCATCCTGTCCCTTCTCCTTATCAGTGTTTTCCACATATTCCTTTCCTCTCCGATTCTGCGTAGAACCTCCTCATTCCTTACGTTATGAGTCCACCTAATTTTCAACATTCGTCTATAGCACCACATCTCAAATGCTTCGATTCTCTTCTGTTCCGGTTTTCCCACAGTCCATGTTTCACTACCATACAACGCTGTACTCCACACGTACATCCTCAGAAATTTCTTCCTCAAATTAAGGCCGGTATTTGATATTAGTAGACTTCTCTTGGCCAGAAACGCCTTTTTTGCCATAGCGAGTCTGCTTTTGATGTCCTCCTTGCTCCGTCCGTCATTGGTTATTTTACTGCCTAGGTAGCAGAATTCCTTAACTTCATTGACTTCGTGACCATCAATCCTGATGTTAAGTTTCTCGCTGTTCTCATTTCTACTACTTCTCATTACCTTCGTTTTTCTCCGATTTACTCCCAAAACATACTGTGTACTCATTAGACTGTTCATTACGTTCAGCAGATCATTTAATTCTTCTTCACTTTCACTCAGGATAGCAATGTCATCAGCGAATCGTATCACTGATATCCTTTCACATTGTATTTTAATTCCACTCGTGAACCTTTCTTTTATTTCCATCATTGCTTCCTCGATGTACAGATTGAAGAGTAGGGGCGAAAGGCTACAGCCTTGTTTTACACCCTTCTTAATACGAGCACTTCGTTCTTGATCGTCCACTCTTATTATTCCCTCTCGGTTGTTGTACATATTGTATATGACCCGTCTCTTCTTATAGCTTACCCCTACTTTTTTCAGAATATCGAACAGCTTGCACTATTTTATGTTGTCGAACGCTTTTTCCAGGTCGACAAATCCTATGAAAGTGTCTTGATTTTTCTTTAGCCTTGCTTCCATTATTAGCCGTAACGTCAGAATTGCCTCTCTCGTCCCTTTACTTCCTAAAGCCAAACTGATCGTCACCTAGCGCATTCACAATTTTCTTTTCCATTCTTCTGTATATTATTCTTGTAATCAGCTTCGATGCATGGGCTGTTAAGCTGATTGTGCGATAATTCTCGCACTTGTCAGCTCTTGCCGTCTTCGGAATTGTGTGGATGATGCTTTTCCGAAAGTCAGATAGTATATCGCCAGACTCATATATTCTACACACCAACGTGAATAGTCGTTTTGTTGCCACTTCCCCCAATGATTTTAGAAATTCTGATTGAATGTTATCTATCCCTTCTGCCTTATTTGACCGTAAGTCCTCCAAAGCTCTTTTAAATTCCGATTCTAATACTGGATCCCCTATCTCTTCTAAATCGACTCCTGTTTCTTCTTCTATCACATCAGACAAATCTTCACCCTCATAGAGGCTTTCAATGTATTCTTTCCACCTATCTGCTCTCTCCTCAGCATTTAACAGTGGAATTCCCGTTGCACTCTTAATGTTACCACCGTTGCTTTTAATGTCACCAAAGGTTGTTTTGACTTTCCTGTATGCTGAGTCTGTCCTTCCAACAATCATATCTTTTTCGATGTCTTCACATTTTTCCTGCAGCCATTTCGTCTTAGCTTCCCTGCACTTCCTATTTATTTCATTCCTCAGCGATTTGTATTTCTGTATTCCTGATTTTCCCGGACGTTGTTTGTACTTCCTCCTTTCATCAATCAACTGAAGTATTTCTTCTGTTACCCATGGTTTCTTCGCAGCTACCTTTTTTGTACCTATGTTTCCCTTCCCAACTTCTGTGATGGCCCTTTTTAGAGATGTCCATTCCTCTTCAACTGTACTGCCTATTGCGCTGTTCCTTATTGCTGTATCTATAGCGTTAGAGAACTTCAAACGTATCTCGTCATTCCTTAGTACTTCCGTATCCCACTTCTTTGCGTATTGATTCTTCCTGACTAATGTTTTGAACTTCAGCCTACTCTTCATCACTACTATATTGTGAGCTGAGTTTATATCTGCTCCTGGGTACGCCTTACAATCCAGTATCTGATGTCGGAATCTCTGCCTGACCATGATGTAATGTAATTGAATTCTTCCCGTATCTCGCGGCCTTTTCCAAGTATACCTCCTCCTCTTGTGATTCTTGGACAGGGTATTCGCTATTACTAGCTGAAACTTGTTACAGAACTCAATTAGTCTTTCTCCTCTTTCATTCCTTGTCCCAAGCCCATATTCTCCTGTAACCTTTTCTTCTACTCCTTCCCCTACAACTGCATTCCAGTTGCCCATGACTATTAGATTTTCGCCCCCCTTTACATACTGCATTACCCTTTCAATTTCCTCATACACTTTCTCTATCTGTTCATCTTCAGCTTGCGACGTCGGCATGTATACCTGAACTATCGTTGCCGGTGTTGGTCTGTTGTCGATTCTGATCAGAACAAACCGGTCACTGAACTGTTCACAGTAACACACCCTCTGCCCTACCTTCCTATTCATAACGAATCCTACACCTGTTATACCATTTTCTGCTGCTGTTGATATTACCCGATACTCATCTGACCAGAAATCCTTGTCTTCGTTCCACTTCACTTCACTGACCCCTACTATATCTAGATTGAGCCTTTGCATTTCCACTTTCAGATTTTCTAGTTTCCCTACCACTTTCAAGCTTCTGACATTCCATGCCCCGACTCTTAGAACGTTATCCTTTCGTCGATTATTCAATCTTTTTCTCATGGTAACCTCCCCCTTGGCAGTCCCCTCCCGGGGATCCGAATGGGGGACTATTCCGAATCTTTTGCCAATGGAGGGATCATCATGACACTTCTTCAATTACAGGCCACATGTCCTGTGGATACACGTTACGTGTCTTTAATGCAGTGGTTTCCATTGCCTTCTGTATCCACATGTCGTTGATCATTGCTGATTCTTCCGCCTTTAGGGGCAATTTCCCACACCTAGGACAAGAGAGTGTCCTGAACCTCTATCCGCTCCTCCACCCTCTTTGACAAGGCCGTTGGCAGAATGAGGCTGACTTCTTATGCTGGAAGTCTTTGGCCGCCAATGCTGATTATTTATCAAAATTTAGGCAGTGGCGGGGATCGAACCCGGGACCGAAGACGTTTTGATTACGAATCAAAGACGCTACCCCTAGACCACGGGTACCTTCTATATTTAGTACGCATCCTTAAAACTGACTGCCTAGTTTCTTGCATCTCTAAAGATAGAGCGTTTTCAGAGAGGGTATTGATACCTAACTTCCATAGTGGGCGACCCCAATATGTCTCTTGCCTGGTTAATTTGATGCTGCACCTCACTCCGAGGTGGTCAGAGAAGGCAGCTGGTATCACCTCGATACTACTGACTTTGGTGTCTAAATTGGGGGTGACATATATTCTGTCGATTCTACTCCGTGTAGCACCAGTGATATATGTGAAGCGAACCAGCGTCGGATATTTTATTTCCCACGCATCAAAAAAACCACTTCATGTTGGTGACCAACCCCTGCAGTTCTTAGGAGAAGTTAAAATTTGGAGGCTGATCCTTTTTATTTAAAACGCAATAAAAATTTCCACCAATGACAATTTCTGCGGGGTTTTCTTGGAGTAGAAATAAAATGTCACTTTTAAAAAAGGCTGTCCTCTCTCGTCTCGCATTGTTGGCTGATGGTGCGTATAGGTTTATAAAAGTGGTGTTAAAAATTTTGCAGCTAATTCCCCTCCCCGACTCTAAAAGACACACGTTTGTCATCTCGATCCCTTCTATAGCTAGGATGGCTGTCCCACACGCGTTTTCTGGAGCCACATTCAACACCTCTTTGTTCCCTGAAACATACAACTCTCTGACATTAACTTCCTGCAGCAAGGCGATATCTGTATCTGACTGATACAGAAAGTCCTTCAGTGCAGCTGCCTTTGCTTGACTCTGAATTTTATTTATGTTTAGGGTGGTCACGTTATATGTATGTTCCACTGTGAGACGCTACAAGACAGTAAGTAGAGGACACGTTATTGGAGCCGCGTACAATAACTTCTGTTTAGATACATATAGTTTATTTCATTTTACTTTTATTCCAATGACGGTTTTCCTTTTTTTTGTTCTTTCTTCTTAGAGCTCAGTGTGACAATTTTTAATAAAAAAATTCTTCCTCAAATGCACCTTCCGCCTCCATTGCATCGGTCTGATCCTCCTTTTCGTCCGCACAGTTAAATCGTGTCGCGGTGATGTGTCCATGTCCTTGTCCAAGTCGGGTTTCATTGTCCATAGCTGATGTCGTATTGTCATGTAAGGGTTCAAATGTTCCGTGTGGCGTTTCAGTCCGTTCTTTTTCTCTTGTGCCCATCCGAACACTCGCCGACCGGCTGCCTTTTGTGTATATTCGTCCTTCTTTTCGGTCTCCTGTATCTTCCTCAGCCGCTCTCTTAAAGTAGGGGCCAAGTTCCCTGCAGCTTGATGTGCTTTCGTCTCTTTCTATTTTTTGATGATTTTGGTGAAATCGTCGGTGAAACCTGTGGTGAACTTACTGGCGATTCCATGGAAGGTCGAGGAGAAGTCACCTGTCCCGCCTTCGTGGTGGAAGATTTTTTAGCTCCGTTAATTTCGGAGTCAGCCGTTGCTGCTGTTTCTACGACACGTGAGATGGGTGGTGTCATTTGTTCGTCTTCTTGCGCCCCCCATTTTCCTTTGACGTTTCCTGAACCTATCTGTAGTGTCCTGTCATCTGTGTGGTCGTCAGTTATTTGTTGCATCACTTCCTCTTTATGTCAATCCACTGTAGTTCCCTCTGGGATGTTGGCCCATGCATGTGTAACTACCGCTTCGTACTCTACCATGTCTACATCAGGTATTATCGATGAAGCTTGTCGCTCGTGGGAAGAGTTGTCAGAAGGCAAGTGCGGTGCGCCCTCAGTGACGTCATTACTGGCCAGTTTCTGATTGTCATCGTTAGTCAACTCCGCGGTGCTTCCCGTTTCCGTGCGCGCGTCGGAAGGTCCCGCCTGTTGATAGGGGGACCGGCCAGCTGCCGCGGCAGCGTACGTCACTTGCATGCTTACAACTTCTCCTGGGACAGCCGCCTCGTTAGTCGGTAACTGAGGAACACGCCTTCTACTGCACTCACTTCTGACGTGCCCTGTGGCGTTACATAACGCACAAGTCCGTGGCTGCCCATCATACATTATGAGAGCGCGATGGCCACAGATATTCAAGTAAGAAGGGATATGTGGTAAGAGCTCAATCTTAATCTGTCTAACTCCATTCAAAACCGGAAACATATATTGCTCCGACCATTTTTCTGCAATATTAGATATAACCCTACCATAGGGCTGAGGAGCAGCATTGATTGCTCCGGCAGGGACCTCGAACGGCAGTTCGAAAACTCTCACTGTTCGAATGCTTAGCCCAGCATGGGAAACAAGAACGTCACTAACGGTTCAGTCTGTATGATTAAATTTCATTTTGCCACCACATTTGTCAACTATCGAGGAGCACAAATCAGAGGAAATCAATTTCAAAAAGACAGAATTGGAAACAAAAGAAAGATGAACGCCAATAATTTCGTCTCCTGTGATCTTAACTGTTTCTGGAAGCTACCTTTTTATCTCAAAAGTCTTTAGTCTTTTACAGGTCCAATCAAAAGTGAATCTAACCGTATCTCTTCTTTCACAGTTAATTTCGTTCATTCTGTCATTTTAAATCACTGAAAGATGCAAAGTAAAGAAAGCGCTCTACTGGCCTTCGTAACAGCCACACAGCCGCTGTTTACGCCAGCCCTCCTAGCGCTGCCGCCACACGTCCGTCCAGCTCGGCGGCCGAGCAGCGAATGCCAACTGAGCTACCCAAGCACGACTCACGCCCCGTTCTCACAGCTTTACTTCCGCCATTACCTCGTCTCCCACATTCCAAACTTTACAGAAGTTCCCCTTGCAGAACTAGCATTCTTGAAAGAAAGGATATTGCGGAGACATGGCTTAGCCATAGCCTTGGGGATGTTTCCAGAATGAGATTTTCACTCTGCAGCGGAGTGTGTGCTGATATAAAACTTCCTGGCAGATTAAAGCTGTGTACCGGACCGAGACTCGAACTCGGGACCTGTGGAAGGTTGGAGACGAGGTACTGGCAGAAGTAAAGCTGTGAGGACGGGCGTGAGTCGTGCTTGGGTAGCTCAGTTGGTAGAGCACTTGCCCTCGAAAGGCAAAGGTCCCGAGTTCAAGTCTCGGTCCGGCACACACTGCGCACACACTCCGCTGCAGAGTGAAAATCTCACTCTGGAGCTTTTCCTTCTTTTTTTTTTTTCTTTTTTTTTTTTTTTTTAACGGAAGGAAATGCTTCCTGAGGGAGGCGTTTACCACATGGGGTGTCAGCGAGGAAAAGGTTCATACAAATTGGCTCTGAGCACTATAAGACTCAACTGCTGAGGTCATTAGTCCCCTAGAACTTAGAACTAGTTAAACCTAACCAACCTAAGGACATCACAGACATCCATGCCCGAGGCAGGATTCGAACCTGCGACCGTAGCGGTCTTGCGGTTCCAGACTGCAGCGCCTTTAACCGCACGGCCACTTCGGCCGGCAAGGGTTCATACAGTTCTGAAATCGCGTTTAAAGTTTGTTGGAAGTCACTCTTCCCAAATACTGAATGAATATACCCAGCATCATTTGCTTGCAGTGAGCTAGAATTCCTCATGACTTGTACACACTTTCTAACTGTGATACATGTATTATTGCGTTGAAACCTTTAATGTAACGTTACATTTCTTAATGATAGGATTATCACAGTATTTATACTCAATCACGAATTACAGGAAATACTGAAAATAAAATTTTTGTTGCTCCTGGAAGCCATTAGATAGGCAATCTGCAACTGAGTTCACGATCGATGAACCGAAAATGGCTCTGAGCACCATGGGACTTAATTTCTGAGGTCATCAGTCCCCTATAACTTAGAACTACTTAAACCTAACTAACCTAAGGACATCACACTCGTCGATGCCCGAGGCAGGATTCGAACCTGTGATCGTAGCGGTCTCGCGGTTCCAGACTGTAGCGCCTAGAACAGCTCGGCCACCTCAGCGGACGATCTATGAACCATGAACCATGAATTAGGTTAGTCTGTTAGTAATATGTTCCAAAACACAGCGCATAAAAGCAGCAGTCCGACTACGGAATTACCATCTCATGCGGAGGCTGCAGTTAACACCACAACACAAACGACAGCCTGGCGTGCATGGTAGCGCCGATTGCCATACTCACCGATGATGGTCACTCATGGTAGTGCAGGACCGTGATTCATCGCTGAACATAATGCGGCGCTATTGATTAGGTCAGCAATAGAGGAGGCACTCTTTTACAAGCTGTGTGTGTACTTCGTGTCATTATCTCCAAAAAATATGAATGTAGATCTAACACCCAACTTTTCTGCAGTCTTGTGCCAATTGTCATTCAAAGCGCAAGAAAACGGGACATGAGACTGTAGTCTCCAAATGGTGATAAATCAAAAATAGATTTACAGCAGTCTTAGAAAAAGTTATAGGAATGAATGATTAATTATGAACTCCCTATTATCTGATAATAGCGAGCTGCAATCTGCAAGTGGGACTGTGTGACCTTATTAGCCGTCTAATAATACGGATATCCAGTATGTATTACACACAACAAAACAAGTTTTGCATCACCCCAGTTCCCAGAACTCCTGAATATAGACGTTGACTGTGGATATTGTATCACAGACACAGTCCCTTTGACTGTTCAGAGATGTCACTAAAACTGCCCAAAGATGTAAATAACCATGCATAAGCAGCACCTATTAGACGGAGGGGGTCCGACAGCCGATCAGTTCCAGTCACTCCACCAGGAAGGAGGTGCACGGCTCGTGTTGTCTCTAGTTCAGCCATGCTTAGACTGTCAATACCGTGGTTCGATCGCGTCCGCATTGTTACTTTGTGACAGGAAGGGCTCTCAACAAGTGAAGTTCAAAATGGTTAAAATGGCTCTGAGCACTAAGGGACTTAACATCTGAGATCATCAGTCCCCTAGAACTTAGAACTACTTAAACCTAACTAACCTAAGGACATCACACACATCCATGCCCGAGGCAGGATTCGAACCTGCGACCGTAGCAGTCGCGCGGTTCCGGACTACAGCGCCTAGAACCGCATGGCCACCGCGCAGCAAGCGAAGTGTCCAGACGTCTTGGAGTGAACAAAAACATTTGTTGTTCGGACGTTCAGGAGATACAGAGATCCTGGAACTGTTGAAGACATGCCTCGCTTAGAACGCCCAAGGGCTACTACTGCAGCTGATGACCGCTACCTACGGATTATGGCTCGGAGGAACCCTGACGGCAACGCCAACATTTTGAATAACGCTTTTCGTGCAGCCACAGGACGTCGTGTTACGACTCAAACAGTGCGCAGTAGACTGCATGATGCGCAACTTCACTCCCGACGTCCATGCCGAGGTCCATCTTTGCAACCTCGACACCAATGCAGCGCAGTACAGATGAGCCCAACAACATGCCGAATGGACCGCTCAGGATTGGAATCACGTTCTCTCACCGATGAATGTCGCATATGCCTTCAACCAATCTTTGGAGACGTATATGGAGGAAACCCGGTCAGGCTGTACGCCTTAGTCACATTGTCCAGCGAATGCAGCAAGGTGGAGGTTCCCTGCTGTTTTGGGGTGGCATTATGTGGGGCCAACTTACGCCGCTGGTGATCACTGAAGACGCCGTAGCGGCTGTACGATAAGTGAATGTCATCATCCAACGGATAGAGCAACCATATCGGCAGCATATTGACGAGGCATTCGTTTTCATGGAGGACGATTCGCGCCCCCATCGTGCACAACTTGTGAATGACTTCCCTCAGGATGACGACATCGCCCGACTAGAGTGGCCAGATGTTCTACAGACTTGAATCCTATTGAACATGCGTAGGATATTCAAATAACTTCCGGGAATTCAGCCAGGTAACACTTTCGCGACCGCCAATATTTCGGCGGGAGAAGACCCCGCCATTTTCAAGGCAAACTGCAACGGACAGGAGGCGTACATGCAAATTTAAAACCTCGGTTCTCGGACTGTGTGTTATCTTTCCTGCTTCAGTCCGAGAACCGAGGTTTTAAATTTGCATGTACGCCGCCTGTCCGTTGCAGTTTGTCTTGAAAATGGCGGGGTGTTCTCCCGCCGAAATATCGGCGGTCGCTGAAAGTGTTACCTGGCTGAATTCCCGGAAGTTATTTGAAAGTTGTATACGCCAGGAGAAACTCAGGTCTCACATGCGTGGGATAGATTGAAAAGGGCTGGTTATGGACGACGAGACCCACCAACCAATCTAAGGGATCTACGCCGAATCGCCGTTGAGGAGTGGGACAATCCGGACCAACAGTGCCTTGATGAGCTTGTGGATAGCATGCCACGACGAATTCAGGCTACTGGGTATTAGAGGTACCGGTGTGTAGAGAGTCTGGATCATCTCTGAAGGTCTCGCTGTATGGTGGTAAGACATGTAATGTGTGGTTTCCATCAGCAATAAAAAGGTTGGAAATGATGTTTATGTTGATCTCTATTCCAGTTTTCTGTACAGGTTCCGTAACTCCTGGAACTACATCTACATCTATATGGTTACTCTGTAATTCACACTTAAGTGCCTGGCAGAGGGTTCATCGAACCATTTTCATACTATTTCTTTACCATTCCACTCTCGAATGGGACGTGGGAAAAAGGAAAACCTAAATCTTTCCGTTCGAGCTCTGATTTCTCTTATTTTATTATGATGATCATTCCTCCCTACGTAGATGGGCGTCAAAAAAATATTGTCCCATTCGGAAGAGAAAGTTGGTGATTGAAATTTCGTAAATAGATCTTGCCGCAAAGAAAACCGTCTTTGTTTCAGTGACTGCCACCCCAACTCGCGTATATCAGTGACACTCTCTCCCCTATGGCGCGATAACACGAACAAGCTGCCCTTCTTTGCACTTACTCGATGTCTTCCGTCAATCCTACCTGGTAAGGATCCCATATCGCGCAGCAATATTCCAGCAGAGGACGGACAAGTGTAATGTAGACTGTCTCTTTAGTGGGTTTGTCGCATCTTCTAAGTGTTCGGCCAACAAAGCGCAGTCTTTGTTTCGCCTTCCCCACAATATTATCTATGTGGTCTTTCCAATTTGAGTGGCTCGTAATTATAATTCCTAGGTATTTAGTCGAATTGACAGCCCTTAGATTCGTGCGATTTATCATATAGCCAAAATTTATCGGATTTCCTTTAGTACCCTTATGGATGACCCCGCACTTTTCTTTGTTTAGTGCTAATTGCCACTTTTCGTACCATACAGAAATTCTCTCTAGATCATTTTGTAATTGGAATTGATCTGATGATTTTACTGGACGGTAAATTACAGCGTCATCTGCAAGCAATGTAAGGGGGCTACTCATATTATCACCTAGACCATTTATGTAAATCAGGAACAGCAGAGGGCCTATGAATCTATCTTGCGGAACACCAGATATCACTTCTGTTCTACTCGATGATTTACCGTCTATCACTTCGAAGTGTGACCTTTCTGAGAGGAAATTACGAATCCAGTCACACAAATCAGACGATACTCCAGATGTATGCAATTTGATTAATAGTCGCTTGTGAGGAACGGTATCAAAAAATTGTTCAAATGGCTCTGAGCACTATGGGATTTAACATCTGCGGTCATCAGTCCCCTAGAACTTAGAACTACTTAAACCTAACTAACCTAAGGACATCACACACATCCATGGCAGAGGCACGATTCGAACCTGCTACCGTAGAGGTCGCGCGGTTCCAGACTGAAGCGCTTAGAACCGCTCGGCCACTCCGGCCGGCGAACGGTGTGAAAAACCTTCTGCAAAATCTAGGAATATGGAATCGATCTGAGATCCCTTGTCGACAGCACTCATTACTTCTGGGAATAAAGAGCTAGCTGTGTTGCACAAGAACGATATTTTCTGAATCTATGTTGGTTATGAATCAATAAGTCATTTTCATAGAGGTGATTCATAATGTTCGAGTGACGGCCGCGGTGGTCTAGCGGTTCTAGGCGCTCAGTCCGGAACCACAAGACCGCTACGGTCGCAGGTTCGAATCCTGCCTCGGGCATGGATGTGTGTGATGTCCTTAGGTTAGTTAGGTTTAAGTAGTTCTAAGTTCTAGGGGACTGATGACCACAGATGTTAAGTCCCATAGTGCTCAGAGCCATTTGAACCATAATGTTCGAGTACAGTATATGCTCCAAAATCCTACTGCAAATTGAGGTCTGTGATATGGGTCTGTAATTCAGTGGGTTACTCCTATTTCCTTTCTTGAATATTGGTGTGACCTGTGCTACTTACCAGCCTTTAGGAACAGACCTTTCGTCAAGTGAACTTTTGTATATGATTGATAAGAAAGGCGCTATTGTGTCTGCATACTCTAAAAAAGTAACCTGATTGGTATACCATCTGGACCGGAAGACTTGCCTTTAAGTGATTTGAGTTGTTTCGCAACACCTAAGGTATCTACTTTTATGTCACTCGTGCTAACCGCTGTTCTGGTTTCGAATACTGGAATATTTACTTCATCTTCTTTCGCGAGGGAATTACGGAAAACTGTTTTTAGTAACTCCACTTTAGTGGGACCATCATCAGTAAGACTTTCATCGCTATCACGCAGTGACGGTATTGACTGTTTTTTGCCACTGGTGTACTTTACATACGACCACAATCTCTTTGGGTTTTGTACCATATTTTGAGACAATATTTCATTGTGGAAACTAAATTTCGAGCTTCCGTGAAACTTAGCTAGTCTTGGGGATTTTGTGTTCTTCTGAACTTTTCATGCTTTTTTCGTTGCTTCTGCAACAGCGTTCTGACGTGTTTTGTGTACCATGGTGGATCAGTCTCGCCTCTTATTAATTTATCCGGTATGAAACTAACTATTGCTGTCGATACTGTATCTTTGAATTTGAGCCACATCTGGTCTACATTTAACTGAGGTGACGCAGAACCTTTTTTGATGTATGTATGTGCTAGTTCCCTGTCGTAAGATTGAGGCTTAAAGAAATCTCGAGCGTAACATTTTTTTTTTTAATATGTAAAAATCTGCCAACCGGTTGCATAGGTTTTCTATATACCTTGACCAGGTTTCGTCACCTCTATGGGTGACTCCACCAGAAGGTAAGGTAATTACATGAAGAACATATCGTCAAAGATGTACAGTGATTTAAGAGCTGAGTTGCTCAAGTCATACATTAAAATATAAGACATAATGTTCTTCAAAAAGTCAAACATCAATACATAAGTAACGCCGGTGTGGTGTGAGGAACATTATGTCTTATATTTTAATGAATGACTTGAGCAACTCAGCTCTTAAATCACTGTACATCATTGACGATATGTTCTTCATGTAATTACCTTACCTTCTGATGAAGTCATCCTTAGAGGTGACGAAACCCGGTCAAGGTATATAGAAAACCTATGCAACCTGTTGGCAGATTTTTACATATTGTTCAAATTTGTGTATACGGTTGCCGCAAACGTCAGCCATGTTCAAAGTCGCACGCGCGTAACGTTATTCCCAAGTCCTCCAGGCACCTCAACCAGTGCGGCCCGTTTTCGACGCCAGCCCAGGAATCAGAAGACGGAGCACCGCGGCCCAGGATGGACGCGGCGACGGGTTCGGCGCCGGTGCTGGGCGCGGTGGACTACGCGGTGTTCGGCGGCATGCTGCTGGTGAGCGCCGCCATCGGCGTCTACTACGGCTTCTTCGCGCGCTCCTCCGGCGCCGACGCCTACCTGGTGGGCGGCCGCTCCATGAGCACCATCCCCGTGTCCCTGTCACTCATCGCCAGGTCAGTCCATTAGACGTCTCGTAGAAGCACTTCTTGTCGTATATTTTGCCGCGCCACTTCAAAGTAAAGCCTCGAGCTTTCGACGATTACCTCCATCGTCTTCGTCAGAAGCATTTGACTGTCAACACTGCTGCTGTGGCGGCCTTATATAGCCCATAGACGGCTTCTCATTGGTTGGAAATTACGTAGTGCTCTCGCAGATGGTGTTGTAAGTAGGCTGTTTAGGTTTTTATATTGGTATCGTCACGTAGCGCTCTGTATGAAAATCACTGGCTGTGCTGTGTGCACTCTGTGGCAGGTTGGCATTGTTGAAATATTCGCTATAGTAGTGTTGGGCAGTTGGATGTGAACAGCGCGTAGCGATGCGCAGTTGGAGGTGAGTCGCCGGCAGTGGTGGATGTGGGGAGAGAGATTGAGGAGTTTTGAGAGCGGATGATCTGGACGTGTGTCCATCAGAGAGAGTAAATTTGTAAGACTGGATGTCATGAACTGATTATATATATATATATATATATATATATATATATATATATATATATATATATATATATATGACTTTTGAACACTATTAAGGTAAATACATTGTTTGTTCCCTATCAAAACCTTTCATTTGCTAACTATGCCTATCAGTAGTTAGTGCCTTCAGTAGTTAGAATCTTTTATTTAGCTTGCAGTATGTGCGCTCGCTGTATTGCAGTAGTTCGAGTAACGAAGATTTGTGAGGTAAGTGATTGGTTGGTTGGTTGTTTGGGGAAGGAGACCAGACAGCGTGGTCATCGGTCTCATCGGATTAGGGAAGAAAGTCGGCCGTGCCCTTTCAGAGGAACCATCCCGGCATTTGCCTGGAATGATTTAGGGAAATCACGGAAAACCTAAATCAGGATGGCCGGACGCGGGATTGAACCGTCGTCCTCCCGAATGCGAGTCCAGTGTCTAACCACTGCGCCACCTCGCTCGGTAGAGGTAAGTGATTCATGAAAGGTATAGGTCATTGTTAGTAAGGGCCATTCTTTTGTAGGGATTATTGAAAGTCAGATTGCGTTGCGCTAAAAATATTGTGTGTCAGTTTAGTGTTGATCAGAATAAGAAAAGAGCGAAATGTCTGAGTACGTTCGGTTCTGCTCAGCTGTTTGAAAATCAAATAACGTAAGGGGTTTACCAGCACAGTAATTCATTAATTTTCCAAAGGTGATGTTTCAGTGTCAACGTCTGCGGCGTCATGTAATAATGCAAATGTGTTTCACATGTCTGCAAGTCGTGTAACTGAGGCGGGACGTGGGGACCAGCCCAGTATGCACCTAATGGGATGTGGAAAACCACCTAAAAACGACACCCAGGCAGGCTGGCTGGCACACCAGCCCTCGTCGTTAATCCGCTGGGCAGATTCGATCTGGGGCCGGCGCACCTACCCGAGTCCAGGAAGCAGCGCATTAGCGCTCTCAGTTACCCTGGCAGGTCCTGGCAAGACGAGAATGTGACAATATGAAAATGTGACGATTTTGTGCATGCGTTTTTATTGAGAACTGAAAGCCTACAATAAACAGGGTACTTCAAGTGGTGAATAACGCCGACGACTTCGCCACTTTGAAAACAATCGGCGTCTTAGAAATAGCATTAAGTGAAATTCGAAGTTATACTGTTTGCTTGCTGTACATCGTTTCTCGAAGTCACATAATCAGTGCCTACACGTCTTCAAATTTCCTAACTGCCATGATGATAATTTCGTAACAACACAATGCACGAAGCGATTCAGGCTGTTCATTTCCTGGTGACTACATAAATGAGACAGCGTTTATACTTACAAAATTTTCTATTTGTCGTCTTTTTAACAAATAATGTGTAATGAAGTTGTAAGTTTTGGTGCACAAGCAGTTAGAGCATAGGATCGCGTCACTGGCGGTACGTCAGTTGGCATAAAGGCGCCTACCAAATTATGGTAAAGGCCCAAAATTGTGACAGGTACTAGCAGATCCATATAGTCCCGTTGCTTGGTGTAGCCCTCCTAATGACGGGTATTTATACACTGAGAAAGTCATGCGATAGCGACACGCACATATCCTGACGTCAGAAGTATTGCGTACACGAAATATGAAACAACACTGCATTCACGGAGCTGTCATTTGTACTCAGGTGATTCGTGTGAAAAGGTTTCCGAGGTGATTAAGGGCGCACGACGGGAATTAACAGGCTTTGAACGCGGAATGGTAGTTGGAGCTATACGCATGGGACATAACGTTTCGGAAGTCGTTAGGGAATTCAATATTCCGATATCCATCGTGTCAAGAGTGTGTCGAAAATACGTTCCAGGCATTCTCTTTCACCACGGACAACGCAGTGGCCGACGGGCTACACTTAATGACCGACATCAGCGGCGTTTGCGTAGGGCTTTCAGTACTAACGTATAAGCAACACTGCGTGAAATAACCCCACAAATCAGTGTGAGATTAATGTATCCATTAGGACAGTGTGACGAAATTTGGCTTTAATGGGGCTATGGCAGCAGACGACCTAGCCGAGTGCCATTGCTGACATCACGACATTGCCTGCAGCGTCTCTCCTGGGCTCGTAACCAAATCGGCCGGACCATTTTTTTTTCTTGGTCATCAGTCTACTGACTGGTTTGATGCGGGCCGCCACGAATTCCTTTCCTGTGCTAACTTCTTCATCTCAGAGTAGCACTTGCAACCTACGTCCTCAATTATTTGCTTGACGTATTCCAATCTCTGTCTTCCTCTACAGTTTTTGCCCTCTGCAGCTCCCTCTAGTACCATGGAAGTCATTCCCTCATGTCTTAGCAGATGTCCTATCATCCTGTCCCTTCTCCTTATCAGTGTTTTCCACTTATTCCTTTCCTCTCCGATTCTGCGTAGAACCTCCTCATTCCTTACCTTATCAGTCCACCTAATTTTCAACATTCGTCTATAGCACCACATCTCAAATGCTTCGATTCTCTTCTGTTCCGGTTTTCCCACAGTCTATGTTTCACTACCATACAATGCTGTACTCCAGACGTACATCCTCAGAAATTTCTTCCTCAAATTAAGGCCGGTATTTGATATTAGTAGACTTCTCTTGGCCAGAAATGCCTTTTTTGCCATAGCGAGTCTGCTTTTGATGTCCTCCTTGCTCCGTCCGTCATTGGTTATTTTACTGTCTAGGTAGCAGAATTCCTTAACTTCATTGACTTCGTGACCATCAATCCTGATGTTAAGTTTCTCGCTGTTCTCATTTCTACTACTTCTCATTACCTTCGTCTTTCTCCGATTTACTCTCAAACCATACTGTGTACTCATTAGACTGTTCATTCCGTTTAGCAGATCATTTAATTCTTCTTCACTTTCACTCAGGATAGCAATGTCATCAGCGAATCGTATCATTGATATCCTTTCACCTTGTACACTCCTGGAAATGGAAAAAAGAACACATTGACACCGGTGTGTCAGACCCACCATACTTGCTCCGGACACTGCGAGAGGGCTGTACAAGCAATGATCACACGCACGGCACAGCGGACACACCAGGAACCGCGGTGTTGGCCGTCGAATGGCGCTAGCTGCGCAGCATTTGTGCACCGCCGCCGTCAGTGTCAGCCAGTTTGCCGTGGCATACAGAGCTCCATCGCAGTCTTTAACACTGGTAGCATGCCGCGACAGCGTGGACGTGAACCGTATGTGCAGTTGACGGACTTTGAGCGAGGGCGTATAGTGGGCATGCGGGAGGCCGGGTGGACGTACCGCCGAATTGCTCAACACGTGGGGCGTGAGGTCTCCACAGTACACCGATGTTGTCGCCAGTGGTCGGCGGAAGGTGCACGTGCCCGTCGACCTGGGACCGGACCGCAGCGACGCACGGATGCACGCCAAGACCGTAGGATCCTACGCAGTGCCGTAGGGGACCGCACCGCCACTTCCCAGCAAATTAGGGACACCTTTGCTCCTGGGGTATCGGCGAGGACCATTCGCAACCGTCTCCATGAAGCTGGGCTACGGTCCCGCACACCGTTAGGCCGTCTTCCGCTCACGCCCCAACATCGTGCAGCCCGCCTCCAGTGGTGTCGCGACAGGCGTGAATGGAGGGACGAATGGAGACGTGTCGTCTTCAGCGATGAGAGTCGCTTCTGCCTTGGTGCCAATGATGGTCGTATGCGTGTTTGGCGCCGTGCAGGTGAGCGCCACAATCAGGACTGCATACGACCGAGGCACACAGGGCCAACACCCGGCATCATGGTGTGGGGAGCGATCTCCTACACTGGCCGTACACCACTGGTGATCGTCGAGGGGACACTGAATAGTGCACGGTACATCCAAACCGTCATCGAACCCATCGTTCTACCATTCCTAGACCGGCAAGGGAACTTGCTGTTCCAACAGGACAATGCACGTCCGCATGTATCCCATGCCACCCAACGTGCTCTAGAAGGTGTAAGTCAACTACCCTGGCCAGCAAGATCTCCGGATCTGTCCCCCATTGAGCATGTTTGGGACTGGATGAAGCGTCGTCTCACGCGGTCTGCACGTCCAGCACGAACGCTGGTCCAACTGAGGCGCCAGGTGGGAATGGCATGGCAAGCCGTTTCACAGGACTACATCCAGCATCTCTACGATCGTCTCCATGGGAGAATAGCAGCCTGCATTGCTGCGAAAGGTGGATATACACTGTACTAGTGCCGACATTGTGCATGCTCTGTTGCCTGTGTCTATGTGCCTGTGGTTCTGTCAGTGTGATCATGTGATGTATCTGACCCCAGGAATGTGTCAATAAAGTTTCCCCTTCCTTGGACAATGAATTCACGGTGTTCTTATTTCAATTTCCAGGAGTGTATTTTAATTCCACTCGTGAACCTTTCTTTTATTTCCATCATTGCTTCCTCGATGTACAGATTGAAGAGTAGGGGCGAACGGCTACAGCCTTATTACGAGCACTTCGTTCTTGATCGTCCACTCTTATTATTCCCTCTCGGTTGTTGTACATAATGTATATGACCCGTCTCTCCCTATAGCTTACCCCTACTTTTTTCAGAATCTCGAACAGCTTGCACCATTTTATATTGTCGAACGCTTTTTCCAGTTCGACAAATCCTATGAAAGTGTCTTGATTTTTCTTTAGCCTTGCTTCCATTATTAGCCGTAACGTCAGAATTGCCTCTCTCGTCCATTAAGTTTTTCCTAAAGCCAAACTGATCGTCACCTAGCGCATTCTCAATTTTCTTTTCCATTCTTCTGTATATTATTCTTGTAAGCAGCTTCGATGCATGAGCTGTTAAGCTGATTGTGCGATAATTCTCGCACTTGTCAGCTCTTGCCGTCTTCGGAATTGTGTGGATGATGCTTTTCCGAAAGTCAGATGGTATATCGCCAGACTCATATATTCTACACACCAACGTGAATAGTCGTTCTGTTGCCACTTCCCCCAATGATTTTAGAAATTCTGATGGAATGTTATCCATCCCTTCTGCCTTATTTGACCGTAAGTCCTCAAAAATGGTTCAAATGGCTCTGAGCACTATGGGACTCAACTGCTGAGGTCATTAGTCCCCTAGAACTTAGAACTACTTAAACCTAACTAACCAAAGGACATAACACACATCCACGCCCGAGGCAGGATTCGAACCTGCGACCGTAGCGGTCTCGCGGTTCCAGACTGCAGCGCCAGAACCGCGCGGCCACTTCGGCCGGCGGAAGTCCTCCAAAGCTCTTTTAAATTCCGGACCATAGACGGCTGGAAAACCGTGGCCTGATCAGGTGCACCCGTATTTTAGTTTATAAAAGCTGATGGCAGGATCAGAGTGCGGCTCTAGCTCCACGAAGCCACGCTCCCAAGTTGTCAACAAAGTGCTGTGTAAACTGGTGGTGGACTGGATCCTCTGGTCCAGCTGGACCGATCATTCACTACTTTGAGACCATTTGCAGCCATTTATGGACTTCATCTTCTCAAACAACGATGGAATTATTACCGGTGACAATGCGCCACTTCACCAGGCCACTACCGTTGCTCGCGATTGGTCTGGACAATTCGAGCGAATGATTTAGCCATATGAACCCCATCGAACATTTATGGGACATAATAGAGAGAGACCAGTTCGTGAACAAAATTCTGCGCCGGCAACACTTTCGCAATTATGAACGCCTTTAGAGGCAGCTTGGCTCCGTATTTCTGCCTGGGACTTCCAACGATTTGTTGAGTCCATGCCAGATCGAGCTGCTGCACTACGCCTTGCAAAACATAGGTCCGACACGATATTAGGAGGCATCCCATGACTCCTGTCACCTCAGTGTTTACAGGTGAGGTGCTCATTTGTTATGGTGATGTACCGCTTCTAAGCATACATGCTATGGGAATTCCGTCGCTCGAAAGTGAGAAAACGGGTCATCCAGTCCCAGAACAGACAAATCGCTGTGCTGTGCCGTTGGTATGGCGATGCTCGACCTGTTTCAGTTCGCGGTGCATACACAGGTCAGTTTCCGTAACTGCCATGACGGTGTTTCTGCTCCCACCTGCTTAACACTTCTCACAACTGCTGAGGCAGAGCTGTTATTTTCACAGTAGTGCCAAAATAGTAGTGGATGCTCTGCAGGTGGCACACGGAGCCATAATTTCGTAGTCGCCTTTTTGCAACTGACGTTCGACCAGCGGAGCGATGCTATGCTCTGACTGCTTGTGCACCAAAAATTACAACTTCATTACAAATTATTTGTTAAAAAGACGACTAATAGAAATTTTTGTAAGTATAAACGGTCTCTCATTTATGTATTCACCAGGAAATGAACAGCCTAAATCAAAAAATGATTCAAATGGCTCTGAGCACTATGGGACTTAATTGCTGTGGTCATCAGTCCCCTAGAACTTAGAACTACTTAAACCTAACTAACCTAAGGACATCACAAACACCCATCCCCGAGGCAGGATTCGAACCTGCGACTGCAGCGGTCGCGCGGTTCCAGACTGTAGCGCCTAGAACCGCTCGGCCACTCCGGCCGGCAGCCTAAATCACTTCGTGCATTGTGTTGTTACGAAAGAAGGCTCGCTGAAATTTTCGTGATGGCAGTTAGGAAATTTGAAGTCGTGTCGGCGTTGATTATGTAACTTGTAAAAACGATGTACAGCAAGCGAACAGTATAACTTCGAATTTCACTTAATGCAATTTCTAAGATCACCACTTGAAGAACCCTGTTTATTGTAGGCTTTTAGTTCTGAACAAAAACGCCTGAAACTTTGACCGTACAGCGTCTTGCACAAAACCGTCATATTTTTAGATTCCCACATTCTCGTCTTGCTAGGAACCGCCAGGGTAGCTGAGAGCGCTAACGCGCTGCTTCCTGGACTCGGGTAGGCGCGCTGGCCCCGGATCGAATTCTCCCAGCGGATTAACGACGAGGGCTAGTGTGCTGGCCAGCCTCGATGTGGTTTTTAGGCGGTTTTCCACATCGTACTAGGTGAAGACCGGGCTGGTCCCCACGTCCCACCTCAGTTACACGACTCACAGACATTCGAAACACATTCGCACTGTTACATGATTTACACTAGACGCTTGCGTTCACTGTTTCCGTCCCAGGGGTTATGGGGTGGTGGCAGGAAGGGCATCCATGCCAAATCGGTACTTATAAAGCAGAACCCGCAAGTCGGGATAAATGCTTGGAAAGAGATTCTCGTCTTACCAGGACTAGACAGTTTAGCTTTGCTCTGCTTTTCTTTGTATGCACCTAATACACTCGACTCTGCTAAAAACACAGCTGTGATTTCTGAAAACTGCTGTATCGGCAGCGACGGATTATTTCTATAAACTAGGCACTAAGGCACTAAGCAAAATCTGCCGCTCACCTATTTTTAACCTTCAGCGCCTATGATTCACTGCAGAACTCGAAGAACTTCACATGTTTTCACAGTGCACGCAAATGAAAGTACCACAAGAGCACAACTCGCGGGACAGAGAAATCGACTGTCCGTTGAGACTTGAAACAAGCACTACACGAATTAAACATTTAAAATGCTGGCCGAGAAAATACCGATGACTTCGAATGTCTTATTGTGCCTGATTACGTCATTCATACTAGAATCATTACCACTAAACCTGTTTATTTCTGCTTATAGGTGTTAAATAATTTATTTTTTGTTTATTGCGACTACGGCTTCGAATATTACTTTTTCAGGCAACTGAAAACATACAACAAATTAATTCATGTGATAGTTCACAAAAACAAGCGTTTGTTGTGTGTAAAATGCAAAAAATTGCACGCCAGCACTACTTGTCTCAACCGCAAATACCCACAACTTCTTATATTCATATATCATAAGATACTCGAATAATCACCAGCGGCAGCATAGATACATGTATTTGAGACTGAAATATAGCTTACACACAGATTTTGTATTTTATATAGAACAAACGCTAATTTTTGTGAACTGACATATGGGCTGATTTGTGGTATGCTCCCAGCTGCCTAAAGATGAGGAGTAATATTCGAAATTGCAAATAAATGAGAAATAATTATGCAGATAAAAATAAATTTTTAATTCAACACGTTTTTAAATCGGACTAAAATGTATATAATATTTGCCCCTGGCCTTATAAAGATC
Source organism: Schistocerca americana (assembly GCF_021461395.2). NCBI lineage: Eukaryota > Metazoa > Arthropoda > Insecta > Orthoptera > Acrididae > Schistocerca > Schistocerca americana. The sequence continues at coordinate 320,544,706 of NC_060124.1, forward strand.
CAACCCCAAACAGATACTCCAGAGAAACCGATGCGCGAATAGGTCACATCCTAACTTTATCTATTCCTTGTGCACGTTTCACATTATAAATATTAGAAGTATTGTCAGATCTATAAAAAAAAACTCGCAAGCACAAATTTTCAGTGATATATTTATGGCTTTAGGAATCTGTATGGGGCTAAGAGAAATTTAGTCTCATTCCAAAACATTTTATGTTAAAAAAAAATATTTATAAATAGTTATTTTCTGCTTTTTAGTCTTATTAATGTCTAATTTCTCAAACGATTTCAAATATTTTAATGAGGTTATATTTTTATTTCAATAATTATATACGTGTACACTACCTTTTTACGTAGACTTGCGCCTGTGTCCGTGTATTCACATATATTGCACGCATCTCCTCCTCCCCTTCTCTGCGTTCATATCTTCACCCCCCTCCCCCTGTCTGCTCAGCTGTCTCCATCCACTCACATACTACCTGGAACAAACTCCAGTTCTGTCTGCACAGCTCACTGATCCTGCAGAGCAGCTGAGATGTCTGACATTAACGAACTTTGTCTCACCCCTAACCCCTCAGAACAGATCTACAAGAAAGCAAGATAATATTCCATTGTCATCTACTTCAGAGCTGTGTTTAAAATTTGAAGTCTCTAGCTCATCAGGAAATTAGTTTAAAATCAACATTTGTGGATTGGAAATTTGCAGTATGTTTCTATCGGACCAAATTGCTGAAGCCATCGGTCTGTAGGCTTACACACTACTTAATCTAACTTAAACTAACTTACGCTAAGGACCACACACACCCATACCCGAGGGAGGACTCGAACCTCCGAGGGAGCGGCCGCGCGAACCGTGGCACAGCGCCCTAGACCGAGCGGCTCTCCAGCACCAAACGGACAAACAAGAGTCAATAGTTAATAAATTAGCCGGCCGGTGTGGCCGAGCGGTTAGAGAGGCTTCAGTCTGGAACCGCGCGACGCTACGGTCGCTGGTTCTAGTCCTGCCTCGGGCATGGATGTGTGTGATGTCCTTAGGTTAGTTAGGTTTAAGTAGTTCTAAGTTTTAGGGGACTGATGACGTCAGATGTTACGTCCCATAGTGCTCAGAGCCATTTGAACCATTTTGTTAATAAATTATTTGACATCCATGAGCGGAAAAAAACAAGTTTATTAATTACATGAAGGCTGTCGACCGATTCGCATCGAATCAACGAAAGAACTGATGCATAACTATGGCCTATCTCTAGTTGCATCACAGCATGTGGAATAGATGTACAATGCCTGACAACCAATGACTGTTCGTGCTGAGCAGGCGGCGTTTGTTTACATTAGGGTTGAATATGTCCTCAGTATCAGGAACACAACTTGGAATAATATCATCAGCTTCAGAAGACTGACATATCTGCTGAAGCAATACTAAGGGTTATCATTGTCCCCGGACGCGCTCGTTATGCAGATCTTCCCCCTTCCCCCGTATTCTTAGGTGGTGCTGTCTCTTTGAATTTCCTTTCCCCGGAACTCACTATATCGGAAAACATCTATCTTAAACATCTATAAATTCTTTTTACACCTGCTACTGTCAGTAAAGTTACTATTGTCTTTGTTATTGTTGGTACTATTAACACTATTGGTGGCAGCATCTGCAGTAGTACAAGTGCAACCAGCATTAACTTTATACGAACTACATGAATGCGTGATGTCTGTTCTTCCGGACATCTCAAAATAGCAAGCATAGAGGGCATGGACGGGGACTGTGGATAGTTGGCGCTATGTGGAAACGTGGGTCGGCCGAGATAGTCCGCGCAACTGCGATAAACACTGTGCCTCGATGAAGCAGTGGTTAACTCAGGTAACTATTAAACAGGAGACTAGGCACGAATCTCGATCCGGCACACAATTTTACTCCTCGTCGCTAATTCTGCATATAATCCCGATGCAGCTGATGTCAGCAGTCCCTTCCTTTCTCCCTATCTATCCTCAATTTACACAGCATTAACTTTATTAGTGCATCGACAGTATTATTTTCTCTCTTTGCCACTTCAATCATTCAAATGACTTTAATTCTATTTGTCATATTAAACTTGCTATTTCTTCGGAAGTTTGATGTAAAACGGTACTGTATGTGTCAGTCCCTGTACGGTGGGTCGGGCTTTAATTTCTCGTATCTATCCGTCGTTGTCACTGTGCAGGCTGAAAATTAAAACTCACCAACCTCAGAACGGCGTCTGCTCAATGTCCCTTCACTCGGCAACGTAGATACTTACAAGTTGATGTAAAAGCAGCGTTGATAAAAACACCACCTAATATCTACAATTACTGGGGCCACGCAACTCTAGTTATGAAAAAAAGTTCTGTATAAATACTGTCATCCAGTTTTATCGGGGAGTAAGAAAATGGATTGGCTTCTGAAAAATAATGTCCGAAATATCCACACCATAATGTTTATTTTGTCCCTGATAACCAAAGAAAAGGTACTGTTCAGTCCACATTTAAACTATTGGCTATTTACTTCCAGTTCACGATTCATACACACATTTCATATGCACAGCAGTCAGAAATCTGTCCAAATCCGACCCAAAATGAAACAACGTTTTCACAGTCATTAATTTCACCACTAATATGAGTTATTACATTCGGTCCTTCTTGTGGATTTCTGAAAACTAAACTACTCGCCAAAAATGCTGCACGTAGATTCCATGGAGGCCAATATTTCACACGCGAATATCTGTCCAAGTCAAGTTTAGTCAAAAACTCTGAAATTTCGCCAAGCAGTCCTCAACAACAACTGCTATCGACTTAGCTCACCAATAACTCAAACACTAAGTAATTCTTCATCTTAAACATTATTTTTACTGGCACTAGTAACATGACTGTCCGCGTTCAAAGGTAGCAAGCGACATCCTTCTTCCAGCCTCTCTCCCGGTATAATTATCAGGTAACGAGTGGGAACCGTTTCAATTCTGATTGGCTGACCATACTGACTGCCAATCAGAATGCTCGCTGATGATCAAACTCACGCCAAAACTGGCCTGCACCAAGCCTTATACACAGACGCATTTACGTCAGTCTGACATGCAAATATTATAATAATGTTTAATAAACGAAAACGAAAAGACAGTAATTCTGGAAATATTTTTTAGATACAGATTTTACTCCAGCTGGTTTTATGGCTGCTCTGTTAAAACAGCAAACACACCTAGACATACATCATCAGCAAAGTGGGTAAATCCCCTAGGATAATTTTTCCACGACAGGCATGTGTAACTCTTGCACGTTACTTAAGATGGAGGGACTGATGGCCCTAGTAGTCTCGTCCCTTCAATCCCACAAACCAACCAACCAACTTAAGACGGTATATAATGCAATATTGAAATTTGACGAATGTCCCACATGCACACTCTCATTTACTCACAGGCTCACATAACACATAATAAAATAAATATTGATTTTAATAGTTCCTTCTGAACTTCTTCTAGATTTCATACTTAGAAAATTTAAGGTATTTGAAATTTTTAAATTAAATTTCAGTTAAATAATTCTGTACTATGGTACTTCAGGTGAGTATTTCAATTGACAACCAGAAACAAGTCATAAATGTTTCCGGGTTAATTTCCTTTCTTAAGTGTAGTTTTTCTAACTTTAAATTTTTCTTTATCTCCGAAAATATGCCCAATAAAAAGCTGAGATTTTCACACCACCTTTCTATTAATAACAAAGTGCAGTATACAAATTTTGAAAGTGATTAAATAAATAAATAAAAGCTACTATCCTTTATTTAGAGCCTTATATCTGGTACGCGTTAAGTAAGAGACACTGAATAGCTTTCCCATGGCAGGCAGTGACAGATGCACGTGTGTCTCCCGGGTAGGCCGCTAGATGTCAGTCCCCGAAGTTACATACAGCAAGCTATGCTAAAACAAACATTCGCTTGGAACAACTTGCGACACTACAGCTGGTCTGATGTAAGAAAGAACCATATGGCCCTTCTTAGATTAAATAAATTAAATAAATAAATAAAGTTGAATAGCAGCATGTGAGGTTTAGACTAACCTGGTTCCCCTTGGTAGCTTCATCTCGGGCATCACGCTGCTGGGAATGGCCACGGAGTCCTACCTGTACGGCGTCCAGTACAGCTACATCTGCCTGGCGGTGCTACTCAGTGGAGTGGTGAGCGCCTTCGCCTTCCTGCCCGTCTTCCACGACCTGGGCATAACTTCCGCCTACGAGGTACGTCACAGGACACCGCAGCTTAAGTCATTTCATGACATTTTTTCTTTGTTCCCATCATTGGTGACACAGTGACACTACAGTTCAAGTCAGCCTCTCAACGTGTCTCAACACGAACGTTACCGCTCGTGCGAAGCCAAATAACAAAGAAAGTTGACCCAAATATTTAAAACAATTCAAGCGTAGGCTTCCGCAGTCGTTTCACAGTTAATAAAATTCTACTTGGCTTCTGACCGCATCGTCAATGTGTAAAATTCTCAGACGTTTCGGCCACTGTTGCAAATGGCCTTCCTCGGTGTGTTTTCGTTAACTGTTGAATGGGAAAATTTTTTGTTCTTACATACTGGTGGAAGAGACTGTTATCGTAATGTTATTTTGTTCATTGAAAGACCACCTGTATAACTTGATGCGGATCCATGTTTGACGCTCCCTCAAGTCAGGATCTTCGTAAGTTCTGGAATGGGGATATGGTATCTTGGATCGTATAATAGTTTACATTTTGATTTTATTTGTGACGGTTCTGCTCTTTTAATTTGGAATCCTTCTCTGCGAGAGACTGTTTGGCAGTCCTAGGAATTGAGAGGATTTCTTGTTTTATGCACTATTTCAACTTAATTTAACTTCTGTTATTCGAATTATATGGACTCACATTTTATATACATATAGGGGGTTTGTTCTTTTAAATTTTAGTATAACTTCGGTTTTAGTTTTTTTTTAATGCTCACTTTATTTACTACTAGCCAACGGTCTCGCCGAAATGGTAACACCGGTTCCCGTCAGATCACCGAAGTTAAGCGCTGTCGGGCTGGGCTAGCACTTGGATGAGTGACCATCCGGTCTGTCCAGTGCTGTTGGCAAGCGGGCTGCACTCAACCCTTGTGACACAAACTGAGGAACTACTTGATTGAGACGTAGCGCTTCCGGTCACGAAAACTGACAACGGCCGGGAGAGCGCTGTGCTGACCACATGCCCCTCTGTATCCGCATCCAGTGATGCCTGTGGGCTAAGGATGACACAGCGGCCGGTCGGTACCGTTGGGCCTTCATGGCCTGTTCGGACGGAGTTTTATTTACTTATAGCTTTGCAGATGTACCTGAAAATGGGACACAAGTCCCGAAACCGGCTTGTGCTTATCCTCTAGTAAATAAAAAGTTTTACAAGTGTAGCACATCTTGTCATTAATGATGACTATGAACAGTTTTGGATGTACCGTCAGGAGAAACATGTGACAAGCGGACATAAATATTACCACATGTAGCCAGTAGTTGGAAGCCCATGTGTCACAAAGTACAGTTTACATCAGGTTATACTTGCACTTGGTTTCTTGCCCCAATTAGCTTTGTATCTGTATTGCACTGAAAATAGTGCACAAAGGTACAGATTTCGACGGTATTACTACCTGATTAGTTTACTGATGAATAGTAGGCCGATACACTTTTTGTGTAGGAGTTCACTGAATCCAATGGTAGAGCAGCACACAGACGCTACACTGAGGTGTTACAGCAGCGGCGGTAAACATATCGCAGTAATTTTGCATCTCTGAAGAACATTGCATTACTCAGTGTAGTGTGTTTTGGTTGTTGAATATTACAGGCTTCTTCACTATTGTAAAGTGGACAATTCCCTCGAGATCCCCGAAACAAATTCCCAGGATCGTACTGGACCGTCATTTGACTTCTAAAGTTCCTCAATCCCTCGACACCGCAATCAGAATCTCAACACCAAATCACAATACTCCTGACGTCTTGTAAACCCTCATTTTCGCTCAGATCTAAGGAATGAGACTTTACTGTTCCCGTTATTTAACGACATGGGTCGCGGACCGTTCAGATTGTGCCTCGCCTTGGAGAATAAACTGGCCTCCGGACGGTCATTATGTTCGACAATAATACTGTGCAATATTGTCTCCCTAGACTGATCAGTAATATTGTGCAATAACACAGTGCTTCGGACTGATGGACGATAAGATGCTGCTGCTGTGATAATTGTTCTACTTTATTGTAAGGGAAAAGAAAAGGTGGCTGAAAAATTGGAACAAGAAGCGTCAGAGATCAATCGTGAAAACGTAATGAGGGAACTAGAGTTGAATGAGAAAAAAATTATCATACCTTTTTTGTACTGATGGTCCAAAGTTGATACATAGCTGTAAATGGGTCCCCTCCATACATTGGCGTCAAAATATAGTCACTTTGTCGACCTCCACGGGTTCTCTGCGGACCCCAAATCCCCATTACCAAACAACAAAATAATACGATCAGAGACGCAGTTCCATTAAGTCAGCGCTTATCTATTACGCTGCGACACCTTCCTGCTAGCAGTTCTTTCGAAGACTTAAAATTTACAAATGCATATTCACCTTACAGTATTTGAGACATAGATATGCAAACGTGTCATGCAATAATACGTGCATTAAAGAATTATATTCAGCTAAGTAATGTATGCACAAAGAAAATCATCTACATTAACTTTTATTCATAATTTTGCATCAGTTAAATTTTTTTAAAAACAACTTCCTTCTTGGTCGTTCCTTATATTTTCGGAGCAACAAATCGTACGATTCATGACACTTAATACTTCTGTTTTTGTACTCATGTACCTTAACAGCCCACAGTGCCGGCAATGACTTATATACCGGTATTTCGATGCACAAACCTAACTTAAATACCTTGATCTGCGTAGTATGCAACAGATTGTCAAGAATATTACCAACACTGCCCACAGACGGCACAGTATTTCCAGACAGCACAATATATTTCCAAATGTTTAATATTCTTAATATTATTGCGCAGCCTGCGAATCTTACTTCTAGACTGTCAATATTGTAGCGCATCTGGGAAATACAAGGATCACATAAAGTCTGGGAACACTTTCAATTATTTATTGCACAAGAACCAAACATTGTACAGATATTGTACATATGTCATTTTGAAGAGAAACCCTGAAAGTTAATTTTCATGTATACCGCCACAGCGTAGTTTGTTAATTTGCCGATAGTCAGCGCTAGTCGCAAACATGGCGAGTTCAGGTGCGGAGCGAGCTTTTTGTGTGTTGGATCACACCGATCACCAGATGTCACTCCGTGCGACTTTTTTTCTGTAGGGACACATTAAAGATCTGGTGTATGTACCGCCTCTACCACGTGATGTAGCAGACCTCCGGGAGAGAATACGGGAAGCAACTGCCACAGTCGACGATCCCACGCTGGGACGGATATGGCAACAATTCGATTACCGTATTGACGTCTGCCAGGTCACCCATGGTTCGTATATCGAATGTTTGAAAAAAGAACTTTCAGAGTTTCTCTCCAAAATGCAATATGTATGACATCTGTACTATGTTTAGTTCTTATGCAATAAATAATTGAAAGTGTTATCAGACTTAATGTACATCCTGTACTGTCGATATAATTGACAGTCTATGGGTCGATTTAGGCGGCAGTACAGTTACGCCGAAACACCTCGCTTGATTTTTTGAACATTACAAAGTGATAAAAGTGCAGAATTAAATTTTTTAGGCCAAACAATGACGTATAGGAAAAGACTTTACAAGTTTATGGCGCATTTCGGACTTTGGTTTTGGAAAGTAGTACAGTGCATTCAGTTTTTCTGTGCGAACTACGCTGAAAAATTTAAACTTTCGTCGGTGTGCTTGACTTCGAATTTTCTACAGGCACATCGAGTCGGGATTTTAAATAATTGTGACTGACACTGCATGCGTGCAACTCGCAACATTTCGCATGGATTCCGTTCCGTGCTATAAAAACTGCGTCTCAGTACCAACAAATTTCGGATACTTACAATCGTTAGCGTTTCACAGCGAGCAAACGTCTTAGAAACTTCAGAGATTTTCATTCTTCAACTGATAGGGAGTTAGGATTCTGACAACTGTGTATTGGATTGTTACGAATAAGAATTGGTATTTTCGTTCAAAATCGTTTTTTCGTCATGAAGAGGATTTGTAATTACAACCCCACGTCATTATCCACAGCCTGCTGAACAAAATTTAATAGAAGCGTGTATGTACTGGCAAGGTGTAGTGTTTTCTTATTTCTTTCTATTGCTTTGTTGCAAGTTAGACACAACACATGGCACGCTTGTAGGTAGCCGAAAAATAAAATCGCCACCGTTAATACAGCAAGAAAAATATTAAACCTCACCCGTTTCACCCAACTTGATAATAATCTAAGGACTCCTTACTTATTTGATAAAATTTCTCTCTAATAAATCAATTAACTCAGTATTTCTCTAGCACACTCGTTTTTTTCTTCCTCAGTATTTGGAGATGCGGTTTGGCAAGAGTGTGAGACTGCTGGGCTCTTTCTTCTTTATGGTTGGTGTGGTGAGTACAGATTTCCTTTCTAGTAACACGTGCTGCATAATCTATAAGTACACCATGCAGAAAACTGATAAAATAGTCTTGTTTAAAAAGTATTATGCAAAAATAAAGCTGATTTACTATTATCCATAGAAGATACACTGTCCACGATAACAACCTTCACAAGTTCGCTGTTACTATTTTGGAAAACAATACTTTTCTGTGTATTTAGCTTTTTTTCGCCATCAGAACACTGATACTGTTCATATAGATTTTTAAATATTGCACATAAGCACTCTTGGTATCACTGAAAATGTGTAGAACGTAGACGATTTCATACCACAGGCACCTCATCCGTTCCTCTACACCTAAGTTGCTGTTTATCAAAATCGGTCAGTTAATGTTCCAAAGTGAGAGCGTGTGCTACATAGCTAACGTATCCATACAACGGGAGACTCTTCGGTGTTAAAACAGATGACCGCGGCAATCTGAGCAGCCTCAGTGTTCCTGGCGCGCACCATCGACCTGAATGATAGTTTCCCATTAACGTGTTTCGAGAACATTTCGGTGGAAAAATAAAATCTGGAAAATGTTACACAAATTTACAAACAAAAAGTTTTGTGGGGGTCTATCACCATACAGTACAGAACACACTAATCCAAACTAGTTTCTTTAGACAAGCTCTTCTAAATGTCGTTCTACTTGACCACAGCAGATGAAGTACAGTGACGGATATGGACTGTCTCACATAAACACGAAGAGCAGGTCTCCTGATGCTCTCAGTCTTGTTGGTAACAATTTGTCTACATACGAACTTAGAAGAAACAGTTTAAAGGCTGAAAACGCCATTACAGAATTAAAAAGGGAGCTGAATAACTCAGCGACTAGAAAAACAGTATAACATGAAATGTAGTTAATATAAATCATTTAATGAACAAAAAATTATGAATCGACTTAGATAGAAAAAATATTTCGGTAACTGCACGAGGGAACACGAAATCAAATATCAAGTAATGGCTTTATACCGCTTAATAAGCTTCTATTACGTAATTGTAGCTGCTCATTAAGAATGAGACCATCGTTTCGAGAAGCTTAAAAATTTCTAATTCTTCGAGAACATCTAATCTATGCCCTTTCTTCTCAGTGTGCAAAATGTTGATATCGTGATCAGCTTCTAGCATCACTCCACAAGCATGCTTCTTCTTGTACTTATGTTATAGGCCAGTTTAAACGTTTTATTTCTGATGAAGGCACTCTTAGTAGCGGCCGAAACCTAGGTCAAAAAGACTTCATTTTTCCGACCGAGGGCTGTTATTGCTTTAATTTTATAGATGACGGTTCTAAAATAACGCAAATGAGGCTGCCGAGCTTAACGTCCCATCCGACACGCGGGTTATCATTAACAATGGCACTTGACTACCCTGTGGAGGTATTTGATACTTAACGCAAGACTTTAGTGCGAAATATGGTGATCAATAACAATCTAACACAACATCCTCCCGCCTGCTGTCAATTGCTGGCGACGAAAATGTATTCAATATCAGGTCTCCAACTGGCTACCTTCAAATCTAGCATCACTCCACAAGCATGCTTCTTCTTCCGTGGCTCAGTAATGGGTGTCAGTGAAGAAAGCCGGCCGCGGTGGTCTAGCGGTTCTAGGCGCTCAGTCCGGAGCCGCGCGATTGCTACGGTCGCAGGTTCGAATCCTGCCTCGGGCATGGATGTGTGTGATGTCCTTAGGTTAGTTAGGTTTAAGTAGTTCTAAGTTCTAGGGGACTGATGACCACAGCTGTTAAGTCCCATAGTGCTCAGAGCCATTTGAACCATTTTTTTTTTTTTTTTTTTTTTTTGAAGAAAGAGTATCTGCATGCAGAAGAAGAACCAGTCTGGCGATCTATCGTCACAAGCTTTTAAAATAGATGGGGAAGACAGAAGAGAAGGATAGGAATTCTCAACACTTATTATGCGATATACTATCGTCTTGTTGACGGGTAACAAATCTGTTATCAAACGGCATTACAACACCATGCAGGAAGGATTTAAAAACTTAATTGACGGTGAAAGAGCGAAGAATAACAATGATCCACAGACGGGATTAAGTGTTCTGTACATCGAGAAGCACTTCGTGCTACTTTTAGAGACATGGAGTACGTGATGAAATTGGTGGTACGAATAGCAAATTTTCTGAAGTGGCAGGCATTATTCCACTGTCAGCGCTGACACCACAATTCTGCGGAACTGAAGAAAGTGCCGAACAAAAGGTGCCGCACCGCAGTGTTAAACGAAATGTTGCGGTGTACCGAGTATTTCAGAGAAAGTCCCCAGGCCGGCCGTTGTGGCCGAGCGGTTCTAGGCGTTTCAGTCTGGAACCGCGCGACCGCTACGGTCGCAGGTTTGAATCTTGCCTCGGGCGTGGATGTGTGTGATGTCCTTAGGTTAGTTAGGTTTAAGTAGTTCTAAGTTCTAGGGGACTGATGACCTCAGATGTTAAGTCCCATAGTGCTCAGAGCTATTTGAACCATTAAAAAAAAAAAGTCCCCAGTAAAACAGAGACAGGCTGACAGGCTGAACATCGGCCTACACGTGGCCCGCAGGTCGCGCTTGCATGATGCCTGGCGCGATATGGCCGACACTGCCTGCCCGGAATCGAACTGGGACCCCCCACCCCTCCGCCTTGTGCATACAGCCCAGCCGCTGGGCCGGTGAATATCCTTCACACCACAATCTATAAATCCATAAATACAATTCTACTGCTTGCCATCCGCCGTTTGTGTCTCCAGCTAGAAAGCTATTAAGTATAATGTTGCAAGTTTCTATTACAGTCCTGAAATCGGGTTTCGCAGGACAGAGCGGATCACGTAATATTTGTGGAAAGGGGCCAAAATCAGTTACTGTCAGTTGCACAAAACATACAAACTGTAATTTCCTAAAGCACTTACTCACACATGCCCTTAAAAGCATTCAGAAACACAAGGCCCGAAAACAAGTTATTAAAATTGCATTAAGGAATACATACGGCTGAAGGCCTTAGTTACAAAATTTTACATAAAAAACTCGGCTAAAGGCCACACACTGGAGATAGAAGAGCTGAAGGCTTAAGGCCTGGATAACAAGAATTTCAGATAGAGAAAAATATTTTCAATGTTTTAAAAAAGGTGAGTTTTCAAATTTTAATTTAAGACGGCTGAAGGCCTTGTGTTAACATTAAAACAAACTAAATTAATAGACGGCTGAAGGCCTCGCACAGTACCTGACACTAAAAGAAAATCACAATCCAAAACAACAGGACAGTGGTGCTCACAAGTGCTCCAAGGGTCGGCCTGAGAAGGTAACTCTAACATAAGTTTAGGTGAGACGGGCAGCCAAGCTTAATACTAAATAATCGGATGGCAACCCGACCCAGGGACGACTGAAGGACCGACCAACAACCTAATCAATTCCCTTCTGCCCGACCAACAGCACGGCAACGGAAAAATAAGAGCACGGCAACGGAAAAATCAGTGGGGACGAAGATACCAGGAGCATTATGTCTTGAAAATTGGCGTCTAAACACAGTCAAGACACAATAACCACTCAAAAATATGAACAACACCAAAGACTTTCGAACAACTCGCCGTGCCGGGCAGCACAACACGGAGAGGAAAACACACTGCCGGAAAACTACGCTAACGACCAGGGCAGGTAACTGGAACGTTAACGACCACAAGGCAGAAGATACCGCTGGTGCATTTCACTAATAAGTATCAACCAATTCAACAGTTAAACACCATACAGGAAGATGGCTGCGAAATTTCGCCGACTTCAACACATCATACGTTGCTGCATGTGGGAGCGGCCCAGAAAGCAACAACCGGCAATGAACGAAGAGATGTCACAGCTGTTGAGGTTTCATAACAGGTTAACTGATCACTCAATTTCAGTCTCCAGATTCGGTGGGCGACGAACTTTGTAGCTCTCGCAGGTAGCGCCTCACAAATCCGACCACGCCTGCACGCCGCCAACAGCCTCGGTCTGACCCCGCGCCTCCCAACCAACCGACTAGCACACAAACAACATTCAAATAACTGCTCAGTCAAACCACACTAGCCACACACCGTTCCGCGAAAACACTTCCACAAACAACTCGAACAATACTAAAACCAGTCACTGTGGAACAACAAGGACGAATCCCAAGTCGACACACACAGAGAACCCAGAAACGGTCGGCGACCAAATACACGTCGTCCGGTGAGGCGTCCGACCGAACGACCAACCCAGGTCGTTCACACTCAAATCATGTGTGTCGGCAACGATCGGCCGAGTCTTCGCTGTCCGCACGTCACTGCTGCTCCGTCGAGACTCCCTTCGGACGGACCACGTTCCGGAGACACTAGCTCGTACCCAACCATGCAGAGGGAACACCGGCCCATTGGCCACCCGACACCTCTGCACGAGGAAGGAACCGACCAAAGTCCCGCAAGATGATCAATTGAAGGGGCCCAGAAGCGATCGAAAGACCAAATACACGTCGCCCGATGAGACGGCCAACCGAACGACCAACCAACGGTGGACCCTACTCAAGTCTCCTTCCGTCGGACAGTGCATATGTGTCCCCAGCGGTCGGGCAACTACTGGCTGTGCAGATCTTACTGGAGCTCCATCGCGACTGAACTCACAGCACACCACGACCCGGGAATACTCGCGGTCGCCCCAAAGATAGTACGACAGTGCTCTTATCGATAGCGCTGCTGCTGCCACTCATGGGCAGGCAGGCCAGCAACTTAGTGACGCCAGTAAATCGAATAAGAAACCGGACGGCAGTACCACAAAGACAAGATGTCAAGCAATAAACGGCACGAACACGAGCCGCGCATGGCTCCAATCCATTAACAGCAAAGTTTCATCTTGGATTAGTTTATCCTTCTTTCCAGTTCCAAATACAAAATGTAGATTCCACAAATTGTAAAATGTGGGCAATAAATAATTTCTTGTTTTTTTGTCATATTAAGTGTGGCCCGTTGTAAAAAAGTACCAAATGATTGACCAGTGTAGTCGATCATCGCCGAGAGAGATATCCGTATATTTTTGGAGTCTTCTAAACATGGATGATGAGGGACCGATACTAGGCCTGCGTCGATCGCTAGTAATCAGTTTTTCTTTCCTGCAGTGTTTCACACTATGAGAAACCCACACCAACACTGTGGGGTTGTGATCGCAGGATTGAATCCTCTCAATAACTCACAATTACTTGTGAACAGAGACAAAATTACGTGTTGCTATCCTTTCCAAATTTCTTTTGTATTTTTAGCTATATTTCACTCGCAATGATTTATAGTCTAAAACGTGCCGAACAGTAAGCCACATCCTGTCAGACTTTTTCAATACAAGATTTGTATTTGAAGTGCACATTCTTGACAAATAGCTTGATTTCACAATGACTGTTGAGAATTATGAAAAAGTCATTGGATTAATAAGAAGTTAAGATGATACACTATCGCAAGTACAAAAATCAGATTTTTTAAGAATATAATTTCTTATATATCAACTGAGAAGCGTAACGGAACTAAAAAACCACACAGAGTGAGAGGTAGGCTTCGATTTACACTCTACGGCGGGAAGGGCAGGTCTGGGATGTACTGGCCTGGTCTTCGCCTAGGCGGCCAAGCTGCCGTCCGGAGCATACTGGGCCGTGACGGAGAGGAGGGGTGAAATACGCTTCTACGATTTTCACATTGTAAAAGCTGTTTACGTTACACAAGACTAAGCCACATCATTTTATGCTTATCTTGAAACTTTACTTTCTTTGTAAAAAAATAAAACGCCTGCTTTTCATTTCGCATGATTGTTTAGTTCTGAAACGCTCCTCAGTCGGTTTTACAGAATGTGTATGTTTAAAGAAACTGATTTTTGTACGGATGGTAGTGTAGCATTTTTGCTTCTTAATAAACCATTGACCTTTTCATAATTCCTTTGTGGAATATCGCTATTTCTCAAGCACGTGCACTCGATATACGAATATTATATTGAGAAAGTCTGACTCTGTGTAACTTACAGTTCGATACATAGCTGTTAATGAAATACAGCTAAAAGTACAAAAGAGTGTTTGAAATGGTAGTGACACTGATATCTGTCTTCCTTCACGAGTAAATGAGAGTTATTGGGTGGCATCAAAGCCCCGATCGCAAGTCTGCAGGGTTTGTGAGAGTTTAGCTGTAGTGTGAAACACTGCAGGATGAGAATATGAATTATTAACGATCATTGCCAATCTAGTATTGAACACTCACAAGATTTTAATCACCTATGTTCAGAAAACTAAAAATTTGTACGAATTTTTCTATCAGCGACGACCAGTTGTACTCTACAATCATCTGGTAAGGTTTTATAGTGAGGTGCACTCTATATTTTAAAAGACAAACAACTAGTTACTGTCCATTCTACAATTATAGAATGTACATTCGAGATTTGAAACGTCGCCTTTTGGTTGCATGCTTTCTTTAAGCAGTTTCCATTTCGATTTTTTATTTTTTAACAGAAAGGAGGAAGGGAGAAATAGAGATAAGTTCGGTTGTTTTGGGGGAGGAGACCAGACAGCGAAGTCATATCGGTCTCATCGGATTAGAGACGGACGGGGAAGGAAGTCGGCCGTGCCCTTTGAAAGGAACCATTCCTGCATTTACCTGGAGCGATTTAGGGAAATCACGGAAAACCTAAATCCTGAGTGGGCCCGCCAAGTTCTCTTAACTTCCGACAGATAGCGTAGCTGCAGGACAGTTTCAAAATGGCGTCCCTAGGTGATGTACGTTACAAGCAACGTACCGTCATAGAATTTCTCACTGCAGAGAATGAAACTGTGGGGAATATTCATAACCGCTTGTGCAAAATCTATGGAGAATCTGCTGTCGAAAGAATTACAGTTTGCCGGCGGTTGTGCCGGAGCGGTTCTAGGCGCTTCAGTCTGGAAGCTCGCTACCGCTACTGTCGCAGGTTAGAATCCTGCCTCGGGCATGGATGTGTATGATGTCCTTAGGTTAATTAGGTTTGTTCTAAGTTCTAGGGGACTGATGATCTCAGATGTTAAGTCCGATAGTGAACCGTTTAGAAGTGCAGTTAGTTGCTGAGCACGGAGGGTGAGGTCATCAGAAGGCGGATCGGTGAAGCGGGAGACCATCTGCGGCTGTCATACCTGACATGTTGCAGCGAGCTAACGTTATCATTCGCGAGGACAGGCGCATTACAATTCGGCAGTTGGCCCTACATCTGTCAATCAGCAAAGTCAGTGTGGATGCAATTATCTGCACTCCTCGGTATTGAAAAGTGTGTGCAAGATGGGTCCTGCAGTGTCTAACGGTAGATCACAAATCGCACAGATTGTGACAGGTGATGAAACCAGGGTTCAGCATTTTGAGCTGGAAACAAAACGACAGTCGATGAAATGGTGCCATTCCCACTCCCCACAGAAGAAAAAATTCAAAGCAACTGCTTCCGCCAGTAAGGTCACCGTGTTCTGGGACTGCGAAGGTGTGATTATCATTGATGTGGTTCCGAGAGGTGGTACCATTAATTCAGAAGCATATACACTCCTGGAAATTGAAATAAGAACACCGTGAATTCATTGTCCCAGGAAGGGGAAACTTTATTGACACATTCCTGGGGTCAGATACATCACATGATCACACTGACAGAATCACAGGCACATAGACACAGGCAACAGAGCATGCACAATGTCGGCACTAGTACAGTGTATATCCACCTTTCGCAGCAATGCAGGCTGCTATTCTCCCATGGAGACGATCGTAGAGATGCTGGATGTGGTCCTGTGGAACGGCTTGCCATGCCATTTCCACCTGGTGCCTCAGTTGGACCAGCGTTCGTGCTGGACGTGCAGACCGCGCGAGACGAAGCTTCATCCAGTCCCAAACATGCTCAATGGGGGACAGATCCAGAGATCTTGCTGGCCAGCGTAGTTGACTTACACCTTCTAGAGCATGTTGGGTGGCACGGGATACATGCGGATGTGCATTGACCTGTTGGAACAGCAAGTTCCCTTGCCGGTCTAGGAATGGTAGAACGATGGGTTTGATGACGGTTTGGATGTACCGTGCACTATTCAGTGTCCCCTCGACGATCACCAGTGGTGTACGGCCAGTGTGGGAGATCGCTCCCCACACCATGATGCCGGGTGTTGGCCCTGAGTGCCTCGGTCGTATGCAGTCCTAATTGTGGCGCTCACCTGCACGGCGCCAAACACGCATACGACCATCATTGGCACCAAGGCAGAAGTGACTCTCATCGCTGAAGACGACACGTCTCCATTCGTCCCTCCATTCACGCCTGTCGCGACACCACTGGAGGCGGGCTGCACGATGTTGGGGCGTGAGCGGAAGACGGCCTAACGGTGTGCGGGACCGTAGCCCAGCTTCATGGAGACGGTTGCGAATGGTCCTCGCCGATACCCCAGGAGCAACAGTGTCCCTAATTTGCTGGGAAGTGGCGGTGCGGTCCCCTACGGCACTGCGCAGGATCCTACGGTCTTGGCGTGCATCCGTGTGTCGCTGCGGTCCGGTCCCAGGTCAACGGGCACGTGCACCTTCCGCCGACCACTGGCGACAACATCGATGTACTGTGGAGACCTCACGCCCCACGTGTTGAGCAATTCAGCGGTACGTCCACCCGGCCTCCCGCATGCCCACCATACGCCCTCGCTCAAAGTCCATCAACTGCACATACGGTTCACGTCCACGCTGTCGCGGCATGCTACCAGTGTTAAAGACTGCGATGAAGCTCCGTATGCCACGGCAAACTGGCTGACACTGACGGCGGCGGTGCACAAATGCTGCGCAGCTAGCGCCATTCGACGGCCAACACCGCGGTTCCTGGTGTGTCCGCTGTGCCGTGCGTGTGATCATTGCTTGTACAGCCCTCTCGCAGTGTCCGGAGCAAGTATGGTGGGTCTGACACACCGGTGTCAATGTGTTCTTTTTTCCATTTCCAGGAGTGTATCAACAAATTAACAAAACTCAAGACGCTTCCAGCGACTTCGGTGCCACAGCAACACAGGAGATGTTTTGCTGCAACACGATAACACTTGGCCCCACACAAGTCTGAGGACTCCTGAACACATTGCAAAACAGGGTTGGACATTGTTACCCCATCCACCCCACAACCCTGGCGTAATCCCCCAGGACTTTCAAGTGTTTGTGCAATTCGTGGAAGACATTTTGAGGACGATGAGGAGGTGATTCACACAATGAAGCACTGGTTCCGCCACCAAGACAAGGATTGGTACCGACAGGGCATGCACGCCCTTATTTCGCGCTGTAAGGAGGTAGGTGTTAGAATGGGATGGAGAATACGTGGAAAATAGAGTCTGTGGATAAAACACCATTCTTTTGTTTGTGTCCTTCTCATTATGAAATGTAATGTAATGTATTGCGAATACATAGACAGAAGGATCCTTTATTGTATGATTACATGATAGCAGAACAAACACTGGTAGCAGTTACTTCTCTAAAATATCTGGGAGTATGCGTGCGGAACGATTTGAAGTGGAATGATCATATAAAATTAATTGTTGGTAAGGCGGGTACCAGGGTGAGATTCATTGGGAGAGTCCTTAGAAAATGTAGTCCATCAACAAAGGATGTGGCTTACAAAACACTCGTTCGACCTATACTTGAGTATTGCTCATCAGTGTGGGATCCGTACCAGATCGGATTGACGGAAGAGATAGAGAAGATCCAAAGAAGAGCGGCGCGTTTCGTCACAGGGTTATTTGGTAACCGTGATAGCGTTACAGAGATGTTTAGCAAACTCAAGTGGCAGACTCTGCAAGACAAGCGCTCTCCATCGCGGTGTAGCTTGCTCGCCAGGTTTCGAGAGGGTGCGTTTCTGGATGAGGTATCGAATATATTGCTTCCCCCTACTTACACCTCCCGAGGAGATCACGAATGTAAAATTAGAGAGATTCGAGCGCGCACGGAGGCTTTCAGACAGTCGTTCTTCCCGCGAACCGTACGCGACTGGAACAGAAAAGGGAGGTAATGACAGTGGCACGTAAAGTGCCCTCCACCAGACACCGTTGGGTGGCTTGCGGAGTATAAATGTAGATGTAGATTATGTTCAATAAGGAATTGTTGGAGACAAAAATGCGGTGATTACTTTCTGGGCAACCTACGTATATCGAATAAGTAATTAAGGACACGGGGTGAAAGCGCTACTGTAAGATGAAAAGGGTGTCACAGGAGAGGAATTCGTGGCGAGCTGCATCAAAGCAGGTTCTAGGCGCGTGCGGTTCTAGGCGCTTCAGTCTGGAACCGCGTGACCGCTACGGTCGCAGGTTCGAATCCTGCCTCGGGCATGGATGTGTGTGATGTCCTTAGGTTAGTTAGGTTTAAGTAGTTCTCAGTTCTAGGGGACTGATGACCACAGATGTTAAGTCCCACAGTGCTCAGAGCCATTTGAACCAATTTGCATCAAAGCAGTCATGACACTGACACACACTCACGCACGTACGCACACACATGCCCACACGTTCACAAAGAAAGATGTTAATGCATTAGAAGCAACTCTGCCTGTGGGGACAGCCATCCCCCCCCCCCCCCCTCTCCCTCTTCCAGTCATCACAACGAGCCTCCTGAGGGCGCTGATGACCACGCTGTTGAGCACCCCACATTTAACATCATCATCATGAAGTGTAAAACTACAGTTTCAACCATTATCCACGTCGTTCACTCTTTATTCAGTCAAATGAAGGTACCAAAATTTTTATATCAGTCTCCTCTAATGAAAATTCATTACTATTTCGGTTTGTTTTGTGTATTCTGTTTAGTGTAGTAAGAGAAGTTAGTTGACCTGTAATTACAATAACAATTGTCCTTACTATTAAAAGTATCTCTGCTATCCATAGAACTGCGTTTAACGAACCTGCTTTGTCTTTCTAGTTCGCCTCTATGAGGATCAGACTGTCTGAGTACGTTCTCGGAGGAGTGTTTTTGATATCTGGTATCACCAGAGATTCTTTTTTGCTGGTTAGACTGATACGTCTCCATCCTGTCTCGAAGGATCAACTGAAGGGATTTAAAATGGAGAAACAACCGCCCCAATTTCGAAAGGTGGCGTTAGTATTTGAGCAAATAGGATGATGATCATGTATCCCTGTAGTAATCCGATCACATTCCAAAATATACATTACTTCATCAACACTTCTATCGTATGTAAGAAATAATTTGCACTAACATTACTCATATAATCACAAATTTTGATAAGCTAAAACAAGTTCTTTCTTTATTTCAGACGTCCTGGATTCCTATAGTCGTCTACGTTCCTGCGATAGCGTTTAACCAAGGTATGGAATAGTTCTATCTATTTATTTCAGAAGGAATGTTCTGTGAAAGTAGATAGGGGAGGGATGACATGGATTTCAGTTGAAACGCACAGTTTCTGCCTTCATACCATGTACGTAGCGCAAAATTTCTTAATTTCCTAAATTCGATCCCAAAATGTACATATAGACTTTTATAAATCTTTCCTCATTCGCAATAGACTTCTGTCTTCTTCTGGCATATCCTTCGCCTCAGAAGACTCAGAGGAAACAGGACGTATAATAGCAACATAACGTGGATAGCTTGTACTTAAATGGTAGTTCCACATAGTTTCCAGTGTCCATATGTTATATGAGTGCTGCAGTTGATCTTTCCATGGTTTCTGTCAAAATACCTTGTGAAAATGGTGAGATATGCGTCTAAATATTCCTGTTTTATCATAGCCTCATTCTCAAGAAGGACGCCAAATTTAGGTTGCTAACCAACTCAATGAATTCACAAGCAACATTAATACCTCATCCTAATGTCGCCATGTCAGACACGACCTAACGCGGAAAGATGCTTAAAACTAGGTTTAGGAGTAGCGCATGCAATCTGAGGTTCATTTAGAGTATTCTAAGAAAATATAAATAATTAGCAGAAGATGTGACAAATAAAACATCCGTTAGACCAGTTCATTAGTACTGATTGTTAATGTGGAGTCCTTGACACCTCGTATTATCCGAGAAGGGAGACAAGACCAAAAAAAAGGGGCGCATTTCATCGTGGGTTCGTTTAGAAAGCACAAGAGGGCTTCTAAGATAATCAACAAACTCAGTTCATAATCGCTGCAACACAGACGTAATTCACAGTGGAGTAGATTACTCTTCAAATTTCGAGAGCATACGTTCCAAAAAGAGCACGTCAACATATCGCTTCCTCATACGTCCATCACACGAAATTAACACAACGGAAAAGTGTGATAAATTAGAGCTCATACGGAGACCCACAGTCAGCTGTTCTTTCCAAACACGATGTTTGATGCAACGGAAAAGGAGAGAAATGTTAGTGGTAAGGTACCAGAATTGTCCTCTGCCAGACACTGTAAACGGGCCTTTGGAATACAGACGTAAGTAGTAAGCTGCATTGTTACCACATTTCCGATGATATCATCCATGGTGTCAAAATGCACAGTTGCCACATTACCCCTTCCCCTCCACTTCTAGAGGGATCGGTTCCATAATTGGTTTGTTAGGTAACAATGTCATTGTGAAAAGGAGAGCATCATCATCATCAGGGAATCGTAAGTAATTGTATAAAACCAAGGACAAACAGTATAGTAATGGCGTAACACAGCCCAATACAAAATTATAAAAGAAAAACTCGGCGAATTTAAACAAAACTTCAGGGAAGAATGATGATGTACGAGGTGCGTTCAAGTTCTAAGACCTCCGATTTTTTTTCTCCGGACTGGAAAGAGATAGAAACATGCGCATTGTTTTAAAATGAGGCCGCGTTCATTGTCAATACATCCCAGAGATGGCAGCACCGTACGGCAGATGGAATTTTACCGCCAGCGGCGAGAATGAGAACTGTTTTAAATACTTAAAATGCCGACGTTTCCCTTACTTGGACAGCGTGCAATCATTCGTTTTATGAATTTGCGTGGTGTGAAACCAATTGAAATTCATCGACAGTTGAAGGAGACATGTGGTGATGGAGTTACGGATGGGTCGAAAGTGCGTTCGTGGGTGCGATAGTTTAATGAAGGCAGAACATCATGTGACAACAAACCGAAACAACCACGGGCTCACACAAGCCGGTCTGACGACATGATCGAGAAAGTGGAGAGAATTGTTTTGGAGGATCGCCGAATGACTGTTGAACAGATCGCCTCCAGAGTTGGCATTTCTGTGGGTTCTGTGCACACAATCCTGCATGACGACCTGAAAATGCGAAAAGTGTCATCCAGGTGGGTGCCACGAATGCTGACGGATGACCACATGGCTGCCCGTGTGGCATGTTGCCAAGCAATGTTGACGCACAACGACAGCACGAATGGGACTTTCTTTTTGTCGGTTGTGACAATGGATGAGACGTGGATGCCATTTTTCAATCCAGAAACAAAGCGCCAGTCAGCTCAATGGAAGCACACAGATTCACCGCCACCAAAAAAATTTCGGGTAACCGCCAGTGCTGAAAAAATGATGGTGTCCATGTTCTGGGACAGCGAGGGCGTAATCCTTACCCATTACGTTCCAAAGGGGACTACGGTAACAGGTGCATCCTAGAAGAACAAATTCCTTCCTGCACTGCAACAAAAACGTCCGGGAAGAGCTGCGCGTGTGCTGTTTCACCAAGGCAATGCACCCGCACTTCGAGCTAACGTTACGCAACAGTTTCTTCGCGATAACAACTTTGAAGTGATTCCTCATGCTCCCTACTCACCTGACCTGGCTCCTAGTGACTTTTGGCTTTTTCCAACAATGAAAGACACTCTACGTGGCCGCACATTCACCAGCCGTGCTGCTATTGCCTCAGCGATTTTTCAGTGGTCAAAACAGACTCCTAAAGAAGCCTTCGCCGCTGCCATGGAATCATGGCGTCAGCGTTGTGAAAAATGTATACGTCTGCAGGGCGATTACGGCGAGAAGTGACGTCAGTTTCATCGATTTCGGGTGAGTAGTTAATTAGAAAAAAAAATCGGAGGCCTTAGAACTTGAATGCACCTCGTACTTCTAGTAATCTATGCTGGGTAAAGGGATGTGAAGACACCACCTGCAGGAGCGAGACATCCAACCGAAACAAAATTGCCATACCCAGTTCGCACCCAGTATATACAGTGAAGTTTACTCCAAATTTACGACTCTTCTTTTGTCCTACGTGCTTTGAACGTGTCAGATATGCTTGAAATGCATGTAGAGGTTGGTGTCAATGAAAACTCTGGGACAGGAACTGCAGACAGTATACAGTGATGTATAGAAGATATGTGGAATGTGGCTGTAACATGGGGCAATTTGTTACAGTTCAGTTGTATCATAGAAATGTATGGAGAACTTAGTAACAAATTTTCGTAACATGATATTGTGTGGAGTGGGGAGACTCATGTAGTCACAATGGTGCAATTACATAAGTTAGAATTGTCAGCAGAATATGACAAATGTTTTGTTCTACAATATAAAGCTAATACCATAACAAGGAGTCACTATAATGTTTGGGTTACTTTGAAAACGTGTAGTTGAAAACGTAGCAACCCTCATTTATGACAAATACAAGTGTGAATTATTAGCCATCAGCACGCTATTTCATCAGAGTTTTGTATAGTTTCCACTATGCTACAGCATGATTCTGTTCTAGTCAAGTACACTTTAACCAGTAAGTTAAATGAATAGTACCACTGTGTGTTTTTTGTAATGATACAGAACAAATAATCGCATTTACACCAATAGATAAATAAAACTCAAAAGTGTTGTGGTAAATCTTTGGCCATGAACTGAAAGCTTCAAGAGATAGATTTTCTGGTACACCTTCCCACATTTTCATCCAACAGCTGAACATTGTTGAGTATTCTTCTGTGGCATTCCTGCAGTGTTGGGGAGAGTCTGACACTTTTGATTATAGGATTTTTCCCATATCAATGGTATTTGTCAAAATTTCGCTGTAACATGGAGTAATTTGTTACGGTTTTACTGAAACAGGGACATTCTATTACAGTTTTGCTGTAACACGGGCAGTTAGTTACAATTTCGCTGTAACTGTTAATGTATTGGGGAAGGGGGACAACAGTCATGTAGTCATCACTGTGTGTTCGATTAAGGTAGCAAACTCAGCAGACCATCACAAAAGTTTTGTACACCTAGATAAAATGAATACCCTAGCATGGGGACATTATAACATTATGGTGACTCTGCAAAGTAGTTGAATGTGGTTAGTTGAATGTATGACAATACTGATTTCCTACCTATACAAACATGCATTACTAGTGTTCAGCATGCTGTTTCATCATATTGTTACGTAGTTCCCACTGTATGACAGCATATGTTAGTTATCTGCAAGTGCAATCTAACATGTAAACTAGAACTGTGTTTTGCCATTCATGTCTCGTACTGTGATTGAACAAATCTTTAAGAATTTTGATAAAGAACACCCAGAACTGTTGAAGTATATGTATGGTCTTGGTTCAAAAATAGTTCAAATGGCTCTGAGCACTATGGGACTTAACATCTCAGATCATCAGTCCCCTATAACTTAGAACTACTTAAACCTAACTAACCTAAGCCCGCCACACACATCCATGCCCGAGACAGGATTCGAACCTGCGACCGTAGAGGTCGCGCGGCTCCAGACTGAAGCGCCTAGAACCACACGGCCACCAATGGCCGGCGTGTGGTCTTGAAACAATAAGTATGACATAGATTTTCTGCTACAGCTTCATATATTTCATCCAGTATTTGACCATTATCGGACATCTTCTATAGCATTCATGCAATGGTCAGAGAAGTCCGCAACACATTCGGGTATCAAGAGAGTAGAATATCCAGTGAGGTAGCAAATACATGTTTGAAGTTCTAAGAAAAACAAGCACAGGCTGTAGGGAAATATTGGTAATAAATAACACATAGAAGAACCCAAAGAGAATCATAAGAATGTAAGTCCAAGAGAGAAGTGCTCGGATTAAAACAGGGTAAGATAAATATGTAATCCTGCTACCGAAAAGTTCACCCTGTACATCAATGAACCAAGAGCTACTGTGATATTCTTGATTGTTGCCCCATCAGAACGCCCTTTTCATCAGCAGGTAATTCCACTTTATATGGTATAGTCAGAGCGTTTGTAGATACTTTCTTGCCGACTTTACCCAGTGTTTATCTTGTTGTCACTGCCACTCCCATGTATGAGAAATGGTGTTTCTCCCTCCATGGTGTCTCTCACAGAGATGAACTTGTAGAATTTACCACCTAGATAGCTGTTAAATGCACGACATAATTTCCTTGTTTAACATGACAGATAGTCCCTTCTCTAATTTTTCATGATACTCCATTTGACTACCGATGTTACATAACTGACGTGTCAGCATTTACTGTAAAACACTGATGAAAATTGGACATACATTGGAGTATCAGCGAAAAAAACAATGGATCCAAGGACGATTACTACATTACGAAAATTCTGGTTATGCATCTCCATTTTCCTTTGGATCTGCTTAAAAAAAGCATGGTCAAATTGTACATAAATGTGGTTGTTTCGACATTTAGCAACTAGCAACAGAGAAACCTGTTATCAGTCATAAAGCACATGAACATTCTTGTTTTTGATACTGATAACAACCAGCTTCATAAAAAATGATACGATCCTTAGCTCGAATAAAATTAATGTATCGTTTGATGTCTATTATAGAAATGTCTTTACGACCTGGAGATGTGCAATGAAGCATTAGAGAGGGATCATCCAGTACGAGATGATGTGTTCCAGGAGTCGAACTTAAAACTTTTTGTTCCTGGATGTAATAAATACCACTCAACTATCCTATTCGATTTTAAACTGCCTTTTACTGTAAATTACACACATCAGCCTTACACAGTGCATATATGATGGTTGGAGAATATGAAATTAACCCCTACACAATAAACTGCAGAGCCAACTGTGGCAGATAGAACAGCTAATATTGAGCTCGAAATGATCTTAGCTGTATGTTGATTTTTTTTACCATTGCATGTGAAGGAACTATCCCAGTTGCTTTAGAAATGGTTAGAATAGTCATTACTATTACATTGCACACCAGAATAGCTCGTTAATATTCACATCTGATCGTTTCTCAAGTCTGGGAAGACGTATTGTTTCGACATCTCAGTCGTCAAACCTATCTCAGACATACATTCTTGTAGTGATATTGAGGCATTCTCTTAGTATATGCCCGGTTCATAAGAGGTCTAGCAATACCAGCACTAGCACTACCACGAATGTACGGTTTCTTCAATTTCTCCCCCATTGTTTTCGTTCTCTGAATGTATGTTAAGCATAATGGTCACTTTCATGACATGGATCAGTCGTAATCTTCTTTGCTTCAGACCCAGGTCCATAAATAAACTTATTTATTTTTCCTGTATTACATTTACCAGATGACATTGGGGAAATGTCACTATAACAGTAGACGCAGTATTATAACATTCAACATTTATGATTCTCTCCTGTCTTATTGACAGTTAGCCCTCATTCTAAGTCTAATATTACAGATTATTAACCCCATCATAGCAGTAGCGGACGCACTGACAGCTACAGGACCAAGTCTGTGCGTAACAGGCAATCAGAATTTACACTCCAGTGAAAAGGTATTACTTTACCTAACCTCTATAATTATTTGTGAAACTTTTAGCTCCCTAATAGTAGCCATTTGGATACTATGATAGAAACTGTGGTATTCTGTCAGCACTGTGCGCAAGTTTACCTAACCACTTGCTCGACAGATCGGGATGAGCTTGAGTTCCGTTATTGTTCATGACGTAGGAAATGCCTGAAGTGTACTGTTCAGTTCAGACGTCAAAAGTCACTGTCCTGGGCTCGTCTATTCTTTCCAGGGAGCTCACATTCATCGTTTTGGTCAGCAATTTTATCAATAAGGACTAATAATAGACGGATTTTATACACTACTCGCCATTAAAATTGCTACACCAAGAAGAAATGCAGATGATAAACGGGTATTCATTGGACAAATACATTATACTAGGACTGACATGTGATTATATTTTCACGCAATTTGGGTGCATAGATCCTGAGAAATCAGTACCCAGAACAACCATCTCTGGCCGTAATAATGGCCTTGATATGCCTGGGCATTGAGTCAAACAGACCTTGAATGGCGTGTACAGGTACAGCTGCCCATGCAGCTTCAACACGATACCACAGTTCATCAAGAGTAGTGACTGGCGTATTGTGACGAGCTAGTTGCTCGGCCACCATTGACCAGACGTTTTCAATTGGTGAGGCTTGACAATAACGTTTCACCAGGCAACGCCGGTCAACTGCTGTTTGTGTATGAGAAATCGGTTGGAAACTTTCCTCACGTCAGCACGTTGTGGGTGTCGCCACCGGCGCCAACATTTCGTGAATGCTCTGAAAAGCTAATCATTTGCATATCACAGCATCTTCTTCCTGTCGGTTAAATTTCGCGTCTGTAGGACGTCATCTTCGTGGTGTAGCAATTTTAATGGCCCGTAGTGTAAGTACAACCGATAACAGATGTTGACAAATGACAAGTGGTTAAAACTAAGAGCTTGTTCAAAATATGTAAAAACAGTGTAGTTGATATGAACTATTACTAAACAAGTGAAATCCTAATATAATTCGCTGCTACTCCTATAAATATTCAGATCTAACACATTTCCTCATTTCTCATCCCACCTACCACAGTCACTGTCTGACATCAGTGTGTCATTTGACTTGACTTGCTATGATGTGGCTGGGAGCTATGACATTGCATCTATTAACAAGCCCATACCAGGTGAACGCTGTGTTAGTGCTGTGGACCGGATGTGGCTCATCCTACAGCTCTTGCGGAAACCTGTAGACTAGATTTACTTGACGCTCATTGTAGTGCAGTCTAAATCCTTCTTTGTATTGTTTGTTAAAAATTCTGTTCCGCTACAGATGGTGGTAACTTCAACAAAACATCGTATTCCAGAGGTTTAAAAACGATTAATTAGCGATGGAGTGGCTTCTGGATAGTGTGGGCCTCTATGGCGTGGTTAAATTGTGTGAAGGGCTGCAGGATGGAGCTGTGAGTTTTTGCATGTGTTGTGTACTGTTATTAAATGATCTCTTAGCTTCCAAGCTGTCAGACTCAGAACTGATGTTCGTTGATGTCGTTCCACTGGTTAAAATGATCCTGAAATGTGATCCATTCTCCTGACTCCTTCACATCTGACTAAGACACTCTTAACATGATAACTGAATGAAGATCGCAGTCACCTGCCAGAACAATAACTACTACCTTATTCCTGGTCTGCGATCTGTGTTGCTGTCTCTGTAATACATTTCACTGACGACCACTCTCCAACTCTTTGAGGTTACCATGTGTTTTGTCAGAACCCCTCTTGGTGCTCGAAATTTATGCGAATGTTGTATCGATTTGGTACCACATATGTCCAGAAACAAATGAATGGCTTTTCTGGAACATGCCTCGCTATAATGTCGCTGTTTGTGTCCAAAAGAAAAGTCAACATACTACTAAGCAGTTGGTCATAATCTTTTGGATCATCTGTATTGCTGCATGTTAATCAACCACGTCTTCAGATTCCTTCTTTGCTTCCAAGGTCATATGGTTATGGTAAAATGTTGTGTTTGTGAGCATCAGTAGTATATTGATGAGAGTTCTGACTCAAAGAACATTTTCGAATAGAGATTCCAGATTGTAAACCTGGAATCTAATTTGGCAGTTTTCCCCAAACAAATTCCACATAAATACAACAAAAACAAAATGACCAACAAAGTTGAGTTATTTAAGAACTTAAAAAATTATAGTAAAGAAAATTATAATTTAATTAAAAGAAAACTACATAAAACTCTAAAATTTATTCAAAATCATTAACATGAATTGCATGACCATGACTTGTTTCTTTACCTCGATAAATAAAATGTTTTATCTAATTTACCATCATTTGTAAAGATTTTAGTTTATTGATCTCAAAAAGTAATTTTATATTTATCATCTAAAAGTGATAAAACTTTATCTCCAAATTTAGTAGGCAAACATTCAGCTTTTAAAACAACATAAGATTTGAGATTTTTAAGTTCTGATAATTTAATGAATAGTTCTGAACAACCATTACTATAATTGTCAAGTTCAGTTAAAAAACTGTCGGTGCTAACATTCATGTCCATTTTCATCTGCATGGAAAAAAGTTTAAAGAATCAAAGTGTTTGGAAGACGTTTGGAGAACATTTCAGTTTTTGGAAAACTAAAGTTTTCATTTTTTATCTTCTCTAGTTTTCTGGAAGTATTCAAAAGGAAATAAAAACATGAAGTTAAGGTTCTTTAATTTTTTCTAGTTTTTCATTCATTTATATAATTAGAAGTTTTCAGTTAGCAATCTATGTTATGAATCATAAGTTAATTTCCTTTTTACCATACATAATAACATTTTCAATTGTATCAATTGAAGATATTTTTATTAAAGAAAGCACATAATTTAATTGTTGTTTTTGAGTAGTTAGAAGATTCATTCTTCAAGACATATTAATTACATAAATTGGATAATTTTGAATAAAACTGAATGGACTTACATTTACATCGTTATTTGATTGAGTTATTCTTTTAAAATCTCTAGAGAAGCATAAGTTTGAAGAAGTTATTTGGTGGTTTAAGATTCTATATTTTTTGTGGAAAAACATCATTTCTTCCAGTTTTAAAATAGATACTAAAAATTTAACGTGATCAAACAAAGAAGAATCAAGTAATTGTTTATTTTTTCGATTGGTTTTGAAAACAGTGACGATAAAGCAAGGCATATCAAATTTGGCAGAATTATAATAATTAGTAATATTTAGAAATAATTCAAAAGGGATGATCGCTGAAATACTGTGTACTGGATAACCAGTTCCAACAAATTAAAGGTTCCATCCTTGGATCTGTGAAGATATAACATGACAAGTTTGAGGGAGGGCTTACATGAGTTACACTATATACATTACCATTAGTTCAGTACCATATACCTGAACGTAGATTAACATTTATAAACCATTTGGATGTAATGATACATGAGGCAGACCAGCTGATATAAAATCATTGTCACAAAAAATAAAAAACAACTGCTCTCATGGTCATTCTTTTCTATAAGATATGGAAAAACCAAAGTCACAAAATAAAACTATTTGGTGCATGATTGCTACTGAACTAAGAACAGTCGGCATCACACTGCTATATTCTGCGCAGGTTTACCTCCTGTGATTCTAGTGGTTTGTAACTGGCCGCTAGATAGCACTGTCCAAACAGTGCACAAACAGCCCCACAGTATAACCACTCATTACTACTACAATTCAACTTTACTATTACTGCTAATCAAATACCCATGCAAAGAACATTTTTGCATACACTTCCTGTACATACTATATATGCTATGCATACTATACATACTGTACATACTATACTTACTATAAAGTACATCACTCACAGAGTAAAAACATCTGAAGCACAGGCATTATCCATATTAGCGCCATACATAACTATATATTATAATTTACCCTTATTCATCTATGGAAGTCAGCAATATACACATAGTACACTGTTCATAACACGACGTAGATACAATGTGATGAGTTATTAAAACCTGTATGCTGGGCTTTACCTGTCTGGGCATCTACATTCAGGTATGTTGTACTGTACTAATAGTAATGTATACAGTGTAACTCATATAAGCCCTCCCTCAAACCTGTCATGATATATATTCACAGACCCGATGATGGCACCTTTAGTGTGTTGAAACTGGTTATCCAGTAAACAGTATTTAAGCAATCTTGGCTTTTGAATTATTTCTACAACAGAGTGATTGCCCCACTACGCACTATGTGTTCCCTGCAAAATTAGTAATATGTAGTTCAGAATTTCTTTTTCCTTGTAAACCAGCAAATGCAGTTGTTCGGAATTCGAAAAAAAATTGGAATTTTTGGATTTTTTTCCCTTCCTCTTCTAATTCAAGTGAATATTCTGCTTCATGTTTAACAACAGGAACACGAATATCCATACTTTTTACAAAAATTTTACCTTCTTTTGGAAGTGTTGCATTTCAGTTTCTGTAGTCTGACAAAGAATTGGATCTTCTTGAACTTTTCCCGAGCTATAGTAAAAATTACAGCTACATCACCTTCAAACATAATATCTTTATAATCTTTAAAAAATGGGTACAGAACTTCAATTTGTTTGGTTTTCATTTTTCCATTGTTAAGAATATGTCCTATATTTAATTCACTCAAAAGCGAAGAAGTTAAATGAATAAGAGCAGAAAAAGTAATAAATAGATTATCTATTCTAGATAAAATATTATTTTCTTTTTTATTTATAACATCATGCAATTTTCAAACATAATTATCAATTACTTCAATAATTGATTTTCCAACACATCCAAAATAATCAATTCCATCTGTGTGAATAACATTGGAAGTCATATAAAGTAGTGATGAATCCAACATCAGTATATTAATATAAATTTCGGTTTCCTTGTTAGGAAGATTTAAATTATTTTTTGTTTTCTCATTAACAGGAAATGAGTAAAATTGGTAAATTTTGACTTGGTTCATGAACTATTAAGGGAAAAATTTATTATTCATTTTTAAAATTACTGTTACATTAGCACAATTAAAGTAAATTAATGTATCATTTTCATCAGTTATAGTTATTTCTAAATTTCGAATAGCATCAAAAATTGGAATAATTATAGGGTGATTTGGTTCATAATTTATTGGACCACCAAATTCAGAATTAGGTTTAAATGCAGGAATTAACAATTGTCTGTCAAAGAAGATATCATTAAGTTTTTACAAACATTTCATCAGCCAAATTATAATTTATGAGAATTATTTTTTTATTTAACAAAATTGTAGCCAAATAGCCATATATAGAGTTACATTCCTTAACATATTACATTTTACATTTTTGCATATTCATTCATATATTTCACCTTTTTACTGCACAGTTCTATGTGATATCGTTCAAAGACTTCGTTACACAGTTCGGTCGCACATGTTGTGTTTACGTGATGATAATTTTTGTTAATGCAAATTAGATGATGGAAGAGGAGAATAGACAATCTAGTTATGACATGTTGCAGTTCTCGTTTATACTTCATGATCTTCAGTTAATTTGTGGAAGCCTTCGTGTGTGGCATCATATATCGAAGTTTGATGTCTCCGGTAATGAATGTCTCTCTCGCTAGCAGGTACACTAGTCTAGATCATGTTGTCTTTGAGAGATCTAGTGCTCTATTTAGATAAGTCGATTTTACCTTTCCTAGTGTTTCTAAATTTTTTCTGTCAGGTGATCACATGTAACCTCAATCCTGTAGGCCAGGATTGGCAAGATTTCTGCGTTGAATAATTTCACGGCCGTTTCTAGACTCAGTAGTCAGATGTTTTTGATGTCCCATATTACTATTATTGCTTGGGCTGCACGTTCTGTTGTATGTTTTGTAAAGCATTTAGCTGTTGTTTGCTATGTCACCCCTCAGACAAAAAAAAAAAAAAAAAAAAAAAAAAAAAAACGAGACGTACCACCAAGGAATTATCCTAATGGGATGGAATGAGGTAAGCGTACAAACAAACAAATGATTACAATTTCAGCAAATTGGATGACTTATTCAAGAGAAATAACATCACAAATTGAGCGCAAGTGTTTCAGAGCACACCGTTCAAAGGCCATTGTTGAACAGGAGATCCACACCACATGTTCCTGTGCTATTCAACGACATCATCAGTTATGATTGCAGTAGGCACAGCATCACTGACTTTTCACCGAGTATCAATAGAAGCACGTCGCATGTCGAGTGAATCTGATTTCTTGTTACGCTAGGTCGATGGTTTGGTCCTTACACGTTGTTATCCATCTGAACAGCTGCATAAAACATGCACCGCGCCACATATGCAGTCCAGTGAGGGCAGAATTATGCTGTGGGTGGTAATGGCAGGCATCATGACTGCAGTGAGCTACGTGAATGTTGTTGCGGACCACCTGCATTACTTCATGCTTGAAGTCTCCCCCTACGGCGGTGTCATCTTCCAGCAGGGTAACTGTGCGTGCTGCAAGATCAGAATCGTGCAACCGTCGTTTGAGGAGGATTATAGTGAACTCACATGGATGTCTTTGCCAGCAAACGTGCCTGATCTGTATTCATTGGAACACATATCGGTCGCCAGCTGCATGCTCTTAAACCACTATCCCGTAATTTGCGGGAAATCCCGGGACTTATAAAATCCAATCCAGCAGAATCTATGTTGTACTGTGTTTGAAAAGTGGAACAACATACTATTAAACATGCGGTCATAATATTTTGGCTCATTGGTGTACATCAGAGGAATAGGGATTGAAGACATGCACATGTGAGCCAAAATATTATGACCATCTGTTGAATAGCATGTTGAAAACCTTTGGAATGCAATACAGCAGCGATTGTACGTTGTGTGGATTCGAGAAGCTCTTGTAAAGTTGCAGAGGTATGTAGCACTGCACAGGTCCCGCAGTTCCCGTAAATTATGGGCCACGGTTTGTCGATCTGACGCCGGCGCTCGACAGCACCCCAGATGTATTCCACAAGATTCAGATGAGTAAAATTTGGTAGCCAACACATCCGTGAGATTTGCTATCACGCTCCTCATAACATCGTGGCAACATGTTGGCCTTCTGATACGGGCTATTATCATGCTGGAAGATGCCATCGCCATTGGGGAAGACATCAGGTATGAAAGGATGCAGATGATTAGCAATGATACCTAGTCCACAGCTGCCCTATTGCCCTCGATTACTGCCGCAGGTGCCATGGAAACCCAAGTGAACGCCGCATGCATAGTTGTTAAACTACTGTACACTACGGTAGGGTATCGTAAGTGGAGACTACGGTAGTTTCCCTAGTTGCTCTATCAGTTTAGATCGCATCCACTTTACCTGTACATTAGATATGGTGGATACCTGTCGAGCGCTACCTCTTTTCGATCCCTTTGTTTATGTATGTGATAGGTGTCTTAATAGATTCCTCTAGAAAACAGATGCAATGAACCATTTAGAAACTGTGTGAGGATGTATAAAGGACCACGTAACGTATGGAACATTTTGGTTCTACATAGTTATCCTGCTGTCTGTTACTTATAAATAAACAATGTCTACAGCAAAACTGAAATTGTTAATGTTTAAATCAGGTTTAATTGGAAAATTGTTGATTTGTAACGTAAAATAGAGGGACGTTGTAGTACAAATGGAAAAGAAAACAGTACAGATTTTTCATATAGCGCTAGAAAATGCAGTTTCCTCAACAAAAGTTAAAGATAGTATCAAACATCACTTCAATACTTCTTCAGCAATAATTCTATACCTTTTTGTGTTTGTGCATATAGACTGTAGGTGCATCAAACGTAATTGTTTTGGTGACATAAAAACGCTGGAAGTAACGTGAGCACATAATTTTTATTACTTATAAAATGCAATTTATGCTTTGTAAGGAAACTGAATGATTTGCGGTTCTAATTACGTGCAAAACAAAGAAAGACAAAGAGAAGTGGACGGCTCTCAGTTCCCCTCCCAATGTTAGCAATACTGCAAGAAATCCTATCATTCACTGCGTCATTCACGCACTCTGCCGACACGTAGTTTCGGTAGAGCGCAACTGTAGTCCCAACACAGCGTAATACTGCCCCCACCTGCCTGGCATGGCGGGTGCATGTTTCGAGCAGATGTTTGCCTGGATTGCAGATGTTTCGAGCAGATGCTGATACGAAAATCGACGTGGAGGAACAAGAAACGTGATTCATTCTACCAGGCAACACTTATCCACTTTGCTACCACTAAAGATGCAAAAATGCTATTGCAACATTTGCTCTACCAACTCAACAGCTCCCCTTAGTAAAAGGACAAAAAAACAAAACAAAAAAGATGAAGGAGAAAGTGGAGTCATGGATCAGACAATACATATATATACAGACTGTGATTTCGGCATTTATGTTTCGTATTTTCGTGTTTTGTGCGTATACTCGTACATGTATGTGTAAGTACGTGTGTGTGTGTGTGTGTGTGTGTGTGTGTGTGCATCTGTCGTTCGTGGCAACCCATTTTGTTCCTCATGAACAGGTAGATTTTCTCAGCTGCAACTGTTAATGTCAGCAACTAGACACCTAAATGATCTAAATTATTAGTTCGCTCGGAAACTGTTTGATACGGACCTGTATTCACTTACATGATCGATTCCTGTTGGATTTGAAACCGATTGCCTCCAACTCGGGTCTAGTTCCTGTCGTTTAGGATCTTTTCTACGAGCAGCACTCTAACACCACGTTGCATGGTTGCGAATGGTATTCGATTCTCTGTATTGGGATAGAAAGTAAACGTCTGCGGAAAATGAAGTGACCTATCTTTCAGCAATGCTTATCGCTGATGTGTAAGCGGTAGTCAAATGAAAACCGAACACCTGCCTCAACGGTTCCATGGAGTGGTTCCATTCAAAAGTAATGAACACACGCATTAAAGTATCCCACCGACAGAACAGACAATCAGTTCCTGTTTCGTAGAAGGCGGTCGACCACTGATGGATTAACAACAGCACACCATCTTGCATCTACTCGTCCAAGTGAAACCGACGTCCGCGCATGTCTTTCTTCAGGCCACCAACGACGTGAAAATCACATGGTGGAAAATCCGGCTTGTACGGAGGATGTTCTAGTGTTTCGAACCAAATCGCTTAAGTCTAGCTTTCGTCCTACTGGCGGTGCGGGGTCGCGCGTTATGATGCAACAGGAAGATTCCGTCCAACAACATTCCCGGGCGTTTTGACTGTATGGCACGTCGCAGTTTCTGAAAAATGACTTCATAGGGCTGCGCATTGATTGAGGAACTCCAGTCAAAGGAGGAGGTCATCATGACCTTAGCGGAACGTTTGTGAACAGCTTAGCCATCCGGTGTGGCCGAGCGGTTCTAGGCGCTTCAGTCTGGAACCGCGCGACCGCTACGGTCGGAGGTTCGAATCCTGCCTTGGGCATGGATGTGTGTGATGTCCTTAGGTTAGTTACGTTTAAGTAATTCTAAGTTCTAGGGGACTGATGACCTCAGATGTTAAGTCCCATAGTGCTCAGAGCCATTCGAACCATATTGTGAACAGCTTTGGATCTCTTTGGTGGGGAGACATGGGACGATCCCGCTGCTGACTTTGCCATTTGCCCTCGGACTGTCGGAATGCTGTCGGGCGGAATCATTCTATTGTACGATAGCACCCGCTCCCACACCGCCAATCTGACGAAGGCAACATTTCAGCGATTTGGTTGGGAAACACTGCAACATCCTCCACACAGCCCAGGTCTGTCACCGTGTGATTTTCACATTTTTGGCGACCCCAAGAAAGACATGTGTGGACGTCGGTTTCAGTCGGTGTGGATCCTTCAGTGGCCGACCGCTTTCTACGAAACAGGAGTTGATAGTCTCCTCTGCCAGTGGGATACACGTTTTAAGACGGGTGGTGACCATTCCATTGTCCCGTAGTGGCTGGTGTTCGGTTTTTATTTCACTGCCTCTCATAAGCTAGCATTTCAGTAGTTATTGCCGGTCAAATTATTTGCCTCAAATTGACTTTCACATATTAATGATCAGAATTGAACTATTTTTATGTAGCACAATATTTTCTATTTTAAGACCGATCCTGTACGAGATACAGCAAGAATGAACATGTGTAGGGTATGTTATATTAATTATACTGTGTGTCACACAGAAGTAAATGTCAGTTTTCATATTTCATGTTGCAGTTACTGGTGTGAACATGCACATCGTGTCCTCTGTGGTCTGCCTCGTGTGCATCTTCTACACGTGTGTGGTGAGTATCAGATGGTAATAATTATATTGGATGGTATGGAGAAAACCTAGTCCTATGTTGTAGCACCGTGACACATACTGGGTCAGCATAACTGGAACATATTGCTGCGAACGGCAGGGACCGAGTTATAGTTCCGATCCGTCTCTTAGTGTTAGACACACGAACTCAACGTAGTCCACATTCTGTAAACACTTTCTTACTCCCTTTATTCCGAGAGTAGGGCTAATAATTTGTCTGGTGAGTGTATATTGACAGAGGTTCTAATGATAAGCGTACTATTGACGTAGTATGCTACGTAGAGGGTGTAAATAGAAATAGCCTAGAAAATGGAAATTCGAGTTCAGGTCATTCACAAAAAGTTTTTCTAATGCTACTTTAGAGGTAATAAAGTCAATTTATTGATTTTGGTGAACTGTAAAAACTAAAAATGTCAATTAGTCTTTCAGCAATGTTATTTTGTCATTACATCCAAAACCGTTTTTGCTGGATATCAGGCACTCACGTCTGTGGTAAATGATGCTATCAGTACTTTAGTGATGTAAATAA
Organism: Schistocerca americana; assembly: GCF_021461395.2. Lineage (NCBI taxonomy): Eukaryota > Metazoa > Arthropoda > Insecta > Orthoptera > Acrididae > Schistocerca > Schistocerca americana. The sequence continues at coordinate 320,581,622 of NC_060124.1, forward strand.
ATAAAAAATATAAATTCTGGGTCGGCCGGTCTGGCCAAGCGATTCTAGGCGCTATAGTCTGGAACCGCGCGACCGCTACGGTCGCAGTTTCGAATCCTGCCTCGGGCATGGATGTGTGTGATGTCCTTAGGTTAGTTAGGTTTAAGTAGTTCTAAGTTCTAGGGGACTGATGACCTCAGAAGTAAAGTCCCATAGTGCTTAGAGCCATTTGAACCATAAATTCTGGGAACATTAGAAGTAAAGATCTTGAGGATTGGGAAAATCAGAGTATACCACAAGCAGAGATAAAGAAACTAAATATCGGACCAAGGAGGAAAGATCTCTGAATATATGTATGTTAAATCTGGACAGTGTAGTAGATAATAATTACTAAAATGATGGGTCGTTCATTTTAGCTGTTTCTGGTAGTTGCAACTAAGTTTCATAGAAACCTGTTGATCTAGAATAACAAATATATTTGGTACAGCTCCAGTCTAAGAAACCAAAACATATAAATAAAGTAAAAATTAAGCATTGTTTTAAAAACTAATATTTCATTTCCTATAACGTACATCTTAACAAAATAGACTAGTAAAAGTAATTAAATTGGCTGTCCACTGTCTAGAGCATCTACCTTTAACAGTTTCTGAAATAACTGATCACGAATTTTAGTTCTGCAAACTGCCTACATAGGCCATAGCGGAGACCTGGATTTAAGGCGGTTAGTGCATATCAGATTCACTCAGGAATATTGTTCAGACTTACCATCGTTTAATCACCGCATAAATTCTCATGTGGCTGGCATAGGAATAAGCATTCTTGAAATTAAAAAATAACTGAACCAAGGCGAGAACAATAAATGCTCTAAGTCCTGATGGGATTCCAGACCGGTTTCACTAAAATAGTACTCTGCGGCATTTTCCCCTTTCTTAGCTCAGATTTGCGGTGAAACTCTTACAATCAGAACATGTTACAAGCAACTGGAAAATGGAAATGAGCGTTTGGCGTCATTGGCCGGGAGGCCCCTCACGCTACAGGTCCGGCCGCAGGTCTTATTACATTCGAAGCCACATGTGGCAGTCGCCGCGCGGAAAGGGGGTGAAATGATGATGAAGACAAGACCCAGTCCCTGAGCGGAGAAAATCCCCGACACAGCCGGTCATCGAACCCGGGACCCTTAGGACGGCAGTCCGTCACCTGACCATACAGCTATCGGGACGGACCAAACAAGTGGAAAAAATAATGGAATGCTTCTGCGTGTAAGAAGCAAGTAGGAAAGCATTACTTGTGCGAAACACATAGTCCCGTTTCCGCACACGATGTTCTGAGAACCATGAGCACAGGACCAACAGGTACATTCCATATTTCTGGAGTCCCAGAACGCTTTAAACTCATTACAACTCTGTACTGTGTTATGAATAGTCCTTACATACGGAACAGGTTCTCATAAGGAATCCCTTGAGTGAAAGGTCGTAAAAGGCCAGTGGTGTTTACGACATTCCACGCCCCACGTATTGTCTACCATGCAGCCACAATACTGGCTACGAATCACAACAGGAGAGGGAAGTGGGGGTATCCAATGGCGAGCAAAACATGAGGCTACGGAGCATGAACTGCATAGCCGGCCGATGTGGCCGAGCGGTTCTAGGCGCTTCAGTCTGGAACCGCGCGAACGCATGGATTGTGTGATGTCCTTGGGTTAGTTAGGTTTAAGTAGTTCTAGGGGACTGATGACCTCAGATGTTAAGTCTCATAGTGCTCAGAGCCATTTGAACCATTTGAACTGCATAGTCGATGAGTACCTCACAGAAACGCTTCAGAGCTAGTGGTGTTGATACAAAGCTGAGCAAACGCGTCTGTGAACAAAGTAAACATTGCATTGTATCTACAATAACATGCCGGAGTTGAGGTTTCGTCAGGAAGGAACCCAAGAAATTTCACGCAAAGAGTAAGAAGTGGCAGTTAAAATACTAGCTATTCTGCAAGATGAGACAATCGAATGTGTGGCGACGTGTGCAGACAACGTATATTAATACAATGATGACGATACGTGCTTAACAAATGAAAGTGGTACTGAAGCAGGTATCTAGCCATGTAGCTCACCGTCCTTGTCGGACTGGGAGCCTCAAATCCCGTCTCCAGTTAAACATACTAGAGGACAATCGTCGTCCAAGGAACAGGTACTAAACATAGTCGCATACACGGAAGATCGTCCGCAGGGTAGTGAAATAATACTTAGGAACAGATTTCGAATAAGTCTGCAGTAATATGACCATGCAGCGCACAAGTAAAACTACGGATATACAAGGGAGGACAAGGAGCACTTGTTACAAAAACTGGTGTTTGCATAGTTCAAGGATGCTCCATACAATTTAGAGCATGTGTGTGATATTGATCTACTACGTTATGCACATCAAATTGAGTGCGACATAGATTACAGTGATTTGAAGGGAAGCAGTGGAAGGTTGCATAACTTCAAACAGTGCTACACAATTGGAAGACGCAAGACAACGAAACTTCAAATAAAGCATTAACTTGACGATGCACAGCAAAGTGTGGAATCGGTCCGAAAATTTGTAGATGAGATAAACAAACCTGTCCCATCGTTTAGTAAGGAATTTGTGTTTAACTCCGACAAATAGGGATGTGAAGAGCGAATGCACATGAAAGGAATCCTAGAAACTAAAGATACCAAGAGAGTTGTATCAAAACAGACCAACATCAATGCCTTAACGCATTTGTATACAATTATGCCGACTGTTAATTTGGACGGTAAATTGGCCGGAAAGTTATTTCCTGTGCTGCGAGAAGTTGGAGGTGCTCTTCCCACTACGATTCTTTTTCGTGTGCATGATCTCGCAAGTGCAGGAAGGAATAGTTACGTCACAGTAAGCAAGAGTGGGGAAACGGGTGTAAGAGAACTACAACTCTGGCGTGAGCACTGTTCTTGGTCAATAGCATGTCAAAATAACTTGCTTTTGCTTGATTACTGGCTTGCGTATCAAAATGATACTTGTTTATAGCAAACTGTCCCTCTTGAAAAGTGTGTGACATTGCAGTTCATATCAACTGAAACCAATGGACAAATTTAGTCTCCTGATGTTCGTTTCTCTTGTCGCACATTTTATCGCACTATCTGCAGCTACACCTTGAGGGATAGCCAGTTTCACGATAATCTCTGCGACAGACTGTTTCTTATTCAGTTGCGTACCATCACATTCCGTCAGTTCTTATCCTCCCGTTTTCAAATATGATTCTATACGTATTCCTTAAGAACGAATACCTAGCTGAACGTCCTGCACGGTTTGAAGCTCACAAGGAATTCGCTTTCAATCTTGATGGTGCGAACCTTTGTCATCACTGTTTCGTTCCATTTTTCATTCGGCGTTAATGATCTGTTTCGAACATTTCTTAAATGTCGGCGATGTCCATATTATGAAGTGTAATATATAATTACATCGCTTAGAAGGCTGCTCACTGCACCTCCGCACTCTCATTTTCTGTCACCCTCCTGATGCACATGGTGTGTCATTAGCAACTAATATCCTTCCTGTCATACACTACTGGCCATTAAAATTACTACACCACCAAGATGGCGTGCTACAGACGCGAAATTTAACCGACAGGAAAGAGAAGCTGTGATATGCATATGATTAGCTTTTCAGAGCATTCATACAACGTTGACACCGGTGGCGACACCTACAACGTGCTGACGTGAGGAAAGTTTCCAACCGATTTCTCATACACAAACAGCAGTTGACCGGCGTTGCCTGGTGAAATGTTGTTGTGATGCCTCGTGTAAGGAGCAGAAATGCGTACCATCACGTTTCTGACTTTGATAAAGGTCGGATTGTAGCCTATCGCGATTGCGGTTTACCGTATCGCGACATTGCTGCTCGCGTTGGTCGAGACCCAATGACTGTTAGTAGAATATGGAATCGGTGGGTTCAGGAGGGTAATACGGAACGCCGTGCTGGATCCCAACGGCCTCGTATCACTAGCAGTCGAGATGACAGGCATCTTATCCGCATGGCTGGAACGGATCGTGCAGCCACGTCTCGATCCCTGAGTCAACAGATAGAGACGTTTGCAAGACGAAAACCATCTGCACGAACAGTTCGACGACGTTTGCAGCAGCATGGACTATCAGCTCGGAGACCATGGCTGCGGTTACCCTTGACGCTGCATCACAGACAGGACCGCCTGCGATGGTGTACTCAACGACGAACCTGGGTGCACGAATGGCAAAACGTCATTTTTTCAGATGAATCCGGGTTCTGTTTACGGCATCATGATGGTCGCATCCGTGTTTGGCGACATCGCGGTTAACGCACATTGGAAGCGTGTATTCGTCATCGCCATACTGGTGTATCACCCGGTGTGATGGTATGAGTTGCCATTGGTTACACGTCTCGGTCACCTCTTGTTCGCACTGATGGCATCTTGCACAGTGGACGTTAGATTTCAGATGTGTTACGACCCGTGGCTCTTCCCCTCATTCGATCCATGCGAAACCCTACATTTCAGCAGGATAATGCACGACCGCATGTTGGAGATCCTGTATGGGCCTTTCTGGATACAGAAAATGTTCAACTGCTGCCCTGGCCAGCACATTCTCCAGATCTCTCATCAACTGAAAACGTCTGGTCAATGGTGGCCGAGCAACTGGCTCGTCACAATACGCCAGTCACTACTCTTGATGAACTGTGGTATCGTGTTGAAGCTGCAGGGGCAGCTGTACCTGTACACGCCATCCAAGCTCTGTTTGACTCAATGCCCAGGCGTATCAAGACCGTTATTACGACAAGAGGTGGTTGTTCTGGGTACTGATTTCTCAGGATCTATGCGCCCAAATTGCGTGAAAATATAATCACGTTCATTTCTAGTATAATATATTTGTCCAATGAATACCCGTTCATCATATGCATTTCTTCTTAGTGTAGCAATTTTAATGGCCAGTAGTGTAATTGTTGACATAACACATTAATATGAGCCTTACTAAAGATTGATGTCAACGGCCTTGCCGCAGTGGTACACTGATTCCCGTCAGATTACCAGAGTTAAGCGCTGTCGGGCTGTGCTAGCACTTGGATGGGCGAGCGCTGTTGGCAATCGGGGTGCACTCAGCCCTTGTGGGGCAAACTGAGGAGCTACTTGACTGTGAAGTAGCGGCTCCGGTCTCAGAAATTCAAATACTGCCGGGAGAGCAGTGTGCTGACCACATGCCCCTCCATATCCGCATCCAGTGACACCTATGGGCTGAGGATGATACGGCGGCTGGTCGGTACCGTTGGGCTTTCATGGCCTATTCGGAAGGAATTTATTCAGAAATTTGAGTTGCTCGAAGACTTTTTCAGTAAGAAATACAGGTATTTTGTCCTAGACGATGAGTTTTCCTCAGAGACGGTGGTATCTGTAGGGTGTCAGGGAAGTGTGATAAGACCGCTCCCCCTGCACCACGTGCACAAGCATTGTGTAGGATAGTGTGGACAGCTATTTGAGGCCATTTATTCATGGTGCTGTTGTGTACTGCAACGTTACATCGTTGCGTGACCGTAGATGATGAGGATAACTTGGTATTCTTATATTGCGTGGTGAATGACAACTAACTCTAAATGTAGAAGAGTGTAAGGTCGTGTGGACTGGCAGCAGAAGAATTCCTGTACGTGTTCGATTGCAGTATTAGTTGTATGCTGACGGGCACAGTCACATCGATTAACCATCAAATCGTAACGTCACGAAAGGACATGTAATGGAACGAGCCCTTAAGATTAGTTACAGAGAACGCGAATGGCAGATGCAATTTATGGGGAAAGATCTGAGAAACTGTAAACAACACACGTCGGAGATCATGCACAGAAAACTCGTGTGAGCCATTCTTGTGTACTGCAGGAGTTTTTGGCATCCCCAGGAGGTCAGAGTTGTTACTGGTCGGCTCCATCTGGAAGGAAGTGTAAAGTAAATGCTCCATGATGTCGTCTTCAGAAGAAGACGATCATTCGAAAATGTTATTGACGAAGATTTTAGAAGCGGCACTCGCCACAGAATACTTAAAGGTTCTGATGCCTCCAAAGTTAATCTGTAAGAACGAAATAAGCGGAATTATGGTTCGTAAATTGGTATTCAAGTAAGCATTCCCGCTCATTGTGGAATCGACCAGGATGGAAAATGACTAGTAGTGGTCTTAAGTGTCCTGTGTTACACACTGTGCATTTGCTTGTGGAATAAGTAGATTCACATGTACAGGGGTTGCAAAAAAAGAAATATGAAAACACCGCAAGAAATGCGTGATTTAAGGTAAATGCATCTTAGGGAAGAACGGGGAAGGAAGTCGGCCGTGCTCTTTCAAAGGAACCATTCCCCTAAGGTAAATGCAGATGATAGCCAAGCCTCCAGGTTGCGTTGTTGTATTTTACAACGAACAGCACCTGTGCAACACCCTCAGCACGACATAAGCGTGAAACGTGGTCAGAACAACGTTCTGTGTAAGTGCGAGTGCTTTTATTCGCAACTAAGTGAACTTAAACGTGAGTGCATCGTTGGTTCTCGTGTGGTGGGTGCTTCTATAACAAAGGGAGCCGAGCTGTTTGGTGTTCCAAGCAGTACCCTCTCGAATATTTAACCACATACAGGGAAAGAAGAAAAACATCATCCGCTAAGTCTCAACGCGGACAGAAATGTGTGATGAATGACCGTGACTGACGGTGATTGAAGAGGATTCCGAGGAAAAATATGATAAAGAGAACTGAAAAAGTCAGTGCACAAGTGAAAGTAGCACTCGCGACCTTGCCAGCACCTAAACAACATAAAGGGACCCCTGTAAGCACGGAACTGCAGCCCGAGATGGAATTCCAAAACCACTCATCAGTTGGCTCTAATGGCTCTGAGCACTACGGGACTTAACATCTATGGTCATCAGTCCCCTAGAACGTAGAACTATTTAAACCTAACTAACCTAAGGACATCACACACATCCATGCCCGAGGCAGGATTCGAACCTGTGACCGTCGAAGCCACGTGGTTCCGGACTTAAGCGCCTAGAACCGCACGGCCACACCGGCCGGCCCACTCATCAGTGATACAAATGCTAGTGACAGGGAAATGTTATGCCGCAGCCATAAAACCTGGACTGTGGAGCGATGAAAGAAAGTCATTTGGTCGGATGAACCTTGCTTCGATCTGTTTCCAACGTCTGGTCGAGTTTATATCCCAAGAGTGATACCTGGGGGGGGGGGGGGGGGGGGAGGTAGATTGGTGGTGATTACGGCAGCCGTATCGAGGTATTACATGGGCTGCATTACATTACTGCCATGGATTATGCTACCAGTCTGACTGACCAGGTCCATCCCACGGTACAATGTTTATTCCCCAATAATGATGTTGTGTTCCAAGAACACAGGGCCCCTGTCCACACACATCACATCGTCCAGGATAGGCTTTGTGACCACGAGGACGATTTGTCACCCCTCCCCTGGACACGATGGTCACCAGATGTTAATGAACCTTTGTGGTCTACTTTGGAAAATTTAAATTTGTGTGAAATCCTAAGGGACTTAACTGCTAAGGTCATCAGTCCCTAAGCTTACACACTACTTAACCTAAACTATCCTAAGGACAAACACACACATCCATGCCCGAGGGAGGACTCGAACCTCCGCCGGGACCAGCCGTACAGTCCACGACTGCAGCGACAAAGATCCTCGGCTAATCCCACGCGGCTACTTTGGAGAGAAGGAGGCATGATCGCTATCCGCCTCAGCATCGTTACCTGAACTCGTCACTATTTTTCAGGAAGAATGATATAAGAGACCCTTGAGAACCGTACAGGACCTCTATTTATCCCGTCCGAGACGAATAGAATGGCTTTAAATGCCAACGGTTTTCCTACACTGTATTAGACATAGTAATGTATTGCGTTTTTGGAGTTTCCATATTTTTGTTCAGCCCCTGTAGATGTAGAAGTACATGTAGATATGAGATCCAGTATATGGTATATGGTACACAAGGTGGTACGGCATTGCAGGGAGGTCTGAGGGCGGTGGTGTGGACGGACGCGGTGCAGACGCTGGTCATGTTCGGCGGGGTGGTGCTGGTGGTCGTCAAGGGCACGCTCGACGTCGGCGGCTTTGGCGTCGTCTGGAGCCGAAACGTGGACTCTGGCCGCATCGAGCCGCCGCTGTGAGTACGTCGACTCCTCTGCCCCACCACGTCTAGTGAACACGACACATATCGCTACCACACTGCCCACACAGTACGCTCTACATTTAGAAGTCTCATATTGCAGATTCCATATTGATTCAATCATGGTTCATTTACTGAGCTTGAATAAACTAAAATGAATGTCTACTTATATTGACACTCTTAGCACTGACACAACATATCCAATGTACGTGATAAAAGTAAAAAACACACTGACTGCCTGCATGATGTTTCTCGTTTATTGCTGTTAATTCCGTTGTGCCACAGTTATGTTTGTACAGTCTTAGACTTAAAAACTGGCCGCCGGCCGGCCGCCACAGAGATTAAGTCCGAGTCGTTCACTTAAGGTGGCCAATAAAACTGACCGCCCCTGACAACTAAGTCCGGCCATCTGCACAATCAGGCAACACTGTAAGATGGGGAAGTGACAAGAGGAAGTGTTATCTACTTCCGAGGTGTTGTCGGATTATGTGAGCCCGTGGTCTAGTGGAGCCGGCACGGTAGCTCAGCGTGTTCGGTCAGAGAGCCGATTGGCCTCTGTAATAAAAAACTGAGTGGAAGTATCAACCACCGAACTTGAACAGGATGTCTTGCGACGTCAGCAACGACCGAACACAACGATCAATAACGAACAAAATGCAAAAAAAAGTGGAAACCGTCGTCCATTCTAAACTTATGGTCGCCTGTTCGCGTCCAACTGTATTTTCTTTTCTTTTTTTTTTTTTTTTTTTTTTTTTTTTTTTTTTTTTTTTTTTTTTACGTTTCGGCCCTCACCTAAAGTTATGAGTCTGATTGAACATCGATCATAATTCGCTTCACATTCTACCCACCAGTAACAACAAGAACTTCTACAAACAATTCCGCAGGACAGCTCATGGCTCCGACGTGATCAGAACAGCTTACACTCGAGCGTTTCCTCGCTGTGCAACGGCTACCGGCCACCGGCCAGACGCCACCCGCCGCCTGAAATCCGGCGCCGTTCAGGTGAACGCGGCGCGACGCTGTCAGCGTATGTGTCAACTGTCATTTTCGAATTTGAAGCTCTAGTTATCATCTTACAGTTAAGCATTGGATTTTGCATACCTGAAAATCATGAACTACGGTTAAGCATTGTAAAATTGAGTCGCAAGTGGAAAAAGGTGTATTATCTGCAACACGATATATACTTTTGGTATAACAGAGGGGTGAATGCAGAGGAGACAGCTAGCAAGATTTGACTGTGTGTGGAGCGAGTGCTTTTGGGAAAAATACGCCAAAAAAGATATTCTTGTTTCAACAAAGATCGTTCTGGCATGAATGATTTTCCACATTAAGGAAGTCTCGACTACTGATATATGTGATGGTTTACCACTTAACCATGATGCGACATTTGCATTCAACAGGAAAAGTTCAGAAGTCCGGCGTAGGAGTACTGCCTGCTCTAATTCGAAACAAAAATCACCGGAGTGACTATTACTGAACGTCATCAGGTCGCTCATTGAGCATTCCTATGCAGTACTGTTACTGGTAACGAGTTATGATGCCTTTACCGTTAACTTTCTAAGCAGAAATGAAAGGCTGAGCCCCACCAAAAGACAAACTCGAGCAAAGGGTAGTGTGAACATAATAGTTTACATCTGATGGCACCAAAAATGTGTTTTGGGCTACGAATTCTGCTCCAAGAAGTGTGTGCATCACAGCAGGAATTTGTTGCCAACAACTGAGACACCTTTTGGTCGCAGTGTATGAAAATCGACCGACAAAACTACATAACCTGTCCTACTGTACGATAACGCACTATGTTGATTTGAGAAACAAAACTATGCAGGAGATTGATAGGAAAGTCGTCTTTCAAGCACTTGTATTGATAGGGAAGTCATCTCTCAAGCAGTTGTCCCTCTCGTCATATACTCGTAGAATTTTACGTTTCCCGCTCTTGATCGATCAACCGTCAAGAGAATTCATTTCTAGACGAAAATACTCTTCAAACCACACTGGTTTAATAACATCGTTGGAAGCAGTAGGTTTCCACGGGCGTGGAATTTGTAAACTACTTTAGCATTGTCAGATTGTTTTAGATATCGAGAAAGAAAATTCTGCTGCTGATTAATTTCTCTTTGATGATTACTGTTGCGTTCAGTAAACTAATGGAAAACGCAATTAAAATATTCACTGTACTAACACAAATTAAATTCAGCTCACTGCAGAAACATCACGACGGCAGTCTATCATAATAAAGCATCAAGTATCTGTAAGACGATTGCGCCTATTTTAACACTAATTAGTAGGATATTACCGACTTTTGACTTCAAAAAGGTCTGTATTTACTTCATTTTCTGTACCATTCCCCAGTATTATGAAAATGTGGTAGTTCATAGATAAAATTATGTATTCACAACAAAAAATATGTCGGCTGAAAACAAAAGTGGCATTATGAAGTTTGCAGTACCATAAGGTTTTCTCTCTGACACTAAGAGGTACTAAAAGTAGCAAGACGAATTTTGCTCGAGCGTTGTCTTACAATTCCCTTATTGAGTTTGTATCTGCCTGCTTGTAGCTCTGCTACAAAAGAATTAAAAATCTGGCTTCCAAGCGAGTCTCGAAAGGCGAACGAAAGCAGCTTGCACCTGGTAGCCAAGCATGTTACCTGAGAACTGTTTTTTTTCCTAAAGTGGGTAGACAACATTTTGAGGTTGAATTGCTGGCAAATGTCAGTCAGACATATGCCGTTGGTGTAAGTGTTTCGGTGTGTTGAATTTGTACCAATGATTTTTCTATAGGGGTTTTCTGTCCCAAATACAGAGTTGAAGTCTCTCAAGCTGTGTTACAGAGGAAGACCGCATTGCAGTTCCTTCTCTAAATCCTCGCACAAACGAAAAAATGGCTGACATCGAAATAAGTGTCCAAGGAATAGAAAAGCAACTAAAATCACCCAACAGAGGAAAGTCCACTGGACCTGACGGGATACCAATTCGATTCTACACAGAGTACGCGAAAGAACTTGCCTCCCTTATAACAGCCGTGTACCGCAAGTCTCTAGAGGAACGGAAGGTTTCAAATGATTGGAAAAGAGCACAGGTAGTCCCAGTCTTCAAGAAGGGCCGTCGAGCAGATGCGCAAAACTATAGACCTATATCTCTGGCATCGATCTGTTGTAGAATTTTAGAACATGATTTCTGCTCGCGTATCATGTCATTTCTGGAAACCCGGAATCTACTCTGTAGGAATCAACATGGATTCTGGAAACAGCGATCGTGTGAGACCCAACTCGCTTTATTTGCTCATGAGATCTAGAAAATATTAGATACAGGCTCCCAGGTAGATGCCATTTTCCTTGACTTCCGGAAGGCGTCCGATACAGTTCCGCACTGTCGCCTGATAAACGAATAAAGAGCCTACGGAATATCAGATCAGCTGTGTGGCTGGATTGAACAGTTTTTAGCAAACAGAACACAGCATATTATTCTCAATGGAGAGACGTCTACAGACGTTACAGTAACCTTTGGCGTGCCACAGGGGAGTGTTATGGGACCATTGCTTTTCACAATATATATAAATGACCTAGTAAATAGTGTCGGATGTTCCATGCGGCTTTTCGCGGATGATGCTGTAGTATACAGAGAAGTTGCAGCATTAGCAAATTGTAGCGAAATGCAGGAAGATCTGCAGCGGATAGGCACTTGGTGCAGGGAGTGGCAACTGACCCTTAACGTAGATAAATGTAATGTATTGCGAATTCATAGAAAGAAGGATCCTTTATTGTATCATTATATGTTAGCAGAACAAACACTGGTAGCAGTTACTTCTGTAAAATATCTGGGAGTATGCGTGCGGAACGATTTGAAGTAGAATGATCATATAAAATTAATTGTTGGTAAGGCGGGTGCAACGGCGCGGCGCGGCGCGTTTCGTCACAGGGTTATTTGGTAGGCGTGATAGCGTTACGGAGATGTTTAGCAAACTCAAGTCGGAAAGACTGAAAGAGAGGCGCTCTGCATCGCGGTGTAGCTTGCTGTCCAGGTTTCGAGAGGGTGCGTTTCTGGATGGGGTATCGAATATATTGCTTCCCCCTACTTATACCTCCCGAGGAGATCACGAATGTAAAATTAGAGAGATTCGAGCGCGCACGGAGGCTTTCCGGCAGTCGTTCTTCCCGCGAACCATACGCGACTGGAACAGGAAAGGGAGGTTCAAATGGATCTGAGCACTATGGGACTTAACATCGATGGTCATCAGTCCCCTAGAACTTAGAACTACACTCCTGGAAATGGAAAAAAGAACACATTGACACCGGTGTGTCAGACCCACCATACTTGCTCCGGACACTGCGAGAAGGCTGTACAAGCAATGATCACACGCACGGCACAGCGGACACACCAGGAACCGCGGTGTTGGCCGTCGAATGGCGCTAGCTGCGCAGCATTTGTGCACCGCCGCCGTCAGTGTCAGCCAGTTTGCCGTGGCATACGGAGCTCCATCGCAGTCTTTAACACTGGTAGCATGCCGCGACAGCGTGGACGTGAACCGTATGTGCAGTTGACGGACTTTGAGCGAGGGCGTATAGTGGGCATGCAGGAGGCCGGGTGGACGTACAGCCGAATTGCTCAGCACGTGGGGCGTGAGGTCTCCACAGTACATCGATGTTGTCGCCAGTGGTCGGCGGAAGGTGCACGTGCCCGTCGACCTGGGACCGGACCGCAGCGACGCACGGATGCACGCCAAGACCGTAGGATCCTACGCAGTGCCGTAGGGGACCGCACCGCCACTTCCCAGCAAATTAGGGACACCTTTGCTCCTGGGGTATCGGCGAGGACCATTCGCAACCGTCTCCATGAAGCTGGGCTACGGTTCCGCACACCGTTAGGCCGTCTTCCGCTCACGCCCCAACATCGTGCAGCCCACCTCCAGTGGTGTCGCGACAGGCGTGAATGGAGGGACGAATGGAGACGTGTCGTCTTCAGCGATGAGAGTCGCTTCTGCCTTGGTGCCAATGATGGTCGTATGCGAGTTTGGCGCCGTGCAGGTGAGCGCCACAATCAGGACTGCATACGACCGAGGCACACAGGGCCAACACCCGGCATCATGGTGTGGGGAGCGATCTCCTACACTGGCCGTACACCACTGGTGATAGTCGAGGGGACACTGAATAGTGCACGGTACATCCAAATCGTCATCGAACCCATCGTTCTACCATTCCTAGACCGGCAAGGGAACTTGCTGTTCCAACAGGACAATGCACGTCCGCATGTATCCCGTGCCACCCAACGTGCTCTAGAAGGTGTAAGTCAACTACCCTGGCCAGCAAGATCTCCGGATCTGTCCCCCATTGAGCATGTTTGGGACTGGATGAAGCGTCGTCTCACGCGGTCTGCACGTCCAGCACGAACGCTGGTCCAACTGAGGCGCCAGGTGGAAATGGCATGGCAAGCCGTTCCACAGGACTACATCCAGCATCTCTACGATCGTCTCCATGGGAGAATAGCTGCCTGCATTGCTGCGAAAGGTGGATATACACTGTACTAGTGCCGACATTGTGCATGCTCTGTTGCCTGTGTCTATGTGCCTGTGGTTCTGTCAGTGTGATCATGTGATGTATCTGACCCCAGGAATGTGTCAATAAAGTTTCCCCTTCCTGGGACAATGAATTCACGGTGTTCTTATTTCAATTTCCAGGAGTGTACTTAAACCTAACTAACCTAAGGACAGCACACAACACCCAGCCATCACGAGGCAGAGAAAATCCCTGACCCCGCCGGGAATCGAACCCGGGAACCCGGGCGTGGGAAGCGAGAACGCTACCGCACGACCACGAGATGCGGGCTGGGAGGAAAGGGAGGTAAAGACAGTGTCACGTAAAGTGCCTTACGCCACACACCACTGGGTGGCTTGCGGAGTATAAATGTAGATGTAGATTAGTATTTTCATGTCTCTTGGTGAATTTTGCTCATAGTTTTTCGAGTGTGTTACAGAATTTTTCGACATTTTCGGTGTTTTTCTTATTTTCGATATTCGTCTGGGCATGTGCATTGATGAGTGTATATTTTTTATTGGGGCTCTGAATGAGCATAGTCATAAGTCAATTGTTGATGGGTGTGATTTCTTTGACAGAGGTGATGATAGATCTGTGTTCGAGAAATGCCATGCTGAAGATTGGTGCGCATTTCGCTATCTTTTGTTGTGTTTTGCTCTTCAAGATGCGATGGTTCCCGTAATGCAAGTCAGTTAGTCTTTGTTCTCGAAGAGCAAGCATGAGAATTTTTTGTCGGTCGTTTTTCTATGTGAGATTATATAGTTTTCGTGTTTGGATCAATGTATCGATGTTTAGTTTGTAAATGCATGTTTTCTGCTTGTAGGGAAATTTACCAGAGATCTCCGATATTCTCTGCCGTGCTATCCTGGACTCCCCAGAATGCGAAAATCCAGCTGCCGCCTTTCGACGGGCGGGTTGTGTACCACCTGGGGTAAAGTTGACTTTGCTTGAACAGTTCATATTTGTTTCTGTTTCATTGGTATGGCCTGGGTGATACCAGGACCAGACAGGACCAGAGGGTGCTGAAGCCTTTTGGAAGAAAATATTTTCAGCTGAGCTCATTGAGCTAACAGACGGTGACCAGAGTACCGGCGATTTTCAGTCAAGACGTGTCTGGATTTTGTTTTCAACGGATAGAGTAGCCGTTTAGAATTGTGATAGTATTTGGTTCAGCCCAAGTATTTGATTTCCTCGCTACCACCCATATGTGGGAGGCTTTCCCCTATCCGCCACACAGGATTACCATAATCATCATCATCATCATCATCATGTCATCAGCAAATCGGATATGGTGTATCTTCCCATCACTGAAGTAGACGTGTATTGTTCGATTCAATATTTCCATCGCATAAATGTGGGTTATAATTACGTTGCATTGCTGCTAGTGGACATATTTCTCACTTTTTCTTAGACGGTTGCTAAATGTTACTCCATCAAAGGAATTATGTGCCATCATTGTTGCATTGCAGACGTTCAAATTTTCCGATTTCTGTAATTTCATTTCGATACCAGATCGTTCTAATCGGAATCAGCCAGTTAGTCTTAATGTGGATATCCGACTACGGCTCTCATCATACACGATAGACTGGGTAAACCACATTCTTAATCGGACTGTTGAATCTCGATCACTTATCTATGACAGGGCCTGAATCCTTAAACACTATGGAAAATACTAATACAATGTGCTTATTACAAATACGTTATTTGAATATAAATATATGAAGTAACGAGAGAACAGTTTATTTACAGGAACAGTGCCCAATCTATCATACCAGAGCAGTGCAAGATTGGTTCCAGGGCCAAGAGAGGATCAATCTGTTGTCGTTTGTTACACGATCACCGAACATCAACCAGATAGAGAATATGTGGGCAGAGGTAACAAGGTCATTGTCATGTGGACCTACAAATGCAAGCAACCTTTGGACGAATATAGAAAACGTATGGTGGGAAGTAAACCAAGACGCTACACTATCGATGACTTAATGAAATCAATGCCCCTACGCCTTCGATACATCTTAGGTAATGATGGTGGGTGGGTTGGTTACTAAAAGTATACTTGTCCACAATACCCATGTGGGCAATTATCTGATAATCGGTCAAGTTTTGTTTTGTCGCAGCTCTTTAGCATACAAATCCATTTCTTTTCAGTCTCCTCCTTACAATTCTTGCAATGCAAGGTAATTGAAAAATCTCATCCACTCGACGCCAACTGAGGAATTGATTGGAGCAAATGTTGTTCAACACACAGTAGTCGTCACCCTCACTGGAATCAATGACTGTTTGTGTGTGTGTGTGTGTGTGTGTGTGTGTGTGTGTGTGTGTGTGTGTGTGATTTCGTGTTTACGCGCAATCTGAATCAATACTATTAACATTAGAGTAAGTGCAGCTACTAGCAGTGCCCAATGCTGCCGCGATTTGTTTATGTTGGCTGAGCGTGGACACTGCAGCAGACACTTCGCCATAAACAGAAAGAAATCACCATGGCACAGATTGCAGTGAGCGGACATCACTACCTCCATGTTCTTATAGTAGCAAACGTGAGACTCTACTCACATGATCCATGGAGGAATTGCAACGGGTATCATCAGAATATTTACCAGTGATGAAATGTCCACTCTATTTGAATCACAAAAATATGGGAACATTCTCACAAAGTAATGTGAGATGATACCAAAATTTATCTAAGACGCAAAAATTAACTGCAGAGCTTCCATGCACGCAGTAGTAGCACATAAGGAAATATTATGTTTTGGAAGCGTATATTTCATTTCCTCTTCTCATAACAACGCCCTTGTTTTATTATGAAGTGAGAAAATAAACACGAAAAACTAAAATTCCTGGAAGCATATAAGTCATTTCCTCATCTCATATCATAGCTTTTGTTTTAGTATAAAGTAAAAATAAACAGTTTAGGGTTCTGAAGCATAATATGACACCAGATTCTTATCGTAGGCGCTATGGGAAAAGCAAAAATCAGGGTGCTGTCCATTTTTTTGTCCAACAATATGTTTCTTTTCATGCATTACTACCGCTCGGAGATTCTTATTTAAGGACTTGTGGGCATCAAGTTCTTCAGCAGACTAAGCCTTATGTTATTGTGCTAATTACAGTATGGGAAAAATGCAACAAAGGCGAGTTTCCCTAGAGCAGTGAGGATATTTGCACATGTCTGTATTCAGCAATGACTGCCAACTGCCACAACATTTCACAGAATCCATGCGGCAGGCAAGACAGCTGTGCGTGCAGTTCAGACTTCATTCAGTAAGACGTCAGGAGATGGACGGAAACGTCAAATTTACGACACTTTCCAATTTACGACACTTTCCGAGTTGTATTCGATCCAGAATGACGTGTTATTAAGGTAGTTGAGCGTTCTAGCAAGTACACTCTGATAATTTCCATATGAGTATTCCGACAGGCAAAAGAACCCGTTATTATACGTTTTGTTGTGAATACATAATTTTATCTATGAACTACCACATTTTCATAATACTGGGGAATGGTACAGAAAATGAAGTAAATACAGACCTTTTTGAAGTCAAAAGTCGGTAATATCCTACTAATTAGTGTTAAAATAGGCGCAATCGTCTTACAGATACTTGATGCTTTATTATGATAGACTGCCGTCGTGATGTTTCTGCAGTGAGCTGAATTTAATTTGTGTTAGTACAGTGAATATTTTAATTGCGTTTTCCATTAGTTTACTGAACGCAACAGTAATCATCAAAGAGAAATTAATCAGCAGCAGAATTTTCTTTCTCGATATCTAAAACAATCTGACAATGCTAAAGTAGTTTACAAATTCCACGCCCGTGGAAACCTACTGCTTCCAACGATGTTATTAAACCAGTGTGGTTTGAAGAGTATTTTCGTCTAGAAATGAATTCTCTTGACGGTTGATCGATCAAGAGCGGGAAACGTAAAATTCTACGAGTATATGACGAGAGGGACAACTGCTTGAGAGATGACTTCCCTATCAATACAAGTGCTTGAAAGACGACTTTCCTATCAATCTCCTGCATAGTTTTGTTTCTCAAATCAACATAGTGCGTTATCGTACAGTAGGACAGGTTATGTAGTTTTGTCGGTCGATTTTCATACACTGCGACCAAAAGGTGTCTCAGTTGTTGGCAACAAATTCCTGCTGTGATGCACACACTTCTTGGAGCAGAATTCGTAGCCCAAAACACATTTTTGGTGCCATCAGATGTAAACTATTATGTTCACACTACCCTTTGCTCGAGTTTGTCTTTTGGTGGGGCTCAGCCTTTCATTTCTGCTTAGAAAGTTAACGGTAAAGGCATCATAACTCGTTACCAGTAACAGTACTGCATAGGAATGCTCAATGAGCGACCTGATGACGTTCAGTAATAGTCACTCCGGTGATTTTTGTTTCGAATTAGAGCAGGCAGTACTCCTACACCGGACTTCTGAACTTTTCCTGTTGAATGCAAATGTCGCATCATGGTTAAGTGGTAAACCATCACATATATCAGTAGTCGAGACTTCCTTAATGTGGAAAATCATTCATGCCAGAACGATCTTTGTTGAAACAAGAATATCTTTTTTGGCGTATTTTTCCCAAAAGCACTCGCTCCACACACAGTCAAATCTTGCTAGCTGTCTCCTCTGCATTCACCCCTCTGTTATACCAAAAGTATATATCGTGTTGCAGATAATACACCTTTTTCCACTTGCGACTCAATTTTACAATGCTTAACCGTAGTTCATGATTTTCAGGTATGCAAAATCCAATGCTTAACTGTAAGATGATAACTAGAGCTTCAAATTCGAAAATGACAGTTGACACATACGCTGACAGCGTCGCGCCGCGTTCACCTGAACGGCGCCGGATTTCAGGCGGCGGGTGGCGTCTGGCCGGTGGCCGGTAGCCGTTGCACAGCGAGGAAACGCTCGAGTGTAAGCTGTTCTGATCACGTCGGAGCCATGAGCTGTCCTGTGGAATTGTTTGTAGAAGTTCTTGTTGTTACTGGTGGGTAGAATGTGAAGCGAATTATGTTCGATGTTCAATCAGACTCATAACTTTAGGTGAGGGCCGAAACGTAAAAAAAAAAAAAAAAGAAAAAAAAGAAAATACAGTTGGACGCGAACAGGCGACCATAAGTTTAGAATGCACGACGGTTTCCACTTTTTTTTCCGAGGATCGAAGGATCAGGAAGGGGATGTAGTGGGTTTGCCGATGTTGTTTTATTTATTTAAGTTTTACTACATTTTGAATTTTCTTTTTTTTTAATTTTCATTTTGTATTGTATTTATAGATTTATTTGTGTTTCATTACAAAGAAAGATCCTGCAACTGCCGTAGCCGAGCGTCCGAGTCGTCTTCTCGTCTGTTGGGAGGGTTTCCCCCCCTATTCCGTCCATAGAGGATCAATATGCTCCAGGATTCTTCTTCATTTTCAGCGTCTCATACCCGGAACGCCCCAGTGAGCAGGAGGATCCGCAAATAATGAACCTAAATAATTTGCGAAACGAGTTCTGTACTTCGGGTGGCGGCTGAAAGCTGCATGTGTCGTCATCAATAGGGACCAAAAATCGAGTTTGCCTTTGGGAGCATCGCAAAATATGTAGTAAACGGCCATGCCTTTTAGCCAGTTAACGGCGTTCGTTCTGGTTGATGGAAAGTATACGCCGTCGGGGCGCAATACCTCATCTGGGAAGATAGACTCCGGCAATTGCCGCAAGAGTAACGCCAGCATGCGCTGCGTCAGTAACCAGCACTCGCTGGTCGCGGCACAAGTCAGACGGTGTGCATCCGAGTCAACGACTGAGCATGTCGGGCACAAGGGATCGTCTGTCAGATGTATGGAATGTAGCCTCTGACGAGTAGCGAACTTCCCATTCACAACCACGTACCACAATGAACGCACCGTCGTAGGTAGAAAAGGCGTGTGTACCGCTCGCCACTCCGTGTTCCAGGCAACCGCAGGATGTCTGTGGGCGACCGTATTTACAGGTTGCTGCTGTTGATAGAGGCGATAATAGTCTTTCGTGCTGGGCTTCCGTGTCGTCGGAAGTTCTGACCGTAAGTAGCTGAGGTCAGTCAAGAACTCATTGATGTGGGTGAGTGCCGGTGAAATGTGTCCTACAGAAACCGAGGTATGCAGAGAGTGTGGTGCCACTGCCGCTATCAGGGTGCCCGTCAGAGTGGCGTGGGCAGAGGTCCACTTGCGAAGCATAGTGTTGAGATAAAGCGATCGCGCACGGTTATATACATTAATTAAACCGATACCGCCCGCCCGCTGCGGCAGTGTCAGGGTGGCGTATTGGACTTTAAAAACCAGACCGGTGCTTATGAAATGTCCATATGCTGCTTGAAATCTGTCGGCCATCGTAGCCGTCAAGGGAAGGATAAGCGCAAAATAGTTCAGTTTTGAGACAAGGTAGGTGTTGACATAACGTGTTCTGAGGAGCATAGCCAAGCGACGCAGTTTGTTGTCCTGCAGCAGAGCGCGTGTCTGGTGTAGGAGCCGGCGGTACGTAGCCGCCGCAGTGCGGCGGACATTGCTATAGAATTGTACTCCTAAACACTGGAGTACTGGCACCTTGTCAAAGGGCACCACCGTTGTGGGGGAAAGCCCCCCTCCGACCTCCATGTATTTTGTCTTCTTTACGTTAATGACGCTCCCAGCGACCGCCCCGTACTGGCGTAGCCACTGAAGCGCCATATGCATTTCATCCTCTGATCTGGCCAGGAACACCACGTCATCGGCGAATGCACCACAACGAAAGGTCACGACCCGCAAGGAGATACCAGTTAATCGCTGCCGTAGACCATGTAAAGCTGGTTCAAGCGCTGCAGCAAATAATATACCCGACAGGGGGCACCCTTGTCGCACTGACCGTCCAACAACAATGTGACCAGACTGATAACCGTTGACCATCATGCGGGAGCGCGCTCCATGGACCAGTCGTAGGACCACCTGTGCAGACTCCGGAGAGAGGCCCATGTGTTGCAAAACTGCTCGTAAGAAGCCGTGGTTGACGCGGTCGAATGCGTGGTCAAAATCTACGGTGACAAGGGCGCCTCGTATTTTGCAGGCCGCCGTCAAAGCAATTACGTCGCGGTGTGCTCCTAACGCCGTATGAATGTTGCTGACACCACCTAAACATGTCAGATCGGTGTGGATGGCTTTCCCGATAGCGGTGTGGAGACGCGCGCGGAGGATACGGGCGAAGATCTTGTAGTCGTTGTTGAGGAGTGTGAGTGGACGAAAGTCCTGCCACCTACAACCACCATTCGGTTTCGGCACTGGGATCAAGATGCCTTCTGTGAATTCTGTGGGGACAGTGAAATCAGGTCGGATCAGGTCTTGAAACATTTGGAGCCACTTGTCGCCCGTAAGGTCGTAAAAAGTGCGGTAGAATTCCAGGGGTAAACCGTCCGGTCCAGGCGACTTGTTCGGTGGTCTACGTGCCAAGGCCGATGTCAGCTCTTCGGGTGTAATGGGCAACAGCAGACTATCATCGGGTGCCACGTCCCGAGGGGCGGGAAAATCGTGCAACAGCTCGTCATAATCACGTACATTTCGCGGATCTTCCATGTACAAGGTCCCATAGTGTCTGGCAAACGTGTGCGCGATGTCCGTTTGTGTCACTGCGCGGCTGCCGTCCTCCGTGTTTACCGCCGTAATGAGCTGACGTTTGCGGTGGCGCCTCTCGCGCACAATGTGATACACTGATGCCGTTTCGTTGGGGATACAGTCTTGCACTAGCGCACGGATGCGGACACCTTCTAGCTGCTCTGTCCTGATGCGGAGTAGACGAGCTTTGATGCGTTGTACGGACATCTGACGTTCGGGAGACGGCGGTTGCGTCGCCAGCTCACGTAACGCTGTATAGTAAAATTCCGATGTTGCCCTTTACCAGTTCGATCTGTCACGCCCGTAGGCCATCAAGGTCTTTCGGAGTGCAGGTTTGACACATCCCAGCCACCACAGCAACATGGAAGCATACATGGGCAGGCGCCTGATACATCGACGCCACGTGTCAGTGACTTCTCGCCGACACGCTTCCTCGCGAAGGAGGGAGACGTTCAGCGTCCACGGGCCCTTGCTGCGTCTTGTGAGTTGTCGAGGTAAGGTGACAGTGCAGATGTACGCGAGATGGTCCGTGAAGGCCGTCGGCCAGAGTTCTGCATCACAGGTTGATGTGCGGAGGCCACGCGAGACTTATATCCGGTCCAGATGACTGGCAGAGTGGCTGGTAAAGTGCGTATATCCACTCTGGGTCCCATGATGTAAGGGCCATGTGTCGTGGAGCGCGAGGTCACGTATCAATGCTTGTAGAGCCGGGCATGGGACGTAATGCGGTATATGGTCCTCGGGCCGCAGAACACTGTTAAAATCGCCGCCCACTATGTAATGGTCCATATTGCCTTGCAAAAGTGGGGCTACCTCCTCCGAATAGAAGACATGCCTGTCACCACGGTGCGAATTACCGGAGGGAGCGTAGACGTTAATGAGGCGCACTGCGCCAAGTGTGAGTGCGATGCCTCGCCCGTTCGGCAAGTACGTCGCGTCCGTCGCGTCTATGCCATCTCGGAGAAGGATGGCCGTTCCTCCTGCACCATCACCTAAGGGTAGGCTGTAGGTGGTGTAGCCATATAGGTCTAAACGCAGCTCGGGACGGACCTCCTGGAGAAGGGCAATGTCCAAGTCTGCCGCTCTGATCATGTCGTGTAACATGCGGGTCCTGACAGTGGAGTGGACACCATTTACATTGACTGTTCCCACACGGTATGACTGAGACATATCAAGTGGCGGAGGCAGTGTGCCGGTGCAAGCCCACAGTGCTGTGCTTTACTGTGCCGTATGAGTCCCTGACTGGCAGACTCCTTCGGGCTCAATGTCAGCCATGGGCTCTGGTGGAGATATCGATGTTTGCTGTGAATCATTTGCCTCCATATCGTCTGCCCAATCACCAAGAGACGATTGTGATGCCATTGGTGGCTGGTCGCTTTCACAGGAGCCCACATTTTGGGAGTCGACACCATGCGCCTCGTTTTCTGGGCCACCAAATTTAGGAGAGTGTTCCTTGTCTTCAGGCACCTTCTGGTGAATGATGCCACTGGAGTCCGTTGCAGTTGTGGACGAGTCAACGAAGTCGATGTCTTCCACCGGCGTCACATCCCTGTCCTGTTCTTCAACTGACAATCGCCTCTTCTTGTGTTGCTTGTTGTGATTTTTGCTTTCGGGTCCGAGATTCGACATACACTGGAGGGCGGGGTTCGACACAGTCTCGGTCGCTAGGAACCCCTGTGTCCGATCCCGACAGTGACGGTGGTTGGATGCCCACGACGCTGCGGTGGGTAGAGGCTGTAGGAACCTCTGCACCGTTGGGCTGTGGCGTCGTCGACGGCGCTGACTCTCCAACGGAGCTGGCAGCGGCTTGAGGAGGTAGCAGGTTTTGATCATCCATCACATCATGTCGTGCCGCCTCCACATATGTTAGCGGGAGAGAGGTCATAGTGGATCGTTGGGGAAGTTCATTGCGGGGCACCTGAACGAGGCGGCGCTGCAGACACTCAGTTCTAACATGGCCCTCTTGGCCGCAGCCCGATCAGGTCCTCGGTTGTCCATCATATATAACAATTGCGCGGCAGCCACCAACGAAAATATATGATGGAACGTGCTTCTTAAGTTCTACGCGCACTTGTCGTACCCCGTTAAGGACAGGGTATGTTTCGAATGTGTTCCATTTCTCCTCTGTGTGGCTCAGAACTGTGCCGTATGGCCGTAGCGCATCAACGACTAGGTTGGCAGGATCTTCGAACGGTAGTTCAAAGATGCGCACGGTACGCACCCCCAGACCAGCATGGTCAACTCCTACCACGCTCACGTTACCGTCTGCGTGACAGAAGCGAAAGCCGTTTGCAGATCGTTGGAGTAATCTGTTGCAGGCCGCTTCGTCAATCAGTTTGAGGCTCACTGTGCTGGTTACAATAGACAGATGAATGCCTATCAGTTCTTGTGGTTCTATGTGCATGATGTCTCGTAGAAACCGTTCAATTTCATGGGCCTTCGGTCTTGTGTATGATGCGTTGAACGTTAGTTTGATAGTAGCTTTTCGATATGAGAACGCCATGGCGGGTCGGTACAGGTACTATAAGGCAATACAACGACGCGACCGCGCGCTAGCGGGTAAACAACACCACCTGCGGAGCACTGCCCGGCGCGCCGAGCCCGTCCGCACGGTATCACGGCTGTGAGCCGACTTAGACCACGGGCTCACACAATCCGACAACACCTCGGAAGTAGACAACACTTCCTCTTGACTCTTCCCCATCTTACAGCGTTGCCAGAATTGTGCAGATGGCCGGACTTAGAGTTGTCAGGGGCGGTCAGTTTTATTGGCCACCTTAAGTGAACGACTCGTACTCACTCTCTGTGGCGGCCGGCTGGCGGCCAGGTTTTATGTCTAAGACTGTACATATGAAAGAAATGACAGAAATTCTGAAAGCTACAAAAAAAAATAGGAAAGTCACTGATTCAGATGGTATTACTACGAAACTGTGGAAATACAGAGAGTTGTTGTTACATGTAAGTCTTCTTCAAATTTTCAGTCTATGTTGGAAAAATAAGAGGGTATCAAAAGACTGGCTAAGATCCGAAGCAATTTCTATCTTTAAAAAGGACGATAAAAATAAATGTAATAACAATCGAAACATAAGCCTTCTGAATGCAGCCTATAAATGAAATGCCAAGATCTTGAAATCAGGATTTAAAAATATCATGGAAAAGCTAATGTCTGAAGGGTAATCAGGTTTCCAGGAAAGGACGAGGAACTATTGACAATGTTTTTACACTGCAACAGGTTATAGAAAAGACACGAGAGTTCGATGTGAAAACCCATCATACTTTTGTGGATTTTGAGCAAGCAGTCGATAATGCGAATATTGAAATGCTGTGCAATATTATGGAGGAACGAGGCTATCCATTTCATCTTGTAAATGCTATTAAAAGCCTATATGCAAAAACATCAAAATTGTTGTATGTATGGGAATATATAACAACAAACCCGATTAACACAGACGAAATGGGTGTTTCAAAATTACATTAACAACCTGACAAACTTCAAGGAGCTGTAGCACGTGTCTTGAGGAACAAAATGAGGTTAGGAACTAATATCCGGAAATATCCAACGACTCCACAAAGCGTCGAAGTAATTCGTGCCGGCGCCTGTGGAAAGATCTTCTACAACAATTTCCGCGTTCCACATTTTGGGTGGAGGTTGTATGGACTCAAAGAAGCAAAAAATGTCCAGTAAACTTGGGCTCTACAATACATATCTTGAAAGTAATACTTGTTCAATAAGGCGGGTGTTTCACTGTAGTGAAATGAATATGTTCTCACAACCCTTACAGTATCCATTTTTTTCTCGGTCCATACTACCACCTCTGAAAGTTGTCTACACCACAATCTTAGCAACAATAGCACCAGTGCATATACTCCACCGTCAGAAGTTTCAGAAGGTTTTTCGCTTATAACTTTCGACTACTTCGTTTCCGACCAGAGTCACTTACCTCAAATTGATGAATTTATTCTTCTCCATTATCCCTGGAAGTCTTTATCATCATCGTGCAATCGTCCTGTGTACACATACTTACACAGGCGCCGGTGCCTTTAATTTCGACACTTTGTACCGTCTTCGGATGACGTTTCCGGGAACGGGTTCCTATCCTCATACTGTTCCTGAAGACGACTTCTACGTCCCCTCGTAGCTTATCAGTGTAGTTTTTGAACATCCTGTATACATATGAAGTTATCAGCAAATGGAAAATTTTGAAACAAAAATTGAATTCTTTTAGATCGTGCCAATAGACTAAATGTTATTCTACACGCAGAAGACCTAGTTCTAATTACAGAGAATGAAGATGACCTCCAGACGGGAGTCAGTGAGTTGCACCAGGTAGCCTCAGATTACAACATAACATTGTCGGTAGATAAAATGAAAGTCATGGCATTTCGTGGCAGATAGTCAGAAAATCTAAAATAGTCTCGAATCATTAAATCTTGGGGGAAGTTAAATATTTTAAATATCTAGGATGCGACATCAATTACGAATATAACCATGACATGAACCAAAAATTAAATAAATTTACTTCCATATGTGGAACCATTGCAAAAAGTTTGTAGAATAAATCCAGAGAAGGAACCAAGCTGAAGCTTTTGTAAAACAATAGCAGTACCAACACCTATTTGTGGCAGTGAAGCATGGGCAACAATAAGACGCCAAGAAAGTAGAATACAGGCCCAAGAAATGGAACTTCTAAGAAGAGAGGAAAGCTGTACAATGAAAGATCGAAAAGGAAATGAAGATGAAAGGAAAGGTTTAGGAATATATAACCTAAACAAAAATAAAAGAAAATAGGGTAAATGGAAGGAGCATGTAGATCGTATTGGTGGAGAAAGATTCCCGGTAAAGGCTATCAGTTATAAATGCACTGGAAAAAGAAATGTAGGAAGACCATACGAGAGAGAGAGTACCGTAACAGGCAGTTTACCTAATACGTGAAGTGAAGAATAAGAAGAAGAAGAAAAAGAAGGCATAATTTTGTGTAAAATGATGCGAATACTAACCTAATGTTATGTACTGACATCCGTAGCACACAAAACAGCCAGCATTCTCCTCTAGAAATGAAAATAAACGCTTAACGTTGGTAAACGAGACTTTATAATATTTCTGATAAACATGAGGACGTGTTGGAAAGCAGTGTCCTAAATTTTTTATGTGCAAACCCTTAAAACATTTTAAATAAAACAAACTTGAGTGTTCATATGTACATATTTATTTCTCAACGTAATCTCCCTGGCGGCGAACACATTGCTCCCAACAAGAGTTCAGTATGATGATACCGTCATTGTAGAACGTTTGACTTCGTTGACAGGACCACATCCTGACCTCTCCTTGCACCGATTCATCAGTATCAAATTGAAGTCCTCGAAGAAGTTCTTTAAGTTTTGGAAAAATATGAAAGTCGGATGGACCCAAGTCGGGTCTGTATTGGGGTTGATCTAAGACAGTGAAACCAAGACGTCGGATTCTCGCTGATGTCGCAGTACTTGTGCATGGTCTGGCGTTTTACTGCTGAAGGAGAGGATGCACAATGTATGGATGAACCCTTTGAATTCAAAAATTGATTACAGCACGCTATTCCCACGCATCGGAGTAATTACGTTACATACCGCCATGTTGCACGGTTGAATCCGGAGTCCTCTAGCAGCAAAGGGCTGCAATTATGAGGACATGAAGAATAAAGATGTAAAATGCTAATAACGTTTGTTTTCAGAATGAAGTTTTCACTCTGCAGCGGAGTGTGCGCTGATATGAAACTTCCTGGCAGATTAATGCTGTGTGCCGGATCGAGACTCGAATTCGGGACCTTTGCGATGGTAGAGAACTTGCCCGCGAAAGGCAAAGGTCCCGAGTTCGAGTTTCGGTTCAGCACGCAGCTTTAATCTGCCAGGAAGTTTCATATCAGCGCACACTCCGCTTCAGAGTGAAAATCTTATTCTGGAAATATCTCCCAGGCCGTGGCAAAACCATGTCTCCGCAATATCCTTTCTTCCAGGAGTGTTAGTTCTGCAAATTTCGCAGGAGAACTTCTGTGAAGTTTTGAAGGTGGGAGACGAGGTACTGGTGGAAGTGAAGCTGTGAGGACGGGTCGTGACTCGTGCTTGAAGAGCTCTGATGGTAAAACACTTGCCCGCGAAAGGCAGAAGCCCCGAGTTTGAGTCTCGGTCCGTCACACAGTTTTAATTTGCCAGAAAGTTTCAACATTTGCTTTCTTTAAGAATTTTCACTTAAAGAAAGGTAGGAGGCATTACTTTTCAGCACGCTTCCGTACTTTGATAAATCACATTTCGTGGAAAATAAATCAAACTAAACATAATACCCGCTGCAGGTGGGGAATTTTTGTTTCATATGCCAAGAATGTTAGAACACAACAGTGAGGAAGGGGGGAGGTATGCGATAAAAGCCGATTACTCTTTCGTTTTCTGCTCACTGGATGTTCTGTGAGGGTACGTCAACAAATATAAGCACTTTCCCAATCTTGAACGTGGTACGAACATCAACTGTAAGTAAGCTTCGATTAATAAAGTAAACAGCTAATCAGTTGCTGCAAGTTTAAATAAATAAACTCGACTTAGCTTTTGATAACGCTATGAGTATCTTCTTAAGAAGTACGTCGTGCTACTTGGTCACATTTATTAAAACTTATTACATTAATCACAAACGAACCACATGAAGTCACATACAGTAATTATAACCAAAATGTCCATTGAAATTGTAAGAGTGAAGTACCTGTTGCTTTTGAATGAAGGAAAACATCGAACACTTTTTATGTAATGTAATCGAGTAACACAGAAGAGGAAGATACTCCTAGTAGTATCGAAACCTAGGTGAAATTTAAATAAATAAACTTCCGGCAACTGATTGGCTGTTTATTTTATTAACTGACACGCACTTTCGTCCTAATCGCCTTTAGTTTGGCAGTATGGCTTCGTGAGCTGGCCAGCCGCTAAATTGCGCCATTCTCATCACTTGTGACGGGTCTCAGTGTTGTCACATAAGTTTTCTTCACTGTTTTGCGACGTAAAGGTGGCTGAACTACTTTCGATTTGCGCCAATGAAGAACAGTGTTTAGTAATCCGTATTTTGTAGTCTAAAGTTGAACCTGGAGCTGAAATTCACCAAAGACGAGGGTAATGTTTCCTCGCGGCCATGTCCTTAGCAATAAACTGAACAGCTCAAAAGCGTAATGGCAGAGCTAAGAGAAGGACCTACAATTACATCCATTATTGATGTCAATATTAACAAGCCGTGATCTGATCTTCAATAACTGACGAGTGACTGTTGAAGTGGCATACCGAATGCATTTCAGCCGTGGTTCTGCATATGATGTCATCGAGCTCAACTATCATAAGATCGGTGAAAGACGGATCCGAAAACAGCTCGACGAAGAGCACTAGTGCATCTGCCAGCAGCTACTGGGCCGTCATGCTAATGAAGGAGAATTTATTGTAATGGATCATCACTAGAGATGAAACACGATTTTATCATTTTGAACCAGAGTGCTAAATGCAGACCATGGTACGGAAACAACGTGGGTCTCCTGCAGGAAAAGTGACACGTATAGATTTTTTTTGTGTGGCCCCATCAAGGAGGTCCTTATAATGTGGAGATGTCTCTGTGCATCTACCAGACCCGCAAAGTGTCATCTCTCCTCGAAGAAAAACGGATAGAAAATGAAGGAACTTGTGAATCCACACGACACAGTCACATAATCTGAGGGCAGCTGATGTTCCTGCACTACCCGTGGCAGAGAGGAGCCCCATACATGACAGTCCTGTGCTTTTGCAACACCGTGTAGAGTAAAACGATACTCGTCCATTATTCTCTGGCCACGTTTCATCCATTTCCATGCACGCCAGAAAACGAAGGGAAAAGTCAAGGCTTTGTAGCCTATCTTGTGGCTTCATTTGGTGCACATTCTGAATCTTGTAGGGATACCAGTGTAAAATGCGCTGCAAAATCTTTTGAACTGTTGACGAAGGGAGAGACAATTCCCGTGACATGACTCGAGCACTGGCTGCAGAATTTGCGGAATATCATGCACATTCGGCTGTAACAACAGGAACTTCATTAACAACTGCCGTGGGAATGGGCCGCGTCCCTCTCCCTGATACATCATTTAATTCATCTGTTTCTTCAAATTGTTTGATCATATTCTTTAATCTACTTATTGACATGGGTCCTCTTCGCAGTTGTTTCTACCAGCGACACTCCCACAATGCAGTGCTACTACTGCTGCCTTTCGGATGAAGCACCTTTACCAGCAGTACACGGTCTTTCTTCTCAATAGCCATTGCATTTCACACGGAGAACTTCAACCTTCTAAACCCTTTACACCGACACTCACTTCACAAAAGAAATCAACATGAATCGCCAAGCAACAAGAAGCATACTGATGTCGAAACAGGAAACATATCACATTCTTGATGAAGATTTCTAGGGGCTCCAGCCGGGTGCTAGCGTTGATATCCTGCGACGATTCGGGAAGTGTCATACTACCTATCTTCTGGCGCCAGAAGATGGGTAGTATGACACTTCCCGAAACGTCGCTAGATATCAACTCTACCACCCGGCTGGAGACCCGAGAACTCTTCATCAATAGGTTACGCAGGGAAAGCCTACAGTCACATTTCACATTCTGTTATAGCGCCATTTTTCACGTGGTGGCAGGAAGTGGAACTATTGCTTTTCGCCATACACTGACAGCGCACCAATTAATGATCGTACCTATGATGTTTCAGTGTTCTGCGATGCATATATCTTGCACTGCAGCGCTCTGAACACTGTCATTTAATTATAATCACATGGGTCCCTAACAATAGAGAAACAGACATATGGTAACGCACAGATTCCCCTCACCTGCTCACTAGTTGTGCGAATGTCCAGGTAAAGACTCCAGATCCACGCAAATGCCAACGAAGTCTTTTCATACAATTTGTTCACAATATTCTGAACGAATTCTAAGGGAGGTGCGGGGAGGAGAGGAATCAGAGTACACCCATTGACTCCCAAAACATTGGCAACTTGGGGGGGGGGGGGGAGGCGGTAGGAGAAGGACGGGTAGAAAAAAGCCACACTTCCGCCACCGCCACCGCCACCTAGTGCTGTAGGCCAAAGTCGGCTGACTTCTGTTGGCTTCTGCAAGTCCATAGTCGGGATACCCTCGTTCAGGACGTTATGATCAAATAGTAGTTTTAGTAACAGTGGCTACATCTATTGTCAATACAGCTTTTATTACTCCCATTGGTATGTTGTACCAAATTAATGAACTCCTCAAACTAAAATATCACATTATCATTCTTATATTTTGTAAGTTCATAAAACCGGTATAACGCAACATTAAACACTGTTAAATATTCTTGTCATTGTGACAATGACAGCCGGCCGCTGTGACCGAGCGGTTTTAGGCGCTTCAGTCTGGAACCGCGCGACCACTACGGTCGCAGGTTCGAATCCTGCCTCGGGCATGGATGTGTGTGATGTACTTAGGTTAGTTAGGTTTAAGTAGTTCTAAGTTCTAGGGGACTGATGATCTCAGATGTTAAGTCCCATAGTGCTCAGAGCCATTTTTTTGACAATGATAAAACACATGATGTAATGCAACGGAATCCAGCGTTGCTTCGATCGGCTGCGACGCTACATGCGGCTGATGACGCGTGGCTCTCGCCCGCAGGCTGGACTGGAACCCGACGGCGCGGCTGTCTCTGGCCAGCGTGCTGGTGGGCGGCACCGTGCACTTGATGGCCATCGCCAGCGTCGACCAGATGATGATGCAGCGCTACCTGTCGCTGCCCACGCTCGCCAGGGCCAGGCTGTGAGTACGCCACACCTTTCTCCAGGCCAGTTATATCGCTGAGTAGGAAGTTAACAACCTTTCCATTACAGCAGTGTTGCAAACATACCGCATGCACTATGATCCGCTTGCTTCCTCTGTATTGGCGACAACTGTCCATACGTCAGCGGGACGGCAGTTCTTGCTGTGAAACGAGGTAGTCAGGGAGGTTTTCAGTCTACAAGGGGAGGCTAGACGCTGCGACGCACTGATTTCCACTAACTTAATCCTGCCAGTTGGTAGTCACTCGAGAGTAAATAATGTGAAATAGTTATGTACATTCTCTTCCATTTTCCAAAACAATGGAGGTCAAAGGTCATGACGCAGCGCCCATTTTGGAAAAGATGAATTTGTTAGAATACTCGAAAACAAGATTCTTTTTTCTACGTGTCACGCCCACATCCAACAAGTTCGCAAAAAATCAAAGAACTGGCGATCTCAATCTCTTACAAATATTGTGTATTGAACCGGGGGACCTAGAAACGATGGAGAGGCTTCGTCCCTGCCGTAGCCCTCAGTGGTTCACAACCCGACAACAGGCTATAGCAGTCCACTCAACTCACCGCCGCCCCACACCGAACCCAGTGTTACTGTGCACAGTTTCCACCCCCCCCCCCCCCCCCCCCTCCCTGGGAACAGGAGGTAACGTCTCATACCAGAGGAGTGTAGAGTAATTATGGTGTATGCGTACATGAAGACTGGTTGTGCAGCAGTCGTCGACATGGTGTAACAGATGCGGAATAAGGGGAACCCTTTCGCATTCGCCGAGACAGATGGAAAACCGCCTTAAAAACCATCCACAGGCCGGCCGGCACACCACACCTCGAAACTAATCCACCAGGCGATTCGTGCCGAGGATCGGCACGCCTTCCCGCTCGGGAAGCAGCACTTTAGACCTAGGGCTAGCCGGGCGGGCTTGTTACAAATATACTTCAGATTGAAATATCGCGCTAACTGTGGCAGTGGTCAAGTGATATAAGATCAGATAACAATCCATTTCTGTACATTGAATGATATCGACCTGCCACACTTGCTGTTCCTGTTAGGATTAAACCATCCCTTTACAGGTCCAGACACATTAATGAGACCACCGCTTTTGTCTGATATTAAAGTGCAGTAATATCTCACTGACGGCAGGCGGCAACACTAGCAGTGGAGGGTATATAAAGTGTGTCAGGTGGACACAGAAAACGCTGAAGTCATTATCATATCAGGAAACATAGCGAGTTACGCGACGTACAAAGAGGCACAATCATTGGCTTTCGGGCCGAGAGTGGAAGCATTTCCGAAATGGCTAAGATTGTAAACTGTTCGGATGCTGCCGTGGTTAAAGTATACCGTTCGAGATAAAATGGTTGCCTCTGAACTTCACTGACTCTCTT
This sequence comes from Schistocerca americana, assembly GCF_021461395.2. Classification (NCBI taxonomy): domain Eukaryota; kingdom Metazoa; phylum Arthropoda; class Insecta; order Orthoptera; family Acrididae; genus Schistocerca; species Schistocerca americana. The sequence continues at coordinate 320,614,121 of NC_060124.1, forward strand.
GCTGCACGTCTCACAGCGGTCTTCATTGCAAAAGTTGGTTAATCAGGCTTTTGACAGGCGGTTACAACAATGCGACTGGACGGTATTGCAGAGTTCTATTTTAATGTCGCCGTTATTAACGGAATAGAGCTAGCAACTGGAGTAACTCGGTCAAACAGCCTGCTCTTGTCTAAGGTCTCATGTGCTTTGAGCACCAAGGGTGATATGGAAAAGCAGTTTATTAAAAAGGAGCTCAAAGCTAACTTTATTTTACTGGATCTCCAGGACTCTGCTGCTGCTGCTTACTCTAGGCGTAGGTGAGTAAGTTTTTCGCGTAAAAGCCATGTGATAGCCTATGGACTTATAGCCGCGCATCTCTCGAATTCTTAGGTTTGCACCATATTTAATAAGTACGGAGATGTTCGTTAACCTGACAGTCACCATTTTCTTAGAGCTTTCATCCCACTTCAAAGCGGGGTCCGCCTTGTTATTAAGAATTTGGCAATGATAGCGTGAGAGGGTGTCCAGATGGCCATTCTGTAACCAACCCGCACCCCCTGGGACGGAAATTAGTGTACCCCTGCTGTTGCATCTAGTGTAAGCCATGAAACAGTGCGAACGTTTTTCAGATATCTGCGAGTCGTGTAACTGAGGCAGGACGTGGGGACCAGCTCGGTATTCACCTAGTGGGATGTGGAAAACCGCCTAAAAACCACATCCAGGCTGGCCGGCACACTGACCCTCGTCGTTAATCCACCGGGCTGGCAGTCCTACCAGAGTTCAGGAAGCAGCGCATTAGCGCTCTTGGCTAATCTGGCGGGCATTCATTAACTTCACATTAGTAATTCCAATGAGTCACTTAACAGCAATTTATTCATAGTACACAATAAGCATAGAAAGTAACTGATCTGCTGTCTGTATGTACATAAAATGCCTTCATCTGCTCGTTACCCTCAGTCGGTAAAAATGGTGCTCTCAAAGGATTACATTGTCGTGCGTCTGTCTCTCTGTCTCTCTCTCTCTGACTGTAAAGACCCCTTTTTCTCAGGAGCTAGTAGGTGTATAAAGTTGAAAATTATGTCAGATACTAAGGTCCACGGACCCTTGGCGGAGTTAGAAATTCAAGCTTGTAAGTCAATTCAGTCAAAAGATAAGGCCATTTATGTTACATATTTTGATACTCGCAAACTCCCTCATAGAAAGCTATAGGGCACTTCCACCAGAATTATGAAATTTGGCAAGAAGCAAGGTTTGACAGTAAAAGTAAAGGATGAAATTCGAAAATTGTTTATTTATAATTATACAACAAAAAATTCTTTTTGACATTTGTTACCCGTCTGTTTGTCTGTCGCCTGTTAAGACCAATTTTTTTTTTTCAGTAACAGGTAGACGTATCAAGTCCAAATTAATGTCACATACTAAGGTCTACGCTCTATTCACGGCGTCAAATATTTAATTTACAAAGCCAATGCGACCAAAAGATTATGTCACATGTTTTGACATTCGAAAACTCACTCGTTAAAGCCTAGAGGGTACTCCCCGTTGAGGTAGCATCATAAAATTTGGCAAGCAGCAAAGTTTTACAGTTCAAATAACGGAAAAAATACCGAAAACTGTTAAATTTTAACTATATCAAATTAAAAAATCATTTCGCATTAGAACATACATTGTATTAATCATCCGTCAAAAGCATAACAGCGAAATATTCCTTCAAGTAAACATAAAATATAAGTTGTATCCATGTTTTAGTAAGTAAATAAAATTATTAAATATTCCCTCTCCACACACAAAACGGTAGACCCCTGCTCGCTCCTTTTTGAATGTCAGTGCTAGTCTCAGTAACTACCGTACAGATCTTGGTAAAGGTTTTCTTAATAGTAGACTGTTTACGAGGAAATTTTATGTGTACAATTTACAAATATGTCGTAGCCAATTGGCTGAACTACCAAAAATTACAAAAGCTAATACTAAATTACGCCAAAAAAATTAAACTTAAAACTCGTTTGATGTGTTGGAGTTCATGGGACCGGTATCTTGCCAGTATCAGTATCGATATCAGACAAAAATCGTCGAGATTTTCGATTGCTGGTATGGATGAACTGCACGTATACATAATTTGTATGGAACTCTCACGCCGCGAGTCCAACTCCCAGTTGGCCAGCTTGATCCTGGCAACGTATATGAAAAGAAAAGAATTAATGAGAAGGCAAATTGACGGCAACGAAAGGCTTTCATGGACAGTGCTCGTTAGCGCAAACAAATTGACGAGTAACCACAGTTATGGACCCATGTAATAGTTCTCACACTAATGGCTAGTATCTGGAAGTAAGGTTTCTAAAATCTAGCTCGATGTCCAGTAGGAAATACAGTGGACGTCAAAGAAGTAACAACGTAAACACACTGGAGGTAAACTCACGAGTAATCTGCACCAGATCGTATTGGGTCTTTCTTACAAGCACAGCTCGGTTCCGACCAGCCAGTAAAGGAGCGGTCTTGTCATAGTGACTGGGCCGACACTCGATCAGTTTGTGTCCATTTGGGATGTTAAAACATTTCGTCTCGTGTTACATAATCTTGAATGTCTCATTTAGAGTTTCAGCTACTTTCGTAAGTTGGTTTCCTTTCAGAGCTCTGTCCGTCTTCACTGTGGGAGTCATGAGCTTGGTCCTGCTAAGCACTTACAGTGGCCTCCTCATCTTCGCCAGATACTACGACTGCGACCCACTCACCACCAAGGTATGAGCAACAAATCTGCTTCTGTTTCTTTATTTACGCATTTTTTTCGCATGGCAAGCGGGGAATCCAGGTTCCAGTCCCAGTTTGGCACAAATTTTAATATGTCACCAATCAACTGTGCCGCTGAAGTCTAATCGTATTCGCAATTGCTAACACATTTCTTCTGTTTCATACAGCTGTATATTGTTGAAATCTGGTTTCGCAGGACAAAGCGGATCAGGTTGTGGAGAGGGGCTAAGGTCAAGAACACACACAACTTTATTCCTCAAACCAATGCACAGTTTTCTCTTTAAAAACAACTAAGATCAGTTCACGGCTGAGGGCCCAAGTAACTTCTCTAGCATAAGTTTAAATGACTGCTTTTAAAACACCAGAGTAACGGCTGAAGGCCTTACTTAAGTAAAATTACAATATCTTCTCGGCTAAAGGCCGAAATAATATTTCAGAACAGCTAAGGAAATTCTTTAAAAGCCAAGCATTTACAAATCCCGGCTAAAGGCCATATTAAGGAAAATTCAAGTTAATTCTTCAGCTGAAAGCTAAATAAAAAAATTTCTTTACATAATAAAAGAGAGGGTTTAAAATAAGCTTTTGCACTGTACAACAGAAAAACATCTTAAGAAACTTGAGGCATCTTGTCGGCTGAAGGCCCAAACAATTACTCAAGAATAATTAAAGTTAACCTGAAGACAAACATTTACAGAACACGGCTGAAGGCGTTCCAAGAATTCAAGATAATTAAAGAAAAACCTTACAGAAAAAGATTTACATATTAAAGGCACGGATTCTGTAACATACGCGGCCGAAGGCCTAAATACAGAGCAACAAGAATTTTAAATGAAACACGGCTAAAGGCCTAATCTTAAGTTATTATGAAATTCGGCTGAAGGCCGTATACTAAACATAAAACAGAGAGTATTAACGCACGGCTGAAGGCCTGGCACAGTACCTGCAACCAAATAAAATGACAATCACAAACAACAAACAGTGGTGCTCAGAAGTGTTCCAAGGGTCGGACTGGACAGGAAACTCTAACCACAGTTTAGGTGAGACAGGCAGCCAAGCGTAACACTAAACAATCGGGTTGCAACACGACCTAGGGACGGCTGAACAACCAACCAACAACTTAATCGATTCCCTCTGCCGCAACCGACCAACTGCGGATTTCAGTACGCAGACAGCATTCATCTGCTAAGTGGAAATCACAGAAGCTACGCGCAGTTCCACGTAAACACACTTACACAAGAAATTGAACAATCGTAAAAGCAATCACTGTGGAACAACAAGGACGAATCTTTTGTGGCGGTGTTCGTAGCGACAAACACTTGGCTGTAGAAATGGCTTACGAAGTCACCGCCACACTTTTAATAGCGGGCCGACCGGTCCGCTGGAACAGTGAACAGAAAGATGAAAGCCCAAACACTCAGATTAAATAAAAGTCGGTACTTATCTTTATTTATGAAGATACAGAAACACAGTAGTGAACTCTGCGTCTACAGAGATCTGTCTAGTTCGAGTCGGAGCGGCTAGGTCAGCGTCGGCTGACGACAAACAACAACTCTGCTGCGATGAACACACAACTGACTAACAAGTACACAATTCGGTGGCGAGTATACAACTGAGCGGCGAATACAGAACTGTCCTAGCAAGTACACAATTCGGTGGCGAGTATACAACTGAGCGGCGAATCCAGAACTGTCCTAGCGCTCGCGACTCCAGCGCTTAAGAAGCCAGAAGCCAGCGGCGGCGCGCGCAGACTTGCGGCGATTTCCTGTATCGCTGGCGCTGCTTATGCGGACGGCGTCCGGACTTTGATGCTGCCAACCTTTTGGCAGCGGGCTCGGGTGGCATTACTGGCTAGGACATAACAGAATCAATTCGACGCACAGAGAGTTTCCACAATCGGTCGGCGACCAAATACACATCGTCTGGTGAGACGACCGACCGAACGACCAACCCAGGTCGTTCCCACTCAAGTTACGCGTGTCGGCATCGGTCGGGCGAGTCTTGGCTGTCCGACTCTGACTGCAGCTCCAGCCCGACTCAACTCGATGTCCGTTCGGAACTCGGAGACACGGCGACCCGGGCACCCTGGCTCGATCCCATCCTTTCAGAGGTAACTCTTGCCCATTGGTCACGACATCTCTGCACAAGGAAGGAACCGACCCACGCCCGGCAGGATGAACAAGTGTAGAGGCCCAGAAGCGGTCAAAAGACCCAATACACGTCGCCCGATGAGACGACCAACCGAACGACCGACCAACGGTCGTCCCGCTCCAGTCTCCATCCGTCGGACAGTTCATGTGTGTCGCCAGCGGCCGGCCGCACCACACTGGCGCTCCGTCCCCGACTTCACTGCTGCTGCGTCCGGACGGAACTCTCACAGACGACGACCCGGAAATACAGGGTGTTTCAAAAATGACCGGTATATTTGAAACGGCAATACAAACTAAACGAACAGCGATAGAAATACACCGTTTGTTGCAATATGCTTGGGACAACAGTACATTTTCAGGCAGACAAACTTTCGAAATTACAGTAGTTACAATTTTCAACAACAGATGGCGCTGCGGTCTGGGAAACTCTATAGTACGATATTTTCCACATATCCACCATGCGTAGCAATAATATGGCGTAGTCTCTGAATGAAATTACCCGAAACCTTTGACAACGTGTCACATGCAGATGAGATGTACTGCTTCAGCTGTTCAGTTGTTTCTGGATTCTGGCGGTACACCTGGTCTTTCACGTGTCCCCACATAAAGAAGTCACAGGGGTTCATGTCTGGCGAATAGGGAGGCCAATCCACGCCGCCTCCTGTATGTTTCGGATAGCCCAAAGCAATCACACGATCATCGAAATATTCATTCAGGAAATTAAAGACGTCGGCCATGCGATGTGGCCGGGCACCATCTTGCATAAACCACGAGGTGTTCGCAGTGTCGTCTAAGGCAGTTTGTACCGCCACAAATTCACGAAGAATGTCCAGATAGCGAGATGCAGTAATCGTTTCGGATCTGAAAAATGGGCCAATGATTCCTTTGGAAGAAATGGCGGCCCAGACCAGTACTTTTTGAGGATGCAGGGACGATGGGACCGCAACATGGGGCTTTTCGGTTCCCCATATGCGCCAGGTCTGTTTATTGACGAAGCCGTCCAGGTAAAAATAAGCTTCGTCAGTAAACCAAATGCTGCCCACATGGATATCGCTGTCATCAATCCTGTGCACTATATCGTTAGCGAATGTCTCTCGTGCAGCAATGGTAGCGGCGCTGAGGGGTTGCCGCGTTTGAATTTTGTATGGATAGAGGTGTAAACTCTGGCACATGAGACGATACGTGGACGTTGGCGTCATTTGGACCGCAGCTGCAACACGGCGAACGGAAACCGGATGCCGCTGTTGGATCACCTGCTGCACTAGCTGCGCGTTGCCCTCTGTGGTTGCCGTACGCAGTCGCCCTACCTTTCCAGCACGTTCATCCGTCACGTTCCCAGTCCGTTGAAATTTTTCAAACAGATCCTTTATTGTATCGCTTTTCGGTCCTTTGGTTACATTAAACCTCCGTTGAAAACTTCGTCTTGTTGCAACAACACTGTGTTCTAGGCGGTGGAATTCCAACACCAGAAAAATCCTCTGTTCTAAGGAATAAACCATGTTGTCTACAGCACACTTGCACGTTGTGAACAGCACACGCTTACAGCAGAAAGACGACGTACAGAATGGCGCACCCACAGACTGCGTTGTCTTCTATATCTTTCACATCGCTTGCAGCGCCATCTGTTGTTGAAAATTGTAACTACTGTAATTTCGAAAGTTTGTCCGCCTGAAAATGTACTGTTGTCCCAAGCATATTGCAACAAACGGTGTATTTCTATCGCTGCTCGTGTATTGCCGTTTCAAATATACCGGTCATTTTTGAAACACCCTGTACTAGCGGTCACTCCAGGGATGGTACGACAGTGCACACATCGAAACCGCTGCTGCTGCCACACACGGGCAAGCAAACCAGCAACCTAGTGACGCCAGCAAATCGAATTAAAAGGAAAAACGAGGCGACGGAACCACAAAAACAAGATGACGAGCAATAAACGACATGACCGCGAGCCGCGCACTGCTCAATTGTAGCAGAGTCTGTTCCTTCAAACAATACATGTATCTCTGAAGGACATTGCATAGTACACGGTAAAACACAGACACTTCAAAATAGTATTACATACGGGGATAGGCCGCAACAGAAATGTACAAGTCTCTCCCTGTGCGGGAATCGGAGCAACTGCGCGAGTACGGGTCGTAGACACAACGCGACATATGGGGGTTTCAGTCGGTTCGGGAGGCGTGCTCGAATAGCCGAAGTTGTTAATGTAACCGCTCGAGTAAAGCAGGATATCCGGTTCCAAGTCCGAGCCGGCACAGATTTTCATATGTTACTGATAAACTGCGCAGCTGAAATCCAATCCTACTTGTTTCACAAAGGTGCAGATCGTAGCAGTGTCTGTTCCAACAGGTCTGCATGCGTGTTTAAGGACATCGCGTAGTACATTGTAAACAGCAACACTGCAAAATAGTATCCTTTTTTGTGGGTGAGGGTGGTCTGGCAGACTGATTCTCGCACTGTTTCTGAATCTTTCGCCTTAGATTCTCTCCTGACACGCTGAAAGACGCCTTTCACCTCTGGTAAAGCCAAATAGACAGCACTGTGTTCGACCGTTGTTCGGGTTCCCAGCTAAACATGATGTCTCCCGCTGCTACGTGGACTCAAGTCGGTTTAGATTAGACCATGACAGAGGCCGATGTCGAAACAAATAGAAACTCATACACAGGAAATTTGGTTTTCGTCTTACTATCTAAATATAAGAAATTTAAAAAATCATTATGTTTCGGAACAGATGGCTTTGAGAAAGTCGTTTGGTGCTACACAGTTCTCTGCTGCTTTTCTTAGTTTCCAGATTCTCTGAAGGTTACACAACACCACAGTCAATGATCATAATAATTTATTCGTAGATCTTTCGATCCTTTAGTAGTATTAACATTAGATATGCGTTTTCCTTTGTGATCACAAAATCATAATGCGCAATATATAAAAATACAACATAGTCGTGATAAGGGCGGATCACGAATGGTGGAAATTTGTATGTTACTTAGTTACGTGTTCCATTGATCAATAGCACGGAAAACCGTTATGATGTGGAACGTGTCAAATGCACAAGAAATGCGCACAGGAAACGAGGCTTTTTTTCATTATAGTGTTATATCTAAGTAGTTCTATTGTTGTTGTTGTTGTGGTCTTCAGTCCTGAGACTGGTTTGATGCAGCTCTTCATGCTAATCTATCCTGTGCAAGCTCCTTCATCTCCCAGTACCTACTGCAACCTACATCCTTCTGAACCTGCTTAGTGTATTCATCTCTTGGTCTCCCTCTACGATTTTTACCCTCCACGGTGCTCTCCAATGCTAAATCTGTGACCCCTTGATGCCTCAGAACATGTCCTAGCAACCGGTCCCTTCTTCTAGTCAAGTTGTGCCACAAACTCCTCTTCTCCCCAATCCTATTCAATACCTCCTCATTAGTTACGTGATCTACCCATCTAATCTTCAGCATTCTTCTGTAGCACCACATTTCGAAAGTTTCTATTCTCTTCTTGTCTAAACTATTTATCGTCCATGTTTCACTTCCGTACATAGCTACACTCCATACAAATACTTTCAGAAACGACTTACCGACACTTAAATCTATACTCGACGTTAACAAATTTCTCTTCTTCAGAAACGATTCCCTTGCCATTGCCAGTCTACATTTTACAGCCTCTCTACTTCGACAATCATAAGTTATTTTGCTCCCCAAATAGCAAAACTCCTTTACTACTTTAAGTGTCTCATTTCCTAATCTAATTCCCTCAGCATCACCCGACTTAATTCGACTACATTCCATTATCCTCGTCTCTCTTTTGTTGATGTTCATCTTATATCCTCCTTTCAAGACACTGCCCATTTCGTTCAACTGCTCTTCCAAGTCCTTCGCTGTCTCTGACAGAATTACAATGTCATGGGCAAACCTCAAAGTTTTTATTCCTTCTACCTGGATTTCAAGACCTACTCCAAATTTTTCTTTTGTTTCCTATACTGCTTGCTCAATATACAGATTGAATAACATGGGGGAGAGGCTACAACCCTGTCTCACTCCCTTCCCAACCGCTGCTTCCCTTTCATGCCCCTCGACTCTTATAACTGCCATCTGGTTTCTGTACAAATTGTAAATAGCCTTTCGCTCCCTGTGTTTTACCCCTGCCAACTTTAGAATTTGAAAGAGAGTATTCTAGTCAACATTGTCAAAACCTTTGTCTAAGTCTACAAATGCTAGAAACGTAGGTTTGCCTTTCCTTAATGTTCCTTCTATGATAAGTCGTAAGGTCAGTATTGCCTCACGTGTTCCAACATTTCTACGGAATCCAAACTGATCTTCCCCGAGGTCGACTTCTTCCAGTTTTTCCATTCGTCTGCAAATAATTCTCGTTAGAATTTTGCAGCTGTGACTTATTAAACTGACAGTTCGGTAATTTTCACATCTGTCAACACCTGCTTTCTTTGGGATTGGAATTATTATATTCTTCTTGAAGACTGAGGGTATTTCGCCTGTCTCGTACATCTTGCTCACCAGATGGTAGAGCTTTGTCAGGACTGGCTCTCCCAAGGCCGTCAGTAGTTCTAATGGAATGTTGTCTACTCCCGGGGCCCTGTTTCGACTCAGGCCTTTCAGTGCTCTGTGAAACTCTTCACGCAGTATCGTATCTCCCATTTCATCTTCATTGACATCCTCTTCCATTTCCATAATATTGTCCTCAAGTACATCGCCCTTGTATAGACCCTCTATATACTCCTTCCACCTTCCTGCTTTCCCCTCTTTGCTTAGAACTGGGTACCATCTGAGCTCTTGATATTCATTCAAGTGGCTCTCATTTCTCCAAAGGTCTCTTTAATTTTCCTGTAGGCAGTATCTATCTTACCCCTAGAGAAATAAGCCACTACATCCTTACATTTGTCCTCTAGCCATGCCTGCGTAGCCATTTTGCACTTCCTGTCAATATCATTTTTGAGACGTTTGTATTCCTTTTTGCTTGCTTCATTTACTGCATTTTTATATTTTCTCCTTTCATCAGTTAAATTCAATATTTCTTCTGTTACCCAAGGATTTCTACTAGCCCTCGTCTTTTTACCTACTTGATCCTCTGCTGGCTTCACTACTTCATCCCTCAGATCTACCCATTCGTCTTCTACTGTATTTCTTTCCCCTTCCTGTCAATTGTTCCCTTATGCTCTCCCTGAATCTCTGTACAACCTCTGGTTTAGTCAGTTTATCCAGGTCCCATCTCCTTAAATTCCCACCTTTTTGCAATTTCTTCAGTTTTAATCTACAGTTCATAAGCAATAGATTGTGGTCAGAGTCCACATCTGCCCCTGGAAATGTCCTACAATTTAAAACCTGGTTCCTAAATCTCTGTCTTACCATTATATGATCTATCTGATACCTTTTAGTATCTCCTGGGTTCTTCCATGTATACAACCTTCTTTTATGATTCTTGAACCAAGTGTTAGCTATGATTAATTTATGCTCTGTGCAAAATTCTACCAGACGGCTTCCTCTTTCATTTCTTAGCCCCAATCCATATTCACCTACTATGTTTCCTTCTCTCCCTTTTCCTACTCTCGAATTCCAGTCACCCATGACTATTAAATTTTCGTCTCCCTTCAATACCTGAATAATTTCTTTTATCTCGTCATACATTTCTTCAATTTCTTCGTCATCTGCAGAGCTAGTTGGCATATAAACTTGTACTACTGTAGTAGGGATGGGCTTCGTGTGTATCTTGGCCACTGTAATACGGTCACTATGCTGTTTGTAGTAGCTTACCCGCACTCCTATTTTTTTATTCATTATTAAACCTACTCCTGCATTATCCCTATTTGATTTTGTATTTATAACCCTGTATTCACCTGACCAGAAGTCTTGTTCCTCCTGCCACCGAACTTCACTAATTCCCACTATATCTAACTTTAACCTATCCATTTCCCTTTTTAAATTTTCTAACCTACCTGCCCGATTAAGGGATCTGACATTCCAAGCTCCGATCCGTAGAGTGCCAGTTTTCTTTCTCCTGATAACGACGTCCTCCTGAGTAGTCCCCGCCCAGAGATCCGAATGGTGGACTACTTTACCTCCGGAATATTGTGCCCAAGAGAACGCCATCACCATTTAACCGTACAGTAAAGCTGCATGCCCTCGGGAAAAATTACAGCTGTAGTTTCCCCTTGCTTTCAGCCGTTCGCAGTACCGGCACAGCAAGGCCGTTTTGGTTAGTGTTGCAAGGCCAGATCAGTCAGTCATCCAGACTGTTGCCCCTGCAACTACTGAAAAGGCTGCTGCCCCTCTTCAGGAACCACACGTTTGTCTGGCCTCTCAACAGATACCCCTCCGTTGTGGTTGCACCTACGCTACGGCTATCTGTACGCAAGCCTCCCCACAAACGGCAAGGTCCATGGTTCATGGGTGGAGGGGGGGGGGGGAGTGTTTCTATTATGTATCCCATATTTCTATTATCTATCCCATTCCCTTAAATGGCACAAAATGCATATATTATATCTCCAGATTTATTTACTCATATTCAAGAATTCATCTGTGGTATAGAAGGAGTTGTCAATTTGTTTTTGAAACTATTACTGCTGTATGTCAGACATTTTATTTCATCTGGTAATTTATCAAAAAGTTTTATAGCATCATATTTACCCCTTTCTGTGCCAAAGATAGGTTAAGTAAAGGATAGTGTACGTTTTTATTTTTTCTGGTATTCTAATCATGAATGTCGCTGTTGATTTTAAACGGGTCCATGTTGTTGAGAACAAATTTCATTACTGAGTAAATATACTGTGAAACAGTTGTAAGAATTCCTTACTTTTTAGACAGATACCTATGAACCCCACACATTATTCTAACTACTTTCTTTTGAGCAGTGAATACCTTTTGCTTAAGTGTTGAGTTGTCCCAGAATATTATTTTGTATGACATCAGAGAGTGGAAGTATGCAAAGTATATTAGCTTACTAATTTCTACATCCTCAAAATTGGCAATTATTCTGACTGCAGAACTTGCTGAACCTAATCGCTTCACGAGATCCAAAATATGAATTTTCCTATTAAGACTCTCATCAATATGTACACCCAAAAACTTAGTATGCTCTACCCAGGCTACTGACTTCTTTTGATGTGTTATGTTTATTGTAGGAATACTTTTTGCAGCAGAAAATTGGATGTAGTGTGTTTTTTCAAAGTTCAGAGCAAGCACATTAGCACAAAACCAATTAATAACTTTTCCAAAGACCTTATTTGTATAATTTTCTATCAGACTTTCTTTTACTGGATTAATAATTATGCTTGTATCATCAGCAAACAGTGTCAGTTCAGCATCTTGTTTCACGTAAGAAGGGAGGTCATTCACATATATCAAGAACAGGAGGGGACCCATGATCGAACCTTGTGGAACACCTAATGTAATTTCACCCCAGTTAGATGAAGTGGCAAACTCCTTTGAATCACTTGAAGCATATAAAGAGACTTTTTGCTTCCTGTTCTGTAGATATGACTTAAACCACTCATATGCTGTTCCATTTATACCATAGAATTGTAATTTCTCTAACATAATGTCATGGTTCACACAATCAAATGCTTTGGATATGTCACAGAATATTCCTACTCGTGACATTTTACTATTTAAAGACTCTATTATGTGGACAGTGAAATTTGCTGCCTCAGTGGAACAGCATTTCTGAAATTCGAACTGTGATTTACTAAGTATCCCATTACTGTTGAGATGGCTAACCACTCTTGAGTGCATTTATTATCTCGGCTGATCAGAATTAATAAGTAAGCTTGTCTTTCTAGCAGAATTCGGTGCTTCGAACTGCTATTTCAAAAAATCTAATATCCAGTACGATATCGCAAGATTATCACCAGTTCTTTCAATAAAATCCCGATTGGGAATGAAGTGAGTGTTGTTGTAAAGGTCACTATCGATTTTCATGATTTTTAGCTGTGGATATTACTGCACGGGAATAGCAAACAAGTGGTGGCCTTAAATTTGACACTCTCATTTCAGAAATTATAAAATTCGTTCCTTTGTTATCTGTGATTATAGCCCTGCTTTAATTAAGCTTTTAACCACTGTCACCTGCACCTCTAAGTTTCTTTCTGCTTTGGATATTATTAAAACTATTGTTTCCACACTGGTCCACAATGCCCAATAGTACTGAATTAACAATCAATAAATATTCTAAAAATGTATGTATGTATTATGTATGTATTCGTGTGGGTATATATGTTCCACATCTCCTCCTAAACCACTGGACTGATTTCAACCATACTTGGTACACATCTCACTTACTGTCAGCAGAGAGTCCCTGTGATAGGAAGAACGACCTATCTAGCTAACAAAGTGGCGGAGATCGAAATGCAATATAGCACACGACGCGCCAATATCCATACTTTATTTACCCAGTATTTAAGAATAAAAGCACTTAGGGACTTGCAACATACTTTACACATAATATCAAACCTTGCGAAACTTTTTCTCACTGAAAACCCCCACAACATGATGAAAGGAAAAAAGTGTATCGCTTACAATATTCTAGTTGATCATGCAGTATAATTGCCGCATGAAACATGACGTTATAATTTTTTACTTCTTTAGTACCAACTGCATTTCCGATACATTTTACAGACTATTCACGTATACCACTGTACGCACCAGCAAAATTATATCATTGTAAGACACATAATTCAGGAGATAAGAAGTCAAAACTGACAGGCGTGAAAAACTGCAGCATTATGTGTGACGTTTCAATTTATTAGTTCTCTACGACAAACTCTATTCACAAAGCATTACGCGTACAGTAGTCACGTGTACCACTGTTTGGACCTCCAAAATTATATCTTTGTACAACACATAGTTCAGGGGATACGACGCCATAAACATTGAACTACATGAACTATGAAAGTGCAGGGGCAAATCCGCTAAGGTTCAGGTGAAAATATGGGTACAAATACGTGTGAAATATGTTCAGTCTAAGTGAAGTATATTTGAGATGTGAGTAGATGAGAAAATCGACGAGTAAAAAACTTATCCTAAACCCCTGCAACGATATCAGCCTTATTTGGTACAGATATTAGTTACCATCCAGGAAAGAAATACTGTGAGGGTAAGAACCACCAGCCTCCTACTGTGGTGGGGGTGATGACATGGAGAGGGAAGGATTAGGAGGAGATGGATAGACAAAGATGGGGAAAGAGAAGATGGACGCAGATAGGAGAAGGAGGAGGTGGACAGAGGGAGGGCAGGGGGAAACAGACAGAGAAAGGAAAGAGGAGGTAGTGGACAGAGACAGAGGAGAGGAGGAGATGGACAGAGAAAGGAAAGAGGGAGGAAAGGAGAGAGGACAGTGGGAGGAGGAGGAAGTGGACTAGGTGGGGGAGAAGGAGATTGACAGAGGGGGAAGGAGCAAATGGACAGACAGGGGAGCATCAGATCAACAGAGGGGTTGGGGGGGAGAGCAGATAGAGGGAGGAGTAGGAGTACATAGACAGAGAGGGGAGCAGTAGGAGATGGAGACAGGGGCGGTGGAGGATGGAGGAGGTAGACAAAGAGAGGGGAAGGAGATGGACAGAGAGGGGGGGAAAGAAAAGTAGACTAATAGAAGATTGGAATAAACACATAACCAGGCAATACCAGGTACTTGTCTAGTGTACCTATAAAAGAAATGTCATCAGTCACATCATAGCCAGCTTCTATTTGTCTTACATTTAAATTAATATTCTAGCTGCTACGGCTAGTACAAGGCAACGGCCTTTCCGCAGTTGGTACATCGGTTCCCGTCAGATCACCGAAGTTAAGTGCTGTCGGGCGTGGCTGGCACTTGGATGGGTGACCATCCTAGCCGTCATGCGCTGTTGCCATTTTTTGGGGTGCATTCAGCCTCGTGATTCTAATTGAGGAGGTACTCGACCGAATAGTAGCGGCTCCGGTCAAAGAAAACCATCATAGCGACTGGGAGAATTGTGTGCTGACCACACACTCCTCCTATCCACATTCTCATCTGAGGATGACACGGCGGTCGGATGGTCCAGATGGACCACTTGTGGCCTGAAGACAGAGTGCTTTTACTTCTAGTACAAGTGTTGAATACTAGTGAGATGACACTCAAACTAAAATTATCAGCGACCCACGACATAAATAGCTGTCACTATCCTAGCTCCTGATACAGCCGGTAGGTTCAAACTGTCAAGCGGCTGGACACGCTCCTGTGAGATATATTGATTCTTAAGAGAGGATGTGAAGTAGGATCTTCCGTCCTGCCCACGAAGGGCTGTCTTTAGTGGTCCAGGTGGTTAGCGTTTCCGTTTTATTTAAACACGTGACAGTCAGGAACAAGTGGAAAAACTATGTGGATCTTAGTACGAGTATTAACTATATAAAAGCCTGGTTTGCATACCGATAAAGAGATATACTAATGGGAATCATATCAGTCTCTGAAGTTATTGTTATCGGCACCTTAGCGGCCCACCGAACGTCCACCTCCTCACTCTGGTGTGATCAGGGTGACACATACTTAAAATACTAACTAATGTTGGTAGCTTGCTGCACATCAACCAATTCACGGTATTCATTGATTCAATGTAACCTGGTGTGATGCCAGAAACGTTAAGTAATGCGTCCCGAAGGATATACGCATGCTTGTGTTGATCCATTGTCCCTTCCAGAATGACGACATCACCTAGGGAATTCCCTCCAGCATGGACCCTTCCGACGATTGTTGCAAGAGTCCGTTTTCAGACGTTTCACGCAGTACACGCCAACGGACATCTGTCCAATGGAACATAAAATGTGATTCATCTAAAAGGCGACCTGTCGCCACTCAGTGGACGTCCAGTTGCGGTACTGGCGTCAAAATTTCCGTCTTCGTCGCCGGTGAACAGCAGGCAGCACGAGCACGTGAACCAGACGCCTGCTGCAGAGGCCCATTCGCTGCTACGTTCACTGAATGGTCGTTGAGGAGACACTGTTGGTAGCCCCTTAGTTCACTTGGGCGATCAGTTGCTCAACAGTTGCATATCTGTCGGCCGCACACATCTCTGCAGTCATCGTTCACCCCGTTTTGCATCACAGTTACCTCGGCGCCGTTTTTGGCTAGCGTGATTTCGTCATGCAAAGTAGACTTTAACCACAGGAGCAAGGGAACAGTTTACAAACTTAGCCGTTTCGGAAATGCTTCCACCCTTGGTCCAAAAGTGAACAATGATGCCTGAGACGCCCCGCTATACCCGCGGGAAAGGGGCCAAAATAAGGTGCTGACAGAAATTTAAAAGGCACTTTAATTTAAAAACGGCTGAAAGCCAATATCAGAAATTTAAAAGGCAAGTCATATCTTACAACAGTTGTTTATTTAGGCTGCAGGCCCAAAATAATCTGAAATTTTCAGAGCAAACAATTTGAATTCAAAATCGACTGAAAGCCCAAGTCTTAAGGCTAAACAACATTTAAAAAAATTTCTTAAAAAAAACAAGACCTTCCGTAAAACAGTCCTTAATTAGGTAAAACTTAAGCAAAACAGAAATTTAAAAGGCAAAGCCTTATCTTAAAACAGTTCCTTAGTTAGGCTGAAGGTCCAAAGAATCAGACACTTCAAGAGCAAAGTTAAATTCAAATCGGCTGAAGGCCTAACACTTAAAATTCATTAACATTAATTTTTTTAAATACCAAAGGCATTACGTAAAACAGTTCCTTGAACTAGGCTGAAGGTCTTAAAAGCAAAACTACTCAAACTCAAAATCGGCTGAAGTCCCAACACTTAAAATTCAATAAGATTAAAACCTTTAAAATGACAAAGATCTTACGTGAAACAGTTCTTTAAATTAGGCTGAAGGCCTAAAGAATCTTACGCCTGAAGAGCAAAACAAACTTCATTTTTAAAAAAATCGGCTAGAAGCCATAGAAGTACAAACAACAAGCACAAATTTAAAAAAAAAAAGGGCAGTACACCCAACGGCGCTCATGTGGTCGAGGGTCGGCCTGGAATTCAAACGCTAACGCTTGCTTAGGTGAGACAGGCAGCCGGGCCAACCATTCTCAATCCGACGGCAACCCAACCGACAAATAGTCAACAGACCTATGATCAAGTTCCGCTCCACACTTGCAACAAAACTCAAACGATGCTTACAACGGAGACTCGAACAACAACAAGAACGGATAACAGACAATCAATAAGCGGTGGACGACCTAAATATACGTTGTCTAATCAGAAGATTGACCAAACGGCCAAGAAAGGTCGTTGCCACTCAAATGTGAGTATCGGCAATCGTCGGGCGAGTGGTGGCTATCCTGTCCTTCCTCGCTACTCCACTCCAACCGCCAATTCAGAGCCGGTACGCCGACAACATTTGAATTAACTTGTTAGTCAAAACCACATAAACTACACACAGTTTCACGAACACTCTCACGAAGAACTAGACGATGCCAACGGCAGGGACTGTGCAGTAACAAGAACGAATCATGAGTCGGCACACACAGTCAACAAATAAGCGATCGCCAGCCAAATACAAGTTGTCCGACAAGACGACCGTCCGACGATCAACCAAAGTCGTCCCCCACTCAAATCACGTGTGTTGGTAATCATCGGCGAGTGATGGCTATCCGCGCCTCCCAGGCGCTGCATGCCCCACTGGTGCTACGACGTGACTGCACCAATAGACCAACTGCTACACATCAGCACGGAGACAACACTAAAATAACTGGGCAATCGACATCACAGGCTACACACCATTTCACAAACACTTGGACGAAGAATGCGATCAATGCTACAGCAGTGACTGTGCAAACGCAAGGACGAACCAAGTTGAGACACACACCGCCGACCTAAAAGCAATCGGCGAGCAAATACACGTCGTCCGGTAAGACGACCAACCGACGATCAACCAAGACCGTACCCACTGAAGCCATGTGTGCCGGCAATGGTCGGGCGAGTCACGGCTATCCGAACCTCACTGCCGCTCAACGCGACCGAATTTCTGCCACGTTCAAACTGTCCGACTGCCAAGTCCGAACTCCACTGCTGGCGCGTTCCAACCCCCTTCATTGCTCGGTCCGAACTGCAGAGTTGGCGCCCTACAACCCGTTGGACGACACGCGACAACCAGGAAGTAATAGCAGTCCAGCAAAGATAATACCGCAGTGCCTATATGGATAAGCACTGCTGCTGCCGCTCACGGGCAGCCAAGGTAGCAACTCAGTAACACCAGCAATTGAAAATTGACATAACGAGGGTGTTAAATAAGAGATGGCACGAACACGAGCAACGCACAGCTCAATGCCCTGTAGAACGCCAGATAAATCACTCCGGTTCCGCATTACGACTCTTCTCATCCTGAGCCCCCGACACGCTTTATACAAAGTGGTCCATTGATAGTGACCGGGCCAAATATCTCACGAAATAGGAATCAAACGAAAAAACTGCAAATCAGGAAACTCTTCTAGCTTGAAGGGGGAAACCAGATGGCGCTGTGGTTGGCTCGCTAGATGGCGCTGTCATAGGTCGAACGGATATCAACTGCGTTTTTTTTTAAATAGGAACCCCCATTTTTTATTAAATATTCGTATAGTATGTAAAGAAATGTGAATGTTTTAGTTGGACCGCTTTTTTCGCTTTGTGATAGATGGCGCTGTAATAGTCGCAAACGTATAAGTTACGTAACATTCCGCCAGTGCGGACGGTATTTGCTTCGTGATACATTACCCGTGTTAAAATGGATCGTTTACCAATTGCGGAAAAGGTCGATATCGTTAATGTATGGCTATTGTGATCAAAATGCCCAACGGGCGTGTGCTATGTATGCTGCTCGGTATCCTGGACGACATCATCCAGGTGTCCGGAGCGTTCGCCGGATAGTTACGTTATTTAAGGAAACAGGAAGTGTTCAGCCACATGTGAAACGTCAACCACGACCTGCAAGTAGGTGATTTAGCTGCTCTCGCGGCTAATCCGCACATCAGTAGCAGACAAATTGCGCGAGAATCGGGAATCTCAAAAACGTCGGTGTTGAGAATGCTACATCAACATCGATTGCACCCGTACCATATTTCTGCGCACCAGTAATTGCATGGCGACGACTTTGAACGTCGTGTACAGTTCTACCACTGGGCACAAGAGAAATTACGGGACGATGACAGATTTTTTGTACGCGTTCTATTTAGCGACGAAGCGTCATTCACCAACAGCGGTAACGTAAACCGGCATAATATAACACTATTGGGCAACGGAAAATCCACAATGGCTGCGACAAGTGGAACATCAGCCCCCTTGTCGGGTTAATGTATGGTGCTGCATTATGGGAGGAAGGATAATTGGCCCCCATTTTATCGATGGCAATCTAAATGGTGCAAAGTTTGCTGCTTTCCTACGTAATGTTCTACCGATGTTACTACATGATGGATGTACGGCACATAGCTCGAGTGCGGTTGAAGCGGTATTGTATAGCATATTTCAAAACAGGTAGATTGGTCGTCGAAGCCAGCACGTTCACCCGATCTGACGTTCCCGGATTTCTTTCTGTGGGGAAAGTTGGAGGATATTTGCAATCGTGATTGTCGTTACACGTATTACCAAACGCATTGAGGTAGACGGACTTCATTTTGAGTATTAATTGCATTAATGTGGTATTTACAGGTAATCACGCTGCAACAGCCTGCGTTCTCAGAAATGATAAGTTCACAAAGGTACATCTATCACATTGGAACAACCGAAATAAAATGTTCAAATGTGCCTACGTTCTGTATTTTAATTTTAAAAAACCTACCTGTTACCAACTGTTCGTCTAAAATTGTGAGCGATATGTTTGTGACTATTACAGTGCCGTCTATCACAAAGCGAAAAAAGTGTCCAACATTCATATTTCTTTACGTACTACACGAATATGTAATGAAAGTGGGGTTTCCCATTTAAATAAAACGCAGTTGATATCCGTTTGACCTATGGCAGCGCCATCTAGCGGGCCAACCATAGCGCCATCTACTTTCCCCCTTCAAGCTAGCCAAGTTTCGTTCTTTGTAGTTTTTTCGTTTGATGCTTTTGACGCTATTTGTCCTGGTCACGATCAATGGACCACCACTGGTGCTACCAACTATTGACGGTGGTCACATTAATGTGACTGGACTGTATACACTGACCAGCCGGAACATTATGATCACTGACTTACTATCGATACGTCCAGGCGATAGCAGCATCACCTGGCGAGGAGTTACTGCTAGTCAGACACATGCACGGTGCATGTACGTAGTATCAGCGAGCGGGCCGTCCGTGTGTAGAATAGGGAAGGCGCGCGATCTATCTAAGGTTTACCGAAGGCAGATTGTGATGGCCCGGAGGCTCGGTATAAGCATTTCGCAAACTGCACCATTTCTCGGGTATTTGAGAAGTGCTGTGGTGACTGTCTTCAACACGTGGCGAAACCAGGCTGAAACCAGACGTCGTGGAGTTCGACGGCCTCCCCTTATAAAGATGCCTGCCGGAATAGACTTGGCAGACAGGTAGAACAGACAGGCGGCGAACTGTGGAGGAACTAACATCAGACTTCAATTCTGCGCAGAGTATAAGTGTATCTGAAAACACAGTGCACAGTGCAACCCATAATGATGGACCTCCCCCCGTGCATGTGCCTGTGTTAACACCACGACATAGGCAACTATGACTGAAATAGGCACGTGACCATCGGCACTGAACGTTTGGCGCAGTGGCAGAGCATTTCATGGTCTGATGAATCCCAATACCTTCATCATCACGACAATGGGATGGCGCGAATCCGTCGTGTTCCAGGGCAACACCTTCGTGACACCTATACTGCGGGGTGGAGACAAACTGGCGGCGTCTTTATTATACTCTAGGGAACATACGCGTGGGCGACCAACGCTCCAGCGGAACTCGTGCAAGGCACCATGACGACCAAGGAGTATCGTAAACTGGTTGCAGACCATATAGTTCCCTTCCTGACGATCATGTTTCCGACGACAGTGGCACGCGCGATGTCACAAGGCTATGAGTGTGATGGAGTAGTGCATGTAACACAATGGCGAGTTTCAATTGATGTGCCCCCCCCCCCTTTCCCCCCAGCTCGGCATACCTGAACTCGATCGAACACATTTGGGATGTGATTTAACGTGGCGTGACTGCTCATCGCCCCCCTCCCCGGAATTTACGAGAAATAGGGACTTGTGTGTGCAGATGTGGTGCCAACTCCCTCCAGCAACCTACCAAGGCCTCGTTGCTTCCACGTCACGACGCATCACCGCTGTTATCCATGCCAAAGGTTGACATACCGACTATTAAGTAGGTAATCATAATTTTCTGGCTGGTCAGCGTATACTGGCACGGTCTTAACATTCTTCAAGTGTAAAAATGCTACGTTTGGAAGCACTGCCGGGTGTTTGTGTTGTCGCTGAAATAAATCTTCCATTAGGTCCATGGTAAATGATGCAATTTTAAATTGATTCATTTAAGACTCAAGTTCAGTTTTAATAATAATAATTCCATGTAGTTCAGTAGGCTGATGCAAGTCCTCAGTGACTTGCGTGTCCTAACCCACCTCCAGTAATCATACCAGACAATGGGGCCTACAATGGAATCCGTACCACTTGTCATTTCTGGCGAATTTTCACGTTGTTGAGAGGTGAAGACCAGATTAAAGTCAGTCTGTAATGTCATGTGCTCCCAACGGGATTCGAATCCGTAATCTTTCGGTTTCAATGCACACCCTTTGCCACTGGACCAACAGACCCTTCTTTAATATGAAATATCTTTACTCATTGCAATTTGAACACTACGAACAGAGAACAGCGAAGTCGCGCTTGGCCGACGTATGCAAACGGATTTTAACTCATAACATAAAAAAATAAAATAGGACTTATATAAAGTCTATTGCTGTTTATGACTTCAGCTGTAAATACATTCTGACAATGTGACTGGCAGAAATCAAGACACATCAATTTTTACTCTTTCCATGCGTCATCGCTCAATTGAGATGGCCATGGCCCATGCATAGTCTTTTATTCAATGCCTCTTCTAGACCAAGCAACCTGTGGAAATTTTAGAATACTATACATTTTTGAAATGTGAAGAAATTGCTTAATCTCATGGAACATAGAAGAAAAATTCGATTTTTTAGTCATTTTCACGTCCACATCTTCTCAAAAGAAAATGGAAACTCTCCATTCCTAATACTGCCGAGAAAGACGTGCCCATGAAGCCCCAGAGAGAAACGGTGCTGGAAATGTGGATGTTTATACACCAAAATTATTCTTGCCACGAATCGTGCCGTACATCTTAAATTCTGACAGATCCAGTATGAATCAGTAGGTGTCCTGACTCATTCTTCGAAAATTTTGAAAAAAGTATTGGCTCTGTAAAAGACATCTTTTCACCCATAATAATCTTTTTTTTCTTATCGTGCTGTGAATGTCAGGGTACATATTGCAGCTGTTGCTGAAAATACACGGGTTGCTGATTTCCTTTTAACACTCATGGACATGCTGGTTTTTTTTATGTGCAGTGCGGGTACACAGCCCAGTCACATCAGTGTTACTACTGCCTGTGTTCGACGTTAAAGTGCAATAGTCATAGACGACATGTGGCAGGACTAGGAGTGGAGGGCATATAAGGCGTGCCAGGGACTCGAATAACAGCGCAGTCATTGTCGTAATGTAGGATCGGAACGATTTATCTGGAATCCAAAAGGGCTTTTTTGCCAAGGAGGAAGCATTCCGGAATCGGCTAAGTTGTTTAACTGTGCGTGCCACTGTGGTTGAAATGGGTCTAAGCACCTTGGGACTTAACATCTGAGGTCATCAGTCCCCTAGACATAGAACTACTTAAACCTAACTAACCTAAGGACAACATACACATACATGCCCGAGGCAGGATTCGAACCTGCCATCGTAGCAGCAGCGCGGTTCCGGACTGAAGCGCCTAGGTCCGCTCGGCCACAGCGGCCGGTCGTGCCACTGTGGTTAAGGTATACGGTTCATGGCAAACTGGTGCACCGAGGCAACTGTGATGCACCATGGGCCATAGACGGCAGGAGTGAATTATGACTGGGGGGATGTGTACGGAAGAGGAAGACATCCCACAGATGAACCGACAGCTTACCGACAGCGTCTCCGCAACGATCGTTGAGTGAAAGTTGCTCAGTATGGGCCTCTGCAGCATGCTGACTGCTGTTTATCGGCGACGAAGGCGGGAATTTGCGTCTCCTGTGTGGTGACAGGTGGCCTTTTTACATGAATCACGTTTTATGCGCCAAGGGTCACTGAAACTTGTGAAAGTAATATATTCATCTATCTTTGGGGATCATGTACAGTTTGTCTTCTCCTCGCCACCATGGTATGTACCAGCAAGACAATGTGCCCCACGGTTCACAATGTACGAACTTGGTTCGAAGAGCACCTGAGCGTGTTTACTGCAATCCCCTGGCCACTAAACCCCCCCGTATATAAACCCAATCGAGAATCTGTGGGATCTCGATCGGGCTGTTCTCGCAATGGATCCTCAGCCAAGAAACGTATCGCAGCTGGCCATAGCACTGCAGTCGATATGACTGTGCATCTCTGTCGGTACCTTACAGAACATTACTGACCCTCTTCCTGCACATCTCACAGTGGTGCGCGCTGCAAAAGGTGGTTATACGGGCTTCTCACAGAGGGTCACATTAATATGATGGGGCAGTGTATGTAGAGTGTGGCGTTCCTAAACAAACAATTTTTTCCCATTCTTTATAGCTGGTAGTTGGTGTGGGCTTTAAACGAACTAAAGAACGTTAACTGTTACATTCTGCTTTAGCGGCAGAGCTAGAGGGAGCAACAAAAGAGAGAGAACCGCAATTTCAGCGTACAGCTTGGCTGACACAGCTAACGCCAAAGTGTCCGAACATTGGTGATTATTGTTTTGAGTAAACTAGATATTCACCAGTTTTCCTCGTATTGTACAGTATTTAGCGTTATCATGTGCCGTGTGTGCAGATGGCGAGCGCCAAGGACCAGCTGCTGCCGCTGCTGGTGGTGGACTCCTTGGGCGGCCTGCCAGGGTTACCGGGCCTGTTCGTGGCCAGCGTCTTCAGTGCGGCGCTCAGGTAAGTGCACTGCCGCGTGTTCTCCCCTGTGATTGACGGCTTCTGCCACTTCAGAGCGTCACAACTCATCGCTACTGGGGAAACCACAGAAACATTGTAAATATTAACCTAGAGACACTGCTGC
This sequence comes from Schistocerca americana, assembly GCF_021461395.2. NCBI lineage: Eukaryota > Metazoa > Arthropoda > Insecta > Orthoptera > Acrididae > Schistocerca > Schistocerca americana. The sequence continues at coordinate 320,638,170 of NC_060124.1, forward strand.
GCTGATATTCTGACAGCTAAACTAACGGTTGTCATCTGATCCATTAAAAATAGTAACCAATTTGTAAATTAAAATAGTTATCTTTATGAAGATACAAATTAAATTTTACTGTAGCCCACGTATTTGAAACTAAACTCAGTCTTTAAACATATTCATACTAGCGGAAAAAAGCACAGAGAAGGCGAATATGCTCCTGTTTATTAAAAGACTCAGACTCAAAAAAGGGGTACCTACTGCCTCTTAATACCTTCCTCACCGTCTTTAAAAATTTTCCCAAAATTTTAGCATGCAAACATATTCATGTACTTTTTAACATGCAATTTACCTCCCACTCCCACAATCTCCCCTAACTGTAACACGCTCCTTCCTGCTGGTCCACCGCTGTAAGTCGCTCATGTCCATCCACTCCTACTTGCCCATTCTCACTTATTCACTCACAGCCCAATCCATTCTCGTTATCTCTTTGTGTCTGTTTATCTGTCATTGTGTCCTGTCTCACAGCAACCGTCTCCTTCGCTCTTTCCTACTAATACTGTCACCACTCACTGTCATTGTCTCCCTCCCTCCCTCTCACTCTCTCTCTCTCTCTCTCTCTCTCTCTCTCTCTCTCTCTCTCTCTCTTATATTGCTACTGCCCATCATTCCTTCCTGAAAATCATTTATTGCTTCTGATGTACAAGCTGCCATGCAAAGCAGGTCGATAAAGCAAGCTGATATTACTCCAACATAAAACATCTGTCATATACGGCAGCTTACATGTCAGAACCCAGAAAACTGTGTCTTGCCCCTGACGTGTAGGCTTCCCTGCAAAGCTGGTTGAATTTACAGCATGATACTGTTCCAACACAACACGCCTGTCATGCAGGGCAGCCTCAGGGCCAGGGGCTGTAAAGACACCTGTTTGCCCATATGCCTGCTCCTATACTTGAGAGGCATGCTGTTTCGGTACAAAAACAGAGGCTTGGGAAGATACCCCATACATATACACTCTGAGATATAAGCTGCCACTTTGAGCTGTGACTGAGAGGGACACCAGATGTGCCACAACAGTGATATTTCTATACCGAATGTATCACTTTTACTAGGAGCCACTAGTGGCGCCAATCTAAGAGAGGTGCCAGGGCACTGAAGTGCTACATATCTATACAGTGCATATTACATTCAGTACCGAAAACTGACATGGTTGGAAGTGTGAAAGGGTTCGGTGGGAGGGAAGGAGGAGAGGGAGAGCCAAATGATAAGTCGCCTGTGTGTCTCGAACTGGCCCTAGAAACAAATTATTTACAGCTTGGAGTCTTCCAGTTTCTCTGAGTTCAGAAGTAAGGCAGCCAGCAGGCAAGTGAATTACAAGTAGTCATTATAGTTTACATATTTTAACTTGGTCAATTTTCAATGGGTGTGCAGAGTGTGGATGAAGGAGGCGTCATGTGGGGGGAAAGTGTTGCAGAGGGATGTGACCACCCTCGCTGTGCACAGTTAGCTTTGTTTTCTGAGAAGTTGTTGCAGGTGACACTCGCAGTACATTGAGAATTGCTTCGTCTTTCTGTAAAGGAATACTGTTAGAAATAACCAGTACCAAATCTCTCACTGACTCATTAGCTCGTGGCTTAACACACCAACATAAACAAAATGTCATTTATCTTTAGTCATATTAAAAATTAAAATGTTCTAAGAAAGTTCCTCTTCATTCTAATGTTCTGTTAGGCGTTGATGTTGCTGGTGGTGGGGTTACTAGCTAGCGTCTAATTTTTCACAGAAGTGTTGATCTCAGGAAGGTTGGAAACCACAGGAATCTGTTTCGTTAGAGAAGGTTTTCCCCAATTTCATGATTTCTCATTTTTCCGACGTGACGCTTTCTGATATGTTGACTATTTTCTGTATTGTTTTGCATCTAGGTCAACCTTGGGTATGTTGTGGGACTACATCTGCCTGAGGGGAATGCCTCGTAGTGTAGTATGTGGTTATTAACTTTGCATCTGACGGCTGCCTGCCGTATTGGTTTGCCTTACTTTCGGCCTTTCCTCTGCTTTGAGACATTACTGTAACACAAATGACTTGGTGTACCCGCAGTTCCATGTCGACGGCGCTGAATTCCACGGCTGCTGTGGTGCTGGAGGACTTCTTCAAAACTTTCTTCCCGTCCCGCCGGCTGTCGGAGCGGCAGACCGACCTGCTGATGAAGGCGGTGGTCGTCGTGATGGGAGCCGTCTGCACCGGCCTCGTGTTCGCCGTGGAGAGGCTCGGAGCCTCCGTCCTGCAGGTACGCTCTGCTCCTACAAAAGGAGGCGTGGTGATAGCAAATCAAGCAAAATTAGGAACCGTCAACTCTCAGATTCGATCAGATATACGTTTTGCGCCATGGATCCATAATGAGGAGATTCTCAAGAATATAGAACATGTCGCTAAACAGGAATGCGTTATTCGTAAACATTCGAAATAGTTCATGTAGAAAAGCAGCGATCCACAATAAGGAAAAGAGAGTACTCATTCCAAATCTCCTTCGCCGCCGCATCCTAAAATCAACGTGATTCAATATTTCGGCGATCCATTTCTCCACCATCTTCAGGAGGACGCTGCTGCTGTTCAGTCTCTCTGAAAACTGCAAAAACTTTTGCTTCTAGAGCCAAACACAAACAGTGAATTCGGAACGAAACCTATGCACAACAATTTGACTGGCAACTTCATCCAGTGTCATTTTACCAGTGTTCATCCACACTGTGATGTGTATGAACCCGCGATCGCTTTCCGTGCTTGCATTAACTATAAGCGGAGCGTGGCTCTACCTAGTCACATGACTAAGTTCCTGCTCTGGCAAAGTGTACAGTTCGCTTTGTCGAGTAATAATTCAGAGCTCCGTAGGCGCATGAGAACTGACCGCATATGTGCTCTATTTCCGTATCACCGACCGGCGGGAATTAAAATGGATGTGCTTCAGCATGACTGATGGGCGCGGATACATTTGCCTTTCGTACTGTCGAAAGCCATATCTGAGTGACAAGAACGTACTAAAGGAAAGGTCTTCACTAGATGTCAGAGCACAGGGAGAAGTAGAATTGGATGTGTATGGAGAGCACGCCTGCCCGGCTAGCCGCGCGGTCTAACGCGTTGCTTCCCGAGCACGAAGGCATGCCGGTCCCCGGCACTAATCCGCCCAGCGGATTAGTGTCGAGGTCCGGTGTGCCGGCTAGTCTGTGGATGGTTTTTTAAGAAGGTTTTCCATCAGCCTCGGCGAATGCGGGGTGGTTCTCCTTATTCCGACTCAAGTACACTATGTCGGCGATTGCTGCGCAAGCACTGTCTCCACATATGCGTACACCCTAATTACTCCACCACACAAACATTTGGGGTTACACTCGTCTGGTATGAGACGTTCCGGGGGGAGAGGGGGGGGGGGGGCGGTCCACTGGGGACCGAACCGCACAATAACCCTGGGTTCGGTGTGGGTCGGCGGTGGGGTGTTTGGACTGCTGTGGCCTGTTGTGGGGTTGTGAACCACTGAGAGCTACGGCGGGACGAAGCCTCTCTGTGTTTCTAGGTCCCTGGTTTAATACACAATACACGGAGAGCACACAAATAAATAAAATGTATTATGTATAGGTAGTTGATAAGATCTATTAATTTTCATTTCCAGTGCTTGAGAAAAATCACTGGAAGCTGTAACCATAACATATCTAAGAGCAATACATAGCTGTCTACTTACTACCCTTCAGTGTATTGACTACTACCATCCATTGTACCACCAGCTTCACTGTCATCATCCTCACAGTCAGACAGTATTTTTTCCCACATCCACGGAAACAGCTATCTTCAAACAACTCGCACTTTGCACCTTTGGATCGGCAGTAAATAACAGCTACTCGTGGTACCACAAAGTTGGTACATCCGTGCCATCAGGTGACCTGCCACTGCCCTTAATGTCGCATACATTCTTCAGTTCCTTTCTAAATGAACCCCCATAAGCACTGTAATTGTTTCAAACAAAGTCTCGGTTCACTACGAGGAATACTGTTTTGAAAAACGTAGCCAGTTTATCATAAGCCCCGGATTTTAAATTCTTATTTATATAGTTTTTAGATCTCACTTTCAACAAGCACTGTTCTTCTTTGTACAGATATATAAATTCCGTCGAAAGGTCTTTGGTCTAGCGACGGGAATCCGTTATGACCGTGTCGCACACTGCAAATTACTGGCAAGACTCCAAGAGTCCACGACAGTCGTGTCGTCGTGTAGCATACTGTAGGCAGTTGACAGAAGAATCTGCGACAGAGCGCACAGCGGGCGTGTACGTCTAAATGCGCTGGCGGGCAGGCACGGGAGCCATCTGGCCGGAGGCTTGATCAAACACCTGACTCTTTAATAACACTGCGTTCACACAGGCGTTCTTGCGCTCGGAACTGTGTGGCTCGTCCTAAATCTCGCGGTTAGGGGAGTCCGTGTGCGGGCCCTTAATGACCAGAGTTTGAACCTCGGACCCCGCACACAGTTATTATCTGCTAGAAAGTTCTCTGTCAGCGCACACTCCGCTGCAGAGTGAAAATTTCATTCTGGAAACATTCACCAGACTGTGGCTAAACCATGAATCCCCAATATCCTTTCTTCCAGGAGCACTTGTCTTGCAAAGTTCCAGGAGAATTTCCGTGAAGCATGGAAGATAGGAGATGAGGTACTGGTGGACGTAAAGCTATGAGGACAGGCCGAGAAATTTGCTTCCGTAACACACTTGCCAGCGAAAGGCAAAGGTCCCAAGTTCGATTCTCGGTTCAGCTCACGGATTACCAGAAAGTTTCATTCGGACGTCTCACTGAAAGTGTCCCCAGAAGCCTTCAAGCCGTCGTAAAAGTGAAGGATCCACTAACAAGTGTCCGGGATCTTGATCGGATAGTGAGTTATTTCCTCTCAAATACATATCTCAAATTCATCACGGCGGGAAAATCTGGGAACTAATAATGCACACATAGGTAAATCGACAGTTGTTATTCCCACGCGTTATTCCCAAATGGAACAGAAATGGGGGGAAATGACATTGATACCACAAACACCCTCTCTCATACGCCATGAGGTGGCTTGAGCGGTACAGCTGTAGATGAAAAAGTAACTGACAGTTCATGCAAGGGGAAAACAAATCATACGCAAAATATTTTTGTCCTCGTCTGTTTTTATTTGCTCTGTAATTAGTTACCGTGGATGACAAGTGTCTGTTAGTTGATGGCTCAATCTTATCTGTTTCGCTCATTAAGTCACTGGAGCTAAAATCTTAAAGTATTATGTAAAGCCATCCCACACTATTGTCTTCTGCCTACCGTACCGTAGTATTACAGCAACCTGAACAAACCTTGGCAGATGCTGGTCGAAGGAGAGCAAGTATGCCTACAGTTGTTGTCGAGTATTTTCGCTCTAGGAAAATTTTACACTTACGGATACTAAATTTCGAAGGATCTGTCGGTGGATTATTGTGTACTGGTAGGACTTGAAAAGAAGTTATAAGATTAACATCAACAAAAGTAAAACAACGGTAACGGAAAATATTCGAATTAAATCAGGCGGTGCCGAGGGGATTGCATTAGGAAACGAGACAGTGTAAGTAGTATATGAGTCGTTTTATTTGGGCAGAAATATAACTGACGATGGGAGCAGGGGCGAGGATAAAAGTTGCTGACTGCCAACAGCGAGAAAAGCGTTTCTGAAAAGGAGAAATTTGGTAACGTCGAAGTGTTCAGAAGACTTGTTTGAAGGTGGTACGGAATGCAGCCTTGCACGGAGGTAAATGCGGACGATAAAATGTTCAGGCAGAAAAAGAATAAGTTTTTAAAATGTTGTGTTGCACGAGAATTATAAATATTCCATAGGCTCATTGGATAATGAACGTGGAGGTACTGAATCTGGCTGAAGGGAAAAGAAATCCATGGTGCAACTTGACTAAAGGAAGGAGTCGGTAGATAGGACACTTCCTATGGCATAGTGGAATTCACAGTTAGGTTCAGTGGGCAGTCATCACCATCACCATTAGTCAGTTTCCTCACTGCTGAGTGCCGTGACCTCGTTACTTCATTCATTTCTTAACTAATTGAGTCTTCGGCTAGAAGCCTCCATCCTCAGTGATCTTCATCTCTTCTTATTATAATTTGAAGAGGTAAGCCTGTAATCTTCGTCGTGGTCTTTTGCATTCGGTTTTGGCTTGCAAGATGGTCTTATCCACTTCTCTTTTTAAAATATGCCCCAAGAACTGGAAATATCTTCGTCTGACACACGAAGATCACATTCATGTGCCTATAAGATCTTCTATAAGGGAAGCATTGATTCTCCTTTCTGTCCATGGTACGCATAACACCTTCTGCCTCCGTCTCGAAGGCATCGATTAGGCTCTTGTCACTATTTTCCACGGTCCAGGTTTCGCAGCCGCCGGCTGCGGTGGCCGAGCGGTTCTAGGCGCTTCAGTCCGGAACCACGCGATTGCTACGGTCGCATGTTCGAATCCTGCCTCGGGTATGGATGTGTGTGATGTCCTTAGGTTAGTTACGTTTAAGTAGTTCTAAGTTCTAGGGGACTGATGACCTCAGATGTTAAGTCCCATAGTGCTCAGCGCCATTTGAACTATTTTTTGCAGCCGTACAAGAATAGAGGCAACGCCAAATTGTACCAATCCCATCTTCGTTGTTATATTTTCTGCAGATCTTAGTGAGTTCAACCATTGTAACGTTCCCAAGGAAGATTCGTAGTTTTGGTCCTTCACCGTACTTTTCTGTGTAACTGATCGGAGATCCTAGATATAAAAAATCATCACTGTATTCAGATCCTTCAAGCATACTGTAAGTTGGATTTGATCCAAACGTTGGCGATTAGTAACCATTAATTCGGTTTTTCCATGTTTTACTCTAGAACGAAAGTTGAACTACCACTTTTCATTGGTTCAACTGAGGGGTCTTAGTGGAAACCAGATGTTCTTCCTTACTTCCTTCAATGAGCGTAGTATCATCTGCAAAGCACAGGTTGTTTCTCGCCGCCAACAGAAATTCCACCATCCCGGCCATCCAGCGAATCCCTGATGATGTGCTCTGCATAAGTGTTATAGACCTGGGGTGACAGCACACAAGCTTGCCTGACTCCATTTGCCGCATCGAAAAACTCTCCGAATATTCACTATCCACTTTTATGGGTGCAGCATGACTGTTATAAAGACATTTTAGTAGTCATACTAGGAGTTTTGCAACCTCAAACTCATTGAGCACATGTCATAACTTGTCCCACATGACGCAAAGTTCTTTTTATAATCTATGGAACAAATCTAGGCAGAGACACAGAATTCCCTTTTTTTCAAATATCTGTCTTAATTTCATGATTACCTCTCGGATACCTTAACCTGTAACAATACCTATTTCTTCTACCAAAAATCTAAAACTGAAGGAATTTCTTTAGGTGTTGATTCATTATGTACAGGAGGACATAGCTGGTATGCGATATTAATGCTATACCCCGATAGGTAGAGCCGTCTCTAACTGTTAGGCTACTTTTTGTGAGGAGGAATTGGAACATTCTTTCGGAAGTTCAGCAGTTTTCCTCACTGTATTACTTGTTATAAGCCTTCCTTTCCCATCACAGTGAGCATTTCTCTCTAAAAAAACGTCTGTGCTTGTAGCGCTGCATCAAGCTAGACTTTGGACCAGAGGCCACAAACACATTGGATGTGAGGACTAAGGAGAAAAGTCTTGTATTTGTATTCATAACAGCAAAATACATACGAATAAGTCTAGTGTAGCTGAAATTTTTGTGTATTAGCACTTTATTTGCTAGCTGCATTGCTTGAAATTCTCTCTGGGAATGCGATAAATATGTGGACTATGTCCGTCCGAACGTTTATTAGAGTATCGTGTAAAAATTTGAAGTAAACAGGTCAATTACTTTTCTACATTTTTGATAACAACATTAAACAACGACTTGTCTTTGTATGTTAGTAATGATAATTGCGCAGAAAGCATCTTACAGCGATTGTGATAGATACAGTTGTGACAAATAACTTAGACATAAGCGCAGACATTACATAAGTCGCAACCACGGATGATAATTACAGTGTTTCAATTTTCAATAAATGTTGTGTTCATTGAAAATTATGTGTAGCATAGTGTAACAAAAGTACCTATTCAGATACGTTGGTACCCTTTGTAAGTTAGCTACTCCGTGCTACCACTGTCTGGTTAGCAATCTCTAATGCTGCTTTTGAATGTGCAATGTCGACCTTAATGTGGAGGAGCTCAGTGAAGGGTTTACATTATGTTTGAGTCATTTGTTTAACAACGCATTTGACTGGATTTTGACGGGTTGCTTTAAGTTAATGTCATGTCTGTTATGATCATTTACTTTCATGCACGTAAGATTAGCAAATGTATTAGCAAACCGTGATCTAAAGATCATTGCTTATCTACTGATTCACTCATCCAATTTCTTTCCAACCACGTCAAAAACGGAAAAGGAGCAATATTACTAAGGTGCATATGAGCTAAACAGAAACATTTATCCAATATCGCCTTAACCATGTAATGCCCTTCCTTAAAAAACAATATTTCACTAACCATTTTAATTTGCTTTTAGTTCTTAGGTTTTTATCTAGTATTCATCGGCGTACATGCATTCACACGGACATACTTCAATGTGACCCCACAGCGCATACAACGTTTGTTAAATTTAAAGTATTAGAAGAAATGTGAAAACATTGCACAGTGGAGTGAACTTCCTGGCGTTGAGAACCAAGTATGGACAAGCAAGTCGTTAATAACAAGCCGTCAGGTAAGCTCCAGCAAAACCATCATACTTTGCTGGGTGTTATACACAATGTACAAAATAACGAAATTAATAAGGACGAATTATTAAGCAAGAATGACATGCGCGACACATGTGATTACCCATGACACAAAAAAAAACCACGACTAAAATTGCTGGCTGATGTAGCCACATTACTACAAGTGACTCGGGCCTTGCTGCACTGAAATACTAGTTACTGTAATTTGATGAGCCAATGAAGCATTCGTTGTGTTTCTGGGGAACTAACTGTTACTTCGTTATTTTTACGTAATAATTAGTTCTAGCTGTAGTAATGTCTGCAAAATATTTCTGTGACTCCTATCTGTAGAAGAGTTATATGAGCAGCAAGATGTCTTGAATTTATCCCACTTGAAAGAGAGAGGCGTAAAAGACAAAATGTGCGACAGAAAAACATGATATTTCGGAACAGTAGAAACCTTGTTAAGGGGAGAGTACAGTAACACAAAAGCAAAAAACCAAAACAAAAAAAAACTGCCTGACAAACTTCATCTTGATAGCTGGGACTTCGATTTGAAATCTGATGAATAATATCAAATTCTACGAGGGATTAGATTAGTTTAGATTTACCTTCATTCCAATTGATCCGTAGTGAGGAGGTCCTCCAGGATGTGGAACATGTCAGAAAAACAACAATACGTGACAAATATTTACAACTAAAACAAATAAGCTAATGTACCATTCCACAGGTCGCAATGAATGATCGTCATTTTTTAATGAACACTAAGAGTCATTTTACAAATACTAATGCACTGAATTTAAAATAAAAAAGTTTTTTATTTATTTATAAGGTAATAAACATGTAATACAACTACTGTAATACTTATTTACAATGAACACATTACTGCACTGAAATGGTGCAGAAGTTAGATTATACTTACACACACACACACACACACACACACACACACACACACACACACACAAACAAATTTTCAATGAACACATTACTGCACTGAAATTGTGCAGAAGTTATGTTGTACTTATATACAAATCAGTTGATTTTACTGAGAAATTCATCAATGGAGTAGAAGTAGTTGGCCACCAATAAATCCTTTAGGCTTCTCTTAAACTGAATTTCATTGGTTGTTAAGCTTTTTATGGCTGCTGGCAAGTTATTGAAAATGTGTGTTCCTCAATAATATACACCTTTTTGTACAAGACTAAGTGACTTTAAATCGTTGTGAAGATTATTCTTATTTCTAGTATTGATTCCATGAATTGAGCTGTTGGTTTGAAAAAGTGATATATTTTTAATGACAAATTTCATTAAGGAGTAAATATATTGGGAAGCAGTAGTTAGTATCCCTAGTTCCCTAAACAGGCTTCTGCAGGATGTTCTTGAGTTCACACCACATATAACTCTTACTGCACGTTTTTGTGCCCGGAAAACTTTAGCTTGGCGTGATGAATTACCCCAAAAAATAAGGGAATAAGGGAAGACAGCTGTTGTATGTAAGTGGCTACATAATTATTTCAAATTATAGGTGGTGATATCTTAAGATCACACAGCAAGTGACATTTCATAGTTCACCTGCAATAAACATAGAATAACATTTTGGTCGGCAATACCTCATAGTCAAACCACAAGACACTTTGTTTCAAGATCGTTACTTGTAAATGGTCTTGTCTATCTCTCTTCTTATTCCGCAAAATAATGTAACATCGGCTTTATGGTAGTTGGGCGAAATCATGTTTCTCTACTTGTTTCACAGCCAATTGATTGTCATATCAGGTTTAATTCTCCCGACAATTACTTCACGTGTGTGCTTTTTTTCTTGTCTAGGATCAAATCTCTGCTTGGCACGTTGCGGCGTCCTGATAAAATACATTTTTAATGCATAATGCGTCATAAATCTAGTAAACGCCACAACTACAGGAATATCTTGAGCTCAATAGTTACTTGCGATAGTTGCAAATATTAGTCTTAGCTTGTGCCCGTTTTGCATAATATAGCACCGAGCGAGGTGGCGCAGTGGCCAAGACACTGGACTGTTCAATCCCGCGTCCGGCCATCCTGATTGAGGTTTTCCATGATTTCCCTAAATCTCTTCAGGTAAATGACGGGATAGTTCCTTTGAAAAGGGCACGGCCGACTTCCTTACCCATCCTTCCCTAATCCGATGAGACCGATGACCTCGCAGTTTGGTCTTCTCCCCCAAAACAACCCCAACGTAATATAGCGTTAGACGTACACAGCTTACATATTTGACAATTACTTGTCCGATTTGCCCTGTGTTGAAAATAGAGAACTGGAAATATATGTCAATTTGTTTTACAGCTATATCCACATGAGTATATGTATATATTCTGTCTGGCAACATTGAAATCCGTAAATTACAAGTAAAGTTAAGATGTCAGTATTGTCTGTTATGAACAATCGAAAATTCCCTCATGTAATATTATATTTTGTTATCAGTTAAAAGCATACCAATATGCAATAGTCGGTTAGTTATCTATTCTGTGCATAAATTCAATCTTCTATGCATAAAACTCAGCAGATAAACAATATCACAAGGCTTACATTCAAAAAATCTGGTATGTATTAACCAACACAATCACATATACCACCGCTCTAACTGGCGCAGACATTTCAACTGCCTACACTGGTCGACAGCAACAAGTCCTTACTAACGAAAGTAAAACGAACCATCTCACCAGTTTCAGTACATCAGTTCGTTGATATCCTTGTTTCTTGACAATGTCTCATACATGCAGAATCGCTTGTTGTTGTTGTTGTGGTCTTCAGTCCTGAGACTGGTTTCATGCAGCACTCCATGCTACTCCATCCTGTGCAACCCTCTTCATCTCCCAGTATCTACTGCAACCTACATCCTTCTGAATCTGCTTGGTGTATTCATCTCTTGGTCTCCCTCTACGATTTTTACCCTCCACGCTACCCTCCAATACTAAATTGGTTACCCCTTGATGCCTAAGAACATCTCCTACCAACCGATTCCTTCTTCTAGTCAAATTGTACCACAAACTCCCTTTCTCTCCAACCCTATTCAATACCTCCTCATTAGTTACGTGATATACCCATCCAATCTTCAGCATTCTTCTGTAGCACCACATTTCGAAAGCTTCTATTTTCTTCTTGTCTAAACTATTTATCGTCCATGTTTCACTTCCGTACATAGCTACACTCCATACAAATACTTTCAGAAACGACTTACTGCCACTTAAATCTATAGTCAACGTTAACAAATTTCTCTTCTTCAGAAACGCTTTCCTTGCCATTGCCACTCTACATTTTATATCCTCTCTACTTCGATCATCAGTTATTTTGCTCCCCAAATAGCAAAACTCCTTTACTACTTTAAGCGTCTCATTTCCTAAACTAATTCCCTCAACATCACCCGACTTAATTCGACTGCATCCCATTATCCTCGTTTTGCTTTTGTTGATGTTCATCTTATATCCTCCTTTCAAGACACTGTCCATTCCGTTCAACTGCTCTTGCTACTCAACTGCTCCTTTGCTGTCTCTGACGGAATTACAATGTCATCGGAGAACCTCAAAGTTTTTGTTTCTTCATGAATTTTAATTCCTACTCCGAATTTTTCTTTTGTTTCCTTTACTGCTTGCTCAATATACAGATTGAATAACATCAGGGAGAGGCTACAACCCTGTCTCACTCCCTTCCCGACCACTGCTTCCCTTTCATGCCACTCGACTCTTACAACTGCCATCTGGTTTCTGTACAAATTGTAAATAGCCTTTCGCTCCCTGTATTTTACCCCTGCCACCTTCAGAATTTGAAAGAGAGTATTCCAGTCAACATTGTCAAAAGCTTTCTCTAAGTCTACAAATGTTAGAAACGTAGGTTTGCCTTTCCTTAATCTATCTTCTAAGATACGTCGTAGGGTCAGTATTCCCTCACGTGTTCCAAAATTTCTACGGAATCCAAACTGATCTTCCCCGAGGTCGGCTTCTACCAGTTTTTCCATTCGTCTGTAAAGAATTCGCTTTAGTATTTTGCAGCTGTGACTTATTAAACTGGTAGTTCGGTAATTTTCACATCTGTCAACACCTGCTTTCTTTGGGATTGGAATTATTATATTCTAATTGAAATCTGAGGGTATTTCGCCTGTCTCATACATCTTGCTCACCAGATGGTAGAGATTTGTCAGGGCTGGCTCTACCAAGGCTGTCAGTAGTTCTAATGGAATGTTGTCTACTCCTGGGACCTTGTTTCTACTCACCTCTTTCAGTGCTGTGTCAAACTCTTCACGCAGTATCAGATCTCCTATTTCATCTTCATCTACATTCTCTTCCATTTCGACAACATTGTCCTCAAGAACATCGCCCTTGTATAGACCCTCTATATACTCCTTCCGCCTTTCTGCTTTCCCTTCTTTGCTTAGAACTGGATTTCTATCTGAGATCTTGATATTCATACAAGTGGTTCTCTTTTCTCCAAAGGTCTCTTTAATTTTCCTGTAGGTAGTATCTATCTTACCCCTTGTCGGATAATCCTATACATCCTTAAATTTGTCCTCTAGCCATCCCTGCTTAGCCATTTTGCACTTCCTGTGGATCTCATTTTTGAGACGTTTGTATTCCTTTTTGCCTGCTTCATTTATTGCATTTTTATATTTTCTCCTTTCATCAATTAAATTCAATATATCTTCTGTTACCCAGGGATTTCTACTAGCCCTCGTCTTTTTACCTACTTGATCCTCTGCTGCCTTCACTACTTTACCACTCAAAGCTACTCATTCTTCTTCTGCTGTATTTCTTTCCCCCATTCCTGTCAATTGTTCCCTTATGCTCTCCCTGAAATTCTGTACAACCTCTGATTTAGTCAGTTTACCCAGGTCCCATCTCCTTAAATTCCCACCTTTTTGCAGTTTCTTCAGTTTCCATCTACAGTTCATAACCAAGAGATTGTGGTCAGAGTCCACATCTGCCTCTGGAAATGTCTTACAATTTAAAACCTGGTTCCTAAATCTCTGTCTTACCATTATATAATCCATCTGATACCTTCTAGTATCTCCAGGCTTCATACATGTATACAGCCTTCTTTCGTGATTGTTGAACCAAGTGTTAGCTATGATTAAGTTATGATCAGTGCAAAATTCTACCAGGTGGCTTCCTCCCCAATCCATATTCACCTACTATGTTTCCTTCTCTCTCTTTTCCTACTATCGAATTCCAGTCAGCCACGACTATTAAATTTTCGTCTCCCTTCACTACCTGAATAATTTCTTCTATCTCATCATACATTTCATCAATTACTTCGTCATCTGCAGAGCTAGTTGGCATATAAACTTGTACTACTGTAGTAGGCGTGGGCTTCGTGTCTGTCTTGGCCACAGTAATGCGTTCACTATGCTATTTGTAGTAGCTTACCCGCACTCCTATTTTTTTATTCATTATTAAACCTACTCCTGCATTACCCCTATTTGATTTTGTATTCATAACCCTGTATTCACCTGACCAAAAGTTTTGTTCCTCCTGCCACTAATTCCCACTATATCTAACTTTAACCTATCCATTTCCCTTTTTAAATTTTCTAACCTACCTACCCGATTAAGGGATCTGACATTCCACGCTCCGATCCGTGGAGTGCCAGTTTTCTTTCTGCTGGCAACGACGTCCTCTTGAGTAGTCCCCGCCTGGAGATCCGAATGGGGACTATTTTACCTCCAGAATATTTTACCCAAGAGGACGCCATCATCATTTAATCATACAGTAAAGCTGCATGCAGTATCGCTTAGAAAACACGTATCTCGAAATATTGCTTTGTTTAATCCATGTATTATTTAATTTTAAATTTAATCACCTACTTTTTTGTTTCAGATCACCATTTCATTTGGATCTATAACCACTGGTCCAATACTGGCACTATTCACCGCTGGGATGTTCCTGCCATGGGTTAACACGATGGTAAGAAGAAATGAAAAATTTTTATACATGAGAGCAGATAGTAAGCCTTTGTAGTTCACCTGATTCAAGACATACAAATAGTTTTCGTCTTAATACCACATACAGCTGACTGCTGAAAGCTTGACTCAATTCGCTTTATTTCTGCGTCCACTGTCTTCTAAGAGCAAACAGACGCAGTCTTTTTAGTCAGATCTGTTCCTGAAATGGTAGTCGTCAACCACTTCGTGTACTGCTTTGAAATTTTCAAACATATGCCGCCCACCTTTAATGTACTACGAGCTGCGTGTGTTGGAACGGTGACTAAACCAGTAAGTACACCGACCATCCGTAAAGATCCGAGACTGACTTCCTCTGGGAGTATAAGCGACCTCAGTGCAGTAACTGCGGTGGTAGCTTGAACTAACAGCTGTAAACAAGGGAGGATGCATTTGACCAGGCTGTAGTTAGCAGGCTGGAACAATAGCTGGTTAAGAATGTAGTGTTCCATAGTGTCGAGTTTTCATTTACGAGGTGGAAGAAACCCTAGATCCTTCATAAGACAAAATTTGTGTTATACTACTAAGTGTTAATTTTTGTTGTAATACCATAATAATTATAAAATTATTTTTAGGAAATTTCGTTAAAAAAAAGACTTGCGGCAGTAGTTATTGTGCCAGGAATCGCATTGGAGCGACATCTCTAAATCAAGTGTTCAAGACAAACGTGGTGTGAATGATACGAATCTATACAAAACAACAAATTGCGGAAATCCACATGAAGGGTCAACCCTTTGACAACATAACCGACATTGAAGCCATTATGACGCGTGAGTTGAACAACATCCCAAAGATGTTCTTTTCTGACAGCTTGAAGGGGTCATACCAGCGTTCTGGACGTTGTACCCAAGTGAACCGTTAAAACCATTTTTTTAGTAATGTACCCCCCAAACTTCTTGGAACAACTAGGTAGGTTGCTCGTTTTTCATACCAGATGTGGAACCTCACATCTGTGATTGTACGTTACTACGCCGTTGAGAGGAGAAGCTGTTTCGTCACTGCAAGTGGATCACTTCCGCAATGCTGTGCGGACCATGAGATGCTAACAAATGAAAAAGTATGAACTAGTTTTTGTTTAATGTTACCGGATAGCGCTCAGAGGGGAAAATTATCTATTTTCAACTGAAATTAATTTTTAGAATTATATATTAATACCTTCAGCTGCTGACGGGCCTTGATATATATCAACGGGGACAGGTGAAAATGTGTGCCCGACCGGTACTTGAACCCGGGATCTCCTGCTTACATGGCAGACGCTCTATCCACCTTTTTTTGTTGATCTTATTTTTTGTTCTATATTGTTCGTTGAATTCATTCGTGGCGGATGTCCGATGACACTTGTTGAGGTTGTTCGTAGATCCGTTCACTCAGTTTTTTTTTTTTTTTGTTACGGAGGATAGCTAAACCCTCTGACCGAACACGCTGAGCTACCGTACCGGCAGTCCATCTGAGCCACCGAGGGCACAGAGGATAGTGCGACTGCAGGGACTATCTCGCGCACGCCTCCCGCGAGACCCACCTGGTTATAAGGTGAGAACCTTATACATTCATTACTCGTGGAAGACATTCTTACCAAGTCCCGTAAGAGTTCAGGTAATACGTGGGCATCCGCACAGAAGAAGAACGTCTCGCGGAACTTGGTAAGAATGTCTTCCACGAATAATGAGTGTGTTGGGTAGGTACACTACGAGTGTAGTGTGTTGCCATGTAAGATGAGAGTATGGGTCTCGCGGGAGGCATGCGCGAGATAGTCCCTGCAGTCGTACTATCCTCTGTGCCCTCCGTGCCTCAGATGGATAGAGCGTCTCCCATGTTAGCAGGAGATCCGTTCGAGTCCCGGTCGGGGAACACATTTTACCTGTCCCCGTTGATATATATCAACACCCGTCAGCAGCTGAAGTTATTAACATATAATTCTAATTTCGTTTTTAGATGGTTGCAGGTCATGTCCGAAAGAACAGACGTCATATCGATATAAGTATATAGAAATTAATTTTTGTTTAAAATAAAAAAAAATTGTCTGACATAGGAAACTTACTTCTTTAAAAACTTGTAGCACTGTTTATTGAATTTGAGGAGGATTGTAAGACAAGCCAGGCGTCACTGAAAGCTCTCCTACACGCCCCCGGCAGTTTTCAGACTAGGGAAACTACCTTGTCAGTCACTTATCAAACCTAGCTGGATTTTCATACTTGGAGCGAATTTACACGAGCTCAGAAATTCTGTAATTGCACGTTCGAATCACCAAAAAACCTCACTTCTAATGGTTAGCTATATACTTACATATATACATCTCAATGGCAGGGTGCTAGAAATCAGTACGTTAGACTTTTCTACATATTTTGCCTCATTACACTCCCACTGGAAAGTATTCTTGGGTAATTTATCAGTTAGGCAAAAAGTATTCATTACCCAGAAGAAACCAATTACAATTATTCACGCAGCTTGCACACAAACATCTTCCAGATATCTATTTAAACAACTGAAAATATTGAAGACACCTTACAGAATATTTATTACCTTATAAATTGCGTTGTCAACAATCCACTGCAATTTAAGAGTAATAGAGATATTCACCAGTGCAATACCAGGAGTAAAAATGATCTGCCCTTGCCTCTAATGAATCTAAATTGGGCACAGATACGAATACAGTAGTCAGCTACATTATATTTTTGTAATCTGTTCACAGAAATAAAACGTTTGACAAAGATCGGATATGTATGTACATGTTGTGATAGGTATAAGTGCAGATATTTCTATAAATGAGTGAGGACGGTGTACTGAACATTACATCAGTACTTACTTAATTTGCAGACTAATAACTACAGCTGTTGGGTGTACTATGCTTTTAGGTTAGTTAGTACCTCGAAGTATGTGTGGCAAGAGCAAGCCATAATCTTTATTTTCCCCTAAGTCAGGTGTTGAAGTGTGGATGCTAATAGGCGTTATGACCGTGCAGGAAACACCAGGTAGTATATTGCGTGAAAACATCACTACTATATTATGTGACATGTTTGCAGGAAGACCGTTCGACGTGGAGAAAAACAACCAACACCCTGATTCTGTACTTATACCCGTTACCCACTGCAGAATGTCTGAGAAGAAACGTGAAGCACCAGAAGGGGAGCAGGAAAAACAATGAATTTTCTTGGGTTGAGAGGGTACGTGATGTTATTTCACTGATTGCAAAATCGAGTCATATTGACAGTATCAGCACACTTATCAGTATGACGTTGCAACCCCTCTGGCCTATATTCATGCACTAATTCGGCTGGGAAATGTACCTCTGCCAGCTGATCCAAGACTTTGATGACTGGTCCTTGATGGATCCTGACACTGGGACGAAGTTGGTGTCCGAGCTGGTTGCAATGTGTTCCACTGGGTACAGATTTGGGGTTCTTGTTATGGGAATACTTCAATAACATGTAGACATTTCATTCATTCATGTCCTGTGTGGACAAGCATTGTCATGTTGGAAAATGGCACCACGATAATATCACTTGAGAGATAGCACATGTAGGATGTCCATAACACACCGTTGTGTTTCTAACATTCTACTTGGTGTCTATTTTTTCTAAGTCGTGTCTCCCTACCACTTCCGCGCAACGACACTCTGAGCGTGTTTTTTAGGGAATTGACTAGTTTGAACCTGGGACCTGTTGCTGGTAAGGAGACGCCAGACCACACATGACATGTAGAGTTCAGAAGAGTTCAGTGAGACTAGCGATGATATAATCAAATACTTAATGATTTCAGCGTCAGCTCCACTGCACTCCCTGTAAAAGAATCTTAATACTAACTAAATTTAGTGGAAGGGGTTCAAGGCTTTCCTATTTTTAGTTAGCTAGAATCTTAATACTAACTAAATTTAGTGGAAGGAGTTCAAGGCTTTCCTATTTTTAGTTAGCTGGTAAAATAACGTTGAAAAAGCAGTTACGTTTACCATTGGAAATTTTATTCTACTCACAAAACATTGTTTATAAATTGCACTATTGATAAAAGGAAATATTTTGATACAGGACGATAAAAACCAACTGCGTTCAACAAAAATGTGAACGAATATTCCCTGAGTGGGTTTCCAAGTTCTACAATGGATCGAAGGATGACCTATGCCATATCACATCTATAATCTAGGTTTAAATTAAGTTTCACAAAAGAGAAAACTATCAAAATGGTCTACAGTGACCCTCAATTATCTTTAATTACTTATATAACTTGTCGTAAATTACAGTGGCTGATGTGGCTTCTCAATAATTATATAACAGAAAAATCATCGCGTTTCAGATTTTAACTTACGTAGCAAATGTGAATACCATGAGCTTTAATTGACGATCGACACTAGTACTACGCAAAAAGGGGGTGTAACAGATGAGACTTCTGCAGTTCTGAGTGAAGCTTTATGCGCTGTTATGCGGCATCGCGTGCGTTCATTATCTTGTCGTTGGTTAGGCAGTGTCAGGGAGCGGCGGGCGGCGCAGCTCCATACAGCTCGCCGTCTCGAAAGCGACTCTCTCCTAACTTTTCCTTACTACAATTTACCGAAGTTGGTTTTAAAAAAAACTATCTGGCTGTGTTTTCATCTGACCAATCAGGGTCTCAATGTTAACCTTAAGCTCTGCCTACAAAAATTCTGTCTATCCAATGAGAAACGTTATACTTTTCGTGGTGGGGCAATGTTTTTAACGTTTGCAAAGTAACAGAGACGCGAAAAAGTCTCACGCTAAAACTTGCAGCTGGTGTGGCCCTTTTCGTGTTATCGTAAGATCTATACTGTTCTTCTGGAGGGCTCTATCATTTAACATGGGCTGGCGGGTGGTCCTGGCGGCTGGCTGGTGACGTGGGTGTCCGTCTCTTACCGTAGGGCCTTCTAGCTTAACACGGTTCTGCTCTCGGCTTCCGTTCTCGTTTCTCCCCTCGGAACTGCGTCTGTCTCACGGTGGGAAGGAATGACTTGCATTTAGGCATTCTTGTGTTAGTCTGTGGTATTCCATTTGCTCACTCGTTACTCGTATTACTTTGGTTAATTTAATGTCACGATTTATTCGGAGCTATGTGACATACTGCTGGATTTGCTTATCATGTCAGGGTTTTCATGGAAGGTGTTGGATTTGCCTGACACCTTACATGTTGTGAAAATTCCCTCAACCATTATCAGCCGTAGCCTGAAGTCATATACGGCGGCTCCTTTCACCATGACGCCAAAGCATTGGAAGAATGGAACCTCTTTCGCCTGAATGCCTAAATACTCGCCGAAGATGCTCACCCGGTATAGTCCAGACCCGTGATTCATTGCTGAGCACAGTGCGACGCTGTTCATCAGCAGTCCATGCTTCCCGTTCATGGCAACACTCTGAAAGCGGCCATTTGTGTTGTCGTGTTAACGACAGCCTGCGTGTGGGACGGTTATTCTCTAGCTAGTGCTGGTCTTCAGTCAATAGTGTGGTATGGCACGAAATGTTGCAAGGAGTCCCTTACTTCGTCGAGGATGAAAGGCGTGGATGTAAAGGGGTTCTGATGAGCTTCGTGCATAATACCGCGATCCTTCATTTTGTTGTTCGACGTGATTCGCCGAAAAATTGAAGAAACCTGAGCTCACGTTCTCATGCAGTGCAACAATGAGCCATTGTCACATCCGAATGCCCCACATATCTGGATATTGCTCGACTCGACCAGCCTGCCAGCTACCCACAATGACGCCTCTCTATCTACGTGAGGTGTTAATAGTGCTGTTCCACACTAGTACCCGGTATTACCGTGTCCTTCATAGTGACCACTGAAAATCCGATGCAGTCCATGCCGCGCATTTATCCTACCAGGCTTGGTAACAACAAAAACACGAATATCACCAATTAACTCTGGTGTCCGTTGAATATGACACAGAGAATTGCACCACTAATCATTTGCATATTCGTCGATGTGATTAATCACGAAGTGAATAATGGGAACATGCCGGCAAGATCTTTAGCTTTTCTTCATTTCGTGTGCAAAATGTGTAAGTAGGCTGTTTAGCTTTTTATGTTGGTAACACCACGTAATGGTCTGTATGAAAATCGCTGATGTGTGCAGTATGTGGCTGGTTGGCCTCATTGTTGGTATATACGATTGTGTAGTGTTGCGCAGTTGGAGTTGAACAGCGCCTAGTGTCAGGCAGTTGAAGGTGAGCCGCCAGCAGTGGTGAATGTGGGAAGAGAGATGCCAGAGTTTTGAGCAAACGATCTGGATGTGTGTCCGCCAGAAAGAGTAAATTTGTTTAATTGGATGTCACAAAATTGTATATATAAAATACATTGTTTGTTCTCTATCAAAGTCTTTCATTTGCTAACTATGCCTATCAGTAGTTAGTACCTTCAGTAGGTAGGATCTTTTATTTAGCTGCCGGCCGGAGTGGCCGTCCGGTTCTAGGCGCTACAGTCTGGAGCCGAGCGACCACTACGGTCGCAGGTTCGAATCCTGCCTCGGGCATGGATGTGTGTGATGTCCTTAGGTTAGTTAGGTTTAATTAGTTCTAAGTTCTAGGCGACTGATAACCTCAGAAGTTAAGTCGCATAGTGCTCAGAGCCATTTTTTATTTAGGTGGCAGTATTGGCGGTCGCTGTATTGCAGTAATTCGATTATGATGATGATGTTTGGTTTGTGGGGCGCTCAACTGTGCGGTTATCAGCGTTCGTACAAATTCCCAACCTTTGCTCAGTCGAAACTCGCCACTTTCGTGAATGATGATGAAATGATGAGGACAACACAAACACCCAGTCATCTAGAGGCAGGTGAAAATCCCTGACCCCGCCGGGAATCGAACCCGGGACCTTGTGGCTCGGGAATCGAGAACTCGACCGCGAGACCACAAGCTGCGGACCAGTAGTTCGAGTAACGAAGATTTTTGTGAGGTAAGTGATTCATGAAAGGTACAGGTTATTGTTAGGGCCATTCCTTTTGTAGGGGTTATTGAACGTCAGATTGCGTTGCGCTAAAAAATATTGTGTGTCAGTTTAGTTCAAATGGTTCAAATGGCTCTGAGCACTATGGGACTTAATCTGAGGTCATCAGTGCCCTAGAAGTTAGAACTACTTAAACCTAACTAAGCTAAGGACATCAGACACATCCATGCCCGAAGCAGGATTCGAACCTGCGACCGTAGCGGTCGCGCGGTTCCAGACTGTAGCGCCCAGAACCGCTCGGCCACTCCGGCGGCCTCAGTTTAGTGATAATCAGAATAAGTAAAGTGAGAACTGTCTACATTCAGTTTCGCTCAGCTGTTTGAAAATCAAATAACGTAGGAGTTTACCAGCACAGTCATTCATAATTTTCAAAGGGGAAGTTCACGTGTCGTTTAAAGTAGCAAGAATCCTCTGTAAGTTTCAGGCGAAAGTTGTTTTCCGTCCACCATCTGAAATTGTAGAGCTTTTAAGATCAGTGAAGGACGACTTGTTATTGCGGAATGCCAGAATTTACGAAATATCTTGTAGTATTGTATGGCTTACAGAGGTCAGACCACATGCTCTGTGAAAAAAGGCCGCACTGTTCATCAACGTTGCACTTGCCTTTGCAACCAAGCAAGTCCGCTATTGCCAAAGACAGCTCTTAAATTGAACATTCGGTGGAGTATGGCGGAACTATGCTTATGACCACAGCAGCATCTTTCTGGCTCTCCGTTGATAAAGAATCTATGGAAAAACGCCTGGCGGAAAGATTGACGAACCGTGACAGTGGCAACCAGTCGGACAATGCAAGGGACCCCATCGTCTCCACGATTTGTTCTGATCGAAGACGACAGAGTGCGCCAGCGGTCGCGGAGAACTGTAATCCAAAAAACAGCTGAGCTCCACGACCGAGCGAGTTGGCGCAGTCATTAGTACACTGCTCTCCCACGCGAGAGGGCGAGGTTCAAATCCGCGTCCGGCCATCCAGATTTAGGTTCCCCGTCATTTCCCTAAATTGCTCCAGTCAAGTGCAGGGATGGTTCCTCTGAAGAGGAACGGCCGATTTCCTTTCCCATCCCTAAAACATTTCGAGCTTGTGTTCCCACTCTAATGACCCCCATGTCGACGGATAGTTAAACTCAAATCTTCCTTCTTTGCTTAATCGAACGTACGTCTGTTCCTTACAAAACAAATGTTCAAATGTGTGTGAAATCTTGTGGGACTTAACTCCTAAGGTCATCAGTCCCTAAGCTTACACACTACTTAACCTAAATTATCCTAAGGACAAACACACACACCCATGCCCGAGGGAGGACTCGAACCTCCGCTGGGACCAGAGGTAGAGTCCATGACTGAAGCGCCTCAGACCGCTCGGCTAATCCCGCGCGGCTGTTATTTACAGTTGTGCAAGTGATTCGGCTCTGACGTCCCTTATACACCAAGTAAAAAATCAGTCTCAGAACTTTTTGAACAGACAGTGTAATCCGCCACCCGTTCTATTTATTAATTTTAGTTGATTGTTACTTGCTATAATCTGGCTGTTGGGAAAATTGAGCATGGGACAGTCATAAGCAACCAATTTTCGATGACGCACTTACTTCCAAGATACATGCACCGATAATAAGGTCCTCACCGCGAGACTACGACACATACCCTGTCCCTTGTGCCACAGTGTTCTATAACTCATTCCTTTACAAAATATTCCAATAGTAATGAAGAGGTTATAATATGTGAACATTTTCATATGGCACAGTTAATTTATTCCGCTTTAAATTCAAGTGTCACGTCCCTACTTGTTCCGAGTGCACTGACATTACAATTACTGTCACTCACCTGTCGCGAGCTTGTATGAGTTTAAATTGCCGATTTTTTACTGTGCGATCGCCACGATACATGATACACGATACGAAGTTAATCCTGGGCTTCAAAATTCTCACTTTGTTCTCACACATATGCGTCTACTTGCTTGATGGGTCTGGCGCGACTTTGTACAATCTTTCCTAAAAACACTTCACTTTTATACGCGATTGCGGGAATCGCAAGCACCAGGGATCTGCCTTGCAGCGGTTTGAGTGACTCTCTCCTTCGCAACAGACCATCTCCAGGCACCGTTCTAGAACAATGGGGCATCCCCGTCGGTGATGTAGCTTCGCTGAGGGAAAGAAGCATAAGGCCGTCGGCACATGAGACGAGTTAGCTAACGCTGACGTGACGCTCTGCGAGTTTTGTGACGTCACTGCCTTCCAGTTCAAGTTGAGAAGCCATTTCGTCACGTGAAACACGAAGTAAGTTCTGCGATATTTCGGCGAAATGTCACGCAAAGTAGAACAAGTAGGAAACGAGAACGCTCCCTACGTAACAAGCAGAAAACTTAATGCCCGCAGAAAGCAAGACGCCATATTGTACTTGTCTTGTTCAGTTGAAGCTCATATTCGGTGGCTTCTGTGTCACACGTTAACATCCCCTGTTTCTAAGCTCCAGCGCACTAAATGTCTCGAGAACGAATCGTTATTGGTACGACTTGTTGTAACGAGACTACGCGAAATCTGATTTAAAAACTGTCGTATTTGGTTATTATCACGTTATAACTCGCGTGTTACCAGAGTAAGCAGTTTTAAGGCAACGGCAGATTAAAGGTTTATGAAAAATGAGTCGTTCTTCTTATGGGTTCTTATGATTCTTATAAATAAATGCAAGTTGATAACAAAACGTCGACTAAAGCCTATAGGAGACTATAAGTAAACTCCAAAGTCTCTTCTGACAGAGGTACAGCGTAGCCTATATTGTAGTGCAGAGATTAGATCGATATAGGTTCAGGTTATGTTACATCTAATTTTTTCTTTTTCATCTTACGTTTTCGAAAAGGTTGTTGGAATTTCTTACTAAATTAATAGAAATCATTTGTGCAATACTTAACATTATGTAAATAACAGGCCGGCCGCGGTGGCCGAGCGGTTCTAGGCGCTTAAGTCCGGAACCACGCGGTTCTACGGTCGCAGGTTCGAATCCTCCCTCGGGCATGGATGTGTGTGACGTCCTTAGGTTGGTTAGGTTTCAGTAGTTCTAATTTCTAGGGGACTGATGACCTCAGAAGTTAAGTCCCATAGTGCTCAGAGCCATTTGAACCCTTCCCTCCGCAAAAAATAGTTCAAATGGCTCTGAGCACTATTGGACTTAACTTCTAAGGTCATCAGTCCCCTAGAACGTAGAACTACTTAAACCCAACCAACCTAAGGACATCACACACATCCATGCCCGAGGCAGGATTCGAACCTGCAACCGTAGCGGAAGCTCGGTTCCAGACTGTAGCGCCTAGATCCGCTCGGCCACTCAGGCCGGCCTTTTGTTAAGTCCCATAGTGCGTAGAGCCATTTGAACCACTTGTAAATACACTCCTGGAAATGGAAAAAAGAACACATTGACACCGGTGTGTCAGACCCACCATACTTGCTCCGGACACTGCGAGAGGGCTGTACACGCAATGATCACACGCACGGCACAGCGGACACACCAGGAACCGCGGTGTTGGCCGTCGAATGGCGCTAGCTGCGCAGCATTTGTGCACCGCCGCCGTCAGTGTCAGCCAGTTTGCCGTGGCATACGGAGCTCCATCGCAGTCTTTAACACTGGTAGCATACCGCGACAGCGTGGACGTGAACCGTATGTGCAGTTGACGGACTTTGAGCGAGGGCGTATAGTGGGCATGCGGGAGGCCGGGTGGACGTACCGCCGAATTGCTCAACACGTGGGGCTTGAGGTCTCCACAGTACATCGATGTTGTCGCCAGTGGTCGGCGGAAGGTGCACGTGCCCGTCGACCTGGGACCGGACCGCAGCGACGCACGGATGCACGCCAAGACCGTAGGATCCTACGCAGTGCCGTAGGGGACCGCACCGCCACTTCCCAGCAAATTAGGGACACTGTTGCTCCTGGGGTATCGGCGAGGACCATTCGCAACCGTCTCCATGAAGCTGGGCTACGGTCCCGCACACCGTTAGGCCGTCTTCCGCTCACGCCCCAACATCGTGCAGCCCGCCTCCAGTGGTGTCGCGACAGGCGTGAATGGAGGGACGAATGGAGACGTGTCGTCTTCAGCGATGAGAGTCGCTTCTGCCTTGGTGCCAATGATGGTCGTATGCGTGTTTGGCGCCGTGCAGGTGAGCGCCACAATCAGGACTGCATACGACCGAGGCACACAGGGCCAACACCCGGCATCATGGTGTGGGGAGCGATCTCCTACACTGGCCGTACACCACTGGTGATCGTCGAGGGGACACTGAATAGTGCACGGTACATCCAAACCGTCATCGAACCCATCGTTCTACCATTCCTAGACCGGCAAGGGAACTTGCTGTTCCAACAGGACAATGCACGTCCGCATGTATCCCGTGCCACCCAACGTGCTCTAGAAGGTGTAAGTCAACTACCCTGGCCAGCAAGATCTCCGGATCTGTCCCCCATTGAGCGTGTTTGGGACTGGATGAAGCGTCGTCTCACGCGGTCTGCACGTCCAGCACGAACGCTGGTCCAACTGAGGCGCCAGGTGGAAATGGCACGGCAAGCCGTTCCACAGGACTACATCCAGCATCTCTACGATCGTCTCCATGGGAGAATAGCAGCCTGCATTGCTGCGAAAGGTGGATATACACTGTACTAGTGCCGACATTGTGCATGCTCTGTTGCATGTGTCTATGTGCCTGTGGTTCTGTCAGTGTGATCATGTGATGTATCTGACCCCAGGAATGTGTCAATAAAGTTTCCCCTTCCTGGGACAATGAATTCACGGTGTTCTTATTTCAATTTCCAGGAGTGTATTAGTGCGTTCTCTCTCAGCAGTCAGTTTGTCAGATTTGGTGAATTTTTATAAGCTGAAGTCCCCAGTGATCAGGACATGTATGTTTCCTTTTCGTCTTGTTACATGTTCAAGATTACTGAAGCTTTTATTTGTGTATACTACACACAGAACAACACGACTAGCATATGGACAAGGTAGGAGACGTGCGCTTTAATAGAGCTAACGTACAAATTTTGCGGGCGTCCATTTCCGTGAACAAACTGTATTGTTTGAGAGCCGACAGCTCGCCTAGAGAGCGCTGGCAGTGCCAAATCACGTTAGCAAGCTCGTCCCGTGTGCCGGCGGCGGTGTGTCTCGTGACGTTGGACATCCCGTCTGCGTGCACGTCAACGTTAGTGCCTCCTCCCATGTACCGACAGCTTAAGAGTAGACTCGATCCTTTAAGTATTGAATCTGTGCCATTACAGCGATGTGTATAAGACAGGGACGCATCGTCGCTGTGGGCGTGCAATGAGCTGTTATGGATCTGGATGGATGCAATATTTTGGGTTTCTCTTTGAGTCTATGCCATTACGCTCCATTGTGGTCCTCAGGGCAAAGGCTGTGTTAGGTGCCTCTTGGTAAGTGTGCATTTCAAATGCCCTCGAGTGTAATACGTTGCGTTGGTACTAGTTGGTGGATCACAATTAACAATAAGTTGGTAAGTGCTCGTTGTCTCACCACTTCTTTACTAGTTTATTGAACGGAATGTGAGTCGAAGTAAGATGACGGAATGTGTGCGCGATGAGTGAAAGGGCATCGTCTGTCACAGGGGGCGCTGGCGGGAGGGTTGGGTGGTGCCGGACTCATGTCGTGGCTGATCCTGGGCGCGCAGGCGTACCAGGCCAGTGGGGACATCCGCTTCGCCACCAAGCCCTTCTCCACCGAGGGCTGCCTCTACGAGTTCGACCGCGTCAACAACGGCTCCGTCGCCGTGCCTGTGGATTACCGCAGCAGGTGAGAACATGTCTCCTAACCACTGCGTTTAGAGACTCCTAATCACTTCCCTAGCATTGGAACGTGCGTCTCCCACGATAATCATAGAGCCACAGGGAATTTCGTGCATGTTGTTGCTACATATCAATTTCTCACTGGCAAAGGAAGGCCGGTTAATGGTTAGACTGCGCCTCTAGATTGTGCTGTCTTCGCGTTTGTTAACTCTCTGCTCCGTGTTCTCGAGTCGAATTACACTACTGGCCATTAAAATTGCTACACCACGAAGATAACGTGCAACAGACGCGAAATTTAACCGACAGGAAGAAGATGCTGTGATATGCAAATGATTAGCTTTTCAGAGCATTCACACAAGGTTGAGCCGGTGGCGACACCTACAACGTTCTGACATGAGGAAAGTTTCCAACCGATTTCTCATACACAAATAGCAGTTGACCGGCGTTGCCTGGTGAAACGTTGCTGTGATGCCTTGTGTAAGGAGGAGAAATGCGTACCATCACGTTTCCGACTTTGATAGAAGTCGGATTGTAGCCTATCGCGATTGCGGTTTATCGTATTGCGACCTTGCTGCTCGCGTTGGGCGAGATCCAATGACTGTTAGATGAATATGGAATCGGTGGGTTCAGGAGGGTAATATGGAACGCCGTGCTGGATCTCAACGGCCTCGTATCACTAGCAGTCGAGATGACAGGCATTTTATCCGCATGGCGTGCAGCCACGTCTCGATCCCTGAGTCAACAGATGGGGATGTTTGCAAGACACCAGCCATCTGCTCGAACAGTTCGACGACGTTTGCAGCAGCATGGACCATCAGCAAGGAGACCATGGCTGCGGTTACCGTTGACGTTGCATCACAGACAGGAGTGCCTGCGATGGTGTACTCAACGACGAACCTGGGTGCACGAATGGCAAAATGTCATTTTTTCGGATGAATCGAGGTTCTGTTTACAGCGTCATGATGGTCGCAGCCGTGTTTGGCGTCATCGCGGTGAACGCACATTGGAAGCGTGTATTCGTCATCACCATACTGGCGTATCACCCTGCGTGATGGTATGGGTGCCATTGGTTACACGTCTCGTTCACATCTTGTTCGCATTGAGGGCACTTTGAACAAAAAATGGTTCAAATGGTTCTGAGCACTATGCGACTTAACTTCTGAGGTCATCAGTCGCCTAGAACTTAGAACTAATTAAACCTAACTAACCTAAGGACATCACACACATCCATGCCCGAGGCAGGATTCGAACCTGCGACCATAGCAGTCACGCGGTTCCAGACTGAAGCGCCTTTAACCGGCACTTTGAACAGTGGACGTTACATTTCAGGTGTGTTACGACCCGTGGCTCTGCCCTTCATTCGATCCCTGCGAAACCCTACATTTCAGCAGGATAATGCACGACCGCATGTTGCAGGTCCTGTACGGGTCTTTCTGGATACAGAAAATGGCCAGCACATTCTCCAGATCCCGCACCAATTGGAAACGTCTGGTCAATGGTGACCGAGCAACTGGCTCGTCACAATACTCCAGTCACTACTCCTGATGAACTGTGGTATCATGTTCAAGGTGTATGGGTAGCTGTACCTTACACTCCATCCAAGCTCTGTTTGACTCAATGCCCAGGCGTATCAACGCCGTTATTACGGCCAGAGGTGGTTGTTCTGGGGACTGATTGCTCAGGATTTATGCACCCAAATTGCGTGAAAATGTAATCACATGTCAGTTCTAGTATAATATATTTGTCCAATGGAGACCCGTTTATCATCTGCATTTCTTCTTGGTGTACCAAATTTAATGGCCAGTAGTGTATTTTGCACCTGCGGATAGGCAGCCAAATGAACAAATCTGAAATTGCGCCTTTCCAAATAAATTTTGTCAGTTAGAGTTGATCTGCCAAAATTTCAGTTCGGTGGTTTTGGCACACTACACAAATAACGTAGTAAATGGTATGATTACCGGCAGTAATGATAGCATTGATAGGGGAAACATAAATGTATATGTAATAGAGAAACTGGGAGCCGACGACTTCTCTTTCTTTTTTTGTTTGTTTGGTTATTTGTTTTGCACGTAATTACAATCGTACATCATTTAGTATTAGTTCATTGTGTATTTTCTATCCTTGCAGAAAAGAAACTGAATCACATTTTTCAATAATAACAGGAAACTCTTGACACTGATCATGATCAAGGTTTTGCTGAATAAAAAATAACGGTCGTGGTCGAAGTAAAGAGTTCCTGTTATTTACGAGTATAAACAACAGAATCATGTTTTACGTAATTTTGACGAAGTATTGAAGCGGTGTTTGGTATATTTTTGTTTTATGGTGTCTTTTTATTTTACATTTTTGCTGAGAGAACAGCGTTTTCAAGCGCTATATAGTATGTGTGTGTTGTTTTATTTATTTTTACTATAGCATTCTCTGTTTCACGTTAAAAACTAACAGACTTCGAATAAAATCTGAATTAAACATTTACAATTCTATTTTGCTACAAATACTAGTTACATTTAAGTAACAAGCAGTAAGATAACTATGTAGAACGAGAATGTTCCTTTGGTTATCTGGCCTTTTATGTATCCGCACTCAGGTTCTAGGTGGTCACTGTTTCTGGCTTTTAGGAATATCTAGTAAGACACTGATCGCATATATAAAGAAAGCGATCGTTATGAGATAATGCCTGACAGATATGCAACACACATAACGTACAGGTAACGTGTATGACCTTATCTGACCTAAGCTATTAGTAAAGCTACCGTAGTCTACACATTCTTATGGCAGTCTACAGTAGCCTGTGGTAGTGTTACACCCCTAGCGTCATTGCCTGATTAGGTTAGGCTTTACCGTGACTGTTATTGACATTAAATGAAACAACAACTTTACTGTTACCAGTCACCGTTTTATTTATTTCCACGACGCGTTTCAAAGATTTAAACTTCCATCATCGAGTTGATTTATATTAGTTAGTATGACATTTGTGTGTGTGTTGTGTTACGATTTTTTGGCGGAACTTATGGCACTGTCTAGTGGAGAAACAAGACATTATTTCAGAACACGGTTTTGGGTTTCTTCTGACAAAAAATTAAACTGATATCTAACGGTAAACATAAAATAAGTAAAATAGAGTACCTCAAGTGGTCACATGTTCCTTTCGCTGTCGTAACACATCACGTGTATATTGTCATATTTGTAAACAAATATGGCGTTTGGAATCTGCTGGGTGCAAGGTTCGTATAGCAGAAGAGAAGACATAATCACAAAGTATAAGGAATATACATCGTAACAACATTATTACAGAATAATTATTTAAAGGATTTGGAGGTGTTTGTTTTGAGGTGTCGAATACATGTGTATGTACTCCAGGTGGCATATAAACCCGATTTTTGACAAGTTACAACAGCTTAAACTTCATACTCGTTTATACAATCAGGTGAAATGTTAAAATGGCTTAAACTTCATTCTTGTTAATAACAATCAGGTGAAATGTTACAGACTTTAAGTAGAATAATCATATTGGCTACTAACTACTGCTTCCCAATACATTTATTCTTTAATGAAATTTTTCATTAAAAATATATCACTTTTTCAAACCATCATCTCAAGTCATGGAATCAAGACTAGAAATAAGAATAATCTTCACAAGGATTTAAAGTCACTTAGTCTTGTACTAAAAGGTGTGCATTATTCAGAAACACACATTTTCAATAACTTGCCAGCAGCCATAAAAGGCTTAACAACCAATGAAATTCAGTTTAAGAGAAGCCTAAAAGATTTATTGGTGGCCAACTCCTTCTACTTCATTGATGAATTTCTCAGTAGAACCAACTGATATATATATATATATATATATATATATATATATATATATATATATATAATACTTATTTACAATGAACACATTACTGCACTGAAATGGTGCAGAAGTTAGATTGTACTTACACACACACACACATATATATATATATATATATATATATATATATATATATATATAACTTCTGCACAATTTCAGTGCAGTAATGTGTTCATTGAAAATAAGTGTGTTTGTGTGTGTGTGTGTGTGTGTGTGTGTGTGTGTGTGTGTGTGTGTGTAAGTACAATCTAACTTCTGCGCCATTTCAGTGCAGTAATGTGTTCATTGTAAATAAGTATTATAGTAGTTGTATTACACGTTTATTACATTATAAATATTCAAAAAAACTTTATTTTAAATCCAGTGCATTAGTATTTGTAAAATGATCCTTTCATATAGTGTTCATTAAAAAATGACGATCATTCCACTTGGGACCTGTGGAATGGTACATTAGCTGATTTGTTTGAGTTGTAAATATTTGTCATATGGAGCTGTTTTTCTGACATGTTCTACAACCTGGAGGACCTCTTCACTACGGTTCAATTGGAATGAAAGCAAATCTAATCTAAAGTAAAATTATACATAATAATCATATTAAGTACTAAAAATAAAATTTCTGTTGCCTTTGGACGCTGTTAGGTTTGTAACTTGTATCTGGAGTCAGGTGACCAAGTGATTTCATCAGCCAATTAGTAATGCCGATTGCTTGCGGTTGGGGGGAAGAGGCAGGGTCCTGACTGCGACACCCCCGACCTCCTCCTGGTTCCGCATCTGACGTTCCCAGTCACCTCACCCCCTCACGCCCTGATCCTGCTGCTTGGCTGCATAGTCACGGAGTCTGGTGCCTCGTGCCCACAGCTGGGTGTGGCCGGTGTTCGCTGTGTCGCACGTGTGGTACACGGCGCTGGGCTGGCTGCTGGCGCTCGCCGTGTCTCTGGCGGTGAGCGCCGCCACCGGGGGCTGGGGCAGCAGCCGCGCCCACTGGCCACAGCCGCGCCTCCTCAGCCCGCTGGTGCGTCGCTGGCTGCCAGCAGGGCCACCGCACCGCGACTACAAGGTGAGCGCTGAACGCCCCTCTAACCTCGCCCGTTACTACGTTCCGGATCCTACTAAAGATTTTGTGTGCTGCTAACAAGTAGCAGTGCGGCTTTCCATTCTCTGCATAACCATGGAGAGCACTTTAAGCCCGGTGCATACTGGAACCAATGGAAGCAAACATATGCGAAAGAGCCTCCACAGACAATTCGCCACTGAAAAGAATGCAAGAGAACCGAAAGAACGAGCATAACCTATGAACGCTGTGTTATTGTCCTTTTGGTGCTAATGAAACGTCCCCTTAGAAAAATTTATGAATGACTGTGCTGATTAAACTTCTTACATTATTTGCTTTTCAAACAGCTGAGCAAAACTGAACGTACTCAGACATTACTCTCTTTACTTATTCCGATCAACACTAAACTGACACACAATATTTTTAGCGCAACGCAATCTGACTTTTAATAATCCCTACAAAAGAATGGCCCTGACTAACAATAACCTAAACCTTTCATGAATCACTTACCTCACAAAAATCTTCGTTACTCAAACAACTGCAATACAGCGAGCGCCACTACTGCCAGCTAAATAAACGATTCTAACTACTGAAGGTACTAACTACTGATAGGCACAGTTAGCAAATGAAAGATTTTGATAAAGAACGAACCATGTATTTACCTTAATAGTGTTCAAAAGTCATAATATGTATATCAGTTCATGACATCCAGTCTTACAAATTTACTGTCTCTGATGGACACACGTCCAGATCATCCGCTCTCAAAACTCCGCCATCTCTCTCCCCACATCCACCATCTCCCCACATCCACCACTGCTGACGGCTCACCTCCAACTGCGGAACGCTACGCGCTGTTAACATCCAACTGCCCAACACTACA
Source organism: Schistocerca americana (assembly GCF_021461395.2). Classification (NCBI taxonomy): domain Eukaryota; kingdom Metazoa; phylum Arthropoda; class Insecta; order Orthoptera; family Acrididae; genus Schistocerca; species Schistocerca americana. Next base: position 320,671,390 of record NC_060124.1, read on the forward strand.
ATAGTGAATATTATAACAATGCTAATCAGCCATAGACTGCACACAGCACAGTCAGTGATTTTCATACAGAGCGCTACGTGGCGTTACGAACATAATAACCTAAATAGTCTACTTACACTAATAATCAGCACTCATGATGCAACATCAGGGTGTTGACTAATACGGAGTAAACCTCTGTGGAACGGAGAGATACTTAAAAAGCATCGAAATCGTTCATATATACATGTGGTAAATTTTTTGTACGAGGGTGTATCAAATGAAAACCTTAAATTTGTAATAACAAATCGAAATTTCGCGCCGTTTTCCTGTAAGTTGGTAAGAGTGCTACAAACAGTGCAGAATGGCCTGTAGGTGGCAGCACAGTGCAGATGCACACATACCGTCGCAGTATCAGTATAAAGATGGCCGCCCCAATTGCGACTTGCGCCAGGGAAGAACAGCATTCTGTTATTCCGTGTCCGCAGCTCGTGGTCGTGCGGTAGCGTTCTCGCTTCCCGCGCCTGGGTTCCCGGGTTCGATTCCCGGCGGGGTCAGGGATTTTCTCGTGATGACTGGGTGTTGTGTGATGTCCTTAGGTTAGTTAGGTTTAAGTAGTTCTAAGTTCTAGGGGACTGATGACCATAGATGTTAAGTCCCATAGTGCTCAGGGCCATTTGAACCATTTTTTTTTTATTCCGTTTTTGCCTAGTGAAGGTGTGAAATCTATTGAAATTCATCGACGAATATAGGTTCAATACGGTGATGCATGTTTGTCACAGCAGCAAGTCTACGAATGGAGTAGGAAGTTCGCAAATGGTGTGACTTCAGTAGAGGATGCTCCTCGTCCAGGTCAGGCACAACGAGTTGTGACTCCACAGTTGAATCAATAGTGAAGGAAACCCGACGAGTGACACTGAATGACATTGCAGCATGTTTACAGATTAGTCATGGGTCAGCACAGCACACTGTGCATGATGTGCTCCAGTTTCACAAAGTGTCTGCAAGATAGGTGCCACGGCTGCTGACTCCTGAAATGAGAGAACGACGTGTTGATGCTTGTGAAGCTTCTTCGGTGCTTTGAACGAGAAAGTGATGGCTTCCTTGCAAGAATCGTTACTGGGGACGAAACCTGGGCTCACTTCCACCAACCGGAAACGAAGAGAGCGAGCAAGGAATGGCGCCATTTCTCATCACCAAAACCAAAGAAGTTTCGCACAGAACCATCAGCAGGGAAGGTTATGCTGAGTCTCTTTTGGGACGAAAAAGGCGTCATTCTGGAGCATTACATGCCTAGAGGGACCTCTGTCACCAGTGCATCATACACAAATCTCCTAAAAAATCATCTGCGGCCTGCAATCAAATCAAAACGACGTGGATTGCTGTCAGTAGGTGTCCTTTTGCAACATGACAGTGCAAGGCCCCACGCTGCCCGTACAACAGTTGTAACACAGACCTGCATTTTGAGTGTCTTCCTCATCCACCATACTCACCAGACCTTGCCCCAAGTGATTTCCATATGTTTGGGCCACTCAAAGACGCAATGGAAGGAAAGAAGTTCCGTTCTGATGAAGAGGTTCGCCACGCGGTGCATGAGTGGTTGCGCAGACTACCAAAAGAATTTTTTTCTAAACGAATTTATGAACTTTGTATGCGCTGGAGGACTTGCATTAAGCGTGGGGGAGATTATGTTCAAGAGTGATACAGCTTTGTACCACTTCTGCACAATAAATAATATTTTAAAAAATATTTAAGGTTTTCATTTGACTCACCATCGTACTTTCTTAGGTACAGACTTTTTGCTGTTACATTTTTATTTAATTTCTGTCTTTTTCTTGTCAGATTTTCAGCTTGGTTCTATGGGTATTTTTCTTTTCTATGTTGTTTTTTTTGTGAAGTGAAAAAGCCTTCTTATGTTTATGCTAGCTGAGTACCCAGTGCTGTCTGGCTATATGTTTATTTCAATCTTCTATTAATCCATCACTTCCTCCCCCTGTCTCTGTCCCTCTCTTACTCTCTCATCTCTACCCATCTCCTCCTGCCCCCTCTCTACCCATCTCCTCTTCCCCCTTCTCATTGTACACCACCTACACCCACCCCTCTCTGTCCATCTCCTTCTCCCCCTGTCTGTATCCATCTCTGTCTATCCCCCTCTCTGTCTGTCGATCTCCTCCTCCCACTCCTCACTGTCCACCACTTCCACCCACCTCTCACTGATGTGTTCATTCCATGTAGGATGGTTGTGGCTACAGTATGTGCAACATAAAGACTAATTTCACGCATATGTTCTCTGCTGTATTGGATGAAGGATCATAAACTGAAATTAAAATGCGTTTGATTTCAGATTTTTCTATGAATGACTTCCAAAACTTTGATAGAAACTGATCCATTGTCTGACAGAATGACTCTAGGTTTTTCTACATTTTTTAAGTAATCCTTTTCAATTTCAGCAATTATCTCCATATTTCCAGCTTTTCTGACAGGATATAATTTTATATATTTCGAGACAACATCAACCAAAGCAAAAATATAACAATAACCGTTTTTACTTTCTGGTAAACTTCCATAAAAATCCACAGCAACTGAATACATAGGTTTCTCCAGTACTATATTTTGCATCTCACCTTGACAAGTTATGTTACATACCTTCAGCCTCCAACACTTGTCACAAGTAGACAGTTCTTTCCTAACATTTTTAGCTATCTTACAGAAATAAATACTTTCTTGTAGATCTTGTATACATTTTTGAATAGCACATTTTCCATAACTCTCATGTATATACTTAGTCAAGTTCCCAGCTACCTCTTCTGCCCAACAGTAACTTCCAGTCATCAGAGCCCCATCTGTTCTCCTGAAAAGTGTTTAAATACTTTGTAATATCTGTCCAATTTTTAATAATGTCTTTTGCCTAAGCAATTCATTACTAACCTACAGTTTGAACCATTGTTTTGGTTCCTCATAATTTTGTTACACAATTCCCTAATAATTTTGTCATTATGTATACCCTTCATATATCTGATTTTTAACTCTTTTTTCCTCATTTTGATCAAAATTTTCATTACTCCCATCCAGTGGCATCCTTGACAAAGCAGCTGCAACAACATTTTCTGAACATTTAGAATATTTAATTCCATAATCATATTGTTACATATACATTCATCATCTGGGAAGTCTATTCTGATGTAGTGTACATTTCTGTAGGTAGCTTAATGCATTGTGGTCTCAATATACAAATATTTTATGTGCCAACAAATAGGTTCTGAATTTAGTAAATGTGCAGTAAACAGCTATAAATATTTTTCTGTAACTGTGTAAGATTTCTAATGTTATAACAGCATTACACTTGTAAAAGGAATTGTGTAATGTATGAGTTCTCATTAATTTTTTTTTCCTGAAATAGTTCAGCTCCCAAACTTTAGTTCCTGCTATCTGTGTGTAAACAAAATGGTAGGCTGGAAGCCAGTTTGTGTAACAAATTTTCATGATTCAGTTCTTTCTTAATGTTTCCAAATGCCTCCTGACATTTTTGGGTCCAAACCCAAGAAATATTCTTTTCAAGTAAATTGCTTAAACAGGATACATTTAAATTTTTTCCACTCACAAATTTTCGATAAAATCTGCAGAATCCATAAAATGGTTTCAATTGTTTTCTGATACATAGTGATGGAAAATCTGAAGTTGCTTTAATTATATCTGGAAGTTCTGAGTTTCCTTCCCTAGTGATTACATGATCAAAGAATTTTAATTCAGGTTCAGCAAATTCACATTTTTCGAGTTTCAGAGTCATTCTTTCTTGCCTAAGTTTTTCACATACCTGCTTCTATAATTCAAAATAACCTTCCAAACTTTGTCCAGTTACCAAAACGTCATCTACATAAACAATAAGTTTCCCTACCCAATCTGGACCAAGTACAGAATCAGATGCTCTTGTAAATTCAGCTACACATGAGTTCAAATCAATAGGTACTACACAGATTGGTAACGTCTACCATTCTAAAGAGCGCCAGTATTTTTAAGAGATTCAGGATCTAAAGGTACCTGATGAAATCCAGAAGTTAAATCCAAACTAGACATAATCTGAATATTTTTAAATTTATGTAAAAGTTCACCATTGTTTTCAGAGTGATCTGGTCCTCAGTACAATACTGGTTGAGATGCCTAGAAATCAGTACCAACCTGACTCCTTCACTCCTTTTGAAACAATGACTAATGGGTTGTTGTATGGGGTAACACTTGTCTCAGTGATGTCTTAAGCTACTCCTTGTCAACTGGAACTCTCTTAGCTATGGGCACACAATATGGCTTTATGAAAAATAACTGGAGTGGTTTTAGTTGTAAAGTACTCTGATATCCTCTCAATCTGCCTGGAATATTACGAAACGCATAGCTATACTCCTATACTCCCACAACAAAGGTTCTAATGCATGTTTCTGGTTATCAGTTAACCCTTTTTCATCTGAAAGCTTAGTGTCTGCGAGTCCTTTAAATTCTCCTTCATCTGTGTCTAATTCTGGCATATCTTTATCTACAAATCCACTGTCTTTTAACAATTGCATACGATTCATTTTCATAAGATACAGTTGACTTCATAAAATTAGTACACATAAAATCTCCATAAGGTACATTGATAATCAATACAATAATCTGCATTCACACCAGCTATCCTTGACATGTCGAGAATAAGATCCTCACTGAGAACTTGAATTATTAAGCATCCATGTGTAAAAGTTACTTCCTCGATTGTGAAAGTTATTAAACCCTAACTTTAACCACTTTACTAGGTTTCTCTGTTGCACCTTTAATCTATACTTCAATTAAAGGTACTTATACATGTAACTTAATATGTTTTAATTTTTATTTAAGGATCCAGGCACTGCTGATGTTTGGCTACCTTCCCATGATCCTAACTTTAAGGAATGGACAACAAACAATACTTTAATGAGTCTTAACATCTTCACATAACATGTCATCTTCTATCCCTTCAAAACTAAAGCCTCCAAATCACTTACCATTTTGACTACCTTGGCACACTTCCCTTAAATTAATACAGACATTATCACTGTCACTGAGAATTTCATCAATTCGAGTACACATACTTGTTTCATATAGAACAGCACTTATCTTTAAGTTGTCTTATGATAACATATTTAATTGTATGCCACTAGTCAGAAATAAAGTTGAACACAGATTTTTAATCATCTTTCTAAGTCTTTCATCTTTCTCAATAGCATCACTATTTAACCATACATTATATGAGAAAGATTCACTTTCATTCATATTATTAACGTCCTCCAGCGCATACAAAGTTCATAAATTCGTTTAGAAAAAAATTCTTTTGGTAGTCTGCGCAACCACTCATGCACCGCGTGGCGAACCTCTTCATCAGAATGGAACTTCTTTCCTTCCATTGCGTCTTTGAGTGGCCCAAACATATGGAAATCACTTGGGGCAAGGTCTGGTGAGTATGGTGGATGAGGAAGACACTCAAAATGCAGGTCTGTGTTACAACTGTTGTAGGGCAGTGTGGGGCCTTGCATTGTCATGTTGCAAAAGGACACCTGCTGACAGCAATCCACGTCGTTTTGATTTGATTGCAGGCCGCAGATGATTTTTTAGGAGATTTGTGTATGATGCACTGGTGACAGAGGTCCCTCTAGGCATGTAATGCTCCAAAATGACGCCTTTTTCTATGTCTTAAGTGGTAACCAAATTAGTATGATAATCTATATATGACTCCTTATCATTTATTAAATCAAGAGTTTCATTGTCTGTGATATTTCCATTAGTGCCCTTGGGTACCTATACAGCAGCGTTGATACTACTGCACATTTCCTCACTAATAGGTTACCCCAATTCTTCTTTGAAACAAACAGAATACTATTATTCTTCATTACTATACTCACCATCACTTGCTTTCAGTTCATTATATTTACTGTCGTCAATATTACCACAAAAATCATCAATATCACAGCGTGTATTACCAACATCATTTCCTACTGCATTACTGTTTAAATACCCAGTTTCACTTAATTTGTTGTCAATTAATGCAGTATTCATTTTTTTCTTACCTCATTCTTCCACTAGGTTCTGAATTCCAAAAGTATCACAAAAATCAGTTACTTCAATATTTGACAAATAACAAGTCACTACCACATGATAGAATTCTGATAAACTAATTACTTCTGTACCCACTTTCCCAGTTTCTCTGTGCTCACCTACCTTACTTACATGTTTAGCCTTACCTGGTTAACATAGTTCTTTCTCAAGAGATCTAATGTTAACAAGTCACACACATCTTTAAAATAGCTACTGACCACTTCACTAGAGCATTTTTGTTGTGTGTCAGTATTAATGACATTTATCGTCCATTTGTTATTTGTTACATAAGTCCCTGACTTGCAGCCTGGCAGTGGGGCCAATGTTAGTTTTCTGTTTTGTGAATTAATACCCCATCCTGTTTCGTTGCATTGTTGTTATTGTTTCTATTCCAATTTCTGTTCCAACTATTACCATGTTGCTCTCCAGAATGAAAATTATTGCCATCTGCTCTATTATGTTCCTTCTGCTGATAATTGTTAACATTGTGGTTATTATGTTCCCTCCTGTTGTGACTATTAATGTGCCAATTTTGAACACTGCCTCTTTCGAAATCTGTGTGCTTGTTATGGTTGTTTTTCCCTGTTTTTTTTTCAAATTTACCCATATATTTCAAATATCAGTCTATGATGTTGTTTGGCCCATAGACTAGGTCCCGCTGCACCTCAGCTGGTAACTTCCTTTTTAAGGCATCTATTTTGGTGATTTCATCAAAAGATTTGCTCAAATGAAATAATTTTGTAAGCTGATTTTTGCAAAAGTGTTTCATGCTAAAATTTCCATCTCTGTAATTTGGTCCATTGAAAAATTCAATTTTTATTCTAGTTTGTTCAGTCTCTGATCAAAACCTAAATATAAATCCTTTTCAAAATATGTATAGGTTGTACCATCATTAGTACACTGAATAGTGCAACTTAATGTTTCAGTTTTTAGAAATTTCTTAACAAACTTAATTTTCATAATATGAATCATATTAGACACAAAATTATCTCTGCAATGCTGCAGAATATTTACAAGATGTAAACTACCTTCACCTGAAAAGTTTTTCACTGAAATGTTGCAAAACATGGTACCAACATTGTTAACAAGATTTCTATTAACCACATCACTGGACAATTTTTCACCTTTTTTGTGAAGAACGAGAACCACTTCATTTTAGGGTGCTGGTTTTGTTCTTACTTAATATTACATTGTCTGTGACTGTATTCTCTATTCTCTTCACCTGTTTGACAAAACTACTTTCAATAATTGCCAGTTTAATATGAACATTAGTTACCAAAGTCAATATTCGACTATTTACGTTTTTGTCAACAATACTTATTTCCAAATACAATTTTTCGAAAGGAGTTTTCTTTTTCCATATCTTCAGGCACTTCATCTTTGATATTCTTAACTTCAGTGTTACATTTAAGCTCGATTTATCTTCTACACATTAGACTCTCCTGGACCATCTAACCTATCAATTTTTTGATTGATATCATTTAGTCGAGCTCCTTTTTAATGACCAATTTCTGTGAATTGGTCCTTACTTTATTGTTTACATTTTTTGAGCTGACAATTTCGATTTTCTTTTGATAATTTGATAAATTTGATCGAACTGGACTTTATTATCTGCATTCATTTTTACTAACAATACCAATATGGTACTTATGTCAATATTATTATCTTGTTGTTTTAATAGTCTACATAATTCATAAGGGTCTTTTTCTTGTTTCACTGCTTCATCAATAAAGCTTTCCTGTCCTTTTATGACACTACTTAAGTCTGCCATATCTGTGTTATCCCTCACTGTTGCAGGTTCCCGTTCAGTAACTGTCATTGTTAATGATTACACAATAAAACACTTGACTAATAAGAGAAAGAAAACAAAAATATATTTCCAGTACTTAATTTTGTTGTTGGAAGTCGACATTCTTAACTGTTCACCCTACTTTTTATTTTTAATCCGTTTTTCTTCTTGATTGTGATCTCCTTTAGCTATTATTGTTGCTGTTTTACAGCTGTGGTTCATACTTGGCTCATTGGTCATATAAATTGCATACTTAATATTTTCACAAAATATACACTCTTAGTCTGCAACAAGAAAAATAGTCAAACACAGTATTCACATTTTACTTTCAGAAAATCCTGGACGAGCCCCATATTCTAACCATCACCTCTCTCTTACAACCCAAAGCTGATTCGTTATTTTGAAGTAAGTTTAAATTTGGGCATCTGGCCATGGTTTCAAAACACATGGTACACAGAAATAGTGACACAATGCAGAGAGAGGTAGCTGTAGTAGAATATAAATAAAGAATTTTCGCAATCCATGTCCATACAAGAGTCTGGAATGCAACTTCATGTACTGGTCTAGCAGATGCTCGGCTTCATTTTCTTAAATGATATGAACATTGGTTGAGTTCCTGTTGTCAAGTAAATATATTTTTAGTCATTTAACTACACAGTACAATCAAGTTCGAGTCTCGGTCCGGCACACAGTTTTAATCTGCCAGGAAAATTCAAATGATTGGGTGATTTATTCAAGAGAAAGAGCTTCACAAATTGAGCAAGTTAATGATGTGTTGGTTCAGCACTGGCTCTTATGCAAGCAGTTATTCGGATTGGCATTGTTTGATAGAGCTGTTGGATGTCCTCTTGAAGGGCGCCATTAGATCCTCAAAATCCCTTGCTGGTTCGAGGGCCCTTCCCATAATCCTCCAAACTTTCAGAACTATCGAGACATAGGACTGAACAAGAAAGCATTTCGTCCGCAGTTCGTGGTCGTGCTGTAGCGTTCTCGCTTCCCGCGCCCGGGTTCCCGGGTTCGATTCCCGGCGGCGTCAGGGATTTTCTCTGCCTCGTGAGGACTGGGTGTTGTGTGATGTCCTTAGGTTAGTTAGGTTTAAGTAGTTCTAAGTTCTAGGGGGCTGATGACCATAGATGTTAAGTCCCATAGTGCTCAGAGTCATTTGAACCATTTTTTGAAGAAAGCATTTCGCAAGCACAAAGACCAGTAGTAAACACTCTCGCCGTGTGCGGGCGACCATTATCTTGCTGAAATGTAAATCGACGATAGATTGTATAGAAGGGCAACAAAACAGGGCGTAGAGTACTGATGGCGTACTGTTGTGCTGTGAGGGTGCTGCGGATGACAACCATAGGGTCCGGGTATGAAGGAAATGGCGCCCCAGACCAACACTCCTGGTTGTCGAGCCGTATAGCGGGCGACAGTCAGTCTGGTATCCTACCGCTGTCCTGGGGGTCCCCAGACACCTCTTCGGTCTGGAATCTCATTTTTAGTGAACTATTTTCAGAGATGAGTACCACTTCGAGCTTTTTGTACTTGGTTACGGGTCATGTATACTCAAGATCACAATTTTCCGACTGTTGTGCTATCCACAGATGATGCAAAATTTACGAGGACTGTAGGCAAATCACTCATACATATGCAGGTGAGAATTCTTTTGCAACTACGAAAACACATTAAAAATGTTGAGTTTAGCATTAATGTATGGCACCCTGCATAATTGGAGGCTGCTCAATTGGACCTCTCATTTACCAGAAGACACTGACTGGAGCATTATACAGTGAATTTTTAATGGAACGTTTAAATGTTCTGCTGGAAGACATTCCACTACACTTACGTCAGAACACGTGGCTCATGCACAATGGGGCACTACATCACTTTTCTCTGTAAGCAAAAACAATTTTAAATAATCGTTTCCCAGATAATTGGATGCTACTACCTTCCACGGTCCAGTTCTCATAGCCGTACAAGAACACAGGAAACACCAACGACTCCACCATGTACATCTTCGTTGTTTTCGTTATTGCCCGGCTTTACCAGACATTAGTGAGTTAAACCGTTGTAGATCGACCAAATGCGATTCTTCGTTTTACTTCTTTATCACACTTTCTTGGGTCATTGATCGGAGACCCTAGATATACACAATCATTCACTACCTCCACATCCTTTAAGCATCCTGTAAGTTGAATTTGGCGATTAATAACCATTACTTTGGATTTTTTTCATTTTTATCTCTAGAGCGAAACTTAAACTAATAATTTCTACTGTGGTGCGGAAACATCTAGGCCTGCTCGTTCTCTTGTTCTCAATGCATTGAACTTTTATTTTTGGGAGCTTTTAAAAGCACATAATATATTCAAGACCTATTGCGAATGTTGCCATCATTCGTCAACATATTCGAGAAGCATCGCAGCAGATACAGCAGACACCTGAAATATGGGAACCAGAAAGACAATCACTCCATGCTGCGGAGTTTAGTTGCCTGTGTTAAAGCTATTGGTCGACTTATTGAGCTTTTCGTTTAGCCATCAGAAGAAAATATTTGAAAAGAAATAAGATCTGTAGAATACACTTGGAAATTTGAAAACAAAATGGCAGAAACGAATCTAAAATGTAACAACAAAAAAGGTTCTGTAACTATCAAAGTAAAAAGAACTTACCATATGCACAAGTGATTTTTTTTTTGCGTCTTTTTAAGTCCTCTATCCATTCCCCAGAGGTTTCCCACGTATTAGCTAATACCTTGTATGTTAGTGGCACAATACAGAAAGGAATATTTCGGGTAGTTTTTAACGAAGTAAGCAAAATAGGATACGAAAGTAGAGTTTATGTGTCTGAATTCGTACGTAATGTGAAATGCGTAGAGTTAGTTCACATAACTCTGAATTGCAGCTACAGCTGTCTTCCGCACATACGTCGACCGAAGCTTTTCGCTGGCTTCTTATTACAGTTGACAAAGAAATTTAAAATCACTGCTTTTGGTACCAACAACCAACTCAACTTGACAAAAGGCTACTATTTACACTACCGCTTTTAGTAACAGGACACGTTTACGTCAGTGATGATTTCGCACTTCAATAGCTGCTGTCTCAGATATTTAGCGATGTCACTAGTGACATGTGCGAAACACGTCAAGCGTTTCATTAAAATAAGTCTAAACAGCGTAATGTCAACAAAATGAAATGTGAAATATGGTACATAGGAGCTCTGACATCGGCTACTTAATAGTTTGCTAGAAGGCAGGGTAAGTCATATTTACCATCAAAACTCTGCTACAACTGTGAGACATCAACCGTAATTACACCTACTATGAACTAAAGCAACGAAAATCATCAGGTGTGTCCTTTGTTTTCATATTTAATTATTAAAATACATACATATTTTTCCATATTTATTTTCCTTCGAAATTTGTGGCGTGGATCTCTTGGATACCAGAAGCACCTATGATATATAGGTTGGTCTGAAATAGTGCGAAAAGCTTGTAAGGGTGTTGTAGGGTAGGTTGTGCTAAGAAATAATTGTTAAGAAAAAATTCGACACCTTGCGCGGTTTCCGATGTAATTATCATCTGCGTTATCCAATCAGGTGGCTTCAGGCTCAAATTCAAGTACTTGCTCGCACTAAAATGTGGTAATGCACAGACATCTGTGGTTCCGTAAGTTGCTATTTGTCCAAAGGCTCATCACCAGTTAAAATGTGCCATTGTCTGTAGTCATAAAATGAAGCTAGGTGCGCAAAAGCTAGAATTATTCGGTTTGAGGAAAGCAAACGAAGAACAAATTTGGTGATACTGTATCTAGCAGGCTGCTCGAATTTGAGTACACAGCGAACTGATTGGCTAACTACAGTGCTAAGTAAGTAGGAATCGGCGCAAGTATGAATTTTTTCCTGAAATAGTATTTCCTAGCACAAACTACCGTGCAACACCTCACAAGCTTTCCGGACGGTTTTGACCACCGTTCGTGCACGGTCCAGCCACATTAATGTAACCACCGCCTATCTTTAAAGTCAATGTGCGATAACCGCTCACAGACGGGAGTTGGCGGCACTAGCAGTGGAGAGTATGTAAAAATAGTCGGGAGGGGGGGAGGGGCGGACACAGGAAACACTGCATTCGTTGTCATAATAAGAAAACGGAGCAATTTATCTGCCGTCCGAAAGGACAGGATCATGTCTTTCGGGTCAAGGGTGGAAGCATTTCCTGAACGGCTAAGTTTGTAAACTGGCCGCGTACCGCCGTGGTAAAAGTATACCGTGCATGGCAAAATCGTGCAATCCAACTGGCACTGAGGCAACTATGGTGCACCAAGGGCCATAGATGAGAAGGGTGGATGATGACTCCGGAGATGTGTACGGGCGATTAGACATATACGCAGCTGTTGAGCACCTGACTCCACAGATGACTCAACGGGAACGTACAGTGTCTCCTCAACGACAGTTCAGTGTACATTGCTGCGAATGGGCCTTTGCAGCAGGCGCCTGGTTCATAGGACAGATCGCCATTTACGTGTACAGCGTGAAACGTCTGAAAGCAAACAGATGCGATATGGTCTGCCGATGTTGTCATCAGGAAGGCACAGTGTATTAACGCAAGTATGCATCTCTTCTCGGGGAGCGTGCCCACCCCTGCATGCAGTCTGTGTTTCCTCTGCAAGATGGCATCTACCAGCAGGACAATGCAACGTGTCACATAGTTCACAGTGTACGTTCTTGGTTCGAAAAGCACCAAGATGAGTTTACCGTGCTCCCCTGTCCACCAAACTTACTAAATTTAAGCTCAATCAAGAATCTGTAGGACTCCCCCATATGACTGTTCGCGCCACGCATCCTCAACCGAAAAACCTAGCGCAGCTGGGCACGGCCCCACATCGCTCTCGGCACCGTCCATAACCTCATTGGCTCCCTTCCTGTAAGTCTGGTAGGGGTCCGCGCAGTAAAAGGTGGTTACTCAAGCTTTTGACAGATGGCCACATTAAAGCTACTGCCGACCGCTGCAGCCGAGCGGTTCTAGGCGCTTCAGTCCGGAACCGCGCCGTTGATACGGTCGCAGGTTCGAATCCTGCCTCGGGCATGGATGTGTGGGATGCCTTTAGGTTAGTTAGGTTTAAGTAGTACTAAGTTCTAGGGGACTGATGACCTCAGATATTGAGTCCCTTACCGCTTAGAGCCATTTGAACCATTTGAGCTGTGGTAAAATTTGCTGTTTTGAAGAGCTCGCCGCAGCGCGTAGTGTAAAGTACTCGACTTCCGTTTCTGGCGGTGGCGCCGCTGTGGCAATCGCAGCTTTCGTGCCTCCCTCTGGCGGGAAAGGGGAAAGGTTGCCTGTTCACGTGCATTTAAGGGGCGCTATCAGCTCGGCGGTTGGTCAGTCTCGGCGACTCTGGTTAGTTGGTCAGCCAGGTCAGTGTGGGGCAGTTATTGTCTGTCTGTCGTCTGGAGTGCGAGTATGTGTTAGGCCACAAGTCCAGTAATGAACTGTGATTTTACTTTCAAAACCTTTTCTTAAGAATTTACTTTATTTACTAGCGATTCATCAGGAACATTAACACATTTAATCACACTACGTGAGCTTGGAAGCAGTTGCCAATAGTAACTGACGAAACAAATTAATTTTTTTTTAATAAATGGAAATTTTATTCCTAAACGTCTTTTCTTTTTTTTTCTTTTGAAACAGATTTAAAACTATAATCAGAAAGCACCCAGTAAATATCAAGTTACAATTTATTCAGAGGCAGAAGGCAGAAATAACTTTTTTTTTTTTTTTTTTTTGTTTTTTTTTTTTTTTTAAGTATGAGCTTCCGGGCTGAGAACCTTGCTGCTCCCTTTTAACACACACGTAGTCACGACTGCTCACAACAACCTCTGAAAGACTACACTGGTGCAAATCTGCAATACACCAGATTACCTTAAACTAAAAAATCTAACAACCCACAAACACATAAACTATGCACCCCGTAAGAGGGGTAGAAATGGTACAAAACACTCACATTAAAATTATTTGCCACCGAAAGTGCAACTTGTTTTTAAAAGAATTCTTACGGTGGAAGGGTGGCATCTTTATATACTAAAATGACCATTTAAATAAAAACCCATGAAATGCAGTCTCACATAAAATGTACAAACATGCTCAACATTACACATATACCACCTCGCAAGATGATAGGCAAGATAAAAACATCTTTCAGGAATTCCGCCTTTACACCTTAAGCAATAAATTCGTTAACACCGAGTCTGACAAACATGACAGAGGCAGCTATTAACGTACGGCAGACCGACCGACAGACAGACAGACAGACACTAACTGCCTAACAAAATGCGGACAGGAGACAGACGAGCAAGCTGGGGACGAGAGACTGACCAAGAGAGCAAGTAGAATTTAACAAGGAAATGAAACAACATATCACGAATCACTTAACTTCTAATAAACTGCGATGTCTGGCGAATACCTGCGTAGCACCCCCAAAACGCTCTCCAGAACCGGCCGCTGCCAGCCGCTTCAACGGACGCAGGAAGGTGCGCCGATCTCCTGTCTCACGGCGTCGTATCTTGCAGCGGCCAGACCGATGTCGTGGTTTGACTCCTGTTGCTCTCGTGTCGACCGCGAAGTCACTACCCCTCTCTACACGGCGCGGCCCACTGGACTGGAGTGGCGACCTCACATGCGCCGACGCTCAAGACGGACCAGTCATCTTGTGTCCCAGTGCGCGACAGACCAACCGATCGATCCAACCGCCAATGACCATTGCCTGAATCAACTCGAGCAGACTTACGGCCTAACACATACTAGCACTCCGGACGACAGACAGACACTGACTGCCTCACACTGACCCGGCTGACCAACTAACCAGAGTCGCCGAGACTGACAGACTAACCCAGAGTCACTCCGACTGACCAACCGGTGAATTTTTTTGTTTTTTTTTCTTTATTCAATTTCGATTCCCCCCAAAGGGGGCGGCCTGGCAGCAGCTTAGTATGCCGCCCTTCAGCCTACAGACTTTGTTTTAAAAAGATGAAGAGAATAAATAACAAAAACAGGCGATAAAATCGGAGACTTAAATAGGAACACGGAGAAAAAAAATCGTGGAACTTAAAACATAGAACAAAGGGATGATGATACGAATAAAATACATATGAAGCAGACAGGTAAAATAATAGACAGGCAATTAACAAACACGGCGACAGTCTGGTTTCTATTCGCAAAAGACATAAAATACACACCCAGTGACAGCATGGTTTCTGTTCGCAACATGGGAAAAGACGAAACAATACTGAACATCCACTGGAACACTGCACGAAAATATGACATACCACAGCCGGGAGCAGGTGGGGGAGAACTGGACAGATGATGGGAAAATAAAAAAGGGGCTAAGATGAGGAAAAGCGAAGGGGGGAGGGGGGAAATGAGCCAATGGAGGATGAGGACCCATAAGAGGGGTGGGGGTGCTGGGCAGATGCGACAGGAAGTGGGGAAGGCAGAGGGCAGGAAAACAAAAGGACTCGGGGGGGGGGGGGGGAGAATGGAGAGGTTAGGTGAGAGTTGATAGGAGGGATAAATGGATGGAGAGAGGGCATCATCCAGGAGGGGGAGTTGACTGAAGCACCTTGGGAAAGGAGATGGAGGGTAGGAGGATCACAACAGTGAAGGCGTGGCAGGGGAAGGGGACAGGAGAGGAGGGGAGCAATCAGGGGGTGAGGGGGATCAAGACGGCAAAACCGGCGAGCTGATCGCGCCCCTTAAATGCACGCGAACAGGCAACCTTTCACCTTTCCCATCAGAGGGAGTCACCAAAGCTGCGATTGCCACAGTGGCGCCACCGCCAGAAATGGAAGGCGAGTGCTTTACACTACGTGCTGCAGCGCGCTCTTCAAAACAGCAAATGTTACCACAGCTCACCACTAATGCTACTGGACAGTGTATGTTGTACTACCAGCAACGATGAATTCTGGTCACACCATTCCATCGCTCACCCAAACCCAACTCATGTGAACAAGACAAGATATTTGACCGGCGAATTCTGTACTGTAGCGCCGAAGCTGTGAAGTCGTGAACTTCCTTTGCTGTTTCGCTAGAAGACTGATCGCCAGTGCAATACGAACGGACACTAGCGAATGCGGACCGACTAAATGCAGTTCGCTCGCACTGGCCTACCGCTTACACCAGAGAGAACTCTCGTTCTTTACTCGTTCGCTTGTGTTCGGAACTTTGTCAAGGTGGCGTAACTATCTCCTTTTACACTGGGGCAGCAGAACGTATAAGGAGCCTTGTTGTATCTTCCCGCATTTGAACGACATATTAATGTTACAATAGTTCCACCAACCTGTTTTCTTCATGCGATGTCGTTGTCGCAGCACAGAAGTATCTGTTTTCATTTCGTTGCTTTTGCTGAGAAGTTTTATGCAACTACAATGAAATTTAGGATGTTATTGCATCCACATAATGAAGACAGTAGTTTATAGGGAAACCATCTATTTTTATCGTATATTCCGACAAAAGCAAATAGCAAACTTGTTGGACCGAAGGGAGCAACACGCTTTAATTTAGATTCTCAGGCAGCAAGGAACCACAATACTTTATAAGTCACTAAATGTATAGTCAAACACAAACAACAGTTAAGTTTAAGCCAGTAATAAGGAATCATTCAAGGTACAAAATTATTCTTGAACTGAGATCAACAGTGGAAATGAAACGGCAAGTGTTTCGACAGTTTCCACAGAGTAGTTAACTATCACTAACCGATTAAGTCCAACGGGAAGGTTGCCACTAAAACTAACGAATAGGAAGTTGTACATAGAGTCCAAATCCCACTTCGGAGAAATTACAACACTAAGAAGTTAAGATTTATCCGCTTTGAACACTCTGTCGAGAAGTCCTTCCACCAGTGACTACATACGGGTACTGCAGTCGGCGATGGCCATTTGGAACGCTTGATGACATAAATGGAATTTTAAAGAAGTGTTTATGACCATATTCTTTCACGATTTTCTTTTTATTGCTGTTGTTGTTATACTTTTGCAACGTAAATGTGTATCTTGACATTGACCTTGAAATGAGTCTGCTTTTCACCTAGTTTCATTGGCACATTAACGTGACGCTCCCCAGCACTATCCAAAGAACTATGCACGTGTATAAGCATCTTTCGACGCTGCACTTTCTTGCGCAGCTCTAGCAAGTAGCCGGCAGCGTAACATGTCTCACGGGAGGCTTATTGACTGTGCCAGATAATCAGGCGCCTGGCCGCAAAAGTTCACTTTTAGAACAGTTGAACACCAACGTCTCGTGACTCGTGTTCTCTTTATTCGTCCTTAGTTCTCGTCGGCCTCGTGGTCTTCGGTTGCCGGTCGTAGTTTGCTCACTTTATTTTGCTACTACAAGCTTTTGCGCATAACAAGGAAACGAATATCAAACAACGAGACTATTCGTAAAGTAAGGTACGATCGGCCGCGAAATGGAAACCACAGTGAAAATCAAAAATATTTTATTTGGAATAGTTTGTCACACTTTCCAGCTACTTCGCTACAGAGTTGCCAGTCCGATTTAGACATTTGTTTTAGCGCTCAACTTTTCAACACCTTCGTCGTAGGAGGCGGCCGCCTATGCTTTTCGCCACTTCTCTACGCAGGTCTGTGCCAAAATGCCTTCATAGTCAGCGGTTCATGTCAGTAGCACATCAGAGGGTGCAAGTCTGTGCTGTATCGTGGGTGTTCAAACACTTCCCACTGATAACGCTGCATGGACATGCTTATTGCCTCCGCAGTACGCCGCTGAGAATTGTCATGAAGAAGGAACTGCATGAGATCAGGCACAACCTCGCAGCAGGCGATCATATTTGGCGCGGCACACTATTGTTCTTGGCATCTTTACGTGCTCACTGTGTGCTGAGAACTGAAAAGAGTGGCGTGACTCAATCAAGAGGAATATTAGACACACCTGTGCAAGGCTTAATCGGATTTTCAATGTCGTTTCCATTTCACAACCTTTCAGACCTTATTTTCCGAATAGCCCTCGTTCATACAGCCACCACAGGACAAACTAAACAGAAACGAATAGCACACAGATACAGCTGGCAATGCTAAGTACAATAAACGCACGCAATCAACACACAGTGAAAGTGATGTGTTCAGTTCTGATGTGTTCATTGAAAAGCTGAGTTAGACGAGCCAGTGGTCGGTGGTGAGTGGTGCTCGGCAACGGCTTGGCTGGTCGGAGGACAGAGGCAGCTTTGGGTGAAAGTGTCCAGCTAGGTGCTTGGAGGCTGCATAACTACCTCCCTGGCGGAAGGTTACTCGATCAGTTTCCAGATAGCTCGTGATCAGTGTAGGAAATTAGTTCTGTGGTCATGTTGTCTCCTAGGGCGCTTTTGGCGCCATCATGTCGTGCTGAACTTTCTGTAAGCCTACCGATAAATATGTTTATGGTACCAGCGGTGGGAGCGACAGTCATCTGTCAGCTATTCCATGTTTATTTATCGGTGGCTGGCTTGTAGCAAAGCAGTCGCCGCCAATCTTAGCTGTGTTGCGGTACAGCAGAGATCCCAGGGAGAGCTTTGAATGCTACCACATCCATTGCTTTCTCAGGAGCCTGAGGTTCTTGGTCCACGGAGCTGACGTCTATCGTTTTGACTGTAAGCCTATTCGCTTGATTGCAAATTGTTCCTACAGAGAAAAATGAACATCAAACACGGAACATACTGGGAACAACTCACACATACAACAGCGATTAAAAATAACAATACCATTTTTCTGTCTCCCAGAAGAAACTTAATTTCCGCTATCATTGCTTGAGATGGAAATTTCAAAGAAAGATGTGTGTACCTAGGAGAATCGTTAACTTCGCATTCATTACTCGGTCTTCTTGGTACAGTGTCAAGCCACATTAATATGAACACCTCTCAAACACCTCAATAACTACCTTCTACAGCGCGGACCGCTGTGAGACATGCAGGAAGAGAGTTGGTGAAGTTCTGGAAAGCTCCAATAGGGTTGTGGAGCCATGCCATGACCAGCTGCGCTAGGTTTCTTGGTTGACGATCCATGGTGCGAACAATGCAGCCGAAAAGGTCTCACAGATTCTAGACTGGATTTAAATCCGGGAAGTCTGATGACTGGTGGTGTATGGAAACTTCATCCTGGTGCTCTCTGAACCACCCATGTACATTGTGAGACGTCTGCTAGGTTGCATTGTCCTGTTGGTAGATGCCAACATGCAGAGGAAAAGCAGATGGCATATAGGGGTGGACATGGTCCTCAAGGATAGATGCATACCGGCTTTGATACATTATTTGCTTCGGAATGAGGAGATCACACAGGGAATGTCTTCCAGCTTGAATCCTTCCTACGGTTGCATTCAGACATTTCATGCCATACATGCCAACGGCCATCTGTTTGATGGAGCATAAAACGTGATTCATCTTGAAAGGACACTTGTCGTCACTCAGTCGACGTCCAACTGCGGTATTGGCGTGCAAATCCCAGCCTCCGCCACTGGTGAACAACAGTCAGCATGAGAGCAAGAAACACGGACCTGCTGCTGAGGCCCACATGCAGCATTGTTCACTGAAAGACTATTGAGGAGACAGTGTAGGTATCCTCTTGGTTCATCTGGACCATCTGTTGCCCACCAGTTGCGTGTCTACTCGCACGTACACTTCTCCACAGCCGTCGTTCACCCCTGTCATCTATGTCGCATGGTGCACCAGATGCCTTGGGGCGAGTTTTGGATAGCAACATTTTGCCCACCACGGTGTACTTCAACCACGGCGGCACGTGAGCGGTTTACTAGCTTAGTAGTTCCGGAAATGTTTCCATGCTTGGCTCAAAAGACAATGGTCATGTCCATTTGGACGTCAGATAAATTGCTCCGTTTCCGCGTTATGAGAACGACTTCGCTGTTTTGCGAATCCCCCCCGACATTCTTCATGTGCCCTCCACTGCTAGTGCTCCCACTTGCTTTGTATGAGTGATTATTGCATGTTGATGTTGAACATGGGTGGCGTTCACATTAATGTGACTTGACAATGCAAAAGTTTGAGATGGAACAACCATTTGAGTATTCTTACCCAGTTTCCC
The DNA here is from genome assembly GCF_021461395.2 of Schistocerca americana. Lineage (NCBI taxonomy): Eukaryota > Metazoa > Arthropoda > Insecta > Orthoptera > Acrididae > Schistocerca > Schistocerca americana. The sequence continues at coordinate 320,691,317 of NC_060124.1, forward strand.
ACGTCTTTTCATTGTGGAGTTAAAGCGATCTTTCTTTTTTCCAGGTGGTTGAGCTGCGGATAGTACAAGCGAAAGAAGACAAGGGAACAACGAATCATGTCGAATGAAGTTACGGGCTATATCTCCTTAGAAATGTACTGTGTTTATATTTGCTATCCCAAACGAGAACATCACCATCACCCTCCTGTGTCCTTATGTAGAGTATATGCCACATCAAGCTTTTTTTTTCTAACTCAGGGAATAAACTAAACTTTCTGTGTATCTGATTGTGGCATATACTTTACAACATTTGTCTTCTGTCCATCATTTCTTTTCGTTCCGTCATGTTCTTATGGGGTATCAAAATCTGTTTGAAGTAAGCTGATTGTTGCAATGTCAGCATGTGTTCAAGAAATAAAGGTAATTTCTAATGGTATTTAGTAATTTTGAACTAATTTGTGTTTAGAATATGCTGAGGTACCCTACACTATGAAATAATTGTGTTCAATTCATCACAGCAACATAGTGATTTTTTTTTTTCAGTGTAGCACTAGGTTCGGCAACGACCTAGAGTTGCACTTTCCAGTGGCATTGTTTTCAAAAATTTTAGGTATTTAACACTAAATTTTCTGAGCATTCCACTTTATTCAGCAATTTTTAACACAAATAGTATTCACTTTGCTCATGTCCCGAAATTCTGGTGTACCACATCAATTTTGAAATGTGGTATAGTAGTCTTATCTTGTCCCAGAACAGTGAATTGACTACAGTACAAACTTTTAATTCCTAAAATCTAAACTCAGGACTGAGGAAGTTATACAAAAGGTAATTTATTGTACAATTTTGATATCGCCAGACAAGGCTTTTGCGGCTGTCACTGAGCTTCTATTAACAGAACATTATAAATAAAACAATGGGCAATGTCCAGGAAGTAAACATAGCACTTACGTGTGACGTAAATCCAAGAGACTTTTCACATGTATTAAATGTAGGGCACGAAGGTATCTAGAGCTACGTCTTGGAGCAACAATATCCCAGAGGTTCTCGCCTAATCAGGCTCTAGAAGTAAACCCATATATGCAACGTATTTCTATTAACTGCCTAAAAAACCTAACAATTTTAACGTAAGTCTGTGTGTATTGTTTCTGTTGATTCGAAATGTTAAAGGACTGGACGTAAGAGCATAGAAATCTCGGTTTCAGTAGGTGATATGATTGACAACGAACAAATAACACACTATACACGCTGAATCATAGGATGATACGGTGTCCAGTATCATACCTGTAAACAACTGCGACGAAAATATTATCTACATCTACAAATACTGTGCAGTCCATCAAAACTGCAGCGTCAGAAAGTATAGTAGAAAGAATGCATAATTAAATTTTTAGATGATTGTGGGAAATACGGGGTGTAAAATATAGTACCCAGATCTGGCAGCAACTATGGCTCTAAAGTAGTTGGTCGACGTGTCAGACGTGAGCTTGGATGACATATAGTTCCGACATTTCACACTCCTTCAACTCTCTGCAAGAGTTCATGAATCAAAATGGCGGGTGATAGCACATAAGACTCTCAGGAGCCAGACATTTTCATCGGGTGAGAAACGTGGAGAAGATGCTGACCAGAGCAACAGACGAACAGCCTCTATACCAAAGTAGATCAGGACAACACAGGTATCACATGGTTTTCCATTATCTTATTGAAAGATAACGTGACAGAGTACTTGAAGGCAGAGAGCAGCAATCTGGTAGTGCACGAGGGGCAACATCAAAGATACAACAATTGCATAATCCTGCTCCCCTTCTTTGACATCATCGCTCAACTGTCCTATGTGCAAATTGGTGGTAAATTCAAAAAATACAGGAAAATTACAGAATCCATGGTTTTCCATGATGTCACAGGCCACTTGTGTTATGAGCCCGCTTGTCCTAAGTGTAAAATAGTGAGAAATTAAAAGAAAGCCAACATGGACAATTGTCCCAGTGGTGGGAAATAAAAGATGGCAGACCTGTATTGTTGCCAGCTCACATGTCCTACATATAGAAACCAAGATGGTCACAAGGCTTTCCTGATCCCTCTGACGTCACCTATGGACAGGAGGTTCAGCCTGTATAATTGGTAGTTTGCGTTTTCTAATTATAGAATCCAAGACGGCGGACGAGGGGATATGAAGCCAGCCTATGTGGCTGCCTTATCACTTGGCTAAGTTCAGAACGCAAGATTTTCCCCCGATGTCTCAGAGGAACAAGGTCACTTATCAAATCCAAGAGCCCAGTTTACAATTGTGGTAGCCTTGTTGTCACAAATTTAAAAAATTTCCTCCATCTACCCGATACACGATTTTCTGACACAACTTGCATGTTTAAATAATCATTCCTTACCCCACATGCCTATGGTAAGAGCCCAATTGACTTAAGTTTAAAACGGTGTGCTGCTTAAAGATTTCCAGTAGGCAGAGACAGGAACAATCGTTTTTTTAGACAAATGTGGGAAAGTCCCCATGCCACCTGCCCACCCTTGTACACACACTGTCACTGTACCTGCACACCATCGTACAATTCCCAGCTACCATCACATATTCATAGCCATCAGAACTTAGTCACAAGCTTAGAATCCAAGAGTTTACTTGTGCCGATTATAAATTAGTAGGAAATTCTAGTTTAAAATGTAAGTGGGCTACTCATTTGTTGGAGGCTAGCCATAGACAACAGGCATCCTGCCACTGACCCAAGGCATCAAGTCTAGAGTTTAGAACCCGAACCCACTTGCCAAAAGTTAAAAATTGTGGGAATTTCAAAAAGCCAAGTTAGTAGTTCAATCTTTTGCCATCACTGTGCTATTTGTGATGGCGCTGCTGTCTCCTGCATAACCACTCTGACATCGCAGCCGCTGAGACCTAAGCCAAAATGGCGGGAATTTTTCAAAATGCAAGAAGCACACTTCTGTTTTTACCCAAATCGAAGATGGCGGGACATTCAGTGTATCCTAAAGTTAAAATTATGTCAATTGCACACTGGCCCACATAAACGTTTTTCAAGGAAATTCAAAAAATTCAAGTACCCCTGTCCTCTGGGAGAAGTTGAACTGCTGAATGTCAGCAGGAATTAAAGTACGGAATGGCTTAACAGCTATTAAACAAGCACCAACCGATATGGTCAGTAGTCTGCCACAAGATCGTAAAAACACGCGAGAGTTACATGCACCAGGTATGTACCTCATCCATTTGTGAAAAAAAAAGTGTTTATATGAAGCGGACAGCTAAGTCATCACCATCAAATAAGTTTCAAAAAGAGACGACGAAAAAAGAATGTGTTGCTATGAGAATAGCGGTCTGTAACCTAGCCCTCTGCAGCCTCCTAAGATTGAAATATGTCACAAATGCAGGATCACAGCACATCCGAGCAGCCGATACCCAGACGCTATCTCACTGCAGAGGGTTACGCCGCTTTCACACTATACGGTTTTGACCGTACGGCAAAAAGCCGTACGGCTGTAGGTGTGAAGAAATGTATGGCGCCTTTCACATTATACGGCGACGGCAAAATGCCGCTGCCGTGCCGTGCTGCAGCCGTGTCTTGCCACTACAACAGACGGTCGCCGTACGGCAAGTTCGACAACAGTGGCCTACGTGACTAAGTGCATGCTTTCACACTGGACGGTTTTGAGCCGTACGGCGTCGACTAGTTCGTTGTAGTGTCGTTTTATTCATTTGTGTTTATTCTTGTTTACTGAAAAGTGTAGAAGAATGGATGAAATTGATACTGAACTTTTGATAACCTTGGTGGAAGTAAGACCTGTTCTGTGGGACAAAACTCTAGATGCGTATAGAGATCGTATTGCTACAAAGAATGCTTGGCGGGAAGTTTGCGTAGCACTGAAGCAAGATTTTGATGAGATGGAAGACAAAGATAAAAATGCGTTTGGTAAGTATTTATTTAATATATTAATATTACATTTAATACGTTTTAAACAGTTTTTATTTAACGTTATAAATTTTATTCTAAAAGTAAATCGTTTGTTTATAAGTAAATTACTGCTACCAGTCACGTTTTTTTTGTTTTGTTTATATTTTGCACGACGCGTTTCGGGAAATAATTCCCATCCTTAAGTGCGTTTTTCTCTAAGTTTTCATCATGTGTGGTGTCTTTTTATGTGTCAGGTCTTGCATTCTGTTTTCTTTACTGTAATTTATAAGAGAAACACGCACAAGACCTCACAAATAAAAAAACACTACACATAATGAAAACTTAGAGAAAAAAACGCACTTGAAGATCGGAATTATTTCCCGAAACGCGTCGTACAAAATATAAACAAAACGATTAAAAACGTGAGTGGTAGCAGTAATTTATTTATAAAGAAAACTATTTACTATACAGTCGCAGGCTTTCACAAACAATCTACAAAAAGGAAAAGGCTTGTTAATTTATATCTTTGACATCTGCCATGACACGCTTCCAGCATTTGTCATAAAATATTTACAAAGAGTGTTCCTTATGGCGTTGGCTGTCAGTCCTCCTCTTATGTTGGCATCTTGGGCTAAGTCTTCCAAACCAGTGAAGGATGTGGTGTCTTCAATTATAAATCCATCTCTCTGACGTACAAAATTGTGTAAAACAATGCAAGCTTTAACCATTTTTACTGCAAAATCTGGATGAACATTTAAAGGTCGGTGAAACAACCGCCACTTATTGGTGAGGATGCCAAAAGCACATTCCACATACCTCCTTGCTCTGCACAAACGGTAATTAAATACACGTTTCTCAACTGTCAAGTTTGTTCCCCCAAAAGGCCGGAGCAAATGCGTGTGTAGGCCAAATGCTGCGTCTCCCACGAAGAAGTAGGGTACTTTTGGACCTTCCGTACCAGGCAGACATTGGACGTCTGGAAATTCCAGGGAATTACTTTCTATTGACTTCCATAAACTGGACCGTCTGAACACTGAAGAGTCACAGTCTTTGCCATAACTTCCTACGTCGACATAAATGAACCTGTAGTTGGAATCCGCTACAGCCATCAGAACCACAGAAAAGTATTCTTTGTAATTGAAGTACATTGATCCGCTATTAAATGGGGCAGTAAGACGGATATGTTTTCCATCCACCGCTCCTAAGCAGTGGGGGAAATTAGCAGTACGTTCAAATCCAGCCGCTATTGATTCCCATACCTCTTTGGTCGGTCTTTGTATACATTCTTCCCGCAGTGATGACCAAATTGCTGTGCATACATCATTAACCACTTTACTTGCTGTAGAAATCCCAATTCTGTACTGGAAATGTAAGTCAGTGAAGGAACAACCGCTTGCCAGATACCTGAAAAAAACGAAAAAAAATCAGTGACATTTAGTTTGCAGTGGACATTTTTTGTTACAGTTTTGCTTTTTTCTATACAAAATTAAAATGTTTTCATACAGTTTTGTTTTCTTTTGATGTAGGTATAGAAGTAATACGGAGGTGGACCAATCTACGAGACTCCTTTGTGAAGTCAAACATAAAAATTCAAGCTGCGAAAAAAAGTGGCTCAGCAGCAAAGAAAATGAAAAAGTATGTATATTCTGATCAGCTGCAGTTTCTAAAAAAGCTGTATGATGCTCGAGAGACGGAGGACAGTTTTCAATCGGAACGCACCGCCAGACTGGAAGAAGATATAGAAACGCAGGGCTCCGTCGAAAATACTGAGAATGTTTCTGGGCCATTTGATACAGCACCCACACAACAAACATCCAAAAGCGAGTGCCATACAAACAGAAAACATAGAAAACCTGATGCAATCGAAATGAAAATATTACGAGCTCTGGAAGAAGACAAACCTTGCAGCAAAATGTCATTTTTACTTAGTCTGAAGCCTCATCTGGAAAAATTTGATGAACAGGATTATCTTCAGTTTCAGATGGGAGTCCTCAAAGTTATAGAAAATATATATGAAAGGAGAAATATATTGACAGCTCAACCTCCTCCATTTACCCATTACACACCTCCCATGCCCTATAATAATAGATTTCAAGCTTATTCTTATTCACCTATGGAAAATGCTGCTCCAATATCCTCTTACCATACGCATCAGATTCGTCCTCCTCCAGCTGCACCAAACCCAACTACTTTTCTCGAACAACCATTACAGACTTCTCAAGGTCGCAGTTCTTATCAACGAATTAATAAAGTGCCACCACCATACCCTTCGCCTTCCACAAGTAGCCATGAAGGCCCACCATCAACAACGCAGTTCTACAACGTTTTTGCAGAGAGCCTGTCGCCACAAAGTGACAGTACAGTCAGTCCTGCTACAAACTCTTTGGTTTCAACTGCTGATATTGATATTGACTTTTCTACTTCATAATCTGAGCGTAATAAAAATGTAAAACACAAATAAATAAGTAAATAAACAGAACTAGTTTTTATGTATTAAATTACCTTAACGTGATAGCCAGCATTTGAACAGGTTGGATGCAATTGCGGAATTGTGTGTTTTGTCGTTGTAACACATCCTTTAGTTTTCTATGTAATTCGTCAAACGAGGTAATAGACATTCGGAAATAGTTAAAGAATTTATTTCCGTCGTTCCTCAAATCTTCAAAGAGTGTATAAAATAAACCCACTTCGTCTCTTCTCTGGTTAATGGGGTGTACCCACAAAAGACGACCTTTTCTTTTGCGGCGACGATGAAGCAACCACAAAGCAACAACTCGTTTACGGTTCATCTTGATACACACATAAGCAAACTGAATAGACACCAACAACTGGTCACGTCAAAAAGCCGTGTAATGTGAAAGCAACACAGGCACGGCTAAAACTCGTACGGCTTTTTGCCGTACGGTCAAAACCGTATAGTGTGAAAGCGGCGTTACAGATTGTGCAAACCGTTAGACAGCTGGCCACTGGCACAACCGAGCATGCCGCCGTAGACGCATTCCTCTGCATTCTTGCCGGCCGATGTGGCCGAGCGGTTCTAGGCGCTTCAGTCTGGAACCGCGCGACCGCTACGGTTGCAGGTTCAAATCCTACCTCGGGCAGGGATGTGTGTGATGTCCTTAGGTCAGTTAGGTTTAAGTAGGTCTAAGTTCTAGGGGACTGATGACCTCAGATGTTAAGTCCCATAGTGCTCAGAGCCATTTCAACCATTTGATCCTCTGCATTCTTCCTCAGACGCCCAGATGTACTACACCTCTTCATAGATTAATTCAACTAGCTGTACTGCAATGAACAAGTCTTTCTGTTATATGAAAATGTGTTTCTATAACCAATAAGGTTTTTTTTCCATAGGGAGGCTCTGGTGCGATAGAAATTTCTCACTTTAAAGTCAGTACCGCCATTAGACTGCTTTTTATTTGCAGTGTTACGTTTACACGGTCATTATTTCGGCTTTCAAGTGCCGTTATCAAGTGTTTTAATGTTATACAGTGCCTAAGATGGCATACTGTCGTATTTAAAATACACTATTAGACACAGTGTATTTTAAATACGACAGTACGCCATCTTAGGCACTGTGTAACATTAAAACACTTCATACTCGCACTTTAAATCCGAAATCATGATCGTCTAAATGTAGCACTGCAAGTAAAAAACAGTCTAATGGCGGTACTGACTTTAAAGAAATATATTGTGACTGCGGCCCCGCATTATGAAAAAATTAAGACATTTCTCAGTAGCCATATCAAAGGGGAGTTTTATGTTCTGCTCCTCTGTCGGCAAAAGATTTTCGAGCTCGTAATCGACCAGTGTGGAGTAAGGTTCTGTTTGCTGGCAAGTTCTCTTTTTGGTGAAATGGAGGCGTCCCGCGACTCTAATAAGAACATCGTGAAGTAAGCACTGAAACATGTCATACACTGGGAGGATACTGGGAAAGTGTGATTCATCTCTAAATATAAGCCAATACCACCAATTCCAGAACACACACCCACAGGTTCGCTGCCATTATCAAAAATATATTATAGCATTTATCGAATGAAGTTACAGACTGGCTACTGGAATTACAACAGGTCAGTATGTCTATATAAAAGTGTATAATCTCAGAATTCAAATTTATACTTCCAAGGAAAGTACACCAGCTCGAACGTTTACATCGGATTTCTAAATCATTTAAGACGAATACTGGTGTGGTTCCCTCAACGAGATCACTACTGATTTACACTCTCATCAGTGTCACCTAGCATTTTGTCTCGAATGATCTTGATGTAGACTATGTTAAACTCTGAATCTCAATCCTCCAAACAGAAAGCAATCTAGTGTTCGGCATACATTTTAAGTGATTCCTACCTTAAATTGTAACGAAAGACATGGCTTCTGTCTAAGCTGCTTGCAGTTATAGAAGATGTGACAAAGAAATGTTGTAGTTCACTTCATCCTCTGACAGAATCTCTCAATAGGATAATGGGCTGGTACAACTTGATTGCTTTTTTTCAATTTTTTCAATTAAATCATTGACTTAAGAATCGAAATCGGCGATGTTCGTTTCGACATCGAACAGTTTTACCTCGCTTTGAAAACATTGAATTTTTTATGGAAATGAACGAGTTTGTATCGAAATCAGAAAATTTCCTGGTGAAATCATAGTATTCTGCATAGAAATCACGCAATTCTGTGTCGAAATTAGTAAATTTTTCGTTGAAATCAGGGAATATTGTGCTGAAATAATTCAATTTTGTGTATGTGCAAATCTTTTTATTCATACATAACTGCTGCACCCTACATACGACGGCACCCATTAACGTAGGGGACTGCACGATTGTCATAGCTGTATGCCTTAGTGTGCTATACTCTATGTACTTCCTCAAACCAATGTAGCATGACTTGGGCCTTGTAATACAGCCACATACCATGCCGGAAGTATGGCGGATAGGTACAGGGATTTTTTGTCTTTTTTGCTGTGCAAATCTACTGGTATTATATAACTTCAGATAAAGAAATTTTTAAAATAAGCATTTTAATACTGAAACGCGTATGTATTTAGTACAGCGATGGCGAGGCATGACAGAATCTCTGACCAGAGAGTTATTTATCGTTACTAGTCTGCGCTTGACCGCGCGAGAGTTCAGTTGCATGTAGGGAGTCGGCAGTTGCAGTTGCGGTCGAGTTGCGAGAGAGTTTAGTTGTACGTAGCGAGTCGCGAGAGCATGTAGTAGCGCGCGAGAGAGAGTCGCAGTTCTGTGTGAGGAGTCGACGGGCGTCGACATGGGACTCTGGTCAAGATTCAGGACGAGGTATATGTTTTAAATAAGGTAATGAAGCAGCATTGCGCTCATCTGATAATGTAATGCATCTTAAGTGTAATTAATTTGTTCAAGAATCGCCCCAATAATAATTTTGTTTTCAAACCAAGCATTTTAACAAAACAAACATTTTATTGAAAGAAAATTTCCCATGCATTTCCTTAAAGAAAAAATTTACTTAAGTTCAAAGAATTTTTGCGATGCATTTCCTCCAAGCTATGGCGAAAAATAAGAGCAGATGCAATTTTACTGAGGTAAGAACAGGGCCTAAGATCGACATTTCGGTCTATTTGCGTTTTCATTGTCACTGAGATTTCATTATCATTGAATTGTCTTACATCTTTGTGGGCAGCTTACATTTGGCTCAGATTGCTATTTCTCATTTAATTGTCATTGTCAATAAATTATTTTATTTACTGGGAGGTTACACTAGGTTCTATTCTCGTTAACATTTAATTATTGTCTTTCAATTTTCTCTGGTGAGGTTACAATACGCATCTCACTGGCACACAACGAAAGAAACAGACATGCGCAGAGCAGCATCGTCTGAGGTCTGAATTTAAGTTTGTTTTAGATATTCTATTAATGTCATGAGAAAGATCAGAAAAGAACATTGCCTCATCCTGTTCTCTTTATCATAATAACAGTCACATAAGTGGCTAGCGAAATGTGTACAAAGCGCTGACAGAGATGCATATCATGACATTTTATAAAATCAGTGAGATGCTACTTCACACCATCCATTCACTTTTCCGTTTGATAAACTCCAAGATCAGTATGGAGTACAACTTGCATTTTCAGTTTCGTGCCGAAACGAAGGAAATTTCCATTGAAATAGGCTTCGATTTTAAAAACGCTTTTCTTGCCATAGTCAGTCTACGTTTTATATCCTCTCTTCTTCCGCCACCATCAGTATATTTTGCTGCCCAAATAGTAAAACTTCACTACTACTTTTAGTGTTCCGTTCCCTAATCTAACTCCCCCATCATTATCTGCCTTGATTCGTCTACATTCCATTAGCCTTGTGTAGCTTTTTTTGATGATGATCTTATGTCCTCCTGCCAAGGCACTGACCATTCCGTTTAACTGCTCTACCAAGCCTTTAATATCTCTGACAAAATTGTAACGACATCAGCAAAGCTCAGTGCTTTTATTTCCTCTCCGTGAACTTTAATTCCTAATCCCAATTTATCTTTCGTTCCATTTATTGCTTGCTTAGTGTGCAGATAGAATAACATCGGCAGTAGGCTACAACTTTGTCTCACTCCCTTTCCTGCCACTTCTTCCTCTTCGTGCTCCTCGAGTCTTGCAACTGACGTCTAGTTTCTGCATAAGTTGTAAATAGCCTATCGGCCACTATATTTTATTTTATTTTTCAGTTTCGTGACGAAATCAAAGAATTTTGCATTGAAGTAGGCTTCGACGTTAGCAAATTTCTCTTCTTTAGAAACGCTTTCCTTGCCATTGTCAGTCTACATTTTATATCCTCTCGACTTCAGCCATCATCAGTTATTTTTCTGCTGCCTTCAGAATTTCAAACATTGTATTCCAGTCAACATTGTCAAAAACTTTCTGCTAGCATACATAAGCTGTAGATTTGGGTTTGCCTTTCCTTAACCCATTTTGTAAGAGAAGCCGTAATATCGGTATTGCCTCTCTTGTTCCTACGCTCCTCCCGAATCCAAACTGACCTTCCCCGACTTTTCCATTCTTCTGTAACATATTCGTGATAGTACTTTGCAATCATGACTTATTAAAGTGGTAGTTCGCTAATATTCACACCTGCCAGCACCTGCTTTCTTTGCAACTGGAATTATTACATTTTCCTTGAAGTCTGAAGTCTGATGCATATTCCGAACCAGATGAAATAGTTTTGTCACTGCTGCCTCTCCCAAGGCTATCAGTTTTTCTAATGGAATGTCGTATACTCCAGAGGCCTTGTATCGATTTAATTCTTATTAAACAAGATTTCGGAAACTCCTTTACCAAAGAAGACGAAGTAAGTATTCCTGAATTCCAATCAAGAACAACAGCCAAGATGAGAAACATAGAAATAGATATCCTCAGCGTAACGAAACAGCTTAAATCACTTAATAAAGGCAAGGCCTCCGGTCCAGATTGTATACCAGTCAGGTTCCTCTCAGAGTATGCTGATAAAATAGCTCCATATTTAGCAATTATATACAACCACTCGCTCACAGAAAGATCCGTACCTAAAGACTGGAAAATTGTTCAAGTCACACCAATACCCTAAAAGAGAAGAAGGAGTTCTCTGAATTACAGGCCTATATCACTAACGTCGATTTGTAGTAGGGTTTTTTAAAATATACTGCAGTGGAACATTATGAAGTACCTCGAAGAAAACGATTGACACATAGTCAGCATGGCTTCAGAAAAATCTTTCTTGTGAAACACAACTAGCTCTTTACACTCATGAAGTAATAAGTGCTATCGACATGGAATGTCAAATTGATTCCATATTTTTAGATTTCCAGAAGGCTTTCGACATCGTTCCTCACAAGCGTCTTCTAACCAAACTGCTTGCCTGCGGAGCATTGCCTCAGTTATGGGACTGGATTCGTGATATCCTGTCAGAAAGACCACAGTTCGTAGTAATAGACGAAAGTCATCGAGTAAAACAGAAGTAATATCCGGCGTTCCACAAGGAAGTGCTGTAGACCCTCTATTGTTCCTGATCTATATTATCAACATAGGAGATAATCTGAGTAGCCGTCTTAGATTGTTTGCAGATGGTGCTGCCATTTACCGTCTTGTAAAGTCATCAGAAGATCAAAACGACTTGCAAAATGATTTAGATAAGATATCTGTATGTTGCGAAAAGTGGCAATTGACTCTGAATAAGGAAAAGTGTGGAGTTATTCACATGAGTACTAAAAGAAATCAGCTAAATTTCGATTACGCGATAAGTCACACAAATCTGAATGCTGTAAATTCAACTAAATACTTAGGGATTACAATCACAAATATCCTAAATTGGAACGATCACATAGATAATATTGTGGGTAGAGCAAACCAAAGACTGCGATTCATTGGCAGAACACTTAGAAGGTGCAACAGGTCTACTAAAGAGACTGCTTACACCACGCTTGTCCGCCCTATTCTGGAGTATTGCTGTGCGGTGTGGGATCCGCGTCAGGTTTGACTGACGGATGACATCGAAGAAGTACAAAGAAGGGCAGCTCGTTTTGTATTAGCGCGAAATATGGGAGATAGTGTCACAGACATGATACGTGAATTGGAGTGGCAGTCATTAAAACAAAGGCGTTTTTCGTTGCGACGGGATCTTCTCATGAAATTTCAGTCACCAGTTTTCTCCTCGGATTGCTAAAACATTCTGTTGGCACCCACCTACATAGGGAGAAAATATCATCATAATAAAATAAGAGAAATCAGGGCTCGTACAGAAAAATTTAAGTGCTCGTTTTCCCCGCGTGCCGTTCGAGAGTGGAACGGTAGAGATAGCTTGAAGATGGTTCATTGAACTCTCTGTCAGACACTTTATTGTGAATAGCAGAGTAATCACGTAGATGTAGATGTAGAATGCTCTGTCAAATTCTTTTCGTAGAGTCATATCTCCTATGTCAACTTCATCTAAATCATAACATCATTCTATAATATTGCCCTCATCTCCCCTCTGTGTACTCCTTCCACCTTTCAGCTTTCTCTTTTTTGCTGTGATAGCGCTGTAGATAGCCGAAGGGAACGCACCAGTTAGAAACTCAAACTTACTCGTCAGTTGACTTCATCCAGTGACCAGCTGTACTCCAGTTAAGTGACCACTTCCTCCATTTCTTCTAGCTGACATTCGATGTACTCATCGTCTCCTACGATAGTACATGACATAAATAGGAGTGTCCTAGTCACAAATTCTTTCTTGTGTCACCTAGACGTGTTGACCTCCTTTCGGTCCTCAAGAGAAAGAGTTCAGACTGAAGGGGTTTAGTTCAAAGGTCTTCTGTTGTGTCCGTGGAAAAAGCAAGAACTGTAAGAATTTCATAGAATAATGCTGGACGTTTTGAATATTTGACAGGATAGAGCGAATGACGTTGTTTTAACCAGGTGGTCTTGTACCCAGCGTAGGTAACAGCGACTCGCAAGCTGATTGCGAAATGACGGAAGTTCACAAGATTTTCGGCATAAGGCGTCCAGTCGGAGGTAATCACTGCAGCGGAACACTAATTGATACAACGGAGAAACTGAAGTGCCATGGCACAACCAGACGGAGCTCTATTCTTATCACGTGATCTGATCCCGTGGTAAATGAGACATTGACGCAAGCTGAACCGCCTCATGGAACTGCAGTTTCCGGTTGTATCAGAAGCTTCAGTAACTTCAATTAGAGCGCTCCTAGGACCCTGGAATGCTGTGACAGCGTACGAGTGTTGGACTCTGAATCGGTCTCTCTCTACCTACGTGCTGTGGACTAACGCGGCATGTAGACTCGAGTGGAAACCTCTCGGACAACGTTTTATGCTAGCATAAACCGATCAGGCCACTCCCCTGATTGCAGCAGTTTGTATGTGTGTGTCAATAGCGGCAACGTCCAGAAAGAAAATCAACAGTTTTACCAATGGCAAAGGCAGCAAGTGATATTACTTGGGATGAAATTTGTAAGTTTCATGTCATATGGTGTTAATTAGTACTTATATTATGTAACTACATTGCTGAAAGAATACAAAATTTGACCAGAATAAGCAGACAACACCTTGCTTTTTCCAGTAACATAGACTTTGTTTATTTGTCCATCAAACCGGTCAGATACAAATTCGTATTTACAATATTTCACTCTCATTAGGAATGTGGTATTTATAACGTGATATTTATTTGTTTATAAATAGCTTATTAAAACTGATTTATGATGAAAACAGGCTCATACATACTCATCTGGAGAAATATATATACATAATGTTATACGTTATCAGCGTTGCCAAGCCGTCATGCGTATAAATAAATTTTGTTTTCATTGCCCATCTACGTTTATCACATTTAGTGAAACAGAACATAATTGTCTCTTCATAAATTTTATATCGCCACTCAATTACCTAAGAAAGAAAATTACCTAATAGAGAATAATGTTTCGTTCTTCTCCGAATGTTGGCTGCGTGCTGCTCTCCTGTACAAATTACGCACACACATACTCAGGGTCTCACCCATCAGTTATTTAGAAAACAGCTGCTGTAATTGAGGTCACTCGATTGATATAAGTTCCATCAGCATTCATACGGTGATAATAGAATTTCAGTTCTTAAAGAAGATGATCTGAGCTCCGTAATACTGGTAAGAGGTGCATCTAATGCCAGGATATAAGCTGCTGTTTCAGTCTACGTCTTTCAATTTTCTTCTTTCCTCCTCTGTCGATATTATCCGCATTTCTACCGTCTGGAACAAACAAACATCATCTGTTATTAATACCCAACGGAATCATAAACATCGGAAAGCTGACTCATAACAAAATGGGATTCCACGATTTATTTGACCATAAATTGTGTAAAACCAAACATCTGATTTGTAGACAAGCTGTTCAATTTTTCTTACGACTAGCAATAAGGCATTCCGACAATATGCATGAAAAGCTGGAAAAAACTGTAATGAACTTCATTATATATGCCAGATAAAGATTTTGTTTTGTCTCGTATTTAAATGACTGATACAGAATTATAAAAATATATCCACAATTATATTATCGGATACATACGTATGTATGCAATGTACAAATGAAATAGCTGGAGAAGAACAAACGTTCTCAAAGACCTTCTTCATATGCGGTAGCCTCTGAAAAATCCATCTGGAGAACCACCAACTGTCTGCAGGCATGTTCATATTCGAACGACCCTAATAGCTCTGGAGCATCTATTCGAAACTCTTCATCGTGTACCTTGCTGTAACGCCTGCACTTTCTAGAAAATGATCTAAACACGACCTGAGGGAAATCTATCTTCATGTACGTGCAACAAGACTTTCAACACTACTTGTACAGCATACATGAGACTATAAGCTTTCGCCCTAGTCATCAGTTTTAACGCCAAAGCGGACATGATTCATTTTCTTCATAAATACAAAGATTCTTAACTTCTGACGTTACGACTTCACCAGAAATACTGTAAAACTTATTTTTTCGGTTGATTTTTATCTTTATAAAGCTGCCAGTAGTAAGTATAATGATGGAATTTGAATCTGAAATGTCCTCAGAATTAAATTATGTAAAATGTATATACTGTAGATTAAACTTTATCTCGTATAAAGGCACAATGTGCCAAAAGCAAATCACTTGTTTCCTCAGTGACTGTCGGTCGCTGGCGAATTCGTCTGCAAACAAGGTGCATCTTTCCACGTCACCATGTGGCATCTCTTGCTCGCTTGTGTAAAACTACCATAGGCTACCATAGACTGTCATAAGCAAGTGTGGACTAGGATAGTTTTCCTAGGAGTCTTCGTCAGTTAAGACAGTTACTACGTTACCTGTAAGTTGGGTGCGCTGCATACTTATCGGATATCACCTCATTCCGATGCTTTGTCTGCGTATTCGATCAGTATCTTACTAAATTACGCTAGAAACCGGAAGCTGTGAACCGTCTAGAAACTGAGCGAGGATATATAAAATGCCAGATAACTTACGCAACATTGTTGTTCTGCACAGTTGTCCTCCTGTCTGTTACTTGCAAATAAACAGTACTTATAGCAAAATTGAAAGTGTAAATGTTTGTTTGTGGTTTTATTCGAAAATTGTTAATTTGTAACGTGAAACGGAGGGATGTTGCAGTAAAAATAAAAAAAATAAAAATTTGTCATTTGGCGCTAGAACACGTAATTTCCTTTTACAAGGTAAAATTGAAAGAAAACGCAAAACAAACCCGTATCAAACATTGCTTCAGTACTTCATTCAGGTTATGTGAAACGCGTTTCCGTTATTCATGAACAGGCTTCTCAGTGATCAACAATAACAGAAAACTCTCGCCTTTGATCATGGTTAAGAATGTTCTGTTGAGTACAAAATAACAACAATAATCACGTAGATTTTTTTTGTGTCTGCAATTTCACCAAAAGTAAATGCTTTGATTACACAAAAGCGCAGTAGTTACGCTATCAACTAATTCTTTTACTTATAAAATGCTATTCATATTTTTGTAAGGGTGTAAAATACACAATGGATTAACACTGAATGATGTACAGTTATAATGATGTGCAAAACAAGCAAATAAAAAAATACAAAGTGAGGTTGTCAGCTCCCAGTTTCTCTCTCACACATTCATTTATGTGTCTTTCCCTCCCAATGCTACCAACACTACTGGCAATCCTGCCATTTACTACGCCATTTATGTGTCTCTCTTCCTGTGTCTCGCACAGACTGAGGTGCATCGCAAGCACAGACTTACACACCAGTATGGCTGACGTTGTAGCACAGCCTAGTAGCTGACTGTATACTGAGGTCGACTTCTTGGGAGAAAAGGGTTCGTTGACACACTTCTGCCGGCCGCTGTGGCCGAGCGGTTTTAGGCGCTTCAGACCGGAACCGCGCGACTGCTACGGTCGCAGGTTCGAATCCTACCTCGGGCATGGATGTGTGAGATGTCCTTAGGTTAGTTAGGTTTAAGTAGATTTAAGTCTAGGGGACTGATGACCTCAGATGTTAAGTCCGATAGTGCTCAGAGCCATTTGAATCATATCAGAGGTCCCATATCACTCCTACTGCACACGCCCCACACCATTACAGAGCCTCCACCAGCTTTAAGAGTCCCCTGCTGACTTGCAGGGTCCATGGATTCATGAGGTTGTCTCCGTACCCGTGTACGTCCATCATGTCGATACGATCTGAAACGAAACTCGTCCGGCCAAGCAACAAGTTTCCAGTCATCAACAGTCCAATGTCGGTGATGACGGGCCCAGGTGAGGCGTAAAGCTTTGTGTCGTGCAGTCATCAAGGGTACACGAGTGGACCTTCGGCTCCGGAAGCCCATATCGATGATGTTTAGTTGAATGATTCAAGCCGCGACTCTTGTTGATGGCCCGGCATTGAAATCTGCAGCAATTTGCTGAAGGATTGTACTACTTTCACGCTGAACGATTCTCTTCGGTAGTCGTTGGTGCCGTTTCTTTCCGGCCGCAGAGACGTCGGAGATTTGATGTTTTACCGGATTACTGACATTCACGGTACACTCATGAAATGGTCGCACGGGGAAATCCCCACTTCATCGCTACCACGGAAATGCTGTGTCCCATTGCTCATGCGCCGACAATAACACCACGTTCAATCTCACTTAAATCTTGATAACCTGCTACTCTAGCAGCACTAAACGATCTAACAACTGCACTAGACACTTGCTTGCTAAAATGGTTCAAATGGCTCTGAGCACTATGGGACTTAACATCTAAGGTCATGCCGGCCGGGGTGGCCGTGCTGCTCTAGGCGCTACAGTCTCGATCCGCGCTACCGCTAAGGTCGCAGGTTCGAATCCTGCCTCGGGCATGGATGTGTGTGATGTACTTAGGTTAGTTAGGTTTAAGTAGTTCTAAGTTCTAGAGGCCTGATGACCTCAGAAGGTAAGTCCCATAGTACTCAGAGCCATTTGAACCAACCTAAGGTCATCAGTCCCATAGACTTAGAACTACTTAAACCTAACTAACCTAAGGACATCACACACATCCATGCCCGAGACAGGATTCGAACCTGCGACCATAGCAGCCGCGTAGTTCCGGACTGAAGCGCCTAGAACCGCTCGGCCACAACGGCCGGCACTTGTTTGCATTTGTAGACGTTGCCAACCGCAGCGCCGTTTTCTGCCTGTTTACATATCTCTGTATTTGAATACGCATGGCTATACCAGTATCTTTGGCGCTTCAGTGTATTTTATCCTCCCTAGATTGTTGCCATTTCTATTTTTTTTTTATATAATTTCTCAATCCTTCATGTGTTATTCCTCTTTATTTAGATGTACCTGAACATGCAACTCCATCACTGGGAAGCCGGTAGTACTATTAAACGATAATACAACTGTTTGCGGTTTATTGTTTCGAGGATCCATACCTTCAGCTGCGGATGCCCGAAGTTTGCTTCCTCATAATCCTGATGAACAAGTACTGAGTGAAGAATCTAGAGATATTCTTCAGCTCACCATTTATCGGTCGTGTAGCGATCGTGAAGGCAAGATTAGACCAATTACATCATTCAAGGATGCATGTAAGTTGTCATTCCTCCCGCACTCCAAACGTCATTGTAATGGGAAGACATTCTAACATGTAGTACCATGTACTGAACAGTAGTTAGAAGAGGTTGTATGCATAAGTAGTTCTGCAGGTGTGTACCTTGTAGCTCTTCTCGAGTGGATCTACAGGCAGCCAACGCCGCACCAGCGGACTGAACAGGTTGGCCCCCGGCCGTGGCTCCTCCTCCCCCGGTCGCACCACGAGGCTCACCAGCAGGGACACCACCAGCATGATCGTCCAGCCAATCATCGTGTACCACATGGGAGACACCCGGTATCCAGACCACACGTCGCTGCAAGCAGTCCATTCTTTTTTATTACCACACGAAATGCTATACACTACGAGCACAAGTACCTTGTTTATTTATTTAACCTGGTCTGATTAGGGCCACCAGGCCCTCTCTCACATCGATCCAGAGTTTCACCAGTACAGTACCTTTCTTACATCACAGTTCTTACATCACAGTTACCTAAGAAGTAACAGTTTTGATATGACAAATAGTATTAAAATTATTTGAGTCCATGAAGTGGCAGTGTGAGTAAATAATACTGTTCACTAACAAATAAAGTTAATACTGGCAGTACTTGTATTACAGCAGCCGCTGCCAGTAACAGTGATAATATTAATAATAACAGTGGCAATAATAACAATAATGATAGTACAAACAATCCTGTTGGCAGAACATCTGCAACTGAGCATTGTAGCAGAGGTTGAAATTACCACTTCAGTTGTAAATTACTTTATTTTCATACGACCGGTTTCGGACTCTCATAAGCCCATCCTCAGGTGTCGTAGCTGTGCTGTGGCCCCGATCGCCGCGTGTACCAGGCGCGGTGTGCTGCCTATGAACGCTCATAAGCACCTGAGGATGGGCTTATAACAGTCCGAAACCGGTCGTGTGAAAATAAAGTAATTTACAACTGAAGCGATATTTTCAACCCCTGCAATAATGATAGTGGCAGATATAAGAAGAATTTATAGGTGGACAAAATAGATGTTTCGTGATATAGCGAGTTCTGGGAAAAGGAAATTTAAGGAGACTACATCGACTAAGAATATTGGGAAATGACGAAGATCAGGTTGGAAAGAGGGATGTACAGAGCAACGAGTGTGTACAGGGACAATGTTCATTGTTATTGTTGCTTTAGCAGATATGTCATTAATTGTCTTCTGAAGCTGGAGATGCTATGCAGTTCTCTAATATGACGCGGGAGGTTTTTCCAGAGTCGGGTTCCTGCTACTGAAAGGGTCTCAAACATGAAGTGAGTCAAAGAGCGGATTTTTCTGCCATGTTGTTCTGACGAAAGCGTTATGGTCGAGAAGAGATACCAGGAACATTGTACGTTGAAAGGACAGTAGAGAACACAGAGGGTATAGAAAGTTCAGCACTTGCTTGCAGGCAGCCGGGATACCAGTGCACATTATGATGAAATACGGACAAGGAATCGAACATCACAGATATAACGAACACAGGCATTCATAGTTAATTCCAGGTCTATAGGCTTTCCTGAGAAAGGCCTTGCCGCATGACATCGCTGTTATCAACAACTGGAGGTATGTTTGTTCAAATTTCCTTTTCGGGTCAAGAGCTTTTTATATTTGTGTATGGCAAGGAGAGATGATGATGCATTCTTGGACACTGTAGTCCCGTGTCTAGACCAATTTAGACTTTAATCTGTCATTACTCTTCGACTTGTTGTTGAAGAGGATAAGTTGACAGTAGCCCGATTTAGGATTAAAGACGGTAGAGATTCCCAATACTTCGGGCCAATGAGCCTAGACTTAGCGCCGCTTAGGTTTTGGATGGACTGAGTTGTGACCCCGTATTTTGCGTTGTGTATAAAGCCGGTAGTCAGATTCTTGAAAACTTTCTTCAGTTTTTCTGGTTTTGCTCTTAGATACAGCTGGACGTCATCACGTGGATGTGGTATTTGCGGTAAGAGAAAACTAATGACTCAACATTTGCATATAATGAAAAGAGTATAAGACCTAATATCAAACCATTGGGGACGCCTGATACTACCCGCCTCCGCTGCGACTTTAAGGTGCCGGACATGACGCATTGCTCGGGAAACGTCAGCTATCAGCGAAACCGCTGCACTGGACTTGGCGAGAAATTTATACTGCTAAATGTGGCAAGTAAAATGTCGTAGTCGGCTGTGTCAAACGCTTTGTAGAAGTCTCTGAAACCCATGATAGCTGCCTTTTGTGCATCCATGGCAATCTTCAGGTCATCTGTTACCTTCATTGAGAGATATTTTGTACTGCGATGTTTACGGAAACCTAGTAATTGTTTGTACTTAGGTATTTTCTTAACTGATCGTGGGCTAAATATTCTAATCCCTTGGGCAGTGCAGGAAGAATGCAAATAAGTCTGTAAACAGAGGGTACTGTGGCGACATCCTTACATCTAATTACATGACAGATTTTTTAGCTTAACCTTATATTGGGATGCAGTTTTTAGCTGGTAGTGTGAAGAACAATAATTACTTAAAAAATTAGGTGTCATGAAAACGATGGTGTACCTAATAAATGGTTCACGTCGAGTGGAATGTTACGCTATACAGGGGATCATAGGATGATGGTGATGATGATGGAGAGGGTTTTAAGGGCGCATGACGGCAAGGTCTTCAGCGCCCGCTCAGTAACAGATTGAGATGGGTGTCAAGAAAAGACTCAGAACAACAAGATAAAACAAAACGTAAGGCACAGGAAACTAGCTTGGAAAAATATGTGCCTAGCCACACCGTAGCATGCCGCCAGCAGTAAAACATGGACAACGCAGCAAGAAAGTGGTAGAGGGAGGTAAAATAATATAGCAGATGGTAGTGGCTGGCTCACCGCAAGGAAAAAGGGAGGAGCCAGTCACTTTGCAATACACTAAATCCTCCAGCCAAAAGTTTAGGCCAGAGTCCAGACACATCACAAAACTTTAAAACCCTAGACACACACATCTCATCATTAGCTAAAACACAGGGCACATTCCCATCAACTTATGCTTCTGCCCCTACATCACGGTATAAAATGCAGTCTGTTAAAATGTGCCGGACAGAGATGTGCACACCACAAGCATCACAAATCGGAGGATCCTCCCGCCGTAATAAAAGCTATGTGTGAGAGGACAGGGCCCAATCCGAAGACGCGTGAGGGTCACTTCTTCCCGCCTGAGCACCCGACAGAACGTACGCCACGACCGAGTTGCTGACTTCACCAACCGCAGTTTATTGGCCGTCACCGCCAGCCATTCTTCCTCCCACAACTCCATGCACTTCTTGTGGAGTGCAGAAATGACAGACTGCAAGGGAATAGGACACTGGACCACATCCTGCTCTCTGCAGGCCTCCTTGGCAGCCCGATCGGGCTGAAGTCCCCGCGTTTTATGATGGTCCCCTGGACATTACGAAATGCGGTTAGTTGTTCTTAATAGGGTGTACGTCCACCACGGACGGCAATGCATGCTCTGCAACGTGCTGCCGAGCTGGCCACAAGGTTAGTGATGAGTTTTTGTGGTAGAGGGTTCCAACAGCCACGGTTTCCATCTGTTGGATGGTCGTTTATTTATGCGGACATTTTGCAATACGTCCCACCAACATATCCCACACGTGCTCGATGGGATTTAAGGAGAAGTTTACCATCTTTGGCCCGAAAAAAAGCATGCTTTTTGAGAATTTTTTCTCGGGATGTGTTATAGATATCACTGTAAAATTTGGTTAAAATGTTTATTGATATTTCCTCTACAAACTGGAATTTTTTCGACCGGAAATGTCGAAGAGCAAAGGCGGAAGTGCCGTCGGAACGAAACAAAATTTCGACGTAGACCTCCACGCGCGGTATATCAGAGGTCAGCCGGCTCATCTGAAATCAAAATTGAGTTGACGTTAGCGAAGTATATAAGATTCTTTAGGAGTTTCTAGAATGAAATTTTCGCTCTACAGCGGAGTGTGCGCTGAAAGGAACTTCCTGTGAAGTTTGGAAGGTAGGAGGCGAGGTACTGGCGGAATTAAAGCTGTGAGGACGGGGCGTGAGTCGTGCTTGGGTAGCTCAGTTGGTAGAGCACTTGCCCGCGAAAGGCAAAGGCCCCGAGTTCGAGTCTCGGTCCGGCACACAGTTTTAATCTGCTAGGAAGTTTCATATCAGTGCACATTCCGCTGTAGAGTGAAAATTTCATTCTAGAAACAACTCCCAGGCTGTGGCTAAGCCATGTCTCCGCAATATCCTTTCTTCCAGGAGTGGTTCGCAGGAGAGCTTCTGTGAAGTTTGGAAGGTAGGAGGCGAGGTACTGGCGGAATTAAAGCTGTGAGGACGGGGCGTGAGTCATGCTTGGGTAGCCCAGTTGGTAGAGCACTTGCCCGCGAAAGGCAAAGGTCCCGAGTTCGAGTCTCGGTCGGCACACAGTTTTAATCTGCTAGGAAGTTCTTTAGGAGTTGTACGTAAAAAAAAAAAAAAAAAAAAATGGTTCAAATGGCTCTGAGCACTATGGGACTTAACATCTATGGTCAGCAGTCCCCTAGAACTTAGAACTACTTAAACCTAACTAACCTAAGGACATCAGACAACACCCAGTCATCACGAGGCAGAGAAAATCCCTGACCCCGCCAGGAATCGAACCCGGGAACCCGGGCGCGGGAAGAGAGAACGCTACCGCACGACCATGAGCTGCGGGCAGTTGTACGTACCTTAAGTTATTTGGACCATAGGAAACCAAAATGGCGGCCATTTGAAAAAAAATAGAGTTTCTTTCATCGATTTTTCGACTTCATCGGTGAAGTAAAAATATTTATAGTTGATGGATCGGAATAAAAGTGATACAACTCCTAGATATTTTAGTTAGCTTCATCGGAAACAAAGAATCATGCCAATCGGTTCAATAGATTTGAAGTTACCATACCGCGCGATAAAAAAGACGTAATTTCGAGAAAAACGAGTTTAAAGTTTTGACTACACATAAATGCAATATTATGCAACGTACGTTCAATCTGCTGTTCCGCGTCCATAAACTAGCCCTTCCTCTTCCTCATAGAGGGCGTTCTGCTCGATCTGGGCCATCCTGCACTGCTCCAGAGCCGCTCGTACGGCCGGTGACAAACGGTTTTCGGCCGCTTGAATCCGGTGGTCGTGTGAATTCTTGGCGAACTGCGTCGAATAGAGTCCCAGGGTGACGCCCATCGTTGTCATGGTCTTCAGAACTGCAGAATACCCTTCGTTGAAGTTGCTCACTGCCAGGAAAGTCGCAGTCTCCACAGTCTCCGCACCAGAATGCAAATGATTGGGGGCTAATTTCCAAACACACGCGTTCAAACTTTCATTAGAATTTTGTGTGTTTCCTCCCAAGCAGCGGGACAATAACTCGTCCTCCGAAAGAAAAAAACTGTTGCGTGAAAAAGGCCGATTTTGGGCAAGTGCATTTTTTTTTGTTCAACCGCAAATAACAAACATTTCCGTTCCGTATTCGGTAAAACCGTTTCAGGAGTGGATTCCAAACACTTTTATCGATCTAAAAATGCAATTTAAAAAATTGATTTTTTGAACCAAAGGGTAGTAAATCGTGGGAACGGGCAATCCGATCCATTTGTGGAATATCTACCCCTTCCAAGTGTTCCTCCACCTTCGCCGTTCAGTGCGGTCGCACATAATCATGAGGTGCGAATGCACCACAGAAAAGACACACATGGGCAAGGAGTGCAGCGTCACAATGACGTTGACCGCTGAATGTATCGGGTTCAAAGATTTGGAGGTCAGTAAGTGCATGGAACATTATCACTTCCGACTCCCATAACACACGAACCGTCAAACGATCGTGTTTTACAGTAATAGAAGCATCGTCACATGGCGGGAGGTAAGAACACGTGATACTCCCAGGAACATGATGGAACGTGATCGTTTCCGTTGTTCAGGTGTTACGCTGTGAGGAGGCATAATATTCCATGCTCGTACTGACCTCCAAATCTTTAAACACGTTAATCTGACGCTGCACTTCTTCCCCATGTCTGTCTCTTCAGGGGTGCATTCGAACATGATGGTTTTGTATGATGCTGTGCGACCGTATTCAACAACACAAATGAAGGAGCTGTTGAAATGAAAGCATATTCGGGGAATGGATTGGTTCCCGTTACCCCGACTTAAAGCCCATCGAGCACGTGTGGGATACTTGCTCACAAAAAGATACCCCCTAGCACAAGAACTCCGTAACAAACCAGTCGCGAGCATGTTGCATAATACGCATTGCCGCCCACGATGATCACACACCCCATTAAGAAACATGTCTCGCCTATTGTATAGTCCAAGGGAACATCATAAATCGCAGTGACTTCTGTGTAATTACAGTATTTGATGAAAAATGTCATTTTTTGTCCCATTGCGAAGTTCTTTCAGTTACCTTCTTTACCACACTGTAGCCGTTCATTCTATCTACGGAAAAGTTTCAGCGAGCTGTGTTTCTTGGCAGTGGCACTTCGTGCAACATTTACATTCGTCCTTACGTTTTGCGCAGCAGTGTAGTATATATTTTATGAGTTAGTAGTACAGACTAATTTGGATAAAAAATACCAAATAACGTGTGCAGTTTTCATTGGTCATAAACATCGCTGATTGGAGGTATGTCTTCATTTCAGGTACTGGTGCTCCAGTTGATATAAGTTTATTTGCCGATTGTCATTTTTGCTTCGAAGTTCCGGTTGTGAAGTTGTGCTTGAATTGAAAAAGTGGAAGTTTACAACTGTGATCGTGATTTGTCCGCCAATTGTGCTGTATCGTTCAAGCACTCCGCACATAATACAAATTCTTACTATATGAATGTGGCATGCGTGTACGGGTTTTGTAAAGGAACGCGGTTGCTCGTTGAAGAGAATATGGTAGACGATTCCCAAATCATGGGAGTACTAGCTTCAAGAATGTTTACTCGTGTTTTCATTAAACTGAAAGAGAATGGTGCAGCGAGCAAGAGTCATATTTCATCTGAAAAATGGTTCAAATGGCTCTGAGCACTATGGGACTTAACTACTGTGGTCATCAGTCCCCTAGAACTTAGAACTACTTAAACCTAACTAACCTAAGGACATCACACACATCCATGCCCGAGGCAGGATTAGAACCTGCGACCGGAGCAGTCGCGCGGTTCCGGACTGCGCGCCTAGAACCGCTAGACCACCGCGGCCGGCTATTTCATCTGAACGTGCAAATGAACAGTGTATGGGTGAAACACACGGATGGGAGAAAAATCACAACACCACGAAATAATCAATGCAGAGCAATGAAATTTCAGGAAGACATTTATCTTGGCAACACATTTAAGTGATTAACGTTCCGAGATCACAGGTTAAAGTAAGAGCAATATAATCCACTGCAAATGTGAAATATTGGTACATTAATAACCGGTGTAATGGCCAGAATGTTGTACAGCTACCGGATATTAGTTTGTGGGACAGAGTTCCGTGCCTGTTGCCCTAGGTTGGTCAATGCTAAAATATCGACATTCTGTAGAGCATGTTGGGTTACAGCTGCAGTATGTGGACAAGCATCATCCTGTTCGAAGAGATTTCGGGATTGCAGCCGGTCTTCGACGGCTCACCTGAAGATGACTGGCAGGTATTCAGCTTAAATATCGTGGAACGAAGTTTACGAGGACCGGATGCAATCTCGAAATCTCTTCGAACATTTAATTCACCGGGAAAATTGTAAATTTCACATCAAGAGCATTATCATGTTGAAAAATACCTCCTGGAATACTGTTCACGAATGGCTTCACAACGGGTCGAATCACAAGACTGACGTACGAATCTGCAGTCACTGTGCACTAGAGTGCTCCTGCTGTCGTAAGAAATCATATCCTAAACCATAACGCCAGGTGTAGATCCAGTGTGTATAGCGCTGGCTTCCTTCTAACAAACAAACGGTCATAATTGGTACCGAGGTAAAAGCAGCTTTTATCATAAAATACAACAGACCGCCACCTGGCCCCCCAGTGAGCTCTTGGTGGACGCCGTTGAAGTCGCAAATGGCGGTGGTTTGGGGTCAGTGGAACGCCTGCTACAGGGCATCTGGCCCGGAGCTGTCCTCGAAGCAAGCGATTTGTAAATCAGTTCCTTGTGTCACTATGGCGCCGGCTGTTGTTCAAATTGCTGCTGCAAGTTTTAAAGTTCTTATTTTTTGTTGTCTCTATTATTTAATGAGCGTTTTATTAATGTGATTGCGTATTATTATTAATTGATTTTTATTTATGGTTTGGTTTAGCGATCCCTTTTCACTGTTTGCTCCTTTTATTTGAGTCCTTTTAATTATGCTTGCGGTGGTTATAAAGTCTATATTGCTTACTGATCTCCGTAAGTTAAAGAATACGGTAATACCACATGCGTTTCGCAGCAGCAGATCTCTTTGAGTCTCCTTGCTGGAACTTCTCCACCTGAAATCGCTAAAGATGATTTATCGCTCTACGGAAATCGATCGGTACGGCCAAGTGCTATGCTGTGTCATGTCTATGGAATGTCGCGTCCATTATTAGCTCATGAAATTATTTAGGTCTTCAGAGAAATATCCTCGGCGAATCCCAGAACCGTGTAAAACTGCAGGTTCGCACCATCAAACCACACAACACTTCCGAACGACTTGCGTCATAAATAATCACTGAATATTTCTTTTGAAATGATTAAGGGTCATGAACTCTACACACCTGATACTCCTTTTGTGCTTTTATATGTATTTATTTTCTTTAACACCATAAAACATAGATTACTGCCTTAATGGCGGCTTCCAACAATCTCCTCTAAAACCGACATAGAACATCTCTCTTCCAATGTCCAACACGGAATAATTATCTCTTTGCCGTAGCTTAATACAGTCTATATATCTTGGTTATCGAGTTCGCGCGGAGATGCTTTATTCCACAGAGTATTTATCTCTCGCGCAGTTATTTTGAATTAAAATAAACAGATTCTTATTGTCCTATTGCACGCCATCGTTCGCCGCCCGGGATTAGACGAGAGGTCTGGGGCGTTGTCGGCTGGTCCCGGCGGAGGCTCGAGTCCTTCCTCGGGCTTGGGTGTGTGTGTTCGTCCTTACGATTACACGCCATGGTTCGCTGCCCGGTATTAGCCGAAAGGTCTCAAGCGTTGTCGGCCGAGAGGTCTGGGGCGTTGTCGGCTGGTCCCGGCGGAGGCTCGAGTCCTTCCTCGGGCTTGGGTGTGTGTGTTCGTCCTTACGATTACACGCCATGGTTCGCTGCCCGGTATTAGCCGAAAGGTCTCAAGCGTTGTCGGCCGAGAGGTCTGGGGCGTTGTCGGCTGGTCCCGGCGGAGGCTCGAGTCCTTCCTCGGGCTTGGGTGTGTGTGTTCGTCCTTACGATTACACGCCATGGTTCGCTGCCCGGTATTAGCCGAAAGGTCTCAAGCGTTGTCGGCCGAGAGGTCTGGGGCGTTGTCGGCTGGTCCCCGCGGAGGCTCGAGTCCTTCCTCGGGCTTGGGTGTGTGTGTTCGTCCTTACGATTACACGCCATGGTTCGCTGCCCGGTATTAGCCGAAAGGTCTCAAGCGTTGTCGGCCGAGAGGTCTGGGGCGTTGTCGGCTGGTCCCGGCGGAGGCTCGAGTCCTTCCTCGGGCTTGGGTGTGTGTGTTCGTCCTTACGATTACACGCCATGGTTCGCTGCCCGGTATTAGCCGAAAGGTCTCAAGCGTTGTCGGCCGAGAGGTCTGGGGCGTTGTCGGCTGGTCCCGGCGGAGGCTCGAGTCCTTCCTCGGGCTTGGGTGTGTGTGTTCGTCCTTACGATTACACGCCATGGTTCGCTGCCCGGTATTAGCCGAAAGGTCTCAAGCGTTGTCGGCCGAGAGGTCTGGGGCGTTGTCGGCTGGTCCCGGCAGAGGCTCGAGTCCTTCCTCGGGCTTGGGTGTGTGTGTTCGTCCTTACGATTACACGCCATGGTTCGCTGCCCGGTATTAGCCGAAAGGTCTCAAGCGTTGTCGGCCGAGAGGTCTGGGGCGTTGTCGGCTGGTCCCGGCGGAGGCTCGAGTCCTTCCTCGGGCTTGGGTGTGTGTGTTCGTCCTTACGATTACACGCCATGGTTCGCTGCCCGGTATTAGCCGAAAGGTCTCAAGCGTTGTCGGCCGAGAGGTCTGGGGCGTTGTCGGCTGGTCCCGGCGGAGGCTCGAGTCCTTCCTCGGGCTTGGGTGTGTGTGTTCGTCCTTAGGATTACACGCCATCGTTCGCCGCCCGGGATTAGCCGAGAGGTCTCAGGCGTTGTCGGCCGAGAGGTCTGAGGCGTTGTCGGCTGGTCCCGGCGGAGGCTCGAGTCCTTCCTCGGGCTTGGGTGTGTGTGTTCGTCCTTAGGATTACACGCCATCGTTCGCCGCCCGGGATTAGCCGAGAGGTCTCAGGCGTTGTCGGCCGAGAGGTCTGAGGCGTTGTCGGCAGGTCCCGGCGGAGGTTCGAGTCCTTCCTCGGGCTTGGGTGTGTGTGTTCGTCCTTAGGATAATTCAGGTTAAGTACTGTGTAAGCTTAGGGACTGACGACCTTAGCAGTAAAGTTCTGTAAGATTTCACACACATTTGAACATTTTTGAACACGCCCACGTTCGAATCCAATGAGGTTTTGATAATGGCGTCTTTGTTGCCCGAAGGGCATTCTAGACTAACATCAGCTCACCATGTCCAGTCTCAGGGGTAACTAACTTTCACGACCATTACGGCGTGTATTTAAAGCGAACTTGATTTGCATCCTTATAGAGGCGCTACTAGCCTCACATCTTTCAGAAGTAGAAACACGTCTGCCAAGTTTCGTTTATGTAGCACAACTTCTTGGTATTGCAATTATTTTCCATCAGTGTTTTTCATATGAACGTGCAGATGGACAGTGTGTGGATGAAATAGAACTCATTATTCAGTTGGTTCAAGAATCATGAAAGAAGGTTGTATACATGGAAGAACCCTGGAGATACTAAAAGGTTTCAGATAGATTATATAATGGTAAGACAGAGATTTAGGAACCAGGTTTTAAATTGTAAGACATTTCCAGGGGCAGATGTGGACTCTGACCACAATCTATTGGTTATGAACTGTAGATTAAAACTAAAGAAACTGCAAAAAGGTGGGAATTTAAGGAGATGTGACCTGGATAAACTGAAAGAACTAGAGGTTGTACAGAGTTTCAGGGAGAGCATAAGGGAACAATTGACAGAAATGGGGGAAAGAAATACAGTAGAAGAAGAATGGGTAGCTTCGAGGAATGAAATAGTGAAAGCGGCAGAGGATCAAGTAGGTAAAAAGACGAGGGCTAGTAGAAATCCTTGAGTAACAGAACAGATACTGAATTTAATTGATGAAAGGAGAAAATACAAAAATGCAGTAAGTGCAGGCAAAAAGGAATACAAACGTCTTAAAAATGAGATCGACAGGAAGTGCAAAATGGCTAAGCAGGGATGGCTAGAGTACAAATGTAAGGGTGTAGAGGCTTATCTCACGAGGGGTAAGATAGATACTGCCTACAGGAAAATTAAAGAGACCTTTGGAGAAAAGAGAACCACTTGCATGAATATCAAGAGTTCAGATGGAAACTCAGTTCTAAGCAAAGAAGGGAAAGCAGAAAGGTGGAAGGAGTATATAGAGGGTCTATACAAGGGCGATATTCTTGAGGACAATATCATGGAAATGGAAGAGGATGTAAATGAAGATGAAATGGGATATATGATACTGTGTGAAGAGTTTGACAGAGCACTGAAAGAACTAAGTCGAAACAAGGGCCCGAGAGTAGACAACATTCCAATAGAACTACTGACAGCCTTGGGAGAGCCAGTCCTGACAAAACTCTACCATCTGGTGAGCAAGATGTATGAGACAGGCGAAATACCCTCAGACTTCAAGAAGAATATAATAATTCCAATCCCAAAGAAAGCAGGTGTTGACAGATGTGAAAATTACCGAACTATCAGTTTAATAAGTCACAGCTGCAAAATACTAACGCGAATTCTTTACAGACGAATGGAAAAACTGGTAGAAGCTGACCTCGGGAAAGATCAGTTTGGATTCCGTAGAAATTTTGGAACACGTGAGGCAATACTGACCCTACGACGTATCTTAGAAGAAAGATTACGTAAAGGCAAACCTACGTTTCTAGCATTTGTAGACTTAGAGAAAGCTTTTGACAATGTTGATTGGAATACTCTCTTTCAAATTCTGAAGGTGGCAGGGGTAAAATACAGAGAGCGAAAGGCTATTTACAATTTGTACAGAATCCAGATGGCAGTTATAAAAGTCGAGGGGCATGAAAGGGAAACAGACGTTGGGAAGGGAGTGAGACAGGGTTGTAGCCTATCCCAGATCTTATTTAATACGCATATTGAGCAAGCAGTGAAGGAAAGAAAAGAAAAATTCGGAGTAGGAATTAAAATTCATAGAGAAGAAATAAAAACTTTGAGATTCGCCGATGACATTGTAATTCTGTCAGAATCAGCAAAGGACTTGGAAGAGCAGTTGAACGGAATGGACAGTGTCTTGAAAGGAGGGTATAAGATGAACATCAACAAAAGCATAACGAGGATAATGGAATGTAGTCGAATTAATTCGGGTGATGCTGGGGGAATTAGATTAGGAAATGAGACACTTAAAGTAGTAAAGGAGTTTTGCTATTTGGGGAGCAAAATAACTCATGATGGTCGAAGTAGAGAGGATATAAAATGTAGACTGGCAATGGCAAGGAAAGCGTTTCTGAAGAAGAGAAATTTGTTAACATCGAGTTTTGATTTAAGTGTTAGGAAGTCGTTTCTGAAAGTATTTGTATGGAGTGTAGCCATGTATGGAAGTGAAACGTGGACGATAAATAGTTTAGACAACAAGAGAATAGAAGCTTTCGAAATGTGGTGCTACAGAAGAATGCTGAAGATTAGACGGGTAGATCACATAACTAATGAGGAGGTATTGAATAAATTGGGGAGAAGAGGAGTTTGTGGCACAACTTGACTAGAAGAAGGGATCGGTTGGTAGGACATGTTCTGAGGCATCAAGGGATCACTAATTTAATACTGGAGGGCAGCGTGGAGGGTAAAAACCGTAAAGGGAGACCAAGAGATGAATACACTAAGCAGATTCAGAAGGATGTAGGCTGCAGTAGGTACTGGGAGATGAAGAGGCTTGCACAGGATAGAGTAGCATGGAGAGCTGCATCAAACCAGTCTCAGGACTGAAGACCACAGCAACAACAACAACTCAGTTGGTAGAACGTAGCTCTTCAACAAACAGACCTTGACTTCTACAAGAATACGGCGGACATTAAGTATGTGTTGCCTCTACCATAGTTTACAGTGTTTTCATCACATTCGAGAAGGAGACGAAGGACGACGACTGGAATTTTCTCGATAGTAAATTGCAAACAGGAGGGTAATCCTATTAATAGTGTTTACTAATGAAGCCACTTTCACTCGAGTGAGTACGACTAACAACTGTGTTTTTGGGAACGCAGCCACCGTCCTCTGTACATCCGCACTTGCTCTGTGTTCTCTGCTACGGAGTACACAGCATCATTCTGGAGGAATTCTGCACATGCTAACCAAGCTGATGTAGCTCTTCATGAGACAAGCCACATACTCACAGGGTGTATAAGATCAACCCCGGTCAACAAGATATTTCCATTCATGGATGCAGCACCTCCGGATATGAAAAGTAGCAGCAGAGAATGAAAAGAAGAAGCAAGAAACAGAGCCAAGGCGTTCATTGTTCGGAACTCACGCCTATCCACCTCGACTAAAATCCAGATAGAGCTTCCTACTTACAGCAGCACCAATTCCAAGTTCAGCAGAAGCCTGCCAAACTGAGCTGCGGCGTACAAAGTCTCCTGGAGGATTACGGATAGGAAAAGAGAAGCCACCATCAGGCTGCCATCTCCAATACAGGAAGTTAAAGGCCCCTCAACAGGTTGATAACAGGGGTGACAACGTGCAAGACTATTCTGAAAAAGTGGGGTATCACTAATGATGAATTTTGCGAATGGGGGCAAGAAAGGGCTCTGAACATTTGCTGGTCGGTAGCAATCTGAGTGAAATCTGTGACATTCAGCTTAAGCGTACGGCTGTGCCATTCTGCCTGCTGAACTCATAAAGTGTACAATTCTCTGTAATTAAACCTGTAAAGTTACGAATCTGAGAGACGTGCAGAAAGAGTATCAATGAGGTTCTGGAAGGTACCTACAGGGACGTGAAGCCATACCAGCTCCAGTGTCGTGGCCAGCAGCGCTAGATGTCTCGGTTGAGGATCCGTGATCGGAAAAGCCTGATCGAGATGGTCCCACAAATTCTCGATTGGGCTTTAATCCGGGGAGTTTGGGGACCAGGGGACTACAGTAAACCGAACGCGGTGAACATCGAGCCACGTATGTACACTGTGAACAGTGTAACACGTTGCATATTCCTGGTGTAGATGCCGGCCAGAGTGGCCGAGCGGTTCTAGGCGCTTCAGTCTGGAACCGCGCGACCGCTACGGTCGCAGGTTCGAATCCTGCCTTGGGCATGGATGTGTGTGGTGTCCTTAGGTTAGTTAGGTTTAAGTAGTTCTAAGTTCTAGGGGACTGATGACCACAGATGTTAAGTCCCTTAGTGCTCAGAGGCATTTGAACCATTTGAACCTGGTGTAGATACCATCCTCCCGTGGAAAACAAACTGAATGTAGGAGTGAATATGATCCCCAAGGATAGATGCATACTTGTGTTGATCCACTGCGCTTTCCAGAATGACGAAATCAACCAGGTAATGGTACGAAAACATTCCCGAGACCATGATGCTCCCTTCTCCAACAGAAGAAATTAACTCCAGACAGAACGAGATTGTTCAAGCACATGGAAGTACCAATACGAGCCAGCCACTAAGCGTAAACATTACGACGTGGTTAGTCGGTCAAAAAAAGTGCAACACACTTCTGTGTCTGAGTGCGAGTGAGCTCAGCAGAGTGATGAGTGCAGACCACTCTGCCTCCGTTGCTCTCGAAACATGGTATAGAAAGTGCTAAGGAAAATGCAACAACATCCAGCAAGGGTGTGACTAACCAGTTAAAACACATACAAAGTGGCTAAGCAAACGTAGCAGAACGGAAGAGCGCTAACAACTCGTCGGCCGGTGTGGCCGAGCGGTTCTAGGCGCTTCAGTCTGGAACCGCTCGACAGCTACGGTCGCAGGTTCGAATCCTGCCTCGGGCATGGATGTGTGTGATGTCCTTAGGTTACTTAGGTTTAAGTAGTTCTAAGTTCTAGGGGACTTATGACTTCAGATGTTGAGTCCCATAGTGCTCAGAGCCATTTGAACCATTTTTCGCTAACAACTCGTAAAGAGCAGAATCCATTTGGTCATGAAGAATGATGTCAACAGGCAGAGTCTCTCCTCAGCGCCATAAATGGTCTACCTCGTTAGGCTAGTGTCAGTCGATCAGTAAAATGAATGACATTCACGTCGTACGCACTCGATTCTCTGATTATTGTATGCTAATATCTTGTGTCTGAGATTATTATAGTACCACTCATATTCCTGCCAACTTACGAGATGACCAGCGATTAGTAGCAACAAATGATAGAAGCCATCCTCCAGAACCAGCTGCTACTGATGGGTAGAACAGGGGCCTACCAACACCTTTTGGAGCTTGCAGCACAAACTGCTCTGAACTCTAGCATAACTTGGGTCAGGCAGCCTACCAAAGGCCAGGATCAGCATTCAATACAACCTCAAGGCATACGACATCGCCATCCATCCAATAGGACAACATGGGCAGGATGTGGGATGTACAGTGTACTCCCAGAATGGCGTGTGAGAGACAACACACATGCACTGAAGCCACCGCCATCTTCGATCAGAGCTTCCGACTGGGTACACGTTCCACACCACAGGCGACAACCTACTTACTAGAAGTCACTGCTGTGGGTGCAGGGTTGATGAAGCTTGATACGTCAGCCTGAGGCAGCCACTGGGT
Source organism: Schistocerca americana (assembly GCF_021461395.2). NCBI lineage: Eukaryota > Metazoa > Arthropoda > Insecta > Orthoptera > Acrididae > Schistocerca > Schistocerca americana. The sequence continues at coordinate 320,725,649 of NC_060124.1, forward strand.
TCAGCAGATCCCTCGTCGGCTTGCTAAGCCACCAGCCACTGCCGAAGACAAGGCGACGAGATGCATTCAGACAAATGAATGAAGTAATACTTACTCCTGTTTCACTGCGTCTGGCGACGCCTCACAGCTTCGTCGGCCTGCATCCTGACAGACAGCAGAGAGTAGGCAACCTCTACAACACAATGAAGAGACTAAAGAAGTGGAGGAAAAACATTGCTAGAAGTATTTCATATGACTTCACTACTTCGGAAAGGTGTAGTATTGCAGAACAGGTTGTTAGGGGACTGACATATAATTCTGACATGACACTGGCTCTTTATTTTAAAATGTCAGAGCCATAGAAGCGACGTTGTCCTCTGTGCTACATTATTTAATCGTTTTTGGTTTGATGTCGATTCCTTCTAGCACCGCGTGGCCGATCTTGTTTATCTTTGGTTCATCCTTAATTTGTAACTCGTTCTTTTTCGGTATTTTAATGAGGAAGTATTGACTTTGAATGTCCATATTTCTGGAATTACTAGTCGTTATGAAGCTGTAACGATCATGCTTCATTTAAGAGGCGATGATTTTTTTTTCTGAATTTTATGTGGATGACGAAAGAGTGCGTAATATGGCGGCACGTAGGACAATCTGTGTTGCGCATTGCTTGGAGGCCAGAGTGAGAGAACGTGACGAGGAAGCCATCTGAGTGGTGGGAGGCGGCAAGGAAGCCAAAATTTAAAGTTTACAGAAATAACGAAAAGGACTTAAAAGTATCAAACCGAAATCCGACTAGAGAGTCTCTCTCTCTCTCCCTCTCTCTCTCTCTCTCTCTCTCTTTCTGTCTCCCCCCCTCTCTCTCTGTGGGAGATGGGAGTGTCTAAAGATGATTCCAAACAGTACTAGTCTATTGAAGGAAAGACGCAGAAGCGAGCCAGATCCGCTGAGAAGTACAGCAAATAGCCGGACGCCGTGTGGCGTCGCGAACGGTAAGAGGAGGCAAGGGCATCGAGAAACTGGCGTGTTTGCTCGTGAGTGTGTAAAATAGTGCCGGGGCATTAACTTGATTAAATGTTGCCGAACACCGATGGATGAAGTAATATAATGGCATTAATTCTTGAAAATGTGTGCAACAAACTTTCTTAAAGTTATGAGATGACGGAAACCTGCGAGTCGGTAATGTGTACGCTCACGCGATGTGGCAAAAGTGAGAACAATGACTGTCTTGACCGAGAACCATTTTGACTGATTTCGATTTTAACTGTGGGTGGTATGCGGTTGTTAGAGAGGTAACATTCACGCAGGAATACTCCCTGAAAAGAACGAGCGGCTCCTTTCATCACATCATTCGAAAGATATTCTTTCCGTACTGAAGTGAAGCTATACAGTAGCCTCAATAAATTTGATTCAAAGAGAGGAAATTATTTTGTCCTTGCCACAAACATTACTCCCTTGTCTTCTAAGAAAATCCAAAAGCTTTTCAGTCCAAAATCACATTTCTAGCACACAAATAAAGACGAAAGGTAGGAATTCCGAGGATGCCGCCTGCTGCGGCTGCCGACGTCGACAAGGCGCCGCCTGCGAGATCTTAGAGCAGTGCTCTGAGCAACCGCCAAATGCCCGTTCAGTGCCCTATGTGACCGTACTGTGTCAACTCTGGGAGCTAAATAGTAAGTTTCACGTGACTTACGATTCGAAACTGCAGCTCTAGTTACATTCTGTATCAGGTACTTTAGCTAACAAGCAGTTCACTCACTTTAGTTCCAGGACCATAACAAAAGACATCCACTACTAATTCTGCTTCTTTTGAAAACTCTTGACCACTGAAGCACGGAAATTATAATAGAAGCACGAAGGGAAACCAAATAAAAATTTGCAGTAACAATTAAAATTCAGGAAGAGGAAATAGAAACTTTGAGGTTTGCCGATGAGACTGTAATTCTGTCATAGACAGCAACGAACTTGGAGGAGCGGTTGAAGGGAATGTACAGTGTGTTGAAAGTAGGATGTAAGATCAACATTAACAAAAGGATAACAATGATAATCAAATGCAGTCGAATTAAATCGGTTGATGCTTTGAGAATCAGATTAGGAAACGAGACACTAAAGGCAGTAGATGAATTTTGCTGTTTGGGCAGCAAAATAACTACTGCAATCTGCAAGGACATAAAATGAAGGTTGGCAACGGCAAGAAAATCGTTTCTGAAGAAGACAAATTTTTTAACATCGAGTGTAGTGTTAGGCAGTCTGTTCTGAAGACATTTTTATGTAATGTAGCCATGTATGGCAGTAACACTTTGACGATAAATAGTTTAGACAAGAGAAGAATAGTGGCTTTTGAAATGTGTTACTACAGAAGGACGCTGAAAATTAGATGGGTAGATTACATAAATAATAAGGAGGCAGAAAACAGAATTGGGGAGACAAGAAATTTGTTGCACAACTTGACTACAGGACACATTCCGAGACATCAGGGGTCACCAGTTTAGTATTGGAGGGAAGTGGTGGGGGGGGGGGGGGGGGGAGGTTAAGAATCGTAGAGGACGACCAAGAGATGAATACAGGAATACAGTAAGCAGATTCAGAAGGACGTAGATTGCAGTAGTTGTTCGGAAGTGAAAAGGCTTGCACAGTTTAGAGTGGCAAGCAGGCCTGCGTCAAACCAGCCTTCGGACTGATGACCGCAACAACAAAACACAATAGTAAAATAATACCATACCTGTCGCTCCAAACTTTCCAAATTGGGAATCTGTCTTCTGGCGTAACTGGAACACTGTTACTTTTACGTCTTCGGTTCCAAAAAGTACTGCTACAGATTTGAACTTCGTTTTGACATTAAAAAGCGAAGCTATCCTCACCCTGAAGGTTGGTTTGCACACCAGAGGACTTTAGTAAGGATGGTCATGTTGCCTTTATTATGCACTCACCTTTTCCCCATTTTAGAACTAACTTACTCACCTTAACAATAGAGAATTTCTTGACATGTTTCACACTAACATATCATTGCCAGGGGTGTACGAAAAGAATCCTAGAATCCACTTTGGACCGGAGCCTACCTTTTTGGATCTGAACCCTGGCACATAACCACTGAGCCAGAGAACCATAACTATGGCCTCTCTCTTCTATAGTCTTCTCACAAAAAATGCTATCCTAAGCAGCGCATAAAGTGGGCGACAACACCTACCGTAAAAGTCCATTTTTTTTTTGTGAAATGACTACGAACGTTTTTACTTTCATCTATAGTTATACTATACTTGAGAATCGAGTTTTCCAAGATTGCCTGAAATTCTTTTTATTACTATTACCGGTTTCGGAAGACCTAAGCTGTCATCATCGGATCTCGTAACATTATTAGATGTACATTATTTCTACAGCACTGGAAGTCACATATAGTGATGTTGCGTCAAATCGTAATAAAAAGTAAGCAGAGACACCAGCATGTCACAAATAAAATACCACATAATTAAATCATACGACATGTTGTGCCGATGTCCCAGCTGGGAGACAGGAACCACAAGCGATTTTTAATTACTGTAAGGCATACGTGGAGTATCACTATCAAGGATCTGATACATATAGCGTGTTTATTTTAACTGAAGACATTGGAATGTGTCGAAAACGACACATGAGATCACAAAAAAATTATAACAACTTGTTTCTGTTGAAGGGGGACATTCAACGATACCACACTTGACTCCCCCCCCCCCCCAACCGTATCGTCGTTGGCGAGGAGAGGGGTGGTGGAGGACAGCTTTAAAATCTTCAGTGCAAATCCCCGTTTTTTATTTCAGATTACGATTCTACTGTAAAACCTACATACGCTATGTCCGAAGCATTTTCTTCGTTTCGCCACAGATGGCGCTGTAATCGGAGGAATAGAAATGGGTACGCAATCGCAATTTACCACATGCTACTCAATGGTCCTTGAATATCGAATGGCACCTCCATGCTCCGAGGATAGGACAGGTCAGTATTTCATAACGTGAAAATCACATTTACAGCACTGTATTCCTCCGACATATCGAACATGGGACTACTCGACGCGCCATATACATTTTTACGAGATGTTGAAAATAAAACAGTAAGTTTTAGACAGTTAAATAATACGCAGGTTTCTTTTGGGTCAGTTTCATACGTCCTTTACGTGCAGCCCGATGATTCAGGCGTTTTAACAGCTTTAATTCGGCTGAAATTGTTTCCGCCTGACATTCCAAGTCAAGTATTGTTTTCTTACGCTACGTTGTTGTTTCTGTGTGTCTCGTAATGTCTTCAGATTCAGCGCCAACTTTGTCAGCTAATCCATCTTCACTACCCTGCAGACGAACAAATGGCAATAATTTTGTCATCAGAAATCGATTACATCCAGCATCACTGTGATTTATTTCCTTAACGCCTATATCTGAGCATTCTGGGATGTTAAACTTCCTAACACCTTTGCAATTCCAACAGCAGCAATGTCTTTCAACAGATCTCCTTTATCCATTCCACGTAGCGTATCTAACGTTTTGTGCACGAACGCTAGTGTCTTCTTTCACTTGATATCATTTCTCGCTCACAACAAACAGGGGCATCACAGTACAGTACATTTCAGTGTTGGCTTGTTAACTGATACAGTACCAGGATCAGTGTATGTCGGTCGGCTCATTTTCATTCAATGATTTTCATCGCCGACTGTTGCCGTTATTCCTTTCAGAGTATCAAATACTGTACTCTTGGTGACTCGGAAATCGTGATTAATGACAAGCGAGGTTTCACAGTATTCTAAATCTTGTGCCACCCTTACGTGCAGCACGATGATTCAGGCGTTTTAACAGCTTTAATTCGGCATTCCAAGTAAAGCATTGTTTTGTCTAACAAGTGAATTAACTGATTATGTGCGCAATATCTAGAGTATTTTTGAGGATACAGTATTATTTAAGTTTTACATGGCACCCACACTCGTTGTTAATCCCTAAATTAATTTCATACACTGGACCGTCAGGCGCCTGCTGTTCCACTCACCTGTTCTGATAGTCGACTGCGACGGCGACAGAGCCGTTGTGGACGCGGTCGAAAGCGTAGCGGCAGCCGGCAGTGGAGAGGGGCTTGGTGGCGAAGCGGATGTCGCCGCTGGCCTGGTACGCCTGACCGCCCAGGATCAGCCACGACATCACCGCTACGCTGGTCAAGCCGCCCGCCAGAGCTCCCTGCGCATACATAGCTAAATTAAGGAGTTGTTATTGCGTGCCAACTGCCCAAACATACGTTCTTCGTCTCTTAAACATCAGCAAGACTGAAAAGAAAGCAGACCTTTATTCAAAAAACTTTCTAAGGTGTCAAAAAAAGCCAGATGCTGACACTTGAATATTTGTGTCCTTGCAGTCTTTCGCGGTGGTAGGCGTGAATTAAGTTGATTCTTGTAGAGAGATGGGAGCGAAAGTTTCGAACGTGGCGCAGGTCCTTGTCACCATCTGACGTCATCGATCCCGTGGCATACTGGAGCTGCCCAACTAGCCTTTCCTTGCATGTGTCGACCTTCACTGGAAGATTCCAGACGGTGACAGCTGTCGAAAGCTCGAGTGTTTTATTCGAAGTTATTTGGCTTGTAAACTAGAAGGCTTTAGTCAGGTATGAATATTAACGAACTGTCAATTTAAAACATTGATGCAGAATACTCACAGGAATTATTTACAGTAGAATCTAAAGGTTGGTAAATGTCGACCTCAGGTCAGTTCATTTTATTTATTTATTTTATTTATTTATTTATTGATTTATTTAACCTGGCAAGATTAGGGCCATCAGGCCCTCTCTTACATCTAACCAGGCATTCTACTTATTTTACATTCATATGTTTTAGTAGGCATGTTAAACTACATCTAGTACAAAAAGTGAAATAAACAATTTGAAAGGTACACCTGGAAAAATACATGCATACAGAGTTTATATTCTTAGGTCACAAGTACTGTTATAATTAGACATTATTGAAGAGACAGATTTTAGATAGGAGTGCCGGCAGCACGGAGTATGAGGGAGACTCATGGTGAAGGGAGGAGAAGAATAGAGACATGATGAAACATAATTAAGGAAAAGAAGATTGCGTGGCTAATAGAGAAAGATGAAGAGGAAGGCATCTCAGGAGCAAGATAGGAGACGCTAGCTTTGCTATTTGACAGATGAGGGGATTGTCCTTGTACATTAATTTTGTGGAGAACTTTGTGAGGATGATAGTAGGAAATGCTTCAACTTCTTCTTAAAAGCAGCAGGAGATCGAATTTTGCGCAAGGTAAGGGGCAGTTTGTTCCATAGGCGGACAGCTGCAACTGAGAAGGAGTTTGCAAAAGTTTTTGTTTTGTGAGTGGGCACAGTTTGGATACCAAATAAGAGTGACCTCGTGTTTCGATTATGATGACATGACAGGTTTTTAATCTCTGAAGCAAGGTACTGGGGTGCTTGCGCGATGAGGAGTCGGTGGAGTAGACATAGAGTGTGGTAGTCACGCAATTTGTCCGGCCGCAGCCACCCTAGCTCGGAGTATGAAGCACTAACATGATCATATCGGCGAATGTTGCAGGTGTAACGCACACAGGCATTCATGGTTAGCTCTAGCCGTCTTTTGTTTTCACTACTCATGCCTTGTTGAATCACATCACAATAGTGGAGGTTCGGTAGAACGAGTGCTTGCACGAGCTGGCGTTTCAAGTCCTGTGGAAATATGTTCCGAAACTTTTTGAGAGCATAGAGACAAGCAGACGTCTTTCGGCACACTGCGACTGTATTCTCCGCCCAGTTGAGATGCTCATCCAAAGTTACACCCAAGTTCTTCACTGTTTTCTGATATGGTATTGGAGTACCGTCGAGCAGAATAGGAGGTAGCCGTTCGCAGAAATCTGAACTTATTAATTTCTGATGGGCTATTAAGATTACTTGCGTCTTTTTTGCATTTAGTTTAAGCCCCAGGTTTTTCGCCCATCTCACTACTGAAGACAGATCATCATTCATCTGAGCGATTGCAGTGTTTACATCTTCAGGTCTGACGCTTAGGTAGAGCTGGAGGTCGTCGGCATAGAAATGATATTTACAGGAGGACAGAACCGACGAAATATCGTTGACATATAAAGAAAACAAAAGTGGTCCTAAGACTGATCCTTGTGGCACTCCCGAGGAAACATGTTTCCAGGAAGATTTTTCATTTACGCAGACAACACATTGCTGTCTGTCTTTTAAGTAGCTTTCAAACCATCTCATTGCACTATCAGAGAAATTAAGCTGTTGCATTTTTCTGAGCAATATGTCAAAGTTAACAGTGTCAAAAGCTTTGCTGAAGTCCAGTAGCGTCAATATTGTTGCCTTTCGATTGTCGATGGCATATTTCAGGTCATCAGTTACTTTAATTAGAGCAGTGTTTGTGCTGTGATGTTTACGGAAACCGGATTGAAATTTGTCATATAGGCTGAATTCATGCAAGTGTTCAGTGATTTGGTCATGAACAATATATTCAAGTGCTTTGGAAACAGCAGGCAGTATGCTAATTGGTCGGTAATCACTAGGCAGTTGCGGGTTTTCGATCTTAGGGATGGGTCGAATTAGGCTTCTTTTCCATGCAGTAGGATATATTCCGTTCACGAGGGAAAAATTAAATATGTCAGTTAAGACAGGTACTAAGATATCGGCAACATTCTTAATCATGGTTATACCGATACTGTCGTTGCCTATTGCATCAGAAGAGATTCTCATTATTGCTTTTCTTGCCGTATTTGTTGTTACATGTTTTAGATGGAAGGTATCGTTGTTAGTTATCCTGTTTGGGGATTCTTGTGGACGGTAATTATCAGCTGTGCTGGTATTCAGAGGTGCAGAGAAGAATTCATTTAATTCGTTAGCAGACACATGAAAAGTAGTTTCCGATTTTGCCTTTCCGACCCCCAAGCTACGGAGATTCTTCCATAGAGTCGTGGGCGTCAGATCGCTGCATACAAGGGAGCGAGCGTGCCTGATTTTAGCATTGCGAATGCATTGTTTCACTCTGTTCCGTAGCTTTCTATATTCTTCGAAACGCTCGGGTTTCGGATCTGCCTTGAAACGCCTGTGGGCAGCATCCCTATTAGTCATCATTTGACGTAATTCAGCTGTCAGCCATGGAGCAGGAGATTTTCTTACACGGATTGTGCGCACAGGTGCATGTTTGTCATAGAGGGCAGTGAGTTTATCACCAAGTTCATTAATTTTGCCGTCGATTGTGGGTTTTCTGATTATTTGATGCCATAGGATTTCTGAGCAATCGGCTGTTAGAGCGTCAAGGTCAATACGTTTCATGTTCCTACAAGTTATGTAACGCGATTTGATCCTTGGGGGCTGCACAGAGTAGGCCAGGAATATTACATCATGTGCTGAGAGGCCAGGGGCCGATGTTTGACCAACATCTCTTACTTTGTCAGTCTGTTTCGTTGCGATTACGTCTATAAGAGTATGACTGTGCGCCGTATGGTGTGTAGGTTGTAATGGAAGAATGTTCATGCTATTGCAACTAAACAGTCTTCTTAGGTTTATTGCGGAGGGAGTGTCTCTTAGCAGGTCTGTGTTCAAGTCACCCATTACGATGACATGTTCGTATTGACACTGAAGTGAATGTAATTCCGACTGGAAGGAACTCATTGAGCTTATTTTTGGCGGCTTGTACACGACGCCAGTCAAGAATTTCCGACTTTGTATATTTATTTCAATGAACATGAATTCAGCCTCTTTTTCTTCAGCAGGATTTGACGTACATAAGACTTTCGCTTTGAGATCTGTTCGTATATACGCGCCGACCCCGCCACCTCGCTTTTTTGATCTGTCTGCCCTAAGAAATGTGTACCCTGGGAGATGAAAAGATGCAGAGAATATGTGTGGTTTCAACCACGTTTCGGATAAGAGGATTACGTGGTAGTTTAGTTGGTTGAAGAGGAGGCTAAGTTCTTCGTAATGCGCAGGTAAAGACTGGACGTTGCAGTGAGCTGCTAAAAGCTCTGACGCGTTCCGCCGAGCAGCCTGGAGAAGGGTGGCAGACTGGTTTGTCCCTTTGTTAGGCACTACCTGCCGCGAGGGGCACTGGCCGGTGCTTCCGCCAAGTGACATACCACAGGGGTGTCCGAGATTTTGCACGCCCTGTTTGTGACACCGCGAGTGCCGAAAAGAAAGGCGCCTGCTAAAGATTTCCTGAGGTTGCGGGAGTATAGAAAATGGATTAGTGGTATTCTGTGCAAGGAGAATATGACCAAAATAGTGACGGCTGTGTGTCACTGTGTATCCTCTGTCGTACGAGAAATGTAATTAGCGTATTTGAAACAGCTTAGGGTGGAAATAAGGGAGAAGGGAGTGATTTAAGAGGCCGATGCTGCCAGCAGAGAGAAGTAAGCTTAGTAATTAATAGATTATCGTAGGAAGCTAGAATTAAATTGAAATGTACTAAAGTGATACTGGTAGTGATTATCGTAGGAAGCTACAATTAGATTGAAATTTGCTAAAGTGATACTGATAGAGATTTTTGTTATGAACAATTTAAACCGAAGAGATGGGTGATTAATGAACTAAAGGAGAGACTAATAATTGCAATAGAACTATTTCAGAACGGAAGAGAATAAACTGAGAAAATGAAAAAAAAGAATTAGCAGTAACTAAAATTAAGTAATGGTTAGAACTACAGACACAAAAAAATAGTGAAAAGTTAATACAGTTACAAAAACAATTAGTTGAAGGTACAAATATGGGTATAATTAAAAAATTAATACAATTACAAGACTATATCTGAGTATTGGGGCTGTTACAATTGCAAATGGTGTTAAGTTTGCACTTTTGGCTCGAGTAGCTTCACTTAATACTATTCAGTTCTGTCATGTTTGTGACTGTCTTCTTTCCAGCTGCTGTCTTAATGACTACTCTGCCATCCTGAGTCCACACATTCTGAAGACCGAAATGTGATATGGCACTGTTTAAAATCTTTAGCCGTTCATGTGTCAGATCTTCCCTTATTGTAAGCCCTGTCCTTGCTAACTTCTTCTTCTGGGTAAAGATCTCTGCCCTTTTTCGGTACGAGACCAATTTAATTATTATTGGACGAGGTTTGGTGGCACCTGGTAATTTTCGTCCCACCCGATGGCTCCTGTCAATGTCTGCCTTGGTCACTTCAACGCCTAATTTTTCACGCGCAACCTGTATAAGCAGGTTGTCTGTGTCTTCTTCCTTATTTTCTACTACTCCAAACAGTCGTAGACTATTTCGCCTTTGGTACTGTTCTAGTTCGTCAGTTGCGGCAGATAGTTTGACTTCCAACTCTCGTGCCTTTTTCTCGTATTCAGACACAGACTTTTTTAGTGCTGTAATTTCGGCAGTATTGGCCTCAACAGTTTCACGCATTTTGGCCAATACTGCTGCCGTTACAGTATCTGATATAGTGCCTGCTATCAGATCGAGATTGTTTTTATCGCGAAGCGCAGCGTTTACCTCAGAGCGGACCAGCTCCGCTATACCGGGAGCCGCGGCCGCACCTTCCGCCAAGAGCGGGCCCGCCGCACCTGCTGCTTCCCCGCTGCTGGACGCGCTGCTGTTCACTCTTCTGTTAACCATTTTCTCGAAGATATTGGCGGAGCACAGAAAAAAATAGCACTACTGCACAGAACACTGTTGTTTTCACGATTTCCACATGTACTAGACAACACCACCTGCGAGAACACCTTCGAATTCAACTAAATTTCGCGAGCCGAACTTAACACGTGTTACACTGCAGCCGCCATGTGGCACCAGTGGCACCATTTTGGATTCCGAGAAATACAAGAACAAGAAAGTGATACTGGAACTACTGCTTATCTTAGAAGTCATTTATAGCAACTGTAGATATATAGAACGTGTTTCATAATGTTGACTGTAATACGAGGGTTGTCCTGAAAGTAAGTTCAGATCGGTCGCAAAATGGCCACCACAGTGAAAACCTGATGAAGCTTTGCACAGATGTGTTGGGTAGTGCCTCTAGTATGACCATCGATCGCACCAAGACGCTCTTTTCAGTTGTGAGTGCACTGTAAGTGAATATAGGTGCCTAGAACAACGATGGCTCCCGCCAAGTAGGAGGGCCCACTGAGAGGCTACAGCTTAACGAATGCAGCCCGCCTAACACAACTGCCACCCGCTTCCTTCTTCATGGAAATTCTCAGCCGCACTCTACAGGGGCAGTGAAGACGCTCCTGCAGTCTCTTCGATGAGAAGAGTTCGGTCACCCACAACACAGCCCAAAATGGCTCGTACTGAGTATCATCTCTGTTCACATGAAACGCTGGATACGAAGACAACATTTGGGGGCAGGCTACGCGCTATGGAGCAGCGTTGAGAATTATCAGAAAGCACAGGTGGCTGCCTTCTATGACGACTGTGTTGGAAATTTGGTATAACGCTCCGACAAATGGCTAAGTCGGAGCAGCGACTATGTAGGGAAGTACCTGGAAAGTGTAGCTAACTCTTGCAGATAAAATGTTTTTGATTTTCAATGTGGTTTCCATTTAGCGACCAATCGAAACTTACTTTCTGGACAACCCTCGTATTTCTTTTCCAGTTGCTGTTCCCGTTTCTCTACAAGTTCGGCATTGTTATACAGATTTTCTCAATGTAACTGCATTTGGTGGCCCATTGCCCTTCCTGAAGCCACCAATGCCCCAAGAAGAATTTCCTTATCCTCATCTATCTGTATCTAGTCTAGATCTCGTGTTTAAGTGTTGCAACTTTGTCTAAATATTTGCGTAATGTGCAACTGAGACAGAAAGTGGTTAACAGCCCAGTACTTACCTAGTTGGATGTGGAAAATCGCCTAAAAACGACATCCAGTCTGGCTGACTCACCAGCCCTCGTTATTAATCAACGAGACAGATTCGATATAGGGCTGGTTTGTGTCCTCATGTCACAACGGCAGCACGCTTTAGCGCACTCAGCTACTCATGCAGGTAGATAACGTTGATAAAATCTTCGAAATTCTGAAGGCAACACATACTCCCCTCCACTACCCAATTAACTACGCCTCGATGCTTCAGGATGTCATACCATATAACTCCTTTCTCTCCAATCCGATTTAACATATTTCCGTTAGGGCAAGGAAACCTAAATATGATAAAAAATCACAAAATTCGTATGTATCATTGAAAGAAAAAGAGTAACTACAAGGAAAAAATGTAGATGTTAGTGAGTATAAGCTGATTTGCAATGGCACTCTTTTTATAGTTTCGAATGTAGACTAGAAAAAATAAAGACAGCGCATCATTTTTCAGAATGAAATTCTTAAATGTGATACGGCTTGTCCAAAATATGATACACATGTAATATTGTTATAACTGTACATTGTAGATAAAAGATTGAGGTCTTAAAAATGAGCTCGAGACCACACAAAACGATAAATACGTATAACTGCGGTTTTCTCTGTTTGGGGGGGGGGGGGGGGGGGGAGGGGGGCGGAGGGGGAGGGATATTTATAAGAAATTTGTGGCGTGAAACGTACATTGGAGAGAAGTATTGAAATTGTTTACTCGTTTTTCCTATTTTTAATTGTATAAAGTTAACTATTTACAATTATACTTAATGTAGTGACGCTAATACAAAAATAAGTGATGCGCAAAGAGAAGCACTATCTTATACTTTTTTCATGAACATCAACAGGTCTGCACAAAGCAAATTCCTCGTTAGATACTTTCCACCCCTGTAGCAACTTGAGGTATAGGCAACTGTCCTATCACATCTCTGTTATTAGTAACAGAAATGTCTTTTTCATTTAATCTGTAGCGTATCCACCGTATTCAGTCAGAAAGTATCCCATAGCGGAAGTGAGTTGCAACATAGCCAGCCGCAGGCACGCAAAAATGTTATGCGTTGCGAAGAGAAACAGAGCCCTCAGGCGGTGCCAACCAGAACCAGCTGGGTGCAGTGTAGCAACAGCCAATGCTGCAATACGCTAGTGGAAGAACGGAAGCCTTTTCTCACTTGCCACCACAGACGTGTTTAGAGCATGTGCCTTAAGCCCTGAATAAACATAGTCTGGAGCGTATAATCACTCAGTTATTCCTGTACTAGAATATTCTCATCTCATTATCACAGCCTGCACTGCGAACCTGTGACACCTGGTGTGACATCCCGGAATGCAATAGTGGTCCACTGTTTGACCACTGTACAGAGCAGTCAGCCCTGTATCACGAAAGCAGCGGCCACTAGAGCATAGAGCTTCCTGCTCGCTGGAGGGAGGTCATGGAACCGTCAGCTGCACTGCTGCACTGTCGTCACGGACACAGCCAGAGACATACCTCAGTGGTATTCGAGTGACGCCATGCTTGGCCCCACTCTTTGGACTGTCAGCAGTACTGGACGTCTATTGCTTCATATGAGAGGCAACTGGCCGCTTTCAATAAGCTGTTCCTGACGTACTACAGCCGAGGGCTAGAAAAAAGAAGTTAAATTCAAAAAATCTACTGCTGTCCTGACATCCCATTTCACTCTCCATGGGTGACAATCCCTGGATAATCTAACAACCCGAAAAACTCTTTCGTTTATTTACACAGAATTTAGAGACCTAATTTCTAGGTCATTTTCCAGAATTTTTATGATGTGCAAACATATATGTAGCTGTATGAATTCTTCCTTCATCCGATAAACTTAGCGAAGATGTAATCTCTTCCACCAACATACGATGTATTTGTCAATACTATAGGATCTACCTCGGTCCTCCGAAGAGATCGACAACATCCACACTACCGTCACTCATTAAAGAGATGTCTGAATCGTTTTTGTGTACTTGCCGCAGCTTTTCTCACAAGTGTAGTCTTCTGATTCTCCTGCGTTTGACCTACTGATTGGAGGGTTTTCTTTTCCAGCAATGAAATTACTGCTGGAGGTTTCGTCTCTGGCGGTTGGATTTTTGTCGTATGGTAAGGGTGGGAACCCATGGTACACCACTGTGAGGCTGGGGGCTGTAACATAGGCGACAATCACTTTTGGGCATGGAGCGTATAGCGTATCATATTTAAGGAATATATTGACTGCTGATAATTATCTCAATACAATAAATATGACAATAATGAATAATTCAACAAATAGCGCAAAGCTAGTTTTCTGTGCATGTAACACAAATTTTGCGGGTACTGAGTCAATACTTGCATAAGTGTGGCGAACGTTGTACAGATGTGTGCACATTTATTTACATTCTGAAAGTGCTGTTTGTCAAAATTATTTTTACTGCCAAATTGAAGCTGATAATGGAAAAACAGTGACAAACTACTTCTAAACAGTGGTATTATTACAAACAGTAGGAACATTTATGATAGGTATGGTTGTCTTATGAACAAATTGGAGTATCATTTTTTGGAAAGTTTTGCCTGTATCAGTTACCCTGCTTATCCAGTTTATGCGTCTAATTTTCAGTGTTCTTTTGTAGCACTATATTTCATAGGCTATTATTCTCTTCAGGTCTTTATCGTTTATTGTCCACGTTTCAATAGCGTAGGCCCTTCAGTATCATTAATGATGTATGAATCGTAGGCTGACTTTCAGGGAAGAAATATTTGGATACGAGGATGCTTGATAAATCAATTTTTTGACGAGGCGTCACTGTAGAATGGTGTTTTTATATCATGTATTTCGTATATATGAATATAAGGAAATTTTGTATGAATGCAATGTCTCGCGGCGATAACATTGAATAAAATGTTCTCGGGTTTCCAACCGCGTCAATTGCTTAAAACTACACGAGCTTTCGGCCAAGCACTCCTTGGCCATTGTCAAGTGGTATGACTGCCAGTGGACGACGACGCACATGATGGAGGGTTGAACCCTCAGCCGGGAACGAAGTTCTAGCGCTTTTTTAATGCGCTTCTCCTTCTTCATTGGTGATGTGAAAATGTGGGTGTGACATGACGGGTGGTATTGTCCTTGACTGTTGTGCTGGATTTTTTTTTTTTTTTAATAAAAGAAAGATTAAAGGATAGTGAGAGGGACAGTGAGAGAAATGGAAAACGAACGGCCTAAGTGACTGGCCGGTGGTAATGGTAACATTAAAAGGCTCCGCTACGCCTGGTAAATGCCCAGCATGTGTTCATTACTGAACTTGGCCCTGTAATTGCCCTTTCTGTCTAAGTTCTTCCCTGGCAAATATTTCATCGGGAAGCTTCTTCCTTCTCCTACCCGACCGGACCTCTTCCCACACCCACGATTCTGTAACGTCGACCAGGTTGTCCCATTGGGAGGGCGTGAATATAGGGTAAGAGTTGACCTGTTGGTGAGCCCTTATATACCGCTATCTGCCGGCTGTGACGTCACTGTTGCCCGTCACATTGCCATATATGGGCATGTTTTGAGTCGGCGTTCGATGTGCAATCTTCAGCTTTGCGATCGCTGGATCCCACGCGGCGCTGAGTGGAAAAAGATAGTGCATTGCACTTCCTCGACGTCCTTGTCCACCGTAAACTAAATGGGTGCCTTGGCCACAGCGTCTACAAAAAAACCACCAACACAGACCTGTAGCTGCACGCCACCAGCCACCATCATCCAGCACAGAAGCGCACAGTATTACAAACATTGGTGCATCGTGCAAGAGTAATATCAGACGACGATAACCTGCCCCATGAACTGAGCCACCTACGCAAGGTTTTCAGGAATAACGGCTACAGCGCCCATCAAGTGAAATAAGTGATTTCTGGGAAATATCAGAATAAGACCACCGACGAAGAGGAGGAAAGGAAACTTGCTTTGCTGCCATTCTGTGGCTCTGTGTCGGGCAAGATAAGCCGCCTGTTGAAAAGACACAAGATCAAATCAATCTTCAGGCCTCCAACGAAAATCCGTCAATTACTGAGACCAGTTAAAGACGCAGTAGGTCTCAAAACACCTGGAATCTACGAAATACCTTGTGAGTGTGGCCAGAAGTACATCGGAGAAAAAGCGCGCACTGTGGAACAATGCAGGAAAGAACATGAGAGGTATTATCGCCTACGCTATCCAGAAAAATCTGCGTTAGCTGAGCATGCGTTAGAAAACGGTCACCACATAAAATTTGACGGTACCTCTGTCGTGGCTCGCACTAACGGCTTCTGGGACAGTTTAAAAAAGGAAGCTATTGAAGTAAAAATAACCGCAAACACCCAGAACAGAGACGGTGGCTTGCAGCTCAGCGCTGCGTGGGATCCAGCGATCGCGCGGTTGAAGAGGGCACATCGAACGCCGACTCAAAACATGTCTGTATTTGGCAAAGTCACGGGCACCAGTGACGTCACAGCCGGCATCTAGCGTATATAATGGCGCACCAACAGCCCACTCTCAGCCATACCACTTGACAATGCCCAATGAGCGCTTGGCCGAAAGCTCGTGTAGTTTTAAGCAATTGACGTGGTTAGAAACCCAAGAACATTTTATTTAATAAGGAAATTTTATTTGTTCTGTCCATCATAACACATGGAGGACGTTCAAAGGGGAAAAAATTAAATCTGTAACTAATCTGAAGACAAATTTAATTCCTAGTCCCAATAAAATATTTCTTATTGGGTGAAATATGATACTGTGAACTGAAGGAAAACATCTCGTGTTTTTGAGTTATTGCTATTGTGCTCGTATGACACATGATGCCAAGAGCTAGGAACATCCACTGGGAAGCAGAGCAGAACAGAAAGACAAACCTTTACAATAGACAGCTACTACTTTTATATCATATATTCTAAATGACGATTGAGGGTATGACACGGAAATGCACTAGACAGAATCAACGACTGCCACACTGGATACAGATAACGTGATTCTACATACAGTACCTTCTGAAGAGGATAGTTTTAAAAAAGTGAAAACCATGGTCATTTTTTTTCTTTTTTTTTTTTTTTAATGGTTCAAATGGCTCTGAGCACTATGGGACTTAACTTCTGAGGTCACCAGTCCCCTAGAACTTAGAACTATTTAAACCTAAGTAACCTAAGGACATCACACACATCCATGGCCGAGGCAGGATTCGAACCTGCGACCGTAGCGGTCGCGCGGCTCCAGACTGTAGCGCCTAGAACCGCCCGGCCACTTCGGCCGGCGTCAGTGTTTAATAAACCTGTATTTTGCAACTCATTGACTGTTATTTCCAACACACTGAAGCTAAGTAAGATCTACCATTTCGTATTGGAAGGCCGATGATCTGCAGCACAGCAGACTCTGTACTGTCTGATCAACAGAAATATGTCGCTGGTGATAAGGGCACAGCTACATCGTATTGTGCTTCAGCGAGAAACACAAATAGTTATTTCTGTATATGGTGGACATGAAAAACTGAGTAATAAGTATAACCTAATGCTCATCCTCTACACTGACGAACGAAGCAGGGAAAGAAATAAAAGATAAGTTCAGAAGTGAGATTAAATTTCTGTGCAAAAAGACATCACTGGTGATGTACTACCCTCTGTTGAAATGGCGAAGAATTACGAAACCTGTGGAATGGAATGAACTATGAAACGAGCGCAGAATATGATTTGGGAACAAACTAAAGAAAAACGAAAGTAATGAGAGTTAACACATACGAGATTAGCGATAAATTTAACAATAAAATTGGGAACCACTTAGTAGAAAAAAGCAGAGGACTTCTCTTTACTCGCAACCAAAATAATACATGCCGAGCAGAGCATGGATGACATAAAAAGCAGACTAGCACAGGCAAAGAAGACATTTCTCCGTAAAATAAATCTACTAGTATCAAACATAGGCCTCAATTTGACGAAAAAATTTCTGGTTATGTAAGGCTGGATTACAGCATTGTATGGGAATGAATCATAACCTGTGAAAAAATCTGAAAATAAGACTGTCGAAGAGTTTGAGGTTTGGTGTTATAAAATAGTTAAGTGCAGCGATAAGATAAGAATGGTCCTTCTCAGAATAGGCGAGGAAAGGAATACATTAAATACACTGACTAGAGGAAGAAGTGTGATAATGAGACATAAAGCTGAGAGAGCCACTGTGGACAAAATCTATAGGGCAAGACAGTGGAATATAATAAATAATCGACGACATTGAATGCAAGTGCTACTTTGCAGTGACAAGGTCCACACAGAAGAGGAAGCTGTGCCAGACCACATCAAACCAGACGGAAGACTTACGACTCAAAAGTTGTGTGACAGTGTGGGTTCTGGAACGAAAGGTTCATTGCTCTAGTGCGTCAAGGTAACTGAATAGACTTCGAGGAACCCTCGTCCCTCCTGACACACGATGATTTCACACATCTTAGGCCATTGCAAGTGAATGTCACCCATCCACTTCACCAGTTCTGAGACAGATAATGGCATTACATCCTTCAGGGGCACTAGGAATCAAGTTCCTCTTCCCTCCGTACTTTGTTTTTATTCGAATTGTATGAGAATCGTCGTTCAAGTGAAAGGAACACAGTTGTTTGGGATTAGGTACTAGGTACTTATTTCATAAATAATGATAAAAATTTTAATATCAGGTTAAATAACAATAATTTTTCTCAACCCCTCGCCTTCTCTTTTTATTACTTTTTCATTCTTATTCCAGACCACATAGTGAGAGGATGTAGCAGGGCTATCCTACTTAGAAAGTGGCTGGCAATATTACTATGTTTGTTGACATAAGACACTTTGGCATAACACTATGTGACTGACATGAATGAGACCATGATATTTTCTGTAAGCACTCCCACCTTCCAGTGCTATATACTACAGTTTTTCCAATTTTCCAAAAATACCCAAGCTTCCATTCTAAGATATTCTAAAACAATTTCCGCAGTGATAAAATCTAATCGCAACTGTTCAATGAGTATCGTACCCATCATCTTTATGTGAAGTACACGTTTTAAATGTGTGCTACGTAGTCCAGAATATAGATCTATGACTCCAAAACTTCACACAGCATGCATACGCTCATAACATCCGAATACCAGTATCATCAAGCAAACTTAAGGATTGTAGGGGAACATAGTATAAGATGGACCGAACTGGGAAGCTAGAACAGGCAGATGACGAACTTCTTAAGTGCAGAAGAAGAAAAAGTTTTAAGTGAACCACCTAAGAATATACGATCGAGTGTGTTGCCTTCCATCAGCATCACATATTAACCGTTGTGGGGCTATCATGATATTTGTAGTTGCCGGGGTGAGACATAATTTACGCTGGGAGAAACATCTAACAGTAAAGAGACAGTGATGCTTATACTTGAATAAATATGTGCTTTAATAAATATAAGCTGCTAAATTTCCTCCATCAGTAGGTATTTTGGAGATATAGAGATGTAGTATTTGTGCAAAACAAAATCAGATTGACTGTTGTAATATGCAGGTATGATTGCTAATCTCAGACTGCGGATCACAGTCATCAAAAACGTTACAATGTATTGGGGCTATGTATTATGTTTTGCTTTAGGATATTACTCTCCACAATACCATGAAATATAGTTATTACCAAGTTATCATTTTTACCGCAAACAGCTTTATTCCAAAGGTATCAGGAAAGAACATCAATGTGTCGAACAGATTTAAACTGCACCATATTAAACAAAACTGGAAAACGGAAGAGAGAACTAAAACTTGAGCACATGGTGAAAATAACTACCTTAAGGGAAGGATATAGACTGCTACTGAAAAAGAGCAGGCCAGCTATGCTAAGCAATGTACGAGGGTAATCCCAAAAGTGAGGTCTCCTATTTTTTTATAAGTACAGAACTCTGTTTGTGTGGCGGTTGGTCTCACTGTTTTGAAGAGTGCTTAATGCGTTGTGTGTAAATATGCGCACGCCCTGCTGAGACGCGCAACCTTGGCTTGGCAGCCTTTGAGAATGGAGCTCCCGTTGGATGTTACCGCCAAGCACGAATTGCGCGCAGTTATTCGGTTTCTGAACGCAAAGGGCAATGCGCCGATTGAAATCCATCGCCAATTGACGAAAGTGTATGGTGGATCGTGCATGGATGTCAAAAATGTTCGTAAGTGGTGTACAGAGTTTGCAGTTAGTCGGGCCGAAATTCACGAAGAACAAAGGAGCGGGAGACCGTCAATTTCTGAGGAGACAGTGTTGAAGGTTGTGCAAAGCATGCGTGAAGATCGGCGGATCACCCTGGATGAACTCTGCACGTTGGTTCATGAGGTTTCCCGAAGCACTGCTGACAGAATTTTAACGGAAACATTGAACTACCGGAAGGTGTGCAGAAGATGTGTGCCACGCATGCTGACTGAGGACCACATGCGGCAACGAGTTGATGCTTCCCGCACATTTCTTCACCGCCTTGCAGCCGAACAGGACAACTTTCTGGACTCAACTGTCACGGGTGACGAAACCTGGGCATACCACTTTACACCTGAGACCAAGCAACAATCACGCCAGTTCATAACTTTCTGAACAGCATGGCGGGGAGCTGCTATGACATGGGCACACAAAAACTGCTACAGCGTCTACCAAAATGCATCAACACAAATGGTGATCATGTCGAAAAATAGCTAAATGTTCAATCTGTAAACTAATGTAAACCAATGTAGAAATAAACAGGTCTATGTACTTATAAAAAATAGGAGACCTTACTTTTGGGATTACCTTCGTATAATTAGAGTTGCAGCTACAAGGCCTATTTTATCATTGCTCTGGAATGCTATTAATCCATCTTTCCTTATACTCTCGCCATTAACAAATGTATCATTAAAACTAAAGTCATTGTGAATTTAATTCATCATACAGTTTGTTTACGTAATTGTACTGAGTGGGTTATTACGACCTAATTATGCCAGAGAATATGTGGCAGACTTGACATTCCAGAGGTCCTAAGAAAAAAGCACTACAAATTGTTATTGTTCCTACAAACATTGTTATTCCAATCATCTTAACTTATAGAGCATATACAGGAGGAGAAATGCAGTACTAATCTATGACACTACTGGTGGAAACAGTAACTACCATAAAATAACTAGGAATAAGCATCTGGAGTAATCTACACTGGAACGACTACACAAAGAAAAAGTAGGTGCCTTGCTGAGCTAAATCTTATGGAGACGTAATTCATCAACAAAAGAAGTGGTTTATAAACCACAATTCGATGACTAGTACACAGAGTCTAAATAAATGTAACACGTTGTGCATACATAGGAGAAGAAATCCAGTACTGATCTATTACACGACTGTTGAGAACAGTAACTGCCGTAAAACACACAGGAGTAAGCATCCAGAGGGATCTAAAGTGGAATGGCTATATAATGCAACAGCAGATCCCTGGCATAAACAAATCTTAAGGAAATATATTCCATTCAAAAAATAAGTTATTAAGAAAACCGATAACCCAGAAATGGTGTTAACTGGCTTGTTGTGGCTGACCTGTGAAGCAGGAACATCAATATACACTGTTCGGTTACGTTAACGTGACCACCTGTAAAAAACCTGAATAACCACGTTTTGCAGTATGGACCACCGCAAGACGTACAGGAAGAGAGTCAATGGCATTGTGGAAAATACCGACAGGGATTGTGGAGTCATGCCAACTTCAGTGCCATGGGCAGCTGTGCTAGGTTTCTCAGCTGAGGACCCAATAGAATGAACAACATGACCTACGTTGTCCCACACATCCCCGATTAGGGTTCAATCTGGGGAATTTGGTGGCAAGGGGAGTATGGTAAACCCATAATGGTGCTCTTTATACCGTGCTTGTAAACTGCGAGATGTGTGACAAATTGCATTGTCCTAAGGTAGATGTCATTGTGCCGAGGAAAAACACACTGTACGTAGGGGTGTATATGTTCCCCAAGAACAGATGCATACAAATGGCTCTGAGCACTATGGGACTTAACAGCTATGGTCATCAGTCCCCTAGAACTTAGAACTACTTAAACCTAACTAACCTAAGGACATCACACACATCCATGCCCGAGGCAGGATTCGAACCTGCGACCGTAGCCGTCACGCGGATCCAGACTGAAGCGCCTAGAACCGCACGGCCACACCGGCCGGCTAGATGCATACATATTTGTGTTGGTCCATTATGCATTTCAGAACGACGCGATCACCCAGGCAGTGCCATGTAAACGTTCCCCAGATCATAAAACTATTCGTCCAACCTGGACCCATCTGACGATTGTTGTAGGGTTTTTCCCATCAGACTGATGGAGCATAAAACGTGGTTCTTCTGAAAAAGCCGTTTGTCGCCACTCACTGGACGTCCAGTTGCGGTATTTCCGTGGAAATTCCACCCTTCATCGCTGATGAACAGCAATTAGCGTGGGTGCATGAACCTGGTACCTGCTGTGGAGGCACTTCCACAGTAATATTCGCAGAACGGTCGTTGAGGAATCACTGTTGGTATCCCAGTGATCAGTTGCTCAACAGTTGTACGTCTATTCGCTCCATAACTGTGGCTCACCCCTGTAGTCCATGGCCCGCGGTTCACCACAGTTTCCTGGCCACACTTTTGCATAGGACCACTTTGCTGTGCGTAGTACACTTTAGTCCCGATGGCACGCTAACAATTTACAAACTTAGCTTACCTTTCAAAAATTTGCACCATTCATTAGAACAGAGGCTATGTTGAGGTGTAGTGTCTGTCGACAAGTAATGAAACCAAATGCCCATACTGCTTTCCTCATACTGTCCAAGCTTGTGAGGTTACTCCTAATTGTAGCACCATAATAAACTTGTAGGCTGTCAATTCTCTTCTTTGTTAGTCTGTTTTTACCTCCCAGTGGCTTCCCATCCTCTAGTAGCTTGCCTTTATTGTCTGCAACAAGTCTTCGGAGTCGTCCACCCATCCTCTTCTGAATATGGCTTAAGCACTCCAGTTTCTCAATAGTGCAATCTTTTCCATAGGGCTGACATTCAACTACATTCTTGAAAGCACTGGAGTCTCCATCTCCTAAATACTGTACGTATCTTACTCCATACTTTTGCAAAGATCTATGGAAAATGAATTTCATACCTGCAGCTTCCATCCGACCACTGGAGCCCGGATAATTTCTGCTACAAACAGCTTTATGGGCTTCTTGCCATTCTGTTTCTTTACCTGCATCAATATATTTCTTGTGCAAGGAATATGCAGAACAATATTTAGACACCACCTCTAAGTCTAATACTTTTCCAGTGTCGACACTAATGATTGCTGAAACTCCATGAAGTGAAGTGTGCCCCCTCTTCATCCAGGAACTGTCGCAGGAAACTGCTATATCGTTGCTATTAGTTGCTTCACAATTTTCTTGGATTGTCCCCAGGAATGCCATTTTCATGCTCTCTTCACTTACTTATGCAACTGCACTGAGGAGAGCGGTATTCATTGCAGAAAATTTTAGGGAAGGACCAGGCATGTGCATAATACCACATAAAAGTCTTCCACCATCTCTTCCAATCCCTATACATATTAGTCCATAAGCAAATTTCATATTGGCTTCGTAGATTCTATTACTGACCTTTGATGTCTTGAATGGTCTGTCAGCATCACAGTTTTGACACAAAATGTGCAATGTGTAAACCAAACATTCTCGCTTTCCATCATCAACCAAAGCCACATTTCCTGCACAAACAAAGCACTTGCAGATTTTTCTAAGTGCTTCTGCCACCATTTCCAGATCCACAATTCTGAAACCTGTATTTCTGGCATGATTTATTTCTTCTGACACAATCCCTGTCGCAAGTTTTATTTTGTATGCACTTGGGGACAAGCTAATGTTTGCATCTGCAGGCCCAACCCTAACCTCAATGTCAGTTTTTCGCTTTATACTGGAAATATGGGACTTACTATGTTTTTTAAATATTTTACCAGGCCTAGGCATTGTAAAAAGGGATCAACAGATTCAACCTTGCACAATAAATCAAGCATCACTCGAATTCCACTGAACAGCACAAAACGTGTTTACAACACTCCACAGCCTTCTATACCACACTTATTGAACCAGAAAATGGCTCCACAGCCTTCTTTACAACACTGCTGTTATGTATACAAAAAATCACAGCCTTCTAAAGCTATATTTTCTAGGTTCACAGGCCAAATTATGCAATAAAATTTTTCCTCCATTTAGCACATTGAAAAGTGGGCTTGGCGCATTACACTGCTTAGGGTTTTAATTTTTCATGCCATTTGTAGTTCGAATTTTAAGGAAAAAATTTGGGATAATAATCTCAATTACATTTATTATCAAATAATCAAATAAAAATAATTTGTAAATTTTTCATTGTTTCTCCCACCGTCTGCCCTTAAGACCCTAATAATCCACAGATAAGTTGCTAACAATGAAACATATATTTGGTATGTAAGAAGAGTGTATTTTTTAAATAATACACTGTAGTGACTGTTAAAACATTTACATGTGTATCTGAGCATGGAAATCTTGAAAAGTGAATATTTGGAATACGGCGAGAAAATCTTCATAGTTGCAACAAAATTGCCATTAACAGTAAAAAGTTGCCTGAAAACGGTAAAACCAATGGAAGGCAGTACTAAACTGAAGTGTCAATGTCAAAGAGCCTGGGCAGCCATGACATTGTATTTGGGTTATAAATTATAGTAGCTAATATAAGAGATATAAATAAAGATTCAGCCATATTTTGACAGTGATCATTGAATTATATTAAGTAAGAACGTACTGGGTCATTAATTTATAGTAATTAAGATAGGGGTGAAATTAATTTCAGCGATAAACTAACTGGGTAATATGCTACTATATGTTAGCCCATAGAATAACACCATCTTTGAATTTTCTGTTATTTTTACACCACCAAACAGACCTGCAGGAGTGCGGACAGAGAGGATATAAAAGGATAGAAGGCAGGTTGCAACTTACAAGGCCTAATAGAAATCTGGACGTAAATAAAGAAATGTTAAGAGCATTGGTGCACAGTTTGTTTACATTAGCGTTATAAAATACACTTCCATAAAGATAACTTAAGAGACCATGTGCATGATTTGTTGCAAAAGGGCCAAGATCAAGTGACGTCTTTATTTATAGAGGGCCACAGCGTGATTTGTTTATATTGGAGTCTTAAATTAGACTAACATAAAGATAACAGGGATATCACTGTTTAAAAAAGAAGGTAAGGCCCCTATTTCCCGTCTGCCTCTGAAATAGGAAAATTGCACGCCATTTGGTTCATATTCCCACAGCCCCACTATTGTTATATGTTCCTAGTTGGTCAATATGAAGATAAAAAAATCTTAACTTACGTTATTTTGTGGAAATACCTCTTTGGGCAATACAAATCTGTTTTCCATTGGGATTTGCCAATATATATGGATCGTGTTTTGTATGGTTTCCATTACTTTACCATATGACAGCATCTGGTAATAGTGACTACTTCTGTGAAGCTGTGAGCTAGTTACATAAGCAAGTGATCTTATTTTGTAAGGACCTGAGGCTTCTACACCATCCTACACCATCCCTTACCTTTGTGTGGATCCACGGGAAGAACATTCCGGCTGTAAACAGGGCTAGGGATGGTCCATTGGTCATTGAACTAAGAGACATGGACATCTGAAAGAGGAGTACCCAAAAATAAGTCAAATGTATTACACACCATATATATATTTTGAATCTGAAAATCAGCTTCATAACTAAATATAATCGTAATTTTTTTTAAAGACAGTGTTGAGTCACATATAATACTATGGCTTCCTTTCCACTGAGAGTGTTTAAGCTTCAAATCGCGTCGGTAATTTAGTCTCAGAGTGTAAAAGTGTTAAAACAAAACCAGTGAAATTCAAAAGTATGACTTACGTATTTACATACGACCACCTCTTATATTGTGAACGAAAAATTCTTGATACGATACGTCTATTTCTGGTTCTTTATTATAAGTAGGCTGTTTATAAGTGTAGGTGAAACTGGAAACATATGTAGACATTTAAAATTTAATGAGCAGTTATTTTTATTTATTTATTTATTCAACCTGATCAGATTAGGGCCATCAGGCCCTCTCTTACATCGGACGAGTATTTCACACATGCAGCATTTCACACATCAGAGTTGCATCATGACAATACTTTAAGTAAGAAAACTAGATTACCCTAGTCACAATATGAATAAAGAGTAGTGACTAAGACCTAATAAAGTAAGTACTGGCAGTATTTTTACAACAGGTGCTATCCATACAAATTATGATAAAAGTAATAATAGCAACAGTAAAAAAATCAAATAATAATGATAAACATGAGAAAAATTGGCAACAGTAATGAAGATTTGTGCAGATGTACATTAATATCTTGGTGTGTAAAGTGGATGTTTACTAGTATAGCGAGTTTTGGGGGAGGGAGGCTTAAGGAGGGGGAAAGAGGGAAGTAATGAGGTGGAGTGCATTCGTGTACAAAGGAAGGCATTACTGTTGCTTACGTAGATGCGTCATTAACTGTTTTTTGAAGCCGGACATGTTTTTAAGTTCTCTAACATAACGAGGGAGGTTATTCCAGAGTCGGGTTCCTGCTACTGTAGAGGACTTGGAGAAGGTGACTGTGCGATGCAGTGGAACAGAGAGGATTTTATTATGATGGGAACGTGTGTTTCTGTCACATTGTTCAGACATAAGCGTTAAGGACGAGGAGAGATATGAGGGACAGTGTACATTTATAAGGCAGTAGGTGAGACAGAGTGTATGGAAATCTCTGCGTTTGTCTGCATGCAGCCTGGATAATTTTGCATATGCTGGTGAAATGTGATCAAAAAGTCGAACATCACAGATATATCGGATTGAGGCATTCATGATCAGTTCCAGGCGTCGCGAGTTTTACTGAGAGGGGCCATGTAGGATAATATCGATAATATCGCTGTAGTCAATGATTGGGAGTATAAGCGTTTGTACTAATTTCTTTCTCATATCGAAAGGGAAGAGTTTTTTATATTTTTGTAGGACATGAAGGGATGCTGATGCTTTTTTGCACACTGCAGTTACGTGCTCTGTCAAATTTAGATTTTCATGTATTATTACTCCCAAACTCTTTGCTGAGGGAAACAAGTTAATATTTGTTCCATTTAGGATAAGAGATGGTACGGATTCCCGATGTTTTGGGCTAATGAGCTTAGAGTGACCAACAAGTACCGCTAGGGTTTTAGATGGGTTTAGTTTTAGTCCAATGTCCTGTGCCCATTTTGATAGTGCATCGAGATCAGTACTGAAGTTTTCAATAGCTTTCTTAAGATTGCTTGGTTTCGCACTTAGATACAACTGAAGGTCATCAGCATACATATGATATTTGCAATAAGTCAGAACCGATAACACATCATTGACTTACAGAGAGAAGAGTATGGGACCTAGTACTGAGGCTTGGGGAACGCCTGACACTACCTGCCGCCATGGTGATTTTATATTCCCGGACAGGACGCGTTGCTGACGAGACGTCATGTATGAGCGAAACCATTGCACTGCACTGCACTTGGTAAGAAATTTAGACCGCCAAGTTTGGCTAGTAAGATGTCGAAGTCGACAGTATCAAATGCTTTGCTGAAATCTAAGAAGCAAATGATAGTCGCTTCTTGTCTGTCCATGGCAAGTTTCAGGTCATCTGTCACCTTTATCAGTACGGATGTTGTGCTTCGATGTTTACGGAAACCTGATTGGTATTCGTCTAGTAGGTTGTTAGTACACTGCTGGCCACCGTAAATGCAACACCCTGAAGGAAGCATCCGAATCAAGTGAAATTTACACCATGGGTTTGCAGCGATGAGATATGCAACTGATTAGAATTTCAGCGCAGACGCACATCACGCGCGCCTTGGCGCCACCTCATAGCGCCATTTAAGGCTTGGCGATTTTGACGAGTGTACGTTCGGCACGTGTGGTTGTTCCAGAAGACGATCAGTTATGCCTCGTAGACAACAGCGAACATCGTTTGATCAAGTATCCGAGTTCGACAGAGGAAGGATAGTGGCTTACCGAGATTGTGGATTATCATACAGAGAAATCGCTAGTCGTGTTGGACGAAACCAAACAACTGTAATGCGGATATGTGACCGTTGGATGCAGGAGGATACGACGGACCGACGTGGTCGATCGCATTCACCTCGGTGCACCACTGCACGTGCTGATAGGCAAATTGTGCGCATGGCAGTGACGGATCGCTCAGTGACATCCCGAACCATAGCACAGCACATTGCGTCTGTAAAGCATCGTCCAGTGTCTGCGCATACCATTCGACGCCGTTTACAGCAGAATGGTCTGTCCGCAAGACGTCCATTGCTTCGTCTACCATTGACGCAGAACCACAGACGTCTCCGTCGCCAATGGTGTGATGACAGACGGATGTGGACGGCAGAATGGAATGACGTTGTCTTTACTGACGAGGCACGCTTCTGTCTGCAGCACTACGATGGTCGGATTCGAGTGTGGAGACACAGTGGAGAGAGGATGCTGGACAGCTGCATTATGCACCGCCACACTGGTCTTGCACCGGGTATTATGGTATGAGACGGTATTGGATATTACTCTCGCACGCCTCTAGTACGCATTGCCGGTACTTTAAATAGCCGGCGCTACATATCCGAGGTGCTGGAGCCAGTTGTCCTTCCTTACCTTCAGGGCTCGGCCACAGCCATATTTCAACAGGATAATGCGCGACCACACGTGGCACGCATTGTCCAAAGGTTCTTTGTCAATAACCAGATTGAATTGCTTCCCTGGCCGGCTCGCTCTCCGGATCTTTCGCCGATAGAAAACATGTGGTCCATGGTTGCTCAATGAGTGACCCAGATTACATCCCCAGCTGCCACACCAGATGATCTTTGGCAACGTGTGGAAGCTGCTTGGGCTGCTGTACCCCAGGAACACATCCAACGTCTCTTTGACTCAATGCCGAGACGTGTGGCAGCGGTGATCTCCAACAGTGGCGGCTACTCTGGCTACTGATTCTGACAGGAACCACATGTCACAGACGTCTGTAAACGTAATCATTTGATACTTGGTCAACATGTTATCTACAAAATAAATTTTGTTGTGCTACCTCTTGTCTTTCTTGGTGTTGCATTTACAGTGGCCAGCAGTGTAGTTAGGTAGTTGGTGAGCTGATCATGGACTATATATTCTAAGGCCTTTGATAGTGCAAGCTGAAGGCAGTTTGGCGGTAGTCAGAGAGTGCTGTGGCGATGTCCTTTTTAGGCAGTGGCTTAATTTGTCCCAGTTTCCAGGTCTCAGGGAAACACCTGTGATTAATGAATCGTTGAAAATGTCTGTTACAGAGGACAGTAGTTGATCAATAATAAGTTTTACCATCTGGATAGTGATGCCATCATGTCCAGTAGATGCTGATCTAATCCGCATTATGGCTTTCTTGACGGTACTGCAAGTGACGTGCCGTAGATAGAATTTTTCTTTGCTACAGTCGTTCATCCCCATGAAGTAATCAAGGATTCTCTGTTTTTTTTGCGGTTCAATTGTGGTTGCAGGTAATGTGAAGAATCGGTTTAGTTCTTCAGCTGGGACCATGGGATTTTCTGCAACTTTTATTTTGCCTAAACCGAGACTACGGAGATTTTTCCACAGGATAGCTGGTCTACATCTATTGTCAGCTAATGTATGGACATGCCTAAGCTTTCTCACTTGACTGACTTTGTTTCGCTTGTGCTTGCATACAGTGTGATTTTCAGGTGTAGGGTGTATCTTGTACGCTCGATGTGCAGCGTCTCTGAGATTCATGAGCTGTTTTAGTTCATCAGTCAGCCAAGGTGCAGGTTTCCTTTTTACTTTTTTGGTCTTTATTGGTGCGTATTTGTCATATAGTTGAAGAAAATACGAAGAAAGGAAACGTTTTGTACTGTATTTTAGGAGATATACATCAGAATCATTCCTGCTGATGTGTGATCTGAGGCTTTCGCGACCTATATGCTGCTTCCATCGTCTCGTGTGTACTGCCAGATCCGATCGTCGAAATTCCATCATATTTCGGCGGACATCCAATCCGCCATCATAAAGTGATGCTAACAGAATAAAGTGTCTGCCGCGG
Organism: Schistocerca americana; assembly: GCF_021461395.2. Lineage (NCBI taxonomy): Eukaryota > Metazoa > Arthropoda > Insecta > Orthoptera > Acrididae > Schistocerca > Schistocerca americana. The sequence goes on from NC_060124.1 coordinate 320,755,523, forward strand.
GCTCCAAATATTTTCACTTGCTGGTTCAGAGTTTAGGTCTCTTTAGTCCTGCACCGTGGTCGGTGGTGGAGAACGGGTGCGGCTACGACGGTGGAGGGGAGAGCCTCAGTTGCCTTCCGCCTGCCGTCCCTATCGCAGCTCACGTCTAGGTGTCACGTTTTGTTATGATAGAAGACGAAGGATGACGAAACAGAGTAGTTTGGAGATGCTTTTGAGAATGCTACTGCGAAACTTCAATGATGTCTTTATACATAGGTTGCCACCACATTTACTAATCCAAATCTATACGAGGAAGGTCTTTTTTATCACAGTCAGTCATATATGGGAGCCAGTCTAAACTTACTAACCACAATAACGATCGCGGGCTGTGATTACAGCATAGAGTAGTACAATATTTGTAAAAAATTCCGAAACCTGTTTCGTTCTTTTATTCAGTTCAAACTGCCGTTTCCTTAATCAAAATTAAACTTTAAATCAATTTCTTAAGTAAAATTAAGCATACGTCGATAATAAGTGTTAACGTCATGGACGGCATAGCAAAACTGCTTTACATAGTTGAAATACGATAGCCTTCCACCTCCTTATGGTATTCTCTGTGTTGACTGAACCGATATCTTGAAATCTTATGGTTTGTATTTTGATTGTGAACATCGAGCTACTAACGTCCATCTCATTTAATTTCTCATTTAACATTCTAGCTGTGTCTTTCTTTAATTAATGAATTGTACATATCCACAGAAGACATGGGTGATCCACGGAAGGGACAGTCTGGAAGGTCGTTTTCAGGCATCAGCCATGTCCATAGGGATGAGGCGACTTCTAAGGAGGGCGCACCCCAGTGGAGTTCAGTGACCCGGACACGTCAGCAGTTAACCTCTGTCCGCTTCGTCATTGTGGTGCCGAGCAGTTGCGTCTGATACTAGGTCTCCAGAATTGCGAGTTAACATGGCGGGAGCTACTTTGTAAAAAGGGCAGTTTGGGAACAACGCTGTGCGTTCAGTCAATGTGAAGATAATTCTTTTATAAGCTGCTATTCATATTAAAAATAACCTCTTGGCAAGGTCTCCCAAGGGAACTGGAGGAAGCCCTCGTACCAAAAGATAGTGAACTCGCCGATTCACGAGGGAAAGTTATGTGGCAGTTACTACTAAACCTTTCTTTCTCCCTTTTCGTGGAAAAAGGAATAGCGCCGTCCAGACGAAAAACCACGCAAACAAAAAATGTCTCTCTCGCAAAGTGGGGAAGCACCTCACTGCGCAGCTTAAAAAATATTTTCTAGGTTGGATGTTGAAGCTCATTTTCTAAAAATTTCATCGGACACTCTTCGATCGGCTTTCCCATAGGTGGAGTAGAGTTTGCGCAGGCTTTTGTGAGAGACTCTGGAACAGCATGGACTAAAAAGTTTTGAAGAAGAGACTTGTTCAGGGGACGCAAAGTAGCACACTCGAGATGAGAGGCGGAGCCCGACACTCCGTGACAGGGGTTGCTGCTGCCAGCAGGCGGCAGAGGACACAGCTTCCATCGATTCTGGTGAGGATGGTTTGCAGCGTATACTGTCACGGGAAGAGAATCCTTAGGTGTTTTCGATCCGTTTCTTTTAAACCTGATTAGTCAAGTTGACTTGACAATTGGTCTTCTGCCCAAGGTCTGTTCCATGAGTGAGTAGGTTACATATTTACAGCGTCAGTATTGGGAATATACTGGGCCCTGCTGTTTCTATTAACTCTGTCTGCAGTAAGATTCTGATCTGCACTTACATAAATAAAGTCTCTTGGGCATCAAACACTGGAGATGTCAACTGTTCGCGAGAAATACTACGTGGATTCTGTTAGGATGTGAAGATGTTCTGTACAGTGTTCAATACGGGTGTATGTCTTCCGTTCAACCGTAAGTTTTGTTGTGTGAATTTTTAGGATCTTTAGGCCCTGCCGTATCGTTTTATGGTGCTTTGTTGCCTTCTCCGGAATAATCAAGGTTCAAAAATATGTATCTTTTATTGATGTATGTATAAATTATTCTATTGCATCCTTGAAACGTTTATGTATTCAAATGAGAACAGTTTCTAATACTCCATTTCATATTAAGTAAGGAGTAAATCAGTATATGTGATTGTGGTTGTGACTGCTTGACAAAGAAGAGTCCTTAGAGGTGAGGCGAATTTTAAGGGAAGTCTACACCAGGGGAGGGTAGTGCCCTCACCATGTCAGCAGGTCGCCTCTGTCACTGTAGTGTCGTGCCGTTAGAATTGCGAGAAGCTTACTGCACGATGTTTATGGTCCCAAGTAAGCAAAAGCGTTATCAAATTATCCTAGCTCCCAAAGTGGCCTCACGACTACGTTATCCGACATTTTGGAACAGCAGTCTGTTGGCACAAAATAACATTCAGTACTTAGTGTAATGGCTACTATAGAGGCACATGTAATATCGTTGTTGTTAAACTTGTAGTCTTGGCGGTAACCAGACACAAAACATTAGGAGAGGGCGGGGGGGGGGGGGCATTTTATGTGACAGGGAATATGACACATCGCTGTATCTTGTCATTTTCTAAACTAGTATGTTCCTGAAGGGTTCTGCACTCTAGTTACCGTTGATACAATTCATTGGTCAGCATAAACAAGCCATCAGTTGACGCTGAGGTAGGACAGTGAAATGACATATTTTGTCACCGTTTCTTGTAATTTTTCTATTGTGATTTTTAAGAGGTAAGACTATCTGTGTAATGTGTTATTATACGCCCGCATAATAGGAACAATCTTCATATATTTCTACTCCCAGAGATAACTGAATATACTGCATTCCATAGTAAACAAATGCACAGTGGAATAATACGGCGGGCAACAGACGAGAATGTCACATAACACCACATTATTGTATATTATACTGTTGTTAATACAGTAATAGATGTAGAGCCACAAACAGAGTAAAGCAATAGTGCACAATTCTGTCAGCTACAAGGTACAACGAGGGGTTGAAAATTAACGAACAGACGATCAAAGAAAATGAGAAGATCGAAACGCAACAAATAATTAGGAATAAGAGAGCAGATCTAGATAAGACAGAACTCACAAATCATAAGAGAAAATTTGAATTTTCGTCATCTGAATCTCGATCAGAGGTACCATTAGTCATCTCACATGACGACAGTGACTAGATGATATTGATGCAGATTCGAAACATCGATGGGACAGTCTACATAATTATTTATGTGTATTATGTTTACCACAAACAGTAATTAAACTTGGTCAAGACTGGACTTAATGATTAGTTTTCATAGTTTACACTGATATGTTCTATTTTTTAGATTATTCTTTTCTGGATTTATGAAGCATGTTAAAATATTATGTCACAAAAGAAACCACATAAGGCAAAAAATTTAACATCTCACAACGCCATGTCTGAGGTAAATGGCGGAATGCAAAAATTAGTATAGATGTGGTGTCGTATAAAAATTAGTCATTCAGGAATCATACTATCATAGCACTGAGTTATGGACATGTGGATGAAAGCTTAGGGAAAAATTCCATGATTTTAAGAACACAATGAATAGTTAAAATTCCCTAAATTACACCAAATTCCAACCAGTCTCCCCCCACGGATCAGAGTTTCCCAACTAATACCAACTTCTGCCAGTTCAGAACTAAGCAGCCCAACGTTTCGGAAAAAGTTCATCAAATTTGCATGTACCTGGTCTAAGTAAAAGACGTATTACGCTATAATTCATGTTTGCGTATAAAGTTTAATATTATTATGCATATATGCACTTAATCTATGTTAATCCTGTTGACTCTGGAAAGTAGGCAAGTTACCTGTAGAACAGCAGAGCCAAGCCTGTCCACCACGAAGACCAGCGCCGTGCAGATGGATCCCAAGACCACCACCACGGCCTTCATCAGGATGCCTGCCTGGCGCTCAGACAGCTGCCGTCGCGGGAAGAACGTCTTAAAGAAGTCCTCAAACACCACGGCCGCCATCGAGTTGAGCGCCGTAGACATTGAGCTGCGCAGCAGAAACCGACAAGCTGACGTGACAGGCCTCTGATCTAGAACATGGCATCTTATTTTGTTACAATGATAAGAAAACTAACTGCTCATTAGCGTTGCTGTTATACGGCATATATTATTTTTTTCTTGGGTTCTCCTTCATTTTGGTTCTATTCCATTTTAAAAAAGATGTCTGAAGTTTGGGCTCAATAACGAGAAGTGCGCTCCTGGGCCTTCAAAATCGGAAAATCCAGAGAGGAAGCAAACGCATTACCTTCGAAAAATATTACTTCTGCATAACAAATGCATTTGTTCTCTAATGTAAGTATGCTGCTTACGTCCGTTTCAAGTGAAAACGTTCTTAGTTATCATATCACGTCGGTCAGATGACGTGACAGGTCAAAGACCTCAATACTGGTAGAGAGCTGGCAACGCGAGCGAGCTGACCAGCTCCTTTTGACAACCCAACCTGGACCACCCCCACAAGTCATACCAAATACAATTTCCTCGTCTTGAGCTCGTTTATGGGAGATAACCTCTTACAAGAGGAGGATTTGACAAGAGGTTCACCGATTTCGATCAACTTTTGCAAGGGCGATCTATACTGAAAATAAAGAGATACGTCTTTCAGCTTTTTGCTAGACGCTACTTAGTTTTTGAAAAAATCGAGGTCAAAGTTGATGATCGAAAATCGTATTTTCGATGGTATACATCGATGTTGTCCAGAGACTGGTTTGATGCAGCTTTCCTTGCTACTCTATCCTATGCAAGCTTCTTCATCTCCCAGTAAATACTGCAACCTACATCCTTCTGAGTCTGTTTAGTGTATTGACCTCTTGGACTACCTCTACAATTTTTACTCTCCGCGCTGCCCTCCAGTACTAAATTGGTGATCCCTTGATGCCTCAGAATATGTGCTACCAACCGATCCCTTCTTCTAGTCAACTTGTGCCACAAATTTCTCTTCTCCCCAATTCTATTCAATACATCCTCATTAGTTATGTGATCTACCCATCTAATCTTCAGCATCCTTCTGTGGCACCACATTTCAAAAGCTTCTACTCTCTTCTTGTCTAAAATAATTTATCGTCCATGTTTCATTTCCATATATGGCTACACTCCATACCAATACTTTCAGAAACGACTTCCTTACACTTAAATCTATACTCGATGTTAAAAAATTTCTCTTCTTCAGAAACGCTTTCCTTGCCATTGCCAGTCTACATTTTATATCCTCTCTACTTCGACCATCATCAGTTATTTTGCTCCCCAAATAGCAAAACTCATTTACTACTTTAAGTGCCTCATTTCCTAATCTAATTCCCTCAGCATCACCCGATTTAATTCGACTACATTTCATTATCCTCGTTTTGCTTTTGTTGATGTTCATCTTACATCCTCCTTTCAAGGCACTGTCCATTCCGTTCAGCTGCTCTTCCAAGTCCTTTGCTGTCTCTGACAGAATTACAATGTCACCGGCGAACCTCAAAGTTTTTATTTCTTCTCCATGAATTTTAATTCCTACTCCGAATTTTTCTTTTCTTTCCTTTACTGCTTGCTCAATATGCATATCGAATAAGATCTTGGATAGGCTACAACCCTGTCTCACTCCCTTCCCAACGTCTGTTTCCCTTTCAAACCCCTCGACTCTTATAACTGCCATCTGGTTTCTGTACAAATTGTAAATAGCCTTTCGCTCCCCGCATTTTACCCCTACCACCTTCAGAATTTGAAAGAGAGTATTCCGGTCAACATTTTCAAAAGCTTTCTCTAAGTCTACAAATGCTAGAAAAGTAGGTTTGCCTTTCCTTAATCTGTTTTCTAAGATAAGTGGTATACATTGACTGTTATCTAAAACCAAACATTTTCATTGATATAACATAGGGTAGAAAAGTTAATAATGTTCAAGTTATTATCGGTTTCGTGGTTTTCATGCTGTGGCTGGGGTATCCGTCACTCTATGCGTCTAGAAGAGCGAAGCCGGCGGTCGAGCGGTCGCGGCCGTTGGACTACCAAACCGCTGGTCTGTGTTCCATTCTTGATCGTGGCTTTTTTTCATTTGACGTATCTGACCATGTGAGTACCTTTCTTTGCTTTTTTAATTAAAACATCGAGAGGTGTGATTAATAATCAAATAATAATACATAATATGCTGATAGTTATTGTCTTCCGGATACATGAAGCGCTACAATATGACTTTCGTAGATGATGATGCTCAGCCAAAGTGCACCGTGATACCACTGAAATGTACCTCTTTTTGTCAACCGTGTGAAGTTTACATCTTCGTACAAGTAAAGAATTTCAGCACACGACTTCAGAATCATGCGGAATCACAGTAGAGCAGAGTATTACAAGACAGGGAGAATTCTATCGAAATTCATACGCTCGCCCATAGCCAGCTATCCGTGCCTGTCTTCCAAGATGTGCTTTTATCTACGAAATGGCATCATACAGATTTATTTTTAACAATGTGAATCAGATATGTTTTCCAAGAACAGTGTTCCAGAAAGCATTTCAGTGAGACAAGATTTCATACGTGTTCTGGGCATAGGGCGGGAAACATTTATGTTTTGCATGTTTCTATGATCAGCTTCACCCCACTGATTGCGAGAATACGCACGATTAGACGATCAGTTATAATTACCCAATGATATACTTTAGATGTACCTTTGTACTATGTATCATCATAAAAATAACTGCCAATACCTTATGTATAGTTATGTGATTATTAATCACACTTCCCGATGTTTTACTTCAAAAAAAGGCAAAGAAAAGTATTTCGACAAGCAGAATATTTTTAGACACACCTAAAAAAATACCAAATGAAAGAAAGAATACCATCAAAAATTGGACACAGACCAGCGGTTTGGTTGTCTAACGCTTCGATCGCTAGACCGCCAACGTCGCTCTGCTGATAGCGTAGAATGATGGATAGCCGAGCTACAGCACAAATCACAGAAAAGGACATTATTAGCTTTGGACTCCATACTATATTAATAAAAAATGAAAATACGGTTTTCCGTCGTCAACATTAACCTTTTTTTTTTTTTTGAAAAACTAGAGACTGTCTAGCAAAACGCCGAGAACTGTATGTCTATTTTCAATACCGATCGCCCTTGCAAGATGTTATCAAAATCGGTGACCCACAAGTCAGATCCTTCTCTTGTTAGCTCGAGTACTAGCCAGATAACCAACTGCCACTGGAGGTTCGTAAGTGAAAAGAAACGAATTTTGCTTAAAAGCTTGACGTCATAGCACGTGCTAATCCTCTATCATTAACGTTAAAGTCTGTAGTTGGGTTTTGATCAATGAAAGCCTGAAAAGACGGGTAAGATTCATGCATGAAATGGACCACAAGTTACTTATGAAGGAGAGATGACCTTCTGAGCCGGCAGAGGCTAACGTGAAGACGCAAGAGTGCGGCGAATCTGATATTCAGTCATTCAGTAAGTCAACTACATGTGTACTTTCAGTATATATTTTATAAACAAAAGTATTTGAAAGTGAAAGAAAAATCTGCTTCTCATACAACGCAGACATTTTATACGTTTTTCACTCACTGATTTACTGTAGAAATTAGTAGGCAGAGGTTTTATATGGAACTCTTGCTGAATATTATTTTCAGTCCGATGTTAGGGCTTAGTGTTTGACACGATAACATCAAATATGGGCACTTCTGGAAATGCGTGTGTTTTGACTGAAAATTTTTGCAAAAATTCCCTTTGTAGTTACCTTCTAGGTATTAAATGTATGAAATAATTCTCAACGTCGTTTTTATGGAAGAGATTACCTTATAAACACAGGTGCCATCTATATCAGTCTTGACAAAAAATTCAAACCACTTGGTCTGGAATTGCTTCCAATAAGGACCAGCCTAGAATTCAACGTTGAAGATCAAGAAACATTTGAATTGAAAATATTTGCTTGAATTTCTGTATTTTGATAATGATACTTCGAGAAGCATAGTCTTATGGCGTATGTTTCCCTACTCCAGAGGCTTTTTGTCATTTATTACTTGTAAATGTTTATCTTCCGTGATGAGTTTATGTTTTCATGACACGAAGGAAATGCAGCTAGTGAAATTTGTATTTTCTTTATAACTACATAAGCAGGAGCATTATTCTGTGGCTATTCTGAATCAAATGCATCGTATTTGGATTTTAGTATTATTTTAAAATAAGTATACATATCAAGTTGACGTTCATGGTGTCTAGTGTGGTTTTACAGTAACTGCTAAACTGTTTATGGTACACGTCTGTTATTCTGCTCCAATTAGTCTTCTCAATGAAAGCTCAGAATAAACTGATAAATGTTTATGGTAGACATCTCTTACTCTGTCCTTATCAGTCTTCTCAATGAATCTTCAAAGTGTTCAAAGCATTGAGATCCCAGACATTATCAAATTAGGATTGGACATTTTGTTTCCACTAAAGTTAAGACTACTTATGACCATACCTGACTTTAATAGGAAGTTCCTTAGTAGAAGTTCTTCGCTGTAGCATAAAAATGAAGGCATCATTGGTGCTCTACACATAGTTATTAAAATGACAGCAACAAGAATAATAAATTATTTCCAAACCATGAGAAACAGCAGCCGCGAGTGCTACGACTTGTATCTGAGTATCGTCACAAGTATCGAGAGCATAAAATGTGACTTTAGGAAAGCACATGAATGTTTAAAAGATAATGTGATTTTCTCATGATTTGTGTGTCATAGAAGTTGTAAAGAGTAGCTTTATATTTTATGTTATCATAGTTAATACAGTAGCATTAATTATTAAGTTGAAAGTAGAAGTTATTGGTTAATCAGCTAATTTTGTACAATATTTTATAGAAAAAAATAAACAATTTTTTATCCGATGTTCTCCACTTCAATTGTAGGAGCTGAGGGTTCCGTTACCACTCTCCTGTGAGCCCAAATTGCACACAACACATTTTTTGTGTCCTGCAACCAAAGTAGAGGGGAAAATAAGAATTCAAACTTGATAAATTAGAACGGCCGTTGTGCTCATGTCACGTGTGGAGGGATAATGTGAACGTTACCAATCAGTGTAAAAATTTTGGGCTGCTTCTCGATGAACCGAGACTGGAACGCATGTGAAGAAGCCGAAGAACAGGGTCATCAGAAAATCTGATCCATCCATATATCTCAAGCCAAATGAGTGCTAAAGATGTTCTATGCGACAATGCACTAGGAATAACTTAAGAAGTGAAAACGTTACTGCGCAATCCTGCAACAGAGGCAACAGAATTATAACCTCGAAAACATATAGTTCCATGGTTGTTTGTTTGTTCTGTTCTAGATACATGTCTGTAGTCGTGGTATTCACTCAAGTTTCTGTCCACAGTACCGTAGTAAGCTGGCAGAGGAGACGAAATGATCCAGTTCATTGATATCTGGAATACCATGTACTTATTCGTGTTCCGCAATTCTAGGGGATCAATGCCGCAAAAATTAATACGGATTTGATGGAAGTGTACTACAGCAGTGAAACATCATAGGAAACCTTAGACAGGTTGCGGAGAGGCTTCAAGTATGGTGAAAGTCTGTATGACGAAAAACGCAGCAGTGGCGGACCACCTCTCTGAAGAACCGCTAGTCGCAAGAGATGCGAAGGCTCTAGAGCTCGTAGTCAGGCGATAGTGGAAAAAGTGAAAACCAGTCACGGAGGAGTTTTCAAGATCTTGCACTAGTCTTTGAACATGATAAATACCGCCGCCCATTGGGTTCCGTAACTAATCACCCTCATTCGAATACTCTACCGAACATAAACAGTACCGGAAATATTACAACTGTGGTTGAGCAACCCAGATGACATCTTTACCCTCCTAATGACCGTGGACCAGTGTTGGATGTACCACTATCATCCCGAGAGAAAAGAGGAAAGCGAGCAGTGGAAACACGTGGATTCACCACTGCCGAAAAAGGTGCGAAAGCCCGAGTGTCTGCTTGGGAAGCTAAGTTAACTGCACTAGACCTCGTCATAACTCAGACACATCCTTAAGATCCAGTTCGGGTAAAAATGTTCGTAAAGGAATTAAAACGCTATCAAAGTTACGACTCTAGCATTGAACCTGAAGGAGGGGAATGAAAATTTTATTAATCAAAAGCATAAAATATGAATAATGGTGTGGCTATCTACGTTAATTGAAAAGCTAGTTAAATGAACTAATTGGTTTATTACAAAATTTGCGCCAAATTACAAAATTTACAATCCTAATAACATTCGAGTGATGTCGATCTACAAAATCGAGCACCTGAAATCATCATTGAAGCTAACGATTGACAAAATAAATGGAGAGGGTCGGAATCTTACTGCTCGTTACAAATTTAAAATGTGAACATTATTGATGCTCCCTACACATTGAATACGGTTGTTGAAAGACGGCTGTAAAATGTTATAAGCGAGCCAATGGACCTGTCTGTGCTGATAGGTTGAAATTGTTCTTATGAAACTTTAAGTACCGACTTCCCAACCTGCCAAAGCTTGCACTCTTGCGCAGCCTCATATTCATCGCCTTACGAGCACAGCACTGATGGAGACAGCAGTTGAAACAATAGCTAGTGCAGCCCAAGTCGGAGTGTTCTGCCACAGCAATGAAGACGAAGTACTCTCTATCAGATTTGGATATGAAATCATTCCTGGCCCAATGTCGAAGTCTTTTTCCTCGTATGTCAAGACTGTTAGCACGCACCCTCCCGCCAAAAACTACGAGAGTCCATCTCTTGTAAGTTAAAGGCGCTCATTATTGGTATGACTATCTACCGTTAAAGAAACTCCCGCCTTTAAATGTAAGATCTTGAGCGTCAATCAAAGCCCTCTCTTCCTGTCTTTGTGTTTGCTACCTTATGTCTATCTGACGCCAGAGAGCAATTGACTAATAGTGGTCTTCTATTGAAAACAGCTAATGACAGGCTGCGAGAAAGATGCAGGACAGAATGTGAGGCTCTATCCCCGCTCACTTTCTTCCACTCCAAACTCGCAACTTGTGTGGACTGTATCAGAGGGGCACTTCCCTTTGATGTAGTGGTGCCGCTTGTCACCCACCGAGGTCCGTTTCCGTTCGGCAATTGCGGAATGTTACGTGTTCTCGCATCTTCCAATGCTGGACGCCAAGCTGGCGAGTCGTGCTAGAGCCTAGAGCTTTTGCGCTGCTGGAGAATGGCGAAGCCAGCGGTCACTGCAATGCAACGCAGCTAATTCCGTAGTGGCAGTCTCCCGGAAGAATGCCTGTGGTGGGAGGGGGGGGGAGGGGGGGAGGGCCGTGGTCGCTATTCTCCAACCCAAACCAGCGAGGCCCTTTCTTGTTACCTGTCCTCAACACACGCCGCGAGGCGTGAAGTGTCCTCCGTAGGAAGTAATCAAGTAAACAGCTCACGTGTAAACAAACATGTTTATTTGAATAGAGAGAAACGCAGTTCAACTTAGTAATGAAAAATCTTGGGAATCATGAAACAAACTGAACTCGTTTGGTTAGGCACAGTTTCTCAAACTTCGGAAGGAGAAAACAAATTTTTACAATTCTTAACTGACTTAGTGTGATAATGGGGAAAACAAAGTGCTGTACCAAGTCTTGACCCTAAAAGATAGAAAAACAACACTGATCATAAGTTCTTAACACTCTTCAGAAAAACACCGTCGGAGTAACGTTCTTCTGTCACTTAGAAAAATAATTAAGTCTGTTCAAAGTTCACAACACATTTAGGATAATGACAAAGTCCCATATAAATTCTAAATCTGACAACACTATCCGGTAGGGAATAGTTGGAGTCCAAGTTTAAAAGAAGGATATTCTATGTCCGGCGAGGCCGAACAACAGGCACGCACATATTACAAAATCAAGAATCGGTCTTCCTGTCGGCGCCGCGTTTTCTGCAGAGAGACGAGGCTGAAGGATTGAGAACGACCATACTGGCCCGAACGGTGAATGCGGCGTAGCTACGGCCCCGGAGTGAGCTCCTGATTGTGGAAATGTAGTAAGCATTCGTGCCCCAGCCCAGGTAGCTCGCCGGCCGGTGTGGCCGAGCGGTTCTAGGCGCTTCAGTTCGGAACAGCGTGACTGCTACGGTCGCAGGTTCGAATCCTGCTTCGGGCATGGATGTGTGTGATGTCGTTAGGTTGGTTAGGTTTAAGTAGTTCTAAGTTCTAGGGGACTAATGACCTCAGATGTTAAGTCCCATAGTGTTCAGAGCCATTTTTTTTCTAACCCAGGCAGCTCGTTATGCGGGAACTCGCTGCGCAGAGCCCGTGCGCCGCCCTAAGTACAGCCGTCGGTGCCATGATACATTCAGTCTTGCATCCTGTGACGTGGCTGGCGTAAAAAAAGAGATCCGTGGCGCCACCAACCTCTGCTGGCGCTTTGGTCGCCGTTTTGTAGTCGAGCGTGCCGCGGCAGCCCCGAATAACTTCTGCAAGGTAGCAGGCTGCTTTCTTAACTGAGATGTAGTTTGGGTTGCAGCCTTGATAGGCGCAAGATCTACCCGTAACAAGCACTGCGCTTGCCTCCAAAGCGAAAGAAATGCCCTACACCAGGCTTTATTGTGTAAATTAAAATGCAAATCAGACCGCTCAACCACTTTACTGTGAGTAAATTATTTCTCTCTTATTAAAAATCAACGTCTATGTATCCTATTGCTTACCGGTTTCACTATGAATCTGCATAAGTACAAATATTTTATGAAAAGCGACAGGCCAGACGGCTTGCCGCGTTCCAAAAGTGAAAACTTAACGATCATCGAGTAAGGTGATGACGAGTCTTTTTTTGAGACTGATGTGGTATGGTGCTAACAGATTACACTCGTACGGACGAGCTGTTAAAACCATACTACCGAAAACTTCCGATGAGGAGACTGGAGGCATTCAAGACAAAACGTAGCGGGAAGCTGTGCAAGGGAGTTTGTTCCTCTACAACGCCCAAGTTTATTCTGCACAGCACACAGCCATACATACTGCCTCTTTGGGATATGAACCCCCCCCCCCCCCCTCCTCCTTCCCTTATTCTAATGACTTGGTCCTCATGGAATTCTTCCTCTTTCTTCCGATGGAAAAACATTATATGGAAGAAATCTCCAGAACGACGAAATGGTGATTTTACTAAACACCCAAAATGCAGACTTCTGCAAACAAAGTCTCCATAAAATCATGGATGGTTGGGGAAAATGGTGCACTGGACGCTTATATGCAGAGAAGAATTCACAATCTCAGCAACTTTGTGGCCGTAATTTGATTTATTCGATATGATACTTGGAGCCATATGACTAACTCTCGTAAACCCTTCGTAATGACATTAAAACACATCATTTCCTTATTAATTTCCTCAGCATCACTTGATTTAATTCGACTACATTCCATTATCCTCGTTTTCCTTTCAGGACACTGCCCATTTCCTTCAATTGCTCTTCCAAGTCCTTTACTGTATCTGACAGAATTACAAGGTCGTAGGCAAACCTCAAAGTTTTCATTTTTCTCCTTGGACTTCAATTCCAACTCCAATTTTTTTTTTTATTTCCTTTGCTGCTTATTCAGCGTACAGACTGAAGAACATCGGATATAGGCAACAACCCTCATTCCATTCTCAATCACCGCTTTCTTTTCATGCCCCTCGACTATCACAATTGCCGTATGGTTTCTGTACAAGCTGTACATAGCGTTTCGCTACCTGTATTTTACCCCTATTCCCTTCAGAATTTCAAAGAGAGTATGCCAGTCCACACTGTCAAAAGCTTTTTCTAAGTCCATAAATGCTAAAAATGTAGCTTTGCTTTTCCTTAACGTATCTTCTAAGATAAGTCGTAGGGTCAGATTGCCTCTCTTCTTCCTACATTTCTTCGGAATCCAAACTGATCTTCCCAGGAGTCTACTTCTATCAGTTTTTCCATTCTTCCGTAAAGAATTCGTGTTAGTATTTTGCAACCATGACTTATTAAACTGATAATTCGGTCATTTTCACACCTGTCAGCAACTGCTGTATTGGGATTGGTATTATTATATTCTTCTTAAAATCTGAGGGTATTTCGTCTGTCTCATCCATCTTGCTCACCAGATGGAAGCCTTTTGTCATGGCTGGCTCTCCCAAGGCTGTCGGTAGTTCTGATGGAATATTGTCCACTCCCGGGGGCTTGTTTCGACTTAGGTCTTTCAGAGCTCTGTCAAATTCTTCTCACAGTATTATATCTCCCATCTCATCTTCATCTACGTCCACTTCCCTTTCTATAATATTGCTTCCAAGTTCAGCTCCCTTGTATAAACATTCTATGTACGCCTTCCTCCTTTCAGTTTTCCCTTCTTTGTTTAGAACTGGTTAACCATTTGAGCTCTGATATTCAAACAGCTGCTTCCTATTACTCCAAAGGCCTCTTTAATCTTCCTGTAGGGGGCATCTGTCTTTCCCACAGCGAAATATGCTTCTGAATCCTTGCATATGTCCTCTAGCTATTCATGCTTAGCCATTTCGTACTTCCTGTCAATCTCATTTTTTAAGCGTTTGTATTCACTTTTACCTGCTTCGTTTGCTGTATTTTTAAATTTTATCCTTTCATCAATTTAATTCAGTATCTCTTGTGTTATCCGAGGATTCCTACTAGGTCTTGTCTTTATGTCTACTTGATCCTCTACTGCCTTCACAATTTCATCTCTTGGTCTCTTACTGTACTTCTTTCTCCAGCTCTCTAATCAACCGTTGTATAATGCTCCCTCTGAAGTTCTCAATAATCTCTTGTTCTTCAACTTATCCAGGTACGATCTCCTTAATTTCCTACCTTTTTCCAATTTCTTCACTTTTAATCTGCGGTTCATAACCTACAATTTGTGGTCAGAGTCCACATCTGCAACTGGAAATGTCTTAGAACTTAAAATCTGGTTCCTAAATCTCTATCTAACTATTATATGTGAATCAATCTGAAACCTTTCTGTGTCTCCAGGTCTGTTCCAAGTATACATTCTTCTTTTATGATTCTTAAACCATGTTTTAGCGATGACAAAATTATTCTCCACGAAAAATTCTACCAGGTAGCTTGCTCTTTGATTCCTTTCCCCAGTCCATATTCAACAACTATTTTTTCTTCCCTTCCTTTTCCTGCTATCAAATTCCAATACCACGCCACAATTCAATTTTCGTCTCTAACTATATGAATAATTTCCTTTATCTCATCATACATTTCTTCAATGTCTTAATCATCTGCGGGGCTATTTGGCATGCAAACTTGTACTGCTGTGGCACGCGTGGGCTTCGTGTCTATCTAGGCTACGACAATATGTTCACTATGCTGTTCTTAGTAATCTACCAGCAGTCGTGTTTTCTT
Source organism: Schistocerca americana (assembly GCF_021461395.2). NCBI lineage: Eukaryota > Metazoa > Arthropoda > Insecta > Orthoptera > Acrididae > Schistocerca > Schistocerca americana. The sequence continues at coordinate 320,770,805 of NC_060124.1, forward strand.
ATTCATTATCAAACGTACTCATGCATTACCGCTATTTGGTTTTGCATCGAAACCCTGTATTCACTTGACCAGAAGTCCTGTTACTCCTGCCATCGCACTTCACTTATTTCCACTACATTTACCTTCAACTATCCATTTCCCTCTTTTAATTTGTGTAAATTTTTTAGTGTAACGTTTACAAAATTCGTTTTTCGTTCATTACCCTCAAGGGCTCGTTTAGATTAATAACATGAATGGTGGCGTAGTAGCGTTGTCACCAGAGATCAAAGGAGGTCGAATGCGGGAAGAATTCGTGTAGTCCGAAATTTTTGTACAGTGGTTGGAGGGAGTGCCAGGAATCCTGACTAGTAAGGGATGAGGGTAGAGAAAAGGTGCTTTAGAAGATCACTTCTGTATGTTTTTCTTTAATAATTCAAAAATCGTAGCCTCTAGCGAAAACATATCCCAATAAAAAACATAACTACATTAAATTTCCTACAAAAAGGTCTTGCTCTTTTTTTTCTGCGGCACTAATTGTTTGAGCGTAGCAAGTGAAAAAATATGAAACTCTCGCACGTGGTTTATTAATGTCAGCTGTAACATCGTGGGTTGCATAAAACGATAGTGATAGGGGCAGCTGAATCACCGTGTATGGAAATATGGGAGGGCTGAAAGTGTAGCAGATGCTGGAATCAACACATTTCACAGCATACAGAGTACAAACAATCGTATTGCAGCTGGCCAGAGTGACGACGCAGCGACACAAAACGCAGCAGTCCCTGAGTGTTCAGGTGTGCTCTATAACTCTGGAGCACCTACCTAAGGGCAGCGCTGAAGATGCCGGCCACGAAGACGCCCGTCATCCCGGGAAGACCGCCCAGCGACTCCGCCACCATCAGCGGCAGCAGTTGATCCTTGGCTCGCGCCACCTGTGACCGCAGTGAACCAAGACCAGACTCAAAATCGCTACACGTTCCCAAGTGATATTAAAGACAACAGTTAACTACGAAATTCACAACAGGGTTATAAAAGGTTGTTGCCTGAATGTAGGACTATACTCATCTTCATGACGAATGAGAGTAGGTCACGTGGATGATTAAATTTTGGGACTTGATATAAATTATCTCCAGACGGCCGCCATTAAAAGCAGTTTCTGCAATTCACTTCTCTCGCTCAAATGCCACAAAAATAACTTAATGTGATTTTTTTATTAATTTACAACTGATACTCGTGACGTGTGAAAATGAGATGTGAACTCAAGAAACTAATAATATCCAAATTAAATGACATAAAGATAACTGTTTGGAGATAATTTATATCAGCTTCCCACATTGGACGATTTCATAACATAACAATAATGACCATATCATGGACTGAAAATATCAATTACTATAATCCCCACAATAATGTGGGTTTATGTCAATCAATGAGACATGTATATATTGTGCAACATCCGTCAAAAAAGTTCCGAAACTGGTCATATTCCTGACGTGAAAGTGACGTCAGTGCAGCTTGAAATAACAACGGTAAAACCCAGATGTACGTTCGACCAATCAGTTGCGAACAGTCTAAACGCATGTACCTTATATCTTGTCGAAAACTTATATGTTTACATGCTGACATTCTTAACTGAGCAATCACGGCAGATCTTTGTTTGCCAAACTTATATATGAGACCTGTCACCACCTGAAAAGCATAGAAGAGGCTACACGTGATACATGTGTGCTTTGTTCAATAATAAAAAGAGATTGGCGTTATAAAGATAAATGTGAACGATTTTGCACAGATAACCATCGGTGTAATGTCTCTCCACGCCCTCTGTAACATTTTTGGAATGTTATGGAAAGGCTGATGGCTGACAAGAGTACGGTCAGACCTGTTAATCACGGATTTTTTCGAATCTTAGGTATATTGCAGAGCGACCAGTCCTACCTGTAGTACCTGGCTTCTGGATTTTCATGCGACGGCCACTAGTTTCAGAGAAAATCTATTTTCAAGTTTTATACGTCCCCTATGTGATCAATAGTATCTGGAAACCTGGTTGAAAATGACTTACAAGTTCATGGCGCCCTCCATCGGTAATGGTATGGTATGGTATTGGCCCATCCTTAGCCTTGATGACATCTTACATTCTCGCAGGTATACGTTCAATTAGGTGCTGGAAGGTTTCTTGAGGAAATGCAGCCCACTCTTCACGGAGTGCTGCACTGAGGAGAGGTATCGATGTCGGTCGGTGAGGCCTGGCACGACGTCGGCGTTTCAAAACATCCCAAAGGTGTTCTATAGGATTCAGGTCATGACTCTGTGCAGGCCAATCCATTACATGGATATTATTGTCATGTAACCTCTCCGCCACATGCCGTGCATTGTGCTCGATCATGTTGAAAGATGCAGTCGCCATCCCCGAATTGCTCTTCAACAGTGGGAAGCGCCGGCCGCGGTGGTCTCGCGGTTCTAGGCGCGCAGTCCGGAACCGTGCGACTGCTACGGTCGCAGGTTCGAATCCTGCCTCGGGCATGGATGTGTATGATGTCCTTAGGTTAGTTAGGTTTAAGTAGTTCTAAGTTCTAGGGGACTAATGACCACAGCAGTTGAGTCCCATAGTGCACAGAGCCAGCCACAGTGGGAAGCAAGAGGGTGCTTCGAACATCAGTGTAGGACTGCCTGTGATAGTGCCACGAAAAACAACAAGAGGTGCAAGAACCCTCCATGAAAAACACGACCACACAATAACACCACCGCCTCCGAATTTTACTGTTGGCACTACACACGCTGGCAGATGACGTTCACCGGGCATTCGCCATACCCACCCTCTGCCATCGGATCGCCACATTGTGTACCTTGATTCATCACTCCACACAATTTTTTTCTACTGTGGAATCGTGCAATGTTTACTCTCCTTACACCAAGCGAGGCGTCGTCGGCTTTTACCGACGTGAAGTGTGGCGTATGTGCAGCTGCTCGAGTATGAAATCCAAGTTTTCTCACCTTCCGCCTAACTGTCACAATACTTGCAGTGGATCCTGATGCAGTTTTGAATTCCTGTGTGATGATCATACGTTTTGCATAGTGTTATCCATGTGAAAGTGTCTGAACGTTTTTCGAAATGTTTGCGAATCGTGTAGCTTAAGCGAGACCGGATGTGGGAAACCGCCTATGAATAACATCCAGGCTGGCCTACACATCGGCGCTCGTCGTTAACCCACCGTACAGTGGGCCAACACACTTCAAAATCTGGACAGAATAGAAAAAAAGGTTCATGTTCCGACTTTGGTCCTGCGAAATGTTGTGTAAATCATGCTGGGGCATATTTCCGCAATGCTGCGGTGTCATTTCAATCTCAAGTCAATATGATACGTCCTGTGACAGTCGACGCTAAACAGTCAATCGGGCGTCGACACATCTTTCAGGCATTCTTACTGTGGCCTGTTTAATGTATGACAGGTATCCTGCATAGTTGTCAGGATAAAATACGATGGGTAGCACTGCAGATGGTATGTTTATGAGATTTTTAATCCGTGTAAATTTCAGTTTCTGCACAGCCGTCCAGGCGGCCTCCTCTCTTGTGTTGAATCATTCCTTCCATTACAAGGGTGTGTTGCAAAGTGATGCCACCGAATTTTTAATGTGAAAACAAAGAGTTTTAAATAAAACAAACACCATTAACATTCTGTAACTTTATTCTAGACTATGTGATCAAAAGTATCCGGACACCCCCAAAAACATACTTTTTTCATATTAGGCACGCTGTGCTGCCGCCTACTGCCGGGTACTCCATATCAGCGACCTCAGTAGTCATTAGACATCAAGAGAGAGTAGAATGGGGCGCTACGCGGAATTACGGACTTCGAAGGTGGTCAGCTGATTGGGTGACTTGCGTCATACGCCTGTACGTGAGATTTCCACACTTCTAAACATCCTTAGCATCACTGTTTCCGATGTGATAGAGAAGTGGAAACGTGAAGGGACACGTACAGCACAAAAAAGTACAGGCCGACCTCGTCTGTCGACTGACACAGAACGCCGACAGCCCGCATCTCGTGGTCGTGCGGTAGCGTTCTCGCTTCGCACGCCCGGGTTCCCGGGTTCGATTCCCGGCGGGGTCAGGGATTTTCTCTGCCTCGTGATGGCTGGGTGTTGTGTGCTGTCCTTAGGTTAGTTAGGTTTAAGTAGTTCTAAGTTCTAGGGGACTGATGACCATAGATGTTAAGTCCCATAGTGCTCAGAGCCATTTGAACCATTTTTTAGAACGCCGACAGTTGAAGAGGTTCGTAAGGTGTAATAGGCAGACATCTATCCAGACCATCACATAGGAATTCCAAACTGCAGCAGGATCCACTGCAAGTATTGTGACAGTTAGGCGAGAGGTGAGAAGACTTGGATTTCATGGTCGAGCGGCTGCTCATAGGCCACACATCACGCCGGTAAATGCCAAACGACGCCTCGCTTGGTGTAAGGAGAGTAAACATTGGACGATTGAACAGTGGTAAAACGTTGCGTGAACTAACGAATCACGGTACATAATGTGGCGATCCGATGGCAGGGGGTAGGTATGGCGAATGCCCGGTGAACGTCATCTGCCAGCGTGTGTAGTGATGACAGTGAAATTCGAAGGTGGTGGTGTTATGGTGTGGTCGTGTTTTTCGTGGAGGGGCCTTGCACCCCTTGTTGTTTCACGTGGCATTATCACAACACAGGCCTACATTGATGTTTGAAGCACCTTCTTGCTTCCCACTGTTGAATTCTGAGACGGCGACTGCATCTTTCTACACGATCGAGCATCTGTTCATAATGCACGGCCTGTGGCAGTGTGGTTACACGACAGTAACATCCCTGTAATGGACTGGCCTGCACAGAGTCCTGACCTGACTCTTACAGAACACCTTTGGGATGTTTTGGAACGGCGACTTCGTGCCAGTCCTCGCCGACTGACATTGACAGCTCTCCTCAGTGCAACACTCCGTGAAGAATGGGCTGCCATTGCCCAAGAAACCTTCCAGCACTTGATTGAACGTATGCCTGCGAGAGTGGAAGCTGTCATCAAGGCTAAGGGTGGGCCACCACCATATTAAATTCCAGCATTATCGATAGAGGTCACCATGAACTTGTAAGTCATTTTCAGCCAGGTGCCCGTATACCTTTGATCATATAGTTTATGTCTTTATTCTTCGTGTCAAAATATTTGCTGCTCTCTGCTGCCACAGGGCTCCATTGTGTAACATGGTGGTTAGTAACGTAACTACGTCGATGCGTGAGGAACATCGTGCTTTAACCGACTTTCGAATTCGTCCGCACATGAAGCACCCTCTCGTTCAGCCGGGCCACAGACCAGCGCTGCGACATCTGGAACAGTCCGGCGTCTTGTGTACAGTGTCGTCAAACCTCCTCCCGACGTGGCCCCACCTTATCTTCATTTGTTTCCAAAACTTAAAGAACAACTTCGAGAATGGACCTCCGTTTGATAGTGATGAGGCACTGCAAGCAGAGGTGAGGTTGTAACTCCCTCAACAAAGTCAAGCAGTTTGCAGTGACAGTACCAACAAACAGGCATCTCGTTGGGAGAAATGTGTTCGTCGCAAGGGAGACTACGTTGAGAAATATATATGTAGTCATGAAGAATAAAAATGTAGACTGTAAATAACGATTCATTTAGTTAAAAGCTTCAAGAGTTTTAACGCCAAAAATTCAGAGACAGTACCTTTCAGCACGCCGTCATACATTAATTAAAAAAGTATTGTGTGAGCAGGGATAGCCAATTAAATGTCTCATGGTATTCATATCAATTCAGTTTCCACGTACTGGCCCTATGTGTGTCAACCGGGCCCGAGCGACAGCCATGTCATCTTCTGTCAATGCCGTCGTTCAATGCTGTATGGAGAGGCATGTCTCAGCACATCGCTCACCTGGCCATAGGATTTTTTGACGCTGGAACCGCTACTAATCGGTCGTGTAGCTCCTCAGTTGAGGATGAGTGCACCCTGTAACAGTCCTCTCAACAAGGAAAAATCCTTGGCAGTGCCGTGAATCGAACCAGGAACCTTCCCATTGCAGTCAGCCGTGCTGAACACCCAGTTACGGAGGCGAACTCTTACAGTACTGCCTCACTGGTATTACACCGCCTTTATTTTTTTAGGTGCTGCTTTTTCACACCGTCTTACGGTCTGCGGTTCTACCCAAAGATTTAAAATTCCAGTAGCGCACTGCTTTACGCTACAAACACGTACCTTGGTGGTGAGAGGATCGCAGTCGAAGTACCTGGCGAAGATCAGGAGGCCGCTGTAGGTGCTCAGCAGGATGAGGCTAGCAGCACCGGCAGTGAATATCCACACCGCTCTGCAAATAAAAGACATGCAAAGTTCAAATTTCCACCGTTGTAAATTGTCGCCGGCCGCTGTGGCCGAGCGGTTCCAGGCGCTTCAGTCTGGAACCGCGTGACCGCTATGGTCGCAGGTTCGAATCCTGCCTCAGGCATGGATGTGTGTGATGTCCTTAGGTTAGCTAGATTTAAGTAGTTCTAAGTTCTAGGGGACTGATGACCTCAGCAGTTAAGTCCCATAGTGCTCAGAGCCATTTGAACAATTTTTGTAAATTGTCATTTTAAAGAGAAGGTGTTAGGCTATAGTTCCGTAATGTACTTACTCAGAACGTAATAATCCTTAAATGCGTAAATTACTTTGTGAATTTTGTTTTTCAGCACAACACAAGCGATACAAGTTTTTAATGCAGATGAGCTTTATATGCACGTTACATGAATCACAAAAAGCAAAACGGGTGCTTAATTAATCTAACTATGACACAGAAAGGGGAGAAATATGAAGCTATAAAACTCTTTCATTGTCTACCCATGGAAATAAATTCTCTGACAGATAACAGACGTGTTTTCAAATGTCAAAGACGTACACCACAGAGGAATTTTCAGGCAGATATAGTTATTCATTAAAAACCCTGTAAATGGTCAGCAGGTCTACATCTACGTGGATACTCGACAAATCACATTTAAGTGCCTGGCAGAGGGTTCATCGAACCACCTTCACAATTTTCTATTATTCCAATCTCGTATAGCGCGCGGAAAGAATGAACACGAGCTCTGATTTCCTTTTTCTTATCGTGGTGATCGTTCCTCCCTATGTAGGTCGGTGTCAACAGCATATTTTCGGATTCGGAGGAGAAAGTTGGTGATTGGAATTTCGTGAGAAGATTCCGTCGCAACGAAAAACGCCTTTCTTTTAATGATGTCCATCCCAAATCCTGTATCATTTCCGTGACACACTCTCCCATATTTCGCGATAATACAAAACATGCTGCCTTTCTTTGAACTTTTTCGATGTACTCAGTCAGTTCTGTCTGGTAAGGATCCCACACCGCGTAGTGTAGGCAGTCTCCTTAGTAGGTCTGTTACATTTTCTAAGTGTCCTGCCAATAAAACGCAGTCTTCGGTTAGCCTTCCCCACAACATTTTCTAAGTGTTCCTTCCAATTTAAATTGTTCGTAATTGTAATACCTAGGTATTTAGTTGAATTTACGGCTTTTAGATTAGACTGATTCATCGTGGAACCGAAGTTTAACGCGTTCCTTTTAGCACTCATGTGGATGACCTCACACTTTTCGCTATTGAGGATAAAAAAAAATGGTTCAAATGGCTCTGAGCACTACGGGATTTAACTTCTAAGGTCATCAGTCCCCTAGAACTTAGAACTACTTAAACCTAACTAACCTAAGGACATCCCACACATCCATGTCCGAGGCAGGATTCGAACCTGCGACCGTAGCGGTCACACGGTTCCAGCGCCTAGAACTGCACGGCCACCCCGGCCAGCTATTGAGGGTCAACTGCCACTTTCCGCACCATTCCGATATTTCTCCTAAATCGTTTTGTAGTTTGTTTTGATCTTCTCATGACTTAATTAGTCGATAAACGACAGCGTCATCTGCAAACAACCTAAGACGGTTGCTCAGATTGTCTCCCAAATCGTTTATATAGATAAGGAACAGCAAAGGGCCTATGACACTACCTTGGGGAACGCCAGAAATCACCTCTGTTTTACGCGATGACTTTCCGTCAATTACAACGAACTGTGATCTCTCTGACAGGAAATCACAGATCCAGTCACATAACTGAGACGATATTCCATAAGCACGCAATTTCACTACGAGCCGCTTGTGTGGTACAGTCTCAAAAGCCTTCCGGAAATCCAGAAATACGGAATCGATCTGAAATCCCTTGTCAATAGCACTCACCACTTCATATGAATAAAGAGCTAGTTGTGTTTCACAGGAACGATGTTTTCTAAACCCATGTTGACTGTGTGTCAATAGAGCGTTTTCTTCGAGGTAATTCAGGTATCCACATAAATAATATTTTCTTGTTTTTATTTTTTACTTGTGTAAAACTGTATAATATTTGTTCTGGTGACACATTCCACATTAAAACGTTTATCGTGAATGTGCTCTGTGGAACAAGAAACTAACTAACTAACTAGGACCTCGTGTTTCTCTCACTGCGTTGTCACGTGACTTACCATAGAATAAAATACAGGGAGCGAAAAGTTATCTGCAACTCATTCAGAAACCACACAACGGTTTGCAAAACTCCTTATGCGTAAAAATGTTTGCCTGAACTAGAAAATTAATTAAGCGCCTTTCAAAACAAAGCTGTGATTATTGTGCACAACGAAATGTATAACGGAAGAATTTAACGACCCAGGTATGGACCCTAAAGTGGAGAATTACGAATTAATAAATTTGATATGAATAGAAGGTGTATAGAAACAAGTTTTGGTTTAACTCACTCATTTATTCAATTAAAACATACATTAAAAGGGTATTAGTGTGAAAGAATATCAACTGACTTCACGAAGTCCCCGTAAATGACGTTCTGAAAATTACTCGCAAACTTTTATCTAAACAAACTATAGTAACTGTTGGACAGATTGTTATTGAAAAAATCATGCCTCTACTAAAACAATATGTGTCGATGCATGCGTTGGGATAGGATAGATTCGAAGACCTTGGTAAACAATGGAGTGATGGAGACGGAGTTGCAGGAGGACTTATCAGTAGAAGATTTGTGCAGTTTGAGGAAAAGTAGGATTTTGGAGGTTTTCCATAGTTGAGGATAGAAACCTGTGGAGTAGATAGTGGTGGAAAGTGTTGCAAAGATGACTAGAAAGAAAAGGGGGTGTTCTTTGATGTGTTGATAAATAACTGATTCGTAACTGCGGAAGTGTTGCGTTTCTTGTGGAGTACTTGTATTATATCTTGCGCTGTAATTGGCGTATTTAAAACTGTTTATGGTTTGGAAGCTGGAATCTGGAACCTAGGGGTGGTACAGCAGTGTTTGTACGTTTGTGGGTGGTAGGAACAATGAGTAAAAATGAGAGTCATCACTGACGGAGAAAATGTCAGAGTCATAGGATGCAAAACTTTACTCATGTTGTCAAGTAAGGGGTGGTTGTTGTGAAGGAGTGGGTAGTGAGATATGGAATGATCGATGGAATGCTTTCCAGTACTTGGAAGAGTTAATGGGGAGTGCAGTGTTGAGTCTTATTGACGCATGTCTGGCGCCAACCCCCGGCGGCTTTTCTTTTTTTACTAAATTCCTGACTTGTCTCTGATCTTGACAGATGCGTGTGAGTGCGAGTGTACCCCTGTCACGAGGGCGCAAGAGGGAGCAATAGAGCGATACAAGCGACGGGGTTCTTAAGGGAAGGAGAGAGGATGGTGAGGGGGCAGGGTATATGGTCTTGGAAGGAATGTGGGTGAATGTAACCTCTGACAAGGTCTGCTGCAGGAAGGACGTGGCATGAGTAGTATCGTCAGGTTGCTGGAAAGTTAGGGAGTGGCTCTGAATCTGGGTTTCTATGGATTCCTCGCAGGCATTCCAGTTTGACCGCAAGTAATCTTGGATAACTCTTGCATGGAGATTGAGATGGGATGCAGGGAGATGAGATTGTGCGTAGGAGATGGTGAGGAGTACAGGTAGGTGGCCACTTCCAATCGCATCGTGGACTTCTGCAGTTAGTCGTCTGTCCGCAGCTCGTGGTCGTGCGGTAGCGTTCTCGCTTCCCACGCCCGGGTTCCCGGGTTCGATTCCCGGCGGGGTCAGGGACTTTCTCTGCCTCGTGATGACTGGGTGTTGTGTGCTGTCCTTAGGTTAGTTAGGTAGCATATCCAGACACTCCGGGATGATGATGGCATTGGAACAGAGGATGACACGCGTAAAGCTGAAATACTAAACACCTTTTTCCAAAACTATTTCACAGAGGAAGACCGCACTGCAGTTCCTTCTCTGAATCCTCGCACAAACGAAAAAATGGCTGACATCAAAATAAGTGTCCAAGGAATAGAAAAGCAACTGGAATCACTCAACTGAGGAAAGTCCACTGGACCTGACGGGATACCAATTCGATTTTACACAGAGTACGCGAAAGAACTTGCCCCCCTTCTAACAGCCGTGTACCGCAAGTCTCTAGAGGAACGGAAGGTTCCAAATGATTGGAAAAGAACACAGGTAGTCCCAGTCTTCAAGAAGGGTAGTCGAGCAGATGCGCAAAACTATAGACCTATATCTCTGACGTCGATCTGTTGTAGAATTTTAGAACATGTCTTTTGCTCGAGTATCATGTCGTTTTTGGAAACCCAGAATCTACTATGTAGGAATCAACATGGATTCCGGAAACAGCGATCGTGTGAGACCCAACTCGCTTTATTTGTTCATGAGACCCAGAAAATATTAGATACAGGCTCCCAGGTAGATGCTATTTTTCTTGACTTCCGGAAGGCGTTCGATACAGTTCCGCACTGTAGCCTGATAAACAAAGTAAGAGCCTACGGAATATCAGACCAGCTGTGTGGCTGGATTGAAGAGTTTTTAGCAAACAGAACACAGCATGTTGTTATCAATGGAGAGACGTCTACAGACGTTAAAGTAACCTCTGGCGTGCCACAGGGGAGTGTTATGGGACCACTGCTTTTCACAATATATATGAATGACCTAGTAGATAGTGTCGGAAGTTCCATGCGGCTTTTCGCGGATGATGCTGAAGTATACAGAGAAGTTGCAGCATTAGAAAATTGTAGCGAAATGCAGGAAGATCTGCAGCGGATAGGCACTTGGTGCAGGGAGTGGCAACTGACCCTTAACATAGACAAATATAATGTATTGCGAATACATAGAAAGAAGGATCCTTTATTGTATGATTATATGCTATCGGAACAAACACTGGTAGCAGTTACTTCTGTAAAATATCTGGGAGTATGCGTGCGGAACGATTTGAAGTGGAATGATCATATAAAATTAATTGTTGGTAAGGCGGGTACCAGGTTGAGAGTCATTGGGAGAGTCCTTAGAAAATGTAGTCCATCAACAAAGGATGTGGCTTACAAAACACTCGTTTGACCTATACTTGAGTATTGCTCATCAGTGTGGGATGCGTACCAGATCGGATCGGGTTGACGGTGGAGATAGAGAAGATCCAAAGAAGAGCGGCGCGTTTCGTCACAGGGTTATTTGGTAACCGTGATAGCGTTACGGAGATGTTTAACAAACTCAAGTGGCAGACTCTGCAAGAGAGGCGCTCTGCATCGCGGTGTAGCTTGCTGCCCAGGTTTCGAGAGGGTGCGTTTCTGGATGAGGTATCGAATATACTGCTTCCCCCTACTTATACCTCCCGAGGAGATCACGAATGTAAAATTAGAGAGATTAGAGCGCGCACGGAGGCTTTCAGACAGTCGTTCTTCCCGCGAACCTTACGCGACTGGAACAGGAAAGGGAGGTAATGACAGTGGCACGTAAAGTGCCCTCCGCCACACACCGTTGGGTGGCTTGCGGAGTATAAATGTAGATGTATATGTAGATGTGTAGGTTTAAGTAGTTGTAAGTTCTATGGGACTGATGACCATAGATGTTAAGTCCCATAGTGCTCAGAGCCAGTTAGTCGTCCAAGGAGATTGGAACACGCTGAGACGACAACAGGGGTCGTGTTGCTTTCAGGACGGGTATAGTGTTGCATGGGAACAATACAGTCAACCTATAGGACTCGTCACCATGTAGTAAAGTTTGACATATGAGTACAAACTGTATAATTAAGGATCTAAATTGTCTTTTCAGTATTTACAGATTGTGCACTTTGTAATGTTGTTTTCAGCATCGGTATATGCTACTTATGTCTGCTGAAATTTGCTAAGAAGCATATAATAAACATTTTATTGTATTTCACTTTCGCTTGGCAGCCATGACACCGATTGAAAATTTCATCAGCAGTGTCTACATATATTTGCACTGATAACTACATTTTACATTTTTTGATTATAAAATAAAGTAAGGAAAGCTAGATTATAATTTTTACGCCAACTTGTTACTCCTGTTTTAATATTTTATGGAATGAAGTTTTTTAATAAGTTTTAATTTATTTATTTAATCTGATCAGATTAGGGCCATCAGGCCCTCTCTTACATCGGACCAGTGTTTCACACATGTAGCATTTCACACATCAGAGTTGCATCATGACAATACTTTCAATAAGAAAATTAGATTACTCTAGTCACAATATGAATAAAAAATAATGACTAAGACCTAATAAAGTAAGTACTGGCAGTATTTTTACGACAGGTGCTATACATACAAATTATGATAAAAGTAATAATAGTAACAGTAAAAAAAATTAAATAATAATGATAAACATGAGAAAAATTGGCAATAGTAATGAAGATTTGTGCAGATGTACATTAATATCTTGGTGTGTAAAGTAGATGTTTACTAGTATAGCGAGTTTTGGGGGAGGGAGGCTTAAGGAGGGGGAAAGAGGGAAGTAATGAGGTGAAGTGCATTCGTGTACAAAGGAAAGCATTATTGTTGCTTAAGTAGATACGTCATTAACTGTTTTTTGAAGCTGGACATGTTTTTAAGTTCTCTAACATACCGAGGGAGGTTATTCCAGAGTCGGGTTCCCGCTACTGCAAAGGACTTGGAGAAGGCGACTGAGCGATGCAGTGGAACAGAGAGGATTTTATTATGATGGGAACGTGTGTTTCTGTCATGTTGTTCAGACATAAGCGCTAAGGACGAGGAGAGATATGAGGGACAGTGTACATTTATAATGGACTTAACGTATTGCAATATTTGTCGCAATGCTTAGTTTAATTTATATGCCTCCTGACAAAATTATACTTCACTATGATTATTATTTCCTTTTATTGCAATACATATATTTTATTTTAAGCCATTTTTTTTATATCTGGATAATGGAAATGGTTCAAGTGGCTCTAAGCACTATGGGACTTAACATCTGAGGTCATTAGTCCCCTAGACTTGGAACTACGTAAACCTAACTAATCTAAGGACATCACACACATCCAGGCCCGAGGCAGGATTCGAACCTGCGACCGTAGCAGCAGCTCGGTTCCGGACTGAAGCGCCTAGAAGCGCTCGCCCACAACGGCCAGCATGAAAATGGTGAACGCTGGCCATTCAATATGGTGTAAATCGAGGCTAACCGTATGGAATTGTAAGCAGTAGACCCCGTTTGACTGATGCTTGTACATGTCTAGGTTATATTGTAACATGTGTCACTACAGGTATGCCGAGTCTACATGAATACGATATGTAGTCGTGCAGTTGGCGCTGTGTACAACTGTGATTTGGTTCTTGGTTAGTTCACTTTTTCAATGCTTGATACCTGTGTTATTTTATATTTATAGCAATAATGGTAACTGTGTTGTTAGCTTAAATCTAGATCTGTAATAATATACACATGATATTACGACCGATGCAGTATTTCTTTATGTCGCGAATTACATCCTGGTCGCCGGCCACTATGGCCGAGCGGTTCTAGGCGCTTCAGTCCGGAAGCGCGCTGCTGCTACGGTCGCAGGTTCAAATCCTGCCTCGGGCTTGGATGTGTGTGATGTCCTTAGGTTAGTTAGGTTTAAATAGTTCTAAGTGCAGGGGACTGATGACCTCAGATGTTAAGTCCGATAGTGCTTAGAGCCATGGCATCAAACCTGATGAACTGCAGGTTCTTTTACCTTTTTCGGCACAATCTCAGCGTTCCTGCCAAAGGAAGAGGATCCGATTTCTTAATTATTTTCTGTGGTATGTTATCCCATGAGATCCTTAACACTGCCGTAGTCACTCCTCTTGAACTTGGGCACTACTGCTTCCTTCAGTATTTCTAGGCTAAGTGGACAAGTTGACATATTCCGAATATTACTTGAAGTTCTTCCATTTTACAGTGCCAAAATCTCCTGACAGCCTGAGGAGTGCTCGTCGTCGCACGCTGTTCACTGCTTGTGCTCGCGTTACCGGTATCATCCTGTCGCCCTAGACGCACAATGGCCGTTAACATTGCTTCTTGGTATAACTGTACTATTGCCTTACGACTGGGATCTGTACTCACATGTTGGCCTTGGTGAGCGTGGGCAGCGCGAGGTACCGCTGGACCATTATCTGGTTGACGCCGGCATTGTAGAGGTACTGCATGAGGCCCCCCACGAGCAGGCTGGGCAGCGCCATCCGCACCCTGGGGTCCACATCCAGCCTGTGGGCGAAACGTCAGCTCTGTCACCAACGCTGCTGCTCTCTGGTACGCACAGTTTGCTTCATTATCCAACACCAACACATGCAGTTCGCCATTAAAATTGCAACACCAGGAAATACAACAAATAACGAACTTTTACTTTTGTCTATACAGTACAGTAGGAAGAATACATGATAACATTCGTGAGAGTAAGAACCTTCAACATCGCAGCGCGTCAGCAATCATTGGTTAACATATTTAAAAAAACTAAAATCCGCCTCGATTGCGAAAAAAGCACCTAGTGTTAAGTGTTAACCCAGGTTTCGGCATAGATAACTACACCTTCTTCAGAACAACAATAAAACCCACAAGTGCCTAATAAGACCTCTGTCAATGATTAAAAGAACACTGCCCGGGGCGAGCTCTGGGTCTCAGGTATAAAGAGCATATTCCTACTAGAAGCGGTGACGGTACTAAGGGCTCTACTTATGCGGAACACCTTGTGCAAATGACTCATGCGCCGAGCCCTCTAGTTAATATCGAGTTACTTCATGCCGAGGTTAAGGGCTTAAAACTGGATGTTTTGGAAGAAATGCAGATCTTTAAGCATCTGAATCAGGTTAAAGACAATATCATCAATGACCAAATAGAAAATTTTTTGAAGGTTTCGCGCCTTTACTTTGTTCTTCATACTAGTAAATTTGATGATCTGTCGATTATCACATGCGCGCGCTGATTGGCGAGCGCGGTTGGTCAAGCTGTTCATCTTCTTTCTTTTTATCCTCATTTTCCTTTTACGATGAAGGTGATTTTAGACCGTTGAACACCTCATGTTTTTCCCTATATCTTTATTGCCACGACGTCTTTAGATTACGTCCCCTCAGCACCCCCCCCCCCCCCCTGGCTTTATGTATAGTTTTTAAGAGTTCCTCCTGTTGTCATAGGTAGTTTTATATGCAAGTTTCTTTAGTAGCATAAGCAACCATGTGCGGCGGTTTTTAGGTTTCATCTCCTATTTAGCTCGTCTCTTGTTCTATCCATTTCATTTTTTGATATACGTTGATCCACGGTTGGGAATATATATATTTAGCCCCAACCCATGTATAAACTTTCTCGTATTCGTATGCGCATGCGCATGCGCATTCAAGTAACTTCCCTTGTCTTGCGCATGTGCATAGATAGAGGGTCAGGCTTCTAAGTGAGCGACCGTTTGTAGCTCCAGTTTATGGCGGGTCATGGCCGGTGTGAGGTAGAGCGTACACCATTAAGTTAAGTAGTGGTTTTGACTTTGTACATATGTACTGTTTGTGTTTTCCTTTTCTTTTTCGTTTATAAAAGTATGGCTATGGTGTTCTTTTAATCACTGACAAAGGTCTTCTTAGGCACTTGTGGGTTTTATTGTTGTTCTGAAGAAGGTGTAGTTATCTACGCCGAAACCTGGGTAACACTTAACACTAGGTTCTTTTTTCGCAATCGAGGCGGATGGTTAGTTTTTTTTGTTTTTTTTTTAATTTGTGAAAGTACTCAGTGCAGGAATTATATACTGAGTAACTCAAGTGAACGGGAATAAGCTCTGCTGCTGGGAGATGTTATAATGACGCACTCCAATGGTTAATTACATTATTCTGTTGTGGTATCTCGCCCCTTTCCCTCACTAACTCCCGTAATATTTTATATTCCGGTCTTCCATTTTCTGAGGATTCAACAGCTTCTTTAAAAAGTGAAAGAAACTAACTCTACTGTCAGACCAGTGGACCAACACATGCAAACCGGCCTCCGTGTCATCCTTTGCTATGTGGCTTCATTTGGATGCGGTATGGAGAGGCTTGGGGTCAGCACACGCCTCTGCTGGCCGTTGTCGGCTGTTCAGACAGTGGAGCCCTAATTCTCTCTCTCGTAGCTCCTTACTTATCTTCACGAGGCTGAGAGCACACCGTTCCAGTTCTCTCATGAAGAAAACGTGTCGGCACCAGGAACTGAAGCAAGATCCTCCACGGGAAAGTCAGACGTGCAGACCATTCGCATAAAACAGCTGCTTTAGCTGGTGAAAACACCCATCCAAGCGGTTTTTGTCCAACTTAACTGAAGAAAAAGACGTCATTTCCTGATGAAACATGTGAATACGGGCAATGAGACATTAATTCGGTGTTTTTCTCCGTCAGTCATTTGTCTGGCGTCCTATGTGACTGCTGGCATTGATGATGCAAAGTATCCGGCTGATTTTTCTAATTTCATCTGTAATTTGTGCGAAACAAATTGTTACACACCAATCAGATCAACTGTTATTCGATCCACTTAATTATACGTCACGGTATTTTCGATATGCATCGTCCATCCAAAAAAACCTAGGTTGACTTTTGGTCAAATGTCTGAGCGGAACAAAAAGAAGACTCCCTAAAAATTACACAATGGATTTTTGTTCGAATTTTCATAACGAAAAGAAGAGTAGGAATTAGTCAAATGCGATATGAAATTTTCTGGCGTGAGGTGTAGTTTTACCAAAATAAGTTTAATTCCTTGAAAGCAATCAGGGTAATTAAGTAAAACTCAGTGATTTGAGAAAACAGTTTTGTTCGCATTTTCATTGCCAAACGAATAGTAGAGAAAATGGAGAAATGGAATATGAAACAGTCCAGCGTGAGGTATAGTTTTGGGAAAAAAATTAAGAATTTGAAAGTAATAAGGGTAATTAAGAAAATCTAATTAGTAATTTGGGAGAAAAGTGAAGTGTTTCACTAGCATCTGCTTCTAGCTGTTTAAAAGAAGCGTTAAAAATGTCAAATCACAGCATAAACTGAAACATCTCTGCTTTCTCTTGATCTATATACATCTAATAATATTAGAATACCGATCGGTATTTGAGTATATTATATTTGGTTAGTGCATAAGTTGGTATCGTTTTTGTTTTGCATGTTGGTATTCCAGTTGCTAGCGGTTTATGTGATAGTCATTTTTTATTTGTAGGTCACTGTTGCCGCTTGAGTTTACACATTGTCATTTTGTCATTTGGAGATAGTGAGTAGAGCAGTGGACGCTAGAATATGGAGTGCTCTGTGGGGAAATCGAAACATTTCCGACATATTCTTCTGCTGAAGGGTGACAGCAGCGGGGGCAACCGGGAACATTCACGCCATTGATGGGACTATTGCCACTGAAAAGAGCACGACAAGAAAATGGTTTTCTCGTTTTGAGGAGGATCGTTTTGAGTCTTCAATTTCCGGAAGATGTTCGGGTTTTGATGAAGATCGTTTAAGCGCATTAGTCCATATATTCCACATCGGTGTACTCTAGAACTGGCAAATCACCGTCGTGCGACATTTGCATGCAGTGGGAAAGGTTCAAAAATCGGTTGTATCGGTACCGCATGCTCTACGCCAAAATCACAAAAATCAGTGTTTAACCTGAATATTACAATTTTAAAGGGTACTAGAGGATATCAGTCTGGTGGAATTTCGCTCAGCTGTCTCCTTACGTCACTAACGTATGAGCATCTCAGCCGCTGTACACGAATTCGAGCCCTATTCAAAGGTGCGTCAAATGTTTCTCTTATCTGTTTTATCTCTCACTTTTAAATAAATCATTTCACATAATATTAGAGAGTTTTTTCATTTTTTTGTACTCCTGGCGTATTAGCGACGTCAGTGCAGTCACTGTGATTGCTGCTTGAGCTAGCAACTCCAAATAATAGCTGTGCATTTGACCGGTCAGCTACGAGCAGGCAGTGTTACGGAATGCACGTGCGGCCGTGGTGTGCAAACCTCAAAGGTGCAACATTTCTTAATGAAGTGTTCAAGACATCCTGCAAAATGTTTTGAAGCCAAGAAAAGTGCGTACAGCTTTCGTCCTGCACACCTAGACTCTCGAACAAAAACGCATGGTCGCCTGCAGCAGTTTCTCTGAAATGCGAAGACGTGGGCAATTATTTTCTGGAAAGAATCGTCAAGGGTGACGAGACATTGTGCTATCAACACGAACCGGTCATAAAATGACAATGTGCAGAAACTGACACTCAGTGTAACGCGCGAGTTGAGTAACATCCAAAAGAAAGTCATTTCTGATGGTTTCACTTAGTTGTGTGAACGTTCCATGCGTTGTAATCAAGTGGTGGTAGACTTTATAGAACACCTGAAGCATTAAATCCATCATTTTAAACTTCGTGTATTTTTTATTAATCCATTCTTGAAGTCTCGAAGTCCCGATCGTTTTCTGGGAAGTGCGACTGGAACGAGACAATTTTCTTGGTTAGTGTTCGCCTCGGAACACCCACACACGTAGCAGCTACTTAGTTGCTGGCTTTTACAAATGTGCACTAGTTTCATCTTCAGTCAGCATGTTGTATCTAGGTTTTGTGTTTCCTCGGTCGAATTTTGCACTGAAGACTTCCCTATAGCAATATTGACGCGAGCCTGAGTTTCATCTCTGGTCAAACTGCAAGGAATTCGTCGGTAAGAGATTTTTTCCAGCAAAAGTTTCAAGCAAAATCGAAGGTTCTGCCGTCTTTGATACGCCTGAGGTGACCCTACGCCACATTAAGTTATATGCCGAGCATCTTCAGTCATGCTGCACAAAACATTCTTTTTTTTTATTTTTTGGGACAACAGCCCGTCGTAGTTTACGGCAACAGCTTTCAGTGTTAAAGCAGAGAAACGGGGAGGTGAAACCAGAAGCTCTAGCAGACAATGAGGTCCTACATTCTGAACGTAGATACAACACGTGTCGGTTCCACGGGGTACAGCTTCCTCCTTAGAATTGACTGGGTCGGTCGTCTAACGGTCGCCGCTGAAGACAGCCGTTAACCCTACCCGGGGGAGGTCTGATGATCACTTCTAGGTGTACGGTAACACATTTGTATCACACCTGCCGTAAACACGTGATTGGCAACTTGTTCTCGTGCGAATTCGTAACTCACCGTGTATCCTATGCATGAGAATTCTGAAAGAAGGCTGTTGAGCAGAAGGGGTTCACACTCCAGCTCAGCGCTTATCCTACCCCAACAGCCCAACCACACGCTGGTACACGCGACAGTTGTTATTATTTATACCAAACAAGGCAACAAGCGCACACAAAGAGAGACGAGCACACTTCGGCTATCTTAACGATTCTTTCCGAAATCTGTCAGCGGGATCGGTTGACTGTCCCCACCACAGCAGAAGGTGGAGAGTAGAAATGCTATCCTGTAGCAACCCGTGTTTTCTAGAACATAGTATCTCTCGGCGTCAATCATACAGACGCCGAACTTGTTTCGACACGGAATGTTGGCGCGAGAGCATTACTGAGATGCTCAACAAACTCCAGTGGCAGATGCTACAAGAAAGGCGTTGTGCGTCAGGGAGAGACATACTATTGAAATTTACTACTGAATTTTACACAACTCTTGACAAACTGCACTTTTCGGTGGCAGACTTAGATGATATGCAACGTAAATCCCAACCTATGATCGGTAAATAAAAAGTTGTGATCAAGACGGTGTTTTTTTTTTTTTTTATTTACTGTAACATAAGGGGCACGATTCCTAGGACATGGAGTCATTTATGAAATGTCGAAATTTCGAGAGAGTACTTTCTGGGAAGCGTCGGACAACATGAAAGGTTTATACATCATCTGAAATGACTTCTTTTGGAATATTTGCCGTTTTGAGCGTTTTTGGATGCCTAAACACATGAGTGATACGCAGTCCTTTGGAGGAGGAGGAGGAGATTAGTGTTTAACGTCCCGTCGACAACGAGGTCATTAGAGACGGAGTGCAAGCTCGGGTGAGGGAAGGGTGAGGAAGGAAATCGGCCGTGCCCTTTCAAAGGAACCATCCCGGCATTTGCCTGAAGCGATTTAGGGAAATCACGGAAAACCTAAATCAGGATGGCCGGAGACGGGATTGAACCGTCGTCCTCCCGAATGCGCGCAATCCTTTGGCTACCAGACGTTGTATCAGTAGTAGAGGATGACAGACAGTGTGTGCTGAGCGGACGGCGAGTGAGAGCGGACATACTGAATAGCAGAAGAATTTTATTTGAAGTGCTCGCTGACATATTTATGTTTGCAGGTGGGGATATTCAGCCGCCAAATAATTGTTAAAATTCATGGTGAACCTTCAGCTGTCCTTTATTCTGCACAATGTGCTTCGCTACCAGTTTCGGTCAAATGACCGTTATCAGGCATACGCTGGGGGTGAACGGCTGATGCGACCGAGGGTAGAGGACGATGTTGAGGAGATTCCATAGAGTACAGCACATCTGGGAAAAGGTAACATGAGCAGTCTTCATTTGCTGCAAGCGCTAGCCGAGTAATTGTTGCAAAGATTATATTTTCCTCAACAATAGGTTTTGGTATCCAGAGCGAGTTATTAGTCATTCACAATTTTACTTACTATTCGTCACCCATCATTTTTAGTTAAAAACTATTTGTAGGAAAGGTAAAGAGCAACTTTGCAACTTAAACAATCTGGCTGAATCAATGTTCATTGTTTATTGTAATGGAAAGGAAGATTAGAGTGTCATGTAATTAGAATTCACTTCTGTGTCATTAAAGGGATATTAATGCCACCTTAATTTAAGGCAAGCTTTTACACTGCGATGACAAAGGTCAGGGGACACCTTCTAATTTCGTGTCGAATCTCTTTTTGCCCAGCGTAGTGCAGTGACTCGGTGTGGCATGAACTCACCAGGTCCTTGGAAGGCCCTGCAGGTGTATTGAATCACGCTGCCTCCGTAGCTGAACATAACTACGCAAGTGTTGCCGGTGCAGGATTTTATGAACGAACTGATCTCTCAACAATGTTCGATAAATGTTCGATGGGATTCATGTTGGGCGATCAGGGTGGCCAGATCATTCACTCGAATTGTCTAGAATGCTCTGAAATGGAGCAATGTCATCCATAAAAATGCCCTCATTGGTTGGGAACATGAAGTCCATGAAGGCTGCAAATGGTCTTCATGTAGCTGAACATCAGCATTTCCAGTCAATGATCGGTTCAGCTGGACCAAAGAACCCAGTCCATTCCATGTAAACATAGCCCACACCTTTATGGAGCTACCACCAGCTTGCACTGTGCCTTGTTCACAATTTGGGTTCTTGCCTTCTTAGGGTCTGAGCCACACTCAAACCCTACCATCAGATCTTTTCAACTGAAATCGGGGCTCATCCGAGCAGGTCACGGTTTTCCAGTAGTCTATGGGCCAACCGATACGGTCACGAGCCCAGCAGAGGCGCTGCAAGAGATGTCGTGTTTTTAGCAAAGGCACTCCAGTTGGTCGTCTGCTGGCATAGCCCATTAATGCCAAATTTCGCCGGACTGTTCTATCGGATACGTTCGTCGTATGTCCCAGGTTCATTCCTGTGGTGATATGACTCAGTGTTGCTTGTCGGTTAGCGCTGACAACTCTACTCAAACGCCACTGCACTGCTCAAGGTCGTTAAGTGAAGGCCGTCGGCCAATGCGTTATTCGTAGAAAGGTACTGAAATTTGCCCGTCTCAGTACACTCTTGACGCTGTGGATCGTGAAATATTGAATTCCCTAAGGATTTCAGAAACGGAATGCTTCATGCGTATAGCTCCAACTGCCATTTCGGGTTAGAGTCTATTAATTCCCGCCGTGCGGCCATAAACAAGTCGGTAATCTTTTCAAATGAGAACAAATGACAGCACCTCCAATGCAGGACCCTTTTACACCTTGTGTACGCGATACTACCAGCATCTCTACATGTGCATATCGCTATGTCATGACTTTTGTCACCTCAGCGTATTCATTTCCAAATATTTCATTCCCTCCTTGCAGTCTAAAAAGCAAATCTTGTCAGAATTGTACCACCACGTCTTGCACTATATAGTTAACAGCTAGATTCATTTTTGGAAAGATAGCAAAATTCTCATCTGGCTTAAAGTAAATAATAAGGCAATTATCTGCGTAGTGATTTATTTGGGGATCATGCAGTGCAGCACTTCATATTCTTATAACTGAACAAGACAGAGCAAAGCTGAGTTATCCGTTGCAGATGAAAACAACTGTAGGACCTAAAGGAACGTTTTGTGACGAAATTAGGAATTGTTATCATTTTCGTATAATTCGGTTCATTCGATTTTGTAACAGGGCACAGTTTCAATACACAACAGTGAGTCATTGTGTGTCATTTCATGAGGAAGCCATTCTGCTTAATACTGATAACCCATATTTGTATTCAGTTTCATTATAGATAGGCAGATTCACTTTAGAATAATTGGTACCGCACACAACGAAAGCAATTTACAAAGTTAATGTTCGTGTTCAAAAATAGGGTAGCGTAGGGTTTCATAGATCAGACTGCTTAGACATCTCTGTAACAGGGATTTAAAAGTCACACACTTTCGCATTACAAGTTTTTTCAGTTGCCACGTTTCTTCATGGAAGCTTCAAACGTGTAACTTCTTGCCACATATATTTCGTGAAATGACCACTAGGAGAAAATTCGAGAAATAAGTCAGTGCAGAGGATTATCAACAACAGTCTTGCTTCTCATCGCCATTCGCTAGTAGACCAGGGAAGGGGGTGGGGGGGTGGATACGTTAGTGGTATCAGCAGTAGCCTCCTCCACTCACGGTCACGTGACTTGCGGGGTATTGATTTAGATGATGTAGATAGATGACGGTCGATCTTCGATGTAGAACTTTGCACTTTCGTCTCTCGCCTCTTCGCAGTTAACTGTGGTAGCTACTTTACCTATCGTAGGAGTATAATCTTTATAAAGTTCCTCTACACCTCCATTGCGTTTCTTGAATAGCTGCTCAAGGATAGAAAATACATATACGTTACATTTCAGTGTTACTTCATATAAATTTCCTTTCTTCGAAAGTTCCATTTATAGCCGTATCCAATACAGCTGTTTATAGGACACCTGGCCACGTCAGTCCTCAGCTTTAACATGACAGGAGATAGAAATTGACTTCTCGTGACGCCTAAAAGTGACGGAGAGAACACGCGATCTCAACAAACCGGCTTTGGCCGACCTTCACGGGATTCGCCGCGAACCAAAGCACAATGACAACTAAATTCTGCAAAATAATTGCAACCAGTCTGTTCTCAGGGTGCCTGATTATCCAAAGCCGAAGGAACCGATTCAGTGAGTTCTTACTAAGTAACGCCTTTACAAAAATTAATAAAAGAAAAAATTATCCAACGAACCTTAACTTGAAATTTAATATTTTCATAATCTTATTTCTCCCAAACATCACTGTAATCAAACCAGACGTCCATTTTCTGAGCTGCCATTGTTTTCACGATAACAAATCGCAAATTTTAAAACAACAATTTCACATATCAGTATCTCCATCTAGTGATCGTTTGTGAACATCTAAGCGGTGAGCATTGTATTTCAAAGTAACATAGGTTAGAAAAAAAGCAGAGGAAACATATTTACATTAAAGTGCATAAAACTACAAATTATACTAAAATAGTACCCTGGAAATTAATGTTACAACCGTGAAAAAATTTACCACAGATTAGACCAGTACACAGGTATAGCAGGATGGCGGCCACTTTGTGTTGTGGCTGGGAATGATGCAGCCTCTGTCGCTGTACCACTACGAGATTTTCCGCGTCTATGAAATATGCTGCAATATATTATGTAACATTGGTCCAGTGGATTTTTTGCAGGAAGTATACTAAACAGTCTTTATAGATTTCGATGGGCTAAACACAAATATCATGATTAAAATTGTCTCCTAGCTCAAGATTGCAAGTAACTTGGGATTTCACGTTTCACATATACTGCTACCGTAATCAACAGTATATATACATAAGTGAACTTCGTTTATTCGCTCCGTTTCTGTGAATTCCTCTTGTGTTCGGTTCCTGGGGCATCTTTCTGAAGCATCCAGCAAAAATCACGCAACATGGCTGTAGTCCACCCCCCTGTGTACCGCTGTTGCATGAGAGGAATGGCCGGCCGAGGTGGTCGAGCGGTTCTAGGCGCTTCAGTCTGGAACCGCGCGACCGCTACGGTCGCAGGTTCGAATCCTGCCTCGGACATGGATGTGTGTGATGTCCTTAGGTTAGTCAGGTTTAAGTAGTTCTAAGTTCTAGGGGACTGATGACTTCAGAAGTTAAGTCCCATAGTGCTCAGAGCCATTTGAACCTTTTGAGAGGAATGTCCTGTTGGGACCGCTCGCCGTGCTCTTCACTGAATGCACAACAGCTCTCTGGGAGCACATCGGGTGGGAATAAAGGAAGTATATCTTCAGTGTCATTTTGCAGCCAATTACCTTCTAAGCATGCATCAGTTGGTCCACATGTACCCGTAATTTTAGGCTCACCTGTTTCAAGAGCAATGTTATCACGTTACAAAAACAATGCCATGCATGCAGCTGATCAGGCGTTAGGGTAGACTCAAGTGTGAACCCCTCTACAGCTGGCCTATTTGTGGACCAATGAATATCGCGTTTGTTATCTCCTCCTGAATGAATCATGGAAACTTGGCTTCTTATACAAATACTTAAACACTGCTTCATTCACGTGTAAGTCTTAAAAAATGCTGTCATGAGTCCCAACATAACGTGCAATGGTGGGAGAACAATTTTGTTCTGATTCACAAGAGGTTCTTCGGTAATATTCGTTGATCCAGGCACGAGAGCTGTTCGTGGAGTCTGTTCCCTCTGTGTGAAGTGTTGTTCTCTTGTGCGACTGTCCCAGTCACAGAGATAGCATCAGTACCCCCTTGAAAACCCAACAGCGTCGCAAAGACTTTACAATCCCCACATACAGCCATTGATGCATATTGTAATTAATATAACATACGGATTTCAACACTGTATAACTTTCTTTAGCTTAGGCAGCGTATGCTACAGGGATGACTGGCCTTTCATTACTCTTGTGTAACAGTACTACCTTCACACTTGTGGTTGGGCCATCTATAAAGAGTCTCCAATCGTCTTTTTTATATTTAATGTTCAGATCTTCCAGCGAACCATCACTGTCACTGCAGAATGTAATGCCGCCGTCAGTACAGAAATGACCATAAAGTTTTTTTTCTGATGCACCCGAAACACAGGTACACGTACTGCGTCAGCGAGGAGATTTCACTGCTGCAATCGAGACGTCACGAATCCGTATTACGCTTTAGAAGATCAAAATTCCTAACCATATCACTGACTTCATCCTATGGGATTTTGTGTGGTTCTCCAGATATCGATGTTGGTGTAAACGTATAGTCGGTGCCACATGTTTTCGGCTGTGTGTGTCGGTTCAGCATTATCGCTATCACTGATTGATGGTGGTACGTGTGGGGGAATAGGGAATGGCAATCCTTCGCAATGAGCCACAAGGCGAATGACAGATGGGATGCCAGGGTATTGAATACTTCTCTTCCTCTTGATATTGACTCTTTTTCTCAAGAGAGGTACGTACAAAAATAGCAATCCGACGCATGATTTGTGGGTTCATGCCAAACAGCAAGCACACAAAACTTTACGAAGACATTTCTCCCATGCATCCAAGCATTCAGCGTAGATAAACACGAGGTGGAACACATGTGTGGAGGCCATGATTTGTCTCCAACTCTACAGCCGAAATACAAGGTGCATTCTTGTTTTACTCCTTTTGTCAATGGTCGCCTTCTTGAACCACAAATAACATCTGTACAAATGTAACAAAAGTTATTAGATTTGTTACAGCGGATGCGGACATTTGTGAAAGAGTACACATGCATGATAACACAGTTCTTCAATTTCACCTCACATAAATTCACTGCCAACAGCCACGATACTCGTTCCAGTAACAAGTGAATTAACACAAGACAACACCTCACCACCGCTACGAATGACAATTAAAATCGCGTGTGGTTTCTTCTACATTCGACAATGTTCACGTGACTGGATGGTGTACACATGGGTCATAGTGAGAAGCAGTGTTGCCAAATTCTACTGAAACTGCCCACCTCACTCACTTATCGCAGAAGAACTTTCATGCTTTTGAATACAGGGTGTTTCCGTATGTAAAGTACACCAGAGGCAAAAAAACAGTCAATACCATCACTGCGCGATAGCGATGGAAATGTTACCGATGATGGTGTCACTAAAGCGGAGTTACTAAATACGGTTTTCCGTAATTCCTCCATGAAAGAAGACGAAGTAAATATTCCAGAATTCGAAACCAGAACAGCTGTTAGCATGAGTGACATAATAGTAGATCTCTTAGATGGTGCGAAACAACTCAAATCACTTAAGAAAGGCAAATCTTCCGGTCCAGATGGTATACCATTCAGATTTCTTTCCGAGTATGCAGACACAATAACGCCTTTCTTAGCAATCATATATAACCGCTCACTTGGCGAAAGGTCTGTCGCTAAAGACTGGAAAGTAGCACAGGTCACACCAATATTCAAGAAAGAAAATAGGAGTAACCCACTGAATAACAGATCCATATCACTGACTTCAATTTGCAGTAGGATTTTGGAGCATATACTGTACTCGAACATTATGAATCACCTTGAAGAAAATGAAGTAATGAGTGCTGTCGATAAGGGATCTCAGAGCGATTCCATATTCCCAGATTTCTAGAAGGCTTTTGATACCGTTCCTCACAAGCGACTATTAATCAAATTGCGTGCGTATGGAGTATCGTCTCAGTTGTTTGACTCGATTCGTTATTTCCTCTCAGAGAGATCACAGTTCGTAGTGAAAGACGGTAAATCATCGAGTAGAACAAAAGTGATACCTGGCGTTCCACAAGGTAGTGTCATAGGCCCTCTGCTGTTCCTGATTTACATAAATGGTCTGAGCAGTCCCCTTAGATTGTTCGCAGATGACGCTGTAATTTACCGCCTAGTAAAATCATCAGACGATCCATTCCAATTACAAAATGATCTAGAGAGAATTTCTGTATGGTGCGAAAAGTAGCAATTGGCACTAAACAACGAAAAGTGCGAGGTCATCCACATGGGTACTAAAAGAAATCCGATAAATTTTGGGTATACGATAAATCGCACAAATCCAAGCGCTGTCAGTTCGACTAAACACCTAGCAATTATAATTAAGAGCAACTTAAATTGGAAAGACCACGTAGATAATATTGTAGAGAAGGCGAAACAAAAACTGCCCTTTGTTGGCAGAACATTTAGAAGATGCGACAAACCCACCAAAGAGATAGCCTACATTACACCTGTCCGTTCTCTGCTGGAATATTGCTGCGCGGTATGGAATGCTTAGCAGGTAGGATTGACGGAGGACATCGAAAAAGTGCAGAGAAGGGCAGCTCGTTTCGTGTTACCGCGCAATAGAGGTGAGTATGTTACTGATATGATATGCAAGTTGAGGTGGCCGTCCTGAAACAAAGGCGGTTTTCTTTGCGGCGAGATCTATTTACGAAATTTCAATCGCCAACTTTTCTTCCGAATGCGAAAATATTTTGTTGTTCATAATCCCACGCGCCATTCGAGAGTGGAATGGTAGAGAAGTAGTATGAAAATGGTTCGATGAAGCCTCTGCCAGCACTTAAGTGTGAATTGCAGAGTAACCATGTAGATGTAGATGTAGAAGAGCATGCAAAGAATTAACAGGATATAGAGGATGCTCCACTGAACAATTTGAGTTAGGGAACCTGGGCTCGGAGAAGCCAGCTTAAGGAGATGATAGGAATAAAATAACATTACTGTATACTTTTTCATTTGCATTAGTTAAGGTTAACTGCAAATCTTACAAAATATGCTGAAACTGACGGCCATCAACCTCAATGCAAGCATGACATCGGTGAACAAGATGTAACGCACCTCGACAAATATCCCTGGTGAGTCTCGAATCACTTCACAGGCAACTGCAAATCTGGCAGCTATCTCCGTATTCACTGGGGTCTCATATACAAGTGACTTTAGATATTCCCATAGGAAATAATCAAGGGGGTTCAGTTCGTGTCCTCGCAGGCCATGAAACAGGGTTTCCCCTTTCAATCCAGTAAACAGAAAATACAGCATTGAGATGATTGCGAACGTCATATTGAATCCACATGCTCTGACAAACTGCCAAGGGTACGTTCTCCAACATAAACACGATACATCAGAGCCATGTTATTGACTAGTAAAGTAAACAAAACCTGCATCATCACCTCCTAGTAATCAGGCTCGTCCTGCTTGCATCCTTGCAGGAAATAAAGAAGTACATGTCAATAAACAGCACAGTATGTGTAAACTTGTACTCAAGTTAGTTGTAAATAAATTGCGAAACAGTCATGCTAGACGAAGCGGTAGACAAGTTTACTTCCATATCTCCTTAAGCTGGCTTCTCCGACACCAGGTTACCTACATCAAATTGTTCAGTGGAGCATTTTCTATGTCCTGTCACATTTTTGCACGCTCTCACGAAACACCCTGTATAGTCCTTATAATGTCCCACAAGCGTGACTATAAAACGTAAACACCTTACTTACTTGTAACCCTGACCTACGAGACAATTTTGACCTTGATATTCGTGTTTAGTACGTCTAAAATCTATAAAGCAAGATTAATTTCGTTTCTGTAAAAGCTAAAAAGTGAAAATTTGTGGACCAGTGTAATTTATTTTTATGCTTGTTCATGAATTTTGTGTTATTAACTTTAGGAAAGAGTATTAAATGTTTGTTGGTGTTTTCTGTTTCTCATAAGCTCGTCGCGGAGACTTGGCATAAACAGCACGGCAGAATGTTTTCGAGTCGTTCCTCACAAGATAATAGCTGAGTCTTTGCCCAGTATTTCGTAGTCTGTTACTGGCATTCAAAACGATAAAAAAAGTTCGTGTTACTTTTGTATCAGTTCTTATTTAGCCACGCTTGCTTTCACCCATATATTCTTTAACAACTTTAAGTTTTTTATCACGTCGCAGTTCCATGTCTAGTGTTACGTGGAACAAATACGTTCGACTTTCCGGTGATAAAAAATACGTTTTGTGACGAATTAATTGAAGATATTTAAAAGGAATTATTTTGCGCTACGTCTGTTTGTATGATATTTGCGATAAATACAAAATCTGAACCAAAATGATTTGCAAATATTAAGAGAAACTACCTCAGTATGTCATCTATGATTCTCCATGACATCAATTAAATGACTTTTTTTATAAAGTTTTTTAAGCTTTCCTGAACCCAAGAAACTACAAGGAGTCCATTAATGAAAAGTACACCGTTTGGTTATCTCAAACGTGATCAGTGACTGGAAATAGTCAAAAACAAAGATCAAGTTCAATTCAGCTTGAATATCCATTCTACAGGGTGATTCAAAAGTCATGTCTCGTACGACAAATTCGGTATTAGTGGAAACAGCGAAAGTTAGAACGAGAGGCACGACCCACCACCATCACACTTCTGAAAAGACAAGCCGTGAGCAGACGTTGTACCACATGGCCTGTTGTCCGGGATCCACCAACTAAGGTAGTCCGTAAGAAGGATATTAACCCTGCATTGTTGCTGTGTTCGTTCATATCTCCTTAGAGCCAATTTGCTTTTCTCTCCTATTTTTAATGACTGACAAAAAGGTTTGACACTGATTTGAGTTGTATATATCAAGTAAGCAAACACATTTTGTTTTGGATTTTAATAATTTTTTGTTTGTTTTAGCACTTGGTTGATGGTCTCTCAGAAGTGATAGAGCCAGTTCGTAGCTCGTAAAACAGTTATCTGTGGTTATGGTTCTTGATGGTTTGGATATATGACTACACAATCTTTTCATGACGTCAGCCCCATGATTATTCAGGTTATATGGTCTCCATTTGGTTGCTTTCCTCAATAAACTTCCAAATTTGAGGTGTAAGCTGTTCTTGCACCAGCTAGACTGAACAAAATGGCTCGGAGCAGTATGGGACTTAACATCTACGGTCATCAGTCCCCTTAGACTAAACACTTTCATTCCATATTTGCCAAGTTTGGAAAGAATTTTACAAGAATTTCATCTGCCGTCACATATTCTCCAAGAGAACAATGTGCCATGCAGTTTTCTGTGAACAAATCAAAGATATTTCGTATAGGTGCCAATTTATCCCGTATTCCTCTGTCGGACCTAGTTGACTTATTAATAAATCTTACACACTATACTACCAACCTGAACCTCTGTAGAGTCATTGAACAATACAACATTTCTAATGCTGTACCACCTCTATCCCAGAGGTCTTCTAAATTTACCCTAAGCAACCTAGTATACTTCACCCAAATACATCAGACCAATAACGGTTTCCATTTCAAGTCTATTTGTCTCATAAATAAAGGACTGAGAAGGAGAGTATCTAGGATTAGCAGAAGTGATGCCATCCACTATTTCATCAGTGAAAAACAACCGCCATATTTCTATTTATGTCTTTATGTCCTCCGCAGTTCCCCTCACTCCTGAAATATGTAGTAAAATATTATGTGACCTAGACTAGGAGTGTCTTCCATCCATTTGGCATGGCTATCCTTACCAAAAAACGGTTATTATTATTCTGATTTGTATCACTGTCATCCCCACTTTCTTCACTTTCCATATCGTGCTCACTATATAGTTCGGAGTCTAAATCTGCACCTTCTATACCTGATTCTTCACTAGCCATTTCATTTAGCAATGTATACTTACACAGATCTTCTTTCTCATTCATTCTAGCCCTTTTCTTAAGTAAACAGGGTGATTCAGCGTTCTGAACATGTGATAAAATCGTATTTGCGTTAGAAAAAAAAAGATGTCACAAGTGCTACTGTGTATCCTGCAGACCCAAACAGTACTTTTCTGCTT
Source organism: Schistocerca americana (assembly GCF_021461395.2). Taxonomy (NCBI): domain Eukaryota; kingdom Metazoa; phylum Arthropoda; class Insecta; order Orthoptera; family Acrididae; genus Schistocerca; species Schistocerca americana. Next base: position 320,801,989 of record NC_060124.1, read on the forward strand.
ACTACCGGTGGTTCTGGCAGACCCAGACACATCAAATGCACTCCTGGACAACAGACTTCAACCCATATTCAACAATCAGATTTCACAACAGCGAAAGATAAGAAGTTACACGAAATGTGGCACGGGTATAGTGTTCTAAACCATATAAAAACTAATCGCCAAGATAGTCCTGTGTCTGGGAGACACAACAGTAGCAATGGAAGGTTAAAGGGGCGCCAGTTACGACGGCTGTGTAGCGCTGTTCTGCTCTGCAGTGTAGTGACTCATAACAGCAACGCAGAGGCGGAAACGGTGCTCATCCATGCGGCAGGCATGAGTCAGTGGAAAGCAGCAGCAGCATACCACACGCGGCGTCCAAATCAGCGTTAGCCTAATCGCGGAATGACTGGGGGTTTAACAGGAACGTTCACATCTACAGGCAGTGTCCACGTCAAAAGACGTTCCGGACGACCGCGCAGAGCAACGGGGGACACACAATCATCAGCCACGCTAGCTAAGGCGATAGAGAGCTCAAAGTCGGTCAGCCACAAAGATGGGACAGGAATGCGGCATCAGACAAGCGTCTGTGTCCAGGCTACTGCCCTCTAATCATTTCCATCCCTATCGAATCTACTTTGTTCCACAACTCCATGGTCATGACGCTGACAGTCTGTTGCAGTTCTGTGAATGGTTTGAAGAAAGACGCACACACCAGCGGAACTTTGAAGCTGACATTTTCATCAGTGTCGAAGCTAGTTTCCATTTGAATGGGAGGGCGTATCGACATAACGCCATATATTGAGCAGACAACGATTCCCATCTCACTGTCGAGTGGTATACATGGGGATATCCTCATTGGTCTCATATTTTCTAATTGCGCCCTGTGAAGTTGCAGTCATAAAACGACAGCCAATAAGCAACGAGCACATGGAAGTTTGTCCGCTAAATAACTGTCTTACTGCAGTGCTGTTTCTGTAGTACAGCTTATTATCTTAAAAAATAAGTGCCATTACGGTACTCTCAGAGTATTTGAACACATGCTTTACCCAGTAAACATCACAGAAAACCCGCTTCCAGCCTAACGTCATGGATAGGGATTTAAAGTTTCCTTAGATGTCTGGTTATAATTATCTTCAGTTAAGAGAATTAGTAACTCCGCTCTTTAGCATAAGAGGCATTATCTGGGGCAAGATAGTTTAAACACACTCACTTCCAGGCGCTCGTCGCTGACTAGCATTTTATGGCTATAACTACGTAACAGTGGATTTCAGACCTATGATTACCCAGAAAATTTTACGCGGTCGACATTCCTTACCTTAATCTGACCTTACCATGTTGTTTTTCTTCACCCTGTAAAATATGTACAAGAACCAAGAGCGAATAATAAGAATGGAAGACCTAGAGACAAATGCTCAGATTAAAGATGTAAAAGCGTAGGGGAGGGACGCTATCTTTACACTGTTTAGGCTGTACAGCGAAGGAGCAACGGACGAAATAGAAGAGTGACATTCAAGGTGAACAGATATCAGTCATAAAATTCGTTTATGATGCTGTAAAAGTGAGGAAGAACTATAGGACCTTTTGAATTGAATAAACCCTCCACTAAGTACAGAAAATGGCCAACGACCTTGCCGCAGTAGAAACACCGGTTCCCGCCAGATCACCGGAGTTAAGCGCTGTCGAGCTGGGCTAGCACTTGGATGGGTGACCATCCGGTCCGCCGAGCACTGTTGGCAAGCGGGGTGCACTCAGCCCTTCTGAGGCAAACTGAGGAGCTACTTGATTGAGAAATAGCGGCTCCGGCCTCGTAAACTGACAGACGGCCTGGAGAGCAATGTGCTGACCATATCCCTCCATATCCGCATCTGGTAACGCCTGTGAGTAGAGGATGACATGGCGGCCGGTTGGTACCATTGGGCCTTACAAGGCCTGTTCGGATGGAGCTTAGTTTTTAAGTAAAGAATATGGCTTCAGTATAGACCACAAATAGACTACACTGTTAAGGAGCAGTAAAACTAAGATCAAAGAAAGGAGTATAATTTCATTGGACACTTGATTTCGAAGCAGCCTTTGAGCTATTAATGGGCCTACTATCCACTGGTCCCATCCTTGACATTATCATTTTTAAGCGAAGAGTTAAATGGGATGGGACATCTAACAGTCTGCACTTCTACACAGCTCAGTAAGGTGAAGAAGAATTATTCAATTAACCACATATTAATCTTTGGTATCACATATTTTATTGTTACCTTTATGGGTGTGTTTTAAGGTCACAACAGATGATGCAGCATTGAAATGACTTTTAGGACTAAAAGATATGACTAGCAGCTTGAGCTGCACAGCTTCATGGCAAAGCGAATTTGATTTCGTGGTTGTACATCATCCAGGGAAATCTCATGGTAACTTTAGAGTTTATTGGTGTAAGTGCAGCAGAATGGTGCAGAGGCCAAGCTGCTGACCCAGATAGAAGTTCACAAAGTGAGCACAGTTCAGCTGTGATGCAGCAAACACAGTGTGATTGCTGCATAGTTGTACCAGCACGTTTACAGAATGAGGCACTGAAGAAGGTTTATGACTCATTGTGGCAGGAAATATTGGACAATATTCCACAGAGAGCTATGGTTTGGTAAGTTACTAGTGAATGGGAAGGAAGCAAGATATAGAGTGTTACATTAAGAACCGCATTCCTTGCACTCAAAGAGTGGAGTTGAATCGTCAATGAATCCCATTAAAAAGATTACTTGTAGCCGACAAACCATTCCAAATGATTGGTGTGGATATTCTTGGTCCATCTGGACAAACACCAGCAGGGAATCGCTATGTATTAAGTACACTCCCGGAAATTGAAATAAGAACACCGTGAATTCATTGTCCCAGGAAGGGGAAACTTTATTGACACATTCCTGGGGTCAGATACATCACATGATCACACTGACAGAACCACAGGCACATAGACACAGGCAACAGAGCATGCACAATGTCGGCACTAGTACAGTGTATATCCACCTTTCGCAGCAATGCAGGCTGCTATTCTCCCATGGAGACGATCGTAGAGATGCTGGATGTAGTCCTGTGGAACGGCTTGCCATGCCATTTCCACCTGGCGCCTCAGTTGGACCAGCGTTCGTGCTGGACGTGCAGACCGCGTGAGACGACGCTTCATCCAGTCCCAAACATGCTCAATGGGGGACACATCCGGAGATCTTGCTGGCCAGGGTAGTTGACTTACACCTTCTAGAGCACGTTGGGTGGCACGGGATGCATGCGGACGTGCATTGTCCTGTTGGAACAGCAAGTTCCCTTACCGGTCTAGGAATGGCAGAACGATGGGTTCGATGACGGTTTGGATGTACCGTGCACTATTCAGTGTCCCCTCGACGATCACCAGTGGTGTACGGCCAGTGTAGGAGATCGCTCCCCACACCATGATGCCAGGTGTTGGCCCTGTGTGCCTCGGTCGTATGCAGTCCTGATTGTGGCGCTCACCTGCACGGCGCCAAACACGCATACGACCATCATTGGCACCAAGGCAGAAGCGACTCTCATCGCTGAAGACGACACGTCTCCATTCGTCCCTCCATTCACGCCTGTCGCGACACCACTGGAGGCGGGCTGCACGATGTTGGGGCGTGAGCGGAAGACGGCCTAACGGTGTGCGGGACCGTAGCCCAGCTTCATGGAGTCGGTTGCGAATGGTCCTCGCCGATACCCCAGGAGCAACAGTGTCCCTAATTTGCTGGGAAGTGGCGGTGCGGTCCCCTACGGCACTGCGTAGGATCCTACGGTCTTGGCGTGCATCCGTGCGTCGCTGCGGTCCGGTCCCAGGTCGACGGGCACGTGCACCTTCCGCCGACCACTGGCGACAACATCGATGTACTGTGGAGACCTCACGCCCCACGTGTTGAGCAATTCGGCGGTACGTCCACCCGGCCTCCCGCATGCCCACTATACGCCCTCGCTCAAAGTCCGTCAACTGCACATACGGTTCACGTCCACGCTGTCGCGGCATGCTACCAGTGTTAAAGACTGCGATGGAGCTCCGTATGCCACGGCAAACTGGCTGACACTGACGGCGGCGGTGCACAAATGCTGCGCAGCTAGCGCCATTCGACGGCCAACACCGCGGTTCCTGGTGTGTCCGCTGCGCCGTGCGTGTGATCATTGCTTGTACAGCCCTCTCGCAGTGTCCGGAGCAAGTATGGTGGGTCTGACACACCGGTGTCAATGTGTTCTTTTTTCCATTTCCAGGAGTGTATTATTGTTTATTTCTCAAGCTTTGTGGCCATGGTCACTATACCAAATCGACAGACGCAGGCTATGGTTAATCAATTGTTACTGAAGTTTGGGACGACAGAATCTCTGATAACTGACCAAGGCAATACCATAAAGTCTGAACTATTGAAGCAATTGTGTCGACAGTTTCATATAGAGAAGTAATGAACTCTTGCACTACATCCACAAGAAATGGGAGGACTGAGAGGGTACACAGAATGATAAGAAAAATGCTGATTTATTATGTGAGTACCCACTATGGTGATAGGAATCCTCCACTACCGTATCAGTGTACAGCTCGAAAATCCATGAGAACACGGGTTCATCGCCGTACAAGGTTGTTTTTAACCAAAAACTGCCTTTCCTCTTCGAATTATGCAAACCCCCCAGGAGATGATGTCTCCTTCATTTGACATTTATATAAAAGTTTAAAAAGTGTCTGGCTCCAGGTTATATCTATAAATGCGAAGGCGCTAAGATAGCTGACAGGCACCCGCAACAAAAAAGTCAAACTGCCTAAATACCGATTGAGAAAGGAGCAATGTTAGCTAAACACTGTGCACCGAAAGGAAACACGTTTGTTTCTTTGCAGAAACAAACGTAATGTCTTATGGGATAACAGCAATCAGTGATTTTATAATGTTACTTAAAATCCGTCTTGATTGCAAATTTTTTTTATTCATATGGTTCTGAATGAACCGAAACCGGTCATATGAATTTTTAAAAAAAATTTGCAATCAAGACGGATTTTAAGTAACATTATAAGTTTGTTTCTCATTACAAAGGAAATTATGAAGAAGTTAAGATGAAGTCTCCAGTTAATGTAAAATGGCAACTTTTGATCCAAACTGCAGTTGTACAGTAGGACGAATTCGCCCATCTGAGGGCGCAACGGAAACATTTTTTTATGAAAAACTTGGAAAGAGGAAAAGAAAGGTAAATCCAGGAAAATTAAGCAAGATATGATTACTCTGACATACTCATATGCCTTAAGATCATCAGGTGGCCTAGCGAAGCAATTGAGGATGCAGATATGTGAACTGTATGATGTCTGATCAGTTGTTGCGGATATGCGTATGTATATGTGAATGTATATGTGTATGTATGTATATGTGTATGTTATGTTTTTGTCTTATGGACTACCAGATCATAGCGTTGCTTTTAAAAAAGTGGCTCATGAGTGACTGTAAAGGAAACATTGTTGTCTAGGTAACAGGTTAGAGGAACTTTCGAATGAAATTTTTATTTTCAATGTCAGTGAAATCTTAGTGTGTCTAAATTAGTTTGCTAGGGTAACATCGATGTTATCTAACGCTGTACGTTCATTATTTTATGAAATATGAGGTTTGTGTAAAAGTAGTAGTGCAGATGTGCGACAAGAAATTGGTTGGCGGTAAATGAGATGAGCGGATGTACGTGTGTTACACTTAACCTGTTAACTTTAAGAATAAATTCTTCATAAATGATGTTTGCTAAGTTAATTTAGACATTCGAGATTATGGGGACCTGGGAAAGACCAGTGCACTACTCTCCACCAAGGCATTAATGCAGTACCACATTGTGAAAATCAAAGCCTGTCTCACAAACAGATTCGCACAGTCCCTGGATTATCCAAGTTCACCCTGGACCATTGTGAAAAGTACATGCCTGAGTGCCCTAGGGAAGTAACCATGAGTAAGGCCGAATTCTTTCAGAAGATAGAGTCACATTGTTTATCTTCACTGTCAAAACCGGTACTCTTCATTTGAATCCTCTGCAAACAAGGTCATTTTGGTAACACACAGAAACTGTAACTTCGAGGGGAGTGGTTGTTAATAAATGATACGCAATGAGACATTTTAGGACCTACCTTCCGATTACCTGTCTGCGTCACTGGAACGACAATGCTAACCATCACCCACTGATCTACCTACCACACTTATCCTTCGACATCCTGCCAAAGGGAAACCTAACTTTCTTAAATGGTACACTAGACCCACCCCTTCGCATCTCCTTGGAGCTGATAATAGGCTCATAAAATGATCGTTTGACAATGGAACGCCTGTTCGACTGTGTGAAAAAATTCGAACCGTGCACTGTCACGGATTCAGCGTACAAAGAAACACCAAAAGCTCAGTCTGTGTAATTCTGGCGATAATGAGTGTTGTTTACTGCAGCCTTAGACACAGAATTGCCCAAATACCACCCTTACCATCATTTAAACTGTGGGTCCGTACTAGTCGTGTCAGCACCATTGAAGGGTGATTCAGCCTCAGAGAGTGAAGTAAAGTAGTGCAAAAATGAGACGTAGAAGCTGTAGGAGTGAGGAGTGGTACATGGTGTAATTTAGAAAAGGGAAGAAGCACATGCAAAGGTGAAAGTTACTACAGAAGTGTTTACACCGAAATCGTGCAGGAGAATTAAAATGTGAAGACATTGGTTATTGTAGTAATGTTCTGTTGCAACTAGTCTCAAGTAGCAACCCATTTTTGTAAGAAGGGAAGAAATGTAGCAACACAGACCAAGACATGGGCCTAGAGCCATAATTAGAGTGTAGCCACCGCCGATAGCCACAGTCACTGACTTGCTGACATAGAAACTCACTAGGACAGGCTGCTTCCATGGTTGCAACTAGTGCCATGTGGCAACTATCGGGTCTAGGACACAGGTCGTCTACATGCTGCAGGCACCCTGCTCTACATTTATTTGGAAGTAAAGAACTTCAATAACAAATTGGCTGTCTACGTCATCTGCACCATCATCCACCTCCAGCAGAGAGTCGCTCATCCACGTGTTCCTATCGACACACATTAACTTGGAAAAAAACTTCTGAGAATGTATGTCTCCTGTGGGGCATTTATGGAAGTCAATCATTGTAGAAAAACAGGAAAAAAAGAAAATCGAAGCAGATGAGACGTTATGTTAGAAAAGGATGCTGAAAATTAACTAAACTGTTAAAACAAGAAATGATGAGATTCTGCCCAAATCAACGAGGAAAGAATTAGTGGATACTAACTAGAAAAAAGAACAAGATTGACACGTGTCAGTGCTAAAGAAGTGATTCCCAAACTTTCTGAGGAAATTACCCATAAGTTCAAATGGCTCTGAGCACTATGGGACTTAACTGCTGTGGTCATCAGTCCCCTAGAACTTAGAACTACTTAAACCTAACTAACCTAAGGACATCACACACATCCAAGCCCGAGGCAGGATTCGAACCTGCGACCGTAGCGGTCGCTCGGTTGCAGACTGAAGCGCCTAGAACCGCTAGGCCACACTGGCCGGCTACCCATAAGTGCAGACGGACATTAGCTGAGGCACATCCTTCTCTGGACCATCATTAACGTTAGCGGTTCATTAAACTTTCAAATGAAAAAACAAAATTCCTTCAAAACTTTTATTTTTAAAATGATGAAAGATCAATTATACTCAGTTTTTCTAGGTGTTTTATGAAACCATGAACTAATGAGTCAATGGGACAACTGGTACTGCTTATTTCTAATAGCCTTCATTTATAGAATGATGAGGCAATTCTCAGTGAATCGCAAGTTCTAGCTGCAACTCAGGAAAGTTAACAGCCCATGATGAGGGTAGACACCTGTGACTTGCTTCCTGCCATCATAAACTATTAAATATCCCATAGTTCTTTCATCATGATTGCAGGAGATGGAAAGATTTGGATCTCGAGAATCACTGCTCCCTGTGACCTTCACTATGTCGTCTACAGGTTTGTTTGTTTGTTAGTAACACGCTCCGTTACAACTTTTTGTAATAGTATATATATGTTTGTGTGTGGAGTGGAATGCAATGTTTGTGTTATGTGATTACGATATGGTGTTGATGATGATGAGAGAAGATACGGTGAAAGCCTACACCTCGCGAATAGCACGAAGAGGGCCGCCAAGCTTAACGCCCCCATCCGACGAACGGATCACCATCAACAGTGTCATGTACCTTAATGTCATGAGACACTGCGAAGAGGTTTGGTATTTAAACCAGGACAATGGCGCAAAGTCTGGTGACCAGGAACCTCACATCACCACCTCTGCTCCCTTTGCCGACTAAATAGTGGCAGTGAAAATTTTTTTCTACTCGCAGGATTCGAACCCACTGATCCCTAGGTAAAGCGCCACTGCACGAATATGCGACCTTAGTGACGGAGGCAAGTGGCCGTTTACCCCTACATGGGCACTGTAACCGCCGCAAGCAGGAGCGACGCTTATCTCCCTAGCGACACGTTCCTCACCTACATCCTGTACCCCAATTTGCAGTCAGCAAATGCCTATAAATCACTTAATTGCTAGACTTCTTACTTCTGCAATGGCAGAAATTGGATGACTTCGGGCTGCCAATGCACTGCGTCTCACTGGCACTGGTAACAAGAGGCACAACAGCAGACTAGCAGTCATTAAGTAGTTACTGTTGTGCTGTCAGTTAATTCGTTTATTGTTGCAGAGTAAAATATAAAGCTATTTTTGGTCTGTATCTATAATCCGGAGAAGGTATTTTCATGAGATGCTGAAGCATATGTAATATGAGTGTCTCAATTTTATTGTCATAGATGTATGTTACAAAGTGCGCGTGTAGTGGGTAGGCTATGTGAGGAAGACTTTCACACAAGCTGTAACTTCCACAGTATTTTGTCACTTGTTAATGCTATTATTTGAAATAAAAAATTTAATTATTGGGTATAGTTTTACGAAATACTGGTAACAGTAATTCTCTTTTAAAAATAATTTGACTTCGTGACCGAAATACAGTTGAACCCTTCTGTCTTCACTCTTCACTAAATTAAATTTCACGCCTCAGGCGATAATAACCCCCCATGTTGGAAACCACTGTACTAGAGAGAACCTAAGAGCGCCAAAACTGAAGGAGAAGACAGAGATTAAAATACATACGGCAAATGAATCAGGGACGTTTGGTGTAGACACATACGTTTAAATCGTAGAAATCTTTTTGACCAGGAATGATCTCTTTTCCTGTGCTCGTCTGCTTCTTTAGTCCTCTTTGCTTCTTTCCTTCGCCCATAGCACATTATTTTGCTTGCAAGGTTGCAGAATTCTTCACTTCTTCTTCTGAGTGGTCCACAACTGCGATGTTAAGTACGTCGCTAATCTACTCGATGTTACTTTTGTCTTTCTTTCGTTACTGCCCCTCCACATTCTGTGATTATTAAACTGGTCATGCCGTAATTCACTGAGGGTAGCAATGTCATCAGGTTCAAATGGTTCAAATGGCTTTAAGCATTATGGGACTCAACTGCTGTGGTCATCAGTCCCCTAGAACTTAGAACTACTTAAACCTAACTAACCTAAGGACATCACACACACCCATGCCCGAGGTGTCATCAGGTAATAATGTATCTGAGAGGATGAGAGTACAAGGGGTACAAGTGACGTTTCACAAGAAAATGATCTAAATGCACATTTGGTAATCTAAAGCGTGAATCCCTTGCGAGTAAAAGAAGTACAAGCGATTTCCTGCATAGTGCCGCACTCTGTGACGATAAAGTTTAAGATCTAAGTCAATGCTCGGACTGCATGTAGAATGCAACTAGTGCAAGAGAACTGGCCGACAGAAGGATAATTGCTGCTGTCTTTAATGGAAGTTAAGATATGTGTATTTTGAAAGTACAGCAACAGCCCGACCTATACGCTTTTAACAATACTTGTACTAACATTAATGCATGTTTAAATAGATCATTTTTTGAAATACTGCATGCACACCTTGAGGAAAATCAGCATATGGACACAATAGGTCATAAGGTCCTTGAACCCAGGAATACATATGTGGAATGTGAAACAGATTTTGGTCCCTCTAAAAGCCAAGGAAACAGCTCAGCCATGTAATTCTTTCCCAAGACAGGACGGAAGCACTGAAGCCGGTCAGCAGGAAGTTTTAAGTACTTGAAATGAAAACAGAAAACTGTCTTTCAGTTAAAGCCATGAATGCCATATTAAAGTATAAAGTCTCTAAAGGCACAGAAAGAACCACAGTATAATGGAGGAACACCAGACGGCTCTGAATCAGCAAAGAAAATCCTCTAACAATGCAGTTCAAGCATTCACTAAATAATGATCTTAAGTTTTCAATAGCGGATTTCACGAGGCCCAGTATTTTTCCCACATGAGCACCTCTTCTGTAGCCTTTGCATCAATATGAATTTCAAAAAATAATTTGAGAAATTAAAAAAATCTGATGAAGAACTACATCCCTCCACTTTATAATAAGTTCTATAGTAATGTAGCACATTCCCAGACAGCAGTTATCACGGCTGTAAGAAGAAGGAGTGGAGAAAAAGATGACGTGGTCAAAGAAGGAGTCAAGGAAGACTGAAAAATGCACAACACACTGGTACAGCGTCACATGTGTTTCCCAGGAAAGACATCTTCAAGAGATACCACAGAAGGAAATGCAAACGATCCTACAGATACTGACTATGAGAGGGTTATAGAAAGTGACTATGAACAATCGCTGGTATGTGTTGGAACCACACTGATATACACTGAAGAGCCAAAGAAAGTGGTACACCTGCTTAATATCTTGTAAGACCCCCGCGAGCACGCAGAAGTGCCGCAGCACGATTTGGCACGGACCCGACTAACGTCTGAAGTAGTGCTGGAGGGAACTGACATCATGAATCCTGCAGGGCTGTCCATAAATCCGTAAGAGTACGAGGAGGTGGAGATCTCTTCTGAACAGCACGTTGCGAGGCATCCCAGATATGCTCAATAATGTTGATGTCCGAGAAGTTTAGTGGTCAGAGGAAGTGTTTAAACTCAGAAGAGTGTTTCTGGAGCCACTCTGTAGCAACTGTGGACGTTTGGGGGTGTCACATTGTACTAGAATTGCCCAAGTCCGTCGGAATGCACAATGGACATTTATGGATGCAGGTGACCAGACAGGATGCTTACGTACGTGTCACCTGTCAGAGTCCTATCTTGATATCCCCTGCTGACATGCAGAGTCCCTGGATTCACAAGGTTGTCTCCATACCCGTACACGTCCATCCGCTAGATACAATTTGAAACGAGACTCGACTGACCAGGCAACTTGTTTCCCATTATCAACAGTCCAATGTCGGTGTTGACGGGCACAGACGAGGCGTAAAGCTTTGTGTCGTGCAGTCATCAAGGGTACATGAGTGGACCTTCGGCTCCGAAAGCCCATATCGATGATGTTTCATTGAATGATCCGCACGCTGACACTTGTTGATGGCCCAGCATTGAAATCTGCAGCAGTTTGCTGAAGGACTGCACTCCTGTCGTAGTTCCCTTTCTTGCAGGATCTTTTTCCGGCCGCAGCAGTGCCGGAGATTTGATGTTTTACCGGATTCCCCATATTCACGGTACACTCGTGAAATGGTCGTAAGGGAAAATCTCCATATCATTGCTGCCTCAGAAATGCTGTGCCCCATCTCTCGTGCGCCGACCATGTTTTGTAGGTTTTTTGGTACAACAAACATTATATACATAATACGATACATTTTTTCATTATAAAATAAAGATATGTGAGTAATTAAACTCACTTAAATCTCGATAACCTGCCATTGTAGCAGCAGTAACCGATCTAACAACTGCGCCAGACACTTGTGTTATATGAGCGTTGCCGACCGCAGCGCCGTATTCTTCCTGTTTACGTATCTCTGTATTTGAATACGCATGCCAATACCAGTTTCTCTGGCGTTCAGTGTCTTTTCGGTTTGTTATTTAATTTTATTTTCCTGTTTACCTATAGGTTTTCAGCTTTAATTACTCACATATCATTATTTTATAATGAAAAAATGTATCGTATTATGTATATAATGTTTGTTGTACCAAAAAACCTACAAAACATAGCACGGTAAATAAAAAGTTTTTGCACTTGTACCAGTTTTACTCTAACATGTTTTGAGACTGAAGAAGTATATTTTTAATCTATGTTCTATATAAATAAAATAAATCAATTGCCACATGTACGAAAGATCATCACTAGACAACAGTTCGAGCGATTTGGCTGATTTTTTATATAAATCTCAACGAAAGAAATGTGATGGTTGGTTTGACTGTTCTGCTGTCACATGCTATCATAAAAAATGTGACGTTCAGTTTGACAGACACCTCTGCTGTCGCATGTTTTCATAACAACAAGAAACTCCTCATTGAATATTGATATTTTGCGAAAAATAATACAATTGAAAGATATATATCTGTGTGTTAGAGGAGGTGATCATATCTTTGGTGTCTTACAAAGATGTCAGTTCGTGATAATTTGGGGTTTTGTAAACATTCAATTGATTCCAGGTTGTGGTTTATTTCATTGGGAAAAAATGCCATCAGTGAGGCGTCGAAACACCTGTCGACGAACGAGCAACGTAAGCCAACTACACGAAAAGCGTAGATAACGTTTGCAGGCAAATACTTGTAAATAAGAATTTCTCAAGCCCGATCCATTTTGACTCGAGAACAACAGTACTGTCGATATCAACTCTCCCAGTTGGAGCTTATGCACAAAATAACTTGGAACCTCGACAAAACAGACGCCAAACGTGACAATTCGAACTGAACGTTTGGTGTTCAGATACGATCCTACGGTCCATTACACCGCGGAGGTATCGGTCGGCTTTGGAACAATTAATAATGTTTGTCAACACTGCAATGTTTTGAGGTTTCGACACGAATCGCCAGGATTATGTTTTGCGAGCGAAAAGATCAAATTATCACGACTGACACCGCAACCAGAGTCACTGGCGTCATTACTTTCTGGCCAAGAACCTCGATCGAAGTCTCTCTTGCAGAATACACAAAAGTACAACAGTTCTTTCGAAATTACATCATTTGGGGCGAATCCTACCTGTTCGTAGATTTACATCTACGTGATTACGCTGCTATATTCATAATAAATCACTGGCGTGTGGTTCAATGAATCACCTTCAAGCTGTCTCTCTACCGTTCCATTCTCGAATGGAGCGCGGGATAAACGAGCACTTAAATTTTTCTGTGCGAGCTCTGATTTCTCTTATTTTATCGTGATTATCATTTCTCCCTATGTAGGTGGGTGCCAACAGAATGTTTTCGCAATCGGAGGAGAAACCTGCTGATTGAAATTTCATGAGGAGATCCCGCCGCAACGGAAAACGCCTTTGTTGTAATGATTGCCACTCCAATTCACGTATCATGTCTGGGCACTAATTACCCTAATGCAGAACGAGCTGCCCTTCTCTGAACTTTTTCGATGTCATTAGTCAGTCCTACCTGAAGCGGATCCCACACCGCACAGCAATACTCCAGAATAGGGCAAACAAGCGTGGTGTAAGCAGTAGACCTGTTACATCCTCTAAGTGTTCTGACAGTGACCCGCAGTCTTTGGTTTGCTCTGCCCACTATATAATGTATGTGATCGTTCCAATTTAGGTTATTTGTAATTGTAATCCCTAAGCATTTAGTTGAATTTACAGCCTTTAGATTTGTGTGACTTATAGCGTAATCGAAATTTAGCGGATGTCTTCTAGTACTCATGTGAATAACTTCATATTTTTCTTTATTCATGGTCAATTGCCACTTTTCGCACCGTACAGATCTCTTATCTAAATCATGTTTCAATTCGTTTTGATCATCTGATGACTTTACAAGACGGTAAATATAGCATCATCTGCAAATAATCTAAGAGGGCTACTTAGATTGTCTCCTAAAACGTTTATATTGGTGAGGAAAAACAAAGGGCCTATAACACTTCCTTGGGGAACACCGGAAATTATTTCTGCTTTACTCGATGACTCTCCGTCTATTACTACGAATTGTGACCTTTCTGACAGGAAATCACGAGTCCAGTCGTACAACTGAGTCGATATTCCATAGGCACGCATGTTTGGTTAGAAGACGGAGGAACGGTGTCGAAAGCCTTCTGGAAATCCAAAAATATGGAATGTATAGAGAGCTAGTTGTGTTTCATAAGAACGATATTTTCTGAATCTGTGCTGACTATGTGTCAATAAATCGTTTTCTTCTAGGTAATTCATAATGTTCGTAGATTAAAACCATGTGAAATACATTCATTAAAGCCACTGTTCTCACACATCCGGATGCTGGAAAGGTTCTTTCATACTCTGTGTACTAATGATTTCAACCGATTAACCCATTCATTTTGACTTCTATTCCCAATCAAAGTCCCGTTTTCAATAATAATAAATAAGGTCAGAGAATAGGGGAGGAGGTGATGGACAGAGGAGGGTAAGGAAACGGATAGAAAGAAGGAGAAGCAGGATATGGTCAGAGAGATCAGGGAGGAGGAGATGGATGGAGAGAGTGTGGGATAAAAGATGTACAGGGAGTGGGAGGAAGGTTGTCAGACGCCATGGTCTCCTGACCTTCATTGCTTACATATTTCGCCCTCACAATCATATTCCACACATCAAGACGCTTCATTCGAACCCGAATTCGATAAGATAAAGTCAATGTTGTATGAATTTATCCAAACGATATGCAAATAACAAGTGCGCACCGGGGTTGAAATACTCGAGGCTGCCGTACACACACACATTCCAGACACGACGGTCACAGGAGCTTACCACACACCGGGAGGCTGGTCCCTTCAGAGGATGAGTCAACCTCAGCCGCCCGTGGAGCAGACAGTGCGTGCCCAAGTAAAAGGGGGAACGACCCTGTGTTTGGCTTAAAAGCAAATTCTGCTACATTGTGTGGGAGCGTCCAACTTATGCATTTTTTACACATAGCAAGCAGTTTCAGAGATTTTCACAGGGAGACAGCAAACGCCAAACGCCGATACTACAGATTTTCAGATTGGTCGCCTTAAACGAAACATCATTCTCCCGTTTTAGAAGAGCAATGATGATTAGCAGACGATATTTCTGACGCCTTGAGCTGAAGGAGTAATGGAAGAGACCGAAAGATACAGCCCTTCACGTCTGGTGTGGAGAGGCACCATTCCATTGTCGCTCTTGGAGCGAGGAACAAGTCTCTCCTCAGTACTTCACTGGGAGAGCACCTCTGACGAGAGCGAATCGAAGTGCGGCTCTATACTGAGTCCTTGTGATTAAGCATTGTTCACTGTGTTGGCTGACACACTTATTGTGTGGTGTGAAAAGACAGAGTTATAGTTAAACGCCTGCGAGCGAATTTTTGAGTGGCATCACAGTGGACTGGTTATCTGACCAGTGTACCACGCCAATAGTAAGACTAGGGGCGAATAGGAATCCTTGAAGGTCAATCCAGATAGAACGAGAGTTATATTATTTGTCAGCAGCGAGCGGCGCCGACAGCAGTCATTGAAGCTTATGGTATTGTGCGCTACAGCTATTGCGAGCCCCATATTTCCTCCACAACAGTACACTTCACTGCATTTCACATGCGACAGCCTCAACCGTACCTAGCAACATTCTAAAGGATAATTATTCAAGTTGAATAGGCGCGCCTCTCAGCCATTCTGCCAAGTCAATAACAATCTTAAACTTTGTATAGAAATTTCATTAGCGAATCCTATCCTTGAGAGGTAACTTCACATTCCGAAAAGAACCAGGATATAACTTGTTCAATTCATAACTAAAAGTGCTATTGTGATTTCTCAGAATTTTTGCAGAATAAATAATAATTTTCGTTACTTTCATGATTTTCTTACACTAACTAGCACTACTCCAGTACCCAAGTATCCCACTAGTTACGTAAAAATTTTGTGAATTTTTGTGTCATTTCCATACAGCGGATGACTCCAGAAGATGTTTATTGCTGAAAGTTTTTCAGGCATTTCTCTTTAGAACGTTAGGAGCGTCTGTCTGACTTCCGTAGTAGTGTGGGGGTGGAAACTGCATCTTGCAGGAGCCACAGGGTAAAGGGTACATCTCAGATTAATCCGTTGCGCAGAATAACAGAATAGCAGATCAACCCCAAGCTCACAAGGCGATGGACAAAGATGGGTGGGAGGAAGACATGGACAAAGAGAGGGGGAGGAGGAGACGGACAGGGAGAAGCTGATTAGGACGTATATCTAATTCCCATACATATAAAGCAATCGCTAAGCATTGCTAGGCTCGCTACTAGAACTATACACAGACTAACTGACCACTGGGAAAAAATATGTGATGCTTTGAGAGTAATTCACATAATTTACAAACAGCCATCTAACTCTGGCCGTCATTTACTCAGTTTGCTTCAGCAAGCGATTGTACCACTTGTATTCTCAGCCCCCTCGGTTGATGGCTTGCACACTGAACTTTAATCCCTTTTCCTGAACATTTATTGTGTGGCTTCTTGTACATAAAGGTTGGACAGTAGAAGAGAAAGGCTGCCTCGCTATCTTAACGTCCTTCGTTATTTCCGTATTGGATTTCACCAAAATAATTTCACAGGTCGTTCAGGAATATTTTCGGATTATTTTGGTACAAGGGATCAGGGTCCCACAGGTAAACTGCGCTTCGTTCGATATCTCACCCTCTCTTATCTTTGTATTTGTGTTTCTCCGAAAATATCTGCACAACAATGCAAATTTTGACACTTTGCACTGTGTGAGTTGTTTGAAGACATTCTTGTTGCATTCACCCACTGTCCTTTCTGTTGTCAACAGTAATGTCTACTTTACTCTTCACCTTCAAGCTCGCATACGGTATCTGCGCCGAAAGTGTAGGTGTTTCGCCTCGAGGTTGTTGCACGTGTTTATGTTATACGTTTTGGTGAGGGCATAATATGACGGGCGATAAAAAAGTTTCCGTTTGAGGGAGATTCTGCAACGTACATGCGATATAGCGCGACTCCGATGCGGGTATATAAGCACCGAAATGTAGGTAAGGGATTAGAGTGTCATTTGTGTCTTTCCGACGAGCATCCGGTAAACGCGTAAACGAGAACTATGGCGACGTCATTGCCGAATGCTCCAAAGCACGGCCAACGTGCTATTAGTCTTTTCTTGGCTGTCGAACGACATACACCGGAGACATCACTCGGAGGAAGAAGCAATAGGCACCATGTCTGTCAAAAATCGCTGTTGAGGGAAAACTGCGACAAGCGGTGCTGCCTGCTGCTTCATGAAAATGGCAGCCCCCATACCGCGAATGTCGCAATGAGCCAACCCATGTGGGAGACACTCGAGCACCTGTCCTATAGTTCTGATCTCTCCCCACACGATTATCACGCATTCGATCCCTGAAAAAAGGCCTCGAAGGGTCGACGATTTCTGGCGGACGAGGATGTCCGGTAGGCAGTTACTGACTTCTTCACGCAGCAGGACAGACACGGTGTTTTACCGAACAGATATCTTCAACTTGGTGCGACGGTGTGATGATTGCCTCAAAGTTCAAGGAGATTGTGCCTGTTTGGCACACCGATTCTGCAGTGTACGGCCTTTGACTGTAAACTTTTTGATCGACCGTTATAGACTAGAAGTCTCATCACTTTTGTGAAGCTCTTCCCACAAACTGAAAAAGTAACTGTAATAAGAAACCGAATAAATCATAATTGCATCATTACTAACGAGCTACCGGAGACCACACGTCCCTTATACAAAACCGCTCAATACCCCAGAACAACACCCGAAATCTTGTAGGTGTACGTTACGTTAACCCTGTTTATCAGCTGTTTTTCATTATTGTCTTAGAATTCCAAACATATGCACCATTTTACGCTGACGAAATATCGTATGAAAGTGGTTTTTCTTAAATCTTGTTTCAATTATGAAGTGTAATTTCAGAACTGACTCACTTTACCTTTCCTAAAACCAGAGGTATATTGACATCGAGTGGAAGGAAGAGGAGATTGGAGTGTACTCACAGTGGTGGCTCGATGCGGCCCGATTCGACGTTGCGGCTCCAGACGACGGCCAGTCCGCCAACGTCGACGGTGCCCTTGATGATGACGACCAGCACCGAGCCGAACATCACCAGCGACTGCACCACGTCTGTCCACACCACCGCCCTGATGCCGCCCTTGTACAGTCACAGACAAAACACACTGCCTTCATTGCCAAGCAGTTCTGAAAGCTACCTACACTACCTAACCAAAAGGTCACAGACTTCTGTTAGTGGGCATTAATGTGTAGTGTGTCCATGCGTCGCCTTTATGAGGATTGATCTCTGATGAGCACACTTTCAGTGATGCATCTTGTGAGGTAACAGGCGAATCGACGCGCCCTGAAAATATTCTAAGTTCGGAGGAAGCAGTGGCTGCACGGACCGCTAGGCCAGCCGGGGCCCAGAAGAAAAGACGTGATGCCGAACGTTAGCCGGACGAGAGAGGGGTAGCCCCAGCGCGTGGTCCATCGAGCACGTGGCTGAGAATTCGTTGGTGACGCCGTGCGCCGGGAGGGCCAAAGATGGCGGACTTTGTGAAACCTAAATGGCAGACATTTCACAGTTCGTATAGAAATAAACAGTAGCCAGATGAATCGTGATACCTCAAAAGGAAACATGTACATTACCATTATTTGCACGGCGATTCTGATGGTGTAATCACATTTTCAATATATTTATTAGTTTCAAGTTTAGTAGCTGACGACAAATTATACAACTAACACCCAGCAACGAATTTCCAATATCTAAACGGTTCACCCGATTTCGTCGATCTACATGTCTTTAGAGAGCTATTAGTGTAAACCTAAATTGGTATAATTTACAGGCATGTAATTTAAATAGTACATGAGTTATTAGAGATCAAAGTGGTCGTTTACTATCGATCGCGTCATATACACTACTGGCCATTAAAATTGCTACACCAGGAAGAAATGCAGATGACAAACAGGTATTCATTGGACAATATATTATACTAGAACTGATATGTGATTACATTTTCACACAGTTTGGGTGCATAGATCCTGAGAAATTAGTACCCAGAACAGCCACCTCTGGCCGTAATAACGGCCTTCATACGCCTGGGCATTGAGTCAAACAGAGCTTGGATGGCGTGTACAGGTACAGCTGCCCATGCAGCTTCAACACGATACCACAGTACATCAAGAGTAGTGATTGGCGTATTGTGACGAGCCAGTAGCTCGGCCACCATTGACCAGACGTTTCCAATTGGTGAAAGATCTGGAGAATGTGCTGGTCAGGGCAGCAGTCGAACATTTTCTGTATCCAGAAAGGCCCTTACAGGACCTGCAACAAGCGGTCGTGCATTAGCCTGCTGAAATGTAGGGTTTCGCAGGGATCGAAGGAAGGGTAGAGTCACGGGTCGTAACACATCGTAAATGTAACGTCCACCGTTGAAAGTGCCGTCAATGCGAACAAGAGGTGACCGAGACGTGCAACTAATGGCACCCCATACCATCACGCCGGGTGATACGCCAGTATGGCGATGACGAATACACTCTTCCAATGTGCGTTCACCGCGATGTCGCCAAACACGGATGCGACCATCATGATGCTGTAAACAGAACCTGGATTCATCCGAAAAAATTACGTTTTGCCATTCGTACACCCAGGTTCGTGGTTGAGTACACCATCGCAGGCGCTCATGTCTGTGATGCAGCGACAAGGGTAACCGCAGCCATGGTCTCCGATCTGATGGTCCATTCTGCTGCAAACGTCGTCGAACTGTTCGTGCAGATGGTTGTTGTCTTGCAAACGTCCCCATCTGTTGACTCAGGGATCGAGACATGGCTGCACGATCCGTTACAGCCATGTGGATAAGATGCCTGCCATCTCGACTGCTGGTGATACGAGGCCGTTGGGACCCAGCACGGCGTTCCATATAACCCTCCTGAACCCATCGATTCCATTTTCGGCTAGCAGTCATTGGATCTCGACCAACGCGAGCAGCAATGTCGCGATACGATAAACCGCAATCGCGATAGGCTACAATCCGACCTTTATCAAAGTCGGAAACGTGATGGTACTCATTTCTCCTCCTTACACGAGGCATCACAACAACGTTTCGCTAGGCACCGCCGGTCAACTGCTGTTTGTGTACGAGAAGTCGGTTGGAAACTTTCCTCATGTCAGCACGTCGTAGGTGTCGCCACCGGCGCCAACCTTGTGTGAATGCTCTGAAAAGCTAATCATTTGCATATCAGAGCATCTTCTTGTTGTCGGTTAAATTTCGCGTCTGTAGCACGTCATCTTCGTGGTGTAGCAATTTCAATGGCCAGTAGTGTAATTTCAAGTTATTTAAATGAAAATCCGTACTTCGTATGTGTTTCATTATGTTTGTGTGGGTGCGTTGCCAAGAAGACATGGCGCGAGCGCTCTAGCCAATCACAGCGCTCGTGAATGGGGAGACTGGATGGAAGCGAGTTCGGGTGAAGAGAGTCGCGGAGTTCTGGGAGTACGGCACCCGACACGGGAAGTGCTGGACGCGACGGCGCGACGGACGCGGTGTCGCGGGAGAGACTTGAAGAATGTAAAGACGCAGTGTGCGTTGAGAATTGAATATCTCGCGAGCTGTGTTGTTGTTCATATCTAATTACGTGCTGTAGGAATCTATTGTTTCCCTGTTATTCAATTTATATTTTATTTAATTTCTGGACCATCGACACCAATAAGTGTTTTGCAGAAATATACCGCATTCCCAAAAGTACTTCTACTATCGTACTCATCATTTAAAGTCGTTAAGATAGTACCTGCAGATTTTATTTAATTGCAATCTTTCATTTATATATTTATATGTTACATTTATAATTCGCAATTGCCGAGTGATAGAAACCTTCGACCATTCGATTCGTGTGTGTATTCTTTTCGTATACTGTAGAATCAGCAGTATTTGGCCTGTAATGCGGCAATTATGTATCCCAGCCGCTAGACAACGAGACTAGCCAAAACTTTTAATGTTGCAACGCTGAGTCTGTGGGTGCGTAGTTATTGGAATGCCCGCAATCTGAATTCCTGTGGAGGAATGGCTGCCCTTTCTTCCGCAACAGCGGAAACCAGAGTCTGTAGTGATTTTGGACACTGGGGTCTGGAACGAAGTCGACGTTCGAGCTCATCCCAAAGGTGTTCCATTGGATGCAGATCTAGACTGGACAGGCTAGACCATTTCAGGTAAGGTGTTGTTCACAAACCACTACCTCACAAATGCTTTATGACTTGTTTCATCGTTATGCTGTTACAATCAACATTAATGCTTCACCATTAATGGAGCAATTATCATTCTTCCATGACCATACTATGGTTGTATTATTATTAATTAAACTGTTCCTTTTACTGCACACAGTACACAATGCCACAAAATATATTCGTATCCTTTCGTATTCAGCGTTTTCTTCAGCTCTGTAACCGCAAGAAACATCCCTATATCATAACACCACCTCCTCCGTATTCACTATTGGCACTACACATGACGTTACGTAACATTCGCCGGACATATACCAAACCCAAACCCCCCTAGGGTATAGCATGATCCAGTCATCCACTTCCCTATGGCGTCACTCGTTACACCACCTCAAGCGTCGCTTCGCAGTGACTACAGAAATGCGTGGCTTATGGGGAGCTGCACGAGCATTGAACCCAGTCCTTTTTAACTCCCTATGAACAGTCACTGTGCTAGCCAGACTGCTAGCGGCCCTCGGAACTCACGAGTAATTCCTAGCACTGATTTCACTCGATTTTTTTACGACCACACATTCCGCAGTGCTCGACGGTTCCTGTTCATCAGTACACGAGATCTGCCTGGCCTTGATTCAGAATGGCAACTTTAGAATGGTTTAAATGTCTCTGATGAATCTGTTACACAGTCAATGACTAGTCCACGTCCGAAGTCACTGAGCTCTGCTGACAGACCCACTCTGCTGTTACGACCTCTCTACTGACAACACAATACGCCTCAGCACCTTTTAAAATAGCGGGTCCGCCGTGGACAACTCCACATACTACAGGGTTGGCCAGATGCTTTCGATCATACAGTGTAGATTAGTTTTTCATTTACTATTCGTTATTTATTCTTCATGATTACCGCCTAATATCTAAAAAGCTAAAATAGGCCATAGAGATCACATTTCCTTCGACAGTTATAAGGTATGTTTTGATATTATTTCTGATACTTAAGAAAAGGGAGATTAAAAAAGAAAGAAACCTCAACTACTTCTACTACTAATACTACAAAACTACATTAAAACCTTTCAGCAATTACCCAACTACTAACCTACTAAAAAGAACTTACCTTTTCAGTTGAAAGATATACCATTCATATAGCAGCTTTCTGTGGGCGCAGCGTAATTTATCACCAACAAGTATGTATGATAGCATGGAGATGGTTCAGATGGTTCAAATGGCTCTGAGCACTATGAGACTTAACATCTGTGGTCATCAGTCCCCTAGAACTTAGAACAACTTAAACCTAACTAACCTAAGAACATCACACACATCCATGCCCGAGGCAGGATTCGAACCTGCGACCGTAGCGGTCACGCGGTTCCAGACTGAAGCGCCTAGAACCGCACGGCCACACCGGCCGGCTAGCATGGAGACAATGTAGAGGAAATGCGCATAATTGTGTCGGGGATGAGCAAATTAATCAGGAACAACCTTAGTTGAACCATTGTACATTAAACGAATAAAATAGAGAGGAACTGGAGGCCCAACGCGCATTTAAGTTTTTAATGTACAATGGTGATCCAAAAAATTATGAGCACCGTCCACTGTGAGATTGAATACTATATATGAAGGTAGTATTTGTTCCCGAAAGAACAGATACCGTTGTGGACCGTGCAGCTTCTCTAGAATGAAATGATAATTAAATCGACACCCTAGCTGCAAACAGGTGTTGATATACTCGTACATCATTGGGGACATGTTGAAAATGTGTGGCCCCACCGGGACTCGAACCCAGTATCTCTTCGTTACATGGCAGACGCTCTATCCATCTAAGCCAGCGAGGGCACATAGGATAGTGCGCCTACAGAGACTTATCCCTTGCACGCTCCCCGTGAGACCCACATTCCCAACATGTAAACGCCACTACATTCGTAGTGCTCCTAATAGATTTTTGCCTGCTGCACTCATTACTCGTAGCAGATTAATTTACTACGGTATCGATTTAATTATCGTTTGATTTCAGATTGAATACTACTTGTGGTGTTGGAAGTACCTGCCGCAGTAAGGAACATATACTGCTTGACAGCTGCCAAGGAACAACTGACACTTGCTAAGGAATAACTGCCAATGGCTATGGAACAACCGACAATTGCTGCGGAACTCCCGACCAATGATAGTGAAAGGAAATTTAGAGGGCGGGACGTCTTAACTTCAGCAAAGCCTGTGCACGAACGTTGTGTATGCATTCGACGGTTCATGCAGTACTGCGTTTGACGGAAGTTGTTGTGGAGCCGATTAGTGCGACATTCAGTTGGTACGGCAACTTGTCTGCAAGACGTCATATGTGAGCTTATAATCATGGACGAGCAGTTCGACGGCTCGAATACCGTCAAAGTATCAGCACTGTGGCCATAGCAATGGGCATGTCCAAAAGTGTCATCTCCCGATCAAACAATGCCACTGAAGGTGTAAGTGCTATGTGAAAGCATGCTGGTTATCGTAGACGAACCACCACATCGCAAGAGGATCGATACGTAGCCCTAGTGGCGAAAAAGAACTGACATCTCGCTCCCACGCAGATCGCTGCAAATCCTGAAACCGCTACTGGTACACATGTCTCTGCCAGAACCATTTCGCGGCAATTAGCTCAGGTGGTCTTTATGCTCGGAAGCTTGCTAAATGCGTACCACTTCAACCACGCCATCGTCAAGAAAGAGTTCGTTGGTGCAGGGAGCATGTTGGTTGAGACCAGAGCGACGTTCTGCGGCGAATCCCGCTTCACTGTGGCAAGTGATTCTGGCCACCAGTTATTGTGGAGACAGAAGAGGACACTTTACACATCATAGGTTAGTCATGAGTATCGTAGGTATGGCCTTTGCGTTATGGCATGCAGCCATTACACTCGATGGCCAAACGCTGCAGCATATCTTTGTGCGAGGTACCGTTACACCACTGCAGTATTGCCGGGAGATTGTTCTGGGTCATGACCGTCTGTTTAGGAAGCAGGTCCAAACTTTTTGTTTATAGAGACAATGGCCGTCCTCGCCGGACCGCTGAGGTGTCTGAAGTGAGGATACCGAATGCATAAAATGGCCCGCGTACTCCCCGGACCTAAACACTATAGAAGACGCCTCCCTTCGCAGGAGTGTTCCTCAACGAACAGCTTCTCCCAGAACTGTGCAAGAACTAAAAACCGCATTGAGAGATGAGTGGGACAATAGCCCCCGAGGACTCCACAACAGCTTATTAGGCACCAGCAAAAATAGGTACAAAATGTGGCTCTATATGGCTCTAAGCACTATGGCACTTAACATGTGAGGTCATCAGTCCCCTAGACGTAGAACTACTTAAACCTAACTAACCTAAGGACGTCACATACATCCATGCCCGAGGCAGGATTAGAACCTGCGACCGTAGCAGCGGCGCGGTTCCGGACTGAAGCGCCTAGAACCTTTCGGCCTCAGCGGCCGGCTCCAAAATGTGCATTAGTGCCCGAGGAGAGCTTATTCCTTACTGAGAGTCCGATATCGACCTCTGTGTTGGGAGTCTGGCATGTGTTAAACATGAAAGTTATTTATGTCTGTTATCCTGCTTTCTCGTGTGGCGAAATCTTTATCATTTATCTTTATCAATCTATCACTCCACGTACATATTGTGTTTAATATTCGTCCATCATTATCTGTGGCCATCCCTGTCCAACAGCGTCTCTGTTTCTGAGTAATTGTCAAGCAGTGTGTATGAGTGGAACAGAGAGGAAGCAAGCATCATTCTGACGTCGATAAGGTCTGCAGATGGGGAATTCTATTGACATAGGAGACTTAAACAGTGTGGATTGCTATGGCCTACAGTAGTTCCTGGGAAGGAACAGTTCGGAAACGGCAAAGCTGTCGTCAGTAAATGTGGGATCTGGTGGCAGGGTGGGGCAACCACGAGTAGGCAACAAACTGTTGGACATCCACGACTCACTGCAAAACGTGGAGGTGAGAGGCTCGCTCGCTCTGTTAAGTAGATTAGACGGCGATCTCTGGCAGAAATGTCGATAGAATATTATGTTGCTGCTAGTAAAAGTGTTTCGGAGAACACCATCCAGCGCAAATAGTTGAACAAGGGGCTCCGCAGCAAGGACCCCTATTTGAAGCAGCTGCAATGTTAATTACTATTACAGTGGGTGCGGGAGCCCCGCGATTGGCCCGTGAAGCAATGGAAACATGTTACGTAGTACGAAGAATCACGTTTCTTATTAGACAAGATCGATGGGCGCATGTCCGGATACGCCATCATCCAGACGAACGACTGCTCAAAACACGCACCGCACGATGGATACAGGCAGGTGGGGCGCACTATCATGTTAAGGGTGACATTCATTGGGCTTCTGTGTGACCTGTGGTAGTAAGTGAAAGCACTATGACAGCTGTAGATTTCTTCAACATTCCTGTGGATCACCTGCATCCCTTCCTCTCTTCACACTTCGTATCTTTCTCAGTGGCGATGGCGTTTTCCAACTGGATAACTGTCTGTGGCATCGTATCTTTCCCAGTGGCGATGGCATTTTCCAACAGGATAACTGTCTGTGACTTCGTATCTTTCCCAGTGGCGATGGCGTTTTCCAACAGGATAACTGTCCATGACACAATATCAGAATCGCACTACAGTGATTTCAGGAGCATGATCATCACATTGATTTTTAGGTATCAAATTCACCTGATACGAAACCGATAGGAAACCACTCGGTACCCAGTGCAAACTGCAAATCTGCAGCCTGCAATTTACGGGAATTGCGTAACCTGTGCTTAGGCGTATGGTGCCACATACCACCGGAAACCTCCCAAAGACTTGTCGAATCCATGTGAAGCAGAATCGCTGCTGTTTTGCTTCCGAAGACGGTCCATCACACTGGTAAGCGGGTGGTCATAATGTTTTGGCTGACCAGTGCATATGGCAAATGGCTGATAGTTCACAAATACGTGGTGACATGATACTTAAGCCCGATCTGTTCGGACGTGTTTTAGTTACTACAAGTGACTGTGAAAAACTAAGATGATGCAAACATCTAAATAATATGAAAAGGAAAAATCATCCGGCGATTAACCGTCCCTTTAATTTTGATACAAGTTAATGCCACATGATTCATAACTAGCCACAAATCTAGCTTCGTAATTTGTTCAGATTATGAATGTAGTCACTCACAACTATTGCAAGGGGGAACAGAGAACGTACAAAGGTACTGGCACCACTATAAGGTAATGCGTGTGATTGAGCCGAGAGCACCACCTGTGGGGAGCCCTGTCGCCTGGTGCAAGTCTTTTTAGTTGAAGCCACTGAGGCGACTTGGTGTGTCAAACGGGATGAAATGATGATGAAGACAACACAACGCCAAGTCCGCAAGCGGAGAAAATCTCCAACCCGGCCAGGCATCAAACCCTGAACAATATTCAGTAATCCCCCCCCACGTGTTCGCAGAGATACTTTGTGGGACATCCAAAACCTGCTAAAAATTTTCATGTGGAATTAATCCGCACCAGCTGTAATTGAGAAATCCTTTATTTGGATAAAATCGTACACACGACCCAGGTTTCAGGATGTAAATCCTATCATGCGCTACAGAAAATAAGGGTGAGTAGTAAGCACACTATATAAAATTAATTAACTCAAAAAGGTTCCATACAAATGTGAATATTAGGTCACAGCTTGGTTATGTACGAGAAAACCGCGTCAGTCACCTAAAAATTCAAGCAGCATGCGAGATCCCACACGGGTGAGGCATGAAAAGATTCTTTGAGTCAACCATTACCATGTCGGATAAACAGGGCCTAAGCGCAAAAAAAAGGAATGAATCGACAAATACACACTCATTGCCAGACTAGTGTAACCTAGCAATGAAACACGAACGGCCAGAAATGTTTTATAAGCTTAAGAAAGTAAAATGAAGGCGTATCAGCCGCATAATGCCAATTTTTTAACCTCAGAAGTAGCGTACCGTATACGTACCCAGTGCGCAGTTCCGGCCGGCCGCTGTAATCGAGCGGTTCTAGGCGCTTCAGTCCGGAACCGCGCTGCTGCTACGGTCGCAGGTTCGAATCCTGCCTCGGGCATGGTTGTATGTGATCTTCTTAGGTTAGTTAGGTTTATGTAGTTTTAAGTCTAGGGGACTGCATATAAAACTGTCTGACATTTCGGCCACTACTGCAAACGGCCTTCCTCAGAGCTCTGTGCTGACCTAACTAACAGTCAGTCAGCAATTTTATATACTGACAATACTGTCGACAGCCCAGAAGAATTCTATTGACCGATGGTAGAATGGTGCTATCCCATTTCTAGACGTCGAAGTGTACAGGAGAACGGAGGGCACACTGGGGCACAGAGTATATCGTAAGCCTACACATACTGACAGGTATCTGCACGCCCAATCCTACCACCACCCAGCGCAGAAGTACTCTGTCATCCGCTGTTTGGCAATCCGTGCGCAGCGCCTAAGTGATGCTCAAAACATCACACCTGAGCTTAAAAGGTTACGCACAACTTTTCTAGCCGATGGCTACAGCCGTAAGTCGATAAACACAGCCTTGTCGACGAGCACAAGCAAGAAAGATAAGCAGGAACTAGACAAACTGCAGCCAACAGTACGCTTACCCTATGTGAAAAACGCTACTGACCGAATAGGCAAACACCTTCGCCGCGTTGGGGTGCAGCATGTCTTCTATAGTGGTCCAGGACAAGGTGGATGCATTACACACTGCAGGCGTTTACAAGGTGGAATGCTAATGTGGAGAGGCATACATCGGCGAGCCTGGTAAGCCAATAGCAACGCGCATTCGGGAGCACGAGCGTTATATTCGTCTAGGGCAACACAACAAATCCGCAGCGGCAGAACTTCACCATGACTGCGGAAAAGAAATAAAATTCAGCGAAGCTTGTGTGTTGGCCAAGCAGCCAATTATGACGAAACGCAAAATCAGAGAGGCCATCGAAATACTTAAACACCCTAACAACATCAACAGGGAGGATGGACTCAGGCTTACCCCATCTTGGCTGCCAGCAATCAGAGCCCAACAGACCGCGCTGTCAACACGAGGCACGAGCACTACCGGCGAGTAACTGCCGCCGCGCGGCCGACGTCCAGCAGTTGGTAAACAGCAGCCAACTTCTCATTCGACCACTCATGGTACATAACACAAGAGCCAATGGACAACAGAGGTCACGTTATCCCTCCACCGCAATAACCTATTAAAATAAAGTTCCCTCTCCTTCTTCCTTAAATGACCAATAAACTAACTACCTTTTTTAAATTAGGGCGTAATGGCATGCGCAGTGAACACTAACAACAAAATATAAAGGACACTGCATAGCTAGAACGCACCATTAGACCCAGAAGAAGGCCGCTGCAATCGTGGCCGAAACGTTGGCTTTTCTACAGCAGCAGTAGTTTTTACATTATGACGCGGTACCAAACCCAGAAAACTTTTATGTCGACTGACTCTGGCCGCGGAAGCCTACACAATTATACGATGGTATGTACGTGTACAAAGCTACATCCTCATCCAACCCTGTCCTGTGGGTGCTTAATTTTCTTTGTCACGCAGTATTTTTGGAACCCAATATACGAGTGTCGTTCAATTAGTAATTTCCCTACATTTTTAATAAGCCATTAGTATATAGAGAGAAACGTCCTTGTTGGTGCTTCACATTTGATGTTTGTTCTGTGCGCTGGTGAAGTTTCTAACCGTTCTGGCAGGTGGTAGAGCCGTAGTACAACGTCAAAATGGCGTCTACATAGGACTCACGTTACAAGCAAAGTGTTATTATTGAATTCTTGCGTGCAGCAAAAGAATCCGCGGTGAACAACCGTAAACGTTTGTGTAGTGTATGGCGATGCTGCAGTTGATAGGAGTACAGTTCGGCGATGGGTAAAGAAAGTTATAGCCTCAGGAAATGCAGAAACAGAGTTCCACGATCAGCCATGCTCGGGACGTCCTGCCACGGCCGCCGCTCCAGACATGCTGAATCGTCAGGATGCCATTATTTGTACCGACCGGCGCATCACAACTCGGCAATTTGCTCTACAGTTGTCGGTCAGCATTGGAAGTGCGTCTGCAATGACTGTAGACTCTCGGATATTCAAAGAGGTGCTCACAATGGGTTCCACGAATGCTCACACTGGACTACAAGATTCAAAAAAAGGCCATTTCATCTCAATTGTTGGAGAGTTTTGAGATCAACGGAGAGGCCTTTCTGTCACGGATAATTACGGGGGACGAAATCTGAATGCATCACTTTGCGACGGAAACAAAACGGCAGTCCGTGGATCGCATCATCCTCATTCACCACAAAAGAAGAAATTCAAGACAACGCCCTCTGCCAGAAAATTCATGGTGACAGTCTTCTGGGATTTTGATGGCGTGGATTTGATGCCAAGAGGATCAACCACCAATTCAGAGGCATACGTGAAATCTCCGAATAAACTCAGGAACCATTCCCGACGTGTTCGATCGGACAAGAATCCAACAGAAATCTTGCTCCAACACGATAGTGCACGCATACACACAAGTCTGAGAATCCAGGATCACATCACCAAATTGGGTAGGGCATCGCTGCCTCATCCACCTTACAGTCCAGACCTGGCACACTCGGACTTCCACCTCTTTGGGCCGCTTAAAGATTCTCCACGGGAAGCACACTTTGAAGACGACGAGAGTGTCAGTCATGCAGTGAAAACATGCCTACGCCTACAGGACAAGAGCTTTTACCAACAGGGAGTACATGTTCTTCCACAACGTTGGCGCACGGCCATAGAACGTGATGGAGACTATGTAGAAAAATAGGACAGGGACAAAACATATTGATTTATATTGTCACCAACACGATAGTGCACGCATACACACAAGTCTGAGAATCCGGGATCACATCACCAAATTGGGTAGGGCATCGCTGCCTCATCCACCTTACAGTCCAGACCTGGCACACTCGGACTTCCACCTCTTTGGGCCGCTTAAAGATTCTCCACGGGAAGCACACTTTGAAGACGACGAGAGTGTCAGTCATGCAGTGAAAACATGCCTACGCCTACAGGACAAGAGCTTTTACCAACAGGGAGTACATGTTCTTCCACAACGTTGGCGCACGGCCATAGAACGTGATGGAGACTATGTAGAAAAATAGGACAGGGACAAAACATATTGATTTATATTGTCACCAAATCCTGACTCTTAACAATAAATATGTTCTCAGAAAAACAATGTGGAGCATTACTTATTGAACAACCCACGTACACTAGTGTTTAAATGAAGAACTTGGAGGCAAACTTACCAAACATGTGTAGAAAATGCAGACAATGCAGACTACAGGAGAAATGACGCGGAGATCGACGCCAGTAACTAAAAATAAAAGAAAATTGTGATAACAATACTACAATGATAATGATAATCAGAGAGAACGAAAGGTAATCAAGAAAATATTAGATCCAAATTATACTGAAGAAGGAACAAATAGATTAAGATGATAATAGAATAAGGGCAAACAAATTGTAAAGTGTATCAACATTCATTCGCTTTCGATCCAGGCGACAATTTTATGGGCATATTAAAAAAATGAAACCAAGCAGACTGACTAGAAGTTTTACGTTATTCTACGAAAGTAAAGCAAAAACTGAAGCAATAAAATAGAGCAGTCAACAATAGAAATCCTGAAGGAAGCAAGGATAGCGGAACATGATATGGGATATTTTTTCAGGTGGCTATTAGCTGCATATACACTGCCCAGTCACGTTAATGCGGCCACCTGTCAGAAACCTGAATAACCACCATCTACAGCGTGGAGATGCAGGAAGGGAGTCACTGTGGTTCCGGAAGATGCGGACAGGGATGTGGAGCCATGCAGACTGCAGTCCCGTGGCCAGCTGTACTAGATTTCTCGGTTGTGGATCCATGGCGCCAACAGCCCGATCGAGATGGTCCCAGAGTTTCTCTTTTGGGTCTAAATCCGGGAAGTTTCGTAGCCAGTGGAGACAGCAAACTCATCCTAGTGTTCTTCGAATCACGCATGTACAATTCAGGTTGTGTGAAACGTTGCATTGGCCTATTGGTAGATGCCATCGTGCTGAGGATAAAACAAACTGCATTTAGGGGTGGATATGGTCCTCAAGGGTAGTTAATGCCGAGCTATCCACAAATCTAGCGTCGTAATTTGGTCATATTATGAATTTACTCACCCACAACTATTGACAAGAGGGAATAGAATACTTACAAAGGTACTGGCCCCATCATAAGGTAATGAGCGTGACTGAGCCGAGAGCATCACCTGTGGGGAGCCCTGTTGTGTTGACGCATTCTGTCTTTCAGAATGTCGAAATCACCCAGGGAATTCCATGAAAACATTCCCCAGATCACAACGCTCCCTCCACCGGCCTGGACGCTTCTGACGATTGCTGCAAGGTCGTACACACTGACGGCCATCTGTGCGATGGAGCATAGATCGTGATTCATGCGAAAATGTCACCTGTCGCCACTCGGTGAACGTCCGCTTGTGGTACTGGGGTATAAGCATGTGTGCATCACCCGGGCACTTGCTGCAGAGTCCCATATGCAGACACTTTCGCTGGACAGTCGATGAGGAGACACTGTGGGTTGCCCATTGCTTTGTCTGGGTGATCAGTTGCACAATAGTTGCACGTCTATTTGCTTGTACACATGTCTTCAGCCGTCGTTCATCCCTGTCATCTATGACCTGTGGTCGGCGTCGGTTTCGGGTACCGCCATTTTGCCATTCACGGTATACTTTAACCATGGCGCCACGCGAAAAGTTTACAAACATAACGATTTTGGAAATTCTTCCATGCTTGGCACGAAATCCAATGAGCATGCCCCTTTGGACGTCAGATAAATCGCTGTGTTTCCGCATTACGATTACGACTGCACTTTTTCCACGCCCCCCCCCCCCCCCGACATGCTTTGTATAACCTCCACTGCTAGTGCTGCCACCTGACGTCTGTCACTCATTATTGCACGCTGACGTCGAACAAAGGCGGTGGTTGTATTAATGTGACTTGACCGTGTGTATACTTGGAAGAATGTGCGACGCAGTGCTGTTTTGTGATACGTATTTACGCTGAGTTGAAAAGTCATGGGATAGAGATACGCTCATATACAGATGGCGGTAGCATAGCGTACACAAGGTATAAAAGGCTAATGCACTGGCGGAGCTGTCATTTGTATTCAGGTGGTTCATGTGGAAATGTTTCCGACGTGATTTTTACCGCACGATTGTAAGTAACAGACTCTGAACGCGTAATGGTAGTTGGAACAGCACTCATGCTCATAAAATAAGGATAATTGCAGAATGTGGTGCCACACAATGCGGCACTACACAAAACTGGCGCTAATAGCATAGGGACATAGGGAACACACACGACACAGATCTGTAAGTCCACGGTATTGGTGATAAGTTGAGAAAACCGTCCAGAAACACATGTGCTACAAAACGCCACTGTTTCCTGCGCAAGTACCCCCGACATCAATATGGGATATGATCGCCATGCACACGTACACAGGCCGCACAACGGGTTGGCATACTCTGGATCAGGTGGTCGAGCAGTTGCTGTGGTATAGCCTCCCATTCTTGCACCAGTGCCTGTCGGAGCTCCTGAAGTGTCGTAGGGGTTTGAAGACGTGCAGCGATACGTCGACCGAGAGCATCCCAGAAGTGCTCGATGGAGTTTAGGTCTGGAGAAGAGACAGGCCACTCCATTCGCCTGATATCTTCTGTTTCAAGGTACTCTTCCACGATGGCAGCTCGGTGGGCCGTGCGTTACCGTCCATGAGGAGGAAGGTGGGACCCACTGCACCCCTGAAAAGGCGGATATACTGGTGCAAAATGACGTCCCGATACACCTGACCTGTTACAGTTCCTCTGTCAAATACATGCAGGGATGTACGTGCACCAATCATAATCCCACCCTACACCATCAAACCACGACCTCTATACAGGTCTCTTTCAAGGACATTAAGAGGCTGGTCTGGTTCCTGGTTCACGCCAGATGAAAACCCGGAGAGAATCGCTGTTCAGACTATACCTGGACTCGTGTGTGGACATAACCTGGGACCACTGTTCCAGTGACCATGTATTGCGTTCTTGATACCAGGCTTTACGGGCTCTCCTGTGACCAGGTGTCAGTGGAATGCACGTTGCAGGTCTCCGGGAGAATAAAGCGTGTCTGTTCAGTCATCTGTAGACTGTATGTCTGGAGACAACCGTTCTAGTGGCTGCAGTAAGGTGCAAAGTAAGGCTACCTGCAGTACTCCGTGACCGTCTGCGGGCACTGATGGTGAGATATCGTTCTTCTTGTGGTGTTGCACACTGTTGACGTCCCGTACTGTAGCGCCTGGACACGTTTCCTGTCTGCTGTAATCGTTGCCATAACCTCGAGATCACACTTTGTGGCACACGTAGGACCAGTGCTACGACCTGCTGTGTTTGACCAGCCTCCAGTCGCCCTAGTATTCTACCCCTGACAACGTCATCAATATGTGTTCTCTGAGCCATTTTCAACACACAGTCACCATTAGCACATCTGAAAACGCCTGCACATTTACTCGCTGCACTGTACTCTGACATGCACCAACACATCTCTACGTATGTGGACTGCTGCCAGCGCTACCGTGCGACGACCGCAGGTCAAACGCACCGCATGGTCATACCCCGAGGTGATTTAAATCCCTCCAACCTCCTACCAGGATGTTTATTCACCATGTATCAACATTATCTTTAATTCATGAGCATGAGTGTAGATACATGAGACATTCCATTTCGGAAATCGTTAGGGAATTCAGTATTCCGAGATCCACAGTGTCATACTGTGCGGAAAATACAAAATTTCAGGCATCACCTTCCACCAAGCGCAGTGCAGCAGCTGAAGGCATTCACGTAACGACCGAGAGCTGTGGCGTTTGTGTACAGTTGTCAGTGTTACCAGATTAACAGACAAGATACCCGGTGTGAAATAATCACAGAAATCAATGTGGGACGCACGACAAACGTATCCGTTAGGGCAGCGCGGCGAAATTTAGCGTTAATGGGCGATGGCAGCAGTCGACCGATGCGAGTGCCTTTGCTAACAGCACGACATCGCCTGCAACGCCTCTCCTGGGCACATGACAATATCGTTTGCGCCCTAGAAGACTGGAAACCCGTGACCTGGTCAGATGAGTCTCTATTTCAGTTTATTCCAGTGTGGCGCAGATCACTCGAAGCCATGCCCTCAAGCTGCCAACAAAGCACTGTACAACCTGGTGGTGGCTTCATAATGGTGTGGCCTACGTTTATATGGATTGGACTGAGTCCCAGGTGAACCGATCATGTACTGTATATTATTATGTTCGGTTACTTATAGAGAATTTCATCGGTACATATCGCTGCGAAACCATGTATTCGCGTAATGCAATCGAGAGGCCAGTTCATGCGCAACATCCCGCACCGGTAACACCTTCGCAAATGTGGATGGCCATAGAGGCAGCATGGCCCATTACTTCTCCAGGGAAATTCCAACGACTTGTTGAGACCATGCCACGTCGAGTTACGGCACTGCGCAAGGCAAAACGATATAAGGAGGTTGCCCATGACTTTTGTCACATCTAGAACTTCTTTATTTTAATGTGTGTGTCTGTACTTAAATTGCTGAATGACTGAGACCCACAATATCCTAGCGCAAAGCAAGCACTTACTTCACAAAAATCTTCATTACGCGAACTACTGCAATACAGCGAGCGTCAATACTGCCAGCTAAATAAAGTATTCTAACTACTAAAGCCACTAACTACTAATAGGCATATGGTTAGCAAAGGAAACATTTTGTTGCAAACCAAATAATGTATTCTTCAGTTGAAACTTCCGGGCTGAGAGGCCGTGGTTCCTGCGCCACACTGGCAGTAGCCGAACGACCTCAGAAGATGTCTCCCGCAGATGGAGACGAAACGTCAGGGGGAAATTGTATACATCGACCACGGCCTCTCAGCCCGGAAGTTTCAACTGAAGATAACACCGGATGTGAATGCCTACATTGTATGATCAAATAGTGTATTTTTTTACCTTAATAATGTAACATCCACTTCGGACGCGAATATAAATCGTCATTGACATCTAATACAAAGGTGTACAACCATGAATAATATTCAGTCTCCAAGTCGAACATGTACGGATCGTTAACCTACGCTAACACTTCAGATCTCTACCCTCCATCAATGCTAACTTCTCACATCTAACAGTACTTCCATCACTCCTGGCGACTAACTTCCAACTGCCCAACACTACTGGCGATTAACTTGGAACAACGAGACCAATCAGCCACAGAGTCTCTTACAAAGAAAGCCCAGTCAGAGTTTCTATGCAAAGCGCTACACAGCGCTGCCAATACAGAAGCAACCCACTTACACGTCAGTGTATTACGACCGGTTTCGGTCGTTAACAATCCTCAAGGTACTGTACAAACAGCAAAATAGAAGTAAAACGCATTGTAACATAAGAACAGAATAGAAGATCCAATGAGATTAACAGACAACATCAAATACTTACGAAAAATGAAAGTGTTATGTTATCCTTACTTTAGCATCGTCGTAATTGACATTACTGTTGACATAGCTGAATGAGCATTGACTGGAAGCCATCACATTGAAAAGAAAAAAAAGAAACATTGGATTGACAGCGATGCGGTTCGGGCCATGATCGTTACTGTCCTCCCATAGTGCCACCTACAGCAGCTGTGCTTCTATGCCACATGTGTACAAGTATTCGTTTTTCACTAAAGTAATTAGTATCTAGCGCATAATATTTTTTTCATAA
Organism: Schistocerca americana; assembly: GCF_021461395.2. Taxonomy (NCBI): domain Eukaryota; kingdom Metazoa; phylum Arthropoda; class Insecta; order Orthoptera; family Acrididae; genus Schistocerca; species Schistocerca americana. Next base: position 320,837,996 of record NC_060124.1, read on the forward strand.
AGTACGTACTAAGACAAAATATAAGAGGGCGATCAAAAATTTTCCGTTCGAAGGACGTACAGTCCAGAATCAGCCTGCCACACGGGGACCGTTGAGGCGATCATCCCGCCGACGCATCACGTTGAAGATGCCACTTTCGTAAGACATTGCCCTGCTGCACATCCTCGTCCGACAGGAACCACTGATAGTTCACGGCGTTTTTCAAGGGACCGAAGGCGCTATAACCATATAGGGAGAGATCTGACTAAAGGTTGGGTGCTCAAGTGGGTCCTATATCAGCTCGCATAACTTCTGGGAGGCGTGTTGAGCTGAATCGCGACCAGCACAGAACCTGGCGCTCCACTACAGAACGGTGGTTTCCAATAGACGTGCTGCCTCATACACATTTTTCATTCTCCTATGGATGTCTATCAGTGTTTGTACTTTGGCAGCTAACAAAAGAATAACGTCACGTCGGTCCTGTTTGGACGCATTTGTTAATAACATCGCCGTAGTTCAGATTTCCGCATTTAACACACACACGTCGGAAGGACACCAATGTCACACTCATCCCGTGCCTGTATGTCATTGCTTATACAAGCGCATCGTAGTCGCGTTACGTTGCATACATTCTGCAGCAAAACCCACAAACAAAAACTTTTTGATCGCCCCTTGTAGTAGCGATTAAGTGACATAGTAGGGGACTGCTCAGTTTATTAAGAAATGGGTTATACTGTAAGCACATACTGAAGGCCATCAACAGTAACTGATGAGAGAATGCTGTGTTAAACAGAAAATAGGTTCCGTTTCGACCGCAGTGAGGATGGTTCCTCCTGCGCTCGGAGACCCAGAAGATCAAAGCAGTGGTACAGTGTTTAATCGGGATAAACGTGTCCGCTGCTGAGATAAGATTAATTATTTTTGATTCGAGGCGCCAGAATTGTGAGTGCTAGTTCAAAAGAGGAGAAATTCGTCTCTCTAGTGGATTTACTATATCTACAATTAGTCAAATGGCGAATTCCCCGGAATATTCGGAAGCTTATGGAGGAACGTGGTCGTAATTGCAGAAGTGCCTAGAGATTCTCTGTTTAGTTGAAAAATTGGCATGAAGCCTTCTGGGTGTAAAATGCTTAAAGTACAAGAATAGCTAGCACATTCTTTCTTATAGTTTCACATATTTTAGTGAACTATTACTCTAGATTTAATGCGTCATAATAAACTCTTTTAAGTATTAACGACTTTGCTGAAGATAAACTAGCTGTTATTGGAATAAGTGTCACAGTCAATCTTTTTTTGTTGAAACACGTGAGAGAAGACGTATAGTCGAAGTCATAAAAGAATATCAGCTACTTATCTAGCAAGTTTTACTATGTCAACACTCTATATTTGAATTAGATCTTGTACTTTTGTGGAGAGTTCTGTAATACAAACCACTGTGCAAAGCTGTTCACTTTTAAGTAACATGCGTAATGTATTTTAAGACATTGCAGAAAGGATATTTTACTCTCCTAGTACCACAGAAAAGCAAACATGATATTAGCGTCTGATACTACCTTGGTTTAAAGCTATCGCGGGCAGGTAAATGACGATAGGGATCCAGGTGACCTGCAACAGTCACAATAATTCTGCTTAGCGTTAGCTTGCACAAATTGGACTTAACAACTAAAGAAGCAATGTACAGTACTTGGTATTGGAATGCTATCCAGGAATACGTAACAGTAAAATACGAAATTGGAGTTGTCAAATACGTTATCACTTGATGCTTTGCATCCGTTCAACTACATGGTGGTACAAAATAGGTGTTAGAAAGTCTTTGTCTACTGTAATTTAATTGTATGCCATAAACGATTCTTCTTGTGATATTCTTATATTGTAGCTCTGTCTCAGTTCACATTTCAGAATGGAAGCACTAACAAACAATGGAACATTGTTTGTTGATCGTAAGGGCATTTCACGCAAAGTCTGGACCTACAATTATGGTGAGACGCGCATTCAGTAGCATTTGGTCCAAGAACAGCGCCATTCGGAAAGACCATTTCCTGGTGACATTACAGTAAAGAACTGAAATCAAATTGTGATGATAAAGTTTAAGCATCCTCTGATACAAATTTTCTGTAATGTATTCAGAGTCTTTATAACATTGTGTTGAAATGTTTTGAGAAGACTGGATCCCTACATGATTGCAAGAAGGGTCAATCAGGACGACCAGCCTCAGGTGTAACACTGGAGAATGTGGAAAGACATCTAACCTTATTCGATGAGGAACTCCCGACATCAACAAGACAAGCAGCGCAGCACCTCAGGATGTCACAACGGTGTCTCCAGAGGATAATGGAGGACAAACGTAGCCTTTTTCCCTCACATAATTCAACGTTACCAACCTTTGAAGGACAGAAATGTGGAGCGGCGATTTTTTTTAATGAGGTGATTGAGGCCATTGAAAATGGAACAGTCGATACGGATCAGATCTGGTTTACTCATGTGGCAAATCTCAATGTACATGTGTACGTCAACAAACAGAACTGGTGCCACTGGGCTACTGAGAATGTTCAGCCCGCTGATCCATCTCGTTAAAAAAAAAGTCACTGTTCGGTGTGCAGCCAATGCACAGTGCTTTACTGGGCCATTTTTAGTGAGGACCCTGTCACAGTAGACAAATACAGACAGATACGGGAATATGAATATGCACGGTCTGCACGACGAAGATGAATGCTCCGAAACTACTGGTTCATGCAGGCTGGAGCACGTGCACACCGCATTACAGATGTCTTCAGGAGGCTGTGAGATGTGACCGTTGTCCTGAACACCTTAGTAATCACTGGATGCTGTGTGGAATGGCCCCCTTATAGTCCCGCGCGCAACCCGTGTGATTATTTCTTACGGAGTTATCTGAAGGACAGACTCTTAAAAGAGGTGACTGCAACACTTCAGGTTGCTGTTATCGCAATTTCCAGAGATATTGGTGCCGTCTAAAACGATGTTCTTCAAAAAAATCATCACGGAATTCATTGCAAGGCTCTACATACTCATTGCTACAGAAGGAAACCACTTAGAAGACCGTTATAAACTGAAACACCTTCGGCCATCCTTTCGATGTTGTTTATCATGTAGCATTCACTTTCGTTGAGTCAGTACACCATCTTCATGCCTTAACTGACGCTGATGAAGTGAACTCCAGTCGTATACATGATCCCATCAGTGGCTAACATTTATGAATTGGTTTTAGTAGAATGCTGTAACAGCGACGTTGTGTCTGCAACCATCAACTACCAACTGATTGATTTCACTTTCTCGGCGTCAGTTAAGGAGTGAAGATGGTGTATTGAGTCACCTAAACTGGTTGCTGTATAATAAATAACGTGGAAAGCACGGCGGCAGGTGTTTTATTTTATTACGTAAGTGAACGACCGAAGTCCCATAAACCATCTGTCAGAAGGTCATACAAAAGGATCATACAAAAACTTTGAAAACTTTCTGCACTAAATTTCAGGTTGTCTGCTATATCATAAGTATGATAACAAACATCTATCACTCGATATTATGTCTTAGCAGACAAAAATTTTCTAGCAACTATTTTGCCCCATTGTGTATGATCACCAGAATTAAAACTGTTCCCTGGAGTTTAAATGAAAATACAGTCTTGCTCATAAATTTAGGAATCTCCGATATCTAGGAGAAAACATCGCATCACGACGACGCTATGTGGACTATATTGTGATGGTACGACTTAGAACAAATATACTTTTTTCTCGTAAGAGAAATGTAATCTCCAAAAGTCAGAATCAAAGGAACTTCTAACGACTGAGAAAATAACAAGACGGGTGTGACTGCATCAGAATTCTGAGTTTTCTTCACAACCAGTTATCCACAGCTGTGACTTTCCGTTGTCGGGTTGGACAGGGCAGTGAATCAGCCGCTGTCCTTTTGAGGGAACCTGTTGAATCCTGTTTTTGTACTCGACGATTCCTTTTACTTTTATGTTGACGTAACTGGTCCATTCCTTGCCATCAGTATGATTCTTGGACTACAATCAGCGTGCAGTTAATATTTTAACCAGCCCTTAGCATACGATGGTTAACCCAGTTGTTAACTTGAACGGAGCTGACCACCATTACAGAAAGTACTGAGTACCAAGTCTGTTTCTTACGAATAATGAATATTTTTCCTGTCGTGCTTCTTCCATTAGTGCTCTTTTCGCAGACGTTATAAATGTTTCAGGTCATCTCAACTGTCATTCCTCTTCTGTTTAGAGTACTCTTATGCTCACAAATATCAAAAATAGCACAAATAGAAAGACAAAAATATATAGGTGATAAACGCTAAACAATGTCCTGGCAGCACATTCTTGCGCATGCAAACGAAATTGCTACAAACTTATGCAACAACGCAATATTTCAGCTGATCGATCTGATATAAAGACAGTGCTCTCTACTACATAAGCTTTCAGATACCTTAGCTAGTATTTTAATCAATAACATAAACACACATTCATAGACTGAAATCTAAGAGCTACGAAGATTAATTTATCACTCACCATATTAATGATGAAGAAGAAGGACCCCAGGATTCTGACGCTTTTACCAAATCTCATGTCCAAGTACTGGAAAAGAAAAATGTAAATCATAAAGGAACTGATAAATCTCGAAAATCCTAACAAAAATTATTTTGAGTAATATTCTGACAGAGCAAGGTTAGTATGGTGTAATACTGAGTAGGTCAAAATTATGCAGCTGTTCAACGCCGTGTAGCAATTCGGTAAATGCAATAGTAAGAAGCATATAACGATTCGTTTCAGTAGCTATCCCCGATTTCCTGCAATTTGATTACGTACTGTACTCTTGGTATGCGATGAAGCACACTGGTGATTTGTTTCATAAGTAAACTTGACACAATCTATACACCAACGATATTTTTTCCATTAAGTAAACAAAACACGGCGTATGTCGCTTATCAGCATCAACATCAGCAGCAGCAGCAGAAGCATTAGCACCCACCTCCATCATTAAATGATGTGGCCTATCCAGGCTCTGACCTCGGGTGTGTCTGCAATTTTTTTTCCATAAGTAACGGTTTTGGGTGATATTCAACCATCTGACTCCAGCAACGTTGCTCAGGTCTTTGTCTCATCGGTCTGGCAGTCTTCCTCGGAGCTTGAGTCTCTTGGACACCATTCCAAACTGCCTTTCGTCCGTCGGTCATCATTACTTTTGGAAACATGGCCGACCCATCGCCATTTCATAGTGGGTGTTCTCGCCAGAATGTCCTCAACATCGGTAATTCATATCATATCTTCCACCCTCTTTTCTCCTTTTCTTCCAAATCCCAGCATAGACCTTTAGATGCCTCACAGTGCAGTTTCCGACTGTGTACTCACTGAAGTTTACAAGTCTCAAAATGATAAGTCAGAATAGGGGGGACTCACTGATCAAAACGTATTTTTACAGTTTCAGTGCCATGTTTGATCTGAATCTACACTGCTGGCCATTAAAATTGCTACACCAAGCAGAAATGCAGATAATAAACGGGTATTCATTGGACAAATATATTATACCAAATCTGACATGTGATTACATTTTCACGCAATTTGGGTGCATAGATCCTGAGAAATCAGTACCCAGAACAACCACCTCTGGCCGTAATAACGGCCTTGATACCCCTGGGCATTGAGTCAAACAGAGATTGGATGGCGTGTACAGGTAAAGCTGCCCATGCAGCTTCAACACGATAGCACAATTCATCAAGAGTAGTGACTGGCGTATTGTGACGAGCCAGTTGCTCGGTCACCATCGACTAGACGTTTTCAATTGGTGAGATATCTGGAGAAATGCGCTGGCCAGGGCAGCAGTCGAACATTTTCTGTATCCAGAAAGGCCCGTACAGGACCTGCAACATGCGGTCGTGCTTTATCCTGCTTGAAAAGTAGGGTTTCGCAGTGATCAAATGAAGGGTAGAGCCACGGATCGTAACACATCTGAAGTGTAACGTCCACTGTTCAAAGTGCCGTCAATGCGAACAAGAGGTGACCGAGACGTATAACCAATGGCACCCCATACCATCACGCCAGGTGATACGCCAGTATGGCGATGACGAATACACACTTCCAATGTGCGTTCACTGTGGTGTCGCCAAACACGGATGCGACCATCATGATGCTGTAAACAGAACCTGCATTCATTTTGCCATTCGTGCACCCAGGTTCGTCGTTGTGTACACCATCGCAGGAGCTCCTGTCTGTAATGCAGCATCAGGGCTAACCGCAGCCATGGTCTTGCAAACGTCCGCATCTGTTGACTCAGGGATCGAGACGAGGCTGCACGATCCGTTACAGCCATGCGGATAAGATGCCTGTCATGTCGAGTGCTAGTGATACGAGGCCGTTGGGATCCAACACGGCGTTCCGTATACCCTCCTGAACCCACCGATTCCATTTCCTGTTGACAGTCATTGGATCTCGACCAACGCGTGCAGCAATGTCGCGATACGATAAACCGCAATCGCGATAGGCTACAATCCGATCTTTATCAAGTCGGAAACGTGAGGGCACGCATTTCTGCTCCTTACACGAGGCATCACAACAACGTTTCACCAGGCAACGCCGGTCAACTGCTGTTTGTGTATGAGAAATAGGTTGGAAACCTTCCTCATGTCAGCACGTTGTAGGTGTCGCCTACGGCGCCAACCTTGTGTGAATGCTCTGAAAAGCTAATCATTAGCATATCACAGCATCTTCTTCCTGTCGGTTAAATTTCGCGTCTGTATCACGTCATCTTCGTGGTGTAGCAATTTTAATGGCCAGTAGTGTAGTTGAATGTCTTCCAAATGCTTGATGTGTCGAAAGATTTCCAGTCTTATGTCTCCTGTCATATTTACAAGGTGGCCAAGATAGACGTATTCTCTGAGAGTGTCCAGTAATGTGCTTTATGAGTTGTACATTTCTTACGCTGTTTCATTTGTTGTTGTTGTTGTGGTCTTCAGTCCTGAGACTGGTTTGATGCAGCTCTCCATGCTACTCTATCCTGTGCAAGCTTCTTCATCTCCCAGTACCTACTGCAACCTACATCCTTCTGAATCTGCTTAGTGTATTCATCTCTTGGTCTCCCTCTACGATTTTTACCCTCCACGCTGCCCTCCAATGCTAAATTTGTGATCCCTTGATGCCTCAAAACATGTCCTACCAACCGATCCCTTCTTCTAGTCAAGTTGTGCCACAAACTTCTCTTCTCCCCAATCCTATTCAATACCTCCTCATTAGTTACGTGATCTACCCACCTTATCTTCAGCATTCTTCTGTAGCACCACATTTCGAAAGCTTCTATTCTCTTCTTGTCCAAACCAGTTATCGTCCATGTTTCACTTCCATAAATGGCTACACTCCATACAAATACTTTCAGAAACGACTTCCTGACACTTAAATCTATACTCGATGTTAACAAATTTCTCTTCTTCAGAAACGATTCCCTTGCCATTGCCAGTCTACATTTTATAGCCTCTCTACTTCGACCATCATCAGTTACTTTACTCCCTAAATAGCGTAACTCCTTTACTACTTCAAGTGTCTCATTTCCTAATCTAATTCCCTCAGCATCACCCGATTTAATTTGACTACATTCCATTATCCTCGTTTTGCTTTTGTTGATGTTCATCTTATATCCTCCTTTCAAGACACTGTCCATTCCGTTCAACTGCTCTTGCAAGTCCTTTGCTGTCTCTGACAGAATTACAATGTCATCGGCGAACCTCAAAGTTTTTACTTCTTCTCCATGAATTTTAATACCTACTCCGAATTTTTCTTTTGTTTCCTTTACTGCTTGCTCAAGATACAGATTGAATAACATCGGGGAGCGGCTACAACCCTGTCTCACTCCTTTCCCAACCACTGCTTCCCTTTCATGCCCCTCGACTCTTATAACTGCCATCTGGTTTCTGTACAAATTGTAAATAGCCTTTCGCTCCCTGTATTTTACCCCTGCCACCTTCAGAATTTGAAAGAGAGTATTCCAGTCAACATTGTCAAAAGCTTTCTCTAAGTCTACAAATGCTAGAAACGTAGGTTTGCCTTTCCTTAATCTTTCTTCTAAGATAAGCCGTAGGGTCAGTGTTCCAACATTTCTACGGAATCCAACTGATCTTCCCCGAGGTCAGCTTCTATCAGTTTTTCCATTCGTCTGTAAATAATTCGCATTAGTATTTTGCAGCGGTGACTTATTAAACTGATTGTTCGGTAATTTTCACATCTGTCAGCACCTGCTTTCTTTGGGATTGGAATTATTATATTCTTCTTGAAGTCTGAGGGTATTTCACCTGTCTCATACATCTTGCTCACCAGATGGTAGAGTTTTGTCAGGACTGGCTCTCCCAAGGCCGTCAGTAGTTCTAATTAAATGTTGTCTAATCCGGGGGCCTTATTTCGACTCAGGTCTTTCAGTGCTCTGTCAAACTCTTCACGCAGTATCTTATCTCCCATTTCGTCTTCATCTACATCCTCTTCCATTTCCATAATATTGTCCTCAAGTACATCGCCCTTGTATAAACCCTCTATGTACTCCTTCCACCTTTCTGCCTTCCCTTCTTTGCTTAGAACTGGGTTGCCGTCTGAGCTCTTGAGATTCATGCAAGTGGTTCTCTTCTCTCCAAAGGTCTCTTTAATTTTCCTGTAGGCAGTGTCTACCTTACCCCTAGTGAGACAAGCCTCGACATCCTTACATTTGTCCTCTAGCCATCCCTGCTTAGCCATTTTGCACTTCCTGTCGATCTCATTTTTGAGACGTTTGTATTCCTTTTTGCCTGCTTCATTTACTGCATTTTTATATTTTCTCCTTTCATCAATTAAATTCAATATTTCTTCTGTTACCCAAGGATTTCTATTAGCCTTCGTCTTTTTACCTACTTGATCGTCTGCTGCCTTCACTACTTCATCCCTCAGAGCTACCCATTCTTCTTCTATTGTATTTCTTTCCCCCATTCCTGTCAATTGTTCCCTTATGCTCTCCCTGAAACACTCTACAAACTCTGGTTCTTTCAGTTTATCCAGGTCCCATCTCCTTAAATTCCCACCTTTTTGCAGTTTCTTCAGTTTCAATCTGCAGTTCATAACCAATAGATTGTGGTCAGAATCCACATCTGCCCCGGGAAATGTCTTACAATTTAAAACCTGGTTCCTAAATCTCTGTCTTACCATGATATAATCTATCTGATACCTTTTAGTATCTCCAGGATTCTTCCAGGTATACAACCTTCTTTTATGATTCTTGAACCAAGTATTAGCTATGATTAAGTTATGCTCTGTGCAAAATTCTACAAGGCGGCTTCCTCTTTCATTTCTTCCCCCCAATCCATATTCACCTACTATGTTTCCTGCTCTCCCTTTCCCTACCGACGAATTCCAGTCACCCATGACAATTAAATTTTCGTCTCCCTTCACTACCTGAATAATTTCTTTTATCTCGTCATACATTTCATTTATTACGCACAAATTTTGTCGTGGATTGTTTAATGTTCAATCCCACTGCCTGACATTCCGATGTGAGATCCTACACCAACACTTGCTTTTGTTAACCTGTTTTTCAAGGGCTACACATGCTGATAGGCATCGCTGGTGCGAGACTGAGACAGATACAGGAGGATATGGACAGATATAAGTGGGAGGATGAGGTGGACAGAGACAGGCTGAACAAGATGACACAGAGAGGGGGATAAGGATATGGACAGAGGGTGAAGGAGGAGGAGATGGACAAACAGACAGGGGAGTAAAAGGTGTAAATGTGTGTAATACGAGGATCGTCCACAAAGTAAATTCCGTTTCTATTTCTATCCGCGGCAGCGCTACGATCGCAGTTCCGAGCATGCGCGGCGGTTACTCTGACTCAAGGAGAAGACATGTACGCTGTTTTCAGATCGCTGCTGCCGACGTGTGCTTTGTAGTGCTTCTTTATAATGTCAGCCGTAATTGAAAATGCCGCCGCGTGTGAAATCAGATCTGTGATTCGTTTTCTAAATGCAAAAAAGTTAAACCAAAGGAAATTCAGTTGAAAATCTGCGAGGTTTATGGGCAAAATGCTATGAATGATTCAATGGTTAGAAGATAGGTCAGACTGTTCAGTGAAGGACGTGATCAAATCCACGATGAAGAATGAAGTGGACGCCCGTCTGTGATTACTGATGAACTGGTTCACACAATTGAAGAGAAGATTAAGCACTTACACTTAGTGCCCCTAGCTATGGAAGTTCTGCAAATCTGACGATCACTCATTCATGAAATTATTACTGAAAAACTTAAATTTCGAAAACTTTGCTCACGTTGCGTACCCAAAATTCTTACTGAACAACACAAAAAGAACGGATGGACAGTGTACATGGTTACAGAGAGACCATTAAGTAATTGCGCCGCGCAATACAGAACAAGCGCCGAGGATTACTGTCAAAAGGTGTTGTTTTTTTCCACGATAATGCCGGACCTCACACGGCGAATGTGACCAAACAACTCTTAACGTGAATTTCACTGGGACGCGTCTGATAGTCCTAAGTACAGCCCGAACCCCGCTCCTAGCGACTTTCATCTCTTCTTACACCTAAAATCTGTCCTTGGAGGTCAGCACTTCAACGATGATGACGAGCTGAAAGAACATGTTACCACGTGGTTGAATACACAGGCGGCAACCTGCTATGAAGAAGGCATGCAAGAACTTCTGCCACTCTATGACAAGTGCCTACAAAATTTCGGAAGTTGTGTAGAAAAGTAGTTTAGTAGTTGTAGATTTTTGTACAATAAATATTTTTTCTGTTCTGTACACGATTGTTTTATATAACCAAACGGAACTTACTTTGTGGACGACCCTCGTATACGAGGTGTGTGAGAAAAGCAATGAGAGTGATATTTTATCTACTATTTTTATTATGTTTTTTAACAACAATATTGTCCCCTTCAAAGAAGTTCCCTTTAGTAGCTATACGCCGTCGGAGTCGTGTTGTTCCCAGCCTTGGAAGCAGCCCTGAATGCCTTCAACAGGAAGGTCCTTCAACAAGACGGATACATTCTTTTGAATGTTGTCCATAGTTCCAAAATTACGTTCTTTTAAGATATTTTTCTATTTTGGTTAAAGAAAAAAGTCATATGTACCCATATCAGGTGAACAGTGGGGGCTTTGGAACGACAGGAATATCTTTCGAGGTCAAAAATTCAGTGATGGAAGTGACCATGTGACATTGGGCACTGCCATGATGGAGGCGTTAACCATTCGCATGAGCTAAACTACGATCAAAATTTGATGTACAGTGAAAGAGTTTACATTAACTGGTCTCCCATCATCCTTATTGTTAATATCCGCAGCTAGTGGTCTTGTGGTAGCGTTCTCGCTTCCCGCACACGGGGTCTCGAGTTCGATTCCCGGCGGTTTCAGGGATTTTTCCTGCCTCGAGATGACTGCGTGTTGTGTGTCGTCTTCATCATCATCCCCATAACGGTCGAGGAAGGGAATGACAAACCACCTCCACTAGGACCTTGCCTAGTAGGGCAGTGCGGGTCTCCGGCATCGTCCCCAACGCTTGTCGGAGTATGGGACCTTATCATCATCATCATTATTGTTAAACATCGGACTGGTCTCACAAGAGCACACACACATTCGTCTTCGTCGGTTTTTGATGTTGAAGATCTCCCTGAGTGACATTCATCTTCAATGTGTTCTCAATCTACAAAAAATGATCTGTGCCAGCGAAAAACTTGTGCTATAGATGTTATACATACATATATATATATATATATATATATATATATATATATGTTGTATATGTTCCCTATAGACCTGTTTCAACTTCACAAGGGTCACACTCGCGGATTCCCAAAGTTAAACACAAAACTTAATGACATAATGTTCCTCCAAATTCCACTGTTTCATTTTCGTAACACACAACAAAAATACAAAATCACTGATGGCGTTCTTATACATCACATAATGACTGTATGAAGCCAAAACTCGGACTGAGCATCTGGAAGAGACGAACACACCGGCCTACACGAGCAGAACAACACAGTGTTGCCAAATCGCTCGCAGTGTTGTCAGCAGTGGCAACTGCTGTATATGAGCAAAAGAGCACGTGAGCACCCTAACTTTTGACACCTTGCCGATTTATTGGTTATTTTTCTTTGAATGCTTTTAAACTAACGTAGATGATGCAATCTAAAAGATACGGCACTTAAATTTACCGCGACACACCTCCCCTAGGCTCCGTGAAACTTGGTATCAAGTTCGCGAGCACACCTTCACTTGTGCGCGTTTTAAGGAGCTTTTATGCGTGCGCAACTCGCGTGACGTAATTGCCTCACGGGCCAAATAGATACGGATTTGATAAACAACTTGCACTGCTCACGATGTGCACAGCTAGTCCTTGCCACCAACCGCGCGGCTCCCCCCGTCGGAGGTTCGAATCGTCCCTCAGGCATGGGTTTGAGTGTCGTCCATAGCGTAAGTTAGATTAAGTATTTTGTAAGCTTAGGGACCGATGACCTAAGCAGTTTGGTCCCATAAGATCTTACCACAAATTTACAATTTTTTTTCTTGACACTCAACTGGAAGTTTACATCAGTGTCACCAGGTGGTAGCACACTGCAACAGGCTTTTATTCCCATTCGTTCGGCATAAATGCTGCTAAGTGATAGCACACTCCTCAGATATGCTAATTTGGTCACTACATACTATAACAAAATTAGATCGGACATCAATATATGTTAAAGTCGAACTGACAGTAAAGCTGTTTCGTGGGTTTCTAAGGCTGGTCCCTGCAGAGGTTCGAGTCCTCCTTCAGGCATGGGTGTGTGTTTTGTCCTTAGGATAATTTAGGTTAAGTAGTGTGTAACCTTAGGGACTGATGACCTTAGCAGCTAATTCCCATAAGATTTCACACACATTTGAGCATTTTTGGGTTTCTAAGTGAAATTTTATCATACAGTAATCTATCTGAGGTGTTGAACATCATAAGGGCCTAAAGCATATCACTGTCGATTGTGGGACTGTAGCATTTTTTCATACTTCCGAAATCGTTGATCTTATAGTGAGCCACGTTTATATGTACTGTGGGCCCACATTTTATATATGAAAATTCAGGAAAATTTGTATCACTGGTTTCTCTGGTATTCACTTGTATGTGGGCTTTAGACCCTTATGGATATCAGCGCGTCATCTGTATTCTAGTCAAGTGACCAAGTTTTGGTAGACATTACAACTAGAGTTTAATGATTTCCACAAACGGCACTTTGTGTTTGGAGTTCGTTATTTACTGTGTGGGATCGACCTTCGTGTGCAGTGTAAACATGAACTATGTTAAATATATTTTAAATGGTAACAGGAAAGTTAAGCTGTGAAGATGGGTCGTGAGTCGTGAGCCGTGCTTGGGTGGCTCAGTCGGTAGAGCACTTGCCTACGAAAGGCAAAGGTCCGGAGTTCGAGTCTCGGTCCGGCACACAGCTTTAATCTGCCAGGAACTTTCATATCAGCGCACTCTCCGCTGTAGAGTGAAAGTCTCATTCTCGGAACAGAAAAGTAAATTATCAGGAAAACTTAGGCGCAAAAGAACTGGGTCCTCCGAGAACAGATCCATTGATTGACAGAGTGGCGAAGTCAAATAAGCGTGACTACAAGCGAACATTTAACAGCGAAATATACAGTTAGCACATGTTGTTGTGTGGGTGCACCGTAAGAATAACTGGTTTTCAGCCCAGAAGTAATTTCGCGAACAAATGCATCTGTTAGGGATGTTGTACATTTGTCCGAAAAAATGAAAAAGCAGAAAACTCCAACTTACACAAAAATGCGAAATGGAGAGCTGCGAGAACTTACACATTATGTCATTATGGCCTGAAACTGTACCTAATTATGTACAAAACAATAAAATTCATCAGAAACAATTCTTTCTTTTGCCAGATAAGTTATGCCTCTTATTATTATTACTATTATTATTGCTTTGTTGCTATTATTGGCAGTGGCTGTACTTGTATGAACTTGTTGATAATCATAATTGTTATATAGCAGATGCTCTTAATTTCACACTCTCAGATTTATCTGAATCTAAAAATTTGTGAACACACAGAATGTATATTCGCGAGTTGTCAGTCTCATCACTTTTCTCAGACGTCTTGTGCGTGTCAAACGCATGTGCCATCGATGCTTTGGGGAAAAGGCTAACAATTAATATTTCCTTTATTGAACAACCAGTAAACCCTTTCTTCCCTTACAGAATCGAACTCACGTATATAAAACTGCGTCACATGTCCGACTACTTTACAAAAGAGTTAATTTGTTAAATATTTTACATTAAGCATGTAAAAGAGTAGAAGTTCAGAAAAGGATTGATATTTTGTGTAGAGATCGTTGGAAGTTGCTAAGTTCTCTCACTATCAGTTACTGGATGAATATACAGGGTGCGTCAAAAAATGTATACACACTTTGAACTGTCATAGACAATTTATTTCCCGTTCTACAACGTTAAATATCTGTGAGAAAGTAATGTTATGTTTCTTCAACAGGTGGCAGCAGTGGCAAGGAAGTAACTGCAACATGGCGGACGTGCGTTTGAGCTTTGAAGCGCGGAAGCAGATAATTAAGTGGTACTGGAAGTTTGAGAATGTAGCTGCGGTTCGAAGACAGTGGAGAAGTGAGTATGGTACAGAACCACCTTCAAGGTTAACAATTACACGTCTACGAGACAAATTCGAAATTTCTACAGCTACAAGTGATGATTCCACAACTGCGGTCTTGGAACTGTTTCAGCGTTCGCCTCAAAAATCTTCAAGGCAAGCGGCACGTGAGAGTAATGTAAGTGCTAGTAGTGTGCTACGCATTCTGAAGAAAGGCAAGTTTCGTGTGTACATTCCAAGGCTGGTGCAACAGCTAAGTGACGACGATCCAGATCGAAGGTTAGAATTTTGTGAATGGGTTCAGGAGATGGTGAGACGTGAACTGGGATTTATGGGTAGCATAATTTGGTCGGATGAAGCCCAATTCAAACTCAATGGAACTGTCAATAGGCACAATTGTGTGTTCTGCGCTGAAGATAATCCTCACATTACAGTTGAAAAGGCTGTGAATTTGCCTGGTGTAAATGTGTGGTGTGGTCTGTCTGCAAGGGGACTCATTGGGCCTTTCCGCTTTGAAGGTACTGTTACTGGTGAAACGAACCTAACAATGCTTGCTGACTCCATATTCCCTGCCATTCGTGCACTATACGGTAATGATGAGTTTTATTTCCAACAAGATGGCGCCCCACTGCACTATCATAGGGACGTACGAGCATACCTGGATCACAATGTGCCATGCCAGTGGATAGGACGAAGGGGACCAATAGAGTTTCCTGCACGCTCTCCAGACCTCACGCCGCTGGATTTCTTCTTATGGGGCACAGTAAAAGATGAGGTGTATAAACGTAAATCACGTAACCTGGACACACGTTGGAATGAAATTCAAGCGGTGTGTGCAGAAATCTCATTGGACACTTTGGTGCGATGTACGGATTCAGTAGTGACTCGTACTCAGAAATGTATTGATGCTGATGGCCACCAGTTTGAACATTAATCACATTTGCAAAGTACATTTATTTTTCCAATTGGACTTTAAGCTTTTCATTTCCAGAAATTTAACATTGTAGAACGGGAAATAAATTTTCTATGACGCTTCAAAGTGTGTATACATTTTTTGACGCACCCTGTAGTCTGCGTAATTCGTACTTCATTTTAAGCAGAAGCTAGTTTTTCATGCATCTCAATGTTTATGACGTTCGTACCTCCTGAACTGCGTGTCGCACAAAGATATAATTCCGCAGGTACATTCAGGACCATATGTGGATATTTTCTGCAAAGTATGTAACGAACGGAGTTAGTAGTAAAGAAGTAGTAAATTTAGACATCACGCCTAATGTTAAAGTTTTACTGCAAAAACAGCGAAATTCTAGTAAGCAATAAACTTCTTCATTTCGTGATTTTGCAGTTAGTATCTACGAGAACAGGACACTATAGATTTGAAATAATGTGTGAAGTTTGTTGGAAGTCGCTACGTGCTCACACTCACAAATACTGAAAGACTGTCATCGGGATATTTTCGCACAGTGAGTTATGATGCCTCAGGACATATGCGCAGTTCCTAACTATATTACTTGTCTTATTGTGTTAAACGTATAACATAAGATTATACGTCTTAATGAGAAGACAATGACAGCTTTTAAAATTTTTAAATTCGGTCAATAACTATGCGAAATACTGGAAATCTAATTTTTGTTGCCCCTGGTCGTTGTAAGGCAACTTGTAACTGGGACGATGGACCATACAGCATCAACCGTAAACTGGGCTATCTGTTGAGTAACATTGATATCTTACAACATCACACCGCATACGAATTTTAAGCTTTCGCACTCGGTTTCTGTTTCATGAATAATAATTTCAGGAATCTAACGATACAAGAGATCAACAGAAGATGCCACCCCCAAAAGAAAAGCAACAATCTTCTCACAATGAGCCTCAATAATGCACAACATAAGATTTGATAAAATGCATACATATACCTGATGATCAAAAAGTCAGTATAAATTTGAAAACTTAATAACTTAATAAACCATGGAAGAATGTAGATAGAGAGGTAAAAATTGACACACATGCTTGGAATGACATGGGGTTTTATTAGAACCAAAAAACAAAAACAAAGTTCACAAAATGTCCGACAGATGGCGCTCGACAGCAAAACGTCAGTGAGTGCGCATGACAATCGTGTATAAAAGGAGCTGTAATGAGAGAGAGACAATCAGATGCGCCAGCAATCGCAGCATGTTGTCGTTACCTGAAGGCGCTTTTAGTGAAGTTGTATTATCAGAATGGGTAATTTGCTAGTTCAGCGTTACGATCCTGTCGCCATAGGAAGGGGATTCGAACTGGTAAAGATCCGTTGACAAATGCAGCTGTGGCGAGAATGATTTCGAAGTTCGAAGCCACGGGTTGTTTAGTCGATAGACCCCGTAGTGGCCGACCGAGCACAATGTGTAATGCTGCTGAGACAGTTCAGGAAGAAATGGAGACTGTAGCGGGTTCCTCTATGCACGGGGAAGTCAGCGCCCGTGCAGTCGCACGTCGCACCGGCATTCCATACACTACTGTTTGGTTGGCACTGAGGATGCTATCCGTACAAAATCCATCGGCATCATGAACTGTTACTTGGCGATTTAGTGAAGCGGAGGGCATTTGGGGTGTGGGTGGTTCAAAAGATGGCGGAAGATGACGATTGGTTGAGTAACGTGTTGTGGACCGGCGAAGCTCATTTCACGCTCCGAGGGTCTGTCAACGCTCACAACTGCAGAATTTGGGATACCGAAAATCCTAGAACTGTCGTGGAAACTCCATTGCACGACGAGAAAGTCACAGTATGGCTTGGATTTACCACAGCTACCGTTATCGGGTCTTTTTTCTTCGAGGAAATGCGTGATTCTGGTTTTGTAACTGCTACCGTGACGGGTGAGAGGTATGCCGATATGTTACAGAATCGCATCATCCCCAGCCTGGCTGATAAACACCTGCCTGAACGTACGATGTTTATGCAGGATGGCGCTCCACCCCATATTGCTAGACGCGTGAAAGATCTCTTGCGCGCGTCGTTTGGTGATGATCGTGTGCTCAGCCGCCACTTTCGTCATACTTGACCTCCCAGGTCCCCAGACCTCAGTCCGTGCGATTATTGGCTTTGGGGTTACCTGAAGTCGCAAGTGTATCGTGGTCGACCGACATCTCTAGGGATGCTGAAAGACAACATCCGACGCCAATGCGTCACCATAACTCCGGACATGCTTTACAGTGCTGTTCACAACATTATTCCTCGCCTACAGCTATTGTTGAGGAATGTTGGTGGACATATTGAGCATTTCCTGTAAAGAACATCATCTTTGCTTTGTCTTAGTTATGCTAATTATTGCTATTCTGGTCAGATGAAGTGCCATCTGTCGGACATTTTTTGAACTTTTGTATTTTTTTGGTTCTAATAAAACCCCATGTCATTCCAAGCATGTGTGTCAATTTGTACCTCTCTACCTACATTATTCCGTGATTTATTCAAATTTATACTGACTTTTTGATCAGCCGGTATTATATAAATAAAATAATCTTGCTTCGACCGAGAATGACTGCACAAGAGGTCTCCAAAATGAAATGACAACTTGTTTCTCCCCGTGATTAACTTTGCATGCCGGCCTGTGTGGCCGAGCGGTTCTAAGCTCTTCAGTCTGGAACCGCGCGACCGCTACGGCCGCAGGTTCGAATCCTGCCTCGGGCATGGATGTGTGTGATGTCCTTAGGTTAGTTCGGTTGAAGTAGTTTTACGTTCTTGGGGACTGGTGACCTCAGATGTTAAGTCCCATAGTGCTCAGAGCCATTTGAACCATTTTGCACCCTCTGAGGAAACTTGCGTGCTTGACCCGCACAGGCACAAATGGTTCAAATGGCTCTGAGCATTATGGGACTTAACATCTGAGGTCATCAGTCCCCTAGACATAGAACTACTTAAACCTAACTAACGTAAGGACATCACACACATCCATGCAAGAGGCAGGATTCGAACCTGCGACCGTAGCAGCCGCACAGGCACAACCAGCAGGGTGAGCGGAAAAACACTTGCTCCACAAAATTTCAATTTCACAGCACGAGGCCTACTCCCGTAACAATTAATGGGTGGACGTAATTAAACTTGCTGTGTTTCGAGTACTTCAGCGGAAGCTGTATGACTGTGCTTTGGAAAATGCTGAAACAACGTAGGTATGTTCATTAATCAGTGTGCTTCCGGGTTGGTGAGAAAAATAATAGTTCAACTTTCTGCCACCAGGTGAACAAATGGCACTGTAGCAGTCAGAATGTGAAATGTTTCCCGTTTTGGCATCACTCACTTGCTGACGCTTGTTGATTTCTTTTGTCAAGTGATAGTCGGTGTAAAGGGTAAAGAAGGTTGAAGTTTTCCGTGCAAAATGTAGTGGCTATTGAGAGCGAAGACCAGACATTGCTGATAAAGCTGTTTTATCAGAACAGGAACAATAGCAGCGCTTCACTGCGGGAATATTGCCGACAAGTATACCTGCGGAGTGGCAGCATGTTAATAAATGCTAAAAGATATGATCAAGAAATTGGAAGAAACAGGTGAATTAGTTGGTGCAGAAGGGAGAGGGAGGCGGCTTATGCTCATGGTAGTTGCTGATGAAGTTTCTCTGGCTGTAGCTGATCGTATAGCACACGCGTCAAATTCAGCAGCCAGTGCTCGAGCCGTGTCATGGGAATTGTCTGTCCTCTGGTCAATAGTTCAAAGGATTTTGCGGGGCATTTTACGCTGGTATCCATGCAAGACTCTTAAGGTACATAAAATGAATCCCCAAGATTGGCTACAAAACTGAGACTTTGCCCTCCGTTTTTTCGTACCCGAGACTCGAACTCGGGACCTTTGCCTTTCGCGGGCAAGTGCTCTACCGACTGAGCTACCCAAGAACGACCCGCGAAAGCCAAAGGTCCCGAGTTCGAGTCTCGGTCCGGCACACAGTTTTAATCTGCCAGGAAGTTTCGTACCAGCACACACTCCGCTGTAGAGTGAAAATTTCATTCTAGAAACAACCCCAAGGCTGTGGCTAAGCCATATCTCCGCAATATCCTTTCTTCCAGGAGTGCTAGTTCTGCAAGTTTCGCAGGAGAGCTTCTGCGAAGTTTGGAAGGTAGGAGACGAGGTACTGGCGGACGGGGCGTGAGTCGTGCTTGGGTAGCTCAGTCTGTAGAGCACTTGCCCGCGAAAGGCAAAGGTCCCGAGTTCGAGTCTCGGTCAGGCACACAGTTTTAATCTGCCAGGAAGTAACATTGAGATATGTTGCACATAACATATTACGTTGACAAGAACACGTCTAAATTGCCTGTATTAGCTGTCAAAAACGCATTTTAGTCCAGCTGAAACTGATATCATAGTCAGCCAAATAATATAGTCAATCCCATGCTAGCGTATTTGTTGCAGTAGAAAACGTTTGTCATCTTCTGCTGATAATGCCAACTAGTACTCTGCCCAAAATTAATGTCTGACATTAATTCCGCCACAGTTCGCTACCTGTCCTGTTTTGTTTGCCCTGCCTATGACGTGCGACATCTGTAATGCGGAGTGGCTGCCCAACACCACGACTTCTGGACGTGGTTTCACCTTGGTTTCGCCACATGTTGAAGACACTCACCACAGCACTCCTCGAACACCGGACAAGTCGTGCAGTTTCCAAAATGCTCGTGCTGAGCCTCCGTACCATCACAATCTGCCCTCGGTCAAAGTCAGATAGATTGCCCGTCTTCCACATTCCACACACGGACAGCACGCTCACTGATACTACCTGAACCGTGCGTGTGTCTGACCAGCAGACATTCCTCGCCTGGTGACGCTGCTAGCGCCTCCACGGGTGTATATCAGCAGTAGGTCGGTGGTCATAATGTTGTTCCTGATCAGTGTATTAGAGTCATGGCGTCAGTTCTCTGTTTCCAACTTCATTTCGAGGTTCTTCAAATAAATCAAGTACCGAAGGTACTTATAAATACATATTTCTGTTCTGATTAACACACAAACACAAAACAAAAGCAGTCCAGTGATGGTACACGTGTAGAATTACAGGTCATTCAAAGTTAAAAAGCGTTAACCAGGAAAAGAAATTATAAAAGAAGCCACTGACCCCTCTGAATGGGACTGAGGACCTCAGAAATTAAGTCCCATAGTGCTCAGAGCCATTTGAACCATTTGAGCCATATGAATGTGAGAGAGTAATCCATCGAGACCCACCATGGATATATAAACGTGTGCAACTGTACAAGATCTACAGGTGTTTGTGTGCGATTCAGTGATAAGAATGAGTATTTATAACACTCCTCAGTGTTCTTTTTACTGGAGTAACTTCAAAACTAAGATTAATACTGACAGCTAATTATGTCCACAAAAAAAAACTCTAATCTATTTCTTTGTCACCTTGATAATAATGGTTTAAACCTGTGAAATGTGTTGTGGAATAAAATAAAAACTGACACAGATAATTTTTTAAATTTCTCTTTTATAGCCTTAATCTGCTCTAAGACGTAATTAGTGGTTCTGATCTAGTTATTAGTAGAGTCACCTTTTGCAGTTATGACTGTATCGAAAACAACAAAAAGCTGAAAATTTCAAATTAGCTACAGAACAAAGACTATTATTAAGCAAGTTTTTGAGATATCTCTTTCAAAAACAACAGCATTAGGGACATGTTATTGTAACAGCATTAATACCACCATACCTCGTAAGTAGATGTGATGTGGAGGTCGTAGAAGACTGGCAGGAAAGCAAGTGCATTTACAATGGAGCTGATGATGAGTCCCAGACAGACGTAGCTGAACTGGATGCCGTACAGATACGCTTCAGTCGCCATCCCCAGCAGTGTGACACCCGACACAAAGCTGTTGACACAAATATCTGCTCCAGTACTCCCGTGATAGCTTACAAGGGAACCTCCCCATCGCACCCCCCTCAGATTTGGTTATAAGTTGGCACAGTGGATAGGCCTTAAAAACGGAACACAGATCAATCGAGAAAACAGGAAGAAGTTGTGTGGAACTATGATAAAAATAAGCAAAATATACAAACTGAGTAGTCCATGCGCAAGATAGGCAAGATCAAGGAGAATCTGAGCTAAGGAGCGCAGTGGTCCCGTGGTTAGCGTGGGCGGCTGCGGAATGAGAGGTCCTTGGTTTAATTTTTTATTTTCAGACTATTATTACCTGTCCGTCCGTTATGTTTCCATCACTTTTTTGGGAGTGATTATCACATCCACAAGAAAACGTAAATCGGGCAAGGTAGAAGAATCTTTTTACCCATTCGCCAAGTGTACAAGTTGGGTGGGTCAACAACATATTCCTGTCATGTGACGCACATGCCGTCACCAGTGTCGTATAGAATATATCAGACGTGTTTTCCTGTGGAGGAATCGGTTGACCTATGACCTTGCGATCAAATGTTTTCGGTTCCCGTTGGAGAGGCACGTCCTTTCGTCTACTAATCACACGGTTTTGCGGTGCGGTCGCGAAACACAAACACTAAACTTATTACAGTGAATAGAGACGTCAATGAACGAACGGACAGATCATAACCTTACGAAGATAAAAAGTAAACTTTACACTCGAGGGAGGACTTGAACCAAGGACCTCTCGTACCGCAGCCGCTCACGCTAACCATGGGACCACGGTGCTCCGTAGCTCACACTTTCCTTGATGTTGCATATCTTGCGCATGGACTATTCAGTTTGTATATTTTGCTTTTTTTTTCATAGTTCCACACAACTTCTTCCTGTTTTCTCGATTGATCTGTGTTCCGTTTTTCAAGGCCTATCCACTATGCCAACTTATAACTAAATCTGAGGGGGGTGCGATGGGGAGGTTCCCCTGTTAGATCTGTCATTCAGTTGCAAAGTGTACTTACTTTTTGCAGGATTTGGTGGCATACCATTTCAAAATCTAACTTATATCATATTTTTCACTAAAGAAATATTCTGAAGGATTGTCTCGAGATTTTCGTGTCCAATGTGATTGAGTTATGCACATAAGTTGGATGATGGAGTGACTGAGATGACATTTTTAAATGTCGTTATTAAATTCTATGTGTGGCAAAATGCAACAACCAAAATATTGTTTGTTTTCTATGACTTGTAACCAGTAGTAGCGCCATCACAGTGAGTGAAAATATGAGGGTTGTTCGGAAAGTGAGGAACGATCGGTAACGTAATGGAAACCTCAGTGAAAATCAAAACTGTTTTCTTTGCACATTTAGCTACACCTTCCAGGTACTTCTCTACAAAGTCGTCGCTCCGACTTAGAAATTTGTCGGAGCGTTATACCAAATCTCCAATAACATCGTCATAGAAGGCAGCCGCCTGCGCTTTCCGATAATTCTCTACGCTGGTCTATAGCGCGTAGCCTGCGCCCAAGTGTTGTCTTCGTATCCAGCGTTTCATGTCAACAGAGATGGTACTCAGGACGAGCCAATTAGGGCTGTGTTGTGGATGATCGAACACTTCCCATCGAAAAGGATGCAGGAGCGTCTTCACTGCCCCTGCAAAGTGCGGCCGAGAATTGCCATAAAGAAGGAAGTGCGTGGCAGTTGTGTTAGGCGGGCTGCATTCCATAAGGCGAAGCCTCTCAGCGGACCCTCCTACTTGGAGGGGGACATCGTTGTTCTAGGCAGCTTTACTCGCTCACAGGGCGCTCACAACTGAAAAGAGCGTCTTGATGCGATCGACGGGCATACTAGAGACACTACCCAACACATCTGTGAAAAGCCTCGTCGGATTTTCACGATGATTTCCATTTCACGGTCGATCGTTCCTCACTTACCGAATAGACCTCGTATTTGTGATATGGTGAATCTATTACTCTTCTGAAAAGAGCAGCTTTTATTTCTTACTACTGAAAAAGAAATGATGACGCTAGTAAAGGCTTCACTATAAATAACTGTATGTAGCAAAACTAAAATATCAGTTTGAGTACTGTTATGGCCTGTTCACAATAATGTATGCTGTTTGAAGGTTTTTTATTAAAGGAAAAACATTGCTTGATTGCAGATGTAAAAAATTGGAGTATTTATTTTAAGTCAGGCTCTGGCTTTTTAAGATACAGTTTTTTGCAAAGTTGACATAGATGCTTTCTGCCACTTGACTGACAGTGACTATAAGCACGTGAGCTGGCAAGTTGGCTGGCTGAGCAAATGGTAACATCGTAATACTCAGGAATTGCGGACTTCACCTTAAGATCACCTTTAAATAATGATGAACATGTTTCTTAGATAATGTAAGCCGAGAACAGAATCGTTAAACCATAACATTATAAATGGTTTTATATGTAATATGCAATAAATACAGAACATTAACAAAATTGACTTTTCATTTTGATTGTAGTTAACATTCATTTCACTTGATCATTTAATTTCATTTGATAATACAGCTAAAGTGACTTAGTCTGCGATTGCGCACGACGAAAGAGGCATCGTGTGGACATACCGTAAGTATTATACATGACATCGCAAGTTTATATTTTTTATTTCGTCTTGCAATGACACTGGCGAATTGGGCCGCTAGTATCGTATGCTATAGGTAACAAGCTCTCCATCTGTCACTTGTTTCACATTCTCAACGATCCCAGCAAGTGGCAACCGGGTTCAGTAGTAGCGAATTTTGTACTGCAACGACAAGTGAAACAACAAAGGCAGATAAAACAGCTTTAACAATTGTTATTACTTCGGATGTTTTTGTATCTTGTATTTAAAATGCCTTCGAACTAACATGACGCAAAATCCAGAGCTTGAAAGTGATATTACAATTACTAAGGAACAGTTTCGTGCATTGTATCACCCAATATACCCCGGGACTCTATTACTACAATAGCATATGCTAGCCATATCAATTTACAGGTGTGCGCTGAAATACTTACGCCTAAATATCAAGTATGTGTTTTCTTACGTTGACGAAATGCGTAATTGAGGTTATATTCATACTCTAATTGGTTGCAGGATTGTCTCAAAATGAAAGAAGAATGCAAAACGTGAGCATTTCTAGGACAAACGCTATACCCTCTACAATTATTTTGTGGGCGGATTAGATCTATTTGTCAGGGTTGTAGGGAAGTACGCAATGAGAGGGAGAACAAAAAAGTGGACAGTAAGAATAATACACCATTTTGTGGACTTCGCCATAGCTGCTGCGTTGCTAGAATGCAGACGGGATGCAATCGAAAATAAATGGGCAAGAAGGGATATAATGCAATATTACGCATTGAAACTTGATAGAACTCAAAATACGACCTACTATGAGAGGCCTGCTGAAAAAGGTGATAACAGTTCAGAAGAGGCCGATGGACAGCAAGAGTACCTCAGGCGATGCTATCAGTTCAGTCTGTCATTAAACGCTTTAGACTTGCCAGGGACGAGAAATTCTCACCAGAAGCGCACATCGAGTTGTAGGTTCAGAAGATGTGAGGGTCTCACCTTTAATCGTTGTACAGATTTCAAGGTATTTTAATGCATCACAAGTGAAAGCAAGTGTTTCTTTAGGTTTCACAGTATGTAATCAGAAAATCACACTAGTTAAAGATTAAATTTTCAAAGTAAGAACATAATGTGTTTTTTTCCTTTCATGTAAATTATGTACTACTTGAGTCCACGGGTATGAAACATGATCTAAACTCCCTCCGAATGGGCCCTGAAGGCCTAGCTGTACCTGTAAAATTTAATCAAAAAAAAATTAAAAAACCAAATATATTTTGTTTTATACATGTAGTAGCTCAGAAATAGATTTTCATTAAAATAGGAGATTGTATGTGTCTTCAGGACGCAGGAGGATAATAAATACATTTAAAACAAAATTGTATCGTTGAACACTTAGTCATGGAACTATTTAATAATTTTCTGTTCCAAGTGACGGTTGAAGACTGGCCAACAAAAGAAATAAACCCGAAGATTAAAAACAGCCTGTAGATCTTGAAGAACAGATTTATCAAACGCATGACTTACCTTCGAAAAAGAGTAGTAAAGATTAGGAAAGTGTTTATCAATAGGAAATCATGAAGAAATATTTGTAAAGATATTAAACCCTCGTCTCTCATAGGATTTTATGTGTGTAAATGTGTATATTTACTAAAATTGCTTAGGGAGTTAAGAAGCTTAACAAGGTAAGATTATTGGTGAAATGGTATGACTGAATGAATTCACTTTCAAGTATTGCAGAAGCCTGTAGAAACAAACCTAGCGAAAGATGAATAAAATTACGAGTGAATAAATCAGCATGAAAGGGATAACTAGCATAAACTATAACTGTACAAGAAGAGATAAAATATTGTAAAACTATATACAATGTAAATAAAATTGTGATTTGCTTATGTACTATTCTGTATTACTTAAATTTTATTATACCAGTTAGTAAAATAATTAAAGGACAAGTCATACGAGTATATACTGTGTGATATTTGTCGACTTTATCCGCTACTAGAGAGTCCCTACAAAAGTCTCAAACACAGAGATGTGAATGAGGTATATGGTACAAATGTAGCAGCCTCCCATGAGAGAGCATTGGTTAGCGCACTGCAGTCGCATTCGGGTAGACGATGGTTCAAATCCGCGTCCAGCCATCCTGATTTAGGTTTTCCATGATTTCCGTAAATTGCTTCAGACAAATGCCGGGACGGTTCCTTTCAAAGGGCAGGGTCGGTCTCCTTCCCTATCCTTCCCTAATCCGAGCTTATACTCCGTCACTAATGTCCTCACTGTCGACGGGACGTTAAACACTAATCTCTTTCTCCTCCTCCCACGAGTCAGCCATCGCAACAATGGTTGTCGCACAGAAGCTGTACTTCAGAGAAGTGTACTTGCATGTCATTGATTAACAGAGTTATTGGAACAGAGCCATGGAGCAGCCTCCAATGAGATGCTGGTCGGCACAGGTGGTACGCAGGCACGAACCAACGTATAGAGAAAGACACTCACCTGACGAACAATGGGGCTACGGGGAAGTTGTTCGTGATGCAGTCTCCAATGAGGTTGTCATAGGCGCTGGTGGCAGTCACGTAGAGTGGTCGCAGATGTAACATTATGTGATTGCCTTATCATTTTAAATCATTCACTAATCGAGCAGTCGCTCAGCAACAGCTACAGTTAGCAAATAATGTTGCGAGAATGTAAAATGTGAACGTCCTGTGACGTAACGTGTTTATTGTCGAAGCGCCGTCAGAGATGCAGTGAGTTAATGACTTTGAAAACCGCGGTCCGAAAAACGGGCAGAAGAAGAACACTTTTACACAATTTTTTGATGTACGAGATATTCTCGATGAACAGTTACTCAATTACTCATTCTTCTCTTGTCTCTTGTAACTTGTATCGGACGCGCATGTCTTGCCATTATTGTTAAAAATAATATTATTTTGGTGTAAAGTAAAAGTGCAGTACTAAAAGTGCAATACTGCATAGCAGTAGATTTATTGTGCGACGTGTATGTGAAAACGTCAAAGGAATTGTTTTCATTGCGAGAAGAGAAGTGCCAGTCAAAACAGCATCCATGTTAAATCCTTCATTGCAGTATAAGTTCATCTATTGATTACCATAAATTCAGAGTTAAATGGAACTGGTGTATGGACTATTTATTAAGTATAGAATCTATGTCTCACTTCTTCATGAAGTTATTTAATGTTCTTTATGTTTCTGCCAAATAGAGAGTTCACAGTCACGAGTTCATTCTTCGAAATCGGACGGAAGTTGCATGCGGCGAAATATTTTCTCCGCGCCATATTCTAGTGGTAAATGCATGATAAACTACGGTCCCTTAGGGAATTCATGTTGAGCTATCCAAAAATAATTATATTTTGAATAGGCATTTACTCTTCTCTGCAATGCAACTTTCGACCGATCAGACGATCCACCAAGAACCAGCCGCACACGGTCGGCGTTCGCAAATATATTTCCACCGCTGATTATAGCTGGATGTAACAGCACAAAAGTAAACATATTGTTATAATTAGCGACTACGAACGGGGACATTTATAACTGTGTGTTTATATATACACATTACGTAAACATATCGTTATACAGAGAGAAATGTTCTCACCTGGCGATGAGTGACATGGCTATGGGGAAGGTCTTCATGGAGCGGCCTCCCATGAGGTACTCGTCAGCGCTGGATGCGGGCGCGCAGAAGCCGTAGTAGACGCCGATGGCGGCGCTCACTCCCAGCATGCCAGCGAACACGGCGTAGTCGACGCCGCCCATCAGGGCTGCAGCTGCTGCCGACGACGCCTCCATCGCAGCCCACTGCCGGTCACCGTTTGCAAACGAGGAAGCAAAGCATTAGGTTGGTGCATATGTTCGTAGTGTATTCCCGTAAGTCACCACAGATACACGTAACAGAGGCTTTAGTCATAAATAATATGATCTCTCTTACTATTTGCAACAGTCTGCCAAAGCTAGGGTAACTTTTCGATTCAACGAATGTAAAAATCACGTGGTTTTCAGGCGAAGAACTCGTCAAGTCATGTTCAGAGCGCATTTTCATCCGGGAAGGAAGTTCCTTGAAGATTGTTTGACAGAGAGCGGGAAAGGTGAAAACCTAAGGTCGCAAGGTCAGGTGAATAAGGTGGGTGCAAAATGACTTCCCAGTCCAACTGTACAGTCCTTTTTGTCAGTCTGGCATAATGCGGGCGGGCGTTATCGTCGGATACCATCACTCCACGCAGTCTTCCTGGTCGTTGTTCTTGGACTACGTCTACAAGACATTCCAGCTGTTGACAATAAATTACAGCAGTGATGGCTACAGCTCGAGGAAGCAATTCGTAGTACACCACACCGTCGCTGTTCCACCAGATGCATAGCATTGCCTTTTGTGGATGTGTGCAGGTCTCTGTACAGGGAGTTTCTCCTTGGGCTCAACCATTCCTTCCGTGTCCTTTGTTGTTGTTGTGGTCTTCAGTCCTGAGACTGGTTTGATGCAGCTCTCCATGCTACTCTATCCTGTGCAAGTTTCTTCATTTCCCCGTACCTACTGCAACCTACATTCTTCTGAATCTGCTTAGTGTATTCATCTCTTGGTCTCCCCCTACGATTTTTACCCTCCACGCTGCCCTCCAGTACTAAATTGGTGATCCCTCGATGCCTCAGAACATATCCTACCAACCGATCCCTTCTTCTGGTCAAGCTGTGCCACAAACTTCTCTTCTCCCCAATCCTATCCAATACTTCCTCATTAGTTATGTGATCTACCCATCTAATCTTCAGCATTCTTCTGTAGCACCACATTTCGAAAGCTTCTATTCTCTTCTTGTCCAAACTATTTACCGTCCATGTTTCACTTCCGTACATGGCTACACTCCATACAAATACTTTCAGAAATGACTTCCTGACACTTAAATCTATACTCGATGTTAACAAATTTCTCTTCTTCAGAAACGCTTTCCTTGCCATTGCCAGTCTACATTTAATATCCTCTCTACTTCGACCATCATCACTTATTTTGCTCCCCAAATAGCAAAACTCCTTTACTACTTTAAGTGTCTCATTTCCTAATCTAATACCCTCAACATCACCCGACTTAATTCGACTACATTCCATTATCCTCGTTTTGCTTTTGTTGATGTTCATCTTATATCCTCCCTTCAAGACACCATCCATTCCGTTCAACTGCTCTTCCAAGTCCTTTGCTGTCTCTGACAGTATTACAATGTCATCGGCGAACCTCAAAGCTTTTATTTCTTCTCCATGGATTTTAATACCTACTCCGAATTTTTCTTTTGTTTCCTTTACTGCTTGCTCAATATACAGACTGAATAACATCGGGGAGAGGCAACAACCCTGTCTCACTCCCTTCCCAACCACTGCTCCCCTTTCGTGCCCCTCGATTCTTATAACTGCCATCTGGTTTCTGTACAAATTGTAAATAGCCTTTCGCTGCCTGTATTTTACCCCTGCCACCTTTAGAATTTGAAAGAGAGTATTCCAGTCAACATTGCCAAAAGCTTTCTCTAAGTCTACAAATATTAGAAACGTAGGTTTGCCTTTCCTTAATCTTTCTTCTAAGATAAGTCGTAAGGTCAGTATTGCCTCACGTGTTCCAGTATCTCTACGGAATCCAAACTGATATTCCCCGAGGTCGGCTCCTACTAGTTTTTGCATTCGTCTGTAAAGAATTCGTGTTAGTATTTTGCAGCTGTGGCTTATTAAACTGATTGTTCGGTAATTTTCACATCTGTCAACACCTGATTTCTTTGGGATTGGAATTATTATATTCTTCTTGAAGTCTGAGGGTATTTCGCCTGTTTCATACATCTTGCTCACCAGATGGTAGAGTTTTGTCAGGACTGGCTCTCCTAAGGCCGTCAGTAGTTCCAATGGAATGTTGTCTACTCCGGGCGCCTTGTTTCGACTCAGGTCTTTCAGTGCTCTGTCAAACTCTTCACGCAGTATCGTATCTCCCATTTCATCTTCATCTACATCCTCTTCCATTTCCATAATATTGTCCTCAAGTACATCGCCCTTGTACAGACCCTCTATATACTCCTTCCACCTTTCTGCTTTCCCTTCTTTGCTTAGAACTGGGTTTCCATCTGAGCTCTTGATGTTCATACAAGTGGTTCTCTTATCTCCAAAGGTCTCTTTAATTTTCCTGTAGGCAGTATCTATCTTACCCCTAGTGAGATAAACCTCTACATCCTTACATTTGTCCTCTAGCCATCCCTGCTTAGCCATTTTGCACTTCCTGTCGATCTCATTTTTGAGACGTTTGTATTCCTTTTTGCCTGCTTCATTTACTGCATTTTAATATTTTCTCCTTTCATCAATTAAATTCAATATTTCTTCTGTTACCCAAGGATTTCTACTATCCCTCGTCTTTTTACCTACTTAATCCTCTGCTGCCTTCACTACTTCATCCCTCAAAGCTACCCATTCTTCTCCTACTGCATTTCTTTCCCCCATTCCTGTCAATTGTTCCCTTATGCTCTCCCTGAAACTCTGTACAACCTCTGGGTCTTTCAGTTTATCCAGGTCCCATCTCCTTAAATTCCCTCCTTTTTGCAGTTTCTTCAGTTTTAATCCACAGGTCATAACCAATAGATTGCGGTCAGAGTCCATATCTGCCCCTGGAAATGTCTTACAACTTAAAACCTGGTTCCTAAATCTCTGTCTTACTATTATATAATCTATCTGATACCTTTTAGTATCTCCAGGCTTCTTCCATGTATACAACCTTCTATCATGATTCTTCAACCAAGTGTTAGCTATGATTAAGTTGTGCTCTGTGCAAAATTCTACCAGGCGGCTTCCTCTTTCATTTCTTGTGTTACCATAAAGACGCTATGTCTCGTCGCCAGTAACAATACAGGATAGGAACGGTTGATGTTGTTCACAAGCCGATTAATGACGAGCAAGCAGAGAAGCACATATGCTCACCCGCCGATTATTGTGATTTTTAGCTTAGAGAATGCAGTACCCATACACCCGATTTTTCAAATGCCCCACAAAGGTAAAAAGATCAGTTCATCACATCTGCCATTTCCCGAATAGTCTGACGTGGATCATTGTAGGTTAATGCGTTTAAACGATATTAATGAAACCCCAATGATCTTCCTGAACATCGAGAGTCACTAATGACAAAGCGATATACTCCAGTCGAATAGCAGATATACCTTGCAAAAGGTGGGGTAGAAGAGTTTATTTTTTTCACTCATTCATATGGTTGGAAAGATTAGAAAACCGAGTTTTGCCAACAAAATTTCGCTTGGGAAAACTTTCTGCAGTCAAAAAACTTGGAAAATTTCGGCCTTTTTTCAGTTTTTTAAAAATATCTCCGTTTTTTGCTCCTATCGCTTTAACGTCTATTTTCTTTTTAAAGAGCACAAAATTCTCTAGAAATTTGATGCTTGCCATTTTTTTTACTCCCAATATCTAAGGCGCTACAGCGCCTCAATAAATACAAATTTTTCAAGTTTTGAGCGTAGTGGCAAGATACCTTATTTTTTAACACCATTTTTTCAGTTTCTGTTTGTGTAGTATAAATACATTATACATCATGTTATATGTTGGAATTTACCACCTCACTTTCAGGTACTCAATTTCTCTGTATGCAACATGAGGATTGGTGGGCACCCAACTATTGCGATTCTTACATCACTACCTGAAGTTCACTATGAGCCACCTCAGCCCAGGTATATGTAAAACTATAAATATAAAAATACATCATTAAGGGACATAGACACACACACACACACACACACACACATACATACACACACACACACACACACACACACACACACACACACACACACGCACACAAAATAAATTGTCTGAGGAAACTGAACTATTATTAGCTGCAATAGGCAACCTAATTAGGTAGGTAATTATTTTTGTGTATAAAAGTCACACAGTTGACATTAAAAATAAGTAGCTTTATTACAATTAAAATGCATTGTCAGTTACTAAAAAATGTTGACAGTTCTGGGTGTGTCATACTTGTAACATCGCACTTTAGCGCACTTGAGACAGATATGAGCATCACTTCCAGCGTTTTGATGGGCCAGGTTCCCCAGTGTCACCAGAAATACCTTGAGTTACTGATTCAGGGTCTGTACATAGAGTTGATCCCAAATTGACCTCTTCTTTAAACAGCGAGTCAGCCTAAGCAAGTTCGTTGATTTCGTCAGCGGTAGCCTCAACATCCTCCATAACATCTTCTTCACCGTCTTCATATAAATATTTTGGCACGTTTTCACAGTTGACCCCAATACACTTCTTGCAAATTGAAGAACATTTCAAACCCGCTTTTCTGCAGGAGCACGTTCCGCCACAGTTCAGCTTGCATGAGCATGAAACAATGTGAAGAAGTACTTCAGGTGCTGGATCTTGGCTCATTATAACGGGTATTGAGCCGTGGTCACTGTGATTCCAGTCCCATTTCTCAGAAGGTTTCCAGTTTCCCATCCAACTTTGGACTTGTTGGTAAGTCGGCAACGAATGATGTTGTGTAGCATCTTGTGTAGGTGGCAATCGTGCAAGATTTAGTTTGCTTTTTGTGGCAGACTTGGCGAATAGCTGGTACTGCAAATGGTCTAGTGTGTGGGAACTGCTGACACCTCTACTATACAATGCGATAGTAACCTGTTCTCCTGCTGTTATTATTTCTTCACGGGTAGCATGTGGTTAATGAAGGTGCAAAGCGCTGAGGTTAGGTGTTCATTTTTCGCAACAATATTGCAGCACTTAATTTTTCCTTGACCAAAAAAAGCGGATGTTGTATCACATCCGCTAAAGGCGTGAGTGAACAGAATATATTCACTGTCAAACTCGCAAGATGCAGTGGAAAACCACTTGTCTTCTGCATTTCCTCTTCCTGGCTTTAAGAAAAATAAGTTTTCAATGCCTTGCCCCAAACCGGTCATGAGCACAAGCAGGTCAACATCTTCTCCTACAATGACAACACTTCCAAAATCTTTGGTTCTTGAAATGGCAGATGTTAGAATCATAACGTCAGCAACTTCTCGTGCCTGGTGCACTTCAATGCTACACTCCAGAAATTCCTGTTTAAGAAGTGTGATCAAACGCATCTTGTTTCGTTCTTTGTACAAGAACTTGTCTTGAGGGACTTGGTTCACCATCTCTGATTCAACCACAACGTCAACCGAAGAATGTCTTTTGGAGCTACGAATCCTCTCAGCACTCTTTGTGCTACATTTGTCTCCCTCACATGGATACCCATCAAATACAATAGCAAATTGAGATCCAATATGACGTTGCTGATAAGAAACATAGCTTTGGACTATTGACTTTAAATCAAACATTTCGAGTCCAAGTCACTTTGTGGATAAGGTACCCTCCATCAATGAGAAAAAATTTACTCGGTCCATCTGACTTCACATCTTCCACTGGAACGAAGGCATTGTAGAATGAAGATTTTGTTCCTTTTCGCATGCCTTTTTCTGAGAATAGGGACATTGGGTTCGGAGCAAGTTCATATTTCAGAAAGGCTTTTAACTCTTCTTCACTTTGTTTCATTAAACAAATCCTTTGGAAAAGAGTTAAAGGATCAACAGGAGTAATTTTAGTGCTCCCAGCTTTTACAGAATTGAACGTAGAAAGGAGACTCACAACTTTATCTTTTCTACGGAACTTTACATCGTGGAAATTGTCACCAACTATTCTTTTCATGCCTTTTTCCCCCTCTTCGTGACATATACGACAATTAACATCCTCCGTTCCGACAACACCACTGCTGATAGACATTAAAAAATCACTTTCAGGGAAGGGAGGGCGCACTGAAAACCAATCAATTCCTACATACTTTTTCTTATAACTGATCATTAACGTCAATCAACTGTAGTGCACTGTTGCTATATGAGTTAACATATTGTCATTTCGCCATTTGGAGATAGTGGGGGGAGCTGTGGACGCTAAAAAATGGATTGACAAGTGGAGAAATCGTAAAATTTCCAACATATTCTTGTGTTTGAGTTCAATAGAGGGGTGACAGCAGCGGAGGCAACCAAAAACATTTGCGCCGTGTGTGGGGATAATGCCACTGGACACGGCGCAGCAAGAAAATGATTTTCTCGTTTTGAGGAGTATTAGTACAGTGAAACTGTCAGAAAAAAAGTCTGTACCTTGCATGCAATCGTATTACATGTTGTAACACAAATAAACTTCACGCAATCCGACAAGGATGTGTTCGTAGTTACTGAATATGATGCTGTTTGTCCTGGCCCTGCAGCAGAGTGAGATGGTAAATTCCAATGAATAACATGATGAGTAATATGTTTATACTACACAAATAGAAACTGAAATAACAGTGTTCAAAAATTAGGTAATTTGCCACTTTGCTCGAAATTTGAAAAATTGGTATTTTTTGACGCGCTGTAGCGCCTTAGATACTGGGAGTAGAAAAAAGTGGTAAGAATCAAATTTGTAGAGAATTTTGTGCTCTTTAAAAAAGAAAATAGACGTCAAAGCGATATGAGCAAATGAAACTGATATATTTTGAAAAAACTGAAAAAAGTCCGAAATTTTCGAAGTTTTTTGACTGCAGAAAGTTTTCCCAAGAGAAATTTTGTTGGCAAAACTTGGTTTTCTAACCTTTCCAACAATATGAACGAGTTAAAAAAATGAAATCTTCTACCCCACCTTTTGTAAGGTACAGACTTTTTTTCTGACAGTTTCACTGGACTAATACTCCTCAAAACGAGAAAATCATTTTCTTGCTGCGCCGTGTCCAATGGCATTATCCCCACACACGGGACAAATGTTTTTGGTTGCCTCCGCTGCTGTCACCCCTCTATTGAACTCAAACACAAGAATATGTTAGAAATTTTACGATTTCTCCACTTGTCAATCCATTTTTTAGCGTCCATGACAATATGTTAACTCATATAGCAACAGTGCACTACAAATAAAAATGACAATCGATAAATAAACCCACAGCAACCGGAATACCAAAATGCAAAACAGAAACGCTACGAACGTATGCACCATCTTAATAGTATACTGGCTGAAGCAACTTCACTACTTTTCTATCTGCATATTCCCAACCTGTAACACAAACAATTTATGTCATTTATAATTTTGAAGCATTTATTGACTATGCCCTACCTATATTCGTGTATATATATTTTGTTACTGTTTATTTTTATTTCTTGTTTTGTATTAAGCATGAACCATTTCTGTACTTATGTAATAAAACGTGTGAAAACGTAGTATGGTCATACGTTTATTTGAAGGGCCAATAAAACTATATCGACAGGCTAAGAAAACTTGGAGGGATGTACTTCTTTGTCAAGGAGACAAAAGCTCGCCAATTGAAAAGGTAGAAGACGAGTGCCGAGATTGCCAACTGACGACAAACCGCCAGTGAG
Source organism: Schistocerca americana (assembly GCF_021461395.2). NCBI lineage: Eukaryota > Metazoa > Arthropoda > Insecta > Orthoptera > Acrididae > Schistocerca > Schistocerca americana. The sequence continues at coordinate 320,873,385 of NC_060124.1, forward strand.
CAGTCAGCCATCATTGTGGACACGTTCAGATCTAATACAAGGCTGAAATATTTGAAACTCCATGGGAATATTGGCTTCGGTGATCGTTGGCTCTGACATTAAAGATGTGGAATGTGCAAACAGAGATCCAGTACAATTGCTAATTATAAAAAAAGAGCCACGTTTGAGCCCTGTAAACACCGAGTGAAGAAGAATTATATGATCTGCTGAATGGAATGGACAATCTAATGATGCAGAATATGGATTGAGAGTAAATCGAAGAAAGACGAAAGTAATGAGAAGTGGCAGAAATGAACACAGCGAGAAACTTAACATCAGGATTGATGGTCACGAAGTAGATGGTTAAGGAATTCAACTACCTAGGCAGCAAAATAACCGATGACGGAAGGATTAAGGAGGACATCAAAAGCAGACTAGCAATGGAAAAAGGGCATTCCTGGCCAAGAGAAGTCTACTAGTATCAAACATAGGTCTCAATTCGTAGAAGAAATTCCTGAGAACGTGCATCTGGAGTACAGCATTGTATGGTAGTGAAACATGGACTGTGGGAAAACCGGAACAGATGAGAATCGAAGCATTTGAGATGTGGTGCTACCGACGAATGTTAAAAATTAGGTGGACTGATAAGGTAAGGAATGAGGAGGCAAAATAGAAGAGGAAAGAAATATGTGGAAAACACTGATAAGGAGAAGGATGATAAGACATTTGTTAAGACATGAGGAAATGGCTTCCATGGTGCTAGAGGGAACTGTAGAGGGCAAAAACTGTAGAGGAAGACAGAGTTTGGAATACATCCAGCAAATAATTGAGGACGTAGTTTGCAAGCGCTACTCTGAGATGAAGAGGTTGGCAGAGGAGAGGAATTCGTGGTGTGCCGCATCAAACCTGTTAGAAGACTGATGACCCAAAAAAAAATAATAATCGCTGAGATTGAAACTACCCAATATTTGAGGAAATCGACGTAGTGCTCCGCATTTTCGCCTCTGATCTTTAGACTTGTAAATTACTATGTGTTATGGGTTCTTTTACCAATACAGTTTAAGTTACAGGGAGTGGACAAAAATATGTAAACCTAACAAACACAACACATTACCATGTCTGTGACGATGTAGGAAAAGTGTTGGCATCCGAAACCGCTTCCAGTCATCTTGGAATGGATAAATACAGGTCCTGTGTAGTTTTCAAGGAAATATTCTACCATCCTTCCAGCGAAATAGTGGCAAGTTGAAGTAACGATGATGGAGGTGGGTGGCGATTGCGTACCCTTCTCTTCAAAGCAGACCACAAATGCTCAGTAATATTGAGATCTGGTGGCCGCTGGCCAGTGGAGATGGGACCATTTATCCAGGTGCTCACAGTGCGTGTACTGGAGAATGTGAGCTGAGTGGACAGGGGCACTATCGCCTTTAAACACAGCAACACTATTGGAGATCAAACATTGTACCATAGGATGGGCTCGATCAACTAAAATGGTCACATAGTCCTCGACAGTAATACGACGTTCCAGAGTACCGATGAGTCCACTGGAATACCACGATACGACTGCCCAATCTTCAAAGAACCCCAGTCATCTTTTTTAGCTTTTTGGTGATTTGTGGAAAACAGTCAATAAAAGTTAAGTGGTATGGATCTAGAATAGAAAAATGTAGAAAAAGCTGCAATATGTTACACTACTCTCTTAAAACAAGTGAACCCATGAGCGTGCAATCTAAATTCGAATCCATATTCCGCTCTCCACATTACGATATCAGAGTGCGTGACGTGTTCAGCGAGCTCTTCCTGATCCGCCGCCCCCACCCTTTCTCTCCCATGTCTACATAACTTCACCACTCCCACTCATTCTCCTGTCGCACTCAAGACTGTCGCACCAGATGAACGACAGCCGGTAAGTTCCGTGTAAGTTCGAGTATTGATTTTACCGCCATAGTCATTTCATGATATACAGAACGAGAAGTACCTCGGTGGCTAAGTGGACTACGAAGAACAATGTGTGATCTGGAATTGTGCATGGAAAACGCTGGTCCTCACTAGCAGGACCGTGCCGAATCTCATGACAAAAGAGGATGCATCGATACCAGCCTGGAGATTTTTTTCCCGTAGCCAAAAATAATTATTACGTGCGGATTCTTACACGTTTTTTAACTTATGTCTTATGTAAAAGAAATCCAAACACTGGAGAGTGCGTCTACTGTGTGCTTTAAAAAGAGTGATTAATGCAAAATAAGCTCAATCACAATTAAGTGGAAACATTTCCAGATTTCCTCTGGATTACACTACCTGCATCATAACTAGTACTCATCTACACACATTGACTCAACGTTGGTATTTCATTTCCAGTAAAATTTTTAATTTCAAGCATAGTTTTGGTTTAAAGAACGATTTTAATTTGAAAAAGAATTGTGGTTTTCAAGGAGAATCTGATCTGTCAAGGAGGGTTTTAGTTTTCACGAAGCTTTTAGTTTCCAATATTTTTTTCAGTTTTCAAGTCTTTTTTGAAGTTTCTAAGTTTTTTAGTTTTCAAGAAGTTCTTTATTTCAAGAAGATTTTTGGTATTCATAAAGCTTTTTAGTATTCAACAAGATCTTTAGTCGCCACGAAGTTAGTTTACTTTCAAATGTCGAGATTATTTTAGTTCTGAACGCGAGTTTTAGCTTTTAACGTCCCATCGGATAAGAGATCATTACGGTTGAAGCACGGTTTCGGAGAAAGGAACCAAAGAGATAAGGACCTCACCGACATCTTCCTTCTGCTGTTTTTGGATACCGCGGTAAACCTAAATCCCTATTTTTGGGGGAGAACTAAGTCCAGCTCCGTCCAGAAAAGCGTCGTGACGACTGCAACACTTAGTCACCTAATACTGCAAAATAGACACTCCCGACTGACGAGCAGTCGGACGAACAAGGTGGAATAATTACATTTCCTGAGAATTCTTCAAATGGATCTCACTCTGGCATCCTTCCGACACATTTTTTTATCTGACAGTAAGTTACGTATTAGATTTTTTACGGTTGTGGCTGTTTCGTGTGCTTGGTCTCCAGTGGTACAATAAAACAATAGTGGGGTCTTTCCGACTGTTTACGCTCATAATGTTGACATTTACATGTAAATGCAGAATGATACTTAACAAACGAATGTTGTAATCGAGTGGCTTAACATGAGCACGTGCGTGTGTGTGTGTGTATGTGTGTGTGTGTGTGTGTGTGAGAGAGAGAGAGAGAGAGAGGGAGGGAGTGCGAGTGTGTGTTTTCGTGAAATGTGAAATCTGGAGTAATATTGTTATTGTAATCAGGTAAGTGGCAGGCATGTAGGCATAGTAGCACTTTAAATACGTACCATATACGCTACCTTTCTAACATTTTCAAATCATAACAAGTTAACGTACACACGATGCATAGTTGAAATAGAAAATAATACATTTATTTATTGTAATTCTTGGTATAACGGCAAACCAAAACAACCAACCGTAATACAAAGAAAACCTGCTATACATTTGTGCCAGGAATGAAATGCTGGTCTAATTACAGTCTGTGTGACGTCCTCCATATGAGCACTAAAAGGATTCCGTTAAATTTCAGTTACGCGATAAATCACACTCTCATTTACTAGCTGTTAGTTCAACTAAATACCTAGGAATTACAATTACGAACAACTTACAGCGATGAGCCAAAACAGTACGGCCACCTGTTTAATAGCTTGTCTTTCCGTCTGCGTATCACAAAAATGGTTCAATTGGGACTTAACTGCTGCGGTCGTCAGTCCCCTAGAACTTAGAACTACTTAAACCTAACTAACCTAAGGACATCACACACATCCCTGCCCGAGGCAGGATTCGAACCTGCGACCGTAGTGTTCTCGTGGTTTCAGACTGTAGCGCCTAGAACCGCTCGGCCACTTCAGCCGGCGGGCGTGTCATAGATCCGACAGCTATTTGGTAGGTTTGTGGAGGTACGTGACATTAGATGTCTACGAACAGGCCATGTAATTCACGTACATAAGGGGCCGCTGATTTGCGTACGCAGTAATCGAGCCCGATAGTGACCCATGGGTTCCATAAGATTTACATCGGGCGAATTTGGTGAACAAAACGTCAACGTGAATTCACCCTCCTCAAACCGCTGTAGCACGGTTGAGACTCGGAGATACGGACAATTATCCTTCTGAAGGATGACATCTCCGTCGGGGAAGACGTCAAGCATGAACGGATGCAGGTGGTTCGCAGCTGTCAGCGTGTCTTCTACATCTACCACATGTCCCATGCAAGCGTAGGAGAATGTCTCCCACAGCATAATACTGCTCCCACAAGGCTGCGTCCGTGGCGCTCTGTACTTTTCGAGCTGCCTTTCACCTCGATGACGGCAATCGACGTAGCGTAGCAAAAATGTGATTCAACTGAAGGGCCGACCCGTTTCCATTGATCGGTCGTCGAATCCCGATGGTCTCGTACCTACTGCTGTCGTAATTGACAATGTCTTTGGGCCAAGATGTGAACACACAGATGACGTCTCCTGAGGAACTCAGCTATGTACGATGAACGGTGTGCTCCGAAACACTTATGCGTGCACCAGCATTGTGCTCTTTCGGCAGAGATGTCACAGATCACTACCTCTCCTACTTTACAAGCAGGCAAGCCTCCGAATCCCACGTTCTGTGAAAAGTCGTGGACGTCCAGCCATTTAGCACCTAATGGTAGTTTCACTGTCCTTCCACCTTTTTCCGTAAATGCTCACTACAGCGACGCGTGAAAAATCGACCAGCTTAGCCGTTTTGGAGATACTCATTCACAGACTCTAGGTAATAATAATCTGTCCTCTGTCAGAATCGTTTCTGTCAGTGGATTTCCCCATTTGGAGCACAATTATTCGCTAGGGTGATCCCCCGTCCGTGTCTGCTCCACTTACATACTTTTGTTACCACGTCACGTACCCCCAACCAGGCGACAACAAACCTCGTGGTGGGCAGTGGTCTTAATGTTTTGGCTTATCAGTGAGCCGGCCGATGTGGCCAAGCGGCTCTAGGCGCTTCAGTCCGGAACCGCGCTGCTGCTACGGTCGCAGGTACGAATCCTCCCTCGGGCATGGATGTGTGTGATGTCCTTAGGTTAGTTAGGTTTAAGTAGTTCTAAGTCCAGGGGACTGATGACCTGAGATGTTAAGTTTCATAGTGGTTAGAGCCATTTGAACCATTTGAGCTTATCAGTGTAAATAGGAAACAGTATATAGAAAATGTTGTGAGGAAGGCAAACCGAAGACTACATTTTAGTGGCAAAACACTTACAAAATACAGCAAATAGAGAATGTCTATACGACGCCTGCACGTCCTCCTCTGAAGTATTTCTTCGCTGTCTCGGGCCCTTACCAGATATTATTTACGGAAGCCATCGGTATACTTCAAAGAAAGCCAACTCGTTTTATACTATTGAGAAATAGTGGAAAGAGTGTCACGAATATGGTATGCGAGTTGGAGTGCGAATAATTACACACACGTTAATGAGTCAAATACTGAATAACATTCTTTTGAAGCGGCGACGGCTACGACAGGTGCAGGAAGAAAGCCAATGAAGTTCTGGAAGGTACCAACAGGGATGTGGAGCCATGCGACTCCACTGCCGTGGGCAGTTGCGCTATATTTTACGGCTGAGGATCCTTGACGCGAACAGCCTGATCGAGGTGGTCCCTCAGATTCTCGGATGGGTTTAAATCCGGGGAATTTGGAGGCCAGGGGGTTACGGTAAACTCATCCTGGAGCTCTTCGAGCCACGCATATACACTGCGAGCTGTGTGAACAAGTTGCATTGTGCTGCTGGTGTCGAAGGAAACGAAATCGCACGTAGGGGTGAACTTGGTCCCCGAGGATGGATGCACACTTGTGTCCATCCGCTGTTACTTCCAGAACGACGACACCACCCACGAAATGCTACGAAAACAGTCTGCAGATCTACATCTACGTCTACAAACATACTCCGCAATCCACCATACGGTGCGTGGCGGAGGGTAACTCGTACCACAACTATCGTCTTCTCTCCATGTTCCACTCCCAAACAGAACGAGGGAAAAGTGACTGCCTATATGCCTCTGTACGAGCCCTAATCTCTCTTATCTTATCTTTGTGGTCTTTCTGCGAAATATAAGTTGGCGGCAGTAAAATTGTACTGCAGTCAGCCTCAAATGCTGGTTCTCTAAATTTCCTCAGTAGCGATTCACGAAAAGAACGCCTCCTTTCCTCTAGAGACTCCCACCCGAGTTCCTGAAGCATTTCCGTAACACTCGCTTGATGATCAAACCTTCCAGTAACAAATCTAGCAGCCTGCCTATGAATTTCTTCTATGTCCTCCCTCAATCTGACCTTATAGGGATCCCAAACGCTCGAGCAGTACTCAAGAATAGGTCGTATTAGTGTTTTATAAGCGTTCTCCTTTACGGATGAACCACATCTTCCCAAAATTCTAACAATGAACCGAAGACGACCATCCGCTTTCCCCACAACTGCCATTACATGCTTGTCCCACTTCATATCACTCTGCAATGTTACGCCTAAATATTTAATCGACGTGACTGTGTCAAGCGCTACACTACTAATGGAGTATTCAAACATTACAGGATTCTTTTTCCTATTCATCTGCATTAATTTACATTTATCTATATTTAGAGTTAGCTGCCATTCTTTACACCAATCGTAAATCCTGTCCAAGTCATGTTGTATCCTCCTACAGTCACTCAACGACGACACCATCCCGTACACCACAGTATCATCAGCAAACAGCCGCACATTGCTATCCACCCTACCCAAAAGATCATTTATGCAGATAGAAAACAACAGCGGACCTACCACACTTCCCTGGGGCACTCCAGATGATACCCGATGGACACTCATCATCGAGGACAACGTACAGATCATAACGTTCCCTTCTCCGACCTGGACCCGTCCAACGATTTGCTTTCCGACCGTGCACGCCCATGGTGACCTAATCGATGGAGCAAAAACGTGATACATCTGGAAAGATCAGCTGCCACCACTCGGCGGGCGTCCAGTTGTTGTACGGGCGTGATACTCGTAATTCAAGCTCTAGCGGCCGACGAACAGCAGCCAGGATGGGTGCGTGAACCTGGCGTTTGCTCCTGAGGCCAGCAAGCTGCAGCGTTCGCTGAACGGTCGTTGAGGCGACACTCTCGGTAATGTCTTAGTTCAAGTGGACGGTCAGTTGCTCAAAAGTTGTACGTCTGTTCGGCAATATCCGTCTCCGCAGCAGTCGTTCACCTCTGTCATCTATGGCCCTTGGTGCACCACAGTTGTCTCGGCTCCGGTTTTGGACATGGACGGTATACTTTAACCACGGCGGCACGTGAACCGTCTACAAACCGGCCGTTTCGGAAATGCTTCTACACTTGGCCGAAAGTCAATGATCATACCGTTTTGGGCGTCGGATAAATCGCTCCGTGTCCACATTACGACAACAACTGCACAGTTGCCGGCGTCCCCCGAGACGCTTTGGTCACATTAATGTGGTTCAAAATGATTCAAATGGCTCTGAGCACTATGGAACTTAACACCTGAGTTCATCAGTCCCCTAGACTTAGAACTATTTAAACCTAACTAACCAAAGGACATCACACACATATATGTCCGAGGCAGGATTCGAACCTGCGACCGTAGCAGCAGCGCGGTTCCGGACTGAAGCGCCTAGAACCGCTCGGCCACAGCGGACGGCCTCATTAATGTGACTGGTCCCTGTAAAACAAAGTCGTTTTGATGCAGCGAGATCTTTTCGTGATATTTCGGTCACCAACTTTCTCCTCCGAATGCGAAATATTTTGTTGACACCTACCAACGCAGGGAAAATGACCGTCATAATAGAATAACAGAAGTCAAGAGGAAGTATAAAATATTTAGCTGCTCATTTTTCCTACGTGCCACTCGAAAGTGGAACGGTAGACAAATAATCTGAAAGTTATTCGATGAACCTTCTGCCAAGGGTGAATTACAGAATAGTCATGTAGGTGTAGAGGTAGGTGTTTTCCTGTCCTTGCTGACAAATGATAGCATTGTTTTGTACTGAGTCACAGATGATAACTGCTAACCTGCCTAGCAGTAAAATAATTATGTGCGCTTATTAGTTAATATTATTATGATAACCGCTTTATGACCAAAGTTAAGTTGTTTATTATGTGTGACTGAAATTTATTTGTAAAGATTTTGCTACAGGGTGTCTTACTTCCAAACATGCAATTTACTACATATAAATCCACATCCACACCCTGAAAATCACTGTGAAGTGCATGTCAGAGGGTACTTATCATGGTATGTTAGGGTTTCTTCCCGTGTCATTCAGGTATGATTCACGGCGATAATGATTGCTTACGAAAATGCCCGTTGTAAAGATTTTGTTACAGGATGTCTTACTTCCAAACACGCAATTTACTACACATAAATCTACATACACACCCTGAAAATCACTGTGAAGTGCATGTCAGAGGGTACTTATCATGGTATGTTAGGGTTTCTTCCCGTGCCATTCAGGTATGATTCACGGCAACAGTTATTGCTTACGAAAATGCCCGTGTACGAGCTGTAATTAGCTAATATTGTATTCGCGATCCCCACGTAAGGGTTTTTAGTATATTCCTGCATTCATCACTTAACACCTGTTTTTGAAACTTTCTTAGTAGACTTCCAAGAGGTAGTTCGCTTCTTCTTTCAAGAGTTTGGCAGTACAATTTTTCCACCATTTCCAAGGTGCTCTTCCGTGAGTCAAACAAACCTGTCACCATTCGTGCAGCTCTTCTCTGTATACGCTCAATATCACCTGCGGACCTTATTTGGTACAGCTCCCTCATACTTAAGCAATGTTCTGAAATGGGTAGCACGAGAGATTTGTAATCAGTCTCTTTTCCGGACTTATTGCATTTCCCTAGAATCCTGCTAACTAAGCGAACACTGTCACGTGTTTCACCTGCGTCAGACCCTACGTGATCAAATGGTTCAAATGGCTCTGAGCACTATGGGACTTAACTTCTGAGGTTATCAGTCCCCTAGAACTTAGAACTACTTAAACCTAACTAACCTAAGGACATCACACACATCCATGCCCGAGGCAGGATTCGAACGTGCGACCGTAGCAGTCCCGCGGCTCCAGACTGTAGAACCACTCTGCCACTCTGGCCTGCCCTATGTGATCGTTCAGCTTCATATTCCTATACATTGTTATACCCAGGTACGTGTGTGAGTTGACCAACTGCGACTTATTGATACGTCGGTCATAGGATACTAAGATTTATAGTTTCGTGAAGCGCACAATTTAACATGTCTGATCATTCAAAGCAGCTTGCCAATCTTTGCTACACATGAAGATCTTACTTGCGAATGCGTGTTGAAAAGAAATGCCTCCGAATTTTTTATGTGAAAACTCTTAAAGTAAAAAGAGAAAGTTATTAACATTGTACATATTTATTATTCGTCTCTATTACTTGCAGCCCTCTCAGGCCCGAGGGCTCCGAAAAGTAGCGTCTAACAGGGCGGAGTGTGGTGTGGCTGTGTCGGTTCGTGAGAAACAGCTGTTATAATCGAGTTTCGAATTCGAAGAGTTCGTCCACACATCGAGCACCCTCTCCTTCAGCATGAGAATGCGACATCTGCAACAGCCCAACAACTTGTGTTCGCTGTCACCAGTCGTCCTCCATACAGTCCCGACTTAGACACTTCTCTTGTTCCAAAGCTTAAAGAACCCTTTCGAGGACTTCACTTTGCTAGTGACGATGTGGTGAAAACAGAGTTGTCGTTGTGGTTCCATCAACTAAGTCAACATTCTACAGTGACAGTATCAACAAACTGATCTCTTGTTGGGAGAAACGTTTTAGTCGCCCGGTTGAGCATGTTGAGATATAAATACGTAAACATTAAAAATTAAGGTGTACAATGTTAATAATCTTTGTTTTACTTTAATTTTTTTAAGAAATTTCGCGTTAAAAATTCGGAAGCATTATTTTTCAACAAGCTCTCGTAAATTATGACTAAATATCTGTGAAAATTATTTTCAGATAGTTCTTCATTATAGACAACTAGATAATCTGCGGAAAGACTGAGGTTTCTGTTAGTATTGTATGGATGGCAACTAATGTATAGTATGAACAGGAAGGAGCCCAACACACTTCCCTGGGGCAAACCTGGAGTTACTTCTACATACGTCGAACACTTCCGTCCAAGAAGATATTACGTCCTCCCTACCGAGAAATCCTCAATCCAGTCAAAAATTTTATCTGATATTCCATTCGACCGTGCTTTCGTTAATAAGAGAAAATGTGGTACTAAGTCAAAAATCTTTCGAAAATCAAGAAAAACGACATCTGTCTTGGTCGGTGGCTTTCAGGATGTCATGAGAGAAAAGCACGAGTCCGTTTTCTCAGGATCGATGTTTTCTAGATCCACTGTGATTGCGTTCGTGATTATTGCCTCATAAATCTACATCTACATACATACTACGCAAGATATCGTACAGTGCGTGGCGGAGGGTGTCCTGTGCTGCTACCAGTCGTTTTATTTCCTGTTCCACTCGGAAATACAGCAGGGAAAACGACTGTCTACATGCCTCGGTATGATCCCTGATCTCGGCAGTCTTATCTTCGTGGTCTTTCAATGAAATGTACGTTTGCGGCAGGTGAATCGTTCTACAGTCAGCTTGAGATGCCCGTTCTCTAAATTTTCTAGAGTTACTCGATAAATCAGTCTAACACAAAGCCGTAAATTCAACTAAATACGTAGGCATTACAATTACGAACAACTTAATTTGGAAGGAACACATAGAAAATGTTGTGGGGAAGGCTAACCAAAGACTGCGTTTTATTGGCAGGACACTTAGAAAATGTAACAGACCTACTAAGGAGACTGCCTACACTACGTTTGTCCGTCCTCTTTTAGAATACTGCTGCGCGGTGTGGGATCCTTACCATATAGAACTGACGGAGTGCATCGAAAAAGTTCAAAGAAAGGCAGTACATTTTGTATTATCGCGAAATATGGGAGAGAGTGTCACAGAAATGATACAGGATTTAGGTTGGACATCATTAAAAGAAGGGCGTTTTTCGTTGTGACGGAATCTTCTCATGGAAATCCAATCACCAACTTTCTCCTCCGAATGCGAAAATATTTTGTTGACACCTGCCTACATCGGGAGGAACGATCACCACGATAAAATAAGGGAAATCGGAGCTCGTACGGAAACACATAGGTGTTCATTCTTTCCACCCGCTATACGAGATTGGAATAATAGAGAATTCTGAGGGTGGTTTGATGAACGCTCTCCCAGGCACTTAAATGTGATTTTCAGAGTATCCATGTAGATGTAGATGTAGATGAAGGTCGCCTTCCCTTCGGGATTCCAATTTGAGTTCCCGAAGCATTTCCCTAACACTTGCGTGTTGTTCGAACCTACCGGTAACAAATCTAGTATCCCGTCTCTGGATTGCTTCGACCTGGTGGGGATCCCAAACACTCGAGTAGTACTCGACAATGGGTCGCACTAGTGTCCTATATGCAATGTCTACAGATGAACCACAATTTCCTAAAATTCTCCCAATAAACCGACCTCGACCATTCGCCTTCCCTGTTACTGTCCTTACATGCTTGTTCCATTTCACACTTCTTTGCAACGTTAAGTCTAGATATTTAATAGAGCAGCACACTACTAATGCTGTATTCGAATATTACGGATTTGTTTCTCCTACACATCTGCGCTAACTTATATTCTTGCTGCATTTAGAGGTAGCGGCCATTCATCGCACTAACTAAAAATATTGTCTAACTCATCTTGTATCCTCCTACACTCTCTCATGACGACGCCTTTCCGTACGCCAGAGCATCGTCAGCAAACAGCCGCAGATTGCTCATCAGCCAGCCCGTCAAATCATTTATGCTTGCAGAGAATAATAGTGGTACTATCGTACTTCCCTGGGGCACTCCTGACGATACCCTTGTCTCTGATGAACACTCACCGTCTAGGACAACGTACTACCATGTATTACTTAAGAAGTCTTCGAATCATTCACGTATCTGGGAACGTATTCCGTATGCTCGCAACTTCTGCAGTGGCGCACCCTGTCACTTACTTTTCGAAAATCTAGGCATATGGAAACTGGCTGTTTACCTCCGTCAATGGTTCGCAGGATATCATGCGAGAAAATGGCATGCATATATACGCGTTAACGTAATAATGACGTTGGCGGAGTGAAAACGTCGTGTGAAACTTGTGCCACTTTGGTGAGCGTACCTATGTGTCGGTGCCACACAGGAGCGGGTCGGTCCGGCCGCTTCCAGCACACAGTCAGCCACCAGCTAGTCAGATCCGCATCAGTCTGCCCTCCGCACTGACAGCTGGTTCCGAGGTCCGCTGCACAGCGTGGCTGACAGCACACAGATAACGCTTGTTTTCGCGTCTATGCAGCGTCCTGGTGATGGGCTGCTCAGTTTACTTACGGATCTCCAACACTTCCTTCAGACGCCGCCGCACGTGTACATGCAACGGCCTTTCATAACCGTTGAGGGCAGGAGCTGCTACGCGTCAGGCGGGAACCGAAACCTATGTCTTCACACATATTTTGCAGATCACTGAATAATAGGTGGTACACTGTAATCAAATCAGTATTTCCAATCATATTGCTTTTGCGTATTCAACGGGAAACAGCAACATCGCCTTTCTTGCAAATATTCCTATTCAAGCTTCCTGCCTATCACTGTTCCAGTTTCGTACTGCATATACCGACCTTTTACGATACTATATCTACATCTATATCAACATGATTACTGTGCAGTTCACTATCAAGTGCCTGGCAAAGGCCTCATCATACCACCTTCAAGATATTTCTCTACCGTTGCACTGTCGAAAAGCAATGGGGAAAAACGAATATTTAAATCTTTCCGTGAGAGCTCTAGTTTCCCTTTTTTGATGAAAGTTATCTCATTTCTTCCGACGAAGGAAGCAAAATATGTTCGCATTCGGACGGTGCAGTTGGTGACTGAAATTTCATGAGAAGCCTCCGCCGTAACGAAAATCGCCTTTCTTTTAATGATTCCCGCCCCATTTCATGTATAATATCAGTGGCATTCTCTCCCCTATTTCGCGATAGTACAATATGAGCTGCCCTACTTTGAACTTTTCCGATGTGACCCGGCAATCATATCTAATGTGGATCCCATACCTCGCAGCAATATTTCAGAAGAGGACGGACAAGCGTAGTGTAGGAAGTCTCTTTAGTAGACCTGCTGTATGTTCTATGTTTTCTGCCAATAAGTCGCAGTCTTTTGTTCGCTTTCCCCACAACATTATCTTTGTGATCGTTCCAATCTAAGTTATTCGTAATTGTAATCCCAAAGTATTTAGTTGAATTCACAACATTCTGACTTTTATGATTTATCGAGTAACCGAAGTTTAGCGTATCCCTTTTAGTATTCGTGTGGATGACATAGCACTTCTCATAATTTAGAGTCAATTGCCACTTTTCGCACCAAACAGATACTTCTCTGAATCATTTTGCAATTTGTTTTGATCATATGATGACTTTAAAAGACAGTAGATGGCAAATTATCCGTAAACAATCTAACAGAGTTGCTCATATAATCTCCCAAATCGTTTACATACATCAAGACCAGCAGAGCCCCTATTGTACGTCCCTGAGAAACGCCAGATGTTACTTCTATTTTACTACCAACAGCGACCTTTCTGACAATAAATCACTCATCCAGTCCCACAGCTGAGACGATACTCCGTAGGCATGCAGTTTGATAACGAGTCTCTTGTAAGGAACGATGCAAAAGCCTTCTGAAAATCTAAAAATATGGAACCAGTTTGATATCCGGTGTCGACAGCACTCATTGTTTCGTGAAAACGGTGAGCTAGTTGTGTTTTACAAGAACGATATTTTTGGAATCAGTGGTGGCTACTTGTCAATAAGTGGTTGTCTACGAGATAATTCGTAATGTTTGAAGACAGTATATGTTCCAAAATCCTACTGCAAATCGTCGTTAGAGATATCGCTCTGTAATTCAGCGAGTTACTCCTATTCCCTTTCTTGGGTTCTGAATTTCCCTCTCTGTTTATTGATTGGATAGCCACTTAATTGCTATTTATTTATTTAATTGGATAATAATAATTATTAAAAGGTGGAAATTTTATTTAAGCACTGTTTTTACTCTTTCGATTGTTGCGAGTCGGAGATAGTGCAATGCTGCTCGCTTTGGAGAATGCACATTTTATAAGAATTATATGGTCCAGGAAATACTTTTGCGATCACGGTTGCGATTTAGACGGTATTCGCGTAATTGTACTGATTAAAAGTTATCGTTTCCGAAAGATGCAGGTTCGATTAAAGCTGTGTGCACTCTTGCGCGTGTAATGAAAATATTCATAACACGTCGCGTAACAAAAAGAAACATGCGAATCACAACCGTGATCAAACGAAGAAAATATATGATAACATAAATGTTCTTCGCTGTTATTCAGGACAGGCTCAGATTAAACTTTGCAATTTTTAGTTATAGGAAATCACAAGACGTTACACTTTAGAGATATTTGTTTTGAATAACTTGTATTTACCTTCTCTCTCTCTCTCCTTTTTACAGCCTTTATACCTTCACATCGATTAAGGAACATTTTTTCTCTACCGACCAGTACGAGAACAAAATTCAGACTCAACAAAATGTCTTACATCGAATTATTACATGCTTAACCCTTAACAATCGTATATAGTTTCGTAGTACAAACAATGCTAATTTATTCCGTGCACTAGAAAGTCTTTGATACACTGAGCACAAAAATGAAAATAATAAAATTATAATTACATTTTTAATATCATGAATACTTCTTTAAATCATGAAAATAAGGTTTGACATCGTCGTAATATTAATTTTCATCGTTGTAGCACTACAGTTCAAATGGCTCTTAGCACTATGAGACTTAACATCTGTGGTCATCAGTCCCCTAGAACTTAAAACTACTTAAACCTAACTAACCTAAGGACATCACACACATCCATGCCCGAGGCAGGATTCCAACCTGCGAACACAGCAGCCGCGTGGTTCCGAACTGAAGCGTCTAGAACAGCTTGTCCACAGCGGCCGGCCCTTCCTTGGGCTTTGGTGAGACCTGCGCAGCTTTTCAGTCTTTATTTACGAGTCTTTCTACGAGCGAGCGGTTGTGTATGACATCTAAGTGTGGAACCTAACTGGTATACAGTCTGGAAAAGAGGCTTTTCCTTCATTAAGTGATTTAAGATACTTCGCTACACCGAGGATATCTACTTCTAAGTTACTCATATTGGCACTTGTTGTTCATTCGAATTATGGACTATTTACTTCCTCTCTTTTGGTGGAAGAATATCAGAGAACCGTAATTAGTAACTCTGCTTTAGTGACATTGTCAGCATTAACATTAGTATTACTATCGCACAGTAAAGTTATTTGCCGCGCGGGATTAGCCAACCGGTCCAGGGCGCTGCAGTCATGGACTGTGCGGCGGGTCCCGGAGGACGTTCGAGTCTTCCCTCGGACATGGGTGTGTGTGTTTGATCTTAGGATAATTTAGGTTGTGTGCAAGCTCAGGGATTGATGACCTTAGCAGTTAAGTCCCATATGATTTCACACACACACAGTAAAGTTATTTCTTGCGTCTTACCACTGGTGTGCCTTTCCTGCTATCAGAATCTCTTAGGATTCTCTGCCAGATTTCGAGACAGAGATTCGTTGTGAAAACTATTAAAAGTATCTCTCACTGAATATTGCGCTAAATTTAAAGCTGCTGTAAAAATTCACCCATCCTGCGAATTTTGAGTTCCTTTGGCATGCTTCTCCCGTTGCTTCTGCAATATTCTTCTGACCTGTATTGTGTACCATGGTGGATAAATACAATCTCTTACTAATTTATTTGGTATATACACTAAGTGATCAAAAGTATCCGGACACCTGGCTGAAAATGACTTACAAGTTCGTGGCGCCCTCCCTCGGTAACGGTATAGTATGGTGTTGGCCAATCCATAGCCTTGATGACATCTTACACTCTCACAGGCATACGTTCAATTAGGTGCTGGAAGAGTTTCTTGAGCAATCCAGCCCATTCTTCACGGAGTGTTGCACTGAGGAGAGGTATTGATGTCGGTCGGTGAGGCCTCGAAGTCGGCGTTCCAGAACATCCCACAGGTGTTCTACAGGATTCAGGTCAGGACTCTGTGCAAGCCAGTCCATTATAGGGATTAAACATGGCTGCTTCGCTCAGTGACCGTTTCTAAACTAAAACTGAAACAAATGAGCCCTCGGTCACAATTATTTTTAGTCTTATTGACCAGGTTTCAACACTTCTAAGAGTTCCTTCATCAGAATTAAAACAATTAAAATGGCCTATAACATAGTTACGAATTTATAGGAAAAGACATTTTTATATAAAAAGTGTAAATACTGACTAAGAATAAAAGACAGAGGCAGTACTTATATGTCACATATGGCCTGTTAATTATTTTATATGTGACGTGTAAGTACTGCCTCTGTCTTTCATTCTTAGTCAGTACTTACACTTTTTATATAAAAAATGGCTTTTCCTACAAATTCATAACTATGTTATAGGCCATTTTAATTGTTTTAATTCTGATGAAGGCACTCTTAGAAGTGTTGAAACCTGCTCAATAAGACTAAAAATAATAGTGACCGAGGGGTCATTTGTTTCAATTTTCATTACAGGGATGTTACTATAGTGTAACCACTCCGCCACAGGCCGTGCATTATGAACAGCTGCTCCATCGTGTTGAAAGACGCAATCGCCATCCCCGAATTGCTCTTCAACATTGGGAAGCAATAAGGTGCTTAAAACATCAATGTATGACTGTGCTGTGATAATGCCACGCAAAACAACAATGGGTGCAAGCCCCCTCCGTGAAAAACACGACCATACCATAACACCACCGCCACCGAATTTTACTGTTGGTACTACACACGCTGGCAGGTGACGTTCACCGGGCATTCGCCATACCCTGCCATCGGATCTCCACATTGTGTGCCGGGATTCGTCAGCCCACACGATCTTCTTCCAATGTGCAATCGTCCAATGTTTACGCTCCTTACACCAAGCGAGGCGTCGTTTGGCATTTACCGGCTTGACGAGTGGCTTATGAGCAGCCACTCGACCATGAAATCCAAGTTTTCTCACCTCCCGCCTAACTGTCATAGTACTTGCAGTGAGTCCTGATGCAGTTTGAAATTCCTGTATGGTCGTCGGGATAAATGTCTGCCTATTACACATTAAGACCCTCTTCAACTGTTGGCGGTCTCTGTCAGTCGAGGTCGGTCCGTACGCTTTTGTGCTGCACGTGTCCCTTCACGTTTCCACTTCACTATCACATCGGAAACAGTGGACCGAGGGATGTTTAGGAGTGTGGAAATCTCGCATACAAACGTATGACACGACGCCCAGTCACCTGACCATGTTCGCGGAGCGTCCCATTCTGCATTCTCACGATGTCTAATGACTGGTTGGCTCTGAGCACTATGGGACTTAACTTCTTAGGTCATCAGTCCCCTAGAACTTAGAACTACTTAAACCTAAGGACATCGCACACATCCATGCCCGAGGCAGGATTCGAACCTGCGACCGTAGCGGTCGCGCGGTTCCAGACTGAAGCGCCTAGAACCGCTCGGCCACTTCGGCCGGCTGTCTAATGACTACTGAGGTGACTGATACGGAGTACCTGGCATTAGGTGGCAGCACAATGCAGCTAATAAGAAAAACGTATGTTTTTGGGGATGTCCGGATACTTTTGATCACATAGAGTATCCCTCAACTGCCTTCGATACTATTTCTTTGGATGTGAACCACGTCTCGACTACTGTTACGAAGTCAGATCTGAAGGAATGGAGACTCCCTCTTAGTAAGTCGTCAAGCGAATTTTTATATGATTTTTAAATAAATGTATTTTGCGTTTTGTTTTGTGTATGAATTCTTTTGGGGTCTGCTGTCATGGTGTTTGACAAAAACTCCTGAGAGTAATCCAGAATGAATTTTCACTGTGCAGCTGAATGTGCGCCGATGTGATTCTTCCTGGCAGATTAACACTACGTGCGATGAGCACTTGCCCGCAGAAGTTCCAGTTCTGATCTGGCTCGCGCTTTTAATCTGCCAGGAAACACCACTCAAGTAATTGATCGCCCTAGCGTCCATACGCCTTACCTGTGACTGATTTCACTTTTCGTAACGTTTTATATTATCGCTTCTTAGTACTACCCCTAAATATTTTAACGATGTAACATGTTCCAGATGTTCGCCAGTAATCTTACCATAAATATTTCGGCCTCTTTCCCTTTTCTACAATCATTATATTGTATTTATTCACATTTAAACAGAGCTGTTACTCCATGTGGATGTTTTTGCAGGTCTTTCTGCATTAAGTATGGTCACCTAAAGACGATTCTGTCATCAGCATCGCCTGATGGGGGAACCATAACGAGAAAGAATAATACATATTACATCTATAGATGTACTCCCCAAGCCAAATTACATAGTGTGTCGGAAGGTACTTCTGATACCACTATTTGATTCCCGCCCCCCAGCCTTCCACGTTCCCTGTTCCCTTATCAAAAGGCGCCTGGGAAGAGTGACTGTCGACAGTAACCTTCCGTATTAGCTTTAATTTCTCGTATCTCCTTGTTATGGTGATTTCACAAGAAATATGGGAGAGAAAGTGTATGGGCCTATAAAAAGATTCCGTTGGAGGGCGTTACTGTTGTTACATACAATGTAGCACGACTCCAAAGCGAGTTTATAAGCTCCGACGCATAGGAGAGGGATTAGTGTGACATTCGTAGCTACCCGACATGCGTTCGATAAATGCAGAAACGTGAACTACGGCGACGTTATTACCAAATGTGTCCAAACAGGACAAACGGGATGTTATTCTTTCCTTGGCTGCCGAAGGACAAACACAGGTAGACGTCCGTCGGTGAAGGAAGAATGTGTATGGGACAGTGTGTCTGTAGAAAACCACCATTGTGGAATGGTGTACCAAGTTCTGCACTGGCCGCGGAAAGTAAAAGAAAGCTTTTAGTCAATTTTTTTTTTTAAATCCGATGAACCGTGCATTAATCGTATGGATAAAAACGGGAAATGGGGAGAAATAAAAGTGTTTCGTATTTTTATAAAAGCCAATGAATTGTACATAATTCATGTGGACAGAATGTTGCTGGAAATATTAAACCATCTAGTTCCATTTAATTTTGCCTTCAAGTCATAAATCAACTAAGAACAATGAACAGTGCAGACTGAAGACGCACACAACTGTCGATAGGACAACTCGTGAAACTCATGATGACACGTGCCTACGTCACGTTGACGTAGGGCTCTCCTCACCTAGCGTGAAATGAATGCTACCCATACTAATAAGGGTACTTACTCCTTGTGGAGAAAATTCTTAAAATTTAAGAACTTATTCACCTTGGCAGGCATCTCTACACATATTGGATCTACAGTGGAGCAATCCTGCTGATGCTCTGTTAATTTATCATTTAAACGTAATGTGTTCGGGAACCTAGGACGCCGGCCGTAGTGGCCGTGCGATTCTAGCCGCTACAATCTGGAGCCGAGCAACCGCTACGGTCGCAGGTTCGAATCCTGCTCGGGCATGGATGTGTGTGATGTCCTTAGGTTAGTTAGATTTAATTAGTTCTAAGTTCTAGGCGACTGATGACCTCAGAAGTTAAGTCGCATAGTGCTCAGAGCCATTTGAACCATTTGAACCTAGGACAAACATACTGCATAGACAGTCAGTTGGAAGCAAATTAGGAGGAACATGTTCTTCATCAAACAGTAATGTTGCTTCGCCACACTGAATGTAAACAACAAATCTGCAAGTTTCTCATGCGGACCAGCGAACTGCGGAAAGTGAATGGATCCAACTACTTTATGCTTAATGTTCTGCATATCATCATTATCATGCTTATCATTCTTGCATACATCCAGGCTGTATACGTGATTAAATATGTTGGAATTTTACCTTTAAAAGCTACCAACATCCTGGAGTTTTAAGAGGAATTAATTCAAATAATATCCACAAGTATCATCCATTTGGTGTGGGCCTCAATTTTCACATCACTGTACAGACAAATGTTCTGCCTCCTCTGAAACCGAATGTGGGCGACATGCATGAAACTTTGTCGATAGCATGAGGTATAATGGTGTAATTACCTGTGTTTTCACAATGTATACACCACAATATTTCCAAAACCTCCTGAAAGTTTCGTTTGTATCAAGCATCATTCAGTTTTCTTGTTTTATCAGTAACCAACAGCACATGTCTTGTATGATTCCAACAATCTGCAGATAAAGTTTTAAACTGATCGAATGTCATAATGGAATAGTGTATTTGGAAATACATATACATGTCTGAAGCAAATTACATCTGCATGCATTAGAAAGTGTGTGTGAATTCCTAAGGGACCAAACTGCAGAGGTCATCGGTCCCTGGATTTACAAACTACTTAAGCTAATTTATGCTATGAACAACACACACACACCCATGCCCGAGGGAGGACTCGAATCTCTGGCGGGAGGGACCGCGCAATCCGTGACATGGCGCCTCAAACCGCGAGGCCACTCCATGCGGCACATTAGAAGGTATATGAGAAAATTTGTCTTACCAGAATCTGATGGATTTACAACTTATGATTGTTTATTGTCCAACAGGAGTAAAGCATTCTTCTAGTTTTTTCTGTTGTTCTGTAGTATTTGCAGACCAGTACATTACACCAAAGGCCTTGTGAAAAGGTAGTTTCATCTATCCGCTCATGATAATGACTATATGATTACATTAGCATTCAGGGGATGTTATATGAAAAACACACATGTCTTACACAATTTTTTATTATTTTGTAAACCCTTACATAGAGCTGAACATATGTATATCTTTAAGTATGTAAGTAGTTGTATGCTCATATCTGCTGTGCAACACTCATGTATATTACCATGTATTTACATACAGCATGCATCCAAATATTGAGGTATGTTTTCTTCAGTGGGATGTAAAGTTTGCAACGGCCTTGCCGCAGTGGATACACCGGTTCCCGTGAGATCACCGAAGTTAAGCGCTGTCGGGCGTGGTCGGCACTCGGATGGGTGACCGCCATGCGCTGTTGTCATTTTTCGGGGTGCACTCAGCCTCGTGATGCCAATTGAGGAGCTACTCGACCGAATAGTGGCGGCTTCGGTCAAGAATACCATCATAATGATCGGGAGAGCGGTGTGCTGACCCCATGCCTCTCCTATCCGCATCCTCCTCGCATATATATATATATATATATATATATATATATATGCGAGGAGGTTGCGGATAGGAGAGGCATGGGGTCAGCACACCGCTCTCCCGGTCATTATGATGGTATTCTTGACCGAAGCTGCCTCCTCCTTGCATATATATATATATGCATTTATGTCGAAGTATAATATGCGAGGAGGATGCGGATAGGAGAGGCATGGGGTCATATATATATATATATATATGCGAGGAGGATGCGGATAGGAGAGGCATGGGGTCAGCACACCGCTCTCCCGGTCATTATGATGGTATTCTTGACCGAAGCTGCCTCCTCCTTGCATATATATATATATATATATATATATATATATATATATATATGCGAGGAGGTTGCGGATAGGAGAGGCATGGGGTCAGCACACCGCTCTCCCGGTCATTATGATGGTATTCTTGACCGAAGCTGCCTCCTCCTTGCATATATATATATATATATATATATATATATATATATATATATATATGCATTTATGTCGAAGTATAATTGGTTTGTTTTGTAAATAGTGTTTGTATTTTTACGCTGGGTCTTGCCTAGGGAAAAATATGCTATCGAACGATTACATCGATAGGTCGTGTGGAGAACCAAAGTGTGTAGGATCTTTGGTAATTTAACGCTGCCGCGTGGAGTGCGGGCAGAGAGAGTCTGGCTGGAGTAGGGCGGTGGAGCAGGTGTGTTGTGTGACGCTCCCGCGAGTTGCCGCACTTTCGAGGTTTGGCAGCATGTAATTGCGCTCGACTTGCTATGATAGTTTCTGACACGGTGTTGCGGACGGGAAGCATTAGCTGGCGCACATCAATAGCCCGTTTCGCCTGGTGACTGTGTCGAGAAGAA
The DNA here is from genome assembly GCF_021461395.2 of Schistocerca americana. Classification (NCBI taxonomy): domain Eukaryota; kingdom Metazoa; phylum Arthropoda; class Insecta; order Orthoptera; family Acrididae; genus Schistocerca; species Schistocerca americana. The sequence goes on from NC_060124.1 coordinate 320,895,543, forward strand.
GGCGCACCAACATACAGCTTCTGCAGCAGCGACGGCCGACAATGAGTGACTGTCGCCACCTCTTCAATCGACGACTGTAAACCTTCAATCAACCAACAAGGAACACTAAAAGCACGTAAAGTTTTAGAACTGTATGGCAGACCTCAGTTTTTTAGATTGTTGTCTCCCAAAATTACAGCAACTTAGTATGAACCTTTGTTGCTCATTGTCCCAATTACATTACCAAGCAGGGTCCCTTCCTTTTCCGAAATGAACCCGAGTGTCGTTGAAATTCAAACGCCAGCATTAAAGTAATATCATTCCATTTCACTGCTTCAATTTCAAAGTTCAGTTAAAGTATTCATAGCTGGCTACAATATTTAGATTACACAAGCAGAAATTAAGAGTGCAAGTTTTGTTACCATATTTTAGCTTACCTGTGACTGAGGCTCAGCTTGGTACGTACTAAATTTTACTATTGTTAATTGTTCATAATCATTTAATTCAAGTTCAAAGTTAAATCTCTTATTTCTAATTGTGTAGATTCAAGTAGCTTTTGAAATGATTGTTGAGGTAGCCCAAGACTAACCTTATTTTATTGAATTTCGTAGTGCTTCAGAAACAAAGTTCACTATTAATTTCAGTCACTAAATTAACTTTCAATTTTCCGGTTTTATTCATTCTTTTGCTAAATTAAGACAGAGTGTAGCGAAATTTATTACTTCTGACAAACTTTCAGTTTTCACACAGCACGTGTCAACCTTCAGTTGCCACGCTTTTAATGCTAATTATATGTGCATTAATCCTTCATTTTCAGTTATTATAGTTGTTGTCCATAGGACTGGCCACCGTAATTTTCCCCAAATCTCAAATATCTAATTAACGCCAATTAATTGTTAACGTAACGACCGCACATTTACTTTCTATATTAATTTTACCCTTTTCTCAAAATTAATTTCAACCAATTTCATTTGCATTTTTCCTTTCATTTAGATGTAACCCTTTCCTCTCTCTTTACTGACTAATTAACTTCGGTGACGATTGCTTTTCCCAAATTTCCATTAGGTGCACGCGGTTTAAATTTTCACTGTCATTAAGGTCTATAAGTGAGGTGGAGGTTAGATCTGAATTATTAAGAAGGTTAATTTTTTCTGGAAAGTCGCTTGCATTGATCTTGTGACAACCTGGTAACACTGTAGGAACTGAAGAATTCTGAAAAAGCATTCACACAACCACCATTGAGTTATCACACAGTCGAATCCACTCTGTTGGGGATAATATCACTTTACTGCCATACCATCACAGGTATCCAAAAATCAAAGCTGGCTTGAATTTATGATCAGATATTATTGCAACACTGACGCATTTACTCTGACTAGGATTTAAATTGAATGATGTGTTGAAAACTGATATGTGCTCCTGTTACAGCAACTTTGCTAGTGGATACTCATCTAAATCTCCTGGAAATAAAAAAAAGTCACTTAAACCACACACACACACACACACACACACACACATACACACACACACACCCACATACACTGACGATACTTACACTCTGCAGATTGTTTTGGTGCAGAATGTTTCATCATGTCACTGTAAACTTCTTGATAGCTGATTTTGAACTGAAAATGTTCTTCATTGCTGCTGTATATATTATTTTTATGTTGCAGTACGATTAATATCATGCAAAACAGCAAGTGGTCATTGCAGTACGACTAGACGGGGAACCTAGTTTAGAATCTATGGATTGAATCTGCTACTACTACTACTACTACTACTACTACTACTATTTCTCGTAGTACGACCACTTTAATGACTGCGCCAAGACAAACACACATTCTTATGAGATTTAATGAGAGTGTAGTCCGTGCACTGGTGGGTAGTGATCTAGGAGGAATGTGATTACTGTACAGTTTTCAGTTTCGAGTTTCTTTATTCGAGAATTCACTTTTCTACTTTCGTCCTGTAAGGTCATCAGTTTAAAAATAGGTTTTGAATCAATATATTCTTTTGTTAACACATTTGTAGGTTTTGTAGCTACAGCAACATCTGAAAGTTTATGATCTACGAATATGATAGATTTACCTACTATTTAGGAAGGTAGGTGAATTGACTTGGCTTACCTGCGACCAAATATATCCATTGTGTCTGCACGGGGTGCTCTGAAGGTTATATATAGGAAAACCTTGGCGTAGCCGAGAAAGTATAAGGGGTAGTCAAATGAAAAGGAGGCAGATGGAAAAAAGTACATAAACTCTTTGGTATTTCAAAAGTAATCATCATAACTGTTAATACATACATCCCACTGTGAGACAAGACAATCAACGTCTTCATGGAAAAATGTTTTTGGTTGCATATGGAACCATGATTAAACCAAAGGAGGCACCTCTTTGTATAAAGCAAATGGACTTCTATGAATGTCTTTCTTCAGCACTCCACAAACATGGAAATCGCATGGGGAGAGATTGGGTTTGTGTGGAGTATGTATAAGGGCTTCCCAGCGAAGCTTCTCCAGAGACTCTAAACAACCTTAGCAACATGTGGCGTGGCCCTTTATTCTTTGTCTGTATTGTTGGAGCCGTGAAGAAAGCCATTCATAACCATTCATTTGGTTTGGACAAAGAGATGCATGCCTAGATACAATCATGGCTCCATAGTCAAAGCAAACATTTTTTCAGGAAGGCATTGATCATCTTGTGGCTCCCTGGGATAAGTTTATTCACTGTTATGGCAATTACTTTTGAGATAATAAAAAGTTTACTTACTTTTTCTTCATCTGTCTTGCTTACATTTGACTGCCACTTGTAGGTCAGAGTGCTATTATTGTGCTCTCATAAGTGGTTTCCTGTACTGTAATGTTAATAGTGTCACCAGCACAGGAAAGTAGCCCAGACGACCATTAAGGCACAGTTACTTTGCCATACCCTAAGTAATTTCTAATGCTGGAATGTTAATAGAAATATTTCGTAAGACAGAGATGGTTCCCAAACATGTCAGCAATTGAAATCTCGAGGTTATAGCGGAATCAACGCGTCAAGCGATGGGTGACATCAGATGGTGCTTGGTCGAGGCCACGAAGCCGGCACAAATTTGAGCACCGGTGACGTCACGTGACTGGTTGCCTATTTGGGGGGGGGGGGATAGTCTGCAGTGTGTAGTTATGCTGGTCTGTGTCATTCGTGTTTTCACTGCTGTAGGGGACGCATATGGCCAGCTCCGAGGTGCGGTGTTGTGCGTGCAGTGTTCTGCGCTTATTTGAGTGAGGCGCGGTGGTCCTCTAGGGGTTGTGCAGCTGTCAATTTGTCTCCGTGGTCGCATGAAAAGGCAGCACATGGATGTTGGAGAGCCGAGCTGTATTTGTTTGGACAAATATATAAACATTCCTGGTCTGTCCTACTAAACACAACGTAAAGTTTTAAATAAAAATGATGTGGCACTATTTTAAAATTAGGGTACGTGCAGCAGCTTCGATATTTTAATTTTACTACCATTTTCAACAAAGGACAACTAGGATTTGGGGAAATCCAGGGGGGGGAGGTTAATTTCCCACAATTTCAAACTTAGGCCACTTGGACGTTTTGCATTTCCCATAAAGGCATCCTGTGTCCGTCCACCTAAAGTCACTCTACAACATCACTTTTCCGTACGCTACAGCATCATCAGCAAACAGTGGTAGAAGTAACAGCATAGTTTCATTCATCTGTGGATCACTTTTACAGAGATGCTGGACATGTCATGGCATTAAAGTTACAAAAAAAATATTAAACATCATTCACGGGTACTGTCATTTACAAACTTACAGGTCTATTTTGAAATGGATGAGATAGGTAGTTGGTCATGGGCTTATAGTAGGAACCAGCGTCATTTCCCTGAATTAATTTAGGCAAACCAAGGAAAAACTAAATCAGTATGGGAAGATTAAGATTAGAAACTCCATCTTCCTGAATACAACGCCAGTCTGTTTAATACAATGCAACATTTTTCGGTTTACCTTCAATGTGCAATACTGTTTTGCAAAGAAGGTAACTAGCAGTGTAAAAAAGCTAATTCTGCTCTGTACTTGCAGTTTTCAGTACCGATCATCGGACGCACTGTGTTCGTGTTAAAGATATATTGTTTGCAAGTACCTGGACAATAAGAGCAGGTTTTAATACAACTTACAGAAAACTTGAAAAAAAAAAGAAATACAAACATTGTTTTTATAACGGAAACTCAGAAGAAACCGAAATAAATAAAAGATTTAAATAATTACACATTAATTTACAGTGGATTCGAACAAGCGAAAGGAGCAGTGAATGGAGACCATCTACATCCATATCTACTAGCCAGGAACCAAAATATATTTTCATTCGGAGGAGACTGTTGGTGACTGAATTTTCATGAGTAGCCCCTGCCGCAACGGTAAACGCCTTTCCTTTAATGATTGCAATTCAGATTCACGTAGTTATCCGCAGTTTTCCCTCCCCTATTTCGGGATAATACAATGCGAGCTGCCCGTCTTATACTTTTCCGATCTCCTCCGTGAATCCTATCTAATGTGGATTCCATACCCCTTAGCATTACTTCAGAATAGGAAGGCCAAGCGTAATGTAGACAGTATGTTTAGTAGACCTGTTTCGTGTTCTGTGTTCTGCCAATAAATTACAGTCTTTGGTTAGCTTTCCTCACAACATTATCTTTGTCAGCGTTCCAGTTTATTCGTAATTGTAATCCCTAAGTATCAAGTTGAATTCACAGCCTTTAGATTTATGTGATTTATCGTGTAACCGAAATTTAGCGTACTCCATTTGGTACTCATGTGGATGACGTCACACTTCTCGTTATTTACAGTCAATTGCCGCTTTTCGCACCACTCAAATAGCTTGTCTAAATCCTTTTGCAATTATTTTTGATCATATGATGACTTCACAAAACGGTAAATAACAGCATCATCTGTAAACAGTCTAACAGAGCTACTCGGGTTATCTTCTAAATCGTTGATATGGACCAGGAACAGCAGAGGGCCGGTAACACTTCCTCGGGGAACGTCAGATATTATTTCTGTTTTACTCGATGACTTTCCATCAGTTACTACCAACTGTGACCTTTCTGACAGTAAATCACGACTTCAGTCGCACAACTGAGACGATACTTCGTAAGCACACAATTTGATTGGGAGTCTGTTGTGAGGAACGGTGCAAAAGCCATCTGAAAATCTAGAAGTATGGAACCAGTTTGATATCTGGTGTCGACAGCACTGATCACTTCGAGAGAACGGTTAGCTAGTTGTGTCTCACTAGAATGATATTTTCTGAATACATGTTGGCTGCACCCTTTGTCAATAAATCCTTTCCTTCGAGATAACTCATAATGTTCCAACACGGTGTATGTTCCAAAATCCTACTACAAATCGATGTTTGCGATATGGGTCTGTAATTCAGCGGGTTATTTCTATTTTCTTTCTTGGGTTTTGTTGTGGCTTGTGTAACTTTCCTCTCTTACTGATCTTTCAACGAGCGATCGGTCGTATATGATTGCTAAAGAGGGAATTATTATATCATCATACTCTGAGAGGAACCCGACTGGTAGACAATCAGGATTGGAGACCTTGCATTTATTAAGTGATTTGAGCTTCTTTGCTATACCGAGGAAATCTACCTGTAACTATTCATGTTGGCAGTTGTTCTTGGAGCGAATTCTGAATATTTAATTAGTCTTCCTTGGTGAAGGAATTTTGGAAAATTATATTCAGTAACTCTCCTTTAATGGCTCTGTCATCAGTAGCATCACCGTTGTTATGGCGCAGCTAAGGTATTGATTGTATCTTCCCACTGGTGTACTTCACATACGACCAGAATCTCTTCGGATTTTCTAGAAGATTTCCAGACAGAGTTTTGTTGTAGAAACTATTAAACCTTTCCAGCCTAAATTTTATGGTGCATTAGAAAAAAAAATTAAAACGTTATTTTTGCCTTGAAAATTCTTCTAGCAACACATTAATATGATTTCAAAGTTTTTTTGAATTAGTGCAATTTTTTTCTCTACTGGGTGCGTACGACCCAGTACTCATTATCCTATTGGTGGTGCCATCTAGTGATCCAGTTTGCACACTGGCACCCAATGGTGTGACGTGGAACGAGTGGACTTTAGTGGATGTTGCACAAATATCTAAAACCTGTAATGGGTCCAAATGTGGAAAGTACTAAAAGTATCTCGCATTGTAGCTAGCGCTAAATTTGGATCTTCTGTCAAACTACGCCAATCTTGAGGGTTTTACAGTCTTTTAAATTTGGTATACTTTTATTGTTGCTTCTCCACAGTGCCCTGACATGTTTAGTGTTGCATAGGAGATCACTACGATCTCTTATTAATTTAATTGATGTATGTCTCCCAATAGCCGTCTATACCATTTCTTTGAATTTAAACCACGTCTGGTCTACGCTTACATATTCAGACTGACAGGAGTGGTCTCTTCAGAAGGACTCAAGGGAATTTTTATCTGATTTTTTTTAAATAGATGTATTTTGCGTTTGGTTTTGGTCGGTTTGGATGTTGCAGCATTCAGTCTCGGTATAACGACCTTGTGGTCACTAATTCCTGAATCTGTCTTGATGATTTTTGGACAACATGGTTGTGGAGATGAAGCAGCGATTAGTATGAGTAATCAATTATTCAAAAACAGTCTTAATCGCGTTTATTATTATTATTAAACCGCCAACCGGTTTAAACCCGACGTAGCGGTCATCTTCTGGGCGCTTACACCATTGGTCGACTGCTGGTGGTGTCACTCTTGTCTACATAACGGCAGGAGTGACACCACCAGCAGTCGACCAATGGTGTAAGCGCCCAGAAGATGACCCCTACATCGGTTTGAAACCGGGTGGCGGTTTAATAATAATAATAAATGCGATTAAGACTGTTTTTGAATAATTGTCTTGATGATCCCTATTTGTTCAGGATTATTTGTTGCTAGGAGATCAAGTATGTTTTCGCAAACATTTACACCTCGAGTTGCCTCCTGAATTAACTGTCCAAAATAATTTTCTGAGAACGATTCAAAACGATTCTGGACGACGTTTCATGCCTACCTCCGCCTTTGAAGCTGTATTTTCGCCAACATATCGAGGGTATATTCAAGTCACTACCAATTATAACTGTATGAGTGGGGTACCTGTTTGAAATGAGAATCAAGTTTTCTTTGAACTGTTCAACAACTGTATCATCTGAATCGGGCGTGGTTGGGGGGTGGTCGGTGAAAAGACCCAGTTACTCATTTATTCCGGTTGTCAAACATAACCTCTGCCCAGGCTAACTCACATAGATTATCTACTTCGTTTTCACTACAAGGTAAACCACTTCTGACAGCATAAACACTCCACCACCAACTGTACTTAATTTATCCTTTCTGAACATGGTTAGGTTCCTCGTAAAAATGTCGGTTGAACTTATTTCCGGCTTTAGCCATATCTCTGTATCCGTAATAACTGTTTGAGGTTCTGTGGGTTCTATTAGCTCTTGCAGCTCTGGTTTTTTTCCAACATAGCTATGACAATTTACAACTACAATACTGATTGTCTCTAGGTTTACTTTCCTGTATTTTTCCTGCACCCTTTTACACTGATGTCCTTTCTGCAGTTTTGCGAGACCCTCTAACCTCAAAAATTGCTCAGTCCTGTCCACACAGTCCCCTCTACCTGTGTAGCCACTTCTCGTGAGTAGCCATTTTTATAGATTAAAAATGGAAAAGAAGGATGGATTTTTATACTACGTAAATGAAAGGATAGTAATTGCTAGATTCAGAAGTGATAGAGAACATTTATGTTTCGTAGTAATATATGCATCTGAAGCAGGAAAACACAAAATTCTGAAATATTTTATGAAGAGCTACAAAAACAAGTAGATAAATATAATAAAACACATCATTTGTTAATTTTAGGAGACTTAAGTGCAAGAATTGGAAACGTACCAGTAATAGTTACAATAGGCACATTTGGTGATATAACTTTAAATGAAAATGGGAAGACATTAAGAAATTTTGCTACATTTAATCAGCTAAAAATTATAAACTCCTTCTTCAGAAAGAACTTAAATAAAAAGGTACCATAGTGAATCCTTGGTGAGATTCATTGTTAATATTGAACATGGTGTTCATGGGAGACAGATTCAAACTTATGAAACCTAAGAATAAAATGGAGAAATATACTGCAAACATTAATATAATAATGGAACATCAACGGATAAACCATTAAAAAATTCATGGTACAATGGAGATAGTAAAGAAAGTTATTCTATAAATATTCATAATAGCTCTGTAGGTCAAACAGACACATAAAAATTTAAAAGAACCCCTAAATGTTACAAAAAATAGAAAAGCTACTGGCCTGGATGGCGTTAATGCTGAATTAATCAAATATGCAGAAACCATTTTAGAATTTTGTTTCCTCCATTTCTTAAATATGTGTTGGAAGAACTGTTTTGTACCTGAAGAATGGAACACAGCTAAAATTATTCCGTATTTAAAAAAGGCAATATGAAAGTCACAGGAAATTTTAGAGAAAGAAGTTTACTAAATGCAGGATATAAAATTTATTGGAAAATTCTTAAGCAAAGGCTACAAATTATCGCTGATGCCATAACCTCAGAAGAGCAATCGGGCTTCAGAAAGGGACGATAATGTAACGATAATATATTCAAAAATGGTTCAAATGGCTCTGAGCACTATGGGACTTAACATCTATGGTTATCAGTCCCCTAGAACTTAGAACTAATTAAACCTAACTAACCTAAGGACAGCACACAACACCCAGTCATCACGAGGCAGAGAAAGATAATATATTCATAATAACCCAAATTACTGAAAAACGTCAGGAATTCGGCATAGAAACACATTATCATTTACTGATTTTGAGAAAGCCTTTGACAAGGTAAAAAGACCCCTTTTGTGGAAAATATTGAAGGTAAAAGATTTTCCTAGACGCCTTTTTAATATAATAAACAGCCTATATGTAAATACAAATACAGTTAAAAGTTCAGGTTCGAAAATGTTGGATGAAATTTTAGTAAATCAGGGTGTTCATCAAGGGAGCAGTCTACTACCCACTTTATTTTATTTGCACATCGACGACCTAGTTATGAAGTCAAAAGATGAAATACACTTAGAATAAAAATAGGATCTAGTGTTCCATTAAATACTCTGTTATATGTGATGACCAGATCAGTATACAGGAAACGGAAGATAATTCACAAAGCGCAGTAGATTGAGCCAAAACACAATATATTACCATTTAACTAAATCTGCAAATAAGACAAAGATAATGGCTATCAAAGGAAAGAATCCAATCAGATCGAAAATAATAATAAATTAGAAAATCTTAGAGAAAGCTTCCCATTTCAATTATCTAGGATGTGATATTAGTTTTAACTGTGACAAAGACATTGAGAAGAAGGTTAACAAATACCAAGCTATCTGCAGAATAATTGTAAGAACTCTGGAAACAAAAACAGGAATATAGACACAAATTAAATTCTATAAAATTGTGGCTGTAACTACTCTTGTATATCTTCCCGACTCATGGACAGTAACAAAAAAAGGAAAGTCACGTATACAAGCAGCAGAGATCGATAAAATAAGGAATGAAACAATAAGATTAGATTTTAAAATATTTTCAGTTAATCACGAAGAGAATAGAATGAAATGGAAGGGTCATGTTGACAGAATGACAGGAAATAGATTGCAAAAAAAGAAAAAAAGATAGTGAATTATCGGTCGGCTGGAAAGAGAGAACTAAGCAGACCTCATAAGAGATGGATGGATGGATGATACAGACCGGAAAAAATGATTAGAACACCTAATCTTTGCAAGGAGGTGATGGTGATGAATGTAGCGCTACAGAATCAGTTCTCGCCAGGAACTTGGCGACGGTGTTTGGTTTCTGTTCTGTACACTGTAAATCCCATTTGTATTGTGTATTGGACCAAGGACCTAGAAACGACAGAGAGGCTTCGTCCCGCCGTAGCCCTCAGTGTTTTACAACCCCACAACAGGCCACAGCAGTCCACCCACCGCACCGCCGCCTCACACCGAACCCAGGGTTAGAGTAATTATGATGTACTCGTATGTGAAGACAGTGTTTGCGCAGCAATCATCGGCATAGTGTAATTGAGGTGGAATAAGGGGAACAAGCCAACATTTGCCGAGGCAGATGGAAAACCTCCTTAAAAACCAACTACCGGCTGGCCGGCACACCCGACCTCGACACAAATCCGCAGGGCGGATTCGTGCCACGGCACGCCTTCCAGCTCGGGAAGCGGCTAGCTGGGCGGGCCTAACATCCTATTTGCTTGCCTGTAAAACTCATTCACCAATCCTCCATAACAAGCGAGAAGTTTATCTGAGAACGAATATTATATTATTGTGGAGAAAGACATTGATGAATGTCATGAACAATACTGGAGCATAATATGCGACACTAAAGAATTACTATATTAATGTATTTTGGTTCTGATAAGTGTTTGGCTAAGAGTTTAGCCTTTTTTGATACTTGTGTTATCTCTATTCTTTGTACTCTGCCTGATAGATATGATCGGAACCAGTCATTAGCTACACCTATGATTCCTATTGATTCTATTTCATTAAGTAGAAGTTTACGGAATTTAAACAGCGAGAACACTTCAGTTGTCAAGAAAGAGACGTTATCAGGGAAGAGTTAGCAACGTCAATGAACCAAACACATTGTCGCAGAAGAAGCTGAGTAGCACCGTCACTGTGGTGGAGCGGTTATGATACTAGACTGTTGCATGGAGGGTCGTCAGTTCAAAACTCACCTGAACTGTAAAACTTTAATTTATATATGCGGTTCGAGGACATTCTAGAAGTGTCCACAAATATCAAGAATCATTGTACTGGAATGTTCTGTAACTGTACATATACCGTATGTGTTCTGGCTGGGCCGGCCGGAGTGGCCGTGCGGTTCTGGGTGCTACAGTCTGGAACCGAGCGATCGCTACGGTCGCAGGTTCGAATCCTGCCTCGGGCATGGATGTGTGTGATGTCCTTAGGTTAGTTAGGTTTAATTAGTTCTAAGTTCTAGGCGACTGATGACCTCAGAAGTTAAGTCGCATAGTGCTCAGAGCCATTTGTTCTGGCTGGAGGCAGTTCGCTCCGAGCTCTTGTATGTGCAAGTGTCGAATACACCTGCGTTAAGTAACGTTAGTGTTCGTCATTCAACTAATTACACCTTCTTCTAGGTGACATTGTTCTGGTGGAGGCGGTGGGTTTTGGAACTTGTGATAGCGCACATTATCGACGACACAGTGGCTCCCATTAGGCCACGAGAGAGCCGCCGTTTCCGCGACGAGAAACCCGAGTTCGAGCCATATTCAACAGATCGCAATCTATCGGAGACAGAAGAAGAAGAGGACGTTACGATGACAGGAGCTGTGTGCCACCACATGAGACATCCTTCCGGGTTCTCTGGTGACGATGGCCAAGATCCAAACAAGTGTCTGAAGGTATATGAGCGTATAGCCAAATTTAACAAATGGGATAACACCGTGTTTTTTGCTACCGTATTTTTCTACTTGGAGGGCACTGCCAAGAAATGGTATGAGAACAACGAGGAGAAGTTCACAAGCTGGGAAGTCTTCCAGGCGGAACTGTGCAAGTATTTCGGCGACACACAACGACAGAAGTGCAAAGCTGAACACAAATTAAAGTGCAGGGCACAGCGTCCAGAAAAAATTACAGCATCCTACATTCAAGACGTCTTGGAGCTGTGTAAAATAGTGGATCCTAGAATGAAGGAGGAAGATCAGGTTGCACATTTCATGAAGGGTGTTGCTGAGGACATGTATCAAGCCCTACTCCGAAAGGTTTCGGCAGCAAATGACTTCATAAAATGGTGCCAGTATATCGAGATAATGCAACAAAAAAGTATTACACACAAGAAGTTTGAACGGCTTCCTAACATCGTATCGACGTTTGTGATGGAGGAAGAAACTGATTTCACAAGTGTTCTTCGTCAGATAGTGAGAGATGAAGTTCAGATGGCACTTGGTTTGCACGGCGAGCAAAAAACAGAGACGATTCAAGAGGTCATAAGGGAGGAAGTGGAACAGACATTGAACCCAATCTCTCGTCCTTCATTTCTCTTTGAAACGGCAAAAACGTCGAGACCTAGGCGAAGTTACGTTCCTACAATGCCGCATGAGGGACCTGTTTGGGCACCAAGGAAGACTCAGTACAACCAACCAGTATGTTTCCACTGCGGACGACCGGGACATGTGGTGCGCTATTGTCGAGAAAGACGGCGGATATTTGATGACGCCCGCGCCAGAAGACAGCAGACCGATCTTAGCATACGCCAACTCCGGGACGACGAAGATGAACAAGAAGATCTGGGTGCAGGACGAGGTAGGTCACCATCGCCGCAAGCTAGCCGCTAGAGAGGACGCTCCCCAACACGCTGATCAAGGTCTCCGTCACCTTTCAGAAGCCCCAGCCGATCACCTAATCGCCGCAACCTGGAAAACTAAAGGGTGCGACCTTCCTTGGAGATGAGGCCGCCGATGAGAAAAATCCTCCGCGGTCGATCACTACAAAAATGGTAGGAAACTACGTCGATATCCTCATGGATGGCCGACCAGCCCAAGCTCCTGTGGACTCTGGAGCATCATATTCAGTAATTTCGGAGAAGTACCGTCGCCAGTTGCAGAAAACCGAATCCGAAGACTAACGGGCTTACTGAACGCCTTAATAAGACCTTGGCCGACATGCTATCAATGTTCGACCACAGGATTTACGCCACTTTTCCTGGTGCATGGGCGTGAAGCGACTACTACGTTGGACACTGTGTTTCCGTTACATTCTGATGACGTGGACGACGACTACATCGACCAGGTGTTAACCAGAGCTGGGGAAGCTCGGCAGTTTGCATGCTACAGGCTCAAGAAAACGATAGCCAAAGGTATGACTCGAGTCACCGTCCTGTTGTCTACCAGCCTAGTGACCTCGTCTGGATCTTCTGTTCGGAAGGCCGGTCTCTATGACAAGCTCCTCAGGCGTTACTTTGGATGTTATAAGGTTGTAAGACAGTTGTCTGATGTTACTTACGAAGTTGAAGATTTCGACCCCGACACAAGACGACGAAAGATCAGAGATACGGTCCACGTCCTTCGAATGGAGCCCTATAAGGATCCTGCAATCCAGGGTAAATTCGAAGGTCCAGCGACAAGCAACAAGCGGAAAGGTGACGAAGAGCGTAGCGGCAAGGGAAGTTCTAAGATCACCTCCAGGGCGAACATCAGTCATCGGGAGTCGGAGTATGCAGGACGGATGACTCGTTCCCGGACTAGGAGGATGTAATACCGAGACGCTGTTCTCTTAAGGAGGGAGCAATGTCGCAGAAGAAGCTGAGTAGCACGGATATATGACGAGAAACGGGACTTCAGCCATCTAACGGCCACTGTAATAAATCATTATTGAAGGTTGGAAACTTGTAACAGACTGGGACTCGTACCCTGACGCTCTGCTTCTCTAGGTCAGTTGCTTTAACCGCCTCGACCATCCAGACACGGTTCACTGTCGACCCAAATTCTCAACCTGTCAAGCGCAAGTAGTGATATCCTCCATTAACTCCACTACTCATAGCATTCGCCAAGTCCCGTATTGGCGCAAAAGATATGGTGCATCCACATTGAAAGTACCTAGAGCCGTCCCTGCTCATATACACATTGAAATGTGGTGTCTTTTCTGTCGGACATGTTCGACAGAACAGACAGCTCATTTAAATACATGAATATGTTCACATGTGTTGTGTGGGTTTTCGTAGCCTCAAATCTTAATGACGTGCCAAGACACATGTCCTGAACTGTGGAACGTTGCTTCATCTTTAAAAAAAAGCCGTATTTTCAGGTAGTGTTTGTCAGAATATATGAAGACCAGCATGGAACACGCGAGTGTATTCTGCAGAGGACAATAGTTTGGCTGCAATGTTACAACCATGTGCACATTGTGTGAAAAAAGACGAAACCGCTTATGTAACACTTTATGGATGGTGATCTTGCTTCTGCAGTTTACGAGATGCACGGCGAGTTGACTACTGGGGACTGCAGTGAAACGCAGTTTGCAGTCTTTCAAATGGTTCAAATGACTCTAAGCACTATGGGACTTAACATCTGAGGTCATCAGCCCCCTAGACGTAGAACTACTTAAACCTAGCTAATCTAAGGACATCACACACATCAATTCCCGAGGCAGGATTCGAATCTGCGACCGTAGCAGCAGCGCGGTTCTGGACTGAAGCGGCCGGCTGTAGTCTTTCAGCACTTTCTTGAGACACAGGGGGACGTCCACTTCGGGGAAGATCTTTAACACTGTATATCTCTCTAAGGTTTTTAATTGCCTCATTATGCTTGTTTTAGCTGGTGGTGCCCCCTACACTGCCGATATCTCTGAAGTAGCGTTGTCACAGATTTGGATTCTGCATACCAGATGACAGACTGCGCCTTCTTCTGGTCTGTCGCCAGTTTGGTGCATTCCAGATCAAACCTGCAACAAAGTACAAAGGAAGAAAATCTTTGAGAGCAGCTATATGTTTTACGGCAATCATCGAATCTCTATCTCTAATTGTTTTTAAGTTATGATTTTTGAAATGATTGTGGAACTTCATGGACACCTTATACTACAAGGGGTGATCGAGAAGTTTCCGTTCGAATGCCGTACAGCCCAGAATCACCATGCCAGTCAAGTAAAATCGCCGTGAGCATTGAGACAATCAGACTACCGACGCACCAGGTTGCAGACACCGATTTGATAAAACACCGTGTCTGTCCTGCTGCGTGAAGAAGTCCGTAACTGCGTGCTGCACGTCCTCATCCGACAGAAATCGTCGAGTCTTCAAGGCCTATTTTAAGGGGGTAGCATTCATCTCACGCTAGCCGAGGAGAGCCCTACGTCATAGTGATGTAACGCTACGTCATCGTGACGTAAATAAACCTAAATCGACTTCATGAGTACGTGTATCGATCTTTGCAGTTGTCCCACAGAGGTTGCACGGTGGTGTGGCCGTGCGGTTCTAGGCGCTTCAGTTTGGAACCGCGTGACCGCTACGGTCGCAGGTTCGAATCCTGCCTCGGGCATGGGTGTGTGTGATGTCCTTAGGTTAGTTAGGTTTAAGTAGTTATAAGTTCTAGGGGACTGATGACCACAGATGTTAAGTCCCATAGTGCTCAGAACCATTTGAACCATTTTTTGGTTGCACGGTAGCGTGAAAGCTAAATGTGATATATTGTAACAAATAAGCCCTCGGTCACAAATATTAAGTCAATAATTGACCTGGTTTCGACGCTACTATGAGCGTAGTCTTCAGAATTAGACTAACTGTACTAAAACATTAGGTATATAGTACATTAATAAAATTAACGTTTGTACTGACTCGAAAAGATGCAGTATTTACAAGTCACATATTAAAAAAGATCTCAGTCGGAAAGGCGACGTCATGAACACTTGTCAGATGGCGAGCCGCTAAGGGCTGCTCGTACGGTGGGCAAGGGTTGCAACAAGACTGAGGTGCCCACTTTAGAAAGTGTGGGCAAGTAAACATGGTGTTGCTACGAGCGCCATCTAGTAGCCGCAGAAACAACTAGGCTACTGTACATTCAAAATTAGACACATGGAATTGTGATGCAGCTGATTCAGGCATAACGTAAGCATTAATAATAACAGGATGAAGTTACATATTTATCTGCTTTAAATAGAGATACATTTTGTAACGCAAAAACGTTAGTTACGGCATACAAGAAAACAGCAAAGATGTGACAGGAAAACAACATTTCGGTAAACTGCATGAGGAAATCTGAATCAAAGATCAAGCAATGGCTTTATACAGTCAAAAAAGTTTTTATTTCGCAGCTGCAGCTGTTCGTTGAGAATGAGGCCATCATGACGAGTGAGATGTTTGAAAATCTCCAATTCCTCTAAGACATCTAACCTACGCCCCTTCTTTTCGGTATGCAGAATGTTGTTATCGCCTATGGCTTTAGGCACGTGTCCAGTAATTAAGAGATGATCGGCAAAGGATGAATTTAGGGGACTGGTGCCGTTCTTTCTCAAAGATGTTCTTTATATCTGACGGTGAAAGCACGTCCGGTTTGCCCTATATAATACGAGGAGCAGGTATCGCAGATGATCTTATAAACGCCAGAACTTTCTGTAGGGGAGCGAATGGATTTCAAATTATGAATGAAATTTCTCTTTAGATTATTATTAGTAGAGAAGGCAACATTGCAGTCGTATTTGTTGCGAAGCATGCGCTGAATCTGATAGGAAATGGGTCCTATGAAATGAATAGAAAAACGTTTTTTTTTTGGGTTAATTTCAGTGCATGAGGTGTTGAGCGTGGTAGTTCTTGCAGTTTTCTTTTTTAGGATATCGTCCACTATGTTAGACGTATATTCATTATTGACTGCTATGGTTTTAAGTAAATTAATCTCCTCATTAAACTTTTCTGTTGAAAGTGGCATGGAGGTGGCTCGGTGGACGGCAGAGTGAAGAAAGGCCATTTTTTGAGACTGGATGAAAAGAGGAAGCAGGCACGATTTGGTCAGTATATGTTTCTTTTCGATGATGATGATGATGTTTGGTTTGTGGGGCGCTCAGTTTCTTTTCGAAAGATATTGAAAGTGATGTTATTGTCTTCTATTGTAAGCGTCAAGTCTAAATAATTTAATTGGCGGTTATCGTTTTCGAGTTCAATAGTGAACGAAATTTTTTCATGGAGGTCGTTAAAAAGTTTAAATATATGATCAATTCGACAGATGGCGCTTCATCTGATCAGCAGGTGTTTATCAGTCAGGCAGGGAATGATGCGATTCTGTAACATATCGGCGTACCTCTCACCCGTCACGGTAGCAGTTTTGCTGTCCAGCGCCATCACATTTTGTGAACTTTGTTTTTTTTTTTCTTTTTTTTTACCGACAGGAAGAAGATGCAATGATATGCAAATGATTAGCTTCTCAGAGCATTCATACAAGGTGGCGACACCTACAACGTGCTGACATGAGGAAAGTTTCCAACCGATTTCTCATACACAAATAGCAGTTGACCGGCGTTGCCTGGTGAAACGTCGTTGTGATGCCTCGTGTAAGGAGGAGAAATGCGTACCATCACGTTTCCGACTTTGACAAAGGTCGGATTTTAGCCTATCGCGGCTGCGGTTTATCGTATTGCGACATTTCTGCTCGCGTTGGTCGAGATCCAATGACTGTTAGCAGAATATGGAATCGGTGGGTTCAGGAGGGTAATACGGAACGCCGTACTGGTTCCCAACGGCCTCGTATCACTAGCAGTCGAGATGACAGGCATCTTATCCGCATGGCTGTAACTGATCGTGCAGCCACGTCTCGATCCCTGAGTCAACACATGGGGACGTTTGCAAGACAACAACCATCTGCACGAACAGGTCGACGACGTTTGCAGCAGCATGGACTATCAGCTCGGAGACCATTTCTGCGGTTACCCTTGACGCTGCATCACTGAACAGGAGCGCCTGCGATGGTGTACTCAACGACGATAATCGGTGCATGAATGGCAAAACGTCATTTTTTCGGATGAATCCAGGTTCTGTTTACAGCATCATGATGGTCGGATCCGTGTTTGACGACATCGCGGTAAACGCACATTGGAAGCGTGTATTTGTCATCGCCATACTGGCGTATCATCTGGCGTGATGGTATGGGATGCCATTAGTTACACGTCTCGGTCACCTCTTGTTCGCATTGACGGCACTTTGAACAGCGGACGTTACATTTACGATGTGTTACGACCCGTGGCTCTACCCTTCATTCAATCCCTGCGAAACCCCGCATTTCAGAAGGATAACGCACGACCGCATGTTGCAGGTCCTGTACGGGCCTTTCTGGGTACAGAAAATGTCCGAAATATGATAAAGCGAACGACAGCTTGCAGTCTTATACAACCACAATAAAATAAAAACAGTGAATAGTAGATGCAGTATGAATAATAAGTGTCGTATTTCCACAAAATCATAACAAGTTTTATAAAACTGTCAGTAATTACAACTAGCTGCTAAATCTTGTACAAAAATGACAAGCACAAATCAGATAAGTATTATAACCTTTGAGATGTATTCTGTATATTTAGTAAATATTGTTTGTTATCTGTACATTGTTATATACCTCCAACCTATGACTATATGCTTTGTAAATATTATTAACAGTTTTTGTACTTTGTTATCTGTTAAAACATATTATTAGGTTAACTGAAGAAACCTCTTTTGTAAATGATTTTCACTGAAAACATATTCAACTGATTAGTGAACTGGATGAACTGTAAATACATGTTTTGAAACTGTACTACAATTATGTAGCTGTGAAATTATATTATTAGTTTAACTGAAAACCTATTTTGTAAACATATATAACCACTATTCACTGAAAACACAGTCGCCTGATCTGTAAAAGTCGTTGAACTCTAAAACCAATATATACTTTGAAAACATATGACAGTTTTGTACCTGAGAAAGCACAGTGAACGAATAAATCTCCTTTGTTAATTTCTACTCGCTCCTTTTATTACTATGTCAACCCTGTCATACATTTTACTTTTATTCGACATGTTGGAAATTTGATACAATGAAACGAATTTTAGAGAGAGAGACAATATTTATTATTCATTATAATTTTGTTCAGTATAGTTGGAAATACAAACAAGTACAAACTTGCTTGTAATTCTGTGCTGATACTTATGTATTGTACATCATACTGTTTACCGATGCACAACACACATAGAAATTCATAGCAAAGACTTTTTCAGAAATAATCTGAAGGGATTGCTCTGTAAGGCAATGTCAGAAATTTCCATAACTTCCATACATGTAACGGCATCACTCAATACACTCGATCTCAATGTTCTTGGGCAGTCCCCACTATATACTATATGGCAATCCCGTAACACTGCCAGCTTTTGAGCATCGAACATTTCAGTTATTTGTGTTGAATCCTCTCATGGCTGATACCATTCATATTCTGATAGCACTGCCTTCACATCACTAAATCGTGGATTTTCAAGAATTACCACATAATTTAATTCTAAATTTTAGGACATGCCTACAACAACGTGTTCACTGTCACTTGCGTTCAGATTGTACATTGTAGAGAAAAACAATACATTTGTCAGTGCTCTGTGCAATGCTAGCAAGTTGATGGGTTGTTGGTGCAGATACTGAAGAAAGAAACTCAAAGTGCAGAAACAATTCTGCATGCTGACTTGATTTCCATTCCAATGCGACAGGCAGTGCATCATTGAGCTATTGCACTGGCGGGGAAATAAATGAAAAACATGAAAACATATACACATAGACACGTTAAATTATAATAATAAACACTAAAACACATTAATATTTACATTGAACTATTTGAGAAAGTTTTTTCGGTCTGAGGGCTATAGATCTGTGATGACACTTCATGATCAACATTTCACTGGGGCTCAAATGATATCTGCTGAATCCACCAGATGACTGGACACTGTGGGAGTGGGGGTATGGAGCTGCAACACCATGGAAAATGGTACAACTATTTTCTGGCAACATTGCTTGGCGAAGTAGGCCTACTGTAAATAGCTTCCACAACCATTACATCAGATTCCTGAAGGTGGGAGGGGGGGAGAGATGGAGATTCTGTACTAGTTGGTGTGGTGCCCAGAGATCTCACGACTGGCCCAGCATGAGCACCATTTAATTAAACAAAGAAATAAACATTATTATCCTACTACTAACACAATACATGTATAAATAAGAACGACGTGACATCATTTTAAACTTAGTTAAATGCTCCAGCTTAAATTTTTTACAATTTCCAGCAATTTTAAACTTAGGATACCTGGAGTTTAGAAAAATCCAGTACGTTTTTTGAACTTCTCCCCATTTTGAACTTAGGACAAGTAGGCATCTTGAATCCCACCATTTTAAACTGGACTACTTTCACCAGCTTGGGTTCTGTAGTTAGCACCACTGACCTACTTCAATCATCTTGTATTGTGATATCAGAAAGGCAAGAGGAGTTGGAGCGAAATCTGTCAGCATTGCAAGACGATAGCAGATGATGTCATCAGAAATCTGGCAACATCGCAGCCTGTGTCTGTATCAGAGAAACCCCGACTACTCCCCACTACGTCGCATTAGAGAAATACTTCAAAGTAATTCAGAAGTTTGTTGTTACATTTGTTACTTGTAGGTTTGATCTCCAAGCGAGTGTTACAGAAATGCTCCACGGGAACAAATGGAAATCTCTGAGGGAAGACAACATTGTTTTCACAATATACTGTCGAGAAAGTATAGAGCACTGGCATTTAAAACAGACTGAACGACGATTCTACTGCCACTCACATACATCTCGCGTAAGGACCGCCAAGATAAGATAAGAGAAATTAGAGCTTATAGAAAGTCGCTTTTCCCTGACTCCGTTTGCTAGTGGAACAAGAAAGGGAATGGCTAGCTGTTGTACAAGATACTCTCCGCCATGCAATGTATGTACGTAGATGTAGATTTAGATGAATTCATCTGTAATGTTACCCACACCAGCGAGACATACCATACGCGTTGCCCCCTCTGCCCGTGCAATGCTGCTGCATTTCCCGCTGGTCGGTTCGTTCCACTCCTTCTATAAATACTGCAGAAGAGCTCTAAAATGGCGAGACCGATGACCTCGCATTCTGGTCTCTTCCCCCCAATAACCCAACCCTCTAAAATGGCTCGAAGCACTGTGGGACTTAACATCTGATGTCATCAGTCCCATAGACTTAGAACTACTTAAACCTAACTAACCTAAGGACATCACACACATCCATGCTCGAGGCAGGCCTCGAACCCGCCACCGTAGCAGCAGCGCGGTTCCAGACTGAAGTGCCTAGAACCGCTCGGCCACAGAGACCGGCTGCAGAAGTGAGATTCTTTCAGTTCTTCCGGTGTGCCCCACTGAACACACTACAAAGTAAATCTGCAGGTATCGTACCGATAGCTGTTTTGATTCTGCATCCACATCTCGTATTCCAGAATTTTTAAATACGAGGGCTGTAAATAAATTAGTAGCAACGTAGTCTAGACACTCGCAGAAGGTCGGGTATGCGCAAATATGATATGGGAGTGGTCAGGTGGCGCCGTTGTCGATGTTTTGTGTTCATTTGAGAGTTATCCAGTTGAGAACCTCGTTGCTGTGCGGCTGTTCTAAAACTGTTTTCAGAAGATGATCAACGTTCACGGATTAAGAGAGAGGTTGGCCATGGCAAAAATGCACCATAATGTTATCGAAGATTCCGTGAAACCGATGGCGAGAATGCATTACAATACACAATGGTTGCATGATGGGTCAAAGCATTTCGTGCGGGTCATAATGAGGTTGAGGATCTGCACGGCACAGGTCTCATCTTCAAGATCAGATTGAGATTGTTAGTGGTCTCATTTCTGTAGTTCATTGATGGACTGCTCGGGAATTATCCGTTGAGGCTGGACTCAGTCATCAAACGATGTGGCACATACTGACGAAATGTCTTAACCTGAGGAAAACTGCGTCCCATTGGGTTCGACATCAACTCACTAATGTACAGAAATGGCACCGCTATGCACTGGCTGGCATTCACCTCGATGGATAGCGCAACAAAGCAGTATCTTTCCTGTAGCGTTTTGTTACCTTTGAGCAGACGTGGGGACGAGCATACCAGCCTGGATTAAAGCGTCAATCGAATGAATCGCGCCACCAACATACGCTACGTCAACAGAAATGTCGACAGCATCCCAATCGGACGTAGCTTATGCTGGCTGTGGCATTTGACTACGAGGGTGTTGTTGTTGCGCATGAGAAATAAACCGTCAACAGCTACTACTATTGCCAATTTATGCCGTCAACGGTTACTACTATTGCCGATTTACGGAGCGACATCTGCGTCTCGCTATGCGTTTATTGGAGACGATCGCCCAATCGTGTTGCATAACAATGCACGTTGTCATGTCGCAAACAATGCCATATGCTTTTATTGCGACGGTGGCATTAGGTGGTCTTGGAACACCCTCCGTACTCACCGAACTTGAGTCCCAATGACTTCGACTTCTTTCCGAAGTTGAAGGAACCCCTCTGAGGCCGTCCATTTCCTGACATGTGAAATGTAACAGCTAGGACCTTTTCCCTTTTTTTAAAGTTTGTTACCAGCGATTTCACACTCACATTAATTAACTGAAAAGCTAATATATGTCGATGGCAATTCTTAGTATAGCCAAATATGGGCAATATTACTAATACTACACTTTGGACTGTTATGATGAAATAAACCTGCACAATGTGTTCCTTATGCATCAAGTAGACACTGTAATTGGTAGGAATATTTAAAACTATTTATATATTTCTGCTACCATCATTGTTAGTAACATATTTAAAACATACAGTTTAAAACTAAAGTAATTCAAAAAAATAAAGAACAGAATCCAGTTAAAATACGAGTGTAAGTAGAAATTACAAAACATATCCTACCTGACAGACTCAATTTTGAGAAGATTGTTTCACTTAACCGAAGTACATTTTTGTTAAAACTAGGAAATATGCTAGGAACAATTTATATTCTGTATTTTACCAATAATCCCGTATAATGTAATATGTATTACTACGTATCTGACTATTTTCATTCTGTATGAGACTGCTTTATAGTGAATTTCATATGTTATTTAATGAAATTTTACTTTACGGTATATTTAGTGTCTTTTAATGTACTGTTATCCGTCAAAATTCACTGTAGCTCTTCAGATTGCTGTTTTTCACAATGATGTCATTATAGCAAAACCTATATAAGGTCCATGTGGAGTCACTGTTATGCGCTCAGTTTTGCTAGAAGTATCGACGTGGCACCTGTACCGATCAGTTAACATGCAATCTATTCTAAACGGCACACACTGCGCCAACTTCGTGAGGTTGTGGTCTGAAGTAAACAAAACTGAAGCTCAAAACCAAGTGTGGCAATAATTAATGTGTAAGATTTATTCCTGTTTTCTATAGCAACTGCAGCAAGATCAACTTCTCGAGCCTAACAACACAGGTTAGGTATTTGATCCGAGCCGAAGAACAGCTCTCTTTTCATTTGAAAACTTCTCACGCGGCATCTGTACTACTTTGATATCATCAAGAGAAAACACCTCGGCAACGGCCCCCAACGGCTTTTCGAGTGACTACGATGTACGAATGTAATGCAGTTGTTAGTTCATAAATACTGCGTTCAATCAGTGCTGCCACTACATTATTTGCATCCCTCGTAATTATTAGCCACGTAGGAGCCATTCCGAGACAGTGGTTTTTCTCCCTTGTTTTCTTCTGTAGCATACGTATTGTCCTTAACCTTGTCTCTGGCTGACATGTTACGCAGCAGCTGTGAGTAATGTGACGCCTTCCTTGTTCATACGATTGCTGTTGCCACTGTCAACAGGAACACATAACACAGCTGTCGTGGACTACTCACGCCTAAGCCGAGATTACGTCAGTTGCTAAACTGATTTACGGGGCAGGAACTTTTTCACTGTCTTCCACTTTATTATGACTTGACAGTTTCCACCTCGTATGCTATTTATGAAGAGCTTACTTGGGGGGATTAAAATATCCACAGAATGGAATTTTCCCTTGGAACATCTAGGAACAACATTCACTGACGTCGGATACTGCAAATAACGTTTATTTATAATTAACTCCTGTCTTCCTAGGTTCTCAAAACACTTCGATACTGTAGCTTTTCTGACAATAAACTTTTAACAGTTGTTAACTTTGGCTCCCATAGGGCATCCTCTTCAGAGAAAGAAACACAAGGTCTTGGAAGTTAAGACAGCTACTGTAAATGCCGACTGTTTCCAGAGGAATAGTAAATAAACTGGATGGCATAGCCTCCCTTCTGAATACGAATCCAATATTTCGACTTCTGAAACAAACAGCTAAAACCGTGAACAGTTTTAAACAATAATGGATTGTTAGCATTCTTGTGTCAGTGTTTCAGCTTATTTCACAAGCGAAGTTTGACGTTTTCCTTTGCGGTCTGCAAAATGGCTTTCTCGATAGAAGAGAGAATTGAAATTGTGGTAGCATATGTGAAAATCGGTTCGATTAAGGAAACTCGCGATATTTTCGGGGTGATGCATCCGGATAGTGGACTACCAGCGAAGAGAACAATACAGAGTCTGTATAAAAATTGCCGCGTCTAGGGATCTGTGCAAAATGCAAAACGACAAAGAATTCCGTCAGATCGTACACCAGGGGTTATTGCAGACATTCGTCGAAGGATTATTCAGAGCCCAAAGAAGTCTACATGAAAACTTGCCCAACAGGCAGATGTAAGTAGGAGGAGACGCCAGTGGATATTGAAAAGTCTTCATTTGAAGCCATCTCGTGTGACAGCTGTGCAGCAGTTACGGGAGGATGACGGTCAGAAACGCGTAAATTACTGCATGTGGCTTTTGGATAACATCAAAAATGGTTTGTTAGACCCTTTTAATAACATCATGAGTGATGGAGCACGGTGTCATCTTTTCAGTCATGTGAATACTCAGAGCACGAAGTACTGGGCAACGGAGAACCCCAGTATATGTGTCAGCAACAACTCCACGACGAAAAAATTTGCGTCTGGTGCGGTGTAACAGGAACGTTCATCATTCGACCGATATGTTTTGACACTATCCTCACACGGTTGCGTATATGATATATTTTGTGCTCAACTCACTGAATATGAAAGACAACACTGCTTCTTCCGGCAAGATGGACCACACGTCTAAAGTATCCTTGGAACATTTATGGCCACTACATTCGCCGGATTTCAGAACTTGTGATGTTTTTCCTGTGGGGACACTTGAACAGCAAAATCTATGAAAAAAGTACAGAAACTGAAAGACAGCATCAGCAATGAATTTGCCGCCATCGATATCCGAACTTTACACCGGGTGTATCTGAATATGTTTAGACGTGCACGTGGTATAAACTGCATATAATGATAAAGTATAAACTTGGCTAAACACACTTGCTATTTTGCTTTTAATCTTTTATTACAGCGCTGATTATTTTGTCATGTAATTTCTTATTTTCAGCGTCTTTGCTGTTTTTAGATATTTTGCACTGTGACTTATCAATATGTAAGAAAGATAACAACAATAAATAAAATAAACTCGCTACATAGAGGACACTCTCATGAATGATGGACCGAATTTACATGTATTTAAAGGTAAACATTAACCTTTTCTTTCAGTATTTGACACACCTACTTACAAAGTGAGTGTGTCGACTGCTTCTCAGGGGTAAGAGGCTACCTGAACTTTTTAATCAAACAAAATTTTTTTCAGGGGGCCCATCAACACCAGCGATACATTTGGGGATAAACATGGTACGCACTGTGCTGTCTTACGATATATTTATTCACTATCGGTTTCGACCATGCACCATCCTCACACTGAAAAAATATCTATTGTGACAACTTCTCACGCCGAACATACTATTTAACCGGAAAAGTATATGCCATTGCTTACTTTAAAATTTCAGAAAATGACACTTAACGCCATAATACTGGCTTAAGCAAGTTTTTTTCTTAAAAAAAAAAAAAAAAAAAAAAAAAAAAAAAAAAAAAAAGAAAAAAGAAAAAAGCTCAAGCGTGTATTTCACGCGGTGTTTCCTATCCAACCTCCACCTTGTAGAGGATACAGTAGACGAATTCCTAATCAGAGAGTACCAGCTTTTAGTATTTACTCGTGTTTTCAGTGGACTATGTGAAAATTGTGTATTGCCCAGGGGTCATACCTCATCTGTCCTTTAACAAATGTAAGCAGAGTTTCTACGTGCATTGATGTTCCACGTAAAACAGTAAGGCGGACATCACGTATTCACAGCCTCTATTCTTGTAATTTACAACAAATTAATCATGATCAAGAATGAGGTTAAGGGAGACGATTGGAATTGGTGACAATAACATTCGTACCGCATAACGTTGGTCCGACAAAACCCACAAGCCTTTGAAGAAACAGATTTCCAAAATGCTTATTTGCAAATGTATGGTGTGCTATGATAGACAATCAGTTGATCGGTTCTGTCGTGTTACCATATCGTCTTGCAGAGCATCGTTGTCTAGACTTTGCTCAAACGAAACATTCAGCATTATTGGAAGAGGTTCCTTTGCTACAGGGATGGGCATGTTCCTCCAGCACGATAAAGCCGCTGCATATTCTAATTGTCAAATGACACATCATCTAAACCTAATATTGTAAAAATGGTCAGGTTTCTTGGCCAGCAAGACACAAAGTAAAGGTAAACACAAGAAACGAATTGGTCGGCTTAAGAATATTGCTGCGCTCATTAAAGAGCGCCAGATTGATTATCAGAACAACTACACGCAGTTTTCTCAAGAGAATTCAAAAGTGTATTGAAGTCGCAGGTAGAATCAACTTTGAACTTATTAATGCGTCGTTATCTAACACCTGCAAGTTGCGTTGGTGTATTTGACCATGAATGGCCCCAGTGAAATGTCCTGAATGTGTTGCGTGTCAGCAGTGGTCGGAGCAATGTTCTATTAGTTGTGCATCCATGATGTCGGAGTTACGTACATTCGAACGTGGCTAAAGTGGTAGTGCTCGATTGGAGGGTGAATACGTAACCAACGTGGCAAAGTGTTGGGTGTTTCGAGATGCACCGTATCGAAGATTTACACCGCGCACAAGGAAAGCGGAAAAACATCATCCGCTAAGTCACAAGGCGACGAAAGTAATCGTGACGGGCGGTCATTGCAGAGGATTGTGACGAAAAATAAGAGAATGACAGACGCAAAAGCCCCTGCAGAACTGAATGTTGGCCTCGCTACGCTGTCAGCGCCAAATCTACGTGAAGGGAGCGCCATAAGCAGGAAATTACAGCGCAGGTTGCAATTCCAAAACCGCTCATCAATGAAGCAAATGTGCGTCCCAGGAAAACATGGTGCTGAAGCCATAAAACCTGGGATACGAGGCAATGCACGACCATCATTTGGTCGAACGAGTCGTGTTCCACACTGTTTCCAACTTCTGGACGAGTTTACGTATCAATAGTTAAACATGGCAGGGGTTTGGTGATTATTTGGGCATCCGTATCGTGGTATTCCATAGGTCCGAGTAGCATTTCGCAACATCGCATTACTCTCAAAGATTATGCGACCATTCTGGCTGATCACGTCCATCCGATGGTGCAGTGTCTATTCCCTAATGGTAGTACTCTGTTCCTAGACAGCAGGGCCCCCGATCACGCTGTTTGCGTTGTCCAGGACTAGACCTGTGAGCACGAGGATGAACCGTCGCATTTCCCTCGGCCACCACATAGTCCATTCAATTTGTAGTAGTAGTAATAGTAGTAGCTTTATTCGCCTGTAGAAATCTTTTTACAGGGATACATGTCAAAATATTTACAAGTTTAGACCAATTTAAAATAAGCTAATTCATACACACATACATTTACCGAATTCTAGTTAGAGACAGTCATTAGATTTACTCCTGGTCTATAATACTTCTTTCACAAATAGCTTATTAAATAATGTAGTGCCACTACGTCTACTCATATCTCACAATCAGTCATTGCACTCACTATACACACACTGTTTCATAACACTTCACTCACTACACATACATACTGGTGATCTGCAGGCCATTCTCTGTACCACACCTTCCGATTTGCTATCCTGAAAAACTGAGTCAGCATCTCTATATAATAAGTGAGATGTTGAGCTCAGAAAGAGGAAGAGGTGTTAGTATTGTGCTATGCATAGCTTGGGGGGTAAGTTTTTCTAGAAAAGGAAAAAAGAAGGAAAAGACATTGTGTTAATGTGTTATGTGGAATGTTGGATGTTTTATAATCATTATTATTATTTATTTGCATAACATTTTTGCCAAACCCCTACTCTGTTTTATCTAAGTAATCCTTCAATGTATAAAATGTATTGCATAAAAGGTAATTCCTAGCTGCCTTTTTAAATAAGTGTACTTTTGCAGTTTCTTTTATCTCTTTCACTAATTTATTATACAGTTTTATTCCTTGGTAGAAAATGCTATTTTGAGTTTTATTTTTACTTTTTCTTGGTAAATATAAGTTGAGTCTAGCTCTTTTCCATGGTCATGGGCAGGGCTGTTTGTGCAGTAATTACCAATGTTATTTTTCATGTGTACAACTGACTGGTAAATGTATTCACATGGAGCAATTAAGATCCTCAGTGTGTTGAACAGATCTTTGCAACTACTATTTTTGGTTATTATTCTTATGGGCATTTGTTCCCCAAAAAAGAATGCCATAGCTAAGAATTGAGTGTACATATGAATAATGTGTAACTAAAAGACACTACATATTACACACTGATGATAGGAATCTAAGGGCATAACATGCTGATGACATTCTGTTTGCAAGTACCTTTGTGTATACATACGACTTCAACTGAGAATTAATATCCATTCCTAGAAATTTTGCATTTGTTACACCATCTATAGAGGTCCCATCTATATTTAATTTAACATATTCATTTTCCTTCTTCAAACTGAAATTCATGCCATTAGTTTTTTTATGTTCAATGTCACTTTATTGCTTATTAACCAATTGTAAACGTCACTAAGAGTTTCATTTACTTTCTCTACAAGGAGTTCTCTTTTTTTTCTCAGTGACTATAATACTGTTGTCATCAGCGAAGAAAATTTTTTCACCATGAGTAACACTACTGCGAAAGACAGTGATGTATATAAGGAATAGTATTGGTTCTAATATGCTACCTTGTGGAACCCCTATATTAATGTAGTTTGTTTCTGATAAGTGTTTTACTAAATGTTTACATCTATTTAATGTATATGTTATCTCTACTCCCTATCTGCTAGGTATGATCGAAACCAGTCACTGGCTACCCCTCTTATTCCTAATGCTTCTAAATTATTTAATAGAATCTTGTGTTCAACTGTATCAAAGGCCTCAGAAACATCCAAAAATATGCCTGTGACACACTTATCTTTGTCAAGAGCATCAAGTACAACTTTTGTGAATTTTACTATGGCAGACTGTATTTTTGCCACACTTTTCTTTGTTAAGTGCATCAAGTACAACTTTTGTGAATTCTACTATGGCAGACTGTTTATTTTTGCCACTTCGGCAACCAAACTGTGATTCTTTTAAGAGATTGTATTTATTCAGGTAATTCGTTAATCTGTCTTTCATAATTGTGTCTATTATTTTTGAGAATGGTGACAGCAGAGAAATGAGCCAGTAATTTTCTACGTCTTCTGCATTACCTTTCTTAAGTGAAGGTACAACTCTTGCCTGTGTTAACTGCTCTGGAAATGTCCCTGATGTGAAGGATTCATTTATTATATTTGTTAAGGGCCTTGTATAATCTCTATGCACTGTTTCAGTACACACGTTGGTACTTCATCTAAGCCTACAGACTTTTTATTTTTTAGTTTTTGAATAGTTTTATTGACTTCATTCTCTAAGGTTGGTAGTAACATCATTGTATTTAGTGCAACATTATTTGCAGGTGTTATATTTGTTTCATTTTCTAAGAATATGAACCTCAATGCAGGTGAAAATAATGAAAATTAATAATGTTTTGGGCACTGGAACAATGCTCTTTGATTTTCACGATTTTTTCCTCTATTTATGCAAAAAAAATACCATTAAAATCATGATATCATCTCACAAGTTGGTTCATATAATTCTTAACTTTATAAAGAATCATACTATCAATTTTCATAATGATCGGTTCTATACTTTTTGGGTTAGACTGCAAGCAAATGTGTAAAAAGTCATTTCGAGTTCAACGTGTTTGAAAAACAAATTCTCGGAAACTAGAAATTCAAAGAAGTTCACAATAATGTAAAATGCTTACCAGCACCATATAGTAATCTTTCTTGTTCCTCATAGACTTAGTTTTGCACCTGCAGCAGTGCTTTCCAAGCTTTCTGACCTTCCTTCGCTTCCAGTGAAGTACGTCGACCCTGCCAGCTCACGCCCTGGTTATTCATTTGTGTGCCTACTACAATTCCTGCCTCGTTCATGACCTTCAGAAGGGATGGATTTCTTTCATTGAATAATCCCGCAGTTAAATAAGATGCAAATTCAACGACTTTTAGTCATGAGTGCAGGTCTTTAGGAGCTAATTCCCAAATACTGGAATTAAAACTTTCATTTACATATTTGTGTGGCCACTTAAACATCTCTCCAGTAATTCATCCGTTGATAAATCTTCATATATCTATACCCAATGTGCACTCGGTTACATGCTCATAAAATCTAAATGATTGCGAACTTCACTTTGAAATTTTGACAGCATATTTTTGGATAGTTAAGCTTATAATTTATGCAATAAACATCGGATTTTTTAAACCTCCTAATGTGGTTTTCCCCCTTAAATGACTTTTTTGCAGCAGTCAGCACCTCCCTGTAGGTCTTTTTGTATCTATGATATAAATTTAAGAATTCTGGATCACTGCGACTCTTTTTCATGGAACTGAAGTATTTAAGTGTTTGGGAGGACTTCTTAATACCTGCTGTTATCCATCTGTTTTTGTGAGATGTTGATACATCATGCATAGTTCTGGAAATGCATTTTCAAACTTAAATTTAAAGAATGTGGAGAATTTAGAGAATTTCATATTCGCATTGGTTTCCTTATACACTTCATCCTGGCTTTGTTTTGCTAGTTGTTTTGAAAATCTTTTATTTTTCTGATAGATGTCGTTTGTAAGCTTGTAATTTTGGGGCTGATTCGATGCCTGATTTTACTGTTGATATCTGACAGAGATGGTCTGATAGTCCAAGATCTTTTACAGCTATATCACATTTTTCTCTGTCCATATTTGTGGCCACATGGACAATTACAGATGAAGTTATTGTAGTAACCCTTGTTGCGCTATTGACTAATAGGGATATTCCAAAACTTTGAAGAATATATATGAGGGTGCTGTTGGATTCATTTATGATATTAGTGTTGATGTTGATGTCAACAGACAGATATGTTGACTTTTGTACTTGAGACTTTATATAGAACTTCTGTTAATTTATTGAGAAACGTGTCCACACTATCACTGGGAGATCTATACATACACAAAATGATTAATTTTTTGGTGTTATCAAGCACTGTTAATTCAAAAGAAGATATTTTAAAGTGTTTCTTGTAGTGGCCATTTTCGCAGCAGCTGTTTATAAACTGAAGCTGTTTCAAATAAAATGCCTGTTTCGCATGCTGCACATCGAAATTATTGTTTTTATTTGTGCACCCAGACGCGTTTCGCCTATTTTACAAGATATCTTCAGTGGGTGTCCTGAAATATTACATGATTTATCCATTTTTACTCATAGGTTATGGTTTCACATCTAGGCTATAGATTTAAAAACAGTTCTTTAACATTTTTTTTATGAAATGGAAAGGTACTTACAGGTAACTTCTAATTCATTGCATCCAAGCTAACTGATTTTTCTCATCTGGCGTCCTGGTGGACATCCTACAGTTCACTTTCATTTCACTATTTACGTTACACATCACTGTATCTGCCATCTTTTGTGTGTGTGTGTGTGTAAAAAAGAGAGAGAGATTTCTCCTTTTAATAATATAAAAATTATTTGTTTTATTTTTATTACTATTTTTATTCATTTATTTATTCTTAAAAATAATATTAACTATTAGTATTATATTTTCCTGTATATACTTACGAGAGGAATGAGATATGTAATCACTTGTTGGGATTTCTGCCTATTTTATGATCAATGAGTCTAAACAGTGAGTTGTTACTGATATTTACTTGGTCATTTAATAGTTGTTGTTTTTCAGCCTTTGTTGTGTATATATGATAATTTTCCTGTAATGTTAGGAGATGTCTTTCATTATTTATTGTAATTATTTTCATATCATTTTCTGTTGTAGTAGGTTTGTGGTAATTTTCTCTCAAATGTTCTGCAAAAGTTGAGTCGCTCGTTCCGTATTTCCATGCTGTGATATGTTCTTTGTACCAGGTGTCAAAAGTTCTACTGGTTTTTCCTATATACCTTCCATCACATGTGTTGCACTGTAGTTGGTATATTCCTGCTTTTTGGTAGATATCTGTGTTTTTCGTTATTTTTGGAATGTGCCTTTGGATTGAATTGTCTTTTTTGAGTGCTATGTTTATCTCTTGTCTGTTGAAAATGTTTGTTATTTTCTGTGTGAGTTTGTGCTTCTATGTCACTGTGAACCATCTTGAATCTTCTTTCTTGTTCTCCTGTATTACTTGTGTCATTATTGTTCTGCCACTGTTTGTACCTGTTTGTGTAGTGTTTTGTTGCACTGTTGTTTGTGTGTGTTTATGTACTGTGGTCACTATTAGTGAAAATTGAGTTTGATGAAAAACATTACATAAAGTAATGCTTTCCATCGCCTCTGCTGCTTCAGACAGTGGTGTTTCAATAGGCTCGTGCAGGACGTCCTCGTCTTCTATATCAAAATTGTCGTCGATGCTGGAGCACGACCCTTTACATTGGTGGCACAGTTTCGTGCTCGCCCCCCCCCCCCCCCCCCATCCCCCCCGCCCCCACCGACCTTGTCCCAACCCCTCTGCTCAAGTAGTACAGTATTTGTGATTGCGAGTGGCTTTATGTGTATGGATTCGTATAGTCGGGTGCGTATACCTTTGGACAAATTTACGAGTCATATAGCTATTAAGTGTGAAGTAAATACAAAGTGGGGCACTCGTGTTTGTTGGATATTCTGATGCACAGAAAGCTACAACGTCCATGGAACGTATATTGATGTCGACTAAAAAGTAGTCCACGAAGAAACAATTTAACAGCACTATGGCACGAACAGTTAACAATGAATTTTCTATCGAATCAGATAAACAACGATGTAATGATCAGCATGTTGACGACAAAATGCAGTGATAGGGGAATCGTCTCCAAGTAGACAGCTGATGATACAGACAAACCGATATTGCAGACGGCAGAATCCCTGGATTTGGCTAAAAGAGTGTCGCAGTTGTGGGGAAGATGCTGACTTCCCGACCATAACGATGGCTCTCCACACTCCCTCCAATGAATATTTCCTCAAGCCAGAGAGAGATGCCTCCCCTCTACCATCCGGGAAGTCCAATGGTGGCCAGGGTTGCCAACCACACAATGAATGATTGCGACTCTATGTCCCCATTGTTCAACCAAGGTAATATTAAATTTCTCATGACAATCTCTAAACTCCGGATCTCTAATCACACATTAATAAATTCACTGACTATTCAGCCAATAGAAAAGAAGTAACAACGCCTGGTGAAAAATTTCTGTTTGCTCTCTGTGGTGACAAGCACGGAACCAAGACACTCAACAATATGAGGTAAAAGTAATATGTGACATCAGTCTACAAAGCATCAGCAAACATTACTTCCACACATTTTACTGAAGCTGTAACTCAATACCACACCTTAACAGTTTTCCATCTGGTGCAGTTGTGTATCGGAAACTACTTGGATCCAGAGCAGTGTGGGTGGAAATTGACAAGTAATAGGTTGGCTCCCCTTACCACACTTAAATCGCCGACTTCCGAGAGACTTCTACAGTTTATTTCTTGCATCTACATCTACATCTGCATCTACATGGATACTCTGCAAACCACATTTAAGTGCCTGGCAGAGGGATCATCGAAACACCTTCACAATTCTCTATTATTCCAATCTCGTACAGCGCGCGCAAAGAATGAACACGAGCTCTGATTTCCCTTTTCTTATCGTGGTGATCGTTCCTCCCTATGTAGGTCGGTGTCAACAAAATATTTTCGAATTCGGAGGAGAGAGTTGGTGATTGGAATTTGGTGAGAAGATTCCGTCACAACGAAAAACTCCTTTCTTTTAACGATTTCCGGCCCAAATCCTGTATCATTTCTGTGACACTCTCTCCCATATTTCGAGGTAATACAAAACTTGCTGCCTTTCTTTGAACTTTTTCGATGTACTCCATCAGTCCTATCTGCTAAGGATCCCACACCGCGCAGCAGTATTCTAAAAGAGGACGGACAAGCGTAATGTAGGCAGTCTCCTTAGTAGGTCTGTTACATTTTCTATGTGTCCTGCCAATAAAACGCAGTCTTTGGTTAGCCTTCCTCAAAACATTTTCTATGTGTTCCTTCCAATTTAAGTTGTTCGTAATTGTAATACCTAGGTGTTTAGTTGAATTTACCGCTTTTAGATTAGATTGATTTATCGCGTAACTGAAGTTTAACGAGTTCCTTTTAGCACTCATGTGGATGACCTCACACTTTTCGTTATGCAGGGTCAACTGCCACTTTTCGCACCATTCAGATATTTTTTCTAAATCGTTTTACAGTTTGTTTTGATCTTCTGTTGACTTTATTAGTCGATAAACGACAACGTCATCTGCAAACAACCGAAGACGGCTGCTCAGATTGTCTCCCAAGTAGTTTGCATAGATAAGGAACAGCAAAGGGCCTACAACACTACTTTGGGGAACGCCAGAAATCACTTCTGTTTTACTCGATGACTTTCCGTCAGTTACTACGAACTGTGACCTCTTTGGCAGGAAATCACAAATCCAGTCACTTAAACGAGACGATATTCCATAAGCACGCAATTTCAATACGAGCCGCTTATGTGGTACAGTGTCCAAAGCCTTCCGGAAATCCAGAAATACGGAATCGATCTGAAATCCCTTGTTAATAGCACTCAATACTTCATGTGAATAAAGAGCTAGTTGTGTTTCTCAGGAATGATGATTTCTAAACCCATGTTGACTGTGTGTCAATAGACAGCTTTCTTCGAGGTAATTCATAATGTTAGAACACAATATACGTTCTAAAATCCTGCTACATATTGACGTTAACGATATGGGCCTGTAATTTAGTGGGTTACTCCTACTACCTTTCTTGAATGTTGGTGTGACCTGTGCAACTTTCCAGTCTTTGAGCCCGGATCTTTCGTCGAGCGAACGGTTGTATATGATTGTTAATTGCAAAACAGTTTGCTAAGGTCTATGTGGGTGTAGGTGAGCAGAACTGTTGTGCACGAAACCTCGCTAACAGTGTGAAGGGTAATGGTCCAATATCGACGACAAATTTGGTATAGAAGATGAAGACGACCTGGGCGAGCCTCTTGTCTAAAGCATCTGTGACGATAGAAGTTATTAATTCGTCTAATATTTTTTAGCATAATGCATCTTTACTAATCAGTTTTTCTCTACCACAACATTAACACTCATTTACAATTTTATATCTGAAGAACAACAACAACACACTGTTCAGCCTGGACTTTCCACAGCCCCCGACGCTTTACCTGGAGCATGTCGTGCCCACGAAGCAATGCCTGGGCCAGCAACAATAAAACGCAGACGACTAAAAAAACAGCTCACATGTCACCATTTAAGGTATTCCTTTATAATCGATAGTTCACTTTATCTGTCTTTTGTATCCATATTCAATCATTAAATACCGTTATTCTTTTCCAGATAAACTACGTACTCGAGATAATGGCATTCATCACATACGAATATTACTACACACAGATTTCATATTCATCTTTCAATTCGCAGGCATGCAACTAAAATGTTGTAAATATAATTTGTTAATTTTTTCATCAAACAAGCTTTACTATCAGTTCATTCGAAACAACCTCTTTTAATCGTAATACACAGAAAGTGTAGTTCCGATGAGAGATAGACATGTGGGAGGAGTCGTTTGTCTGCAAGGCGCAGAAGAGATTTTTCGTATTTTTCGCGCTGTCCCGTCACCACTTATGAGAAAATTGAATTTTACAGGTGTCTCTTGAAGGAAATTTAATGTACTTACTGGTGGTATGGGGGGGGGGGGGGAGGGTTGTTGATAACCTGAATATTTTTCGGGTTGTAGGAGGTAGGATTGGGCTTTCTTTGACGTTTTCGCGGGAGGTTCAAAAAATTGCTATTCTTCAGAGGACTCTAGCGCCTATAATGCTCGTCATAAAATCACAGCTGGTTATTGCAATTTGCAGGAAATTTTGTCTACTTGGATTTGTGAATAATGGCCACGTTAATAAAACGCAAGTTACCGAGGCTTTTTTTGCGTTTCTCGTTTCGTGCACAACAATCCTTCTCGCCTACACCCACATTGACTCTGACGAACTGTTTCGCATTTGCAAGAAATAAACTGTAGGAGCCTCTCGGAAGTCGGGGATTTCAGCGTGGTAAAGGGAGCCAACCTATTTCTTGCAAACATAAAAGTTGAATTCAGCACACCAAAAAACATATAGAATCACTGAGGGGGGGAAAACCGCAGTTTTGTTATGGGTAAAGCACCATTTGACTGTGCTAAGTCACCAAATCACAATATTATTGAATCTTTGTGGTCTACGTTGGAGAGACTGATGCATGATCGCTCTCCATGTCTATCATCGTTCCATAAACTTGCCACAATTTTGCGGGAAGACTGCTATACTACTCCCTTGGAAACCTCACAGAACCTGTATTTATCCATTCCGAGACGACTGGAAGCTTTTTTAGCGCCAACGGTTTTCCTAGACCGTGTTAGGCGTGGTAATGTGTTGGTGTTTCTGTATCCTCTCCATCCTCTGTTTATTCTCATCCTCTTACAGTAGATTTCCTTTAATGTACTGCTCATAGATAAGGCGCAAAGATCAACTACTGTTCGACTGCAGCATTGACAGCAAATCACTTGGAACAGTAATTTTTGTAAAGTACCTAGGACTAACCGTCACGAGCGATATAAAATAAAATGAGTGCACAAAACAAAACAGTAAGGAAACCAGATGCTAGACTGAGACTCAATGGGAGTTTTAGATGGAAACCTAATCCATCCACGAAAGCAGTGGCTTACCAAACACTAGTTCGACTGATCCTTGAATATTATTCACCGGACTGGGACGCTTGCCAAGTTGGATTGGTAGAAGAGATTCCGAAGATCCAAGGAAGAGCAGCGCGTTTCGTCACAGAATCGTTCAGACGGCGCGAGAACGTTACGGAGATGCTCGACAAACTACAGTGGCAGGTGCTTCAGAAGGAACGTTATGCATCATGGCCAGGTTTACCGTTGAAATTAAAGTGTAGCTACTTACAGAGATCCTGTGTGGACTGTAATTGTCGTATGGCAGCGAAACTTGGTAGATATTCTAATGCGTTAATGCGAAACCGATTTATGCTGGAAAAATTAATTCCAAGTTTTGCCACCAGGTACAATCCTGGAGCTGCACAGCATCTCATCAACGTCTCTGGTACTTATATTGAACAATCTGTGTAAGTGGCTGCTAATAACAAAATCAACATTATGCCTTTTTCACTTGTTCGACCCATTCTGCCCATTACTTATGGAAATATTTCTATACTTTTATGTCCATCCTTGTGACTGAAGGTTTGTGGATCTGCGGCAGTTCTCTTGCAGCTGTCCTCTCAATATTATTTATCATACAGCAACCAGTTTTTGTGACTCAATACACCATCTTCAAGCCTTAGCTGACGCTGAGGGGGTGAACTCCGGTAGTATAAACGATCCCATCAGTGGCCAACATCTATCAGCTGGTTTCTCTAGACTGCTGTAACAGCAGCGTTGACGTTATATCTACAACCATCAATTACCAACTGAATGGAGAAACATTCCAACATGTTACTCTAACATGTTTCTTGCTTGCTTGATTTGGGGGAGGAGATTAAACAGCGAGGTCATTGGTCCCATCGGCTTAGGGAAGGAAGTCGGCCGTGCCCTTTCAAAGGAACCATCGCTGCATTTGCCTGAAGCGATTTAGAGAAATCACGGAAAACCTAAATCAGGATGGCCAGACGCGGGTTTGAACAGTCGTCCACCCGAATGCGAGTCCAGTGTGCTAACTACTGCGCCACCTCGCTCGGTAAACATGTTTCTCCAGTCAATTGGTAGCTGATAGTTGCAGACACGACGTCGCTGTTACAGTAACGTACGGAAACCAGTTCATAGATGTTGGCCATTAATGGGATCGTGTATGCGACTGGAGTTCACCCCCTCAGTGTCATGTAGGGCCTGAAGATGATGTACTGAGCCACCGAAACTGGTTGCTATATAACAAATAATACTGAAAGGACGGTTGCACGAGTTTCATTTTACAACATTTCTATACGTCTTTCTTGTATTCACAGGGCCAGAATTGCACCTGGTGACCAAAACGTGAACTAATTTTTTTTCCAGCATCAATCAGTTCGTCACTAAAGCATCAGAATATCTACCATGTTTCCCTGCCATACAACAATTACAGCCTTTGTGAGTGGTTTCTCTGACCCACATACGTTTCGCGAAATGACTACGACAAGGAAATCACAGAGATTAGAGCTCTTACAGAGCTTTATCGACTACCCCTCGCCCCGAGCAGAATTCGTGAATAGAACAGGAAAGAGCTTGTGGACAGTATGCCACGATGAATATAGGCATGCATCAATGCAAGAGGACATGCTACTGGGTATTAGAGGTACCGGTGTGTACAGCAGTCTGGACCACCGCCTCTGAAGGTCTCGCTGTATGGTGGTACAACATGCAGTGTGTCGTTTTCATGAGCAATAAAAATGGAGGAAATGATGTTTATGTTGATCTCTATTCCAATTTTCTGTACAGTTTCCGGAACTCTCGGAACCGAGGTGCTGCAAAACTTTTTTTGATGTGTGAGTAGTTGCCAAGATGGCTTACATCTATTGAGGTATCATGCCATATACAACGTACAAGAACGAGCTGCATTCTTCCTATACCCTCCATACACCATGAGCTTGACGGCTTTTTCTGCATTGGTAAATCCCATCCTCCACTCACAATCTACTGCGTGGACTGTCACACATTAAGTAACTAGCAAGTCACAGTGCACTCAAAGAACACACAAGCACATTAGAAGCAAACATAACAACATTGTCCTTAGTAACGAAGCAGTTTGAACTGCACAAATAATTGTTAATGTGAAAACTTTTCAAAATACGATATCTCATAACGACTAACACTAGATTCCTGCAACAAGCACCAGTGTCATTCTAATTGATCCTACATTTAGTTTGTTATGTCAATAGGCATTGTTCCATTTAAACAAGTGTATGTTTTCACACAAATATGCTTTATAAATATTATTACAATCTGTTGATTGGCTAACAATAGGAGCACCTGACCACCAATCCAATCTATGAAAACCGCACATCAAAAGCAATTCCCATTCCCGCAGTATTTGCGGTGCAAGTTTTAGATGATTCAACCTGTATATATAAATGTGTGTGTGTGTGTTTGTGTGTGAAAACAGCTATGGTTCATATGTGTGAGA
Source organism: Schistocerca americana (assembly GCF_021461395.2). NCBI lineage: Eukaryota > Metazoa > Arthropoda > Insecta > Orthoptera > Acrididae > Schistocerca > Schistocerca americana. The sequence continues at coordinate 320,934,800 of NC_060124.1, forward strand.
TATTTTATTGAAACCAAGCTATTCTCATGCGGCAGTTCTGCACAAAGGTAACATTTTTGCATTACTAGGAATAAATGTGGGGAGAGCCATGTTGGATTGCCAAGATCTGTCCGGCTCAGTTACCGAATGTTGCGACAGGGTGGTTCTCATGAATATGATTCAGTGGGGTAGTTTCCATTCTCTTTATGAACTGTATGTATCTCGTGTTCGTGTTTAGAAAGTCGATATTTCATTCGCCAGATAAGTTATGTGTCTTATTATTTGCCACTGAACATTAAAGAACTGATCTATGTATGAGAATGCTAAAGACGTCATGTGTTCCTGTGACTTTGATCGTTGTGGGCTATGTAAACTTTTGTATGTCCGTGGCAGAATAATAATCAAAAATAAATGCAGATATTGAACCTTTATTCAAGCCATTTATATATTCTGCTAATTGAAGGGCAATTATTGTGAGATAACAGATGTGAGTAGTTATAAACCTTGCAAATTGGTTTATGTGGAAGTAACTGTTTCATTTAATGTTTCACCCAGCATCACTATTGTTCCAAGCCAATTCTCAGAAATAAGCCACTCTTTGCGTTATTGAGCTTCTTTGGAAGGTAAGTAGGTCTCGAGATCTTCGAGACGGCATCACATTCCGATTGCATGTTCTGTAATATGATGGTATTACAAGCTCGCCATGAAGTATAATCCCTTTATATATGAATATATATATTGTCCTAGTTAGAGAAAAACTAAATATTTTTAGGAAGATTCAAATTGGTTTCAGTAAAGGAGTAGCTAACCAGTGGGCAATATTAACGTATTTAAGATATTACATAAAATGTTCTGTTGCACTGCTTAAGTAGCGGTCCCTGAAGAACCATAACTGGGAGTAGTCTGACTGCGTCATATCAAATGGGGCATATTCATTTTTGTTTGAAAGGGTATCCTATATATGGAAATTAATCATCACTAAGTGTAGCACATTAAAAAGCAAGCAAAACTATTTAGTACAAAAACACAAAAATATCTGTTGAGTTTCCGAGGATTAAAAGAATAGGGTTTTTCTGTATGTTTCTTGATTAAAAAAACAAGGGTTTTGTTTTCTCCCGGTTGCTTAACCAATATATTGCTATATTGTATAAACACCATTTGTATTTGTTTTACTGAATTCTTTTTTATTGCTCCGATGCATACATCCTTACAGGGCAGTATTTGTTCTGTGTGTTGAAAACTGGTTTTGGCAGTTTCATTTTTTTAACAATTCTGGACTTATAAATCTATATGTAATTTAGTATTTTGTTAGGTGATTTTAAATTATTTCTGATTTTTCTTTTTGGTGATATTTATAACCAGTACTGAATGAACAAACCAATAGCTAGTCAGAAGAGAAACACGAGAAGTCACTTTAAAAGCAGTAGGAGAAGAGAAGAATTTCAAGCTGTAGGTTGTTCTGATTCAAAAGTCTTGTCAGTTACTGATATCCAGGGAAATGATAAGGTACTTAAAGGTGATTAAGCTGCAATACCTAGCAATCAGTTGCAGGGTGTTGCAGTTGGTGATGTCACTGACAATCACGACACCTGTAGAGTTCTCACAAGTGAGAATCCAACCATTTGTGGCGAGATTCAGCAACCTGAAGCTGTTGATAGTTGTGATACATCTGCAAATACTTCTTCTGTCTCTAAAGTTTGCCCTGCTCGGGTAAAACAGCGAAGTATATCGCCAGTTACAAAACAGGATAACTGCAAGAGGATTCAATAGAAGACTGGAGACGAGAGAGGCGCAATTTGAAAAGACAGAAGCTACACTCCTGGAAATTGAAATAAGAACACCGTGAATTCATTGTCCCAGGAAGGGGAAACTTTATTGACACATTCCTGGGGTCAGATACATCACATGATCATACTGACAGACCCACAGGCACATAGACACAGGCAACAGAGCATGCACAATGTCGGCACTAGTACAGTGCATATCCACATTTCGCAGCAATGCAGGCTGCTATTCTCCCATGGAGACGATCGTAGAGATGCTGGATGTAGTCCTGCGGAACGGCTTGCCATGCCATTTCCACCTGGCGCCTCAGTTGGACCAGCGTTCGTGCTGGACGTGCAGACCGCGTGAGACGACGCTTCATCCAGTCCCAAACATGCTCAATGGGGGCAGATCCGGAGATCTTGCTGGCCAGGGTAGTTGACTTACACCTTCTAGAGCACGTTGGGTGGCACGGGATACATGCGGACGTGCATTGTCCTGTTGGAACAGCAAGTTTCCTTGCCGGTCTAGGAATGGTAGAACGATGGGTTCGATGACGGTTTGGATGTACCGTGCACTATTCAGTGTCCCCTCGACGATCACCAGTGGTGTACGGCCAGTGTAGGAGATCGCTCCCCACACCATGATGCCGGGTGTTGGCCCTGTGTGCCTCGGTCGTATGCAGTCCTGATTGTGGCGCTCACCTGCACGGCGCCAAACACGCATACGACCATCATTGGCACCAAGGCAGAAGCGACTCTCATCGCTGAAGACGACACGTCTCCATTCGTCCCTCCATTCACGCCTGTCGCGACACCACTGGAGGCGGGCTGCACGATGTTGGGGCGTGAGCGGAAGACGGCCTAACGGTGTGCGGGACCGCAGCCCAGCTTCATGGAGACGGTTGCGAATGGTCCTCGCCGATACCCCAGGAGCAACAGTGTCCCTAATTTGCTGGGAAGTGGCGGTGCGGTCGCCTACGGCACTGCGTAGGATCCTACGGTCTTGGCGTGCATCCGTGCGTCGCTGCGGTCCGGTCCCAGGTCGACGGGCACGTGCACCTTCCGCCCACCACTGGTGACAACATCGATGTACTGTGGAGACCTCACGCCCCACGTGTTGAGCAATTCGGCGGTACGTCCACCCGGCCTCCCGCATGCCCACTATACGCCCTCGCTCAAAGTCCGTCAACTGCACATACGGTTCACGTCCACGCTGTCGCGGCATGCTACCAGTGTTGAAGACTGCGATGGAGCTCCGTATGCCACGGCAAACTGGCTGACACTGACGGCGGCGGTGCACAAATGCTGCGCAGCTAGCGCCATTCGACGGCCAACACCGCGGTTCCTGGTGTGTCCGCTGTGCCGTGCGTGTGATCATTGCTTGTACAGCCCTCTCGCAGTGTCCGGAGCAAGTATGGTGGGTCTGACACACCGGTGTCAATGTGTTCTTTTTTCCATTTCCAGGAGTGTAGTTATAGGCAGCAAACTGAAAAATGGAGGCTACAAGTAAGAGTAACAGTAGAGAGTTAAGTTGGGAGTTGTCAGGGAAAATAGAGGATAGTGTGTGAAAACGTAATGATAAATACACTACCGGCCATTAAAATTGGTACAGCAAGAACAAATGCAGATGATAAACGGGTATTCATTGGACAAATATATTATACTGGAACTGATATGTGATTACATTTTCACGCAATTTGGGTGCTTAGATCCTGAGAAATCAGTACCCAGAACAACCACCTCTGGCCGTAATAACGGCCTTGATACGCCTGGGTATTGAGTCAAACAGAGCTTGGATGGCGGGTACAGGTACAGCTGCTCATGCTGCTTCAACACAATACCCCAGTTCATCAAGAGTACTGACTGGCGTATTGTGACGAGCCAGTTGCTAGGCCACCATTAACCAGACGATTTCAATTGATGAGAGATCTGGAGAATGTGCTGGCCAGGGCAGCAGTCGAACATTTTCTGTATCCAGAAAGGCCCGTACAGCCCCTGCAACATGCGGTCGTGCATTATCCTGCTGAAATGTAGGGTTTCACATGGATCGAATGAAGGGTAGAGCCACGGGTCTTAACACATCTGAAATGTAACGTCAATGTGAACAAGAGATGACCGAGACGTGTAACCAATGGCAACCCATACAATCACGCCAGGTGATACGCCAGTATGGCAATGGCGAATACACGCTTCCAATGTGCGTTCACCGCAATGTCGCCAAACACGGATGCGACCATCATGATGCTGTAAACAGATCCTGGATTCATCCGAAAAAAATGACGTTTTGCCATTCGTGCACCCAGGTTCGTCGTTGAGTACACCATCGCAGGCACTCCTGTCTGTGATGCAGCGTCAAGGGTAACCGCAGCCGTGGTCTCTGAGCTGATAGTCCATGCTGCTGCAAACGTCGTCCAACTGTTCGTGCAGATGGTTGTTGTCTTGCAAACGACCCCATCTGTTGCTGACTCAGGGATCAAGACGTGGCTGCACGATCCGTTACAGTCATGCGGATACGATGCATGTCATCTCGACTGCTAGTGATACGAGGCCGTTGGGATGCAGCACGGCGTTCCGTATAACCCTCCTGAACCCACCGATTCCATATTCTGCTAACATTCATTGGATCTCGACCAACGCGAGCAGCAATGTCGCGATACGATAAACCGCAATCGCGATAGGCTACAATCCGACCTTTATCTAAGTCGGAAACGTGATGGTACGCATTTCTCCTCCTTACACGAGGCATCACAACAACGTTTCACCAGGCAACACCGGCCAACTGCTGTTTGCGTATGAGAAATCGGTTGGAAACTTTCCTCATGTCAGCACGTTGTAGGTGTCGCCACCGGCGCCAACCTTGTGTGAATGCTCTTAAAAGCTAACCACTTGCATATCACAGCATCTTCCTCCTGTCGGTCAAATTTCGCGTCTGTAGCACGTCCTCTTCGTGGTGTAGCAATTTTAATGGGCAGTAGTGTAGAAACTAGTGGTAAAGAGCAGAAAGAAAGTACTGATGGGTTAAGAGAGCAGGTCGAAAGCATTAGTGGAGAGGTTACAGGAAAGTTTACTGAACTGGGTACACTATTACAAGAAGATTTACGTGGGGAGTTTGGTGGTAGAATTTGAAAGGTTTATTTTTATTCAGCCACCCTTCATTTCGATTACGTGTTTTTGCTTACTGATTATGTGAGAGTCCTTTGGCATATTTTCCGACCACTCGCTGGCTGATTTCGATATTCCTCTGTTACATGGGCAGTATTTAGGTTTCATTGGTGATCTTTGGAGCAAGCGTCTCAGCCAATGAACGCCTAGCGCGTGGTGGTTCCCAATGAGCTCGTTGTATGTGAAGGAAAGAAAAAAGGCAGCTGCAGTTTGGTAATTCTAAGGAGTCACTGGTATGGACGTATTTGTACTGAGGCAGTCAGTCTGTTGCAAATGTGTGCAGTCGTAAGTGGGCTCATCACATCACATAGTGCAGTGCGATTTATTAGTCGGTGCTGAGCAGTTTTGGGAGCGAACTGCATTTTATTGTGAGTTGTTGCGAGCAGGCAGTTCTGAGCCAGAAGGGGGTGGTTGGAGGATGATTGTGTCGTACAGGCTGTGGTATGTTGATTTTGTTGCCACTCAGTTGTAGACAAAAGTACATGATATTGACATTGGTACTGAGAGTGACTGGAACATTAGTTCTGAGAGGGCCATTGTGTTCAGAGATCTGCGGCTTTTCTTTTCTTACAGCATGGCATGTATCTAGTGGCAGTGTGACTGGCTAGGTTCTGTGAAGAACTACATAGCGGAGTGTCGATTAGGCTGAGCTCACTATTCAGCATTGGTTGCATCCATGTCCAATATTTTACCTGTGGTCAGGTGTTGGTAAATCATTGTTTTCATTCGCAAAGCAGATGGGAATTTGCGACATTATCAAGTGATTTGAGTCTTAGCGATTTCTTCTGCAGTTTAAATGGTCTGTCCTTTACAACTTTGGAACCTTGCACCTGTTTATCACTGGCGGCAGTTTCCCATAGCTGGAAAAATGTTCCCATGTTTTAATGCGCGTAGCTGACGACCAATTTTAGTCTGATGATTGCTTTTTATTACTTTCTGCTCTACATCCGATGTTCACTTCCATGTGTTACATGAGAGACTCGTAAGTGTGAATAACAATAGTAACTAGTCAGAATTTCAATTTCATCATGAATGTATTTCTTTTGTTCTGTCCAAAATATGTCTCAATGTCAGTACAATTTCAGCAGATGACTGAATGCAAGCATTATTTCATCAGTAACTCTTTCACGGAAATTTACAGTTCTTCAGGTAAATAAGTTATCTTTAATAGCAGTCAGTATTATATTATAACTTTCATTTTCGTTATACATCATCATACTCAGTCGCTGTCGTTCTCAAGTATAGGTCATTCACTTTTTCTATGGAAAACACTGAAAATTTATAGCTAAAAAGATATTGTAATTCTAAATGCATTCCAACGGTTGCAAGGCCCAATAGCGCTGCTACATTGTCACGAAGCTCTAGACAGTCTGGGTTTCGTAAAGCGCGTGGCAGGGCCCCTCGGTGAATGCACACCACGTGGTACCGAGTGCGGAAACCCGCCCGCGTGCGAAGCGAGTGACGGGCAGCGACCGCTGCTCGCCCTGTCCGCCGTGTGGATGCAGTGCTCTAACACACACCGTCCCTGAGTCACGCACGAAGCCTCTATTTCGCTTCGAGAAGCCTGTGACCCAGTGCCCCAGAGAGGCTAGTACAAGTGAAACAGAATTCCTTCAAAACATAGGCCCATGCTGGTTATCCTCTGTTCCAAACCGGTAGTTGTCATTTGACCTATATAATAGATCGTTTAAGAGGTGAAAGAAGGAACAGCCAACTTCTAGCATATCTGAACCCATCGCTGATGTTAGTACTGTCTTGTTGTTAGCCCCATTTTTTTGTAAGTCAGGGGAAGATGTTTCTGTCTTTTTCGATAGTTCGCCTACAGCGGCGAAGTTATGGAACTGGAGTCCCGTGTGGCTGCTAAATGTAGTTCGTTTAAAATTAGTTAATGATAACTATGACATATTTAATGGAAATTAGAAGTATCAGGATGCTCAGTGCTTCATGGCCTGTTGGGAAAGTATTAGTAGAACCTTATAAAAAAAAGTGTGAAATCTTATGAGACTGAACTGCTAAGGTCATCAGTCCCTAGGCTTACACACTACTTAACCTAAATTATCCTAAGGACAAACCCACACACCTATGCGCGAGGGAGGACTCGAACCTCCGCCGGGACCAGCCGCACAGTCCATGACTGCAGCGCCTTAGACCGCTCGGCTAACGCGCGCGGCAGTAGAACCTTACAGGAGAAAAATATACTTCTAGGTAGTATCTTAATGGTATAGTACAAAAACAGGGAGAATCGATAGTAAGTTTTGTAGATCGTATCACCTAAAGCAATATTAACACATATAAATTGACGGATGAAGATCGTGCCAACAAGACCATTCTGCAAGATGCATCAAAACGGGCCTCGACGCTTTTTTACCGGGTCTGTACACATACATTTCCCAAAAAGCTTGGACGGAGCGGCAGCAACAGCGGCAGCTTAGTCTGAAACTGAACAAGTGACTAGGGCCCCTCAGGAGAGAATAGTTTTTAATACAGAAGTTAGACGTTATAGATGTGGGTCTCCGGGCCACATTCAGCAGTTTTGTAGGAAGTCACACTGTCAAAGCGCAAACAGGTAGGACACACCATTCAAAAATGTTGGCTGCCACGTGGAAGTTTAAATCACGGTAATACTCCCGCACCTCCGTTAAACGGGACAGGGGACAGTGTGACCACTGTCTCAGTAAGCGTGACCACAGGACCCTGTGCGAAATTAGTGGCAGACATTTGTCTGTTTGGCTACGTAAAGGGTAGATTGTGTAAGCTTTGTTTGATACCGGATGACAGGTATCCATCTATACTGGGTAGCCAGAGTGCATTTTGTGCCGCGAATTTGAACCCACCACACTGTAGACTAAGTAGTGTGGGTACATCGTCCACAAAAATCTCATTGTGGCACAGACGGATTGAGAGCTAAGCACACGCACACAAGAGAACTTGAAGGAGTAAGCCGCGCTGGCCCTCCTCACGTGACCTCGACCACAGGCTGCCTGCGGCAGATTAGTTAATGGGTGAGGAATTTCATTTCTCGTGTAGTTGCTGGTGTGACTGTGTGTCGCCACGCCGCAGGTGTAAATCATAATGCAACCAGGACTCAGATTATATTCTATTAGATTCGTACTTGTTCCATAGATCATGAGTACGACACTTCGTAATGATGTGGAACGTGTTAGGTTAATAAAAGGTGTGTATACAGGATATTACATTACACAAAATATTACATGACACTTAAAAATTTTAATTTTTTTTGTCAAGGTTGGGGTAATTACCCACTTACTAGATCCAAAAATTCATCTAATGAATAGAAGGAGTTGCCATTAAGAAATTCTTTTAATTTCCTTTTAAATGCTGTCAGACTTTTGATGCTATCAGGTAAGTAACCAAAGACCTTTGTGGCAGCATAATTTACCCCCTTCTGAGCCAAAGTTATATTTAACTTTGAGTAGTGAAGATCATCCTTTCTCCTAGTGTTGTAGCCAAGTACACTGCAATTACTTTTGAATTTGTTCGGATTGTTAATAACAAATTTCATAAGTGAATATATATGTTGTGAGGCTACAGTGAAGATCTCTTGCTCTTTAAATAAGTGTCTGCAGGATGCTCTTGGATGAGCTCCAGCAATTATTCTGATTACACGCTTTTGTGTAATGAACACTCTTTTACTCAATGATGAGTTACCCCAGAATATGATGCCCTACGAAAGCAGAGAATGAAAATAGGCGTGGTAAGCTAATTTACTGAGATGTATATCACCAACATTTGCAATTACCCTAATAGCATAAGTAGCTGAACTCAAACGCTTCAGCAGATCTTCAGTGTGTTTTTTCCAGTTCAACCCCTCAGCAATGCACACACCTAGAAATTTTGAATATTCTACCTTAGCTACCGATTTCTGATCGAAGTCTATATTCATTAATGGTGTCATTCCATTTACTGTGTGGAACTGTATATACTGTGTTTCGTTAAAGTTTAATGATAGCCCATTTGCAGAGAACCACTTAATGATTTTCTGAAAAACATCGTTTACTATTTCACCGGTTAATTCTTGTCTGTTGGGTGTGATAGCTATACTTGTATCATCGGCAAAAAGTACCAGCTTTACATCTTCCTGAATATAGAATGGCAAGTCATTAATATATATTAAGAGCAGCGGAGGACCCAAGACCGAACATTGCGGCACCCCATTCTTGATTGTTCCCCAGTTTGAGAAATCAACAGTTTTTGAATGTTATGTGAGCTGCTTATTTCAACTTTCTGCACTCTTCCAGTTAGGTATGATTTAAACCATTTGAGCACTGTCCCATTCATACCACAGTACTTGAGCTTATCTAGAAATATTCCATGATTTACACAGTCAAAAGCCTTTGAGAGATCACAAAATATCCCAACAGGTGACTTCCGGTTACTCAGAGCATTTAATATTTCATTAGTGAAAGAATATATAGCATTTTCCTTTGAAAAACTCTTCTGGAAACCAAACTGACATTTTGTTAAAACTTTATTTTCATAAAGGTGTGAAGCTACTATATAATACATTACTTCTTCAAGAATTTTGGATAAGGCAGTCAGAATAGAGACTGGGCGGTAGTTGTTGACATCAGACGTATCCCCTTTTTTATGCAGTCATTTAATAATGGCATACTTCAGTCTATCAGGGAAAATACCCTGCTTCAGAGAGCTATTACATATGTGGCTAAGAATCCTACATATTTCTTGGGAACAAGCTTTTATTATCTTGCTGGAAATGCCATCAATTCCACGTGAGCTTTTATTCTTGAGAGAGTTTATTATCTTCCTAATTTCAGAAGGAGAGGTGGGTGGAATTTCAATTGTATCAAATGGTGTTGGTAAGGCCGCTTCCATTAACTGCCTTGCTTCTTCTAATGAACATTTAGATCCTGTTTTCTCTATAACATTTAAAAAATGATTATTCAAAATGTTTTCGACTTCTGGCTTGTTGTTTAGCGTGTTTCCATTCGCTTTGGCTCTGAGCACTATGTATCTTAACATCTGAGGTCATCAGTCTCCTAGAACTTATAATTACTTTACCTAACTAACCTAAGGACATCACACACATCCATGCCCGAGGCAGGATTCGAACCTGAGACCGTAGCGGTCGCGCGGTTCCAGACTGAAGCGCCTAGAACCGCTCAGCCTCCATTCGCTTTGATGGTGATGCCGTCATCCTGAACTCTTGGTTGCCCTGTCTCCCTTGTAATAATATTCCAAATTGTTTTGATTTTGTTATCAGAGGTATTAATTTCAGACGTGATGCACATGCTTCTGGACTTTTTAATAACCTTTCTTAATGTAGCACAGTAGTTTGTATAATATTTAGCTGTTTCTGGGTCATTACCCTTTCTTGTTGTTAGATAAAGTTCCCTTTTGTGGTTACAAGATTTTTTGTTCCTTTAGTAAGCCAAGGTTTTTTGCATGGTTTCTTATAATTAGATTTAACTACTTTCTTGGGGAAAACAATTTTCAAATTCTCTTACAAGTGTGTCATGAAATAAATTATTTTTAAATTATTATCGGGTTCCTTGTACACCTCATCCCAGTCTAACTGCTGAAGATTTTCTCTGAAATTTCTAATTGTTGAGTCATTAATTGAACGCACAGCTTTGGAGGGTAGTTTTGAATCACTGAATGGAGCTATGTCGTATACTGTAACTAGCTGAGCATCATGATCAGAAAGGCCATTCTCAACAGGACAGGAATTTATGTTTTTAAACCTATCTTGGTCTATAAAAGTGTTATCTATCAATGCAAACGACCCATAGTAGTATTCATAAAGGTCAAATCTGCTTCTGTTTCAAAATTGATCCTTTTAAGGTATATCCTTTTCGCTGCCCACAGATAGACTCAAGGACAATTTCGACGTATAACGTCGAATTACGTTCGTAGGAAAAGTTCGTGATTTTGTGAAAGAAAGGAAGACTCCATGTTTCGATGTTTCAAGAACACGATAATTCCTGGTGCCAATGTAATCTTTCATGCAGTTTTGTAATGTAATATTTGACGTTACGCCTTTATTTGAGCACGTAAGCGTTTAAATAACTCACTTCAAAAGAAACCATCAACTGCACCTCGTCAATACAGTTTAGAACCAATCACGACGTTTACATGCAACACATCTTCGGGAAGATGAAAACCAAATTTCGGAAACCGTTTTTCGTTGTTGTGTTTACATGTGAAGACCGGAAGTGGATTTCCTACCCCGTCAATGGCGCCTGGAAATCCGCTGTTCCAGTTTCTGATTTAATCGGCACAATCGGTATTTCTCTTCAGTTAAATATTAGAGATTGACAGCTCCATACTCAGTGTAATATTTCTACCGCTCCTTCGCAATGCTAGAAGTCACTCCGCCTACATTAGCCGAAATGTTTTCAAACAGGTCGCAACCTGGCAGCCCAAACACGGCTGTGCGTTTATATGGTAGCGAAAATCGATTGTGGAAGTGGAAAACCGGCAGCAAGAAGCAGCTTTCCAGAATCGATTTTGGACTATTTACATGCCCAACCAAAAGCGCTATTAGGATATAGGTTTACATAATCCGGTATTTGGAGCCCTTGTATACATAGTGACTGTTTGCGTTAGCTATGAATCGCAATATAAGATAGCACTCTTGTTGATAACCCGAATAATGTGTGTTCAAATATCACTCCGATATTAGATCTAAATGGCTTGCAAGGCATCAGCGATTTACCACAATTCACAATTAAATCGTATAAGTTCATCAACAACGCCTAAGTGTCATTAATAATGTGCTTGGTTCACTCGCCGTAGCTCACGTGCACTGAATTCACAATCATAGTAATATCGTTCACTGATTTTCTTCTAACCATCAAATCACTATTAAGTTGGTTAAACAAGCACTATCAGTTCGTAAAGCTTCATTGGAGTTCATGACGCACTGAATACTGCAAAATAATGAGCCTAAATCTTCCCAATATTAACTGTCAGAGATACGAGCGTAAACACTACAAAGTGTGAAAGAACGACGCAGAACTCAGGTCGCTGGCCTAGTTTGTCAGAAATTCGCGAGGCGAGCACAATTCAGCTATGACGGCGGAGTGCTGTTTAAGCACACACGATGTGGCCGTCGCATAGTTGCGCCTGCGGAAAGAAGTACTCAGGCAGGCTCGTGATTCCAGCTTAACAGGACATAGCGAATCACATGCCACAGATAAAAGTTATGGAAAGCTATTGGTGGTCAGTGAGGAAACAAGACGTAAAGCATTACATAAAGGTCTGCATTCCTTGCACACAAAAAATCGAATGTGGTGTCAGTGAACCCCAAAACAAAGATTACCTCAGACAAATAGACCGTTCCAAATGATCTGACCCATTTGCACCAGCAAGGAATCAATACGTATTAGCTACGATTGATCATTTTCCACGTTTCTGTGCCACGTTCGCCATACTGAAGCGACAGACAGAAACGGTGGCATAGGCTGTGGTTAACCAATAACTTCTTGAAATTCGGATAACCTCAGTCTGAAATAACTGTCCAGTGATCCATCTTTATGCCTCAGTTATTGAAGCAATTATGCCGACTACGGCACGTAAAGAAGTTGCGAACTAGTGCACTAGGGTGAACTGAAAGAGTTCACAGGACAGCGGAAAAAATATTAAGTAATTACGTAAGTAGTAGCCACAGTGATGGGGCGACCTGCAATCATTTATGAGGGCTGCGTATAGCTCGAAAACCTGCGAAAACATGAGCTTATCTCCCTGCAACATTGCTTTTAGCTAAAAATGGCGTCCCCCTTCGAATCATGCCAACCGACCCCACGAGAAGGTACACGTTCCGTTCGGAATTTTAGTAAAAGGTTAAAAATAATCTGGAGTCATATTGAAAAGATGAATGCTAATGCTCTAGAATGGCAGAACGGCATGCAAAACAAAAAACCAGAACTGCCTAAGTACCACATTTGGTAGTGTATAACATGATCAAACGCTTACTGGCAGAAAATAAAAATTAATAAGTTCATTTCAGGTTACCAAGGACCTTCACAGGTAGTCGAGATAATGTCTTCAGTTACAGTGAAACTGCAATTCGAGACCCAGAGCGTAGATGTGTAGGAAGGAAGAATTTATCAATTTAGGGTGAACAAGAAGCATTGCCTAAATGGGAAGCAGCTTCTTCTGAAGGGGGAAGAGAAGTGGTTGAAGGAAATAGGAGAATGAAAGGTAGAACCAGGCAAGTTAAGCAGGAACATTTTTGAGTTGGTTATATCTGGATTACTTATATTATAGATGCCAAAGGAAATATTCTTATTTAGGTAAGAGGTTAAAAGAACTTTAGGTGAAATTTAAGTTTTGGAAATAAGAAACGCCTTCTCTTGTTGCATTGTATTTTATTCTCCCAGACGCCTTTCACCTTTTTTCAATTTAATGCACCACCAGTGAGATCTGTAATGATACAGTTATGATACACTTTTGTTCTGATATGTATACCCGTAGATTCATTTACAAAACAAATATTTCTGTGCTTGCTGCGGAGGATGGTCACGCAAACAAACTCGTTAGCAGAACTTTTATTTGCAGTGTTGATAGAACTTTAGCGCATCTAATTTAGTTTATAAGGCAAACAACGATGCTACATGGTGCAGTACGTTTATTGCTTTGTAAAATATGTGGTTTGTGTAAGTGTACTTTGCAGACTTCTAACGGGAAGTAGGATGGCAGTAAATGAGAGTGTGTGTGTGTATGTGACATGCTTAGGAGTTTAACTTTAAGGTAGAGATTCTTTATCAACAATTTTGCTAGGTCAGTTTAGTGATTTAAAACTATGGGATATTAGAGTAAGTTCTCACAAGCTGCGACATGGCCCGAGTATAGATCTGTTTTATAAAACATGTCCTAATGTACTGCAGCCATAGCGATATTGTCAGATGCCGAAGATAGTCATTATAGGCCGAAACCGATAGTCTGATGACAAAAAAAATTGCGACTATAAACGTAAGGAAGTAAATTTAGAGTTAGTTCTACTCTCTAGCACGGAGTCAACGAGGTACCGAACCGGGCAAGTGACAGTCAGCCGCACAAAACGAATACGCGTATAGCGCTGCCAGGACATGGCTCATCCTAGTGGCGTGTACACGCCTGCGGTGTGCGACGAACGTCGGCATAAGCTGCTGAAGGTGGCCGACGCTGCCTCTGGGCAATTAAAGGTTTACCGCCAGCCACACGTTAGAGATCAGAAAACCGCTCCGTGAACTGGCTCTAAACTCGCCAGCAGTTCCTCTGACGTCGTGTCCCGTGCTCGCAAACGACTCTCGAGTCTCCGCCGCTGCCCCTGTAACCGACAACAAGCCACTTTAGTCTCTTGTCGGATATAACTGAATGAGGATATTGTGAATCCCCACATATCCAAAAAAACTAAACTCTTCAGGAGACACAAAAAACATTTCAAGCTTTAAAATAATGTTGAACCTCCGTTTTACTTCTCGTCTTTCGTTAAACCGAATACAAAGGAAAGAATGCATTTTCTTGACATTAAGTTAAAACTTATTATAAAATTTTGTACATGAGTGGAGCGGCAACCGTGAGATGTAATCTTCTTGTAGAAACACAGAGTGCGACAGAACCGACTAAGTACACTACTCGCCACTAAAATTGCTACACTACGAAGATGACGTGCTACAGATGCGAAATTTGATCGACTGGAAGAAGATGCTGTGATATGCAAATGATTAGCTTTTCAGAGCATTCACACAAGGTTGGCGCCGGTGGCGACACCACATGAGGAAAAATGATTCAAATGGCTCTGAGCACTATGGGACTTAACATCTATGGTCATCAGTCCCCTAGAACTTAGAACTACTTAAACCTAACTAACCTAAGGACATCACAGAACACCCAGTTGACATGAGGAAAGTTTCCAACCGATTTATCATACACAAACAGCAGTTGACCGGCGTTGCCTGGTGAAACGTTGTTGTGATGCCTCGTGTAAGGAGGAGAAATGCGTACCATCACGTTTCCGACTCTGATAAAGGTCGAATTGTAGCCTATCGCGATTGCGGTTTATCGTATCGCGACATTGCTGGTCGTGCTGGTCGAGATCCAATGACTGTTAGCAGAATATGGAATCGGTGGGTTCAGGAGGGTAATACTGAATGCCGTGCTGGATCCCAACGGCCTCGTATCACTACCAGTCGAGATGACATGCATCGTATCCGCATGGCTGTAACGGATCGTGCAGCCAAATCTCGATCCCTGAGTCGATGGGGACGTTTCCAAGACAACAACCATCTGCACGAACAGTTCGACGACGTTTGCAGCAGCATGGACTATCAGCTCGGAGACCATGTCTGCGGTTACCCTTGACGCTGCATCACAGAACAGGAGCGCCTGCGATGGTGTACTCAACGACGAACCTGGGTGCATGAATGGCAAAACGTCATTTTTTCGGATGAATCCAGATTCTGTTTACATCATCGTGATAGTCGCATCCGTGTTTGGCGACATTGCGGTGAACGCACATTGGATGCGTGTATTCGTCATCGCCATACTGGCGTATCACCCGGCGTGACAGTATGGGGTCCCATTGGTTACACGTCTCGGTCACCTCTTGTTCGCATTCACGGCACTTTGAACAGTGGACGTTACATTTCAGATGTGTTACGACCCGTGGCTCTACCCTTCATTCGATCCCTGCGAAACCCTACATTTCAGCAGGATAATGCTCGACCGCATGTCGCAGGTTCTGTACGTGTCTTTCTGGATACAGAAAATGTTCGACTGCTGCCCTGGCCAGCACATTCTCCAGATCTCTCACCAATTGAAAACGTCTGGTCAATGGTGGCCTAGCCACTGGCTCGTCACAATACGCCAGTCACTACTCTTGATGAACTATGGTATCGTGTTGAAGCTGCATGGGCAGCTTTACCTGTATACGCCATCCAAGCTCTGTTTGGCTCAATGCCCATGCGTATCAAGGCCGTTATTACGGCCAGAGGTGGTTGTTCTGGGTACTGATGTCTCAGGATCTATGCACCCAAATTGCGAGAAAATGTAATCACGTGTCAGTACTAGTATAATATATTTGTCCAATGAATACTCGTTTATCATCTGCATTTCTTCTTGGTGTAGCAATTTTAATGGGCAGTAGTGTAGTTTCTATCGATTACCGCTGGAGCTGTGGTTGGGGTAGGCAGTTGCACGTGGTCTGCCTTTCTTCAGTCGTTGACTCCATTTCAGCAGCCAACATAGTATGGACCGGTGCACATCGTGGTTTTGCCGTTCGCGCTTATTATGAAAACAACAGATCTGTGGTCCCTACAAAATGAGCTTTTCGGCGACAGTTCAACATTCCACCCAACAATGCCGTTCCTAATGTAAACACAATTCTGTCCTGGGTTCGGCAGTTGGAGGAAACTGATAGCACACTAAGAATAGATACACCTGCCGACGCAGATCCATCAGACGCCAGAAAATGTGGAGCGAGTGAGAACAGCAACTCAACAATCACCGCAACGTTCTGCTCGACGACATGCTGTTGCATTGGGGATTTCAGGCCACAGAAGGATTCTGGAATGCGATTTGAAGTTCCATCCTCTCAAAATATGATTGCTCAAGATTTACGCTCAGCAGACCGCGCCAACCGTCATTTCCTGTGTGAGCAAATGCTTGCTCAGATCCCTCCGAACGCAGCTTTCTTCAGTAGTGAAGAGGCACATTTTCATCTTAGTGTGCGCGTGAAAAAGCAAAACTTTCGCCGGTGGGCTGAA
The DNA here is from genome assembly GCF_021461395.2 of Schistocerca americana. NCBI lineage: Eukaryota > Metazoa > Arthropoda > Insecta > Orthoptera > Acrididae > Schistocerca > Schistocerca americana. The sequence continues at coordinate 320,951,436 of NC_060124.1, forward strand.
AATAACCCCAGAATTATTCATGAAAGACCGCAACATTCTCCTAAAGTGACAGTGTGGTGTGCCATATCACAGTTTGGAGTGGTGGGCCCTTACTTTTTTGAGGAAGAAGCGACCATGACAGTGAATTCCACACGTTGTGTTTGAATGTTGCAAACTTTTCTGCAACCCAGAATGGACGTGACTGTTGAAGAACATGGACTGAGATACTTGAGGTACCAACAGGATGGAGCTACTGATCACACAGCTCGAATTTCGCTTGTTGTTTTGAGAGAAATGTTTCCGGGACGCCTCGTCTCCTTGAGGAGTGATGTTGGGTGGCCTGCGCGGTCACCAGATTTGAGCATTTGTGACTACTTTCTTTGGGGATATCTGAAGGAAAAGGTTTTCAAAATTGATATCATTTCCAGCAGGATAATAAAGGTTTGTTCCCAAGAGATAAGTGGGATTCTTAGCCACATATGTAATAGCTCTCTGAAGCAGGGTATTTTCCCAGATTGACTGAAGCATGCCATTGTTAAACCCCTGCATAAAAAGGGGGATACGTCTGATGTCAACAACTACCGCCCAATTTCTCTTCTGACTGCCTCATCCAAAATGCTTGAAAAAGTAATGTATTGTAGAGTAGCTTCACACCTTTGTAAAAATAAAGTTTTAACAAAATGTCAGTTTGGTTTCCAGAAAGGTTTTTCAGTGGAAAATTCTATATATACTTTCACTAATGAAATATTAAATGATCTGAGTAACCAGAAGTCACCCGTTGGGATTTTTTGTGATCTCTCAAAGGCTTTTGATTGTGTAAATCACAGAATACTTCTAGATAAGCTCAGGTACTGTGGTATGAATGGATCAGCGCTCAAATGGTTTAAATCATACCTAACTGGAAGAGTGCAGAAAGTTGAAATAAGCAGTTCACACAATATTCAAAAACTGTTGATTTCTCAAACTGGGGAACAATCAAGAATGGGGTGACACAAGGTTCAGTCTTGGGTCCTCTGCTGTTCTTAATATATATTAATGATTTGCCATACTATATTCACAACGATGCAAAGCTGGTACTTTTTGCCAATGATACAAGTATAGCTATCACACCCAACAGACAAGAATTAACTGGTTAAATTGTAAACAATGTTTTTCAGAAAATCATTAAGTGGCTCTTTGCAAATGGGCTCTCATTAAACTGTGACAAAACACAGTACATACAGTTCCACACAGTAAATGGAATGACTCCATTAACAAGTATAGACTTCGATCAGAAACCGGTAGTGTTGATGAGGGATTGAACTGGAAAAACATACTGAAGATCTGCTGAAACGTTTGAGTTCAGCTACTTATGCTATTAGGGTCATTGCAAATTTTGGCGATACACATCTCAGTAAATTAGCTTACCACACCTATTTTCATTCTCTGCTTTCGTAGGGCATCATATTCTGGGGTAACTCATCATTGAGTAAAAGAGTGTTCATGGCACGAAAGCATGTAATGAGAATAATTGCTGGAGCTCATACAAGAGCATCCTGCAGACACTTATTTAAAGAGCTAGAGATCTTCACTGTAGCCTCACAATAAATATATATATATATATATATATATTCACTTATGAAATTTGTTATTAACAATCCGAACGAATTCAAAAGAAATAGCAGTGTACATGGCTAAAACACTAGGAGAAAGGAAGATCTTCACTACTCAAGGTTAAATCTAACTTTGGCTCAGAAGGGGGTAAATTAAGCTGCCACAAAAGTTTTTGGTCACTTACCTAATAGCATCAAAAGTCTGACAGATAGCCATATAGCATTTAGAAGGAAATTAAAAGAATTTCTTAATGGCAACTCCTTCTACTCATTAGATGAATTTTTGGATATAGTAAGTGGATAATTTCCCAAACCCCACGAAAAACAAAATTAAGTGTCATGTAATATTTTGTGTAATGTAATATCTTGTACAGACACCTTTTATTGACCTAATCATTACGAAGTGTCGTATTCATGATCTATGGAACAAGTACTAATCTAATCTAATCAAAAGCCACCCTCACACCCTACCAGAGTTAAAAGAGTGAATGCCATATCCCGCAGTATGTGTGCAAGAGCTGCTCGAAACTTCAGGGATCGTCTGCAACAATGTATTGATGCTAACGGCCGCATTCTTGAGGACATTATTTTCAAAACTAAATGATTGTAAAATGGTATATTGTACTAATGTAGAAAATAAAATATTTTTTCTCTATACATCCAGATTTACTTTTTACTGTTCCTTAAAGCTGCTTAGTCAGTTCTGTTGCACCCTGCAGTAAACAGCCATACAGATGCAAAATGGATGGTTTATTATGTAAGATGGCAAGAACTATGCCCCTTACATGAAGTCATTAAAGATCACCTAACTTACGTTGAGCGAACAGTAGGGCTGAACAAAAATGACTGACAAGGCACGATGCATCTTGTAGAGGGTATAGTATGGATGTATTGGAATAATTACTGTTGGGTGATGGTTTTAAAGTAATTCACATGACATGAAAAACTTTGTGGAAACACATCGATTTACTAGAGGCTAGTTTATCCCAGGGAAGTATACAGAGTGACAGTGGCTGGCCGGCAGGGGAGCGGCGAAGGGAAGCAACAATAGGCAGCTTAGGGTGGCTCAAGCTCTGAGAAAGCAGTAACGAGGCTCGGCCTCCAGCTGCCTTAAGATGAGTGACAGTGAGTCGGTGCTTGACCCCATGCTGGTGTACCGGGAAGCAGACAGAGAACTTGTACGCCTGTTGATAAATGTCTGTCGTCCCATTTTCAGTGAAACATGCGAGAAAGCCGCACAAAGTTACGGTAGAGCGGTCAACAGAGGTCAAAATATGCGTGTTCGTGACTATAGCAACTTCACGCTGAATTCACAGTCCGCAGAGCCTGAAGTAAATCAAGTGAAGAGCGACAGAAAGAAATACACCGGCCTCCGATGGGAACGTAGGACCAAGGAATTTGAAGTACTCTCCTGGGAGTCAGAATTCCGGAAAAATTGGTGTTTGTGCAGACACTAATCTTGATGGGTGGCCTGGGAGGAGCTAAATAGCAGAAGTTGAGAGGAAGGGAAATTTTGTGGGAATTTGTTCACTTCCAAGAGCAGGCATTGGTCAGCACTGGGAAGTGACGAATAATTAACGCGACTTGTGCTGCAATTGGCGTAAGTGAGTTTGCTGGAGGGGAAACCGAGGCGAAGAGCGGACTGTGAGAAGTCTCCGTAGAGGTCTTCCGTTCCCAGCTTGCCTAGAGCGCAGATGTGGCGTTCTTTACTCAGCTTGCCTGACAAAGAGTGAGCATCTCTGCAGTTTAGGACTTAGCAAATGGAATGATTGAACTTGGATATAGGAAGTTTTAGTTCAGCTATGTACTGAACAAGATAGCTAGGAGTGAATAGACAAGTGTAGCCTTGCAGCACCACGAGGTCAGCTGAAATCCACACAATGACGCCGCTCCGCCACGCTGTATTCGGTGATATTGCGCCTGCTCCGGCCACTGATTAATTTGTTGGATCATGTCGGCAAAGTTTCCACAAGGGTTTCATGGACCATGTATTGTAGAATTCTTCTATCACTTCGCATTATGCCTGGGTCAGTCGATAGGAATCACTTTTGGGTTAGCTCACTTTACTCCATGCAAACGCAATTTATTACCACTGCCTGATAGGAGAGTCTTGTAATGTTATGATTGAAGGTCGGGAGTTAAAATAAATTTGTGCTAATCGACTGCATCTGTTTTCAATCAAGTAGCTGAAATCCCAAGTCACTTTCTTAATTAATTTTATGTTCAACATTTGCATCTGGTGTTCAATAGCTGAATATAACATCAATGTGCACCCCTTTTTAACTAAAAGTGATCAATTCTGGATAAATTAATGTCAACACTGCCACCACAGTTCAATCAGGAGTCACAGGGCCATATTACTTTTTTGTGTTATCCAATATTGGGGCAGTTTTGCACTCTCTGTTGATCTGTTAGTCAATTAGTTGGGGTGAACACACGCCAAAACCAGCTAAGTGACGGGTGGAGTGTTACAATTAAAATCTCTTTACCGCAGTTTCAGCGTTTATAAAAACCTTTTCTTCAGTTGGAAACTTTACAACTGGATCACATGTTGTGGGAGAGGTAAGTTAAAAAAATATAGCCAAGAGGCCATCAGTCAAACACAGAATTTCACCTCCACTGTAATTAAAACATGCACAACACGTTTGTTGTCATTTGGTATTTCCTCAACAACGTACAATTAGTGCACTCAGTCATGTTGTGCATGTTTTAATTATAATGGAGGTGAAGTTCTATAACTGACTGACGCATTTTGGCTGTATTTTGACATACCTCTGCCGTAACATGTAATCCAATTGTCAGTATTTCCTTCTGAGGAAACGCATTTTGTAAACGTTGAAATCATAGCAAAGGGGTTTTTATGAACCTTCCATTTTGCAGTTGACAGGCTGTTTGCTATTTCTAGAAGAAGTTAAAATTTATGTGCTGAACTTATCGGTTTTCTCGATGTTTTATAATAAAATAAGCATCAATCATTATTTAACTCATAATTTATTGCTAATATGGGCAAAAATCAAATTAATTATGCCTATTTTCCATTCTCTTCGGTGTTGTACTCCACGCATGGTACATTCTTTGTCACTTGTTGGCCAATAGTATGTCATATTATAAGTTCAGGACGATTTTTCCTTCTGGTATGAATAATGAAAACTGCCTTAGACAGTGCATTTTATTCTCATTTGTAGCCACATGATGTTGATTAAACTGACTTACAGGCTCTGATGGAGCTACAGATGGCAAGCCAGTTGGAATGTGTGCTCTTCTGCTCCATCAGTGAATGGCCTAACTTTAACAACGCTAAGACTTTCATGTAAATAGTAGAAGATGCATGATCTGTGTTGATGGTTTTTCTTTTTGTAGCCCTTCTTTGAGTTTCATTCTTTTGATAGAGCTGGCCACCAGTCTTTAAAATTCAGCATCTCTTCTGTTTTTGTTATTTTCCCTTCAAAGTTCATCTTCTTGCTGGATTCTATTACTAAGTCTGCATACTCTTTTCGGCAAACATATCCTATCCACCTTTCTAATTTTCATTTTTACCATGCCGAAATCTCTATCGCATGGAACGTAAGCGTAGCCTCTTATTGGAAAGTAGTAGTAATGGGTAGTAAATTGGAATTTTTCCCGTACCACAAGCATTAAACAAAATTTTGTGTATAATTCTATCTCGCTGGCCTCCATTATCTTAATTGCCATGCATTTCATCCAGCAACTGGGAATAGAATTACATATTCAGCTGAATTTAATGTTCTTCATTATTGTGTTTGCTGTGATAGTAGATTAATTTTCAAGCAGTACTTACCTGCAGTCATAACTGTATCCCCTTTCCAATCTATACATGCTTCCTTTCTCACTCTTGCTCGTTTATTGGCTGTATGTTTCAGAAACTCCACTGCATTCTTTAATCTTTCTATTATTTCTGTGCTGGCGTAAGCAGTCGCCAGCACACCGGTCAGCAAAGATGTAGCGCGAAGATCGATAGCAGGTGCTGGATCAAGAGCGCCTATCACGAGAGAGGCCAGAGACACGCCGACAAACAACACACCGCCAACACTCTCTCGACAGCATGTATTCAGGCTGCCGCTGCTACCGGAGGGACTCACTCACTCTTCCAGTAAGGCATCTGTTAGTGCCATGGCAGAGCGCGTATAGTACATCGCAGGTTACGACAGTACATAGCGACCAGATTATTAACTATAGCAAGACTGAAGTTTGTAATAGCAAGATTGTAAATATTGTCTGAAAGATAGCAAGATTACCGATATTGTCTGGAAGAGGTCTACGGTGCAAGACTACAATTTCCCAACATCACAACTGCCTGACATTTTACCACCAATAACAATAGAAATCGATTAAACTAAAGAGTAACTGTCACTACCGATTATTCTCTCTGTTTAAAACAGTGCTGATAACTAAAATTTTGAGAAAGCCTCCATCTTTACTACGTGTGGGGCTTCTCTTCAGTTTCGGAGATACAATGGCCGCATAAAATGCCAGAATGTATGAGGTTTCTGTATATCGTGATCGAGCACATGTTTAAAGTACAAAGTGGTAGGTAACTTAGTTTTGTCAAAAAACGGACATGTGGGGTTTCTCAATATTCCCATGCAATTACACAGAGCCAGTGCGGAAAGGAGAACGAGTACACGAGCTCGCGAGTATACGGAGGACTCGCGACATAGCCGTTACACGCATATGGTCGGGGATGACGACTATCTGTACGTCAACATCTACATGATAACTCTACAATTCGTAGTTAAGTGTCTGGCAGAGGGTTCATCGAACCACCTTTAAGCTAAATCTTACCATGCGAGCTCTGATTTCCTTTATTTTATTACGATGATCATTCCTCCCTATGTGGGTGAGCGCCAACAAAATATTTTCACACTCGGAGGACAAAGTTAGTGACTGAAATTTCATGAGAGTGTCCCGTAGTAGCGACAAACGTCTCTGTTTTAATGACTGCCATCCCAACCCTTGTATCATATCCGTGGCACTCTCACCTATTTTGTGATAATGCAGAGCGAGTTCCCCTTCTTTGAACTTTTACTGTGTTCTCCGTCAACCCTATCTGATGCGTGTCCCACATAGTAAAACTTAAAGTCCCCCGCCGCGGTTTTCTGTATGTACATGAAGAATAATCTCACAAACATGTGGTGATTTTCACAGGGTTTCACTAACAGATAGGCTGATTCACGAGGACGATTTGTGTATCTAATGTATCACCGCAACACTGGAAAGTCGTTCGAGTACAGATCAAGTAATTAGTGCAACCCATACAAAACCGAGGCGGGTCGCTGGTTATTTACTAATATTGATCTGTTAGCAGTGCATGTTGTTATACACCGAAGAGCCAAAGAAAACTGGTACTACTGCCTGATAACGTGTAGGGCCCCAGCGAACACGCGGAAGTGTCGTTATACGACATGGTACGGACTAGACAAATGTCTGAAGTAGTGTTGGACGGAACTGATACCATGAATTCTGCACGGCTGTCCATGAATCTGTAAGAGTTTGAGAGGTGGAGATCTCTTTTGAATAGCACGTTGCAGGGAATACTAGATATGCTCAATATTGTTCATGTCTGGGGGGTTTGGTGGCTAGCGGAAGTTTTTAAACTCAGAAGGATGTTCCTGGAGCCATTTTGTGCCAATTTTGGACGTGTGGGGTGTCGCATTATCCTGCTGGAGTTGCCCAAGTCCGTCGGAATGCACAATGGACATTAATGGATGCAGGTGATCAGACAGGACGCTTATGTAGGTGTCACCTGTCAGAGTCGTATCTAGATGTATCGGGGGTCCCATATCACTCCAACTGTACCTGCCCAACACCACTATAGACCCTCCACCAGCTTGAACAATCCCCTGCTAACATTCAGGACCCATGGATTCATGAGGTTGTCTCCACACCCACACACGTCCATCCGCTCGATACAATTTGAAACGAGACTCGTGCGACCAGGCAATATGTTTCCACTCATCAATAGTCCAATGTCGATGTTGACGGGCCCAGGCAAGGCTTAAAGCCTTGTGTCGCGCAGTCATCAAGGGCACACGAGTGGGCCCTCAGTTCCGAAAACCCATATCGATAATGTTTCGACGAATGGTTTCCACGTGACATGTTTTAATGGCCTAGAATTGAAATCTGCAGCAATTTGCGGAAGAGTTACGCTTCTATCACGTTGAACGATTCTCTTGAGTCGTCGATAGTACCGTTCTTGCAGGAACTATTTATGGCCGCAGCGATGTCGGAGATTTGGTGTTTTACCGGATTCCTGATATTCACGGTACACTTGTGAAATGGTCCTAAGGGAAAGTCCCCACTTCATCGCTACCTCGGATATGCTGTGTGCGCCGTCTACAACACCACGTTCAAACTTACATAGCCGCGTGGGATTAGCCGAGCGGTCTAAGGCGCTGCAGTCATGGACTGTGCGGCTGGTCCCGGCGGAGGTTCGAGTCCTCCCTCGGGCATGGGTGCGTGTGTCTGTCCTTAGGATAATTTAGGTTAAGTAGTGTGTAAGCTTAGGGACTGATGACCTTAGTAATTAAGTTCCATAAGATTTCACACACATTCGAACATTTGAAACTTACTTAAATCTTGATAACCTGACATGGTAGCAGCAGTAACCGATCTAACAACAGCGCCAGACACATGTTGTCTTATACAGGCGTTGCCGACCGCAACGCCGTATTCTGCCTGTTCAAATGGCTCTGAGCACTATGGGACTCAACTGCTGAGGTCATTAGTCCCCTAGAACTTAGAACTAGTTAAACTTAACTAACCTAAGGACATCACACACATCCATGCCCGAGGTAGGATTCGAACCTGCGACCGTAGCGGTCTCGTGGTTCCAGACTGCAGCGCCTATAACCGCACGGCCACTTCGGCCGGCTAGTCTGCCTGTTTACATATCTGTGTATTTGAACACGCATGCCTATACCAGTTTCTTTGGCGCTTCAGTTATGTAGGGTGTTCAAAAGTAGTGTCGAATACTTTGAGAGATGGTAGTACTCACCGAAACAAGAAAAATAAGTCCAATAATTATGGGTCCGGAAAAGCATATTTTCCGAGATAAACACGTGTTTGTAGGAAGGGCTGCGAAATGCTTGGTTGCGGTTATTAGCACAGATATTGCATTGGAGCTCTGTCTTACTGACAGTACTCTACCTATCATTAGGTGATCCGCAGTCAGTTGTGTTGTTCGAGTTGTGTTGAAGGCAATGATAGTTTTCAAAATGGCTCTGAGCACTATGGGACTTAACAGTGGAGGTCATCAGTCCCCTAGAACTTAGAACTACTTAAACCTAACTGACCTAAGGACATCACACACATCCATGCCCGAGGCAGAATTCGAACCTGCGACCGTAGCAGTCACGCGGTTGCAGACAGAAGCGCCTAGAACCGCTCGGCCACTCCAGCCGGCGTTAGTTTTCGTCGTGTTTACGTGCCGTACTGTACACTACTGTCAAGCCTGGCTACTTACTGTATCATGGTGTTTTACCTTCTCCCAAACGAGGATTCACTTATGTGTTTGAGGTTATTGCGCTCTTTCTACATACAGATGGTGTAGTACACTTACATTTTCTCTCTCTCACCACTTGTTAACACTGGATGCCTATTACTCGACAAGTGAAATAATGGATACGATATTCTGCTATGGACGTACTCTGTGAGCCCGTGCCTTCTACGCTGGAAAATATCCACAGCGCAGAGTGCGCTTTCGATAAGCTGTTCGGCAGACTTCTCCAGAGTTGAGCGTGCCAAGTTCAAAGTGCTGCTGAACGCTCAGGAGCGATGCGACTTGTGCATACGGTACGTGGGCCCCAACGTGGTATACGCTATCGCAACGCATTCCAGCGGCAGTTGAGGGATGTTTCTACTTCGTAAATCACACTGTTTACTCATAGGGCGGCTGTAAAATTCCCACGCTAGCTCTATTAAAACGCACATTTCCTCCATCGTCTAAGAAAAGGAAAGTACCATCTCCAATCAGTAAGGACACAGGCTTATAAAAGTTCCATTACAAACAGTGCGTTAAAAATTTGGAATACTTCTCCGCATAAGATGAACATTATTTCATCATTCCCACATTTTAGTAAAGCCCCAAGGTCAGTCTTACTTGATCACTCTTCCTACCCAGTAGCAGAATCTTTGCAACATGTGAGTTACGAAGCGTAAAAGAAAAAGGAGCAAAATATCTTTATACAAATAGCGCAAGCTGTCCTGTAGATTAAGCCAATCGAACAAAGTCACCCCTCAAAAAAAGGTGAACTTATATTTACATAACATCAAATATTATAGTATATATTTATATTAAACTAATAATAAGGTATCAGAACCTAATAAAAACGCGAATGTTAGGAAAAAAATTTGCAAGTGTCAAAACGCGAACCACCACCTCATCCTACATCTCAACAGAGGACGGTGCCGATACTCATTACGCTAAACGTAGTTCACACCCCTTAACCGTTGCTGAAAACCTTAATCGTAGATATGTTACTAATCGAAATTTAATTATAACAAATTGTACCAAGAACAATACGTTTTGGGTGGATCATCAGCGTGTCGCTGCCTCCAAATTGCCTACTCTCATAATACGCAAGTTACAATAATTCTTTTGTCACGAATATGATGTTTCTCATCATTTTATTGGAACGAATCACACAGTTAACAACTGGTTTTCCAGTGATTCTCAATTTGCTGGTGCTCAGGAATGGCATATATACATACAGGCTTGAAATGAATGCCAATATGGCACCTCACAACTCTGTACTGAAGGGGGACGGCGTGCTTGTGACGTAGGTGGCGTTGTGCCATCTCATTGGCCAACGCTCAGACGCACGCTCAGAATATCTGACATGCCAGATACTGCTCTGCACGTTCGGAAAGACTCTCGAACGTGCTATTCCACGCTATGATGTCAGAATCTCGGCACGCTCAACGCTCAAAGTTCGGATGCAAGGTCCATGTGCCGACGTCTTAAGACCACAGGATCGTCACGGCAGACGGCGGTTCTGCCGATGGCTGTTGCAGAAGTGTGCCTCAGATTCATTGTTCATATCCAAGATTTTATTTACCGGTGAGGCAGTGTTCACAAGAGATGGTGCTGTGAATTTCCACAACCAGCTTGCATGGACAGACGTAAATCCCCAAGCAATACAGGAAAGAGGGCATCAACACCGATTCTCAATCAACGTGTGGGCAGACGAACTTGGCGATAGATTAACAGGGTCATACGTGCTACCACAAAGGTTAACTGGGGACCATTATCTGGACTTTCTCATTAATGTATTTCCTACTTTGCTGGAGGTTGCGCCATTGCAGCAACGAATATAGATGTGGTTCATACATGATGGCGCACCAGCACACTTTCGTCACAATGGAGAGGGGTTGAGTGCGCACTCACACCTTAGCCTGCTCGTTCCCCTGACCTCAATTCCCTAGACTTCTGGTAATCGGGACTCTTGAAGGAATCAAAGATGTGCGGTCGCTACAGCAGCGCGTCTTCAATGCGTGCCAGCAGTTACAACAACCGGGTATACTTCAAAGGTGTGCCAGAGTGCACAGGGGTTCATAATCACGAATGGAGGCCACGTTGAACACCTCATGTAAACACATGTTTATCACAGAAAGTATGCATTACCGGCCCGATGGTTATTGGACTCCTCTCAGAAAGTATGCATCTCTGCACCCATGTTTATTGGACTTATTTTTCGTGCTTCGATGAATACTACCACCTCTCAAAGTATTCGACACACAGACCAAAAAAAGCTCGCATGTCAAAGTCGAAAGTTAAATGCATGCTTGTGTGTTTCTTTGATTCCAAGGGAATTGTTCATAAAGAGTGGGTGCCTCCTGGACAAACAGTTAACCAATATTACTACAAAGAAATTTTAGAAAGGCTTCGTAAAAGAGTTTTTCGTGTCCGAGTCAACGTTGCTGATAATTGGATTCTTCATCAGGATCATGCGCCATCCCATACTGCTCTGTCAGTACAGCAATTTTTAACCTCAAAACAAATTTCAGTACTATCACAGCCTCCTTATTCACCAGACATCGCTCCGTGCGACTTTTTCTATTTCCAAGAGTCAAAACGGCGGTCAAGGAACACCATTTTCAAACAACACAAGATGTCCAAAAAGCTGTGACGAGGGTCTTGGAGGATATTACAGAAGATGAGCTCCAGAAATGTTACCATCAATGGCAGAAACGCTGGAAAAAGTGTGTGCAATCAGAAAGGAACTACTTTGAAGGAGACAACACTAAACTTGACTAAAACGGTAAGCAATATTTTTTTCACATCAGTCTCATTACTTTACTGTCGCACCTCGCATATTGTCGTATTCTGTATCTTAATTTAAGTATTTCCATGGCATTGCTATCTAATTCATTAGGGCTCAACTCATCCAGAAGTGTATGTCTTCAAAGAAGCACTAAATGGAGAGTTGGATAGTTGTCACGTTCTAGATCGCACTAGCGCCTTTGAATGGCGTGAGGAATATGATAAGCTCATTTAGGGTAAGCTCATCTCTGTTCTGAAGTCTACGTAATTATTTTTGTGAAAGCAATTCGTTAATCTCGATCAAAGCATCAAGTACCGAAACTAGCATGTCTAACGAACTCCTCCATCCGACTTCGATCTCTTGTTTCATAGATTTTGTGAGTCTCTTTGTAAAAGTAACTCTCTTACAATATGCGGATAGAGATTTATTCGTGTTTATTGTCTCTTCTACCCTAGTTAGGCTCGGCTGTAATATTAAAAACTCCGTCTTTTAAGTGTGACCGGCCGGAGTGGCCAAGTGGTTCTAGGCGCTACAGTTTGGAACCGCGCGACCGCTACAGTCGCAGGTTGGAATCCTGCCTTGGGCATGGATGTATGTGATGTCCTTAGGTTAGTTAGGTTTAAGTAGTTCTAAGTTCTAGGGGACTGATGACCTCAGCAAAGTCCCATAGTGCTCAGACCCATTTGAACCATTTTTTAAAGTGTGTTTGAGCAAAGTGCTATGACTATCACAAGCGCAAGGAAATCTTGAGACGTCTTTCACCGCTGCCTCTGTATTAGAACCTTGATCTATTACGAAAGGTATTAACTTCATTAAGTTCGCAGGAATTGTCAAGGACTTGAAAGGGCGAACAGGCTCTGATAAAACGGTAACTGCTATATCTTCCTCGTCAGGAAAAAGGGTACTAAACAGTACTTTGTTCTCCATATGCCACGTTTCGCTAATAGTATACAGCATCTGTGTTTACTGTTACTCTATTCCTAACCATAACCGGATGAGATAGTATAGCTTCCATATCAACGTCATAACCAACTTCACCTCCTGCAGATATCTACATCTACATCTACCTCCATACTCCGCAAGCCACCTGACGGTGTGTGGCGGAGGGTACCTTGGGTACCTCTATCGGTTCCCCCCGTCTATTCCAGTCTCTTATTGTTCGTGGAAAGAAGGATTGTCGCTATGCCTCTGTGTGAGCTCTAATCTCTCTGATTTTATCCTCATGGTCTCTTCGCGAGATGTACGTAGGAGGGAGCAATATACTGCTTGACTCCTCGGTGAAGGTATGTTCTCGAAACTTCAACAAAAGCCCGTACCGAGCTACTGAGCTCCGGCCGAGCTACTGTGCTTGGGCTATCTTTTTGAAACTGGAGTCATCAACGGTCTGGTATCTGTGCATCACATGAGTGCACTGGACCACAGAAACCGCTCTTTTTGGCTCGAGGGACACAAAACCTGACGTTAATCTGTCTCCTGTTTTCTTTTGATGGAACACATGTTTCCTCATGGTGGAAGTAGTATAAACTAGAATGCAGTCATTTTGTTTGCACTGGACAAAATTCGTTATACATGAATGACAAACGAAAATATTTATTCGAAAAATTTTTCATTAACATGAATAAAACATATATTTGTCATTTGTGAATAAAAATCGTCGTGAATAATAGATAAATCTGAAATCCAGTGATATTTATTGCTGCAGTTATTTGTCCTTTATTAAATAAATGTACGTTTCCTTACTTTTAAATTAGTTTTCAGAGCAACTTTTTCTTCAAACATCTCATCAGATAGATTTATTTCCGAAATTTAACAGCAAATAAATTTGACAGCATACACAAGACAGCAAATACTTTCTTCACCTTAAAAAAGGATTTGGTGTGTTGTATTTCATGAAATCGCCCTTTACTTAAGAGTAACATTATAAGACTTTCAAATCAAAATCTTCTTTCACAAAAATTTTGAGATATCCAATTTTGCTATAGTTTTGGCTCAAAACTTCGATATAGTTCCATATCAGCTCCAATTTCCAAATAACGTTCAAAAAATTTGCTTTTACCTTTTCATCAACATTTCTTTGACTATTATATGGCTACACTTTTGTTGTAAGCCCCACCCCCCCCCCCCCCCCCCTTGTTCATGAACTGCAATGCAAGTGAATTGTTTTTAAACCGTGTGTAAGACGTCGTTGCAATAATTGCAGCTGGTGTAGAAAGGCGAAAATACTCTTCTAGTCGCCTCTTGACACTTTCTCAATAAAAAAAGTTTCCATTGTGTGCAATATTCTGAACTCTTTATTGTACTTAAGTGCTGTATCGCATCCAAAACTTCAGTCTCAAACCTCTATGTAACTGCACTGATGCATGTTGACCCGATTTCAGAGTAAAATTCAGCCCTTATTTGCAATTATTCTTGTTTAAAGTGAAAAAAAGTTCAACTAACGACTGATTTCTTTTCTATAATGTGTACTAAAGCAGCTGAGAAAATAACAGCAACGAATAAAATCTCTTTCGGATGACTTTCAACGTCCAACAGCATTCCACGAACGTTTCAGGAGACTTTAGATTAATGTGTGTTGAAGTTAGTCTTTAGCAACCACTGAGTTCTTACTTCGTTCACTCTTTTTTTTAACCACAAATACGAATTGCATACTCCACACGAGAAATTCATATGCGTTACTTTTAACAAACGTGGTACAATTGAGGTAGGTGTTGTATATAAAGAGTTTCTGTCGGTTGCATTCTCGTTTTTAGATACTTACATACACTGAGCTGACAAAAGCCTGAAATGGCGATATGTACATATACCGAAGGCGGTAGTATCGCGTACACAAGGTATAAAAGGGCAGTGCATTGGCGGAGCTGTCATTTGTACTCTGGTGATTAATGTAAAAAGCTTTCCGACGTGATTATGGCTGCACGATGAGAATTAACAGACTTTGTTTAACGGACAAATGGTAGTAGAGGCATAAGAGATTCCACTTCGGAAATCGTTACGGTATACAATATTCCGAGATCCGAAGTATCAATAGTGTGCCGAGAATATCACATTTCAGGCTTCACTTCTTACCAGGGACAACGCAGTGGCCCACCGCCTTCGTTTAGCTACCGAGAGCAGGGGCGTTTGCGTAGAATTGTCAGTGCTAACAGACAACCAGCAATGCGTGAAATAACCGCAGAAATCAATGTGGGGCGTACGACGGACGCATCCGTAAGGACAGTGCGGCAAAATTTGGCGTTAAGGGATATGGCAGCAGACGACCGACGCGAGTGCCTTTGCTGACAGCACAACATCGCCTGCAGAGCCTCTCCTGGGCTCATGACCATATTGATGGAGCGTAGACGAGTGGAAAACAGTGGCCCCATGAGGTGAGTCGCGTTTCCAGTTTGTAAGAGCTGATGGTAGGGTTCGAGTGTGGCGTATACCTCACGAAGTTGTCAACAGGACCGTGTGGAAGCTGGTAGTGGCTCCACAATGGTGTGAGCTGTGTTTACGTGGAATGGATTGGGTGCTCTGGTCCAAGTCGACCTATCATTGACCATTTGCAGCTTTCATGGACTTCATATTCAGGAACAACGAAGGAACTTTTATGGATGACAAAAAACCATGTCACTGGGCCTCAAAGTCAGAAAATACGACAAACGAAACCTTTGAATCCTTTTAAGAAATAACATCAGAATCAAGTATAAAATCATTGTTACGAACAATGTCACTTGATGATTTTTGTTGTAGAGTTCATGATGAATATCTAAACCTTGACACCTAGGCGCTGACTATTCTACTCCTGTTCCCAACAACATACTTGTGTGAATCTGGACTCTCTGTAAATGCAAAGACAAAATACCGCAATAGTCCGGATAGTGAACCTGATCCGCATCTTCAGTTCTCTTCCATCAATTCTGGCATTCAACTTTTGGTCGAAAAAAAAAGAACTTCATACTTCCCATTAAATGGAAACTATCTTATCAGTTTATAGTGGAATCAATACAGTGTTATTTTTTGTACTGTATTATGCTGTATTTTTGTATATTGTTCTAGAAATCAGCACTGTATAATGTACCTATTTCTGAATGATTTCATTAGATTACTATGTCTGAAAGATGAACATAAAGCCAGACTTTTGATTATTTTAGGACTATGTAAGACATTTAGTATTTCAAAAATGTTCCGTCTTTAAGAATGTTTGAGAACCGCTACTCTATGGCAATGAATTACTGAGAGTAGCAAGACAGCTTCTGACAGTTTTTGTATCAGTGATGAATATATATATGCCTCAGTTTATAGAATCTATGGGTGTGGAGACGTAACGTCATATTTTCAGAAAAATATCGTCCACTCAATCCAAAACACAAGACCACATTAGTACAAGAACTGTTGCGCAATCGGATTAATACCTCATGCATTGCTGTCATGAACAATGTAGAGAAGAATGGAAACTGAGGATCTGATGGATGACGAACAGTTTGGCTTTAGGAGAGGTAAAGGCATCAGAGAGACAGTCCTGACATTATACCTGATAAAGGAAGCAAGACTCAAGAAAATCAAAACTCATTCGTAGGGTTTGTTAACCTAGAAAAAGCATTCGAAAATGTAGAATGGTGCAAGACGTTCGAAATTCTCGGGAAAATAGGTGTAAAATACGTGGCAAAATACGTAATATGCATTTCGCACATGACCCAAGATGGAAAAAATAAGAACGTAAGCCCAAGAACAAAATCCTGAGATTGGAAAGGCTATAAGACAAGGAGTAGTCTTTCTATCCTACTGTTCGATCTCCATATCGAAGAAGGAATGATGGAAATGAAAGACAGATTTTGGAAGTGCGATTAAATTTCATGATGGAAGGACATCAATAATAAATTCGCAGATGACATTGCTAACCTCTGTAAAAATGGAGAACAACTGCAGCACTTGTTAAATGAGATAATCTGTCTAATGAGGAAATGCTGTAAACTGAGAATCTACTAAAGTAAAAGGAGAGTAATGAGGAGAAGCAGAAATGAAATTAGAGATGAACGTAACACCTAAACTGAAGACCACAAAGTAGACAAATTGATGGAATTCTGCTGTCTTGGAAGCAAAATTTCAGACGATAGACAAAGTAGACAGGACACAAAAGACAGACAAGCAATGTCAATGAGCCCATTCTGGCCAAATGAAGTCTCCTAGTTTCATAACCTCCCTTAATCTGAGGAAACATTTTCTAGCAATGTACAGTTGGAGCAGAGCATTGTACTGAAGTGAATCATGGACTATGAAAAAACAGAATAGAAAAAATTCGAAGTGTTTGATATGTGGTGCCATATAAGTTTGTTGTAAGTTAAGTGGACTGATAAGGTAAGAAATGAGGTGGTTTCTGTAGAATCGGCGAGGGGAGGAATAAGTGGTAAACACTGACAAGGAGAAAGGACAGAACGCTGGGACATGTATTAAGACATCAAGGAATAACTTCTATAGTACCTGAGGTAGCTGTGGAGAGAAACAACTGTAGGGGATGACAGAGATTATAATATATTCCACAAATAATTGAGGACGATCTGTACAAGTGTTACTCTGAGATGACGAGTTTGGCATATGAGAGAAATTTGTGACAAGCTGCATCAAACCAGGCAGAAAACAGATGACGCAAAAACAAAATGCTCATACTTCTTTATACCTTTGTTTGCCAGTTGGTTCAATATATTAACATCAAATGTGATGAAAAAGGTACCAGATCAGGAACCACAACAATAATCACAATAATTATTGTGACCAGATCCAAACGGTAACAATAACTTTCAAAGGGGAATTGTCACAATAGAAATCAAAACCAGGAACAAAGATTTCAGGATCAGGCACCTCATGAGATGCGCCATCAGAATAAGAGGCCATGAAACTAGAGATGGCCACATTTCAGCTCTGGAGGTGGAGAAATAAACTGGCATTGAAAAGGACACATTTTTTCAAAATTCAGTGGTTGTCTAAAACTCGTCAAAGCCACTAATGATGGAAAAGAAGGCAGGAAAAAGTAAGAATACAATGGGGAAGATTTTTAAGCGGCACTATCATAAAGAGGGCGCAAGAAATATTGTAAGATGTGTAGAGGTATTTGGTAATGATTATATAGGGCTGAAAAATTTATTTCGTGAAAGGAAAGTGATTGATGGAATGAATGTATGTATGAGGGAAAATTCTGTGATCAGAAGAGAGTGAGAGGTAAATCTGAATATGGTGGAGGAGGAATGTATTACGAATTCTAATGAGAGACTAGTCAGTAGCAACGATTCTAATAATGTAGGTGAAAGTAATATGCATGATTTTGTCTCAACAGATATTTGTTGAAGTATCTGTGAAGGTGGGGTAGCCATAGTCTTGTCAGCTGGAGATGAATTTTGTAGTGTATCGACAGAAGTACGTTAAGATATTTGTGAGGGCAGTATAGCAGCAGTCTAATCAGCTGGTGGTGAATTTTTCGTGTTATGTATCGATGGAAGTGGGTGAATTATTGTCAAAAGGAATGTAAAGGTGATGATTCAGATGCTGATGTTGCGAAGATTGAAGCTACTGATTTAGATATGATAGAGGAATGAATCTGTGCCTTTATTTCTATTGATAAAAGTTAACCTCTGTCTCTTTATGAAAGCATGAATTATGAGTGGACATGGAAGGATGGATGTGGAAGCTGTTGCTGCTAACTAGTGCTTCATTTCAATTGGTCATACATCCCATCTCCATCACATTCAGATCTACTTCTGCCAATGGGTGCAGCGGATGTTTTAAGTAATGAATCTTCTGAGTTATCAGTGGATGTTATTGGAGTTAACTGTGATAAATTTAGTGGTGATCTGGTGGAAGTGAGTGATGGTTTGTTTAATGGAAATGAAGTAAGTATTGTGATTGACTGTGAAGGGGCTGTGCTTACTGATATCGTCACTTCAGGGGAAGGGAACAATATACTTAATGCTTACAAGCATAATGTAGTGGTGGGTTTTGAAGATGATTTAAATCATATAGATGATTTACAGGCAGCTCAGATGAATGGAGAAATGAGTAAGAGGGAAAAATTTGTTTAGGAGACGATGTTAGTACTGAATGGTACAGCGAGGATGAAAATGACTACTCTATTAAAGACTCGAAATGGTTCAAGAAAATTTTGAAGTCTTTTTGCCTCACTTGTGGGCACAGGATAAATTTAAAGTAGCAAGAGGTCTTGAAGGTAGAAAAGATGAAACTGGGGTGAAGGAAGTGTTTAATGAATTGTTTGATGGTGATAATGAAATTGGGAGTTGGTTTGATGTTGCCATGTGTATCATAACTATGGAAGAGAAGGGAAGGGACATTGAGAATGATCTTTTTAGAGATAAGTGATTACAGAGGAGTAAAATTAAAAATGTGCAGCCTATATGTGAAACGATCGATGTTAATGAAAAAAGACAGCGTGCATTTGTCGAATCAAAAAGCGGTGTTTCAGCGGTAGTCAAAACTTTTGTACACAAACAATGAGACCATTGGTGAATACAGAAAGAGGCCCCAAACTTGAGAAATTTAAAAAACGTAAAAACGTGAGATTAAAAAAATACATTGGCTAGATAAATGTTATAAGAGGCAACGACGGCAGAGTTGTACCTTTTAAAAGAAGAATGGGGTGATTATAAATGTCTATATATTCATCTGAGTAAAATTTTAGGATAAACTTGTAATATGTTTATGAGAACAAAATTTCGGGAATAAAAGGTATTTAGTGCAAATATGAGTGAACATTTGCTGGCTTTATGATCCAGTTATCCAATGAGTTAAAATGAATGTTAACAGGGAGAATTCTGTCCAGAGTAGTTTCGGTTTTAGATACAATAAAAGACTAAAAGAAATTATAAAATGTTAGTTTATTTACTGTCTTGCACAAATTTCATGGCACAAAGTACATGTTTTCCTTGTATTTTTTCTGGTGCTATAAATCAATATTTTGCTTTCCTATCCTGTTTTCGTGTTTATCGTCTCCACTAGGGAGAGCGGTCAGTGCCTGATTTATGGGGATTCAGGAAGTCATATAATTATTGGTAACTGCACACTAGTTGTATTTCCACAGCTATCATTTTTCAGCACTTATGGAGCAGATTGACGCATTTCTCGGCGCTGTGGGATCAGCAGAAGTGTTTGGACTGTGAACGATTTAAATTTCGACAAAAGAACTCTGACCATGTGCTATGTTTGTGATAGTGAACTGCTATATCGCAGTGGCTAGAGTAAAAAATTCCTATGAAATGAGAGTAACAGCGTTAAAAACTTCTGTAAAAGTCAAGTTGACTCGAAAGTTTCTTTAAGTTAATGTTTTCCGTTTAATTTTCCACTTAACTAATATGCTATAATTCTTATAATTTATGCTAGATTTAGAAAATTTATGCTGATAACGAATGTTGTGAGGAGGTACAAGCCGTTTCATATACCACCACAATGATACTTACATTATTGTTCCAACACACAAGTAGGATATTCCATTTACACTCCTGGAAATGGAAAAAAGAACACATTGACACCGGTGTGTCAGACCCACCATACTTGCTCCGGACACTGCGAGAGGGCTGTACAAGCAATGATCACACGCACGGCACAGCGGACACACCAGGAACCGCGGTGTTGGCCGTCGAATGGCGCTAGCTGCGCAGCATTTGTGATCCGCCGCCGTCAGTGTCAGCCAGTTTGCCGTGGCATACGGAGCTCCAGCGCAGTCTTTAACACTGGTAGCATGCCGCGACAGCATGGACGTGAACTGTATGTGCAGTTGACGGACTTTGAGCGAGGGCGTATAGTGGGCATGCGGGAGGCCGGGCGGACGTACCGCCGAATTGCTCAACACGTGGGGCGTGAGGTCTCCACAGTACATCGATGTTGTCGCCAGTGGTCGGCGGAAGGTGCACGTGCCCGTCGACCTGGGACCGGACCGCAGCGACGCACGGATGCACGCCAATACCGTAGGATCCTACGCAGTGCCGTAGGGGACCGCACCGCCACTTCCCAGCAAATTAGGGACACTGTTGCTCCTGGGGTATCGGCGAGGACCATTCGCAACCGTCTCCATGAAGCTGGGCTACGGTCCCGCACACCGTTAGGCCGTCTTCCGCTCACGCCCCAACATCGTGCAGCCCGCCTCCAGTGGTGTCGCGACAGGCGTGAATGGAGGGACGAATGGAGACGTGTCGTCTTCAGCGATGAGAGTCGCTTCTGCCTTGGTGCCAATGATGGTCGTATGCGTGTTTGGCGCCGTGCAGGTGAGCGCCACAATCAGGACTGCATACGACCGAGGCACACAGGGCCAACAC
This sequence comes from Schistocerca americana, assembly GCF_021461395.2. Classification (NCBI taxonomy): domain Eukaryota; kingdom Metazoa; phylum Arthropoda; class Insecta; order Orthoptera; family Acrididae; genus Schistocerca; species Schistocerca americana. The sequence continues at coordinate 320,972,583 of NC_060124.1, forward strand.
CCGGCATCATGGTGTGGGGAGCGATCTCCTACACTGGCCGTACACCACTGGTGATCGTCGAGGGGACACTGAATAGTGCACGGTACATCCAAACCGTCATCGAACCCATCGTTCTACCATTCCTAGACCGGCAAGGGAACTTGCTGTTCCAACAGGACAATGCACGTCCGCATGTATCCCGTGCCACCCAACGTGCTCTAGAAGGTGTAAGTCAACTACCCTGGCCAGCATGATCTCCGGATCTGTCCCCCATTGAGCATGTTTGGGACTGGATGAAGCGTCGTCTCACGCGGTCTGCACGTCCAGCACGAACGCTGGTCCAACTGAGGCGCCAGGTGGAAATGGCATGGCAAGCCGTTCCACAGGACTACATCCAGCATCTCTACGATCGTCTCCATGGGAGAGTAGCAGCCTGCATTGCTGCGAAAGGTGGATATACACTGTACTAGTGCCGACATTGTGCATGCTCTGTTGCCTGTGTCTATGTGCCTGTGGGTCTATCAGTGTGATCATGTGATGTATCTGACCCCAGGAATGTGTCAATAAAGTGTCCCCTTCCTGGGACAATGAATTCACGGTGTTCTTATTTCAATTTCTAGGAGTGTATTACATTGTGTATGTCTTTTTATGTTATGTATGTCAGACTTGGTTTGAATTAATGTGGCAAACTGGCAGGCTAATGTGCCACATTAACTGGATGTGTGTAACATAAAGTGAATGCAGACTAGTTGTTCAGCTGCCTAGTATTGCTACGAGGTGCGGTGAATTTGTTTGTGGAGCTGAATACTGGCAGACTGTCCCAGGGCGAGGAGTGCAGGACGGTCATGCCACCAGAAGCGACCAGTAAGGCCTGGCCTCAGATGCAGAGATATGGAGCGAGTAACAGGAACCAAGTAAAACCAAGTCTTGGTAATTCAGATTGCAGTCGGATGCTTAAGAGAATCTGTGATGCGCCAGTAATGACCGAGTGTCAGACAGCCTAAAAAATGGTTTCTTAAGCTTTTAAAAAATCTATAATTAATCACAGATACATAAGAAACTATATCTGTATGCATCGACAAACTCAGATAAATGAGGCGCATCAAATGAAACAATAATATTTTAATATCTTCAAAACTACAAAAGTTAGTATTTTACAGTGTTAAATATTTTCACAACAAACATTTGAATTAACAACTTTTAAATGCTTCATGTGATTTCACCATATGATATCTTACAGGTAGGATTGCACTATAACTATCATCCCTGAAAGCTGTGGATCTGTATTTATTTTGTTTATTGACTTGTGATGTCTTTTATTTCTTTTTATTATGCTCATGTCTGTCAGAACATCATCCAGCAAATGAATGCAGCAGGAATACCTCATATCTTGTCAGACCCATGTAATTAGTTAATGGATATTTTACTACTTTGCCAGTAACTATTTAAATATTGATTACAATATCCATCTTTTTGATTTGTAGCTCCTTGTATGGAGAATGGGGAGAATGGAAGTGCTTGCCACACGAAAACGTAAGTAAATAGGAAAATAGGCGCGAAAACATCGCAAAGATCTAAATTACATTCTAGAAGATAGGTTAACTCCCAGCAAAAAATTTTCTCTTCAACATCGTTTGGTTGCAGATGACAAGCTACCTGTAGTAATTAACACAAAAGTGATCCAGAAAATTCATGCACACCAAATGTAAAGGTATTTACAAAAACAAACGGTCTGTTGTTTGAACTAAAAATGCACATAATTTTATAATCATTTAACAAAAATGTTCACATTGCAGAGTAAATAAATGAATGAATGTGATCGAATGTTTATAAAATTTCTTTATTTAGATAGTGTTGCAATATATTTTTTATTTATTCACTTATTTTGTATTTCCTTTTAGTCTGTTATCTGTATAAAAGAACAGACTAAATGTTGTAAATGAATTGGTATGAATAAAGCACATAATATTTTAATATGATTTCAAAAGTGTTGGTAATAACTAAGCAATATGCTATTAAAAGGGGAATATCTACATAGCATAACTACATTAAAGAAAAATAATATGATAATAATAATAGTAATAATTTTAAAAAGTCTGTATACTACCATTTGGCCATCTGGCACACAGATATTTGTTCAGCCAAAATCCAGAATGCACACACTACTTGTCTATTACACTAGGCAGCGTTAGTAGACTGCAAATTTTGTGATTTATAATTCTGCACTACACTACTACAAAACTATATTACACAGTACTACACTGCACAACACTGCACTACACTACTGAACGTAGTATTAGAACCAAGCTGGATCTTTCATTTAGCTAGATGGTTACCCCACAGTGAGCTGAGGTGCAACTCAGGATTCACAGATGTTGTGCTGCTGTGCCATCTAAGGTGTAGAGATTGGGAGATGGCTGTCAGGATCTGAGGAAGTCCTTCCTGGTCCTTCCTGAGGCTCATCTCCTCACTTTTTCCATAAGGTTGTTGTAGATGGGTGTTCTGCCATGGCGCATCTTGTTATCATGATGCAAGGCCTCTTTCTTTAATTTCCATCATTCCTTCTTCGACACACAGATTGAACATTAGGGCGAAAGGCTACATCCCTGTCTTACACTCTTTTTAACCCAAGCATTTCGTTCTTGGTCGTCCACTCTTACTATTGCCTCATGGCTCAATATGTACAGGGCCCAAGAGGTAGTAATAAGAATGGATGATAAAGAACGAAGTGCTCGGATTGAAAAGTGTGTAAGGCACGTATGTAGTCTCTTGCCTCTACTGTTCAACCTGTACACCGAATAAATAGCGATGGAAATAAAAGAAAGGTTCAGGAGTGGGATTGAAATTAAAGGTGAAAGGATATCAATGATACGGTTTGTTGGTGACGTTGCTATCCTGAGTGAAAGTGAAGAAGAATTACATTATCTGTTGGATGGAATAAACAATCTAATGAGTACAGAATGTGGATTGAGAGTAAATCGAAGAAAGATGAAAGTAATGAGAAGTATCAGAAATTAAAACAGCGAGAAACTTAACATCAGGATTGATGGTCATGAAATAGATAAAGTTAAGGAATTTTACCACCTAGGCAACAAAATAACTAATGATGGATGGAGCACAGAGGACATCGAAATTAGACTTGCACTGGCAACATGGGCATTCCTGGCCAAGAGAAGTCTCATAATATCAAACAAAGGCCCCAATTTGAGGAAGAAATTTCTGAGAATGTACGTTTTGAGTGCAGCATCATTTGTAGTGAAACATGGATTGTGGAAAAACCAGAAGAGTTCGAAGCATTTGAGATGTGGTGCTACAGACTAATGTTGAAAATTGGGTGGACTGATGAGGAAAGGGATGAGGATTTCCTGTGCAGAATCAGACAGGAAACAAGTATGTAGAAAACACTGAGAAGGGACGGGATGATAGTGATCTGTTAAGACATCAGGGAATGACTTCCATGGTACTAGCGGGAGCTGTAGAGAGCGAAAACTGTAGAGGAAGACAGAGGTTGGAATGCATCTAGCAAATAATTGAGGATGTAGGTTGCAAGTGCTACTCTGATATGGAGAGGTTGGCACAAGAGAGGGGTTTGTGGTGGGCTGCATCAAACCAGACTGATGACACAAAAAAAAGGTCTCTTCGTCGTTGTGTCTCAGCCAATCAGCCATGTAGGTTTCCAGATCATGAGCTGATATCTTAGCTGTAAGAGAGATCAGCTGGTGCAACTGTTCCTCATTCCTTATTATATTATAGACTGTTGCATTTACCAATGCATTCCTCTCCTGGTCTATAACATCTTGTCTGACAGCACACTCCCAGATGATATGATCCAGGGTACTCCACATTCTCAAGTATCTCTGGTTCACTGTCTTATTTTTAGTAAATAAATGAGATAAAGATCATGTCTCAACAGCCAGTGTATAGCTCCCTTGGTCGGAAGGAAGTATGTGATTCTTGTTCTTTCTTTTATGCGAGGAAGGAACAGGTAAGTTCTCCTCCCTGTTTCTGTCTGTCCCAGATTTCTCGCCATTCTCTACCAATGCAAGCTTTTATTTCTTTTTTCGATCGGCTCTTGTGCCCATTATCTCCGTTACCTTATCATATTCGCGCTTTTTGAGCCATGTTGTGCACCTCTCTTCCTTACTGCTAGGTCTAGAGGTAGCAAGCCTAATACCATCAGCAGTGCCTCAGTCGGTGTTGCTCTATAAGCGCCTATCAGGCGCAGGAGTACACTTCTCTGTGCTCGCCATAGAACCTGTGCTCTTTACCTGGCTCTTTGAGGCCAAACGCTCGAAATGTAGCCCACATTAGCGAGTAAGATTGCGTTGTGGTGCCTTTTTCTGCACTTTGTGGCAGCAGAAAACTTCGTTGTCCAATTGTTCCTATTTTATTTACCATTTAGTTTCCTCTCTGGCAGACAATTTCTGTATGTAAATGAAAGTTTTGCTTTTCGTTAGTGTTTTCACAGTTTGGTCATTTATTCTAATTTTTGGATTTCTAGTTCTCGATAATGTTCCTTTCATTAATATATAGACTGTTTTGGGCGCTGCTGTCGTTAGTTTGTTTTCTATGCATCAATTGCTTAGTCTTTCAAGAACTACCTTACTGTTTGCCTCTAATTTGTGTTAGCAGCTCCTATTAGTAGCAGATCGTCTATGTAGGCGATGCAGCCTCTTGTGCTTGCTATACTCTGAAGCTGGCTCAGTAATTGTTCTATGCAAACATCCCAGAACTCCAGTCCACGAACAGAGCCCTGTGGGCAGGCTTTGGTAATGTCCTTCCCAGTTTTATTCCCAGAAAATTCTAGTTGCACCTGCTTGTCTGTGCAATAATCTCGTAGACTGTTATGAAGACACCTTGTATGGTCCATCTGTTTCAGTCTTTTGAACAAGACAGGTCATGACAAACTATCAAACGCCCAACCAATAACAATCATTATGCCTATAACATACTTGTGGTCTGATGTGTTCACAATATTCATTGCATGATTTATAGTGTCCTTGGTGGATTTCCCTTTCCTGAAAATGTACTGCAATGGGCTCATGCCTTCTAACTGTCTGTGGTCCCTCAGGTGGTGGCACAGAAGCTTTTCCTTTGGCTAGAGCTTTTTCCAAGCAAATCGGCGTGTAACATTTCGATTCTCTTGGGTCTTTGTCTTCCCCTTTTTTTAGTATAATGATATTCGAGAGTTCCAGATTCTGGGCATCTGACACTGCAAAAGATATTCATTAAATAACACTGTTATACATCGCACAGTTTGGTCCACTACCTGATTCAACACTTCTGCCAGTATTCAATGAGGTCCTGGTGCTTTCTTCCTCTTTAACTTAATTATCGGCAGTCCCACTTCGTTCTGTACAAATTGGATCACAACGCTGTTATTCACATGCTGCTCTAGTAATTCAGAGCGAAAATACAGTTGGAACTCTGTGTCTTCCATCGTTGTATCGTCTAGCAACAAAGTTCTGAAAAGGTACTGCACTGATAGTTCACAACCTGTCGTCGTTGTGCCATCGGATCTCCTCATGGATGATCGAAACTTATTTGTTACAAGTTTGTATGGAAAACCAGTTGATCCTTAATGTATGCCTCCCATTTTTCTTCTCTTGTTTGGTGTAATAGTTCTTTGTTTGACTGTTCGATAGAAAATCAGCCTTCTCTGTCATTCTCTTTCCCCTGAGGATCTTTGATAGTATCTCATCGCCTGCCTTGCTTTAAGTCTTAAGGACTGTAGGGCGGGACTCCAGCTAGTTTTAAACTCTAGTTTAGTAATATATTAGTTTAGTGTGAGAAGTGGTCAGGCTGAGTCTGTAGATCATAAGGAAAGTAAGAACAACGTATTTTTCGTGGAAGTGGCCTTCAGCCTGTGAGAGTTAGACAGTGCAGGACACCTTTAGAGTCAAGTAGAGATGGACACTTCACGAATAGTGCGCTCAAGGGAGCTATTCTGGGCACTTTTACATTGTATCTCGAAGACGGAGGACTTTCACGTTTGCCCTTGAAGAACACAGAACTGCCAGCTTTGCGGTCGAGTGGGTCATAGTTCCTGGGTGGTGAATGCCCACTACGATACTTTAACGTTTGAAGGCACTTTATGCTGAGATCTGTGGAAGTCAGACCTGTCTCTGGTAATGTGAGTGATTGATTCTAGGCAATGAAAGGTTGGTACAATACTTTGACTTTTGGAGGGGCCAGTTATTACGAGGTCTAAATGTGCTCCAGTGCAGAACTTTTTCCAATTGCATGATGGAACTGTGAATAGATAGAGACTGAGTTTCTACTCGTTGTCTCTCATGTGTTATTTTGCAAATTGTTATAGTGAAATCTGAATTATTTTGAGCTGGCAAATATTTCGTGTATTGTCATCACAAAATGAATGTACTTTTTCGTGTGTCTTGGATGGCTGTTTAGCTTGATGATTCTGCTACCAATCTCGTAACACTCTCAGTGGAGCTTCACTGCATTTCATAAGGTCTTTTCTCTCTGTATTATACTTAATTATCGTAGAACCACTTTCCATTTATTTTAGATGTACTTCCTTGAGTTAACATTATTCAGTTACAAATGTTAGAATAGAGCCCTTTTTCTTAAATTAGTCATTTATCATTTAATTTATTTTCTGGTATTTATTAATGCAGAGTTCTAGAATATGCATGGACTGTTTGACTGCAGAATCACAGCTATAAGCTATTATTTGCAGCAAGTTAACTGCTGTGAAGAAAGCGGACTGTGCAGCTCTATCATATGATGCTATCGAGCTATTCTTTTTAAGTAGAGCCTTGCATATCCCAGTTACCTAACATACAAGCAACTACAGGTAAATTTGCAGTTGGTATGATCATATAGGATGGTTGCTAGACAGCTACTATTCAGCTGAATAATGCTTAGTTAATGTTGGAATACCCCATTCATAAAGTTATCAGCTCACTCCTCTTAAAAGCTCAACTTTTCTCATCATGATTAACAACAGCAATGATCCTTTCCATTGTCTCGAAAAATACATTTTATTTTCAGTTTGATTGTTAGCATTAAATACTCTTATGGCAATAATTGCAACATTTTACGAAATTAGTCATCAACTAAATACTACATTGTTCACATGATACCATCAACAATGCTACTATTTCCATTAGTATTGACTGAAATAATATATACACTAGATAGGTAAGATTGTTAATCTGTCAATAATTCACACTATTGATAAATCTCAGTATTTTTAACTGCCACTAGCATTACAGACAATGGAATAAAATTTTGTAGCTAATAATAAATTATGGATTCACAATTAATTTCACTGTTGATATTGTTATTTCCTGAAAAATTTATTGACTACTAGTTATAAATTCATTAATATTTATTACATTCTATAGCACTATAATTTATGTTTTAATCAATTCGATGTAGTTTTATTAACATGTCGTTTTTAGGGGCTGGGGTCACAACAATTTCCTACCACCAGTGTTTCAAAAACTGGACCTGGGCATATTTCCACTTTATTTAACCATAAATACTGACATTAATGTTTTGTATTTCTGGTAGTCTGTTTTGCATTTTGATGACGTTCATGTTTTTTCTTTAGAAGTTAAATATTTATAGTTAGTGCTTTCTTTATTTATAATAATTTTTCTTTTCTTATTATGTTTAAGTATGATCATTACCCCTTTCTTATCTTTTCTGTAGGTGCAAGTGTTAAAAGCTTTTCTTATTTCGTTTGTGTAGCGTTTTCCCATGGTAATGTTTTCTTTAATTCTTTTGGTTTATCTTTATTATAAAAATCTATTTGAAATGATTTTATTAAATAGTTCATAATAAAAAATTCACTTTGTAATGTTTCTGTGTAGATTTATTTCTACACATTGTATTTATTCTTATCCTGATTTAACTAGAATCAGATAATTGATTCCTAGCATAGAGAAACAACTCAAAGAGTTGAAAATAAATAAGTGGCCAGGTACAGACGGAATCCCACTTTGGTTTTGGTTTACATCATTGGCCCCTTACTTAGTTTACATTTATCGTGAATTTCTTCAACAGCACAGAGTGTAAGTTAATGTGGATGAGTAGAAAAACAAACCTGTAACGTTCAGATACAGCATTAGTAGTGTCTTGTTTGACACAGTCATGTTGTTTAAATGTCTGGGCATAACGTTTTGAAGCAATATGAAATGGAATGAGCATGTCAGGATTGTGGAAGAGAAGGCGAATGGTCGAATTTGGTTTATAGGGAGAATTTTAGGAAAATGTGGTTCGTCTGTAAAGGAGACCACATATAGGAGGCTAGTGCAACCTGTTCTTGACTAGTGTGTCAAGTGTGTGTGATCCACACCAGGTCAGATTGTCTAACACTTTGGATGACTTAAAGTGGCGAGGTATGTGTGTAAACTCCCACTCCTTTAATGATGAGACTTACTTGAGATGGTCAGCCAACTTCCCTTGCTGCTGGTTACTTTGCTGCTGAAACCTCCTTTTCTCTTCTTCTCCGAAATATATTTGCTAGTAACAGGAATTTCTCAAGACTCTTTCTACTTATAAAAATAAGCAGATGTATGCAGTTTCTTTTGCTTCACTTCATGATGTATATTTGAACATCAAGCTTTTACAAAACTCATTCTCCACATAAGCAAACACTATCAAGTAAGTCTCTTCACGTGCCAAAAGGTTAATGACAGAGTTCATTTACACATATGAAAAGGTTGGCTTCAAACTCAAGTCCACTCTCATTCTGAATCTGAACACACGTCTTATCCCCTCCATGTCCAAAACGAACATCAATTAAAAGTCTTTTTCCAAATCCATTGTTATTTTGTCATTATAATCGTCAAGGTTACAGAACAGCACTGAATACATAAACATTCTTTGTTCTTTGATTACAGCTCCCATGGTGCGACCGGCAAACATTTGTCAGTGCCATTCGACTGCCCCAGCTACAGCCATCTTACGATAAACTTCAAACCTGCACACATAAACAGGTGATGGGCAGTAAATAGGCTCTCCATGCTTCTATTTAAAATATCTTGTGTTCGAGATGATAGAAGGCCTATAATTTACGTGGAAATTCTCGAAACACAACGATTGAAAGAAGACATCAAGGCAGTTCAGAGGCAAGCTGCTAGATTTGTTACCAGTAGGTTGCGAATATGCTGTGGGAATTTAAGTGGGAATCTCTGGAGGGAAAAAGCTATTCATTTTGAAGAACACTACTGAGAAAGTTTAGAGAACTGGCATTTGAAGCTGACTGCAGAATGGTCCCACTGCCACCAACATACATTTTGAGTAGGGACCATGAAGATAAGGTACGAGAAAGTAGGGCTCATATGGAGGCATATAGATAGTCATTTTTCCCCTTCTCTGTCTGCAGGTAGAACAGGAAAGTAAACGACTAGCAATGGTACAGCGTACCCTCCACCACACAATGTGCAGTGACTTGTGGAGTGTGTATATAAACATCTACATACACAAATATTTCAGTACTGATTATTTTTCCTTTAGTTTAAAAGTATTAAATTTTCAGATATATTCATTAATGATTACTGTTAGAGGATAAATTTATTTAGTTTCTTATCACTAATTTTTTATGGTTTATGGTTGACAGATACATAATACTGTTTATTTTCTTGAATGCATTTAACACATTTCTAATTTTTTGATGCAAGATTGGTTCATGTTTTACTTCTAATCTTAGTTTGAGACTAACAACATTCATGTCTTCAAGTTGGTGTTTGTTTCATTGCTTATAATTTCATGCTAGTTTACCTACATTGTTGTTTTTATTTACAGCTGATGATTTTCCTAACACCCCTTATTTCTCTTTATATCTTGATTATCGTTCTTATCGTTTTATGTTTTACAGTTTAATAATTTTGGTATTTGTAGTTGAAATACCCATATTTTTGGCTTTCTTTGACTTCGTTATGGCAACCATAGATGCTCCGATTTCTTGTAATCGAACTCTTTCTCAGGTATTACTGAAGTTAGATGGTTATGCTGACTTTCATGTAATGAAGATTATTTCTTATTTCTGTTTAAAGTTTAATTATTCAGTATCGTTTTTAGTTTTGTAGGGAGGTGTTACTTAAATATGTATTTCATTGTGCTGATTTAGATGCTAGGAGGTGAAGTAAGATATGTAAGACCGTCATGGTTCAATTCCATATGCTTAATAGTAACCGAAGAAAAGAATGAAGCGTATAAACAGACACTACAATGATAGTGTTCAAGAAGGAAATTGGAGAATTACAAAGAAAAATGGAAGATTTGGAAAGAGGACACACCAAAGAAGAAACATAAAGTTTATGAAAGGAGCTCTTCAGGAATAAGAAGAAGGCATGGATATTTTACAGAGAAGTAAGTGCAGCACAGAAATCGTTTGGTGGTAAAACAAGCCTGATACTAGATGACACACGAAGTTTTAAGTGAGGGGAAAGATATATGTGAAAGATGGTGCTGTCGCTTTAACAAACTCCTCAACTCCGGAATAATAACATTAAGAGATCCAACAGAGGTACATGTAGAAAATGATTTCGATTGCACAGAACCTAGAAGAAATAAGACAGCAGTGAATGAACTGACAAACAACAAAGCAGATGGAACAGATTGTATCCCACCTGAGGTGCTTAGGAAAGAGGTAGCGAACTGGAACAAATCTTCTTGCTCCAACAATGGAACGAGGAAATAACATGCCCAGTATACATAGTTCACTTACATTTATGTGACTACCACCTGTGTTCAACATCAATGTGCAATAAGCATTCACAGATGATGGGAATCATCTTGATCAGGCTGTTCGTGCCATGGATCGTCAAGCACGAAAGCTAGCACAGCTGGCCATAGCACTGGAGTCAGTGGCGCTCCACATCCCTGTCGCTACCTCCCAGAATCTCACTGACTCTTGTCCATGTTGTGGTAGGTGGTTATTCATGCTTTTCATTGCTGGTCACATTAATGCGACTGGACCTTGCACAAGAAAGGGATCATTGTTAATGTGTTAACTGTTGGAGAAGCACGTTACTTGGCTTGGGGTATAAAGTATTCTTTTAATGCACTATTTTACCATCTTCCCCCCCCCCCCCGATAATTTAGGGAGAGTAGGTATCACATCAATGTCGATTACTCCCAAGAAAGTCAACTATGCATTAGAGCTGCGCCCTAAGTCAAATCCTAACGTTACTCCTATACATATTGCGTAAATATTGGCATATTGTATACATTAAAAATATATACAGCACTTTTTCTTCTGGATGTTAATTGCCAGTATTGTGTAAAATTTAGAAGTAAACTGATCAAGAACTTTTCGAGATTTTTAGTAACAATATATCCCCTTTATCTATAACATATATATTTATGTACTACATACATTAAAAATATAATCTATATACATCCAAATGTTCCTTAGAGTAAAATATAAAAACTGGAATAAATCGGTCAATAACTTTTCAAGTTAGTTCATAACAATATTTCCCATTGTTATATCACACATATATCTGCAGATTATACATATTAACACATCTACAGCCAACATCTGCCTGAATGTTCATTATAGTATAGTGCAAGAATTTGAAGTTTATTGGTCAAGAACATTTCGATATTTTTGATTGATACATATGTTACACACATATTCATATATACATTTAAATATATAGTGTATATTCATCCAAACGTTCATTGTCATATTGAGTCAAAATTTCAATTGGTTAGGAACTTTTCAATATTTTTGGTAGAATAGTTTTCCCTTTATATATTACATATATATTTAAAAATGTATAGTGTAAATCTGTCCACATGTACATTACAGTAACATGTAGGAACCTGAAGTATATAGGTAACAGCTTTTCTCTCTCATATTTAATGCATATTTATATGTATTTATGTATTATAATGTTGAAATTTGATTTCTTTACCTTTAGTACCGAATTTCGTAGATTGAAATTAGACTTACTGATATGATTTTATTCCTAATTATTTTGAAATGACACTTTTTACAATACAAAGTTTTGTCAATGATATCAACGAAATCTACAATTTTTGTTTCCTCTTGATTTCATGTAGCCGTAGTTTCTCATACTCTTGTATCTACCTTGTTTCATTCCTCCACTTCAGTTTACTGCTGGAGTTTATTTAGTATTTTGCTTTAGTCTTAAACTTGATACTTGTAATTGTGGTTGATTGCCATCACTAAGTCGTTACATAATCATGTTTATATCTGGTGTTGTTGCCAGTTTTTGCTCTCACAATTTTAGACACCTTTTTTAATAATAGGTTATCTAAAACCTGTTTTCTTTCATTTATTGGATACTGTTCTGTTTAAGGCATTGTTATCTGTATCTGCAGGTTCAGTAACTCATTATTTAAGGAATGTATGTTATGGGCTCAAGGTTAAATTTGTGCATTTAACTTCCCTTTGTATTAATGTTCCTTGTTCATCTTTACATGGAATACTGCATATGCTGGTTTTGTATTCCCAGGATTTAAGAAGGATTAATTTTTTTATATTTCTGGTATTTTTCTGCTTGTTCAATAGCATTTTATATTTTATATGATTATTCAATATTTTGTGACAATAATTTACATTCTAGTTGTTCTTTTACTGATAATGACTGCTGTATTTCTTTTGATGTAATTAGTTTTCTGTTTATTGCTGTTTGCAGTGGTAGACTTTTAACTTGATTATTTTTTCCTGTTACATAATTTCACTATCTCGTTGTTTGAAGATTTTTAACAATTTCTAAAAATTGTTTTCAGTTGTGGTTAACTTATTTCAAGATTTGATTCTGCCCATGACTTATATTCTTTAAATATTATATAACTATGGATTTTCAATTTTTCATACCATAATGATTAGTCTAGCTGCGCAAATAAAATTTCTTCCAGTGATATTTCGAACGCGAATCGTCTGTCCATCCTCAGAGTGAGTCGCAAAACTAACTACAAGGTGCAAAGCGTGGCCTTATATGCTCCACTGCGGCGGTACGCGCCTGCGAGTCACAGATGCTGGTCAGCAGCAAAGAGATACGTGTACACATGTGCCGCCTGTGACGATAGCATACAGACATTCGATTCGCTTATCGATGTATAATCGGCAGCAATGACACCACGATGACTTCTCAGCAGTTTAATTAACCCAAGAGCCGGATTCTATGCTTTGTCCAAATTAAAACCATTATCTCTATTGAAACTTCCTGGCAGATTAAAACTGTGTGCCAGACTGAGACTCGAACTCGGGATCTTTGCCTTTTGCTGGCAAGTGCTCTACCATCTGAGCTGCGCAGGAGAGCTTCTGTGAAGTTTGGAACGTAGGAGATGAGGTATTGGCAGAAGTGGGGTAGTGAGGACGGGGTGTGAGTAGTGCTTGGGTAGTTCAGATGGTACAGCACTTGCCCATGAATGGCAAAGTACTGAGTTTGAGTCTCGGTCAGGAAAACAGTTTTAATCTGCCAGGAATTTCATATCAGCGCACACTCCACTGCAGAGTGCACTTTCATCCTGGAAGCATTATCTCTATTTATTAAATTATTATTAGTTAATCTAATCTCTACAGCTTCCTTAAAGACAGAATCCCAAAAGGAAGAGGTGGGTCTGAACTGATGACATGGGCTAAGTCTCACTGGCTTCTTGAAGTGGCTACAAAAAGACAGATTGCCAAGTACAGCCAATTAGACCAGCCTTCTCAAGTGGGCTCTGTTATTCGACATCCTGTCATAAATTTGATGGGTAAGGATCTGGTCGAAGCTACATTATCTGTCTTAAGTAATGGGCTAAATTTTGCCCCTACTCCTAAGACTTTGCTGAGATCATCTTTCATCAGTGCTATTGAAGAAGCTGTCTGACCACTGTCAGAGGATTCAGCTGAAGAAATCAGATGTGAAAGCAACCAAGCAATTACAACATCATCCACTAAGAAGTAATGTTTCCAGGGAAGGGATATTTGTGATACAACAGCTGTATGAGGGTACTGACACAGTCGTCCAGAGTGCTGATGAAGGTACTGCTACCGTCCTTTTGCCTGAGGAAGTCTACAAGGAAAAGATGTGTAGTTTACTTAGTTCTGGCACATACTGGAAGCTCAGCAAATATCCTACCAATAAGGTGACAATAAGGACTGCCTCCTTGCTGAACGCTCCATCACTACCAAAGGAAGTCATAAGAAGGTTAAAAATGCGAGTTGCAGTACCACCAAAATTTTATGAGCGTCCTAAAGTTTACAAGATGGGTAAGTATGAGTGTCTAGAGGCTCTGTCTATGAGGCCTATAACGAGCACTATTGCTTCACCAACGCATTTTCTGCCAAATATATAGCTTCCTTATTAAAACCATTGGTAGGAAAATGCAGTCACCACATTCGTAATCCTATGGATATTATTCAGAGACTTAGCAATGTCAGGCTAAATAGTACAGATGTGCTCATTAGTTTGGATGAGGTATCATTATATACCAAGGTACCTTTAAAGAACTCTTTATCACTTATTGGCCAACATTTTGATAAGAACATCATGGCATTATTTGAACATGTGCTTTTGTCGCCTTATTTCCAGTTTAATGGTGAATTTTATGAGCAGATTGATGGAGTTGCTATGGGAAGCCCCCTCTCCCCTCTTTATTCGTCGAAGACTTCGAGGACAAGGCACTGGACTCAGCAAGTTTTAAACCAACGGTCTTCTAGAGGTATGTGGACAACATATTTGTAGTATGGCGGCACAGTATGGATGATTTACATCGATTTCTTGAGCATTGGAATTCTATCCATGCAGTATCAAATTTACTATGGAAATAGAAAAAGGCAGCTGCCTCCCCTTTTTGGATGTTGTCATTCACCATAAAGTTGAGGGCACATTAGGACATGCCGTATATCGCAAACCTACACATACAAATCTATATCTACATGCTAGTAGCTGTCATCACCCTTCACAGACAATAGGTGACCTTAAGACCTTAGTACTTAGGGTGCACTGTCTAATCAATAAAGATAATTTGCAACAAGAGTTCACATACTTCAAGAGCTTTTTTAAAGTGGATAGAATTTCCCTGCAACAAATTCTTAGAGCATTCAATGTAAAACCTAAAAGCAGATATGTTGTGGGGAAGAAGATAGTAATTCCTTCAGACCAAGTGCGTTTTTGCCCTATGTGGGTGCTCTTTCCTCGAAGATAGGCGGTATTATCGAGAAACACTGTGTTAAGGTGATCTTCTGAACTCCCACAAAGATTGTAGCTTTACTTGGCTCTGTAAGGAACGATTTATTGCTTTGTAATGTGGGTGTGTATCAGATTCCTTGAGGAAATTGTGAGAGGTCATACATAACTCAAAGAAGCACCATTCATGAGAGATGTGTGGAACGTCGAAGATACACACACTTATCACAACCAGACAAGTCATCTGTGTTCGAACATTGTATTGATACAGGGCATTCCATGAACAACAATGATGTGAAATTCTAACATCCCCTTCTTTTTGGGATTCTGTCTTCGAGGAAGCTATAGACATTAGATTAGCTAATAATAATTTAATAAATAGATATAATGGTTTTTATTTGGACAAAGCATAGAATCAGGCTCTTGGGATTATTAAATTGCAGAGAAGTCGTCATGGCGTCATCGCCGCCGAAGATACATCGATAAGCGAATCGAATGTCTGTTTTTATCTAGTTATTTAATCGTATAATGATTTTATACAATATACAGCTGATATAAGGCAAATCATTTTATACAATATACATATGATACAAGGCAAGATTAAACCTTAAAGTCCTTGTTTTTCAACCAGTTAATTAAGTTGGGTGTGAGAGTGAACAAGACATCGAGAATTCTAGGGTATGAATGAAGTGCATAGTGTTGGACTAAATGTTCAATTGTCTGCTCTTCTTGATTACATTCACACATTGGTGAACTAATCCAGCCCCATATGCACCTGAAGTAGCTACAACAACCGTGTCCAGTCCTTAATCTGTTGAGGCGGCACCAAAGTTTCCTCGGTAGGTCAAAACCTTTTGGCTTCTTTGTGGGATCAAGGTGATGGGCTCTTGTTCCGAATGTTTTTGTTGACCATTCATGCTTCCAGCTTTCATTTACATCAAAACCATCCGCAATGAGTTGTCCTGCAGTAACACTTGCTGGTCTTCTTGATCACAATCGTTGCTGTGGCATATGACAGAATTCCTGGTCCAGTGGTAGAGAAGGTGATGCAGAGATTTTCTTGGCCTCCCTCAGTGGAGCTTGTTTCCGCCTTAAGTGAGGTGGAGGAATGTGACAGTACAGGTAACCAGTGGCATGGGGTTGATTTGATGGAACCAGTAACCATTGTGTCGTTAAGTTTTGTGTGTACTTTCTTCACATGTACACTTTTCAACCAGACAAGTGCACAGTACTCGGCAGCAGAGTACACAAGACTGATGCCAGTTAAACGCAGACAGTCAGCAGAGGTTCCTCAGGTGGTACCACTGAGCTTATGTAGTATGTTGTTCCTTGCAGCAACTTTATGAGAAAGCTTGGTGATGTGCTCTTTGCAGCCCAGGGTTCTATCTAGAGTGATTCTGAGATATTTTGGGAAAGGATTGTACCTCAACGTTTGTCCATTGAGCAGAACTCTTGGTTTGTAGTTCACAGCACGATTCTCTAGATCGGAACAAGAGACTTCAGTTTCTGATGTGCTTGGGATCAATCTCCAGGTCTTCAAGAAAGTTGACATCTTCTCCAGATCCTCCATAAGAATTCGTTCACCATCTTCGAAATTACTGCTCTGTGCTACTAGTGCGATGTCATCAGCATAGATGAATTTAGTTGATATTGTGATTGGTAAATCATGAACATATAAATTGAATACCGATGTGACTAAAACAGATCCCTGTGGTAGTCCATTATTTAGTTTCCGTTTGTAGCTTTTATAGCTGCCTAGAAACACTTCAAATTGCCTTTCACTAAGCATGCTGGATATTAGATCCACAATTCCTCGACTTGGTACAACTTGCAGCAGCTTGTATATCAGTCCCTGTCGCCATACGGTGTGCTTAAGCAGCTGTCAGGTCGACAAAGACAGCTGTTGATTTCAGATGGCCTTGAAAACCTGCTTCAATGTGACTGTACGCCTTCGCCACAAGTGGTGAGAGTGTAAGCATATCTCTTTGCTGCCGGCAAGCGTCTGTGACTCGCAGGCGCGTACCGCCGCGGTGCAGCATATAAGGCCACGTTTGGCACTTTGTCGTCAGTTTTGTGACTCACTGAGTATGGCCAGACGCTATGCGGCCGAAATATGATTGGAAGAAATTCTATTTGTGAGGCTGCATGGTTTAAAACAATGGTTCAAATGGTTCTGAGCACTATGGGACTTAACGTCTGGGGTCATCAGTCTCCTAGGCTTAGAACTACTTAAACCTAACTAACCTAAGGATATCACCCACATCCATGGCTGAGGCAGGATTCGAACCTGCAACCGCAGCAGCATAGTGGTTCCAAACTGAAGCACCTAGAACTGCTCGGCCACAGTGGCCAGCAAAAAGTGTTAAGAATATGGTTGGAGTGAATAATGATTATATAGCTTTTTATCTATATAATTAATTATAAACAAAATTGTTAACTAATTCAGATTTTTAACATTTACATTTCAACTTTTATTTTTATTATTTACATTTTTTATACTGTTTGTTATGTAACTAGATTACAATTAGAGTGTGACACTGAATACGTAAAGAAATATTTGTAGTTTAGATGTATTTATAAATAGAGAGATATTATTTTCACAGTGAAAAAATGTTTTTTTCGAACTATGTAAAGCAATAGAAATGTTTAACGAACTTTAACCAATATCATACATAACTATATTTTGTTCTCACATTTTCGTAGTTGGAACTGAATATTTCAGTTGTGCTATTAACACATGTACATCTGTCTTTAGCTTACATTTATAATGTCTATAGTATAAGGGAACATTTACCAGACTTTCAGCTTGGATCTGGCCAAAAGAATTTCCTTTTTACTCAATATCAACTGTAGCTTTTGAGTTGCATTTAAAACGTATTGATATCAGTCAATATGACACTAATAACGAAACTTCAGATGCAATAAACAAAATTATTTCTCATTGTAATCGAATTGAAAACATCCTTGGAATGTAAGTTCTTGTACTACATCTCATTATTATTTATTTTTGCAAGTAATGTAATTCCAAACTCAATTTTGAACAGATTAACATGATATGTCTCATCATAAAGTTAGTCTTAATGCTAGAACTATTGCTCCAATTAGTCCTGTTAACACTTTAGAGACTGGCCACTTGGAAGAATATCAAGTCTGGGAAATGGACCATTTATGCCCTTATTGAAAGAGTTACTTGCTTGTATGTAAGTGACATATTTCCAAGAGTAATATATAATAAAAAGGATCAAGCTTAATTATTTATTTTTCATATTTGCTTTCGTGCTTTGATTGATTACAAATTTTAAAATCATGATGACAAAAAGTATAATTATTCTACTAAGAAAAAAGTGTCAGGTGAGTTTATCAGCAATTTCTCCCTCTTGAGTTTCAATGATTGCTTGCACACTCCACAAACATGATGTATTTCTAGCAGAATCACAGAAAATTGCGAAATCTAACGAGAATATGCACGAAATTTCGTCAGTGTGATCATATTGGCTCAGCAACTGCTGAGCTACTACATTTGTTAATGTTTCTTTCGAAATAATTAAAGAAATTGATGACCTAAGGCAGCATCAGTCAAAGAACAGCTAACAAGTCGTTAATAAATTGTTCTCATATGCAGTGAGTCCACTTTTAGAGAGATAGATGGGTCACATTGTGCAGGGCCATTGGGACCTGTAGACTAGTAAATGGGGGAAACAACTGATTGAGTTACATAAAGCACTTTCATTTAAAATGCTATCATAGCTCAGAAAATTACAATTGTGTGTTTCATAAACTGCCTTTCATCATCAAACATCTGATAGGAACAAATTACTGCGCTGAAATATGAGAATTATTCAAACAAGCAGTAGCTCAATATTATTTAACTACTCTTCAAAAAATTATTGATCCAATGGCAAAGAAGTTGAGTGAATTAAAAAAAACACCTGAATGCAATCAACAGTTATTCACAAGAGCATCAATTAAGTTGTCTGCGTTGAAATTATGCTACAAACACGAGAATATTTACATGTCCATAATTGTATGTCTGATAATTCTATGTAGGTTACAATATTAAAAGAAAACTCCACCATAAACGTAGGTAATGGTACTACCAAATAGATTTCAACGTATCAGTATATTAAACTGCTTGTACTTAGCACAACAACTCTCTAATGAGTATAATCGTATATTGAGCAAATTCTGCTCATTTCAACTGTCAACCAGATCAACATTAGGATTGTTATTATCAACCAAAATCATCAGAAACATTTCCTTCCCTTTTGCATTCCTCGTTCAGTTTCCAGGTGCCATTCATCACATGCAGATACTCACCTAATCAGTTTCCAAGTTCTTCATACAGTACATAAAATATCTCATGTTGTTGTTGTGGTCTTCAGTCCTGAAACTGGTTTGATGCAGCTCTCCATGCTACTCTATCCTGTGCAAGCTTCTTCATCTTCCAGTGCCTACTGCAGCCTACATCCTTCTGAATCTGCTTAGTGTATTCATCTCTTGGTCTCCCTCTACGACTTTTACCCTCCACGCTGCCCTCCAATACTAAATTGGTGTTCCCTCGATGTCTCAGAACATGTCCTACCAACCGATCCCTTCTTCTAGTCAAGTTGTGCCACAAGCTCTTCTCCCCAATTCTATTCAATACCTCCTCATTAGTTATGTGATCTACCCACCTAATCTTCAGCATTCTTCTGTAGCACCACATTTCGAAAGCTTCTATTCTCTTCTTGTCTAAACTATTTATCGTCCACGTTTCACTTCCATACATGGCTACACTCCATAC
Source organism: Schistocerca americana (assembly GCF_021461395.2). Lineage (NCBI taxonomy): Eukaryota > Metazoa > Arthropoda > Insecta > Orthoptera > Acrididae > Schistocerca > Schistocerca americana. Next base: position 320,992,470 of record NC_060124.1, read on the forward strand.
AAATACTTTCAGAAACGACTTCCTGACATTTAAATGTATACTCGATGTTAACAAATTTCTCTTCTTCAGAAACGCTTTCCTTGCCATTGCCTGTCTACTTTTTATATCCTCTCTACTTCGACCATCATCAGTTATTTTGCTCCCCAAATAGCAAAACTCCTTTATTACTTTAAGTATCTCATTTCCTAATCTAATTCCTCAGCATCACCCAACTTAATTCGACTACATTCCATTATCCTCGTTTTGCTTTTGTTGATGTTCATCTTATATTCTCCTTTCAAGACACTGTCCATTCTGTTCAACTGCTCTTCCAAGTCCTTTGGTGTCTCTGACAGAATTACAATATCATCGGCGAACCTCAAAATTTTTATTTCTTCTCCATGGATTTTAATACCTATTCCAAACTTTTCTTCTGTTTCCTTTATTGCTTGCTCAATATACAGATTGAATAACGTCGGGGATAGGCTACAACCCTGTCTCACTCCCTTCCCAACCACTGCTTCCCTTTCATACCCCTCGACTCTTATAACTGCCATCTGCTTTCTGTACAAATTGTAAATAGCCTTTCGCTCCCTGTATTTTACCCCTGCCACCTTCAGAATTTGAAAGAGAGTATTCCAATCAACATTGTCAAAAGCTTTCTCTAAGTCTACAAATGCTAGAAACGTGGGTTTGCCTTTCCTTAATATCTCATAGTACACCTGAAACAATGCAGAATAGAAAAGGCACTATAATATTTCACAAAAGTAAATGCCCAGTGCAAGATTATCATAAATCAGCAGAATCTACAAAGTACTTGTACATATTTTAATGCAGTATTGACCATGGCTACTTCTGAATAAATATGAAAATATTGAATGCCACATTAATTAAAGTGAACCTAACGCCACATGCACAAATAGTAGTTGACACACTTATATCAAATTTCTTCATTTTAGTAACACAAGCTGGATGTGGTTGTAACTAGAGGACAACAAGTAAAAGAAACCATCTCCAATCCAAGTGTACATCAAAGTTTCTTATGGGGCACCAAACCTAGCAGCTGTTTCATGAACAATTACAATACTTGACAGCAAGAAGCCATAACTTGAGACATGATGATCATTAATCAGTATCTGAATACGATGAGCCTCCAACATCATTAAAGTAGACAATTTCTACATGTCTTATTAGTTCACAAATTTTAATCCTCAGTGCATTCATGACCAATATACACTGTGATGACATCGAGTAAGACAGTACGACACCTCCCATCTAGAGCCAAATAAACAAGTTGCTGGGCTGATCATATGTATATAGAATACACATTCCTTGCTTACTCACTGTCACTGTCCCAAGTAACTGCTACCCTTGTACCACTACGTTGGCACACATAAAGCCTCATTTCTCTCAGAGATGTCATCTAAGCATTGATAGAGAGAGCCAACATAACTTCACTACCGAACACGATACACTGCAAAGAGAAAATTATGACCTAATCTATGATCAGACATGCTCTCTTTAACACAAAGTTGAGGCATAAGCTATGCTCGGTATTGGTCTCCAAAGTGTTAATGGTCAAGATCTATAATCTATTTGGTGAAATGATTGATTTGAGTAAGTTGTTAAAGTAAGGTTTTTGTTTACTTCTCTAGAAAATGGCGTTCTTAAATTAGAAAATACATAAGCTTGAATTACTGAACCTGTTGATTCTAGAACTAATATTCGTCTTACAATTAATATGGTGATAAATTTATTGCTATTGGTCGTCCTGCATTTCCAACAAGTGTTAATAATAAATGTGCTGCCATTCTATTTGCAGCTGATCTTACTGCTAATGCTCCTGTATTAATGACATTTCTAATTGTTTCAGTTATATCCACAAATTATATTAATGCAAGAGTTGTATCTTCAGGTACTATATGTGTAAAACACTTACCCTCATATGCTAGGAATGCTAGGAGATGAGAACATATAACGCACCTTGGACAAATTTTGAACACGACTTTTTTACTGGTCCAGTTGTCATGGTGTGTGGAACCATAAAGTTGCATGGACATACTGCCTTACAAATCTTTGAACATGGTACACTCACCAGTCAGTATTGTTGTGACACTGTACTTCTCCCCCATTTACATCTGTCTAGGGGTACATTTGGGCCTTGGGTTCATCTTTATAGAAGACAATGTGGGACCACAGGCCTGCAAATTCTCCCAACTAAAATCCCTTCAGACACGTTTGGGAGATGTAATGCTGCATGTCCATACATGCCAATGATCATACAGCAACTGTCAACCTTGCTGGTGGAGGAATAGAATACCATACCACAAATCTCCTTAACAATTTTGTGGTCAGCATAGGAGTATGTTGCACACCATGCACTGCCACCTGTGGTGATCAAACACCCTATTGAGAACATTGTCCCACCTTTTGTAATGTCCAGGACTCCAATGCAAATTGTCATAATTTCTGTGTAATTATTGTCTTTGAATAAATGTGTCATTGCTGTTCAACTCTTTGAACTCGTTTGTTTCTCTTAGTTACCTTCTGTACTATAAGAGCTGCAACAGTTCTTTCTATGTTTGTTTGAGGTTTCATCAAGCTAAGTTACTTGGCAATGGCACGGCATGTGGAAGTTACCTTTGTCTGTAAGTTTTGTTCGCCAGTGCAAATGATCTGTGTAGTTCATTTATCCAAATAATAAAAAACTTAATTATAATGATAGGCAACTGTGAATGTTAATGATAAGTGACTAATCCCTATAAAAACGCATGGGAATTACTGTTTAAAATTATAAAATAATAGTATAATAGAAATTTAATTGAAAATAAATTTCAGAAATAACATATATTTCTTGAACCTTCACTATTAATTGTGTACATGAGTCACTTTTGAAATTAACAAGTACAAAATACATATTATATGCTGATCTATTAAGTATAGTAGATCACCGAAGACTCCTAGAAAAGAACAGAGAAATAATTGATATGAGAGGTCGTTGGTAATATACCAAATAAACAATAGCAGAGTAAATTATTTTAGGCCAATCTTAAAACTGAAAATGAAACAGCAAAATTCCCAGGAATGATGATCGATCAAAAACTCTCTTGCGAAGTTCATCTAATCATCTTACCTCTGTTACTTTTCAGGTGTATTATTTAAGAAAAAGTGTGCCAAATACTGGTTATTACAAATCTTACTACCCTTAATTCCTCTTGTAACTGCAGTGCAGAATGTTGTTATAGCAAATTCCCAAGGAAGGGTGTGCTTCTTCATATGATAGGCTGGAGCAGTTACATGCATTCTAAGGTTAAAATTTAAGGAACCATACAGAAATCACATCAAATTCCTTAATGTATTGACGGCACATACTTTACTTTGTGTCTTTAATGTGTGCTATAGAAAATGTGGGCATATTTAATATGGAACATAACGTGCATGTACACAATGCCAGAAGGAGCCACATTCTACATTCGTTTTTTTTAACACTCTCCTGGGTTCATAATAACAATAAGCGTTTGAGTTGCCACTCTTAACTCATTCAAAACCACCAATTAAACATAACAGTGTATTTGATACTCAGCTTAAGTGCCTCAAAAACCCATCAAACTGAAGATTTCTGAAAATTTGTAATTTTAAAGCATGTTTTATGTAAGTGAAAAAATCTTTTTTATTTGTTATAAAAGCATTTTTTGTTCCTGTTCATTAATACAATTATTGTACATGATTATAGCAGGAAAGCTTAAAAAACTGTACTTTGGGAAGACTAATTACACTGAAAATAATAAAAGGTCAATAAATATTCTATTGCATTACATATTTTTTCGTTGTAAAAGCTTACCCAAAAGTTCTTCAACAGAATTTCAAGCGTTAGTATCATTGGTCACAAATATTGAAGAAATAGCAAATTAAGTATAGTTTAGATTGGTATTTAAATTACCGTAGAGACATTAAATAATTTTATTGGATATTGTCAATAAATGTTGAAAAGATTACTATATAACTGTGCAGATCTTGTAATAAGCTGCCATTCTGTGGATAAATAAATACACAATTAGATGTCCATAAAACAATCCAACTGTCTTTCCATCCTTTATAAACAACCCACATAACTATTTTGCAACCATGAACCGATGGTAGCTTGTATAGTTATCAGAGCAATGGGAATAACAATATTCTTCTTGAAGCCTGAATGTATTTCGCCTGCCTCATTTATATTGCAAGTGGGGTAGTTGTGTTATGGCTGGCTCTCTCAAAGTTTTCAATAATTCTGAAAGTCTTTGGTCTACTAGAAGAGATTTATTCGACATAGGCTTTCGCTGCTCTGTCAAATTCTGTTTGCAGTACTACAGTTCCATTCTCATCTTCATCTTAATCTTCATCTAATTCTTCTTCCTTTACCATAATATTATGTTCACATTTGTTTTCCCTGCATGCATCTTCTGTACATTCCTTTCACATATCAACCTTTCCTTGTTTGCTTAGTTTTGGCTTACCATGTGAGTTCTCAATTTCTTCTTTTTTCAAAGGTCCTTTTAATTTTCCTATGGGCAGCATCTATTTTTCCCATAGTCATGCTTGCTTCTAAAGTTTTGCATTTCTGCTTCAGCTGTTCCGGCTTTGCCATATTTCACTCTCTGTCACTCTCATTTTTTTATCTCTGTATCCTGTTTGTCCATTACTTTTACTGTATTTTTATATTTTCTTCTTTCGTCCATTAAATTATCTTGTTCTTTCTACTAAACGTTCTGTTTTTGTCTGATACTCTGCTACTTTCACTATTTCTTTTCTAAAAGCTCTTCGTTTTGCTTCCATTGCATTCTGTTCACTTGTTTTGGACAATTGTTGTGTAAGGATCTCTTAAAACTCTCAACAAATTCCGCTTCTCTCAATTCCTCCAGGTCTCACTGCCTTGATCCCTGTCTTACTGTACTTTCTTCAGTTTTAAACTGGGCTCATAACTTCTAACTAATGGTTAAATTATACATCTGCCCTCAAATTGTTTTGGGATTTAAAACCTGATTTGAACTGTCTTTCTTATAATTATAGGATCTATCTACAGTCTTTCAGTGTCGCCAAGTTTTTTCCACATACACAACCTTCTTTCATGATTCTTAAACCAAGTGTTGGCAATGATTAAATTGTGATTTGTGCAGGACTGTACAAGGCTGTTTTTTTTTTCATTCTCTTCTTCCCATAATCCATCTTCTCCCACTAATATTCCTTAGCTTTCTCTTACTATCAACTAAATCCAGTCCCCATCAGAATTAAATTTTCATATCTGTTAACTATGTGAAAAATTTCATTTCTCTCATCATTCACGTTTTCAATGAGTCCATCATCTGCAAAAGTAGTTGTCATATAAACTTGTGCTACCTTTGTGTTAGTCCTACTACTGGATTACCACTGTTATTTGTAATACTGTAGTCACCTGAGCAGAAGTCCAGCTCTTTCTGACCCCACTCTTCACTAATTCACACTATCCACTTATCCAGTTAAGGGCTATAACATTCGAGAATCCGACCCATACAACAACAGTTTTGATTTTTCTGAATATAGCACCCTCCCGAGTAGAGATCCAGATGGAGCACTGTTTTTCCTCCAGATAATTTTATCCAGTGTGGTGTAATCATCATTCAGCATACAGTATAGCTGCATGTCCTCAGTTAGTATATTTGGTGTAATTTTATAATTCATTTCAGCAGTTCTCATACCAACATAGTGAGGCCATGTTAGTTAATGTTACAAGATGAACTGAGCTTTAATCGAGACTGTATCCTCTGCAATGACTGAAAAGGCTTCTGCCCACCTTCATGAACTATATGTAAGTCTGCCCTTTGTGCAATACTCTACTGATGTGATTGATTTGATTTGATTAGATGTGCCTTTCATTCTGATGGATCCATAGCAAGGAGATCCTCCACGATGTGGAAGAGGTCAGATGAGCAAGAACGTACATTAAATATTTACACTGAAAAATGAATATGCTATACTACCTACCACAGATCCCAAACAAAATAGTACTCACAGATATGGAATACGTCAAATAACTTGTCACAAAACATGTAAATGCTCAATACACTGAGATGCATGTGCTAATTCATCTACATCTACATACCTACCCCACTAACCGCTATACAGGATGTTATAAAAAGATACGGCCAAACTTTCAGGAAACCTTCCTCACACACAAAGAAAGAAAGTATGTTATGTGGATATGTGACCGGAAACGCTTACTTTCCATGTTAGAGCTCATTTTATTACTTCTCTTCAAATCACATTAATCATGGAATGGAAACACACAGCAACAGAACGTACCAGCGTGACTTCAAACACTTTGTTACAGGAAATGTTCAAAATGTCCTCCGTTAGTGAGGATACATGCATCCACCCTCCGTCGCATGGAATCCCTGATGCGCTGATGCAGCCCTGGAGAATGGCGTATTGTATCACAGTCGTCCACAATACAAGCACGAAGAGTCTCTACATTTGGTACCGGGGTTGCGTAGACAAGAGCTTTCAAATGCCCCCATAAATGAAAGTCAAGAGGGTTGAGGTCAGAAGAGTGTGGAGGCCATGGAATTGGTCCGCCTCTACCAATCCATCAGTCACCGAATCTGTTGTTGAGAAGTGTACGAACACTTCGATTGAAATGCGCAGGAGCTCCATCGCGCATGAACCACATGTGTTGTACTTGTAAAGGCACATGTTCCAGCAGCACAGGTAGAGTATCCTGTATGAAATCATGATAACGTGCTCCATTGAGCGTAGGTGGACGAAACTAAAATGAGCTCTAACATGGAAATTAAGCGTTTCCAGACACATGTCTACATAACATCTTTTCTTTATTTGTGTGTGAGAAATGTTTTCTGAAAGTTTGGCCGTACCTTTTTGTAACACCCTGTATAGAGCATGGTGGGGTCTTTCTTGTTCTACTCACCAACAGAGCAAGTGAAAACCGACTGTCTTAAAGCATCTTTGTGAGCTGTGATTTCTCACGTCTTATCTTCATGGTTCTTACATGACTTGTTTTGTATCCCAACTGGAAGGCGGCGCATAGGTAGGAGCAGGAAAAGGTGAAAATCTCTCGGTACTGCAGTGTGAATTAACATCACCTTTACTGTAGCAACAAGATTAAGTTTGCATTGTGGTGCAAAGCTGAAGCGAAGTGTCCCGGCTGTCTGCTCTTCATCAAATGGGCAGAATCTGGAGCGGAGCTCGTAGAGCTGGACAATGTCTGCTAGAGGGCGCTGTCGTCAGTGTCGCTGTAGTGCCAACTTACGCCGTGGCATTGTAGCTACCGATACCACATCCATCCCCCCTGAAACGACGCACCGTCGTTGAGTATGGCTTCCGACGGCCAGTGGAGGGACCCAGGGGCGGGGCAGCTGAGGTGGAGGACAGCGAGCAAAATGCACCGTGGAAAACCTGCCCAGGCCGCGCACCGCCACTGGGTATGCTCAGATGAGGAGGCGGAGCAACGACCTGCAAGAGCGACGGCAGCGGCGGCGTGACAGCAGCCTCAGCGTCCATCGGTTCCGGCACCGCGTAGGAACGCGGCGGCAGCGGCGGCAGCGGCGGCAGCGGCGGCAGCGAGAGGCGTCCGTCCGGTGCAGCTGGCCGGACCGGCAGTGGCGACGACGGCAGCCGCGCCCGCGGAGGCGCGAGCGGCGGAGGCGATGTCGGTGGAGTCGTGGGCTGAGGCAGCGGAAGACGCGAAGCCTCCAATTCTGCTGGAAAACAACCAGCGGCAGAAAACCGAGGATGACACAAACGAATCTGGTTCCGGTGTCGCTTGACAGTGCCGGAGGGACTAGAAATGAGAAATAAGCGCGGCCAAGCTGACGAAGAATGCGCCCATGCTCCCAGCGCTACCTGCCAGAGAAAACGCGATAGAACACCAAATCGTGCGGCGCCAAGCCAGAACGAGGCGAAGCAGCGGGAGCGTGTGGCGGCGGGTGCAATAGCTCCAGGAGCCACCGATGGGCGCGGCCATGTAGCAATTCCGCTGGTGAACGGGTGCCACGTGGCTAAGAGCGATATGAAGCGAGGAAAATCCTGAGCGCGCGCTCGCGAGAGTGTGTTGCGCGCAACTTGCTCATCTGCGACTTAAACGTACGAACAAAGCGTTCAGCCTCGCCGTTCGACGAACGGGGCTGAGGTCAGATGGCGAATGCCATTAGCAGCACAGAACGCTTCAAACTCTGAGGACACGAATTGGGGGCCATTGTCTGAGACGATAACTTCAGGAAGGCCCTCGATGCAAAAAAAATTGACGTCAAAGTCCGAATAGTACTGACAAATGTAGTAGAAAAAATAGGTACAACATAAGAAAAGTTGCTGTAGACATCAATAACTATCAACCAGCGGGTGTCCCACAAAAGGAGCCGCAAAATCAATATGAACGCGCTGCCAAGGCGCAGTAGAAGTTGACCACGCAAAGAAGTGCTGGCGGGGAGCGGATTGATGCTCCGCGCAAGAGCAACAATTAGCAAGCAAATGCTCAATTTGTTTATCAACGCCGACCCAAGGGCAGTGACGAAGTGCTAATTTCTTCGTCCGCACTATATCCCAATGACCAGCATGCAGCAATCGGAGGATTTCCGACTGCAACGAACGAGATACAATCACAAGTGACTGATCATTGTCAGTTCGTAACAAGATAACACCATGGTGTACAGACAAGTTGTGACGTTGCGCAAAGTAATGTCGAACTAGTGGATCACAAATCTGCGTAGCAGATGGAGGCCATTGAGTACGAATATGCTGTAAAAGAACCTGCAAAGAAGCGTCGGCGGCTGTCGCGGAAGCAATGCGACGAAAATCCGCCGGAAAACCATCAGCTAATTCCTTATCTTGCGAATCAATAAACATGCATGACAATTCTGAAGAATAGGCAGACGAGACAAAGCATCAGCATTGCCATGCTGGGCCGTAGGCCGAAACAAGATTTCGTAATTGTAGTTAGACAAAAACAAAGACAACGTTGCAACTTTTGTGCAGTACGGGCCGGAACTGGCTATGACGGGTTGAACAACGATGTCAAAGGCTTATATTCGGTTACCAAATAGAACTTGCGACCGTACAAAAAGCCATGAAACTTTGTCACTCCATATACAATAGCTAAAACTTCTTTCTCGATTTGAGAATAGTTTCGCTGGGCAGAATTGAGCAACTTAGACGCAAAAGCGATCTGGCGATCGACAGAATTAATGCGGTGCGAGACAACCGCTCCAACGCCGTGCGAAGATGCATCGACAGCCAAAACAACCGGTTTGGAGGGATCGAAAGGAATCAAACAGCGATCACTCAACAAAGCAGATTTGAGCTTGTGAAAAGCAGCGTCACATTTCGAAGACCAAACAAAAGGAACGTTCTTACGCCGAAGGCGATGCAAAGGCGCTGCAATCTGCGCTGCATTTGGTATAAACCGAATATAATAAGCGATTTTGCCCAACACAGACTGAAGTTCTTTCAAGTTCCTGGGTGTTGGCAAGTCTCTAACCGCACAGATGTGACGGCGAGGGGTGGATACCCTGTCCGTTAATCATATGTCCTAAATACTGAATCTCAGTTTGAAAAAAATTGCACTTGTCTCTCTTACACTTTAGTTCTGCCTGCAAGTTCTGCAAATGTTCGTCAGGGGTGCGACCTGATACAACTATATCGTGCAGATAATTGGAACAACCAGGACAGTGGCACACAACTGCTGCAAATAAGACTGAAAAATAGCAGGAACCGAAGCACAACCGAACGGAAGGTGTCGAAACTTGAACAATCCCAGGTGGGTGTTGATCACAAAATAGCGCTGCGACTGTCCGTCGAGCGGAATCTGAAAGTATGTGTCCCGCAAGTCAATCGTGGAAAAGAATTTTCGCGCCCCAAGCTTATCAAAAATGTCGTCAGGACGCGGTAAGGGAAATGTAGCTACCACTGTCTGGGGATTTACTGTAGACTTAACGTCAGCACAAATACGGAGACGACCGTTTGGTTTCTTCACACACACTATAGGCGAAGCCCATGGCGAAGCAGAAACAGGTTCAGTGACACCACTGTCTTGCTAATGCTTAAGTTCAGAAGCTACGGCGTCGCGCGCAGTGCGTGTGGTACCGGGCGTGCGCGTCGGAAAACAGGCATGGCATTGTCTTTAACTACGATGATGATGATGACGATGATTAGTGTTTTAGGGCGCACAAACTTTAACTACGACATGCGGAGCAAAGTCTGTAGCACAACCCACCCAAGGCCATCAGAAGAGAGTTCAGCAACATCATTGCATAGCGGGGCAACACTGTCTGCATGGTCACTAGCGTTGATGCAAAGTACATTGTCCTGAATTGCGAGGCCATAAAGTTCAAATGCGTCCATGCCAAAAATGTTCGTAGCATCACTAGAGCGGAGCACATGGAAAGACACTGTACGTTTCGTTGCACCATGCATGGCTTGCAAGCGACACATGCCGAGCACTGAGATTTCCTGTCCAGTAAATGCAGTCAGCGTGGAATGCGAACGACGAAGCGGGGGCGAACCAAGCAAGTCATACGTTGATTTGTTCTGGAAAGAAACTGACGCACCAGTGTCCAGCTGCATGCGAACAGAACGTCCGCAAATGTTCAAAGTCACAAAAAGTTTCCTCGCATCGCGCGCATTGCGAGAGGAAGTATCTGGCAAAACTTGATTCACACGACGAGCTGAAGGCTTTGAATAAATGACATTAACGTCCATAGGCTGATGTGAATCATGATCATGGCGGTTGCCGTTGTGGTGACGCCTACACGAGTCACGGGAACGGGAGACAAGTTGAGAATTAGAATTTCGCTTACCACACACAGCTTGCACGTGTCCTTTCTTACTACAAAAATAACACTGTGCTTGATGGGATGGGCAACTGTCCCGTGGGTGTACACCAAAGCAGTTCGGACATGATTTCAGTTTCTTGGTGGGTGCCTGGTTTGAACCATGTTTACGGGCGTGCGAGCGGCGCGGCGTGGCTGGATGGGCTCGGCGGAAGGGCACGTATTGTGCCGCGCTAACAGTACACACAGCCGGGGTCACGTCGAACTCTGAAGTAGCCATATCTAATGTATCTTGTCTGTCTAGCAAGTCCACTACTTCCTGCAAAGACGGGTTTTTAAATCTGAGGATTTGTTCGCGGATGCGGTGATCCGCCACATTTTGCACAATAGCGTCTCTAAGCATTATATCCGCATATGAGCGTCCTCACGAGCAATAAAAGTCACAATCAGAAGTTAGTCCCTGAAGGTCCGCTAACCAAGATTTATTCGACTGAGTAGGGCCACGTCGGAGGCGAAAGAATTTGTAGCGTGCAGCCGCAACATTTACACTATCACAGAAGTGGGAGTTCAAAGCACCAATCACTTCGTCGTACGCCGGCCGGAAGGACCGAGCGGTTCTAGGCGCTACAGTCTGGAACTGACTGGGTTGCGGTTGGGTTGTTTGGGGTGAAGAGACCAAACAGCGAGATCATCGGTCTCATCGGATTAGGGAGGGATGGGAAAGGAAGTCGGCCGTGCCCTTTCAAAGGAACCATCCCGGCATTTGCCTGGAGCGAGTTAGGGAAATCACGGAAAACCTAAATCAGGATGGCCGGACGCGGGATTGAACCGTCGTCCTCCCGAATGCGAGTCCAGTGTGCTAACCACTGGGTCATCTCGCTCGGTACAGTCTGGAACCGCGCGACGCTACGGTAGCAGGTTCGAATCCTGCCTCAGACATGGATGTGTGTGATGTCCTTAGGTTAGTTAGGTTTAAGTAGTTCTAAGTCCTAGGGGACTGATGACCTCAGAAGTTAAGTCCCATAGTGCTCAGAGCCATTTGAGCCAACTTCGTCGTACGTTTTAGTTTCTGGACGGGTGGTGGGAAACAACTTCACGAGCACACGGTATAACATAACACCCGCGTTGGCAATGAAAAAGGCAAGTCGCTCTGTACCTGGTATGTTGTATGCTGTAAAGTGTGCCTCGAGCTGGGCAATGTATTCTGGCCAGCGTTCAACGTCAGGATTGAAGGCACGAAATGGCGGCGCCATCGGTGACGGCGTCGGTACAGGCGGTGCCGTCGGAGACGCCGAAGTAGCTGCAGTTTGTAGCGTGAACAGTCCATTTATGGCACCAAGCAGCTGCGTCATTTGCTGAGCTTGAAAACGGACAAGATCAGACAGCGAATCCTGTTCCTGTGGCGAAGCCATGGTTGACACAAATGAAAGTCTATATAGCGAATGGTGGGAGCACGCAGATAGAGTCACTCAATCACACGGGGGTATCACAAAAAAGCTAAAGCAGTACTGAGCAAAAAAAAAAGGAAATGATAGGAAGGACGCCGGCCGGAGTGGCCGTGCGGTTCTAGGCGCTACAGTCTGGAACCGAGCGACCGCTACGGTCGCAGGTTCGAATCCTGCCTTGGGCATGTATGTGCGTGATGTCCTTAGGTTAGTTAGGTTTAATTAGTTCTAAGTTCTAGGCGACTGATGACCTCAGAAGTTAAGTCGCATAATGCTCACAGCCATTTGAACCATTTTTTGATAGGAAGGGCAAGGGGAGTCCTCGTCGCCAACTTGTATCCCGCCTGGAAGGCGGCGCGTGGGTAGGAGCAGGAAAAGGTGAAAATCTCTCGGTACTGCAGTATGGCCGGCTGGGGTGGCCGAGCGGTTCTAGGCGCTACAGTCTGGAACCGCGCGACCGCTACGGTCGCAGGTTCGAATCCTGCCTCGGGCATGGATGTGTGTGATGTCCTTAAGGTTAATTAGGTTTAAGCAGTTCTAAGTTCTAGGGGACTGATGACCTCAGCAGTTAAGTCCCATAGTGCTCAGAGCCATTTGAACCATTTTTTTGTTACCTGATCATCAGACGTGCCCCGGGTAGGGTTAACTGTTTCCTTCAGCGGCGCCCGTTATATGGCCAACATACTCAATTCTAAGGAGGAAGCTGTACCCCGTGGAACCGCAGTGTGAATTAAAATCACCTTTACTTTAGCAACAAGAGTAATACGTAACTTTGCAATGCGGTGCGAAGCTGAAGCGAAGTGTCCTGGCCATCTGCTCTTCATCAAATGGGCAGAATCTGGAGCGGAGCTCGTAGAGCTGGACAGCGCCTGCTAGAGGGCGCTGTCGTCGGTGACGGTGTAGTCCCAACCTACGCCATGGCATCGTAGCTATCAATACCACAACTTGTACATTTGTGGCAGTAGAATCGCTCTGCAGTCAAACTCAAATGCCAGTTCTCTAAATTTCCACATTAGTGCATTGTGAACAGAGCATTGTGTTCCCTACAGATATTACCATTTGGGTTCTTGAAGCATCTCTCTAATAGCTGCATGCTGATCGAACCTACCAATAACACATCTAGTGGTATGCCACTGTATTGCTTCAATGACTTCCTTTAATCTGACCTGGTCGAATTCCAAACATTCAAACAATACTCAAGAATGGTTCATGGTAGTGTTCCACACGCCATCTCCTTTATTAATGAGCTACACTTTCCCAAAATTCTCTCAATAAAATGAAATTGAACATTTGCCTTCCCAAATACCAACGTATCAGGGTACTGTAGCCATGCATCATCGAACAGAAAAATCATTTTACAGCACTTATTTACTACGGTCGAATTACTGCACTGAGTAGAAGTCAGATCGTACTAATATTTGCATTATTTGATGTTATTAGTAACATCTGACCATCAACTGGTTATACTAAGAAGTTCACTAGTAGAGTACATTGAGTTGGCTACCAATAAACCTCTTAGGCTCTTACTAATGAACTTTATAAGCAATTTAATTTTTGTGGCTGCTGGCAAGTTACTCAAAAGGTGCTTTCATGAATAATGGATGCATGCAGTATTGCTATCTGTAACACTAAGGCATGCAAGCCACCCCACTGCAACAAGGTCCACTTTTCATAGTTGCCTTGCTTGAACGTCAGAAATTGATTTAAATACTTTTTCTTTATGTATCACATTCAGTTATCAACTTTCTGCAAGGGAGTATGCAAACTGTAAAACAAATCTACTATTAATATCACTTTTATCCTCTCAGCAGAAAATCTAACAACTTACATAATCATCATAGACTTTTAAAGAGATTGTAACTTAATATATATTATAGGGTGCCTATTCCCACAGAGAGATTCTGTACTGTTGTACAGACTGTTTCAGGCAATAGTGCCATCATCAACTACTACTGGTGCTGTATTTTCTTACAATGAATGCGTCTAAAATCAGTTTGTAGCGATCTTATTCAGGTCAAGAACGCCTTCACTTACAATATGATCATTAAAGGAAATAGGGAGCTCTCTTTCTGGACAAGGGTAGTCCCACCCACCCCAAGAGGTAGTCTGCCATAGAAATTACACAGTAGCTTCCTCTCCATCACATATACCTCTGTCCCAGGGACTCCAGAAGATCTTCTGGGGTGATAAACTTGCCTTCGAATCAACATCTTGGTCTTTTGTTCATTAACTCTGCTCTGCCATATTGGTCACTGGAAGTAAATGAAATTCACAATAGGCAACATTCTTCAATAATCTCTTTGGGAGCTAAACATACTAAAAGTCAAATTAAACATATGGCTTTTATATTACAGTACAAGGAGAAATAAGGCATTCACATACACGATTGGCACAAACCATAATTTTGTTAAGCTGACATAGAAGCCGGGACAATTATAGCTAATACGTATCATAAAGTAATTGCTTCTGACTGTGACTCCATATGCAGTGTGTCTCAGTAAATATTTTAAGCACAGTCATGAACTTTTTAATGAGTGGAAATAGCACTGAAGTAACAACAGTATACATAAATTCAGCTGAACTGCTTCTTGTATGTTTCAGACAATGCACTTTTGTTTTTTGAATATACTCACATTATAAATAATGACTTGCATACATTTGGAGAGTTCTACAAGTCCCACAGTTATCATAAGGCTATACTAACACTCTTTATGTACCTCAACAATGGCAGAATGTTGACAAAATTTTGAATACTGTGCCTCAAAGCTAATGCCTTAAAATTGATATTTCTATACTTTGAACCAACAACTGCCTTACAAAACATAATTTAACGTAATATTTAACTTTGTAAATGCAACTTCAACTACTTTGCTTATTGCTACTTGAAAATACGTCTACGTTCCATCATGATTGTAGAAAGACTCTCACCAAACATCACCGTGTTGTGTTCCCACTGTGCCACTGCATAGTTGGCAGCAGCACAATGCCCTCAGACTCGGAAATTCATGCATAGCGAGGAAGCTTCTAGGAAACGAGACGTGCTGGCATATAAACACAGCATACTTTATGCCAGCCAGGGCCATCAATATTCCAACATCGCACATATGGACTCTTAGAATGGACGACTTATTGCAAGTTAAAAACAAAGTTGTTTTGCTTTCTTGTAAGTGGAATTGGACGTTTAAGACATGCATCCAAGAACGAACAGTAACATTCTTCCCATTTAAATAGCCATAAATGTAATTTTAGCTACTGTTGAATCTTACGAGTATCAAAAACTGAACATTGTATGGCTGTAAGTGTGATGTTCATATACATGAGTGCAAATCTTGGATTAACATATGAATTGCCAATATGCTTTCCATTTAAGGGAAGGTTTACTATCTTTTGGTTCAAAAAAATCGATTTTTTAAATTGCATTTTTGGATTCATGAAAGTGTTTCGAACCCACCCCTGAAACGGTTTCTCGGAGTACGGAACGGAAATGTTCGTTATTCGTAGTTGAACAAAAAAATGAACCTGCCTGAAATTGGCATTTTTCAAGCAGCAGTTTTTTCTTTAAGAGGTCGAGTTATTGTACTGGTGCTTGGGAGGAACCACACAAAATTCAAATGAAAGTTTGAACATGTGTGTTTGGAAGTTAGCCCCTAAGCATTTGCATTCTGGTGCAAATACTATGGAGATTGCGAATTTCCTGGCAGTGAGCAGCTTCAACAAAGAGTATTCAGTAATTCTGAAGACCATGACAACGATGGACTCTATTCGATGCAGTTCACCAAGCATTCGGTCGACAACCAGATTCAAGAGGCCGAAAACCGCTTGTCACCAGCTGTACGAGCGGCTCTAGAACGGTGCAGGATGGCCCAGATGAGGAAGAGGAAGGACTAGTCTATGGACACGGAATAGCAGATTGAACCTACGTTGCATAATATTGCATTTATATGTATTCAAAACGTCAAACGCGTTTTTTTAGCACTTTATTCCGATCCATCAACTATAAATATTTTTACTTGGCCGCGAAGTCGAAAAATCGATGAAAAAACCATATTTCTTTAAATGGCCGCCATTTTGTTTCCTATGATCCAAATAACTTAAGCGAGGTACAACTCCTAAGGAATCTTATATACTTCGCTAACATCAACTCAATTTTGATTTCAGACGAGCCGGCTGACCTGTGACATACCGCGTGTGGAGGTCTACATCGAAATTTTGTTTCGTTCCGACGGCACTTCCGTCTTTGCTCTTCGACATTTCCGGAAGAAAAAAATTCGTTTTGCAGTGGAAATATCAATAACCATTTTGACCAAATTTGACATTAATATCTATAACACATCCCGAGAAAAAAATTCTCAAAGAACATGCTTTTTTTGGGCAAAAGATAGTAAACCTCCCCCTACGTGGACAAGACTGGAATTTTAAACGATGACAATTATGATATATAAAAGCAAAACATTGTTTTCCTGTCAAGCATGCACAGAATACATGTACATCACATATTAAAAACATTTTTGACGCCAAAAAATGTAATATTATTAGGCTGCATAGGTGCTAAATTCAAATGAATTTCAATTGCAGTTACCTCAGTGTTTATGTCAGAAGCAGTGACATGTCTAGTTAGGTAAACAATACGCTCTTGCTGAACTTTTTGATAGATTCATTTCTTGTGTTTGCAAATGCAAAGAAGACACTTCAAAATTAGATAATGAAGAAAAATGAGCCATGTAAACACAGTTTCCCTTAAAAGTTTTGTACTGGGATAAGGTTCTGCATAGTACATTTTGAAATTACTATATAGTTTGTGCCTTTATACCAGCAAAAGTTCCTAAATTTTAAAAAAATCAAGAGGTAAAAACCAGAACAAGACATATGAGAACACAGTATGAGATTGCTTGGATATGTGTGTATGGTAAAAATAAAACAAAATAACCACGACTTTTTTCTTTCTTTAGAATAAAATGAGCTTCCTCTTAGTGTTACAGGCTGGTTTTCTGGACTGCATAATACCACTTTATACAAATGGGGCCTACTCAGCAAAATACTGTATTTGAAAATATATTGAATTCATCTTTCTTCAAGTAACTTAGGGACTATCACACAAACATGTATCATATTGTAAGTAGTTTAATGTAGTGTCTGAAGAAGCACTTCTTTTCTAAGTTAATTTGAGAACCTTATTTTGACCACATAATTTCACAGAAGTCTGAAATTAGTAAATACATAACACTCCAGGCTACATTTTATAACATCGTAACAGTGGTGACAGGCAAAGCTATGCCACCATCATTAAGAATGAAAAAATAGTGACAAGAACCTTTACCTGACTTCAGAAGTTCACAAGACCTCTTTTTTACAGGAATTTGAGCTACATTCCTACAAATATAAACAAAAGCAGGGTTGTTATCGAAAATATCATTTTGTTCATGACTGGAACATATGAATCTTCAAATTCTGGGTTTCCTATAAAATACAATCATCCACATCAGCAGTATCAGATGAGACTATTCAAAACCCATCACAGACAGTCTGGTGGTAGAAACAAATATTTCCATAGTGTAAAGGACATAAAATAACTAAACTTCTGATATTTTTGTGTTACAAAAAACGGTAAATATTTTTGACCAAAAATGTTTGTAGTGTAATCATACAGAATCTATTAAATGTATTCACTGCAGCCATGTCTGACTCTTTGAGTTATGGATAAAATCAAATTGTTCTTTACATATTTTTTAATGATGACGCTAACTACACAGCTTGTGTTTCAGTAAGATTTCACAACTAATAATGCCAGTTGCACATTGACTCAGCAATTTTTATAAGAATTTAGTAACAAAACTGCACCAGTCAGTATTTTCTGTGGCCTCTCCAACGTTTTCTTAATTATAACATTATGACACAATTACTGAGGTTTTATAGAATTACATTATAGCAAACAGGTGGCTCATAACATAGCCAACAAAAAAGATGCAGCTAGTCTTGCTTCATAATTCAACAACTGTAAAAAGAAAATATTTTAGTGACTTTTTTGTTTGGGGGGGAAGGGAAGACACATTAATAGAGTTCCATAGGGTTCTATATTATGTCCATCATTGTTTCTCAAACAGATAAATAACTCTCCCTTTAATACATATCAAGAGGAAGTAGGTCTTCTCATACGTCATACAAGTATTTAAATCAATCCCAGTAGCCACACAGTGACAGAGAAAATCGTAAATTATGTATCTGAAAGAGCTACTGAGTGGTTTTCTGCTAATGTACTCTCTCCCTATTAAAATAAAACAGTATATTCAGTGCTGCACATCAAAGTGTACAGTATACTTGAGTTCCTTAAACATGTCAGTTTAGCCAGTTTTTCACTTTATGTCATCATAAGTGTTGGTCAATAATAAATCAATAAGTTGACATATATTGCTTACCTCCATTCAATAGTGTCATATGATTTATGTTTTTCTGTACTTCATCTTTAAGATAGAAAGTTTTCTTTCTATAAAAGGGTGCCACTTTAATGGTTGTTTCTTCTTGCGACAATAGTTGAAAAAGTTCGCTATTTTAAGTTAGAATCAGGGTACACATTTTCTTCTGAAAAATTTGTAGTAAAAGAAATCCTTAAACTTCATAAAAAGTAACGAAGGCCATAATTGTAATACTAGAAGGAAAATGATCTTCCTTTTTTTTAATTAAAACTGCTGTTAGTTTAAAAGTGGTGTATTTTGCTACTATTAAAATCTTATATAGAGGTACAATATGGCTACAGACAGTAAAGTTATATATGGCAAGTAGAAAAGATTCCTTCTCGGAAATTAATTCTGTTTCATAAATAGTAACTTTTATGCCGCAACTTGTAGGTTATTAAGATTTAGAAGTTACTGATGGTTAAGCACAGCATACTATTTCTATAGCTCATGTGGATTCCATATTGCGTTGATAAGCTACGAGTTTGGAGAGCTTTCCACCTCATAATGATTTGGTGTATAGTATGTTTATGGTTACATAGTCTGAAGTCACAACACAGACTAAAGAAAATAATCTTTCTGTGTTTATTAGAGAGCATGGTATCAACATGGACTACCACTTTGTAGGATAAATGACTTTATATAATATTATATATTGTCTTTTTATTAATATATAGATAAATATGTTTGAACTTATAAAACTATTGTTATCTTAATAATTGTAAAAATAAAATGTTAGTGCATAAATCGTATTTATCATGCTTCATAGTCAATCAAGAAAATGGTAGTTTTTAAAATTGTATGTATGATTTTAACCAGAAATTTATATAGTTCAAAAGTTATATGTTTGGTACCAATACTGTACGATTATTTTTCCATCTTACTCAGTAAAATGGTAATTTTTATATCATGTAAATGAACATTGTTTAATTTTATTAAAGAAGGCACAGTTTTTATTAAATTGATGCTGTTATCATTTTATACTTTTATGTCATCCCATCATTTCAAATCACATTACTTATAGTGTCACGCACTCCATAATTCCAGAATTGACTTTTTCAATATTATACTGTGTATCATGTGCAACACACAATCAATAGGACCAATGAAGATACAATTACAAATACTTGTTTCTTTTTGTTAAACTACACATTCTTTCCTTTTCTGTGCACACATTTCAGTATGCAGCCACACTTAAATATAAATGTGTAATTACTCCGAAAATTGACCCATTCCACATTATTAGTGCTAATCTTGCAAATATGCAGTGAAACAATTTATTAAATAACGAACTGCTGAATGCGCTTTTCCATCATTATGCACGTTTCATTTCAGTGTGTCTACTGTCGATTAATTTTTGATGTTTCCTATGTGAACGTATCACAGGAATAGTCATTTTGACATTGATTTTCTTGCCCATGTTTTTCTACTTGAACACTACACTTAACTGTATTATGCACTTTTCTGACATGTTGTTCACATCGTGTGTATTAATTCTGTTGATCCACGCTGGGAAACGTCACCATTGGCGTTATCTTGGTTCAACAAAACGAAACGCATATGCTGAAGAGCAAACGCATTGTATTGTATATACATATTCAGCAGCAACACAGTATTTATACAGTAATGCGTATATCATCGCAAATCAAAAATTTTATTACGTTACAAGTGTTTTCAATTTTTGTACCTCAGTGTTTGTATTGCCTTCGATTTTAGTGTTTCATTGGTAGAAATATTATGACGTACTTTGAACACCTTTTGCGATTAAAAACTGACACTGCGATGACAGTAAAATGTAAAATCGATAGTCAGAAGAGTTTGATACCACCGCGAAATCGAGGGCACAGAAATTGAATACTACATAAACCACACGCCAGTCATCTTGTTCGAACCTGGCGTATCAATTAGAAGCGATGTTTGAATTAAAAGAGAGCAGTTTTGTGCGCGTGTAAACAGACTCAAGGCGCAGTTGTGTTCATATTGGTAAATAATGCATATGTTATTCGCGTGTCCATAGTACTTACGCATATACATTACAACTTCGTGTGAAGGATGGCGGAAACGGAGGATAGAAGCAAAGTGAAAAAGAAGTGTCAGTGATTTTTACATGTATGTTGAACGAGAAATCAAGCGCGCTTTAGGAGACTTCTGCCATGGTGTCACTTGTTACTTTGAGCTGCTTTATCTCTGAGCATTTGTCACACTACTGAAGCATGCTTTGGGTAATCTGCATGTTGGTTGCTTGCGTGAACGGTAAATCGCACGGCAGCATTTTATGTTCAATTTATGTATTCCCATTTGTGGAAGTGTTTGTGTTTACTTGTTGTGCCAATACTTTCCTTCGTTTAACACAGTATCGTGTGTACGATTTAGTAAACTTGTGCCATACATTTTTCCCTGGAGTGCGTTATAGTTTCCGCGATATAAGCGGCGAGAGAATATATACAGAATTCTCATTGTACCTATATGTTATGGTAGCTAGTGAATATATTGTGACTTCCGGAACTTTACCAGTACATCGTGTACATGTCACTTTGCGAACAAGAGCACCTAATATTTATGTTAACGCGTTCCTTTCCAACACAAGATTCGTTCAGATAGCCCTGTCGTGGAGTGTAGTCCATTTTGTAACCTGTTTTCCGATGTAATACAACTTATTTTAGCGAGTTACATCGATATAGGACCCAACCTCCTTTGCCCCAGTACATGTCATCTGCAATTGCAAATATCAAGACAGATGTTATGTCAACATACAAAGAATTTCCACCATTTTCACTTGTGCACCATTTCTTTCCAAATTACTGATGGGTAAAGATAGCTTATTATTATTGAACATCAGCTAAACATATTGATTTAATTCGCACATAGTTTACACAGTAGCAGAATTTTTTTATGTTTATTGTAACTATCTTAATTTTTCAGTACAACGAATACTGTCCATGGAGGTTAAGTGATTGTGTTCTTCTGTTTTTTTATGTTTTTACTTAGTCATATGAGCATTTCACAGTGCTGTAACCAGCTTTGACCAGACAGTGGTTATCTTCAGACTAAATATGTTTGCTGCAGGTGGCTCCCATTGTGTTGTTAACACAACAAGAGCCACTTGTAAATATGTTCCTTTATTGTGAAGATGTCTTCTGGCTGACCAAAACTGATACGGCACTGTAAAATGCTCGTACAAATGTTCCAAATATCGTGTGAGAAAAATGAATAATGAACAGGCTGTTATAGAGTCTTTTTAAGAGTTTTTATTTTCATAGTAAGACTTAATATGGACCAAGTTGTCCAATGCCTCATGAGCTCATTATTTCTGCCCTTGTCCACTGAGATAGTGCTGTGTCCTGAATAACCACACTACCAGCAAGATGTTAGCTTTGAACCCAATACTTTCCTTTTTTTTTGTGTGTGTTTGTTGTTCGATAATAAGTTTACTGTAGGTTCCTTATCAATTACGTAGCATTCTTGATAGTTTAGTTTTTAAAGTCTGCTCTATTTGTTATTCCATATTCTATCCTTTTACCATTATCATTTATGGACAATTCAGTAAGTTGCCTATAAAACCATCAAATGACTGATTTAGTCGTGCTATCAGGCAGAACAAGCCTATTATTAGTAATGTAGGCTACTTTATATGAAATCCTGGCTTCTCAATTTATCGAAATTCCAACAACAGGTCAACTTAGACGTCAATCTTTCTGCAACAGGAAACTAGAGAGGCTTTCCTGTAATGTTTTGCCACAAGTTCAGTATTACTTCCACCTCAACCTGACAAGTTTATGGCATGTAGACCTTTATCATCATTTTAGATTAATTATTACAGCTGAAAGGAAGAATTGAAATTGCTGAAGGCTTGCTTCACTTTCCATGTATGGTGGTGTCCATCGAAACGGTTGCGTCCCAAAAGAATCAAACTGGGCACAAATGGACATTTGTCAGTAAGGAACTGGAATTGAATCACCTTCCTCATGTCTCAGTTTTGAACAGCTTCTGTAAACCACTTCAGGCAGTTGATTCACCAAGATCAGAGTAATTTGCTTCCCTGAAACACATCTTGAAGGTTGAACTTTACGTCAAATTAACTAATGTAGCTAAATGTTAATTGTTAGTGCAGGTAGATCATTATGGTTTAGTAACTCAGCTTGCCAATATGAAGACCACTTTTGTAGGTTAACTTAGTTTCAGATAATGCTACTAACAAAAAGTGAATAAAACCATATTTTACATGTAACTATACCCCTGACAGTATATTTTTAATTGATATGGCTGGAGAAGTCCTGGGCTAGAGTATGATGTTGGATACCCCCCTCCCCCCTGCAGTTTTGGTTGTCACAACAGACTGATTTGTAACATAGCCCAATATCAAGGTTAGGTTGGCCAGTGATAATTTTGTTGCAAGCTGCTGAAGTCTATGAATGTAACAACCAATTGAAAGTTGTGGCAACAGATTGCACATAGTATAGCCTAATGTTTTGGTTCACACCATATTTAAACACGCTTTGCCACATTTAACCCATTTTTATCATAAAACTAAAACTGTGATGTAATTTGAGAGGATGCAGGCCAATCAGCTAATGGATAAGTCTTCAATGAGTATTTACTGATTGGGGGGGGGGGGGGGGGGGTAATCATGGCACAAAAAGGAGTTGTGCGGCGTAAATGAAAGAACTTTGTCTATATCTGAAAGACGATACCCCCTTCAAATTTCACACCAGTCACATAAGAGTGGTTCTAGTAGTGCCACTATGAGGATGCAAATCAGGTTTGCTTTAAATACATTCTGTAATGGTCATGAGCGTTATTTGTCTAGTTGAGATTGGGCGAGGTTAGTCAAGAATGCCTTTAAGATGACAAAGATGCCATATCAACACCTCACAGAGTTTGAACAAGGTCGTGTAATAGGGCTACGAGAAACTGGGTGTCCCTTCTGCGATGTTGCAGAAAGACTTGGCAAGAATGTAGGCACCATGCATGATTGCCTGTAGTGGTGGTTATACGAATGTACAGTCACAAGATGACAGGACTCCATATGGCCATGTAGCAATACCAAGAGGGAAGACTGTGGTGTTCAGCAATGTCTCTGGTGCATAATATTGCATCTGCAGCAGCAGTTTGAGCAGTAGTTGGCATCACAGTGACACAACAAATACTTGCAAATCAGTTGCTTTGAGGACAGCCCCAAGCCAGACAACCTATAGCACGCATTCCACTGACCATGAACCACTGTCATTTGCAGGTCTTGTGTCAAGCGAGAGCTCATTTCAGGGCAGGGTGGAGGTCTGTTGCATTTTATGATGAAAGCTGTTTCTGCCTCGGTGCCAGTGGTGGTATTTTGGTTAGGAGGAGGCCAGCTGAGGTCTTGCAACCAATCTGTCTTCGTGCTACATACTGGATTTATATCTGGAGGTCTGGGGTGCAATTACAGCAGGAGCACTACATGGTTATCCCATGCTCCCTGACCACAAATTTGTACATCAGTCTGGTGATACAAACTGTTTTTCTGCCATTCATGAAAAGCATTTCTTGGGGTGTTTTCCAACAGCTTAACGCTCACTCACATACTACTGTTGTAAAACAGCATGTTTTACTGAGTGTAAATTTGTTGCTGTGGCCTGCTCAATCACCATATCTGTCTCCTATTGAGCACACGTGGGACATCATCGGACGACAACTCTAGCGTCATACACAACCAGCAGTAACTGTTCCTGTATTGACTGACAAAGTGCAACTGGCATGGAACCCCAGCCCACAAAGTGTCAGCCGTTACCTGTACAACATGCTTGCATTCAGTATTCTGCTGGTTGCATCACAGGCTTATGTAAGTGTGAGATACGCCATTGCAAATATGCAATGCTTACATAAACCTGTGATCTTGCAGTGTTAACTGCCTAAATATGTTACCTAGATAAATGCATCCCCAAAATTTCATTACTCCACGTTAGTTGTCTTTTTGTGTTGTGATTTTTTTTTTTCCCCCTCAGTGTATAGCCTACATCATGAACTTTGTGCAAGGGGATCCACTACATAATTGTAGCATATATGGCATTGTCAGCATGCAGTTCTTTTATAGATCTCAAACACATTCTGCCCACCTTTCCTTATTGTCCTCTGCTTCTGTTAGATCTTTCCCATTTCTGTCTTTCAGTATTCCAATTTTCATGTGGAATTTTCCTTCGATGTCTCTAATTTTCTTGTAAAGATCCCTTGTCTTCCCCATTCTGTTATCTTCAACTTCTTTGCACTGTTTGTTTAAGAAGGCAATTTTATCTCTTCTAGCTAATGTCTGAAACTCTATATTTAATTTAAACATTGCTGATGTTTGTGTTTCTTTTTCTTCTACAACTTGCAATGCCTCAGCCAATACCTACCTGGTCTTCTTGTTATTATTTTTCTTGCTAATGTGTTTTTCTGCTGCCTCCTTGATAGTATTGGCTACTTCTGCCTACAGCTCTTGTGTGTCTTTGTCTTCAGACTCTAATGCATTAAATGTGTTTCGCACTTCTGCCAAATAATTAGATGGTATAGTCTTAAGTCGCATCTGAAAGATGAAACAGCTTTTGCTTTGCTGAAACAGTGTGTTAGTAATAAGCGAGTCTTGGGAGAATTCTTGGAGTCTGTCATGCTTCATTTGTTGTACTGAGACCAATTTTTCCTGTTACACAATCTACAATTTGATTTCCCACTTCTGCTTTGCCATCTCCAACTATGAAGACGACATATTTATGGTGTTTATAGCAGTAATTCCTGTAAATCTGTATAGAACTGGTCAATAACTTCCTTTTCAGCATTGGTGGTTGGCACATAAACTCAAATGACTGTGGTTTTAACGGACTGACCTTGAAATCTGATGGATATCATTCTGTCATTCTTATATTTCCATCCCATTACAGGTTTTACTATTCTGTCACTATTTTCAAAGGCTACTCCATTACTTCTGTTTTTCTCTTGTCCAGGGTAGCATACCAGAAGGCCATCCAAAGCAAATCCTCCCCTACCAGTGCCCTTCATTTCACGTAGTCCTAATATGTCGATGTTAATCATCTCCATTTCTTTTTTGACTGTGTCTAGTTTTCCTTGATGCTTGGAACTTATATTCCATGTTCCTATGCAGTGCTTCTCCTTGCAGCATCTTATTCTTTGTGAAGCTTCTCCCAACCTGGTTCCCCTTGGAGGTACGAATGGGGAAATTGAAAGCCAAGGGGTTTTCTTGTGATAATTTCAGTATTGGTCTCTCATTGCCTTCAACTGACCTCCAAACCTTGTCTGCTCACTGATTCAGCTTCACACTGGGATTGTGTACCCAACCTTCTGTTGAGTTGCTCGGCTTGATAGGGGCACTACTTGCAGGTAGGAAGTTGGAGAATTGAGGTGCAACCTGTGGGAACTCTCTTGCTGAGCTCTGATAATTGTGTATCACCCCCATTTTATGCAAGAGTCTCGAGGTGTTTGCAGAGATTTCCTCAGGTCATTTCCGTACATCCATATTTGTCAAAAGCAACATTTATGTCTTTCTTGACCAAGACAGAAACTGACAACCAGTTAGTGGCTAAGCCAGGTGCAAGAATAAAATTTCTAAATGATGATAGATCCAGGGATTTGACAATAACATTTCCTTTCCCTTCATTTACCAATTCAACCTTATCAACACACTTTTTAATTTTTGTTTGTAATTTTTTGGTGCAAAATCTTAAAGCCATTCCCTTCTTGAAGTAATACTTGACGGTTCTCCAGAATCAATTATCTACTCATTCTGGTTAAAATTTGACACAACTTGTGCACAGAGTAATGACTTGTTTGCTCCCTTCGAATCTGTCTTTATAGTTATTACCTCTTGGAACAGTTGGACTGTAGGTAACCATACTTTCAGCAATTGAAACATTTTATTTCTTGTTTGTATTGGGAAAAACTCTGCTGTGATTTATTACAGTGATTTGTGATTAAGGCATTATCACCACTTCTTTTGTCCAACTTGACGCAGAGGTTCACACTTCCATTTAGCAACTTTTCTTTAATGTTTTCCAGTGCAAAATTTTTGTCTATTGTGTTGGACTCTATATCCTTCCAGTAAGGCAGACAACATTTTGGCAAACCTCTCAGCGTAATAAGGGAAGTCAGTTATCATCAGCCTTTTTGCCCATACTCTGCAGTTTGTTAGCTTCATCTACGAGATACATAATTTCGAACATTTCCTTTAAATTTGGATAACGCGGTCCAACAGAGCATCTTAGAGATTCGTACACATCCCTGAGTTTCCTCCACCTAATTTTATTCTTACTGCAAGCAGACTTTCCAGGATGCCTTTGTTGTTGTTTTTTTCCACATATTTGGATGCATAGATTTGTACACAGTGTTGCAAGTAAATGTTGTGACTGGTAGCAGAAACATGATTTATTGCAAAAAGAGAAAAAAAAGTTACAGCCAACTTTTATCCCCTTCAGTGTGCTCCCCTCCCGTATCTATACACTGTTGCATGTTTGTCCTCCATTGTTCAGAGCAATGCTGTAGGTCATCCAGTGTCACCATCTTCGAGAACTCTACTGTTTTTGCTTTTACCTCATCAGTAGGCGGAAAATGTGTCCCTATCTGTGCCCTTTTCACTTTTGGGTATAGATAAGTTGCAGGATGCCTATCTTGTGAATATGAAGGATGTTTGAGCTCAAGGATTTGCTTGACAGCTGAAAACTGTTTAACAAATATGGCACTGGACTAGTATGTTGTCCTGGTGCAGAATCCATTAGTTGTTCGTCCACAAATCAGAAATTTTCTTCCTTACTTTTTCCCTCATCTAAATTGGGACTTCTTTGTAGTATTTCTAATTAATGGATTGACCACGTGCCATCCATTTTCTGAATGTTTGCTTCTGTTCTTGAACTCGCAGGTCTACCAGGACATTCGTCATCTTCAGCCTTCTCCTGATATTCAGGAAACCATTTTTTTCCATTCAAAAATTCACGCATGCGATATAGTATTATCACCAAACACCTCCTTTTGACATATGAGAACATTCCGTTGGCGACTTTTTTAATTTCACAAGAAATTTTACGTTAATGCACTGCTCAATTTTTAAATTGAGCATGCTTGCGGCACTACTACAGAACAACATCCTATACAACTGAGGCTCAGAAGCAAACTGAAGCAGACAGAAAAATGAAACAAAGGGTAGCTGCTCTTGAAGGTTCAGGGTCGGTGGCCTTCCAGTACTAACCACCTCCTGTGTAGCTGTGTAATAAGAGGTGTGCAGTCTCGTTATTTAATTGCCATACATCGTACACATGCTAAAGAAAAAGTGTCCACACACCTGTATCCTTCAATGCATTTGTAGCACCATGGCATAGTCCCATAATTTTTCACACATTAGAATTAGTTCCACACCAAACTTCCATCTATTGCAATTGTCCTTCCCTATAAGTTTGATTACCACTGGAGTAGTGGATTTACGAAATCTACATTTTAAGACTTTTTGGATATCCAAATTCACCGGTAGTTAGGATGTTTTTTCAGATAGACAGAATTTTATTTTAGAATTTGTTGAACACTTCACACAAGACTCTCCTTCTGCTAATTCTGGTTTCATTTAATTTTTATTTGTCTGTGAGACATTGCGTACATTTAAATCAGTAGTGGAGCTCTCTTTGCTTTTGAGGCAGGTTCCTAACATGACTGTAAATCATATCTATCCCTCACAACTTTGCTCAGCACGTATGTGAAATGACTGTACATTACTCTTGAATTTTGTCCATGTATGCTCAACATTTTCAGTCTGAGATACACATTTCATGTTGACTGTTGTGGGCAAAGTCTGGCAAAGGCTTCTCTGAATGCAGCTACTACTCTCTAATGAGTAACGCTTCTGGAAGGGAAGATTAACTGAGGCCGCAATAAATTTGGCACTAGATCTTCTCAAGAGTGCGACAACTTGCTACACTGTTGTTGTTGTTGTTGTTGTTGTGGTCTTCAGTCCTGAGACTGGTTTGATGCAGCTCTCCATGCTACTCTATTGTGTGCAAGCTGCTTCATCTCTCAGTACCTACTGCAACCTACATCCTTCTGAATCTGCTTAGTGTATTCATCTCTTGGTCTCCCTCTACGATTTTTACACTCCACGCTGCCCTCCAATACTAAATTGGTGATCCCTCGATGCCTCAGAACCTGTCCTACCAACCGATCCCTTCTTCTAATCAAGTTGTGCCACAAACTTCTCTTCTCCCCAATCCTATTCAATACCTCCTCATTAGTTATATGATCTACCCATCTATTCTTCAGCATTCTTCTGTAGCACCACATTTCGAAAGCTTCTATTCTCTTCCTGTCTAAACTATTTATCGTCCATGTTTCACTTCCATACATGGCTACACTCCATACAAAAATCTTTCGGAAACGACTTCCTGACACTTAAATCTATACTCGATGTTAAGAAATTTCTCTTCTTCAGAAACGCTTTCCTTGCCATTGCCAGTCTACATTTTATATCCTCTACTTCGACCATCATCACTTATTTTGCTCCCCAAATAGCAAAACTCCTTTACTACATTAAGTGTCTCATTTCCTAATCTAATTCCCTCAGCATCACCCGACTTAATTCAACTACATTCCATTATCCTCGTTTTGCTTTTGTTGATGTTCATCTTATATTCTCCTTTCAAGACACTGTCCATTCCGTTCAACTGCTCTTCCAAGTCCTTTGCTGTCTCTGACAGAATTACAATGTCATCGGCGAACCTCAAAGTTTTTATTTCTTCTCCATGGATTTTAATACCTACTCTGAATTTTTCTTTTGTTTCCTTCACTGCTTGCTCAATATACAGATTGAATAACATTGGCGATAGGCTACAACCCTGTCTCCCTCCCTTCCCAACCACTGCTTCCCCTTCATACCCCTCGACTCTTATAACTGCCATTTGGTTTCTGTACAAATTGTAAATAGACTTTCGCTGCCTGTATTTCACCCCTGCCACCTTCAGCATTTGAAAGAGAGTATTCCAGTCAACATTGCCAAAAGCTTTCTCTAAGTCTACAAATGCTATAAACGTAGGTTTGCCATTCCTTAATCTAGCTTCTAAGATAAGTGGTATGGTCAGTATTGCCTCACGTGTTCCAATATTTCTACGGAATCCAAACTGATCTTCCTCGAGGTCAGCTTCTACCAGTTTTTCCATTCGTCTGTAGAGAATATGCATTAGTATTTTGCATCTGTGACTTATTAAACTGATTGTTCGGTAATTTTCACATCTGTCAGCACCTGCTTTCTTTGGGATTGGAATTATTATATTCTTCTTGAAGTCTGAGGGTATTTCACCTGTCTCGTACATCTTGCTCACCAGATGGTAGAGTTTTGTCAGGACTGGCTCTCCCAAGGCTGTCAGTAGTTCTAATGAAATGTTGTCTACTCCCGGGGCCTTGTTTCAACTCAGGTCTTTCAGTGCTCTGTCAAACTCTTCACGCAGTATCGTATCTCCCATTTCATCTACATCCTCCTCAATTTCCATAATATTGTCCTCAAGTATATCGCCCTTCTATAGACCCTCTATATACTCCTTCCACCTTTCTGCTTTTCCTTCTTTGCTTAGAACTGGGTTTCCTTCAAAGCTCTTGTTATTCATGCAAATGGTTCTTTCTCCAAAAGTCTCTCTAATTTTCCCTGTGGGCATTATCTATCTTAACCCTAGTGAGAGAAGCCTCTACATCCTTACATTTGTCCTCTAGCCATCCCTGCTTAGCCATTTTGCACTTCCTGTCGATCTCGTTTTTGAGACGTTTGTATTCCTTTTTGCCTGCTTCATTTACTGCATTTTTATATTTGCTACTTTCATCAATTAAATTCAGTATTTCTTCTGTTACCCAAGGATTTCTAATAGCCCTCGTCTTTTTACCTACTAAATCCTCTGCTGCCTTCACTACTTCATCTCTCAAAGCTACCCATTCTTCTTCTACTGTATTTCTTTCCCCCATTCCTGTCAATTCTTCCCTTATGCTCTCCCTGAAACACTGTACAACCTCTGGTTCTTTCAGTTTATCCAGGTCCCATCTCCTTAAATTCCCACCTTTTTGCAGTTTCTTCAGTTTTAATCTACTGTTCATAACCAATAGATTGTGATCAGAGTCCACATCTGCCCCTGGAAATGTCTTACAATTTAAAACCTGGTTCCTAAATCTCTGTATTACCATTATATAACCTATCTGAAACCTGTCAGTATCTCCAGGCTTCTTCCATGTATACAACCTTCTTTTGTGATTCTTGAACTAAGTGTTCGCTATGATTAAGCTGTGCTCTGTACAAAATTCTGTCAGGTGGCTTTCTCTTTCATTTCTTAGCCCCAATCCATATTCACTTACTAAGTTTCCCTCTCTTCCTTTTCCTACTACCGAATTCCAGTCACCCATGACTATTAAATTTTCGTCTCCATTCACTATCTGAATAATTTCTTTTATTTCATCATACATTTCTTCAATTTCTTCGTCATCTGCAGAGCTAGTTGGCATATAAATTTGTACTACTGTAGCCCGCATCTCGTGGTCGTGCGGTAGCGTTCTCGCTTCCCACGCCCGGGTTCGATTCCCGGCAGGGTCAGGGATTTTCTCTGCCTCGTGATGGCTGGGTGTTGTGTGCTGTCCTTAGGTTAGTTAGGTTTAAGTAATTCAAAGTTCTAGGGGACTGATGACCATAGATGTTAAGTCCCATAGTGCTCAGAGCCATTTGAACCATTTTCTTTTTGCTACTGTAGTAGGCGTGGGCTTCGAGTCTATCTTGGCCACAACAATGCGTTCACTATGCTGTTTGTAGTAGCTTACCCGCACTCCTATTTTTTTATTCATTATTAAACCGACTCCTGCATTACCCCTATTTGATTTTGTATTTATAACCCTGTATTCACCTGACCAAAAGTCTTGTTCCTCCTGCCACCGAACTTCACTAATTCCCACTATATCTAACTTTAACCTATCCATTTCCCTTTTTAAATTTTCTAACCTACCTGCCCGATTAAGGGATCTGACATTCCACGCTCCGATCTGTAGAACGCCAGTTTTCTTTATCCTGATAATGACGTCCTCTTGGGTAGTCCCCGCCCATAGATCTGAATGGGGGGACTATTTTACCTCCGGAATATTTTACCCAAGAGGATGCCATCATCATTTAATCATACAGTAAAGCTGCATGCCGTCGGGAAAAATTAGATCCATAGTTTCCCCTTGCTTTCAGCCGTTCGCAGTACCAGCACAGCAAGGCTGTTTTGGTTAGTGTTACAAGGCCCGATCAGTCAATCATCCAGACTGTTGCCCCTGCAACTACTGAAAAGGCTGCTGCCCCTCTTCAGGAACCACACGTTTGTCTGGCCTCTCAACAGACACCCCACCGTTGTGGTTGCACCTACGGTATGGCTATCTGTATTGCTGAGGCGTGCTAGCCTCCCCACCAACGGCAAGGACACTGTATGTGTAGTAATTGGCATCCAGGAAGTTTTTTATCACAAAGGGGTGCCCCCAGTGGCCCATTCCTTTTGAAATAATGACAGAGCTCCTACTTGAAATGCTGGTGTTGTGGCATATGCTGACAGCCTGCTGGTTATTGTTTAGGCGATTCCAGAGCACATGTGTAAAAGAAATGTAGTGAAATGTTAGCCCTGGTGCTTGCCAAACAAGTAGCAAATGGCAGTAAATAAAATAACTTACTTGCTCTTGAAATGTATGTTGTCTAGGACACAGAATTTCCGATTAGACTAAACAACGTGTTATCAAAAGACAACAAATCTGTCAGCTCCATCTCAACAATGGTCTTACTAAAGACAACGGAAACTCAATCTTTCTGGTCCAGCATATGGAACATGGCGGTGCAGGTTCCACAACAGTAGTGTCACTCTGATGTCAGTACTTTAACATGATGCCATTAACATTTGTAGGAAGCACCCAACCTCCTTTGATATTCTGAAGATGAGTTTACTTAAAACACATCAATAAAATTGAGTTGCTGAACATAAAGATGAGTTTACTTGAAACATATCGATAAAATTGAGTTGCTGATTAAGTGACTAAACTTTTTTCCAGCAACTGTAACAACAGTGTATTTAAAAAAAAAAAAGCTCTGTTTATATAAAATGGTCTCATTCCTCTTAGGTGACTATATGTCACAGATCTAATACGGAGAGGAGAGGTGTTGTTGGATAGTAGATAAGCAATACAAGCAATGGTGACATTTCTCGACAAATACATGTACTGGCTATTGGATACATATCCGCAAAATATTAAAGAGTGAAGCAGAATGAAACCCTTGCTTTCCTCTTGTTGTTCACTTCAGCCCTGGGTAGGGACGATATCCTTCATACCTAACAGGTTCAAGTGCGAATGGTGTGTCAACTGTGTGTGTTATAACATTATAATCCCAGAAAGCCCCGTTATTTAGTGTAGGAGCACAGATCGCAATTCTGAATTAGACAGATACGTTGTCTGAGCAGTGTCCACACATGAAGTGCTGTAATCCAGATATGCGTTTGAAGCTTGTGCAGTTTCTTGCGTATATTAATTTGCAAAAAAGAACTGCAGCCATATGCCATTATAAGGCATTCAGCATTATACTCGGAGAACAACTTCTAAGAATTCTTTATGTAGAAGCCTTTACATAAACTAAACTTGAACTATTTCAGAAAATTGTCAGAGAGGAGTTAAATATTCTGTTGTAAGTTACCTTCACAGAACATTTTGAAGATATCGGGATGAGGTAGGTAGGTTGGTCTGTAATTAGAGGCCACTAGCTTATCTCCACTGTTATAAATAAGTGTGCCACATACTTTATTTAGTCTTTCTGAAAATACACACTGTCTTACCAACTGATTACAATGGTAGCTGAAAGGAGACACAGCCAAGCCAGCGGAAGACTTTAGTACTTTGGTTGAAATACCACTCTGAGCAGAAGAGTTTTCGCTTTTCAGTAACCTGTTGATTCCTGTAATATTTCTGAACTGACATCTGGTGCTGCAATATGCAGTGCTGGTATAAATAAGTCCAATGATCCTGTTCACAGTTGAACTGTTTTTTGTTTCTAACTAATAGAACTCATTCGTATTATTGACTACTGATTTGAATTTAACATCATGTGTCTCATTTCATTGGGCAGATGAGTATCTTTTATTCATTTCAGGTCTAATAATGTTAAAACTTGTTATTTCTTTGCTCTTGGGATTATAAATTTCTGTGCGTAGTGTATGACGTGATGCAGAATTTTGCTTTATTGCCTGTAGCTTGTTCTAATCTTGAGCAGAGCTGGTGCACTGCAGTAAACAAAATGCTCTCTCTTGACTTTTTCTGTGATTGGCCCTGACCTGTTATACAGAAAAAGTTAATCATTTTAATTGATTCAGCTGCAGGTCATTGGTGAAATGTTACTTACTGTATTAACTAAATGAAACACTATCTTGCCTTCTTCCAGAAATTTTGCTATTACTGTATGACCTAAGTTTTGGGTTATAACTCCTTTTTCTGTGTACAGCTGATCCCAAAGATAGCTACCAAGCAAAGATAGACACATCAAATTCTTAATCTATTGCTTCTGGATTTAAAAGGCGAGGCCCTCAGCAATGGGGTTGACTTTTTGAAACAATCTGTACATTGATGTAAGGTAAGGTGCAACCATTCAGCATTGTGTGGCCTTGTTTGAGAATTAAAAAAAATTTCAGAATTTCGCATGATGCTCTACAGCTGTAAATGTAGTACAAATTTACAGACTGGTAGCATAGCGTAATGGTTTAAAGGTACTAACATCATATGCAAATGGTTTTTGGTTCGAACCTCGTCAGTACGTTGAATTTTTATTTTTTAATTTATTATTTTTTTAACAAATCTTATTGTAGTTGCTGTCATCACTATTTTTATTTAATTGTTTTACATGCAATTTCATTCATTTGTTTTCCTTTGTCATACCATTTTAATCAAAGTTTTATCTTCTTCAATTGCCATTGTTTTATTCTTCCTATCATTCTTTTTCCTCTCGGAATCTTTGTGCATGTGAATTTAATTATTTTTGTTTATCTGTCATAATGTTTACACATTTGAAAATGCTGATTTCTCAGTTAAGAAATAAAAGATGAAATAATTTTTTTTTTTTTTTTTTTTTTTTTGGGCTGTGCAGCGGTGCCAAGAATGTACAGGGCTATTACAAATGATTGAAGCGATTTCATAAATTCACTGTAGCTCCATTCATTGACATATGGTCACGACACACTACAGATACGTAGAAAAACTCATAAAGTTTTGTTCGGCTGAAGCCGCACTTCAGGTTTCTGCCGCCAGAGCGCTCGAGAGCACAGTGAGACAGGAACCGAGAAAGCGTATGTCGTGCTTGAAAAGCACTCACATCAGTCAGTCATAACAGTGCAACGACACTTCTGGATGAAGTTCAACAAAGATCCACCAACTGCTAACTCCATTTGGCGATGGTATGCGCAGTTTAAAGATTCTGGATGCCTCTGTAAGGGGAAATCAACGGGTCGGCCTGCAGTGAGCGAAGAAACGGTTGAACGCGTGCGGGCAAGTTTCACGCGTAGCCCGCGGAAGTCGACGAATAAAGCAAGCAGGGAGCTAAACGTACCACAGCCGACGGTTTGGAAAATCTTGCGGAAAAGGCTAAAGCAGAAGCCTTACCATTTACAATTGCTACAAGCCCTGACACCCGATGACAAAGTCAAACGCTTTGAATTTTCGGCGCGGTTGCAACAGCTCGTGGAAGAGGATGCTTTCAGTGCGAAACTTGTTTTCATTGATGAAGCAACATTTTTTTCTTAATGGTGAAGTGAACAGACACAATGTGCGAATCTGGGCGGTAGAGAATCCTCACGCATTCGTGCAGCAAATTCGCAATTCACCAAAAGTTAACATGTTTTGTGCAATCTCACGGTTTAGAGTTTACGGCCCCTTTTTCTTCTGCGAAAAAAACGTTACAGGACACGTGTATCTGGACATGCTGGAAAATTGGCTCATGCCACAACTAGAGACCGACAGCGCCGACTTCATCTTTCAACAGGATGGTGCTCCACCGCACTTCCATCATGATGTTCAGCATTTCTTAAACAGGAGATTGGAAAACCGATGGATCGGTCGTGGTGGAGATCATGATCACCAATTCATGTCATGGCCTCCACACACTCCCTACTTAACCCCATGCGATTTCTTTCTGTGGGGTTATGTGAAAGATTCAGTGTTTAAACCTCCTCTACCAAGAAACGTGCCAGAACTGCGAGCTCGCATCAACGATGCTTTCGAACTCATTGCTGCGCCGAGTGTGGGAGGAACTTGATTATCGGCTTGATGTCTGCCGAATCACTAAAGGGGCGCATATCGAACATTTGTGAATGCCTAAAAAAACTTTTTGAGTTTTTGTATGTGTGTGCAAAGCATTGTGAAAATATCTCAAATAATAAAGTTATTGTAGAGCTGTGAAATCGCTTCAATCATTTGTAATAACCCTGTATTTTTCATTACAAGATGTACCTTGCTTTGAATGGCAATAATTATACAAACATTTAAAACATAAAGTCTAATTGCATTACAGAAAAAATAACATGAACGGTGATTTTCAGAACGCAGTGATAAGTAAAACAAAATTCAAGTAAAATGAGAAATAGAAGTAATGAATGCCAGTAATATGGACAAAAATGTCGGATGACAAAATCAAAGCAGTGAAATTGA
Source organism: Schistocerca americana (assembly GCF_021461395.2). NCBI lineage: Eukaryota > Metazoa > Arthropoda > Insecta > Orthoptera > Acrididae > Schistocerca > Schistocerca americana. Next base: position 321,028,809 of record NC_060124.1, read on the forward strand.
AGTTATCACATAACTGTAATTAAAATCACATGAACAAGGACTCCACAGGAAGAAAAACAAGAGTAGATGGTGTATGTTGTACGATGATTAATATGGCGTGACAAATGAATAAAAAAATTACACATAAATTGATTAATTGAACAAAAATAAGGTTCAAAGTCATTTCAGTAAAGATTTAAACGTAAAAGACTTCAATTTGCTTGACAAGATTCAAACCAGCAACGTTTTGAATGTGAGATTAGTGCCTTGACCATTACATTATGCAATCAGTCTGTAGACCGTTACCATTTTTAATGCTATAAGCATCAAGCTAGGTTCTGAAATGGTTTTCCATTGAAAATTAGGACCTCTAGGGTGAATTGCTACAGGGCGTGAGTTGATCCCACCACTGGAGACCTTTCCTTGTTAAACTATAAAAATTATCTCTATTGACAATTTTGACAAAGCTACATTTGTACGCTACAATATTCATTAGGACAGCATTCATAACTATGAATAAACATTCACTGGAGTAGAGATATGTGCACAGCAATGGGAATTTGTGTCTTTATCTATTCATGGATGAAGACCCATGGTTCTTCTCCTATGTGGAGATTGTAATATTGCCTGAAAGGAATGAATAATTGGATTGAGTTTTCTCATTCAATAGCAGATGGGTTGAGATATACACATACGTTTCTTTTTTTCTAATTGGGTAAGCTTTGCACCCTTTCCCTCTATGTACAGGATTTCTACATCTATTATGTATTTATTGTTTCGGTTTAAGTAACGTTCAACAAAGGATGAATGAATGCAGCTTCTTTAACCTCCATCTTCTATGTTCTCTGAACTCGTAGATAGTCTTATAAAACCCACTTTTCATGTTGGCCAGTTATTTACCTTTTGAATCGAAGAAACATCTACCTAAGATCTGTGGGACATAGAGAAATACATTAAAACATTGCTTACCACAGTTAAAATTTTTACCTGTATAAGGCAACCTACTCCATTTCCTTTTCTGTCTGTTTACGTCATTCACTGGATAAATTGGGGATTGGGCTTGCTTTTTTGCTTTTAGTTGAGAATTTTGTCAATAATGTTGGGTACAAATCGATTATATGTAGCTATTGGTTTTTATTTGATTAAATTAGTAGTTGTAGTTGTCTTGGGACCTACGGGTAGAAAGATGGTGGATCACATGATGAAATGTTGCCTGTTTGTTGGATGTCAAGAGGAAGCTGAGATGAATGTATCAGTAAAGGAGCCTTTCTAGCAAATTTATACTTGCTGTTTTCTACCTGTAAGTTACAGTCTAGGAAATTAATGGCGAACTCCATACTGACCTTTCTTAGTATGGTTCTGGTTCGTGTTTTCCAAGAGCTTCTGGCATTATATAGTGATTCCCTTCCACATGCAGGGAATATCATGAAGATATCTGTACCAGCGCACAACATGTGTAGCCAGTGGTTCACTCAAGCAAATCAATGTCCCAGTTGTCCATGGACATTTCTGTTAGCAAGGGGGAGAAGGGTGAGTCCACTGCCAGACCAACTGCTTACTTAAGCAGAAATCATTTTCATTTAAACAACATTCTACTGTATTAATTATGCTTAGTGTATATTAATTTTGTGTAAAGGGGCAAAAAGTGTTTTGTTTAGTTAATACAAGGAAAAAATTAAATTGTTATGGCTTTTTCATTAAGAAATAATTAAATTTCTCTCTGCTGTGTATTTTCAGATGTGATTGCCCATATTGCTGCCGTTTCGCCATCATGCTCGGATAAACATTTCATTACAGGGTTCACACCTGTTTCATGAAAGATACTTGGATCTAGACACAAATTATCAGTTGTCATTGTGCTGTATTCTGGTCTTGTTGGGTATGTTTCTGTAGGGAATAAACCAAAGCTGGATGTCATTAACTCTGACTGCCCTCAAGGAGCCCTATCAGAGATGAAATAAATATTAAACACTATGCATATGGCTTGCCAGTAACTGCTACTAACAAGGGACCATTCCCAACTGTCAATTAACGATCTTGCTTAAACTTGGCGGGTGCAGACCAAAATAGTGCAATACATATTTTCTGTTTGTGCCCGATTTCACTTTTAAGGGGTAAAATACAACCCAAAAGGTAATCGGGCATTTTAGGTTTAGAGGGAATACCTTTCAAATGATGATACGTAACACCTTCTACCCCATTTGGTTCGCCTGGACCGACTCAACCCAACAAGCCGCCTCTCCTGAAGTTGACTTGCATCTCAAAGCATGCTACATCAGCACCTCTATCCATATCAAACCTACCAACCACCAGCAATATGTCCACTTCGGCAGCTGGCACCCATTCCGTGCCAAGAAGTCCCTTCCATGAAGCCTAGCCGCCTGTGGCCGTCGCATCTGTAGTGATGGGCAGTCCCCCTCGAAGTATACCAAGGGTCTCACTGTTTCCTTTGTAGACCGTAATTACCCTTCCAACCTTGTACAAAAACAGATCTCCTGTGCCTTATCTATCCAGTCACCCACCACCTCCCCTGTGTCCCACTGTCCGGCCACAGAGGAGCATTCCCCTCATGACTCAGTACCACAAAGGACTGGAGCCAATGAACTACATTCTCCAGCAGGGTTTCGACTACCTCTCATCGTGCCCTGAAATGAGAAATGTCCTTCCCACCCCTCCCATAATAGTATTGTGCCACCCTCTGAACCTACACATCCTCGTCCATCCCTACACAACCCCTGCTACAAACTCCTTTGGCTCATACCACTGTACTAGACGTAGATGGAAGACCTGTCCCATACGTCCTCTCACCACCACTATTGTAAACCCTCATCACCAGTTTTGTAAAGGCCTTGTCGCTACTGCTGTGGAGGCTGAGTTGCCACTGTTGTTAAGGTAGGCTGTGAGTTCGTGCAACCGCTTCTGATGCAGTACACTGCTATGACAATTTCTCCCTGCCACTATTACACAGCTATGCCCTAGGGTCAGGCAACAAGTTAGGAGAACGAAGGCTCTGCAGCACTCCAACACATTATGAACAAAGTCTTACAAATGAGTTAAAAGGGCTTACTTATCTTTGTGTCTTTTCGAATAATGAAGTCTGCAACACTGCATGCAATATAACACCAAAAAAGGCCCTCAAGGGCTAAGTGAAAATAATCGGTGGTGAAGTTCACAGCACATAGCAAATGCAATTTACAACAACTGTCTGTTCACTTCTAACAATTCACTAATGACATTCCCTGTCTATCACCAAGGGAGCGAGACCAGCTCTTCTATCTTCTGAGTGGGCTTCTGTCCATTGTCATCCGGTAATTAGCATACTACACTCGACCAGCAGTTGGCCGAGGCAAAATTGATATCTTCATCCTGAGCACCGCCCATGGCGCTGGTGGAACTCGCGCAAGTGGCAAGTCTCTATGGCACTGGCACCAGCTCACATCTTTGCACCTTTGGTGCTTTTGTCCTGGCTGTCTCTTGTTCGGACGACACAGCAACCACCTACTCCAATCCAGTCACCAATGTCACCTGTCCAATCAAAGGCAGGATTACCTGTGAAACAAGTCTTGTGATCTATAAGTTAAGCTGCAACCACTGTTCTTCGTTTTACGTGGGCATGATAACCAATATGTTGTATGTTTGCATGAATGGCCACCAATAAACTGTGGTCAACAAACAACTGAACCACCCTGTTGCTGAACATGCTGCCCAGCATGAGGGTTTTCATTTCAGTGACTGCTTCACAGCCTGTGCCATCTAGATCCTTCCCACCAACACCAGCTTTTTTGAATTGCATAGTTGGGAACTATCCCTGCAAAATATGTTACATTCCTGTAACCTGCCTGGCTTCAACTTTCATTAGTCATTGTCCTTACCCATCTAGCCCTTCCCTGTTCCCATTCCAGCACTACACACAGCCCTCTATTCCGCCAGTGCACCCAGTGTTTCTACTTCTTTACTTCTCTCCTTTTCCGCTACCCTCTCCCCTGCTCACTGTCTAACCTCCCGACTGCACCAGGTGCCCCACCCTCTCTCCACCTCGTCCCTGCATGCTCCCACTAACAGCACTTCACTGTTCTCCACCCCTCCCGTACTATCCCTCCCACTCGCCACTCCAGCCTCCTCCTTACACCCACCCAATTGCCTTTCTCATCGTGTACTGCTGCTCACAGTCTGGCTTCAGTTGCCAGAGACTGTGGTCATGAGTGTGTGAGTTGCATTTGCGCGTGCACTAAACATTCCATCCTGGATTTCCTATTGTTTGATTTTTCTCCTGTAAAAGCAGATATGTAGTTAATGTTCGTGAAATTTGTATAATCAACTTTTGTAATAATATGAAAATTTGCAGAGGTACTCCATCACCATTAATTAATTTTGAAAAATGAAAATTCTTTTTATAGCGTAAACTAAAGAAGCTTACAAGCCAATACATCCCTGTGTAATAAAGCTCAATTCTAAAATAACACCTTTGGAAAATACGCTGTACACAAAATGCTGTCCTTTTTGCAACATAGCCAATTCAGATGTATAAATATTCATTACTATTCTAATTATTTGTTTTATGTTTTAAATTATTATTTTATGTTTTACATTCAAAGCTTTTTGTTTTTTAGTTTACTACTTCACATATGTGTATTTTGTTAATTGAAAATAATAAGTAGCTCATTATTATGATACAGAATCGTTACAACAATGATAATCGCTAAGAAAATATTCTTCTACACCATGTACATAAAATGAATAAAATCTCTTTATGTAATATACACAATCGAGAAGCCAATATAAAACAAAATTCAGCAGGATTTCAAATTGTGACACATGATCCTCTAAATATCCAGATTTATGTCAGGCCTATTTCAGTACAATGGTAAGCCTTGACAAAGAGAATTGATTATGTACTAGTGGCAGCAGCTTGATTTTATTGTTTCTCAAGTAATCATTCAACAGAACTAGATCTGAAAATTTTGTCACAGTTCTTCCAACATCCCAAGTCAGTGACTGTGCCGTTGAGCCCTTTGGGTCCTTGTCTTTCACACTGACCACTGCGAGAGTCTAACGTTATGCAGATATTTTTTTCTTACTGGGAAAGAAAACATCTTTCAAATATCTTTTGACCTTGTTGGACTTTGTTTACCAGATTCCAATGCTGTCACAAGGACATTTGGGGCTTCAAATAGAGATTCACAAACTCTTGGTGGAACCTCAACATTAGTCTCTTTTAAAACTGTTAAAAGGTGAGTGGTCAGTGTAAAAAGAAACCATTTTTAGCACTGTACTTGAGGCAAAAAAACATCTGGTGATCCCAAAGGGCTTGATGGCACAGATATAGCTGTGAAACATACGTGGCTTCTATTGCGAAAAGACTTTCTGTTGAATGATTATGATTTCAGTCTCCACTTGAGAAACAATTAAATCAAGATGCAGTCTCTAGTATATCACCAGTTCTGTTCGCTAATGCTTAACAGTGTACTGAAATATGCATGATACAAGTCAGGATATTTAGAGGATCACTCGAAACAATTTGAAATCCTGCTGAATTTTGTTTTACATGTCCATCTACATCCATACCCTGCAAACCTCTGCATAGTGCTTGGTAGAGAGTATGTACCAGTTATTAGGGTTTCTTCCCGTTCCATAGTGCAGGAAGAAGGTTGTTAGAATGCCTCTTTGTGTGCTGTAGTTATTCTAATCTTGTCCTCAGGATCCCTATGTGAGCGGTATATAAGGGGCTGTTGTGTATTCTTAGTCATTGTTTAAAGCTGGTTCTTGATACGTGGTTAGGAGACTGTCTCAGGATGGTTTACATCTATCTTCAAGAGTGTGCCAGTTCAGTTTCATCAGCATCACTGTAATACTCTCCCACAGGTCAAATAAACCTGTAACTTTGTGTGTTGACCTTCTCTGTGTATTTTCAACGTCCCCTGTTGGCCTTATTTGGTTTGGATCCTACATACCTGAGCAGTATTCTAGATTGGGTCACATGAGTGATCTGTAAGCAATATCCTATGTAGACTGACTGCACTTCCCCAGTATTTTACCAATAAACTGAAGTCTATCACCTGCTTTACCCATGACTGAGCCTTTGTGATTGTCCCACTTCATATCCTTACAAAATGTTACACCCAGGTGTTGGTATGAGTTGGCCAATTCCAGCTGTGAATCACTGATATTATAGTCATAGGATACTACATATTCGTTTTGTGAAGTGCACAATTTTACATTTCTGAGTATTTGAAGCAAGTTACCAATCTGTGCACCACGTTGAAAACTTGTCAAGATCTGACTGGCTATTTATGCAGCTTCATTGTAGATAACTGCATCATCCGCAAAAAGTTGGAGGTTACTATTAATGTTGTCTGCAAGGTCATTAATATACAGCATGAACAGCAAGGGTCTGTTCACTTCACCGAGGCACACTTGAAGTTACTTCTACATCTTGCAATGACTCCCTACCCATCATAACATGCTGTGTCCTCCATAACAAAAAATCGTCAGTCCAGTCACAAATTTCCCTTGATACCCCATATGGTAGAACTTTTGCCAATAAGCGAAGGTGTGATACTGAGTTAAATGTCTTTCGGAAATAAAGAAGTACATCATCTGTGTGATTGCCTCAATCCAAAGCTTTCAGTATGTCGTGTGAGAAAAGAGTGAGTTGGATTTTAATGATCAATGTCCTCTGAATCTGTGCTGGTTCACATGGAGGTCATTCTGATCAAGATACCTCATTATGTTTGAGCTCAGAATATGTTCTAAGATTCTACAACAAATCAGTGTCAAGGTATTGAGCAGTAGTTTTGTGGATCGCTTCTGCTATCATTCTTGTAGACAGTTACCTGTGCTTTCTTCCAACTACTGAGCTTGTTTTTCTTTTCTTCAAGGGATCTTAGATTACAGTTGGAAGAGGGATTATCTCCACCACAAATTCAACATAAAATCTCATAGGGATTCCATCAAGCCCTGGAGCTTTGTTCAGTTTTAACCATTTCAGCTGTTTCTCAACATCCTTGACACTAACACTGATTTCACTCAGCTTTCCAGTGGTGTGGGATTAAATTGGGCTAGTTTTCTTGGATTTTCCTGTGTAAAGGATCATTTGGAAACAGAGTTAAGCATTTCGGCTTTTGCTTTGCTACTCTCAATTTCTGTTCCTGTCTCATTCGCTAGCGACTGGATACTAACTTTGGTGCTTGTAACAGCCTTTACATACGAGCAGAATTTCTTTAGTTTTGCAAAAGAATGTTTGACAAAATTCTGCTACGGTAGTCACTGAAGGCTTAACACACTGCTCCCTTGACAGCCAAACATGTTTCAGTCAGACACCTCTCTGTCTGTAGTCCTGTTCCTTGTTTTACACCTGTTATACAGTTTCTGTAGAAGTTTCTTTACAGTGGCTGCATACCACTGAGGGTCCCTCCCATTATGAACTGTTCTATTGAGAACATATCTATCCAGTGTATGGTCAACTATTCCTGTAAACTTGGGCCACAGTTCCTGTCTGTGCTCCTGTCTTGTGCTGAAAGTTTCAAATTCCTCATTGAGATATGCCGCTATTGGTCTTTGTGTTGTGTCTAGGAATCCTGCATACTCGGGTCACTAGACAAACAATCAAACAACTCGTATTAATGAGTTTTACTACAAGAAGACAATTACAATACGTAACTTTGATAAATGTGTCACAAGCAAAGGGCAACATACAAAATAATCAGTCTTCTTCAGAATAGACAAATAAAAGTCTGTGCTGTGTAGAGAGAGCTAACAAAGTCACTAACATTGATGCTGTTATCGAACTGGCTATCACCAGTCGGGTGCGGCACTTGTGTCCTCTTCATGTAGGGGCCTCTGCTGTTGGTTGTCATCCTGGAAGGAAGTTCGGTCGGCATGTGATTGGCTGACTTCTTCCCACAGCAAGGGATTGATGGCCATTGTAGTCTGGTCCCTTCAATCTCACAAACCAACCAGGCTTCTCACATCCTTCTCTTCCCTATCATTCCCAACTGGCATGTTGGCGCTGACTTAACGCCGTAACATTCCCCCCCCCAAAGCTGCAGACCATAATCATATATGGAGCACGACAGTGGGAGGCAGGAGGGGGGGGGGGGGTGTATGCAGGAGTGTGGGCTCTTTGATGGACTGGAAGCTGTGTTTGCAGGGGATGTCAGACTTCCAGTCATAACCCGCCATCCAGCCTTCATTCTGGTGGAAACGTCCCCTGGAAAATGCCCAGAAGGGTATGTGGCACATACCAAGAGGTAGAAGGTGTCAGCTGCTGCAGTGTGGGAGAGTCCAGCTGCATTGGTAGGACAAGAGGAAGCGGAGGAGGCGAAGGCTTCGTATCCATGGGTTCATCCCACCGTGTCATGATAACATCCTCTGGTAGCTGCTGTGGCCACACTAAAACCCAATATCATGCACCACAAAGTGATACCTGGTGGCCTTCCTTCAATGCCAGATGTTGAGGAGGGTGAAGCAGTGTCCAATGGCGGCGGCCGTAAAGCAATTCAGCGCGCAATGGTCCATATTGTGAATGCGAACAGTAGGGGGGAAGAAACAGTTGCAATGCTTGATCCCTATTGTGGGTGGTGTGAAGTTTGGCTGTCTGCTGCTTGACGGTTCTGACAAAACATTCCGCTTCACCATTTGACTGTGGATGGGATGCTGCACTAGTTAGATTCTGTAAGCCATTGCATTCACAGAATGATTCAAATTCATTTGACATGAACTGAGGGCCATTGTTAGACACTATGGCTTCAGGCGAACCTTTGAGGCAAAAAATAGAGTACAACGCCTGAACTGTGCTATGTGACATTGTCGAGTACATTGGCACAGCAAAAGGAAACTTGCTACAAGTCCACCACAATCAACCAGCAAATGTTCCAAAAAGGTCCCGTAAAGTCGATGTCCACATGTTGCCATGGTGATTGCAACTTAGGCCAAGCAGAGAATTTTTGTGGCAGAGCAGGCTGATTTTCCGCACATGCGTGATACTCATCTTCTTTATTTGGATGTCCGTACCCTCCCAAGTACAATGTTGAAGTGCTAACTGTTTCATACAATCCCCCCGTGTCCTTCGTGAAGTAACTGCAACACTTCTTTTTGCAAAGCTTTGGGGATCAACACGTGTGCCTGTGCGCTGTCATTTTGAACAAGAATCACACCTTGCTGTATAGCGAGGCTATGCAAAGTATCGGTGCACTACAGAGTTCTTTATGCTATGAAATGAGCAAAATGGTCAAATCTGAATCAGCTCCCGTAACCAGTGCAGTTTTCCTATAGATCAGAAAAAAGGATTGAAGCAGTTCAGAATCGTATGCATCGATGTGACAACACGATGCAACAGAAGCATCAGAGTCTGGATCAGGGCCAATCGGAAGACGTGAAAGGGTGTCTGCATTACCGTGTTGAGCTGTCGAATGATACACAATCTTGTACTGGTATTGAGACAACAACAAAGCCTATCTTTGCAATTTTTGGCAGTTTGTTCAGGAACTGGCTTCATCGGATGAAACAAGTGCCGCAATGGCTTGTGATCTGTTACTAACTAGAATTTTCTGCCATACATATAGTGCTGGAATTTGGTGACACCATACACAGTAACCAATGCCTCTTTCTCTATTTGTGAATAGTTACACTGAGCTTTGGACAACACCTTTGATGCGAAAGCAATAGACCTGCCTTTATGACACAGTTGTGTGTGAAAGCACTGTACTGATTCCTTGTGTCTAAATTTTTGTGAATGGACAGAATTCTTATGTTTGTTCCAGTGCAAACATATGGATTGTACATGACCTTTCTTGCCACAAGTGTAACACTGTGCTTGTCTGGATGGGCGATCTTGGTGTGTATGCAGTGAATAGTACCAAGGGCATGACTTAATTCTGTTCACTGATGTAGCCGCCTGTTTAGAGAACTGTTTACGCAGCTTGGTGCACGTGTGCTGTTGCTGCCTACTGAGCCGGTCGTGAGCAAGGGACGACTCAGCCCAATAAATTGGTGGGTGCTCAGATTTATCGTCCGCTATGGCACCTGAATCATATTGACCTTGAATTTTCATTACATGAGAAATGATGGATCTGACTGTTTCAAAATCTGTTCTCCAAGTTTGACCTCATTTGAATTTGCACTTCCTCATCACACCCTGCAAATCTGTTACCCACTCGCGATATTTTTGTTCTGACCATTTCTTGCAATGAAAGAATTGGTACCTAGCTGCCACCACATTCACGTGTTGGTCATAATAGTTAGTTAGAGATGCTACATCCTGATTATAGGAAAGTTCACTCATAAGAGTGGCATTAGGGAACAATTTCTGAATAAGGTGAAAGACTGCACTTCCTGCCGTTGACAAAAAGTAAAAAATTTCACGGTACCTGACACGTTGGTGTGGGCTTCATACTGTTGCAACCACTCAAGCCATTCCTCTTCTTTTTCATTAAACTGGCAAAAAAGCAGTATCGCACTCAGAGCTACAGTTGCATGTTGCGCAGCGTTCGTTGCTTGGGTTGCATGTAACTGCTGTACCATATTGGGAAGGGTTACAATCTGCTGCGTCTGACACTGAAACATCTGTGTTAGCTGTGTTGCATCTATCACTTGCAGCTGAGTCACCTGCGTAGGTGGTGGGAGATATGGGCTGCTCATTTTGGAATAGACAAATGCAATAAACAGAGAATGCAAGCAATAAAAATAAGCACACAAATAAAGAAAATTTCTGCAACCCTACCTGAAAACACGGAATAGAAAAAACACTATACTGTTAAAACATGTAAACACACCCCTGCAATGAAAGGACAAGGTGGAATTAAGGCGCCAGCAAAATACAGAAGCCCACGACAAAACAAAATCTGTGGCAGCTGGTTGCTCTGGGTTCGCCTTGTCACCAATGTTATTCGTCCATCCTCAGCGTCAATTTTGTTGTGTCTAAGAATCCTGCATACTTGGGTCACTAGACAATCAATCAAACAACTCGTATTAATGAGTTTTATTACAATAAGACAATTACAATACATGTCTCACAAGCAAAGGACAGCATACAAAATAATCAGCCTTCTTCAGAATAGACAAATAAAAGTCTGCGCTAAGTAGAGAGAGCTAATGAAGTCACTAACACTGGCGCTGCTATCGAGCTTGCGGTCACTAGTCGGGCACGGTGCTTGTGTCCTCGTCACATAGGGGCCACTGCTGTCACATTGGCATCCTGGAAGCGAGGTCAGTCAGCGTGTGATTGGCTGACTTCTTCCCACAGCCTTCTCTTCACGGTCATTCCCAGCTGGTGTGCTGGTGCTGACTTGACGCCATACCACTTTGTACTTTGGAATCATTGTTGCCACAACCGCATCATGATCACTGCTGCTAATTTTGATGTAGATGTCCTCCAAGAGGTCAGATGTATTTGTTGCCATTAGATAAATGTATTTCCATCGTAAGTGGGGTTCTGATGTATTTTTTCTAGGTAGTTTTCAAAGAAGGCACTTAGTAATGTTTCACAAGAAGTCTTACCACATCCATCACTAGCAAAACTAGTTTCACAGGAAGTCTTATCACGTCCACCACCAACAAAACAGCAGTTTTCACAGTTGATTTTTGGATGATTTAAGTCTCCACCAGTGATAGCAGTTATGATTGGGCAGCTTACAAGTGTGAACTGAGGTTTTCTCTCAAGTTTTCAGTTACGAGGTGTGTTCAAAAAGTAAGGTAACCTTATATTTTTATGAAAAAATATTTATTTATTCATCAATATTCATGTTGTCCCTTTCAAAGTAATCCCCCTCCGATACAATACACTTATGTCAACACTTCTTCCAATCCTTGAAGCACTTCTCATAAGCACCTATCGGAACAGCCTTAAGCACTTCCAGTGATGCCGTTTTCATTGATCATTGAAAATCTTCGTCCTTTCATAGGTCTCTTCAGTTTTGGGAACAGGAAAAAGTCATAGGGGGCCAAATATGGTGAATATTCTCACAAGCAACAATGAATGAGCACCCCAGGGGGTCCACAACTCTTTTGTGGACACGTGCGTAGCGAGCACGGGACCCCGAGCTAATGTGGCCCTCCTTCCTTTCCGGGCTGCATACCTTGCCTTCTCTTTCCGCATCCTTCCCCGTCCCCCATCTTCGCCCCCCCCCCCCCCCCCTCACCTCTGGCTCTTTCCTTCCCTTTCTCCCCCTCTGGGCTCCGGACGCTCGAAACTGTTCCAAATTCCTTGCTTTCTACACTTGCAAGTCCTCGTCCTTCCTCTGTCCTTCTCTTTTCCTTCCCTCTTCTCCTTGCCCTTTTCTCCGCTGCGGTGTTTGAGACCCCCTCTTCTTTCCTTTCCCTTTCTCTTTTTTCCTCCCTGTGCGTGTCTGAAGGCCGACCCACGCACTTCCATGCGTAGCCGGTGACGGGGTAACGCGTAATTCCCCGCCCCGGGTAGACAGGTAGGACACGTACGTACCCCCTGGTAACGGCCAGGCCCAGGGAGGGGTGATTACCCGAGCTGATACCTTCCGAAAGTGCCGATTGGTCCCTCCGTCCTTTTGTCGGGAGGTGTGACCTGAGGTGTGAACAATCACCTAAGGCGGGTGTGCCCTCGGTGAGGGCCCCCACAAGGGAGGAGCGCGCCATCGGAGACGCCGGTAATCATGGGGGATTCTTCCGCAATGGTTTCCTCACCTTCCACTATGTCTGCTCACAAACGTAAGTTCACTGAGTCTCAGCCACAGACGGTTCTTCCATCGTTGCCACAGTTCCTTGTTGTTTCTCGGTCTGACGAAGGTCACGACTTCTCCACGGTCAACCCTTTCATTATTCAGAAAGGTGTCGACGCAATTGCAGGTCCTTTAAAGTCTTGTTCCAGATTACGGAATGGCACCCTGTTGTTAGAAACTCACAGTGCCCTCCAGGCTCAAAAATTGCTGCGTACTTCTCTGCTCCACACCTTCCCTGTCCGGGTGGAACCGCACCGTACCTTAAACTCCTCGCGTGGAGTCGTTTATACACGCTCCCTCGATGGATTGTCTGACGAAGAAATTCAGCACTACCTGTCTGACCATGGCGTAACGGCTGGTCGTAGGGTTATGAAAAGGGTTGACACGAACATCATTCCAACCCGCACTGTCTTCTTGACATTTGACAAAGTTCAACTCCCATCGAAAATCAAAGCAGGCTATGAGATAATTTCCGTTCGCCCTTACGTCCCAAACCCTACGCGTTGCTATCGATGTCAGCGGTTCAATCACACCAGCCAGTCCTGTTCCAATCCGGCCAAATGTGTTACGTGTGGCAGGGATGCCCATGAGGGTGCTTGTCCACCTCTATCCCCTCGCTGCATCAACTGTATGGGTGACCACGCTGCTTCCTCTCGAGATTGCCCCGTTTTTAAGGACGAAAAGCTCATCCAGGAAATAAGAGTGAAGGAAAAGGTGTCGACCTTTGCTGCTCGAAAATTATTCGCCAGTCGACAGCCCACCATGCCTCAGACAGGAAAATACAGCACTGTCCTTGCTTCTCCTCGGCCAACAAAGGAGGCGGCCACGCAGACTTGCGACCTCACCTTTAGTACCACGGTCGTCAGATCGGCCAGCGCAAAGATCGCCCGTTCAACCTCACCACTTTCACCTGCCCACTCTATGGCTCACCCTTCGTCGGGTTCTGCTAAATCTCGAGCCCAAAAGTCAGACGCCAAGTCTTCGAAAAAAGAGCATACTCGTGAAGAGTTTTTACGTACCGCAACTTCACAACCATCGGTTCCTCCTTCATCTAAACATCATACTTCCAAGAAGGCTACGAAGAAACACAGTTCCTCTCCTTCTCCGCCAAGGCGTGTCCCATCTACAGCACCACCTGGCGGAAATCGCCCTCGGCCGTCTTCTGTGTCGCCGAGGCGCACTGCTGGTGGCCGATCGACCGGCCGATTGCTGGTGGCAGGAGCTGCTCCTGACCAACCTATGGATCAAGATCTTCTGCCTTCGACTGAATGCCATTCCATGCTGTCGGTCGCAAGCTCTGAGCAGTCGTTGAGTTGACAGCACCCTTGGTCACATTCCTCCATTTTCTGTTCACCCTATGTCCATTATCCACTGGAATATCCGCGGCATTCGAGCCAATCGGGATGAATTGTCGATCCTCTTACGATCCTACTCGCCGGTCATCTTCTGTCTTCAGGAAACAAAGCTGCGTCCCCATGACCGCTTTGTTCTCCCTCATTTTCAGTCTGTCTGATATGACCTCCCCTCTGTTGAAGGCACTCCAGCCCATGGAGGACTCATGATTCTTCTCCATGATACTATCCATTATCACCCAATCCCCTTAAACAGTTCCTTCCAAGCTGTCGCCGTCCGTCTTTCCCTTTCTGGATACACGTTCTCTCTTTGTACGGTATACATTCCATCGTCCACACCAATGGCACGAGCTGATCTCCTTCATCTTCTTGGTCAGCTTCCACTCCCCTATTTGCTGGTTGGGAACTTAAATGCCCACCACCCGCTTTGGGGATCTCCACATCCTTGTCCACGTGGCTCACTATTGCTAGACGTCTTCCACCAAGCGGATCTAGTTTGCCTCAACACTGGGGTCCCCACATTTTTGTCTGCCTCCACGACAAATTTATCTCATTTGGACCTTTTGGTCGGTACTGTTCCGCTAGCTCGGCGCTTCGAATGGTTCGCCCTTGATGATACACACTCGAGTGACCACTTTCCATGTGTTCTTAGACTGCAGCCTCAACTGCCATATATGCGCTCGCGACGCTGGAAGTTTGCCCAAGCCGATTGGACACTTTTTTCGTATCTAGCGACATTCGATGACCGCCGCTTTCCCAGCGTCGACGATGAGGTCACACATATTACCGACGTTATTCTTACAGCTGCGGAACGTTCAATACCACGCACCTACGAATTGCCCCGGCGCCCCCCAGTTCCTTGGTGGAACGAGGCATGCCGTGATGCAATACGTGAGCGGCGACGTGCTCTTCGCATTTTCCGTCACCATCCAACTTTGGCCAACTGTATCCGATATAAGCAGCTCCGTGCGCGATGCCGTCGCATCATCTGCGATAGCAAGAAGGCAAGCTGGAAATTCTTTATTAGCTCATTTAACACCTTCACTCCCTCCTCGGAAGTTTGGAGTCGGCTTCGACGGTTCTCAGGCGCGCCTAGTTTCTCCCCGGTCTCTGGGCTCACTGTCGCGCGTGATACCTTAGTGGACCCCGTCGCAATTTCTAACTCATTGGGTCAGCACTTTGCTGAGATTTCGAGCTCTTCAAATTACCCGCCAGCATTTCTCCCGAAGAAAAGTGCAGCGGAAGTGCGACATCTTGCTTTCTCCTCTCAAAGTCACGAAAGCTACAATACTGTTTTCTCCATGCGGGAACTCCAACATGCCCTCTCTTCTTCTCGCTCCTCCGCCCCAGGACCGGATGGTATCCATGTCCAAATGTTGCTACATTTATCAACCCATAGTCTGCGTTACCTCCTTCGCCTTTATAATCGAATTTGGACCGACAGTACCTTTCCCACACGATGGCCGGAAGCTATTGTCGTTCCCGTTCCGAAACCTGGAAAGGACAAACATCTCCCCTCTAGCTATCGCCCCATTTCTCTCACGAGTAGTGTCTGTAAGGTTTTGGAGCGTATGGTGAATTACCGTTTAGCTTGGTGGCTGGAATCCCGCAGTCTTTTAACACCAGCCCAATGCGGATTCCGAAAGCATCGTGCTGCAGTTGACCATCTTGTTGCTCTCTCCACTTATATCATGAACAATTTTCTCCGGAAACGCCAAACAGTAGCAATATTTTTTGATCTGGAGAGAGCATATGATACCTGTTGGAGGACAGGCATCCTCCGCACACTGTTCTCTTGGGGCTTTCAAGGCCGGCTGCCCCTTTTTCTTCGCGAATTTATGGCAGAGCGCACATTTAGGGTGCGGGTGAACACTACTCTCTCCCGTACTTTCTCCCAAGAAAACGGGGAACCCCAGGGCTCCGTGCTGAGTGTTGTACTGTTTGCCATCGCCATTAATCCAATTATGGATTGTCTCCTTCCTGATGTCTCGGGCTCCCTCTTTGTGGACGATTTTGCGATCTACTACAGCTCTCAATGGACCAGCCTTCTTGAAAGACGTCTTCAAGGATGTCTCGATCGCCTCCACTCGTGGAACATCGAAACCGGCTTCAGTTTCTCACCCAGTAAGACCGTTTGTGTAAATTTTTGGCGACGTAAGGAGTTTCTTCCGCCCTCCTTACATCTCGGTCCTGTCAACCTTCTGTTTTCCGACGTCGCTAAATTCTTGGGTCTTATGTTTGACAGAAAACTGTGCTGGTCCTCCCACGTTTCCTATCTTTCGGCTCGCTGTCTGCGTTCCCTTAACACCCTCTGTGTCCTGAATGGTACCTCCTGGGGAGCGGACCGAGTGGTCCTTCTCCGCCTCTATCGCGCCTTAGTGCGCTCGAAATTGGATTATGGAAGCATAGTCTACTCCTCTGCTCGGCCGTCTATTCTTCGGCGTCTCGACTCTATCCACCACCGTGGATTACGTTTAGTGTCTGGAGCTTTTTACACCAGCCCTGTGGAAAGACTTTATGCTGAGACTGCTGAACCTCCGCTGTCCAATCGGCGGGCAGTCCTTCTGAGTCGTTATGCTAGCCATCTGTCTTCTATGCCTGCTAATCCAGCCCATGACCTTTTTTTCGACGCCTCCTTTGATGTAGGGTATGCAGGCCGCTCCTCCTCCCTACTACCCCCGGGAGTCCGCTTCCGTCAACTGCTCCATTCTCTTTCCTTCCGCTTTCCTAAAACCTTCTTGACAACTTGGGGTACAGCACCGCCTTGGCTCCGTTCCCGGATCTACTTTCTCCGTGACCTATGTCAATTTCCCAAGCATGGTACCCCTACACTTGTTTACCGTCGGGCATTTGCTGCTCTATGTGCACAAATGACGGACGCCACATTTATTTACACCGACGGCTCGAAAACATCGTTAGGTGTAGGGAGTGCCTATATTGTTGGCGACACCACAAATCACTTTCGGCTTCCCGACCAGTGTTCGGTTTATACTGCGGAGCTTTACGCTGTTCTCCAGGCTGTCCACTACATCCGCCGCCATCAGCGGATACAGTACGTAATCTGCTCAGATTCTCTCAGCTCTCTCCTCAGTCTCCAAGCTCTTTACCCTGTGCACCCTCTGGTCCACCGGATTCAGGACTGTCTGCGCTTGCTCCACCTGGGGGGCGTCTCGGTGGCGTTCCTCTGGCTCCCGGGACACGCTGGTATCTGTGGGAATGAGGCAGCCGATATAGCGGCCAAGGCTGCAGTCTCTTCCTCGGCCAGCTATTCAGTCACTTCCCTTCACTGATCTACGGAGCGGTTTATGTCGCCAAGTTGCTCATTTATGGCATGCGCATTGGTCAACACTTCCCCATAATAAATTGCGGGAAGTGAAAGCCCTTCTTTGCGCTTGGACCTCTTCCTCCCGAACGCGTCGTCGGGAGGAGGTAATTTTAGCTAGACTCTTTTTAGCCATCGACATCTTTTAAGAAGCGATCCTCCCCCACTCTGTCCCCACTGCTCTCAGCTGTGGACGGTCAGACACCTTTTAATTGAATGCCCCTATTTTAATCCGTTACGCTCCCGTCTACAGCTATCGCCTGATCTATCGTCGATTTTAGCAGATGACACGCGCTCAGCCGACCGCGTTCTCCAGTTTATTAGTGACAGTGAAATGACGTCAGTCATTTGAAGCTTTTTTGGGGACAACCAACCCCTTTCTGTAGTGGATTTTTAAGCATTCCGTCTGCTTTTAGTTTCTCAAATTTTATGACTTTGTTCCCATTGCTGCTGGTTTTAAATTTCGGTTTTTTCCTGTTTCCTAAGTCACAGGCTGGGCGCTAATGACCATAGAAGTTTTGCGCCCTAAAACCACAAAAAAAAAAAAAAAAAAAAAAAAAAGATTAATGAGCAGTTGCATTGTTGTGATGAAAAAGCCATGAATTGTTTTTCCACAATTCCGGACGTTTTTGTGTTGCTTTTCGCAAATGGCGCATAACATCAAGTTAATACTCCTTATTGACCATATGACCTTGAGGCAAAAATTCATGATGCATTATGCCGTGGTAATTGAAAAAAATAGTGAGCAAAATTTTGACATTTGATCAAACTTGTGTGCATTTTTCGGTCTTGGCTCTCCGAGATGCTTCCATTGGGATGACTGGGCTTTGGTTTCAACATCATAGCTATAAACCCATGTTTCATCACCAGTTATGACCTTTTTGAGCAAATCAGGATCATCATTGATGTCGTTCAAGAGCTCCTGAGCAATGCTCACGTGACTGTTCTTCTGATCAAAATTGAGAATTTTTAGAACAAACTTCGCTGACACACGGCTCAAGTCCAAAACGTCCCAAAAAATTGCATGACACGAGCCAACCGATATGCCAACATCCTCAGTAACATCTCTTATGGTAATTCGATGATTTTTCAAAACAATTTTCTTCACAGCTTCGATGTTATTACCTTTTGTTGATGTGCTGGGGCATCCAGAGTGAGGTTCATCATTGACATCTTCTCAGCCATCTTGGACAGTCACGTTACTTTTTGAACAGCCATTGTATACCAGGAGGTGAGTCTGGTAGGTGATAGAAGGATCCAGTTACCATTTTATGCCCAACCCTGATACTGAATCTTGCCCAAACAGTCTCACAGGCAACTTCAATTTCTATCTCAGTTGATTTGAGTTTCTTGTCTGCCGTGACAAATACTCCACCTCCATTTCTCATTACCCTATCCTTTTGATACACATGTAAATGTTCCCCAAAACTCTCTACTATCAATTTCAAGTTTCAACCAGCGTTCTGTAATTAGTATTACATGAGCTCCACAATTTTTCAGGGGCACTTTAAACTCTGGCACTTTGTTGCAAATGCTTCGGTAGTTAACCACTAGGATTTTTAATACTCTCACCTGCAAAAGGCATTTCTTTCAATCTTACACTGGTACTTGTGGGTTTTGTACAGCTGTCATTATATGTATTGGATGGGAAGTTGCCTAATCTAAAAAAAAAAAAAACTTGTGTGCACCTCGCACAGTCAGCTACCTGGGTAGCATCCTCTGATGTGTCGTGTACACCTGACCCATTTATGAGGACCCAACAGTTCTCAACCCTATGGCACAACTCCATGATGTTGGAGCCTAGCTTGTCATAGAATTTTTCCAGTCTCTGATTCAGTTCTTTGACTCAGAACAAAAGGGCCAGGATCAGTTCTGGGGACAGCGCTGCAAATTGTGAGCTTTGTGAAACTCTGTGTGCAAGGTTGGTCTTCTCAGTCTTCTCTGCCAGTCGATGGAATGATCCAGGTACGACCTTCGAGCCCAGACAACAGGCGCCATTTGTTCCAATATGCGCCACAATCTGCTGTTGCTCGTACCCTGTTCCCTTAGTGGCTACCAGAATAGCGTCTTCAAAAAATTGAATGAGGCCTCCAGACATGCACACAGTGCACCTGGTGTACTTTCTTACTCTTGCTGCCATTTCCCTAAGGGCTACCATCAGTCGCCATACATTTGAAATGCTGATGATTGATAGACACTTCTGTTTTGTGTTTGTCTCCTCTTGACACCGGACAAAACATGTTTCCCGAAAACGGGTGAAATTTTTTACATTGTCTTCTCCGCCGTGTATATTATGTGAAGATATTTCATTCATTTTTATTTATATGTTTGGTGTAAAAGAACATTGTTTAAACATTTCCTTTCACATTATCATTATTTTAATTATTTTCTATCTTAATAATGAGTTACTTATTAGTTTCTGTTAAGAAAATACATATATGTGAAACAGTAAACTAAAAAATAAAAATGTAAAACATAAAACAACAATTTAAAACATAAAACAAATGTAAGTAAAATAAATGATTAGAGTAGTCATGAATGTTTAGATATTTAAATTAGGTACATTGCAAAACTGAGACAGCACATTGTGTATACCTTATTTTCCAAAAATGGTATTTCAGAAACCAGCTTTATCACATGGCGATATATGTGGCTTGAAAGCTCCTTTAATTTATGTTGGAACAAAAGTTTTCTTTTTTTAAAATCAATTAATGGTGGTGGGGTATTTTACAAAATTTCATATTACTGTAGAAGCTGATTATACAGTTTTCAAGAACATTAATTACATATTAGTTTTTATATGAAAAACATTTTTTATATATCATCATTTTGAGGATATTCCTTCTAAACCTAAAATGCCACATTACCTTTCGGGGTGTACCTCATCCATTAAGTGAATTTGAGCATAAACTAAAAGATACATATTGCATTATTTTGCCCCCTTCATGCATCCACCAAGTTTCATCAAGATTGTTTTTTGACTCTTGGGAATGTTCCCTTATAAGTAGAAATTAATGCCTTCACTAATTACTTAATAAAGTTTAAAACATTTCCTGTTGTGGGGTAATATATTTTAAACTCTTCTGTCGTGTGTACTGGCATCAAAAGGAAAATTTGCTTGTTAAAGCTATAAAATTATGAGACAGAATTGCTTCTTGAGCCACTTGGGGTCTGTCCAGCCAACTTTCCCTACTGTTACTGTTGAATGGTGGAGTTCCTATTCCTTTTTCAATGTTTGTAATTGACGGCATGCAATTAGCAGAGATTGTGATGCAGTAATGGCCATCGTATCAAGTTGTTTTTAGATGGTTCTGTGTGGTATAGCTGCTAGCATGTTGTCTGTCATGTGTAAATAGTGTGTGATTTGACGTGGCTCTTCTGCTGAATATACATTCCAAAAATGGCCTCTATATAGATAATTCTTGTGTTGCACATTCTGTGTGCAACTGCCACACACACAAGTATGGAATCATTCATCAGCAAAAGGACATGCTAAACTGTTCCACTCATTAAGGTGATGGGATTGTTCTCTCTCTCTCTCTCTCTCTCTCTCTCTCTCTCTCTGGATTGAGGCGTGCATGTTGTTGCCACTGCTGTTGATGCTAATTATGTATTTTTTGTTCATATATTATGTCCAGGCATTAGTTCTATTAATGATTTTCTTAAATGGTTCAATTGCATATTCAGTCATTTACAATGTATATATTGTGACATGAACTGCAAATTTTGTATGTGAGTAGCTATTTAGATAGTTACCTATTGAGTATCACATAAGCTTCTATAGATTTTTATTTTTTAGAGAATCGGTAGTAAATTTTTCTGTACTGCATAACGTTATAGGTCTAATTCGCTTCATGTGCATAAAATGTAAAATACATCTTTCGAAAACTGCAGTGCTTTACTTACTATTAACAAATTGTGTAGTTGGTATACCATGAGCTCCCTCTTTCACATTAAACACTGGATTCTGCTAATATTGTATCTACAGTTCAAAATGAATACTTAACTGTGGAGTAGCTTGGCATTCTTCTCTCATTTATGTCTATGCAACAGTAAAGCCAACATCATAACTTTTAAGGGCTGGCATTAGACTCTTTTATTAGAAGATCTAGATTTCTTTCACTTTACTCATAAGTTTAACATTTGTTTGTTCCTGGAGCTGCAACACATTTCAGTATGGCCCATGGGACATACTCAGGCATAAGTATTACAGCCTTTAGCCCAAGCATCTTACCCTTCCTGCTGTGGCGACAGTGGCCACTTTCCTATTACTGTCTCTTTCTCAATTCATCAACTTATGGAATATGCACCATATTGTTCACCTCTGAAAGCCAACTGTCAAACTTTCACTTCAGAAGCAACTTGTGAAGTGAAGTGAGTCGAGAGAAGGATACGAAAGGAATGGTCCAAGATACTATAGATACGATTATACATGCTGCAGAAGTAATTGCACCCTGTTCTTCAGCTTTTCACTGTCTGAAATCTGCCCCATAGTGGTCTGCAGAAATAGTTGCAGTTATTGGAGAATATCAAGGAGTACATCAGCATCACAAATGCCACCCTTCTACTGAACATTTAATACCATTTAAGATACTTCAAGTGAAGGCATGGTTTTTAATTAAAAAAGGAAATTAGGAGTGTCAGGAACAAAATGTCTCACTTGTGATAGTTAACTCTGCCACATTTGCAGCCATACACCATTGACAGTATTTCTGGCATCTCCTTCCGTGGCAACATTTGAGGTACTTTGTCGTCAGATGAAATGGTGGGTCAGTGGTTACCATTGCAGCTTCTTAATTTTGCACTATGTGTTTGAAACCCAATTACTTTTTTATTATTTTATTGTTTCTCATTTATCTACCCACACTCATAGAAAGTCACTACATGAGTGTTTCTTATCAAATTAGGGCATAATAGTGCTTTTATAGTAGTTGTAAAATTACAACTGGGTTTCACAGTAAGTGTCAAACATTTATTATATATTTGTGTGTGGTATGTTGAAGGGTTAAAATCTTTTTAAATCATCATATTCAGATATTTCATTCTCATATCAATTCTTGTATTAATTCTTGTATTTTATTCATATAATTTATTCTTCAGGAAGATTTGGTGTATTAGCTTTGAAGATAATTATAGAAACATTCGGAACGCAGATATTGTGAACACTACAATCATCGCGCGAAGGCAGGTTTGCACAGTGACATTATTCATATGAATCTCACATGGAGAAAGAAAAATCGTTAACATTGGTAAAGATCTTATGCGTTGGCAATAATTTTGCAGCAAACCATTGCTAAGGGATCACATTTCCAAAAACTGGCACTTGCAATTGATTATGAATCAAGATATACTACAGGAATTTCACCGAAAACAATTTCAAATAATTTTCTCATTCTTTTCTTGTCTTTTTAATTAATTCATATTACGTACAATTAGTAGATGAATAAGGTCAACATATATCAGTATACATTGGAAAACTTCCACATAGTAATCTCCTACAGACATGGGTATATAAATGAAAGACAAAAATAAAAGCGATAATTGAGTATCGAATGTTGTTCACAAACATAAGAAGCTGCGATGCTAAGCACTAGGCCGTCATTTTGTCTGAAGATATCACGCAGTAAAAGGCACATAAAATACCTGGAAAATACCACGAAAACTTTTGACTATCATTTTTTCAGTAATGGTAGAGTATCTACAAATAAACCAAAACAGGTGTTGTCTCATTTTCACGTCTTCCACTGAGCGGACTTTCTGAGAAATCAGTGTATGGCACTTGCAGTGAGTGAAACTACTACTTCTTCTATGCATGAGACCTTGACTCCTACATTGTTCCATTTAGTGAAAGGAATTTCCACAACATTCAACAGAGTGTCAAGACACAGCCCCTGGGCCCAATAAAATCGAAAATTAAATGATTAAGCACCTTAGTAACAACAGCATAAAACATGAACTCTGGTTCTGCACTCAAATTATATGGGAACAGGATATTACTATTCCTGTCCTTAAATCAGGAGAAGACCCTCAGATTTTGACTAATTATTGACCAATCTCTTTAACAAGTGGGCTGTAAGGTTTTTGAAAAAATGGAAACCGATGACTGTCTTGGTGCGTGGAAGGCAGAGGACATTTATTGCAGTTCAAAGTGGCTACCAAGTATTCTGATCCACAACAGTCCATCTGATTCAAATGGAATCAGCAGTGTGCAATGTTTTCGCACAATGTCAACATCTGATCACTGCATTCTTTCACTTGGCAGTAGGCGTAACGTACCACCTGGTACCATCGCATTATGCCTACAGTACTTGAGTGGGGCATTCGAAGCTGATTACCCACTTTTATCCTGAATTTACCATCCCTCCGACTGTTCTTGGTCTGGGTAGATTCAGTCCTCAGGAACGAATATGTATAGGAAACGGGCCTTCTCAGGGATTGGTTGTGAGCATATCCCCCCACATTATCACAGTCAATGGTATCAGGACTGCAGTGGGATTCTCATTTTCATTGTCTACTGTATGTGAATGATCTTTGTTTGTATTGCAGCTCCATATCATTGCACACTGCAGAGCACCAACTTCAAGACGTCATACAGGAGGTGCGCAACTGGGCCCTGAATCATGGATATCAATTTTCTCTCACAAACCACATGTCGTGCACGTCTGTTAACTCAGGAATGTACATCCTTGCCTAGAACTTTAGATATTCAAGATAATTATCAGTGATTGTTCTGTCTCAGTTGCACACTCTTTCAATTTGATTAAGTGTTAATCACTCTGGATTGTCATCAGATCCAAAACAAAGTAAAATTAATATGTAACATCTAATATTTTGCAATAGTAGGAAAGAAAAGAACTGTAGATAAAAGTTTTGCTCGCCAAATAGCAAAACTCATTTACTACTTTCATTCCTTACCCCCATTCCATATTCACCTACTACGTTTCCTTCTCTTCCTTTTCCTACTACCGAATTCCAGTCACCCATGACTATTAAATTTCCGTCTCCCTTCACTATCTGAATAATTTCTTTTATCTCATCATACATTTCATCGATCTCTTCGTCATCTGCAGAGCTAGTTGGCGTATAAACTTGTACTACTGTGGTAGGCATGGGCTTCGTGTCTACCTTGGCCACAATAATGCGTCCACTATGCTGCTTGTAGTAGCTTACCCGCATTCCTATTTTTTTATTCATTATTAAACCTACACCTGCATTACCTCTATTTGATTTTGTATGTGTAGCCCTGTATTCACCTGACCAGAAATCTTGTTCCTCCTGCCACCGAACTTTGCTAATTCCCACTGTATCTAACTGAAACCTACCCATTTACCTTTTTAAATTTTCTAACCTACCTGCCCGATTAAGGGATCTTACATTCCATGCTCCGATCGGTAGAATGCTAGTTTCCTTTCTCCTGATAATGGCGTCCTCCTGTATAATAGTAGAAAAGAAAAGGACTGTACATAAAAGAAGAATTCACCTCCATAATTACATGAGCAACCCATCATGCCTGCTCAGAACACCCTATCAGAGTACTGTTTTTGCAACTGTAGTCAATGTTTTAAGTAGGTAGATGTTGGAGATAGGAGGGGGCAGGGGAAATGGAGTGAGGCTGACTGGAAGAGGGGAAAGGAAGCTGGGAGGGACTGGTGGGGATGTCATGAGTTTAACAAGAAAGGTTGTGTTAAAATTATAGAATGTATAATTATGTAAAAATTCTCATTGAAACACTAGTAGTGAAAAAAAATGCATATGTAAACTGTAAGCAATATAAAATAGTGAAATTGTAAAATAAATGGAGGGGGAAAGGTGGGTAGGAGATGGACAGTGGCAGGGATGCTACGGGGTCAGTAAGAGAGGATCTTACATTAAAGTTTCAAAAAGTCAATGTAAAAACCTTCTGTTAAGATACTGGAATGGATGGAGTGTGACAGTTATCATTAATTGCATTTGCTTTTGTGTGGTGGTGTTGTATGGTGCACAGTTTTGTAGTATGTATGGAAACCAGTCTGCAGACAGGCCTGCTGCTAGGACATTATGCGAGTTGATACGCTGCCATTCTCTCTTCTCGGTGAGTGGGGCTGTTGATCACAAGGGTGCTGCAGTGAGGTGGACGGTTGGAGGAGGCTTTCAAACTTCCCAAAAGGTGCACAATTAATAAAATCGTTGGGCTGATTTATTGTGTAGCCAGGCACTTGCAGATGGTGTGTAAACATTTCCATTTCTTCCGACACTGTTAGGAGGTGTCTCTTAGATTTATTGTGCAGCACTTCCAAGTGCATATCAGTAGTCCTAACAGCATGCTTCAATGTTAGAAGATGCTCACCAAGTGTTGTTATATTACCATGAATTGAAGTGTGCTCTTTGTAGTGTATTTCTGATGTCCTCCCTGTTTTACTTACGTAAACTTTTTGACAGTCTCCACACATTAGTTCGTATACACCTGCTGCCATGAATTTTGAGGCTTTTATATTCACAAGGTGCCTCAGTCTGAAGTGAATAATGTCATTAGTTTTAAACCGTATATACAAATTGATATTGTGAAACTGACTAGCAGTAACTTTGACAAGCATCCTAACTCATGGGCATTTACATGACTTACTTGCCTTTCTGTTGACCTGTGTGCATGCTGCCACAGATTTTACACTATTGTTGACTTAATTTTCTGTAATAATTTAGTTACTGTTGAGACTGGATAACCATTGCCCACTGCAACTTCCTTTGTAATAGTGATTTCTTTATTCCTCTCGTGCTTGCTCAGTGTTTAATTGAGGAGTTCACAGTATGCAGTGTGTGGTGATATCCGTACATCTGGGTAGGATTACCCATTAATATGGGCCCATCGGGAGAAGAGTAGTGTTTTGAAGGATAGAGGGGGAAGAAATGCAAAGGGAAAAGAAAGCTCTGCGACAGTCGGGTCGGATAGCGAGGGCAGTAGCGGAATCTTGCTATCTGCGACAGATCATGCAAGGGTCGGATTGTGTTAGTGGTTGGGTATTGTGCATCAGTACCACAAGTCATGGCGAGGTTTGTCATATAATAATGAATCTGTCCTGTTGTCGGGGGGGGGGGGGGGGGTTGAAAGAATTGGGGGGTATGGTTTGTGTTGGGAGTTGGTTTTTGTATTGTGTTAGATTTCCCTGTGACTGCTAGTTCTTTTTGGCTGCAGCTCAGCTTACGGTGTTAGTCATTGGCTGTTATTCAGGTGCTCGCCTTATTGTGTCAGTTGCATGATTGCATACATATGATAGACGGTTAGTCCATAAAGTCAATGCTATAGATTTAGTCCCTAAGGAGCAGTGTCTTTAGGCGCTTCAGTTTCCATTTATGGTTGTGATCATAGTTTCTCAGATGCAGGGTGTGAGGGATGATCAAGTAACTTATTTTCTGTGTGGTTAATTGGCATGTTTTTTTAATACTTGTAAGGCTGTCTTCAGGCAGTATTCATTGTGAAGGTCCATTGTACGAGTATATCTGGGCGCATTGCTTATGAAGCGTAAAACTTTGCTCTGTATTTTCTGAAGGCAGTTCAGGTGTTTAGCTGCTGCATCTCCCTAGACAGAAGCTGTATACGTCATCAGTGGTCTAATCAGTGTTGTGTAAATGGATGATGGAGATATTCTCCTACTCCTATATGTTGCCGTCTCAGATAAGCTTCCAGTCCAGCCAGGTGCCAAGGTATCTGACTTTGGCTCAGAAGCGAATTGGGCATGTATGTAGTGTTATCTGCCTACAGACCTAGTGTTTGTGCAGTAGTTTCAGCTGGCGAGTAAACAGAACTGCCTCACACTTGTCGATTTTTACTTTACTACACCATCGCTTCAACCGATGGTTTCCAGTCTTGGGCAAGGATGACAGTGTCATCCGTGTAAATGCCTACCATCATGTTGCTTGTTGTTCGGATATTGCTAATGTAGAGGTTAAACAAGAGGGGCCAAGGATGCTGCCTTGGGGTACCCCTCCTTGGATAACATGTTGTGCTGATTATTTACCCTAAAAATATCCATTTTGAAACATCTGTTTGAGAGGTATGAATGTGTAAGACTTAACTCAGTCTGGGGAACCCAGTGTCTATAAGTTTGCGTATGAGGTCAGTGTGCCAGATACGCTTGTAGGCTTTTTCAATGTCCAGGAACACAGTCCCAGTTGCTTTGTTCATGTTGTAGCCATGTGTTATGTACTCTACCACTCTTGGGAGTTGTGTTGTGGAGTGGTAATTTCTGAAGCCAAATTCCTCCATTCACAGGTTGTCATCATCCATACAAAACTGAGTGAATCTTTTTAGTATTATCTTCTCAGCAACCTTGCTGAGGATGCTCAACAGGCTGGGGCAGTAATTTTGTTGGCGAGTGTGGTCTTTCCCTGGCTTCCTCAACATCAGGATTTTGGTCGCCCTACAATAGACAAGGAAGTGTTGGTGTTGTAGGATTGCATTTGTGATGTGTGTAAAATTGTTCGGTAGCTTTAGCATTGAACTCTTGGAGGACATGGTTTGGAATGCCGTCATGACTAGGGGCTTCCCTAGGTGAGGAATACTCAGTAGCACATGTAATTTCGTGTGTGGTTGTGCATCTGATTTTGATACATGCTGGCTGTGCTACAAGACGTGTGATCAACTGGTCAGTTTAAAGTGTGAACGCTGTGTTAGAAGGAACCAGATTCCCTGTGAAAGATCCTACTAGTGTGATGGCTATGAGCTCCACTTTCTCCTCTGTGGAGTATGTGGGCCATTTTTTTCCCCCATATCAGGAGACAGAAAGTTCAAAACTCAGATTTTCTGTTTTTTGACAGAAAAAAAGCGGTATATAGACATGAACCCATAAACACTAGACTTGCGTGCCAAAGTTAAGCTTCACGAAAAGGACAGATCCATGAGGGTTATACCCAACATGAGACAGAGTTCTAATGCCCTGATAAATGCAATGCTAGCACGGTGGTTGAAAACTCTATACACATTTTATGTGCAGTAATATTCTAAAAATACATACAAAAGTTTTCGGGCAAAGTTGTAGAAGCAGTTCTACCAGGTGATTCCAGCTTTGCAACCCTAGATGTTGTGAATTTGTATTCTAACGTGCCTGTCTGCGAGGCACTAGAGATAATTAAAAACAACCTTATGACACACAATAAATTGACCTTAGGAGAAATAGTTGAATTAATGGAGCTTCTAGAACTGATGCTAACCCAGAACTAGTTCACGTTTAATGGTAAGAAATACCACCATCCTGAAGGACTAGCCATGGGAAATTAGCCGGCATTATGAATGAGATTTTCCTTAATTGTTTGGAAACCAATTTTTCACTAACAACCTTGCAGCAGCCCACAAAATTCTGCACTGTTGCCGTTAATGTGGATAGTGCAATTTTGTTAGTTAAAGGAGATCAAAGTGATGTTAAAGATATAGCAGAAAGTATAAGTGCTGTCGCCCAAATATTAGGGTTATTGTTGAGTAAAAAAAAAAAAATACATCGACATTTTGGTTGCAGCATGCACACAGGTCAACAGAAACGCAAGCAAGTCATGTAAATGCCCATGAGTTAGGATGCTTGTCAAAGTTACTGCTAGTCAGTTTCACAATATCAATTTGTATATACGGTTTAAAAGTAATGACATTATTCACTTCAGACTGAGGCACCTTGTGAATATAAAAGCCTCAAAATTCATGGCAGCTGGTGTATACGAACTGAGGTGTGGAAACTGTCAAAAAGTTTACGTAAGTAAAACAGGGAGGACGTCAGAAATACACCACAAAGAGCACACTTCAATTCATAGTAATAAAAAAAACGCTTGGTGAGCATCTCCTAACATTGAAGCATGCTGTTTGAAAAATTGATATGCATTTGGAAGTACTGCAAAATGAACCTAAGAGACACCACCTAACATTGCTGGAAGATATTGAAATGTTAACACACTGTCTGCCAGTGCCTGGCTACACATTAAATCAGCCAAATGATTTTATTAACAGTGCATTTGTTAGAAAATTTGAAAGCCTCTTCCAACCATCCATCTCACTGCAGCACACGTATGATCAACAGCTCCACTCACTGAGAAGAGATAGTGGCAGCGTATCAACTCACATAATGTCCTAGCAGCAGTGTTACTTATAATCCATCTTGATTGCACACATCAGTGTGATGCAGCATGTGAAAGTTGCTGTGTTTGGGCGGGTTACTCCTCTAACAGCAATATCAGATCTGAAGATGGTTCTAGAAGAACCGAAACTGGTCATGTGAATAATCATTTCCAATGAAGACAGATTATAAGTAACATTGTAAAATCACTGATTGCGGCTATCTTATCAGACATTATGTCTGTTTTTGCAAAATCCTAGCAGCAGGCCAATCTGCAGACTGGCTTCCATACATACTGCAAATCTATGCACCATACAACACCACCACACAAAAGCGAATGCAATTAACGATAACTGTCACACTCCATCCATTGCGGTTTCCTAACAGAAGGTTTTTACATTGACTTTTTGAAACTTTAATGTAAGATCCTCTCTT
Source organism: Schistocerca americana (assembly GCF_021461395.2). NCBI lineage: Eukaryota > Metazoa > Arthropoda > Insecta > Orthoptera > Acrididae > Schistocerca > Schistocerca americana. The sequence continues at coordinate 321,058,657 of NC_060124.1, forward strand.
ACTGACCCCGTAGCATCCCTGCCACTGTCCATCTCCTACCCATCTTTCCCCCTCCATTTATTTTACAATTTCACTATTTTATATTGCTTACAGTTTACATATGCATTTTTCTTCACTACTAGTGTTTCAACAAGAATTTTTACATAACTATACATTCTATAATTTTAACACAACCTCTCTTGTTAAACTCATGACATCCCCACCAGTCCCTCCCTGCTTCCTTTCCCCTCCTCCAGTCAGCCTCACTCCATTTCCCCTGCCCCCTCCTATCTCCAACATCTACCTACTTAAAACATTGACTACAGTTGCAAAAACAGTACTCTGATAGGTTGTTCTGAGTAGGCAAGATGGGTTGCTCATGCAATTATGGAGGTGAATTCTTCTTTTACGTACAGTCCTTTTCTTTTCTACTATTATAAAATATTAGATGGTACATACGTAATTGTACTTTGTTTTAGATCAGATGATGATCCAGAGTGATTGAAACTTGTAATAAAATTAAAAAATTGTGCAACTGAGAGGGAACAATGAATGAACATTATCTTAAACATCTACTTGTACACAGTAGATGAATTCTCTCAAGATGATTATGTCGACTATAGCTAGAACTTCTGCTCGGTAAACAATTACTTGAAGTTGTTGAAACTTTCAGATTTTTCTGCCGTTTATTTGATGATTAGTAAACATGGTTGCCCCATGTTTAGTAATTTGTTCCCATTGTGACAGTTCAAAAATATGATTTCGCAAACTGGGAGGAAAACACCACACCGTGTCCAAGCCAAAGCAAGGTGTCAATAGCAAGAGATCTAACATCCAATGAACTAAACCAATCAAACATGATACAAATGCGAGAACTGTCAACAGCACACTTATTGACGGAGAACAAATGAGGAAAGAGAACCCAGTAAAGAAGCAAATGTTCAAGTGTGACAGAATATCAACAGATCAGGCTTCTACACTAAAAAACATACTAGTGATGTGAGTCAACAATCGTCTTAATTTCGCACCTCAGAAACCAAAGGCTTTTCCCAATACACAAGGCGTGAGCATGCCCTGTCATAACCAGTTCATTGGCTGCCAGTGCCATTGGTTCTGCATCCTTCATTGCCATGGCATTATCAGCAGTTGCATACACCAAAATGTGTATGCCAGCTGAAGGTAAATTGCGTGAGGAAACTTAATACCCACAGATCCTAAACAGTACCTCCAGGGTTACAGACTGCACAGTTTTTTTTAGATTCTAAAAAGCTTTCACTTTATTCTGCCTGGTCTATGGATGTGTTGCGTATGAATCAGCAGTTCAATCAATACTGTGCTTGTTTGATCCTGTCCACCACAGTGATGTGCATTTAGCATCTGGAGCCTTCCGTACAAGCCCTGAAGACAGACTCCTGGTGGAAGCTAGTGCCACACTCCTGTGGCTCAGACACCAGCTACTCATAGCAAACTATGTAATCACAGTTTGTCAGATGCTATAACCATTCCGTGTTACTCGACTCTCACAACCAGCAGCTCAGACTGTCTGCAAATCTCCCAAATATAGGTAGACCAGCTTGGGTATGATTGTTAGTGCTGTGCGAGGTCCTCCACTAACTACTTCTAGTCTGTGTACATAGTTCCATCTTGGCACCCCCAGTGCTGTGTACCCAGTCTTGTGATTTGGATGGATCTCTTCCACAGCTCTAAGGAAAAACCTGACCCCAGAATACCCTTATTTTGTTTGATTCTCCATGTTTACCACAATTCATCATGCATTTACACAGATGGCTTGAAAGTCAACAATAGCATTGGTTATGCTTCTACACATTTAAGCAGGCACAAGAAGTATTCTGTGTCGAGTGCAAGCAGTGTATGCATTACAGAGCTAGTTACCAAATCATTAAACTGCAGTACTTCAAAACTATCCCAGCAAAAGACCTTGTTTGTACCAATACCACGAGCTTCTTAAAAGGCAGTGCTACCCCAGAAAGTTTTTGGTTACTGACATCCACTCTATCTCCACATCCCAAATACTTGAGTATGGTAGGATAGCATCTGACAAGTCATTCCTGATGATAAGTGGATTTTATAACAAAATTCGATGTAACTCAGTGTATGGTGCCAGGGTTGGATGTGGTGTCAGTAGCGCTCACTGCGTTGTGTGCCCCAAGTGACCTGAAGCTATTTTCTTCCTTTTTATTGTCACACTTTTTAAAAAGTTTTATGTACATGTTTTATTTATGTAATTGTTTAATCTAATTCGTACTCTGAGCTGTACAGTCATCATTTTATCACCCCATTTTAGTCCCACTGACTACAGTTTCCCTTCTTGGGTGATCCCTCAGTGATCGGCTACAGTTTTAGCGGCCTGAATTTTATCTCGCTTTAAACCATTTGACTTAAATTACTGTCATGCACCTTTTCAACCATGACAACAAAGTCACAGACCCTGGAGCTGACTGTTCTCCTCTTCTCTTTTCACATAGCCATACATGAATTTTCAGTGCAACAAGGGACTAATAACCAACTTGTTTAATCCCTTTAAACCCAGAATCACCATTGTTATCACGATCATCATCATTCATCATAGTTTCAAAAAGGACACCTTATCATTATCTTTGTGAAATGTTGCCATTATTTAAGCATGCAGACATAATTCACAAATGTTTTATTGAAAAAGCCTGGTTTGCTGCAGTTTAGATCACAAATTCTGTAGTAACCACATAATACACAAAACCGATCCAAGTGACACAAACATACCGTCATTCATTCATTTATTCATTCAATCATAAACCTCTGAACAATAAAGGGAATAAGCCTCTTGGGGCTCCATACGTAACAAGACAAAAGAATCATCAGAAGGTGCAACATCAGCGAGACACAGAACAACTGATGTAGGTGGTACAAACTAAAAGAACATAGTGAGAGTTAGTTAGCGCTGCTCCGTGAATACATAGGTACAAGTTGGTGGTAAATGTTCGGTGGAGACCGTGTCATGTGCAGACTTCCTACAGGTGGCCTCTAGTGGCAAGCCTGCACTGATACATTTTTTGCAATTGATTTAAGTACACACACGCGTGGTGACACTACAGTCAGCATATTCACACTCACATGAAGTAATAGCAGTCTCCCTCATGCCCAGGGGGCACCCAGGCTGGGCGGGCACCAGAGAATAGGACTGGAACATATGGCTGCGCCTGAGGATGTTGAGCCCACATGGTGCCCGACAATGGTAGCAGGAGGAGGGTGCCTTGGTCTTCTCTGTATCATCATCATCATCAGCAGCAGCAGCAGCAGCAGCAGCAACCTTAGCAGGCAGGTGCCAGTTTGGAGTAGACGGAGCTGGATCCACTGGTGACGATGGCTTAGGTGATGATGGCAACGGGTCAGTGGAGGTGGCCCAGCCAAACAGCTGTCCCGAGGCTGGAGACTGACCAGCACCCAGTACAAGGAAGCTTGAACCCCAGTGGGTCACATGTGAAGACGGCAGCCAATGGCATGTGGGCAATTCCATGGCAGGTGATGACAGGCTCAAAGCAGAGGGCAGCAGGGCAGGCTGCAGCGATGTTGGAAGCTTCCAGCGGCGAGCTAGGGCACAAATGACCAAAGTGGTGCGCCACCACCCTGTCAGCCATAAGGTCGTCACAGCCAGTGTCCCTGGCATTGGGCAACAGTGGCCGGAATCGAGTTGGGCCAGTGACTGAACCCTTGCGCCCACATTGGCGATCGCAGCACGAAGCAACCAGCAGGTGCAACGCAAGCTGCGGAAGGTGGGAGAGCATGCATCCTGCTGACCGTGAAGTGACTCAGCCGGGCTCAGGTCCCCCCCATAGGCATCAAACAATAGGTGCTCAAAAAACAAAGAAAGATGTCATCCGGTGAAGAATCCACAACAAACTTTTTCTTTTAGGACTTGAACATACACACTAGTCGTACCGCCTTGCCGTTGGATTGGGGGTAGAATGGCGGAGCTGTAAAGTAACAAATGTCTTAACAGGAACAAAACAATTTGAAAGGTGAGAGTTATAAACTGGGGTCCATTATCGGAAACTACGCCACAAGTCAATCTATCAGTAGGAAAAAAACCCTAAAAAGCATACGAATTGTGATCTCGAGAGAGATCAGTGAACTCTGGAGGATGTAGGGAAACTGGGAAAATATGTCCAAAACCAAGAGCCAATAGGTAATTCAAGAAGGGACCCACAAAGTCTCTGTGAAAGCATTCTCGTGTCTGATGTGGAGCGGACCAGTGGAACAGAGACACGCTGGGAGCTGCCTGTTGTCGGACAACCTCTCACGGGCCATGACAAACCAGCCAATTTTGCCATCAATCCCTGGCCTAAAAAGACGTATTAAATCAACAGTTTAGTGTGCAAAATTCCCCAATGGCCTTGGTGGAGAAGGCGTAGAACCTCATACTGTAACTCTGCAGAAATGACTACTATGGGAGAGAGGTCATCCATGGACAACTATAAAACACTGTCAAAAACAGGGGGGCCATACCATAAGGAAAAATAGTTGCTCAGGGGGTCCAAAGCCCAACCCAGTGGTTTATCTGGCCAGCTCTGTTGAACAAAGTGAGCCACCTGCCAGGAAACTGTGTTGACGGCAATGGCAGCTGCTATGTGTGAGCTCATAATTGGGAAACCATTGACCACAGCCTGTGTTTCAGTATGAAGATAGAAGCAATGCAGTTCTTCATGATCAAAGTCTGGATCAGGCCCCACAGGAAGGCGGGGCCGCATTGGCATGTTTAAACATAGGTCGAAAGTGGATTTTGTAATTAAAACAAGACAAGAATAGCGCCCAGCATTGCAGGGCGGTGTGCTACCTTATCAGGCAAGGAAGTGTAAAGGTTAAACAAGGAAACCAAGGTTTTATGACCATTAATAAAGCGTAACTTGGAGCAATACAAAGAAACATAAAATTTCTGGAGAGCATAGACTACGGCAAGAGCCTCCTTTTTCCAACTGAGAGTAACATTAGAGATGAAAGCTACAGGTCATTCAGAGCTGTCGGCGTATTGGTATGCTAGGGCCATGACAAGGCCATACTGTGAAGCATCAGTCTCCAAAACTATGTGCTGGTCCAGAGAGAACGTAGCTAAACCAGGGCCCAAGAGTAGTTTGGATTTGAAGATTTGAAAAGCACATTCGCGATCCAGTCTCCAGCAAAAAAGTACATTCTTGCGTAACAAGGTATTCAGCAGGTCGGCCAATGTGGCTGTCCCTCCAGGAATTTATGGTAGTTGGCTATCTTTCCTAGGAAGGCCTGACGGAGTTCCTTTATGAACAAGGGTGAGAGACAGACGTAGCAGTAGAGATGTGGTCTGGCAGAGGGCGAACCCCATCCTATGAGACCTTGAACCCCAAATAAACAATTGATGGTTGAAAAAACTGAGATTTTGCAAGATGTCACCATGGATTTCAAAGAATATGAGCAGAAAAAATTGTAGCACACACTTTATTTCCGAAAACTAGTCCATAAACTCCTCAGTCAGTGTTTCCAGTTAAGAATACAGTACCTGATCAGACACAAGGTGAACTGCATTGGTGATAGGAAATCCAAATGAAATGTGTCCATCCTGGTCAAATTCTCAACACAGGCATCAGCAACCACCAAAATGTAATGGAATGAACCACTGACTTGTAAAAGGCAGATGCCATAAATTTTCCCAACAGCACAACGCTCTGTTTGTTATAATTGACCAACTTCCGTGTGACCAGTGTCAATAGCGGTAAGCCTAAACTCCACATAGGTTAGAGAATTCAATAATGTCACTGCAGCACCTGTGTTGACCTGTAGCCAGAGCACTTTGTGAAAAACACTTAACTCGACAAACAATTTGGTAGAAGTCACAAGCATTAGAGTTACAAAGTTTACTTCCATGTCCATATCCTGAGCAACCTTTAGCGAACAACACAGTGAAGCGATGTGGCCTTTCGTCTGGCAAGCATTACAAGTAGCCCAACGCGTAGGGCATGCGGAATGTTCGTATTGGACAAAACAGAAAGGACAAGACGGAAACAGAACACTGACCCTTGGGCTGCAGTGGTTGCGGCTGCTTGGACGAGTCTTGGTGTGCTCGGTGCGGGACCGCATGTTTACCGCTGCTACTGCCACTTCCTCATGCAAGCTGCCTGTCACTCTAGCGGACACAACTTGTGACTCTATTGCCACATTGCCTCACACTTCAGTTTGGCCACCCACTGGCCGAGAAACTTCAAAAGATTGTACTATTTACAAAACTTCTATCAGTGGGGTGGGTTTTCACAGAGTAAAGCCTTCTCACCTACTTTTTTGTCCAGATCTGAACAGATAATTGTGTTGTGCACCATAGAGTCTGCATAAGAGTCATTGTCAGCATCAGTAATGAATTGACACACAGGGCTGTGTGTGTGAAGCTTGGCTGCCCAGGCTCTGTATGACTGGTGTGGTCTCTTGCAGCATCGGTAGAATTCAACTCTCACTGCTATGATATGCCTTCATTTGCAACGGTAGTTGGGCAATAATTTGCACATGTGATTAAAAGTAAGAACTGCTGGTTCTTGCAAAGGGGCAAGTTGGGACAGTAGTTGATATACCCTAGGTGTAATCTATGAGAGGAATAAGGCTTTGAACCAATTCAAATCTGTCATACCAAAAGCCAAAAAATACTATCAGAGTCTCTTTTCGTAAGCTTCCCAGTCCTTGGCTGAATCATCATATAGAGGAAAGGTGGATATATCTGTGGAACAGTACCCTGTCTGTCAGTGGAAGCTGACAGAGTGGTCACCGCCAAAGTAAGCTCTTCAATCAGGGCCAGTAGCATGTCACCCATAATGGGTAAACCTGATGAAACCACACTTAAAGACTGCATATGCGGAAACCATTCCAAACTCGTTGGCAGTTTTGTAGTAACCAAGTAATACATGAAACTGATCCAAGTAACAGAAATGTTGCTTTACTCATAAACCTCAGGACAATAAAGGAAGTACATCTCTCATGACTCCACACTTAACAAGACAAAAGAATCATCAGAAGGTGCAACATATGTGTTACATGGAACAACTGATGGGAGCAGTACAAACTAAAATAACATAGTGAGAGTGAGTTAGCACTGCTCCATGTGTGTGTATGTGTGAGTTGCTGGTAGAGGCCCAACGGAGACAGTGCTGTGTGCACACTTCCTATAGGTGATCTCTAGTGGCTGGCCCGCACTTATACAGTCGGCGGTTGATTTTAAGTACAAACATGTGGTGACACTACAGTTGGCGCACTCGTACTCTCATATACTAGTAGCAGAATACAGCACATTCCATCATACAAAATGTACCTGAATGTTCAAAAAAATTTTATCTTGCAAATACACTGATATCTGTGCCTATCCATGAGTAAGGATATGCAATGCAAAAGTGTTAGTAATGTGTACTATCGCTGGTTAGCAAGCAGCATTAGCTGCTTGTCAACTGCTGAAAAAGATTCTCAGTTACTGCTTGTATTGAACCCACAGAAACATGGAATGTACATTTGGCATTCTCCATAAAGCAATTAACTGGCAAAAGTGTGCATCATTATTCATGATTGTTTTGATGAGAGAGATGGATACACATGCAAACACACAACAATTCTTAGTTACAGAAGATGTGCATACTGATGGAAAAAATACAAGGATGGCCAGCAGCAGACCACATTAGGAATACTGTAGCTGATTACTTCTCAGATGTATCTGTTAAATGAGAAATAGCAAAAATATAAATTTTTGTGCGTCATTATACTTCACTGGAGCTCATTATTTCTGTTTGTATCTTTCGTGAAATAAACAGTGACTCAGCTCTGCATGTAAATACTGTGTAAATACCTCATGTGTTTCATGTTTAATGATATACTCAGTCACAAGAAGCAACACTATTCCAAGCAGAAATTCATACTCATTCCATGATAAACTGTAATAAAGTTGAATACCTATTCTGTCAAAACCTACTAACATGAACTTCTCTATTAAATGCAAAAAAGTACGAAAAATGGATGAGATCTAAAATAAAGTAGAATACGAACAGTATACTTATAATGCATTTAAATCGAGCATTTCAGGCACAGATTCGTAGGCGAGAACAAATGTCCATAAATGCTATGTGACAAAACCAGCTTCCGTTTCGTATAAAACTTTGTCCACACCACACACACTTGCATACCATACCGTAACTCAGCTTCCTCTGGCACAGCTATTTCATAACCGGCTATGAGCGACGCGGCCCTATGGGATTCATGCACAGGATTGCCTCTCTGCGATGGATATGGCTGGTCTTCATGTTTTCCATCACGGTTGGAGCAGATTTCTGCCTTGGCTCCTCCGGAGACCCAGACTTATTTTAGATTTGACTAAGTTTAAGAAAGATAGTACACCAGATTTTACATTCCAATCTAAGTTTTTTAACATTTTAGATGTGCAACACGGTTTTACCACCATTTACACTGATGGCTCCAAACAGGAGAATGTCCTTGGCTGTTCTGTAGTGTTTCCTGATCATGTTACCCGGATTCGCTTCCCTGATGAATATACCGTTTTCGCAGCGGAGCTCCACGCTATCCTGAAGGCACTAGAGCGGATGAATCATGTTCGGGGCAATCGATTTCTCCTCTTCTGATTCTCTTAGTGCCTTACAATCATTGCAGAATCTGTACACAAATGAAGAGATGGTCCATGTGATATATGACCAACTGTACTCGCTCCAACGGCGGGGTAAGGAGATGTCCTTCTGCTGGGTGCCTGGTCATGTAGGAATATGGGGCAATGAACAGGCCGATCGGGCTGCCAAGGAGGCCTGCAGAGAACAGGATGTGGTCCAGTGTCCTATTCTCATGCAGTCTGTAATTTCTGCACTCCACAAGAAGTACATGGAGTTGTAGGAGGAGGAATGGCCGGCAGTGACGGCCAATAAACTGTGGTTGGTGAAGTCAACAATTCGGCCGTGGCGTTCCTCCTGCTGGTTGCTCAGGCGGGAAGAAGTGACCCTCGTACGTCTTCGGATTGGGCACTGCCCTCTCACACATAGCTTTCTATTACGGCGGGAGGATCCCCCATTTTATGATGCTTTTGGTGTGCACATCTCTGTCTGCCACATTTTAATAGACTGCATTTTATACCGTGATGCAAGGGCGGAAGCACAAGTTGATGGGGATCTGCCCTGTGTTTCAGCTAATGATGAGACGTGTGTGTCTAGGGTTTTGAAGTTTTGTGATGTGTCTGGACTCTGGCCTAAACTTTTAGGCTGGAGGTTTTAGTGTATTGCAAAGTGGCTGGCTCCTCCCTTTTTTCCCTTGTGGTCAGCCAGCCGCTTCCATTTGCTATATTGTTTTAGCTCCCTCTACTACTTTCTTCCTGTGTTGTCCATGTTTTACTGCTGACGGCATGCTTCGTCCCACGCTTCGGTGTGGGTAGGCACATATTTTTCCAAGCTTGTTACCCATGTTTCACGTTCTGTTTTATCTTTCTGAGTATTTTCTTGACACCTGTCTCAATTTGTTACTGAGCAGGCACTGAAGACCTTGCCATCGTGCGCCCATACAACCCTCTCCATCACCACCACCATCTGTTTCATATGAAACAGAAACAAGTATGAAATCACTTACTTCACCTAATATTGCAGATGCAAGCAAAAATCAGTCAGAATATGAGTAACACTTTATTCATAATGCAAAATGAAACATGCAGTACACACACCTGGTCATAATCAGGACCATAATACTGTGGCAACAGCTTCTGTTGTGAACAAAACCAAAACAGATATGGAAGACTTAAGAGAGATAATAGGTTGATAAACTTGCAGCACTCAAAGTGTTCAGGCAGCAAACCAAGTTTGTGTTACTGAAAGTGCCTATGTGAGTTTCACCTGCATGTCCCCCACTCCCCCTTGTTTACCCTCTCTCATTCCCCACTCCTTTAATTGCCAGGAAGTGGCAAGCCAAGTAACCTCGTAGATTAGAGGAAAGTGGGATCATTCTATCTATACTTTAATAACACACAATAAAATGTTGAACTTTTCATAGCCATATTCATAGCTTGCGTAAATTTGTGTTTCAGTTCTGAGAAGGCCTCTATGTATGTGATGGAGTTCTCTCCTGCATTCATTCTTTGATCTCTGCTTATTTATCAAAGTAGCACATCAATAAATGCCTCAGTTATAAAAATAAAAAATATATATTCAGTGTTGTCAAAGCAGTGGATTAGTCCCCATAGTAACTGGTTGTGCATACTGAATTGTAATAAACTGCATTGTGTGGTTGTAATTTGTGGTAAACAGGTGATAGTTATTCCCCGTATCAGAAGTTTTTTATTCAGAGTTAAGTTACAGCAATTCTTATTGTCAGTAGGTGAAGGGTATGTGTATTCCATTAACCTTCTTGGTATACAGGGTGTTTGGAAATACCTGTTACAAACTCCTAGGACTTGTAGAAGGGAGTGAGAATAGGAACCCATGTCCAGAAACATACAGTTTCCGTTTAAGACACTTTCAGTTCAGATGTTTCATTCACCCACTTCTGCTTGAGAAATTGAATTAGCCATGATGCAGTAGAATTATTAGGTAACAATTCAAAAGGAAACGTAACAAAATATCCATTTATCACTTGAGCACATTTTTTGGTATTAACATTTAAACATTACATTCTGTATGTAGAGTATGCTGGGCTCTTTTTTGTTATGTTTCATTTTGAACTGTTACCTAATAATTGTACTGTGCATGCCTAATCCAATCTTGAAGCAGAAGTGGACAAGTTAAACGTCTTAATTGAAACCACTGTAGAACAAAAATGGTAAGTTTCTGGACATGGGTTCCTGTTCAAAATATTATGTACTGACCCCATCTACAAATCCTAGAAGTTTGTAATGAGTTTCCAAATGCCCTGAATGTTGCAGTCTTACTGTAAATTTTGTTTTTACTACAGCATACTTATTTTCAAGTGTAGTGCATATACCAGTGCCCTTTATTAACTGTTCTCTCCAAATACACAGGTAAAATTCACTGCACAGGATCTTACAGTTGAAGCCAAACATACATTAAAGGCTATTTCACGTAATATGGAAATCACTGTTGATAAGTTTAACTTTAAAATGTAGTAAAAAGCTTTTTAGTCATCATAATTTTGTACCTCTTCTTAAGAGACTGCATATTTCGTTGCTGAAAACAACCAGTATTGTATTGTCTTTAAGTCTCAGTCAACTAAATCAGACATCATTATTATTATTATTATTAGTAGTAGTAGTAGTAGTAGTAGTAGGAGGAGGAGGTTGAAAAATAAACATGCCATACTAATACTTTCCGACTGTTCACAGGAATCACATTTATCTTGAATGGATCAAGACGCCACTGTCTTCACCTTATGTTCAGCAGCTGTAAATGATGAGAATCATTTTAATTGTGAAGAAATAAATGGTCTTACTCCACTTAATGATACTTTTGCAGACTTGGATGAAAATAATAGTGACACTAACAGTCGCAATTGCTCAACTCCAGACATTCGCTACCCAGAACATATTGGCAGCCACTTAGAAGTCATGGGCATTGAAAATACCTGGTAATTAACAATGTTTGTATGACCATTATATATCATTAAGTAATAGTTTTTATAAAGAATAAACATTCCAAAAAATGTATAAAGTTGCTAGTTTCATGGCATAATCAATCCACATGTACATCAGTATGATTGCTCTGCATTCACATTTAAATTTTTGTTACGAGGGTTCAGAGAAACAATTTCAGACTATTTCTTGACCATTCCATTTTCAAATAGTTGGTGGGGGAAAATGAAGACATAAATGTTTCCATATGACCTTCTATTTCTCTTATTTTGTTACAATGGTTATTTTTCTCTATGTAAGTGGTATTCAATAAAAAAAATTCGTATTTGGAGAAGAAAGTAAGTGATTGAAATTTTGTGAAGAAATATCATTGCAACAAAAAAATGCTTTTGTTTTAGCGACCGCCACCTTAGATTTGCATATCATATCTGTTGTAACCCTATACAGTATGTGCGCATAATCAAACTACAAGTGCCTCCATGGCTGGCCTAAAGAGGCCCACTTGCATCGGTGCAGACAGCACAGCATGGCACAGCAAGTGCTGGGTTGTGTGCCAACAGCCATATGTAAGCTGGCATGCCAGTCTAATATTTAGGTGACAGATGTACGATAATGTCCTTCTTATTTAAGTGTTTTAGTACATCCCTGCATGTGGAAACAGAATAAAAGTTCATTGGCTGGAATTCTGATATTGTGGTGTGCAACGTTACAATATTTTTGGTTTCGAGGATGGGATTTTACTCCACATCTTCAGTTTCTCGGTTTGCTATGGCCAGTATGTCAGTGAATGAAGTTTTGCAATATCTTGTTGAACAGCAGTGGCCCTCTAACCAGCCAGCAGAAGTCTCTCCCCGAAGCACTAAGCAATTTGACTGCTCCGTTAACATGCCAGGGTTCACTGCCACTAACAAGACCCCCCACTATTTCCTCCGTATAATGATTCTATGAAAGATTGGGACACGTAAGAAAAATTCCTTCGTCAACATTTCCGAGCTTATGGAGTCACCGACCTCAACGTTTGTAAGACTTTGTCATGGATTTCTCCTTGTGTTTATCACCTTTAGTGTCAGCTGGCTGCCCCTCAAGACGTCAGTTGGTCTCTGCTTATTACTGCAAACATACTGATGCTATTGCAGGTGACATTGAGTTCTGCTGTTGTCAAAAGTAGCCACATCAGTCATACAGAGATTGTGCTACGGAACTTCAGTGTTAGCTGTCGTTGCCAGTTTGTTACTGACACTCTCCAGGACTCGTATGCTGATTCAGTGGTTAGTGATTCTATAACATGCCTGGCCCCTGATATAGAAATTCGAACATGCTTTACAATGTGAAAATCCCTCTCACAGAAGCTTTGTGAACATTGACCAATCGTTTGTAGTATCTAGGGAAGCAGGATCTAAGATAGAAGCTTGATGTGATGCAGACACCATTGCTTCTCATCGTCGTCGCCGTCGTTTAACTTTGTGACAGTTTTCTTCTCCAGCAGTGTATAAAGTAGTTGTTCGGTCTTTGACCTTTCTAGTGGTGTACGATGCCAACACTGAAAACTTATTTAGATTAGAAGCGTCAAAATTTTTGATTTCTCTATTTTCGACAAAGTGCATCTGTTACTGGATAGAGTTCTATGCCAACAACTGGATGTACTCTGCTTGGAATTTTCCTCAACGTTTTCAGAATGTTTAGGGTGTGCTACCGATTTCAAGGTTCACATCACACTAGCTTTACAGGAGCAAGTCAAATCAGAACTCAATTGACTTATATCCTTGACTGTTTTCACATCTGTCTCCTCTAGTGAACGGTGTACTGTGTTGGTAATTGTTGCAAACCCTAACAGCAAGCTTTGGCTCTGTGGTGATTTTAAACAGTCTGTAAATTCGTGGACTGTTCTTGATACCCATCCCTTACCCCATCAGGATGATGAACTCGTAGCAAAGCTTTTCAGGGGTCAATATTTTTCCAAAAGGAGACTTGTCAGAAGACTACTTGCAACTGCCTTGGATGATGATTCCAAGCATATCCTCCTAGTGAATATCCTCTTCAGGCTACACCAATAATACTAGCACCTGCCATTCAGTGTAGCTAGTGCCCCTTCCACTTTCCAATGATTTTTGGAGTGACACACGGCCTCTGTGCCAGGGTAAATGATATTGTGGTTTCTGGTTCCTCAGCAGATGAACACTTGAAAAAACCTTTGTGCCTTCTTCACTGTGTTGCAGGCTCCTGGGACTGGCTGTAACATGGACAAATCTCAGTTTTTTCATCCATCTGTCCTCAGTCTTGGTTTTCAAGTCTTGCGTGCTGACATCAAGCCTTTATGCCAGCATGTTGATACTGTTGTGGTTTTGCTGCATCCTACCAGTATCAAGGAGCTGCAGGCTACCAATGTCAAAGAGTTGCAGGCCTTTCTTGGAAAGACTGCATACTACCATAAATTTCTTCCTGATACAGTCACTGTGGCTCAGTCTCTTCATGCCCTCTTACGCAAAGGTGTTCCTTTTCTCTGGTCACCCACCTGTGAGCATGCTTTTACCCTGTTGAAAACAAAATTATGCTCAGCACCTTGCTAGGTTACCTTCTAACCAGGCCAACATCTTGTTTTGGCCACAGACACCTCCCAGTATGGTCTTGGGACTGTTCTCACACACAAATACGTGGGTGGTCCCAAGTCCCTATTGCTTACTCTTCCAAAACACAGGAGCAATAGCACTACTCACAGATTGAAAAAGAAGCTCCTACTATTGTGTTTGTACAAAAAAGTCATGCTTTCCTATAGTGTTCTAAATTCCATTTGGTTGCAAATAATAAACCTCTGCTTTCTGTTTACCATCCTTGGGTATATCTACCAGACAAAGCAACCCATCACTGGCAACGCTAAGCTCTGTTATTGTCGCAGTATAACTACAAGATTCATTTCTGCACCACATGCTATTATGGATGCTCTTTCTCAGTTCCCAATTGGTACCAATCCTGCATTTGATTAGGATGAACTTGTGTTTCCATTTAGATGTAGAAGCCCAAAACATCGTGGATGGTTTTCTCATTACCAGTTCTCAGATTTCAGCAGCTGTTATGGTCGATCCTATCTTATGTCTAGTTCAATTTGTCCAACATGGCTGGCTTCTGGACTGAGCTTTGGATCCTTTCCATAATTATTGTGTTCTCTGCCACTGCCTCTCAGTTCTTGATGGTGTATTACGTCTGGCTACTGAAGATTCAGTGCTGGGGTTTGTGATCCTGTCCACACTGCAGCAGGATGTTGTGCACCTTCTACACTTGGACCTTTGAGGTGTTTCTTGTACACTCATTGCCCCTCAATTTCATCTTCACTCCATTGGTGAGTCAGAGCAGCTGGTCTGTACATTCAAAACTCAAATGGAAAAATATACCATATTCTCCAGAGGAAGCCGTCACAAGGTTCTTGAGCTCATATAGGTTCACTCCAGTTGGCAACTGTAGCCCAGTAGAGCTGCTTCATGGCTGCCAGCCCCGTACATTGCTTCATCTGCTCCTGCGGACACCTGGATGGTTCTTCACTGCAACTCTGTCTGGGCTCAGCCACCTGGGCCAGCAGTTTTGCCCAATGCCCTAAGTGGATACCAGCAGCCGTCCATCGGGGACAAGACCGTCTCTTGGTGTCACAACATTATGACCAGCTCTGCCCAACGTGCCAGAGACCCTGCCCCCCACGACTGCCTCCACCATCAGTGCCAGCCCCCATAGACTGACTTTGTTCTGGTTGCCACCTCCACCGGATGGCATAGGCAGCTCCAGGTTTCCTCCATATGTGCAACCCCTGCTGCCACTGCCACCGCCATCATCTTCTCTGCTGTCTCTGTCGCCAAGTGCGTGCCTGGATGTGGGTGCGAATACACTGTCTCCACCACCGGTGCTCTATTACTGTCTCTCACGCGGGTGTGTGCCGTGCCTGTCCATGCCCGCATCATTTCGGACCGTATTCTCCTGTGACAGCACGACACATACCCCAGCAGTTATCCCTTTCCAACAAAGGTGTGGACATCTTCACAGTTAATTTTTTACCAAGAGGGAAGGACTGTTGTAAGCCTATGAAGTTAGTACACCCAATCATAGCACTTACCTCTTGGGCCAGATCTGAACAAGCTGCCTCACATCGGTGCAGATGGCGTAGTACGCATGCCAGGGTCCTCGGCCAGACTAATGTTTAGGTGGCAGATGTATGATCCGTGTTAGACTGTGTGTTAACGTAGAACTCATAAAGAGGACTTCATACGTTTTATTGTTGTTGCTTTTGTGCCATTTTGATATCTTGTGTAAATCATTATACATTTCATTTTGAACTCCTGATGTTTGTAATGCGTGGTAAATCATGCCATCAGATGCAGGCAGTCTAAGAGGGCTACTCAGATTGTCTCCTAAAAGCAGTGGTCCTACTCGTATAACACTTCCATTGGGAAGTTTTACTAGTTGACTTCCTGTCAGTAACTATGGAGTGTGATCCTTGGAAAAGGGCATCACTAATCCAATAGAACAGCTGAGAAGCACTCCATAGCCATGAAATTTGATTAAAAGCTGATTGTAGGAATGATGTCAAAAACCTTTGCAGAAATCTAGAAATATAGAACAAATTTGAGATCCCATGTGAGTAATACTCATTATTTCATGTGAATAAAGAGTCAGTTGTGTTTCACAAGAATGATATATTTTGAATGTGTTCTGGTTATGTATCAATAGATCATTTCCTTCCATGTATTTCATGATGTTGTAACACAGTATATTTTCCAAAATCCTACTACAAATCAGTGTTGATGAGATGGATCAATAATTCAGCGAAATACTTCTGTTTTCAGTTTCAACATTTTGTTGACAGGGAACCAGTGACTTCTTCAAAATTCCTGAAATTGTTTATTAATGATCCTGTCAGCAGTTGCAGTATTTATATTTAGGGAGTAGTTCAGAGTCTTTCAGGTTCATTTTCAAGCCTGGCCTGCTGAGGCTGCACTGACAGTGCCTGATCTTAATAATAAACATCAGAGTGGCAACACATGCTTTATAAATGTTTAGGGAATAAATGCTACAATCCACACATGCCTCTTACCAAGTCGAAATCAAACTTCCATTCCTTTTCCCCTCAATTTTTCCACACAGTTTTTGTGTATGTGCATGAATGTAATAATCTGTCAAAATAGTAGTGAATTAACACCAATCAATAAGGTAAAAAAAAAATTAGGATAGATACCAACCTGGCTGACACCGGTCTGAATTCAGATCATGTAAGTATTTAAATGTCGAACTTATTCTCCTGTATGTCCACTAATGTTGCTTGAAACCACCATCCATTTTGTCTCGGGCTTCCCTTATCTCTTGGAATTCGGCCATGAACTTCTGTGGTGTATCCACCATCCATTCTCCTACTTTTATCTCCAAATCTAAACCATCACCGAACCCCCAATCCTCCAGCCCCTTCCTTCTTCCTCAACATTTCAGTTTCACTTCAGCCTTAATTATAGCTAGCACCTTAATGTATTGCCTGATCCATTTGTTCGTTTCTTGTAGGTTGTTTAGTTATTCTGAACACACGTTCCTCAATCTTTCTATTACTTACCTAGCAACTCCATTTTTCAGTGATATTTGCATTAAAAATCTAGCTTGCTGCCATAAGTTAGAACAGGTAGTACATGTTTGGTTATTTTTGGGTACCAAACACATTGAAACTTGTTTTTACTTCACCAAATGTATCCCAGAACTTTTTTACTCCTCTGATCATCATTAGTGTTCATTCCTTATCTTAATCTGCTTGAAATACAAAAACTCCTACACTTTTACAGTGACCTTGTTTCTAATTTGTACTTTCCCCAGAATTTGTTAGGTTTTCAAAATCACTATTAACTTCTTCTATTCACTGTTAAGTTTATCTGAGCTGTATGCAAACAATGCATCCACAAAAAGAAAGGTCATTCAAAACTGTGCCATCAACACACATTCTTTCCTCATTTTTACAGTTTAAAGATCTGAAATAATGCACAGAAAGTTCTGATTGAAAATGACAAATTATTTAGGAATAAAGGAGGCACAAGTGCTGCATCATTGGTTTGTACAGAAGCTAACCAAAGGACAGAGCTTGGCTAGGTTTCAGAATGCACTTCTTTTTTGTAGCTGTAGGAAAATCATGTGCAAAAGCGGATGGGGAGGGTGCAGTGAGTTACCTTAGGTTTAGGCGAGGAAAGCTCTGGAAGTGAAGGATGTGTTGTTAAGGTTAGCCCCCATCTGCAGAGCTCAGAAAAGCTGGTGGTGGTGGGGAGGATCAAGATGCATGGGTTGTGGAGCAGTTGTTGCAATCTCTCATGTTGTGCCTCTGCGTATTACTGGTTTTTTTGGCAAGAGTTTGGCAGTGGCCATTCATTCTAGTTGACAGTTGGCCTTTTGTGGGGTAGGATAATCCTGTGACAGGACTGGAGTAGGTATGCTAGATGGGTGAATTGGGCAGGCCTTGCATCTAGGTCTTCCACAGAGGTACGATTCCTGTTGCAGGCGATTGAAAGTGGGAGTGATATATGAATGGACTTGGATGTTGTGGAGGTTGGATGGGTGGCAAAACATCATTTTGGGATATGATGGAAGTATCTTGGGTAGGATGTCCCTCATTTCAGGGCATAATGATAGATAATCAAAACACTGATGAAGAAGGACATGGTTCAGTCTTTCCAGTCCGTGGTGACACTGGGTGACAAGGGAGGTGCTTCTTTGTGGTTGGTTCTTGTGATGGATGTTAGGATCAAGTGTGTGAGGATATGGCATGGAAAATCTGGTTGTGAATTAGGTCTGGAAGGCATGGCCTGTCTGTGAAGGCCTTTGTGAGGCCTTCAGAATACTGGGCGAGGGAATTCTTGTCACTGCAGATATGTCTACCATAGGTGGCAAGGCTGTATAGGAGGGATTTTTTGGTGTGGAACTTGTGCAACGGCCCAAGTGGAGGTACTGTTGGTGATTGGTGGGTTTGATGTGGATCAAAGTGTGGATGGAGCCATCTGAGATGAAATTCGCGTCTAGGAAGGTAGCACAATGGGTGGAGGAGGACCACTTGAAGCGGATGGGGGGGAATGTGTTGATGTAGTGAAGGAATGAGAATAATGTGTCCTGGCCTTGGGTCCAGATTATAAAGATGTCGTCAATAAACCTGAACCAGATCAAGGTTTGGGGTTTTGGGGAGGTAGGAATGTTTCCTCTAGGTGGCTCGTGAAGGGATTGGCATAGGGGGGTTGCCGTACAGGTGCCCATGGCTGTGCCATGAGGTTTTGTATATCTTCCCTTCAAAGGTGCAGTAGTTTTGGGTTAGGATGTAGTTGGTTGGATGTACAAGGAATGAAGTGATGGGATTGGAATCTGCTGGGCGTTGAGAGTAGTGTTCAAACACGGCAAGGCCATGGGCCGGAGGGAAATTGGTGTATAGGGAGGTTGCATCAACAGTAAGGAGTAGGGATCCGGGATGTAAGGGTGTGGGGATGATGGAGAGCCAGTGCAGGAAGTGGTTTGTGTCTTCAGTGTGGATGACTAAATTTTGGATAGTTGGTTGGAGGTGTTGATCAATGAGGGCTGTGGTAGACTCTTCTGCAGTGGTGAGAACTTCCTTGCCCAGTATTCTGAAGGCCTTCACAGACAGGCAGTACCCTCCAGACCTAATTCACAACCAGATTTCCCATGCCATATCCTCACACACACCTGATCCTCACTTCCATCCCAAGAACCAACCACAAAGAATCACCTCTCTTGTCACCCAATATCACCCTGGACTGGAACGACAGAACCACATCCTTCATCAGGGCTTTCACTATCTATCTATCATGCCCTGAAGTGAGGGACATCCTACCCAAGATACCTCTGACCTCTCCCAAAGTGGTGTTCCACCACCCACCCAATTTCCACAATATCCTAGTCCATCCTTATGCAGCTCCTACCCCCAATCCCCTGTGACAGGAATCATACCCCTGTGTAAGACCTAGATGGAACAC
Source organism: Schistocerca americana (assembly GCF_021461395.2). Taxonomy (NCBI): domain Eukaryota; kingdom Metazoa; phylum Arthropoda; class Insecta; order Orthoptera; family Acrididae; genus Schistocerca; species Schistocerca americana. The sequence continues at coordinate 321,078,181 of NC_060124.1, forward strand.
CTGCCCAATCCACCCGCCTCGCATCACATACTCCAGTCCTGTTATAGGCTTAGCTTACCCATCAAAGGCCTGGCCACCTGTGAAAGCAGCGATGTTCTATACCAGTTCTGCTGCAACAACTGCACGGTGTTTTACAGTGGTGTGACAACCAACCATCTGTCAGCTAGAATGAATGGCCCCTGCCAAAGTCTTGCCATAAAGGTGGACCACCTAGTAGTACAACATGCGAGATTTCAATGGCTACTTGACATCCTGTGCCATCTGGATCCTCACCACCACCACCAGCTTTTCTGAGCTGTGTAGATGGGTGCTATCCTTACAGCACATCCTTCACTCCTGTAACCTTCATTGCCTAAACCTAAAGTAACACACTGCTCCCCCACCATCACAACCCAATTGTGTGTGTGTGTGTGTGTGTGTGTGTGTGTGTGTGTGTGTGTGTAAAATTATTAGGTTTGAATGAAGAAGACATTTTAATGCCTAAATGTGACTGTGTTCCACTACTATGAAACAGAATAGTCACAAAATTAGAGATACCATTTATACCCTTCACATAGCATTGGCAAATGTTGTTACTATGAGTGTTATAAATTCATATAATGGAAAGATAGTTGAGTGATTCACAGGTACATAAATAGGATTGAAAACATTTTCAAGCTTTCCGTTGACCAATGAATGCTTCAAATGTGTATTTAATGAATACCTTTACTCTTTTCATTATTTGTATTGCACCCAGGGCCTTACAGTATAATAATTAAATTATAAGGTTTTGTTATTTTGCAGGGTTGATGATGGCTTCACCAGTCCTCCAAATTCAGACTATGCTATACCACTACCAGCACCAACTGGGTTCGATGATGTGTCATGCTTGGATGCAGCACAAAACACTGAAAGTGGGCCCTTCCCTGAGACCGACTTAGGGATGCTTTTTTCAAACGAAAATGAAACATCAGATGATGTGAAAGGTACCGTGATATTTCTGTAACAGTTGTAATAACTAAAAGTCCATTCGTATTGCAACCATGTTGACTTAGTGCAGGGAACGCTGGATAAGCTGCAAACTCAGCTACGAAAATATCATGTACTATTCCATTATATACAGCATTTTTTTCATCATCATGTGCATTATTAAACCCTGTGACCAATATAACATAAAACACACAGAATTACATACATGGGCCAGTGCTATAAAAGTGTCTTAAAAATTAGTAATTTATAATGTCTGTTTTACTTTTTCAAATGTTAATAAGGTAGCATACCTGAAAGTAATTAATAACACTGTTTTATATCATTTGTAGTTATACCCCTTTCTTAATTGTGAAGTCATCTCTGGAAAAGTAATTAGATTCATCAGAGCCAGGGATTTGTAGGTCAGGATGAATTATAATCTGAAAACTGGACTTCATAATCTCATAGTAATGCAGTGTGGTGTAGCCACACAGAGTTTGTAGGAAACTTTGCAGTGCCAAAAGACATGCTAGCATGTAAATCCTGTATAGTCACATATTATTGGGTAGATTAGAAGATAATCACCTCCCACCAATATAATGTTATGTAACATCACGTATGCGTATTCTGCGTGCTGTAACAACAGAAACTCCATGTAGAAATATCAGCAATGTAGGAAAAGACAGCTTGCTACTTACTACCATAAAGAAAATGCGTCAAATTGCAGACAGGCTCATTCTTGGGGTTTGTGGGACGATTGGGAGTGCAAGAGGAAATGGCATGGGAGATTTGTTTGTGGGCTAGGTCTGGGGGACAATGCCTGTCTCCCATGCCATTTCCCCCCTTACACCCCTAATCCCCCCACCAACCCCAAGAATGCACTGCAAACGAGTGTCCCCTTCATCAGCCAGTACCACCCTGGACTGGAACAACTGAACCACATCCTTCGCCAGGGCTTTGGTTACATATCATCGTGCCCTGAAATGAAAGACATCCTCCCCAAGATATTTCTCACCCCTTCTAAAGTGGTTTTCCGTCACCCATCCAACCTCTACAACATCCTGCTCCATCCCTATGCCACTCCCAATCCGAACCCCTTGCCACAATAATCATATCTATGTGGAAGACCCAGGTGCAAAACCTGCCCAACCCACCCACTCAGCACTTCCTGTTCCAGTCCAGTCACAGGTTTATCTTACCCCATTAGGAGCTGTGCCACTTGTGAAAGCAGCCTGTCGTTTACCATCTTTGCTGCAATCATGTCACAAACATTTTATATTGGTATGACTACCAATCAGCTGCCCACCAGGATGAACAGCCCCTGCCAAACTGTGACCACTAGCAAAATAGACCACCCTGTTTCCAGAATGAGATTTTCACTCTGCAGCGGAGTGTGCGCTGATATGAAACTTCCTGGCAGATTAAAACTGTGTGCCCGACCGAGACTCGAACTCGGGACCTTTGCCTTTCGCGGGCAAGTGCTCTACCAACTGAGCTACCGAAGCACGACTCGCGCCCGGTACTCACAGCTTTACTTCTGCCAGTACCTCGTCTCCTACCTTCCAAACTTTACAGAAGCTCTCCTGCGAACCTTGCAGAACTAGCACTCCTGAAAGAAAGGATATTGCGGAGACATGGCTTAGCCACAGCCTGGGGGTACAACACAGCAGCTGAACATAACACACTTGATTTCAATAGCTGCTTCATTACCAGAGTCATCTGGATCTCTCCCTCCACCAACATCTTTTCTGAACCGTGCAGATGAAAATTATCCTTACAACATATTCTCCGCTCCCGTAATTATCCTAGCTTCAACTTACAGCAACAAACTGTCCACACACCCTCCACCCAACAGTTTCCACCCTCTGTCCTATCATCTCCTCCACTTTCTCATCTCCCATCTTGTTTATCTGCAGCCCTCTTCCAACACATCCGTCTGTCTTTCCCCACTCCTCTCCCCCCACCCCCACCCCCCCTGCCCCACTACCTCCTGAAGCTGCACAAGTTGGCAGTCCAGTCCCTGAACACTCCACCAGACAGCATTCGTCTCTCACCCCACCCACACACTACTATCCCTTCCCCTTCCCCTTCCTTGTCCCCCTCCAGATTGCTGCTTACATCCCACATGATGCTGAATTCAAGCCCAAGATGCTGAAGTTGGCAGTTTTGTGTGTGTTTACTGACAAAGCCTGTGGCCAAAAGCTATCTGTGACTACCTTTTAGTTGTGTCTGTCTGCAACTTGACATGTCATCTTTACGGTAAGTAGCAATCTGTCTTTCCTGCATTGTTAACCATATACATGAAATGATTTTTAAAAATCGAAATATTTACGTGGCTAGACACAACATTATAAATGATAATATTATGTGAAAGACAGAAAACACACACACACACACACACACACACACACACACACACACTCACACACTGCTTGATATACAGGGTGATTCAAAAAGAATACCACAACTTTAGGAATTTAAAACTCTGCAACGACAAAAGGCAGAGCTAAGCACTATCTGTCGGCGAATTGAGGGAGCTATAAAGTTTCATTTAGTTGTACATTTGTTCGCTTGAGGCGCTGTTGACTAGGCGTCAGCGTCAGTTGATGCTAAGATGGCGACCGTTCAACAGAAAACTTTTTGTGTTATTGAGTACGGCAGAAGTGAATCGACGACAGTTGTTCAGCGTGCATTTCGAACGAAGTATGGTGTTAAACCTCCTGATAGGTGGTGTATTAAATGTTGGTATAAACAGTTTACAGAGAATGGGTGTTTGTGCAAAGGGAAAAGTTCTGGACGGCCGAGAACGAGTGATGAAAATGTAGCACGCATCCAGCAAGCATTTGTTCGCAGCCCAGGAAAATCGACTCGCAGAGCTAGCAGAGAGCTGCAAATTCCACAATCAACTGTATGGAGAGTCCTACGAAAAAGGTTAGTTATGAAACCTTATCCCGAGGTGATGGATCGGCCGCCAGGCAGCCCGTGACAGAGCACTTCATCACTGGCCTCCAAGAAGCCCTGATCTTACCCCCCTGCGATTTTTTCTTATGGGGGTATGTGAAGGATATGGTGTTTCGGCCACCTCTCCCAGCCACCATTGATGATTTGAAACGAGAAATAACAGCAGCTATCCAAACTGTTATGCCTGATATGCTACAGAGAGTGTGGAACGAGTTGGAGTATCGGGTTGATATTGCTCGAGTGTCTGGAGGGGGCCATATTGAACAACTCTGAACTTGTTTTTGAGTGGAAAAAAAACCTTTTTAAATACTCTTTGTAATGATGTATAACAGAAGGTTATATTATGTTTCTTTCATTAAATACACATTTTTAAAGTTGTGGTATTCTTTTTGAATCACCCTGTATATTGATTGTTTTTTAATGTTTCATGGGCCTAATAATTGACCTGCATATTCATTTCCAAAATGGCCAAAATGTTACAGAAAATAATGTAATCCATATAGATAACGACTTATTACAGTGTATGAGTGTGTTGAAGTGTCTCAAACTACTTGCTTAGGGAATGTTGTCCTAATCATTTCATCTCATCTTCATTGAAGCGGAAGTTACCAAAGAGGCATCAAATAGAAAGACTTCATCAAGTGGCTGAGTAACCCCACAGGGGTCACCTGTCTTATACTAGCATACTATCATTTCATTATTTTAAGGAGACATACCCAAATATACACTGAATGTGTATAAAATAAAACAACTTTATATGTGTAAGCAGTGTGAGGAACTGCGTCTCAAGCTCAGGCCCATATTATGCATTCAAATTTAACTTTAATCAAAGTGCTAAATGAAGAATGTGATAATCAAAACCAATTGCCTATAAATGGTTAAAAGAGATTTTGATAGCCAGAGTATATATTACATCCTGAAAATGTGAAATCTCTCATATTTATAGTGTATGACTTTTATTGAGTAGATACATTGGTAATGTGGTCATTGGAAAGGTAAAGGAAGAGTAAACCTGGAGCTCACACTTAAAAAATAACATAAAAAAGACATGACAGCCTACATAATATCTAAAGTTAATCTTTTGAACCTTATTACGAAACACATAAGCAGGCAGTTTATTTATTTTTATAAAAATATTTAAAAGTTTAAATTTAGACATTGTTTTTGCATTTTGTATGATGTTATGAATCAGCTCTAGGTTTACTTTCATTCACTATTTCAATGATCACATTATCAAAGTACCTCCTGTAGTGAAATCAAGAATGGAAACCCCAGGCTGGAATATAAACAATGTAAGGAACTGATAGATAGCTACGTAACGTAAAGATGACACGTTAAGTTGCAGACAGGCATAGCCAAGACACTTAAACATTAACTTTCAGCCACAGTCTTTGTAAGAAAAAGAAACAAAAAACACACACAGTCATTCATGCAAGCAGGCACACCTTACACACACATGACTGCCATCTCCAGCAGCTCAGACCAGAATGTAACTGTCAAGTAGAATGGAAGCAGCAATCTGCATGTGGCAGATAACGGGAAAGGATTGCAGTTGAAAGTTGGGGTAGAGAAGAGCTGTCACAGTGTTAAACTGTGGGGCAGAAAGTGTGTGTGTGGGGGGGGGGGGGGGGGCAGAATGAAAAGAGAGAGGACCAGGGAAAGATGAGCAGAGGGCAGCACACAAATAAGATGGGAGAAGAAAATAGGGAGGAGATGTCGGGACAGGGGGGAGTGAAAACTATAAGTGGAGTGTGTGGAGACAGTATGTTACCATAGGTTTATAACACTACAGGCTAGTTGTAAATTAGCAATACACTGATAATGTTACTCATGTGAAAGGATACTTATTTGACTGTGGTCAGGCATAATGAAAAGGTAATATACTATTTATGTTTCTCTAAAGATTTCTATAGAAAGGAAGCAGTAGCAGAACAAACGGGAATTGAACCAAGGTTCTATTAGTAATCATGTTAACTGTAATTAATGTAACAGGAAATGGTCACCAGCCTAATTAGGCAAAGTTGTACCAAGTATTAATAATTTTCATAAAGAAAGTTAACTATTAGGATTGGCAACTATTAGGATTGGCTTTACTTGATACTGAAATTCTGTTTTGCTGATCGGTTAAAGACAGTACACACTTCAGCAAGTAATGTACCAGTGATTTGACATGAACTACACAGGAGGAATACTATTGTGTGTTTAGGCAACAACTGGCTCTCGGTAACACTTCCTATCTGTACATTGCAGTAGGAAATTAATGATGATTATAGGTAAATTATTACTAATGGTGGAGTCTGCTAACTTGAGCAAGGGGTTCTTTTGCCAGTTTAATTATAGGAAATTACCACCATTGAAATAGTTATGAAGTTATTGTATTTTTTGTACTGATTATTATTTGTCTTCTCAAGGAACATTCACTTCCTAGTACTATACAGCTCAGATGGGACATGTGATACCTGAATCTAGTGTAGTTTGAATACTTGTAGCTATTTGCTTGCTATAGTACACACAGGTTATAAGAATAAAAGTTGTACTTCTTGAGTACTCCTACTGTAATATGAAATTTAAATCTTGGTCAACTATTAGCATGGGGATCCAGAAACTAGGCTGCACATTTTATTCACAACACAATATTAGAAACAGTGTTAACTATATAACACATGAAATAATGAACACTGTTATCTCAATAAGAAAAATCTTTAAATGGAATACTTTATATCATCTCGTAGTAATTGTACTTTGATGAAACTTTAACAAATCTTTAAAGAAAATTACATGAAGTATTTTAAAACTTATGTTCCCCAAATAATTATGTACTTTACAACACCACAAAGTTTATTAACCTTTGTTTTAAGTTCAGTAAAACAGGAGACTTGTAATTATCATAGTACTTGGGACAGGACCCTCTCTAGGTAAAGGGCTAAGGATAAAACATGGTGGCTCAGTACAAAGTTTGCAGAATACATAATTATTATTGAAAAAGAAACCACGTTAATGGCCAGGCAATTACACAATACTCAACTGATAATTTGAGATGAAGGTGGCGACAGTGTCGATCTCCTGTGTTGTTTAAAAAAGGTGGCAAAAGTATCCATGGCTCTTCCTGTGCAAGATGCTCTGAAAATTCTTTGTGAGTGTCAGATTTTCATAATAAAGAGCTAACCAAAGTATAGCATGGATAATAAGTCAAATTACTTCCACATCTGAAGCCAGATAACATAATCTTGCTGTTCTTCTTGCCTCTTTCAATTCACTAGATGTGCGCAGTTTGCCTGCTAGCCACTGACTGACTCGTGCCACACAGGAGCCTTGCAGTTCAACTGCCAGTTCCATTTTATCTATTTCCACCTTGCCAGTTGCATTGCGGAAGGACTTCCCTCCAAGTTTTACATGATTACAAACCTACTTACCCTATGCTTGAACCAGTATTACAAGTAAAGTTTTAACATTTTCTATCTTTTTCAGTGTACTACTTTTGACATAACATCTATAAATCAATTACAGTTACATAAATAATGAATAAAACATTTACATGGATGTTAAATCGGAGAGCATGGTTATACAGTAGACAAATTAAGTAAAAACAGACAATGAAGTTTGATAGGGCCATTATAGTTGATATCAGTAATAGTGTTACAGGTTGAGGCTGGTATAATTTCAGGAGCAGAGAATATGTTGTAAGGGTAACTTCCATCTGTGCAGTTCAAAAATCTTGTGGTGGAGGGAAGGATCAGAATGACTTGGGTAGTGAAGCAGCCATTGAAATCAAGCATGCTATGTCCAGCTGCATGTTGTGCCACAGGGTGGCCTACTTTGCTCTTGGCCACAGTTTGCCAGTGGCTGTTGATCTTAGCGGGCAGCTGGTTGGTAGTCATACCAATGTAAAAAGCTGTGCAATGATTGCAGCAAAGCTGGTATATGATATGGCTGCTTTCACAAGTGGCACGGCCTCTGATAGGATAGGATAAGCCTGTAACAGGACTAGAATAGGAAGTACTGTGTGGATGGATTGGGCATGTCTTGCACCTGAGTCGTCTACAGGGATATGATCGTAGTACCAAGGGATTGGGATTAGAAGTGGCATAGGAATGGACTAAGATGATATGGAGATTGAGTGGCTGATGCAACAGCACTAGGATTGGTGGGAAGGATCTTAGGGTAGGATGTCGATCGTGTCAGGGTCTGATGATAGGTAATGATAGCCCTGGCAAAGGATCTACATCTACATCTACATCCATACTCCGCAAGCCACCTGACGGTGTGTGGCGGATGAGTACCTCTATCGGTTCTCCCTTCTATTCCAGTCTCGTATTGTTCGTGGAAAGAAGGATTGTCGGTATGCTTCTATGTGGGCTCTAATCTCTCTGATTTTATCGTCATGGTCTCTTCACGAGATATACGTAGGAGGGAGCAATATACTGCTTGACTCTTCGGTGAAGGTATGTTCTCGAAACTTTAACAAAAGCCCGTACCGAGCTACTGAGCGTCTCTCATGCAGAGTCTTCCACTGGAGTTTATCTATCATCTCTGTAACACTTTCGCGATTACTAAATGATCCTGTAACGAAACGCACTGCTCTGTGTTGGATCTTCTCTATCTCTTCTATCAACCCTATCTGGTACGGATCTCACACTGCTGAGCAGTATTGAAGCAGTGGGCGAACAAGCGTACTGTAACCTACTTCCTTTGTTTTCAGATTGCATTTCCTTAGGATTCTTCCAATGAATCTCAGTCTGGCATCTGCTTTACCAAGGATCAACTTTATATGATCATTCCATTTTAAATCACTCCTAATGCGTACTCCCAGATAATTTATGGAATTAACTGCTTCCAGTTGCTGACCTGCTATTTTGTAACTAAATGATAAGGGATCTATCTTTCTATGTATTCGCAGCACATTACACTTGTCTACATTGAGATTCAATTGCCATTCCCTGCACCATGCGTCAATTCACTGCAGATCCTCCTGCATTTCAGTACAATTTTCCATTGTTACAACCTCTCGATACACCGCAGCATAATCTGCAAAAAGCCTCAGTGAACTTACGATGTCATCCACAAGGTCATTTATGTATATTGTGAATAGCAACGGTCCTATGACACTCCCCTGCGGCACACCTGAAATCACTCTTACTTCGGAAGACTTCTCTCCATTGAGAATGACATGCTGCGTTCTGTTATCTAGGAACTCTTCAATCCAATCACACAATTGGTCTAATAGTCCATATGCTCTTATGGCTGGTTCATGGGGGTGGTGGGAGGAATGGGGGTATAGGGGGAAGTGGCATGAGAGATCTATTTGCAGACTAGGTTTGGAGTATAGTACCTGTCTGTGCCTCCCCCCCTGAACCATGGACCTTGCCGTTGGTGGGGAGGCTTGCGTGCCACAACGATACAGATAGCCGTACCGTAGGCGCAACCACAACGGAGGGGTGTCTGTTGAGAGGCCAGACAAACGTGTGGTTCCTGAAGAGGGGCAGCAGCCTTTTCAGTAGTTGCAGGGGCAACAGTCTGGATTATTGACTGATCTGGCCTTGTAACACTAACCAAAATGGCCTTGCTGTTCTGGTACTGCGAACGGCTGAAAGCAAGGGGAAACTACAGCCGCAATTTTTCCCGAGGGCATGCAGCTTTACTGTATGATTAAATGATGATGGGGTCCTCTTGGGTAAAATATTCCGGAGGTAAGATAGTCCCCCATTCGGATCTCCACGCGGGGACTACTCAAGAGGATGTCGTTATCAGGAGAAAGAAAACTGGCGTTCTACGGATCGGAGTGTGGAATGTCAGATTCCTTAATCGGGCAGGTAGGGTAGAAAATTTAAAAAGGGAAAAGGATAGGTTAAAGTTAGACATAGGGGGAATTAGTGAAGTTCGGTGACAGGAGGAAGAAGACTTTTGGTCAGGTGAATACAGGGTTATAAGTACAAAATCAAATAGGGGTAATGCAGGAGTAGGTTTAATAATGAATTAAAGAAATAGGAGTACGGTAAGCTACTACAAACAGCATAGTGAACGCATTATTGTGGCCAAGATAGACACGAAGCCCACGCCTATTACAGTAGTACAAGTTTATATGCCAACTAGCTCTGCAGATGACGAAGAAATTGATGAAATGTATGATGAGATAAAAGAAATTATTCAGGTAGTGAAGGGAGACGATAATTTAATAGTCATGGGTGACTGGAATTCGAGAGTAGAAAAAGGGAGAGAAGGAAACATAGTGGGTGAATATGGATTGGGGCTAAGAAATGAAAGAGGAAGCCGCCTGGTAGAATTTTGCGCAGAGCATAACTTAATCATAGCTAATACTTGGTTCAAGAATCATGAAAGAAGGTTGTATACATGGAAGAACCCTGGAGATACTAAAAGGTATCAGATAGATTATATGATGGTAAGATGGAGATTTAGGAACCAGATTTTAAATTGTAAGACATTTTCAGGAGCAGATGTGGACTCTGACCACAATCTATTGGTTATGAACTGAAGATTAAAACTGAAGAAACTGCAAAAAGGTGGGAATTTAAGGAGATGGGACCTGGATAAACTGAAAGAACCAGAGGTTGTACAGTGTTTCAGGGAGAGCATAAGGGAAGAATTGACAGGAATTGGGGAAAGAAATACAGTAGAAGAAGAATGGGTAGCTTTGAGGGATGAGGTAGTGAAAGCAGCAGAGGATCAAGTAGGTAAAAAGACTAGGGCTAGTAGAAACCCTTGGGTAACAGAAGAAATATTGAATTTAATTGATGAAAGGAGAAAATATAAAAAATGCAGAAAATGAAGCAGGCAAAAAGGAATACAAACGTCTCAAAAACGAGATCAACAGGAAGTGCAAAATGGCTAAGCAGGGATGGCTAGAGGACAAATGTAAGGATGTAGAGGCTTATCTCACTAGGGGTAAGATAGATACTGCCTACAGGAAAATTAAAGAGTCCTTTGGAGAAAAGAGAACCAATTGCATGAATATCAAGAGCTCAGATGGAAAACCAGTTCTAAGCAAAGAAGGGAAAGCAGAAAGGTGGAAGGAGTATATAGAGGGTCTATACAAGGGTGATGTACTTGAGGACAATATTATGGAAATGGAAGAGGAGGTAGATGAAGATGAAATGGGAGATATGATACTTCGTGAAGAGTTTGACAGAGCACTGAAAGACCTAAGCCGAAACAAGCTCCCCGGAGTAGACAGTAGACAACATTCCATTAGAACTAGTGACAGCCTTGGGAGAGCCAGTCCTGACAAAACTCTACCAGCTGGTGAGCAAGATGTATGAGACAGGCGAAATACCCTCAGACTTCAAGAAGAATATAATAATTCCAATTCCAAAGAAAGCAGGTGTTGACAGATGTGAAAATTACCGAACTATCAGTCTAATAAGTCACAGCTGCAAAATACTAACGTGAATTCTTTACAAACGAATGGAAAAACTGATAGAAGCCGACCTGGGGGAAGATCATTTTGGATTCCGTAGAAATGTTGGAACACGTGAGGCAATACTGACCCTACGACTTATCTTAGAAAATAGATTAAGGAATGGCAAACCTACGTTTCTAGCATTTGTAGACTTAAAGGAAGCTTTTGACAATGTTGACTGGAATACTCTCTTTCAAATGCTGAAGGTGGCAGGGGTGAAATACAGGCAGCGAAAGGCTATTTACAATTTGTACAGAAACCAAATGGCAGTTATAAGAGTCGAGGGGTATGAAGGGGAAGCAGTGGTTGGGAAGGGAGTGAGACAGGGTTGTAGCCTCTCCCCGATGTTATTCAATCTGTATATTGAGCAAGCAATAAAGGAAACAAAAGAAAAGTTTGAGTAGGTATTAAAATCCATCGAGAAGAAATAAAAACTTTGAGGTTTGCCGATGATATTGTAATTATGCCAGAGACAGCAAGGGACTTGGAAGAGCAGTTGAACGGAATGGACAGTGTCTTGAAAGGAGGGTATAAGATAAACATCAACAAAAGCGAAACGAGGATAATGGAATGTAGTCGAATTAAGTCGGGTGATGCTGAGGGAATTAGATTAGGAAATGAGACACTTAAAGTAGTAAAGGGGTTTTGCTATTTGGGGAGCAAAATAACTGATGATGGTCGAAGTAGAGAGGATATAAAATGTAGACTGGCAATGGCAAGGAAAGCGTTTCTGAAGAAGAAAAATTTGTTAACATCGAGTATAGATTTAAATGTCAGGAAATCGTTTCTGAAAGTATTTGTATGGAGTGTAGCCATGTATGGAAGTGGAACGTGGACGATAAAAAGTTTAGACAAGAAGAGAATAGAAGCCTTCGAAATGTGGTGCTACAGAAGAATGCTGAATATTAGATGGGTAGATCACGTAACTAATGAGGAGGTATTGAATAGGCTTGGGGAGAAGAGAAGTTTGTGGCACAACTTGACTAGAAGTAGGGATCGGTTGGTAGGACAGGTTCTGAGACATCGAGGGATCACCAATTTAGTATTGGAGGGCAGCGTGCAGGGTAAAAATCGTAGAGGGAGACGAAGAGATGAATATGCTAAGCAGGTTCAGAAGGATGTAGGCTGCAGTAGGTACTGGGAGATGAAGCAGCTTGCACAGGATAGATTAGCATGGAGAGCTGCATCATACCAGTCTCAGGACTGAAGACAACAACAACAACAACAACAACAACAACAACCTGTCTGTGAAGGCCTTGGGGAGACCCTCGGCATACCTGGCAACGGAGTTCTTGTCACTGCAGATACTCCAACCCTGTATGGCCAAGCTGTATGGGAGAGGTTTCTTGGTGTGGAAGGAATGCAGGTACTGTTAGTGGGTAGTGCGTTTCATGTTGACAGAGGTATGGATGTAGCCATCAGAGAGGAGGAGGTCAATGTTCAGGAAGTTGGCACCCTGGGTTGTGGAGGACCAAGTGAAGCGGATGGGAGAAAAGGTGTTGAGATTGTGAAGGAACAAAGATAGGTTGTCATGGCTCTTGGTCCAGATGATGTTCATCATCAGTGAACCTAAGCCAGACAAGGGGTTTGGCATTTTGGAAGGTTTAGAAAAGTCTCTTCTAAATGGCCCATAAACAGATTGACATAGGAGGGTGCCATGTGGGCACCCACAGCTGTGCTGCAGATTTGTATGTATGCATTTGCTTCAAAGGAGTAGGTGTTGACTATTAGGATAAAGTTAGTAAGGTGTATGAGGAATGTGGTAGTGGGTTTGGAGTCAGAAGGACATTTGCAAGGTAGTAGTGTTCGATAGGGTTATACCATGGGCATGAGGGATGTTGGTGTATAGGGAAGTGGTGTTAACAGTGACAAGTAAGGATCCAGGAGGTAAAGGAGTGGGGATGTTGGAGAGGTGGTGAAGGAAGTGGTTCATATCATTGATGTGGGAGGCTAGGTTACGGGTAGTTGGTTGGAAGTGTTGATGAGTGAGGGCCGAAATTCTTTCAGTGGGACCACAATAACCAGTCACAATGGGGTGTCCAGGGTAGTTGGGTTTGTGTATTTTGGTGAGCCTGCAAAATGTGGAATATGCAAAATATGCAAGGTGTCATATGGGTGAGGAGGGAAATGGATTCAGGGGAGAAGATCGGGGAAGGGCCTGAGGCTTTAAGCAGGGATTAAAGGTTATGTTGGACTTCTGGGATGGGCTCACTCGGGCAGAGTTTATGGGTGGAAGAGTCAGGTAATTGGCAGAGGTCTTCTTCCAGGTAGTCACTTTGATTCGTAACGGTGGTGGAACCTCAGTCAGCAGGTAGGTGATTAGGTCACAAGCAACACACACTTTGCCATGAAAGTGAGAGACTTCACATGTTCTCAGGAACCACTTCAAGTGTATTGTGTAACTACTAACTTTTTATAGGCAACAGCTTGGTTTTATATTTTCTCACTTATCCGTGGGGGGGGGGGGGGGGGGAGGGGGGGACAAATTTGGTGAAATATACATTTTACACATTTGTAAAATAATGTATATGATGTATAGCCACACTTAATAAAAGTCTGCCCTCTACTTACTTTTTCCTTATCCTCAATATGAACTGCCTGTCACTCCTTATGGTCTGAAACCATTGTGGCTGTAGAAACATGAATCTTGGCAATTACTAAAACCGTCACTGTACTTCATAAATGAAGAAAATAAAAAAAAAAGCAACAGAAAAGCCGCACCTATGTGAATAACTAGAAAATATGACATAAAAATAAAATAAAATCTGAAAGCATGTATGGCAAACAGCAAAACATGACAATGACATCTGCTATAAAGTAGTGTTTGATACATAGTGTAAAAACTATTGTTACAGACTCGTCAGCATCACCTGGAGTTTGTGGACTGCGTAACCTGGGAAACACGTGCTTTATGGCAGCAGGCCTTCAGTGCTTGGCAGCCACACCCTCTCTAGTCCAGTTCTTTCTATCCAGAAATGCAGCTGTCAAGGATGATCCACATTCCTTAACAGATCAGTTCTCTCTTCTCATTCATAAAATGTGGAGTGGCCAATGGGGTGTAATTCGTCCATTTGAATTTAAGCAGGCTCTTGGATTCAACCATCCACAGTTCAAGGATTACAGACAGGTAACACCATAACAAAATGATGATGATAATAGTAATAGTAATAAGAAAGGTAATGATGGTGGTTGTGTTGGCAGTAGCAGCAGCTTGGTTACATACTGTTTACGGAAGGCAAATATCCAAGTTCTGATGTGACAGACAATTCTGACTTACATAAGCCTGCTTTTGTGACCTGCTCACTTACTTTTTGTGGCCCCCTGTGATCAGTGGAAGTCGACTAACTTCGTGCTGTTCTGGAATGTGCACACTCATTGTTAATCTTAGCTACGTAATAGTACTGTTCACCATAACAATAAGTAGCTGTTGGGCATTGTTAAGCATACTGATTATTAATATTACAAAAATGATTGAAAAAGGCTGTACCTAGCCCTTCTACTGACTCGCCTTAAACTTTCATCTCACTTCTGTTCATCCATTATATGTTCGTTTCTTTTGTTTGCTATAAGCTGACTACTATGGAGAAAGGAGATGAAGCTTGCCTTAGCAGCTAATGTGCTGCAAGCCAATCACAATAATGTTGTGTTAATATTAGCAACAGTGTACAGGTCTCCACTAGGAGATAGGGAGCTATTGATAAAAAAGTTTGACTCCCTATTATGCTGTCTGTCATACAAAAAGAAGAAGTTATTGATCTGTGGTGATTTCAGTGTTAACTTTCTAAGCGATTCTGATAGGAAAAGTGAACTAGTAGTGTTGTTAACAACATATAACTTAGAATCAGTGATCAATTTCCCTATACGTATTGCTCAGGGCAGTAGTACTCTAATAGATAATGTATTTGTATAGCAAGGGGATGTAGAACAAACACATGCTTTCTCTGTGGTAAATGGATTATCTGACCATGATGCACAACTGATTAACTTACAAAACCTAATAGGGTGTACACTTCAGAAACCATTAAGTAAAATTGTGAGGGTGGTCAGCCCGGTGTCTATAGATTACTTCAGGGAAAGTTTAGGAAATGTAAACTGGGGAGATGTATATAATGAGCCAAATGCTAGTGATAAATGCGGCCTATTTCTTAATAAATTTATATCCCTTTTTGAACATTGTTTTCCAAAGAAAATTACTAAATGTAACACCACAAACTTTTCAAAGAAACCTTGGATTACCACAGGTATTAAAGTGTCTTCAGAAAGAAAAACAAAACTGTATGAGACAGCAAGAACTAGTAAAGATCCAGAAGTAGTTTTACACCATAAAAATTATTGTAACATACTGAAAAAAGTTGAAAGAAAATCAAGAAATATATATGTTAGAGAAGAAATTAACAACTCCGGCAATAAAATCAAATCAATATGGAATGTTGTTAGAAGGGAGACAGGAAAAGGAACCACTGGGGTAGGTAGTATTACTGTTAAAGAGAATGAGACCATCTTAACCAGTAGTACACAGATAGCCAATGTATTTAACAATCACTTCTTAAGTGTAGAAGAAAAAATTGGTGAGAATAGTTAAAAAGAAAAAGCCAGGCAGTACATGGAAGAGTCAGTTTTGATAAATTTTAGTCGATTAAGTTTCAACTAACAACCTCTTGTGAAATAAGGAAAGTTATCAAATCTTTGAAAAATAAATGTTCTGTTGGAGTAGGTGACATCTCTAACAAGTTATTAAAACAATGTGGAGCAATTACAGCTGATGTTTTGAGTCATATATATGTAATGCATCACTGACTCTGGGGATTTTTCCAGACAGGTTAAAATATGCCATTGTCAGGCCTCTCTACAAAAAGGGGGAAACCATAGATGTCAATAATTACCGGCCAGTATCTTTGCTTACAGCATTTTCAAAAATCTTTGAGAAAGTAACGTATTCAAGAGTGGTTAGGCATCTCAACAGCAATGGGATACTTAGTAAATCACAGTTTGGATTTCAGAAATGTTGATCCACCGAGACAGCAATAGACAATTTCACTGTCCAGATAATAGTCTTTAAATAGTAAAATGTCACCAGTAGGAATATTCTGTGACTTATCCAAAGCATTTGATTGTGTGAACCATGACATTATGTTAGAGAAATTACAATTCTATGGTATAAATGGAACAGCATATGAATGGTTTTAAGTCATATCTACACAACAGGAAGCAAAAAGTCTCTTTATATGCTTCTAGTGATTCAAAGGAGTTTGCCACTTCATCTAACTGGGGTGAAATTACATTACATGTTCCACAAGGTTCGATCATGGGTCCCCTCCTGTTCTTGATATGTGTGAATGACCTCCCTTCTTATGTGAAACAAGATGCTGAACTGACACTGTTTGCTGATGATACAAGCATAATTATTAATCCAGTAAAAGAAAGTCTGATAGAAAATGATACAAATAAGGTCTTTGGAAAAGTTATTAATTGGCTTTGTGCTACTGTGCTTGCTCTGAACTTCGAAAAAACACACTACATCCAATTTTCTGCTGCAAAAAGTATTCCTACAATAAACATAACGCATCAAAAGAAGTCAGTAGCCAGGGTAGAGCATACTAAGTTTTTGGGTGTACATATAGATGAGAATCTTAATTGGAAAATTCATATTTTGGATCTCGTAAAGCAACTAGGTTCAGCAACTTTTGCAATCAGAATAATTGCCAGTTTTGAGGATGTAGAAATTACTAGGCTAACATACTTGGCATACTTTCACTCTCTGATGTGATACGGAATAATTTCTGGGGCAACTCAACACTTAGGCAAAAGGTATTCACTGCTCAAAAGAAAGTAGTTAGAATAATGTGTGGGATTCATAGTCGCACATCTTGTAGGCATCTCTTTAAAAGTTTAGGAATTCTTACAAGTGCTGCACAGTACATTTACTCAGTAATGAAATTTTTTTCTCAACAACATGGACCAATTTAAAATCAACAGTGACATTCATAATTACAATACCAGAAAAAAGAAAGACCTACACTATCCTTTACTTAACCTATCTTTGGCACAGAAAGGGGTAAAATATGCCGCTATAAAACTTTTTTGATAAATTACCAGATGAAATGAATGGTCTGACATACAGCAGTAATAGTTTCAAAAACAAATTGAAATCATACCTCCTTGACAATTCCTTCTAGACCATAGATGAATTCTTGAATATGAATAAATAAATCTGGAGATATAATATATGCATTTTGTGCCATTTAAGGGAATGGGATAGATAATATAAATATTTAGGTATAACACTATAATGTAAAAAAAAAGTTGTTTCCTGTGCGCATTTCTTGTGCATTTGACACGTTCCACATCATGACAGTTTTTCTGTGCTATTGATCAATGGAACATGTAACTAACTAACTCCCACTCCCAACATCCTCTGCTCAGGTACCAAGTAAAAGTGTGCAGTCAGTAAAGTCTTCAGAATCATTAAGCAGCATCATATTCCTCTTCAATGCTCAACATTTTGATCCCTCTACTGAGATCTTGTTTGGGAATCCACTGGTGCCCCCGAATATGTGTGGCTAGACAATGTGGTATTCACTTATAAAATGCTGTTTACCTACTTTTTGATTTTAGAAGTGGAATCACCAGGTAACACTATACATGGTGCCATTGGTGAGGTGACATTGTTGAGTAATTACTGAAAGCAGCTATAGGAAAGGGGCAGAAGAATCCAAAATATTATTCTTGTTTTATAGCTTTGGTGGTATCCGGGTAGTTGTTCCTTGCTCGCCGTGAATGATGTTTGCTACCTCGATAGTTGGTAGCTGCATCACTATTGAAGTTGCACTCATTTTTCGATATTTTAACTTCTTCCTGGACCTTCATTCTATAAATATAATATTCTGTGGCTAGCTCTCATATGTTTTTAAAATCCATAAGCTTGTCACATTCTTCGTGGTGTTGATTTTGCTTTTTGTTTTGTGTGTAGTGTTCATGCTCTTTAATGTTTCCTTTTAGAGTCCTTCCAGTTTTGCCAATAAATACTTTGCCAAGTCAATGTCATTTCATAGGCTCCTGCAGTGTGGAGACAGTCAGGTGCATCCATTATAGGCCGGATGAAATCTTATACCATTACTCAGAAAGAGTCTGCCCCTGCAGTCAGTTAATTTGGTAACAAATGGTACCCTAACCGAATGAGTAGGAGGTCCTTGTTCTTCTTTTCTGCATTACTATTCTTACCATGTTGTTTGACTGCCCTGTTTATGGGTAGGGCATTGTAGCCATTAGCTGCCAATGTTTCAGAAAATAAAACTGTGATCGCTATATCTTACTATCATTGATGCAGAATGCATGTGCAGACCATGTTCATAATGTCTTGCTTCCAGGTTGGGTGGTGGTATGAAGTAGTCTTTAAATTCCTATTGGTAGATTAGCTGTAAACTCTTTGTTCTAGAATGTTGTATTTAGTAGATCAACACATTTAAGAATGGGAAGCTGTCCTTACTCCATCGCCAAGCAGAAGCTGATTTTTTTCAGATGAATGTTATTCATAAATTGTGGAACTTAATATAATCCTGCCTTGTAGTGTAGCCATATAACAAACATGTTATCCACATAACAGGGCCAGCCACATTATTTTATTTCCTCATTACTTAATGCCTTTTGTTTAAACTGCTCCATAAAAATGTCAGCTGCTTCACCGAACATAGGTGAGCCCACAGTGACCCCAAAACATTTTATGTAAACTTCCCCTTTGTGTTTAAAATAACGTAGCCAAAAGTAAGATTGAACTAGGCCATACACATCCGAAGTAATTGAACCCCGTGGTATCTGCGAAAGGGACATTAGTAGGTAAAAATGTTATGTCAAAGCTTACCAGTTTATCAATTGCACATACTTCACTGTGCACAATATTTTCAAAAAATATTTTGTATCCTTCACAAAATTCGTTTTTCTGACAAGATGCTTCAGTTTCCCCAGTAAATAACTTATATGGGTCTCAGCAGACATCTTTCTTTGAAGAGGAATATGATGTCACCTAACCATTGAGAAGTATTACCATCAATTCTGATGTAACACACGTAATCAACACAAGGTACATACTTAGCAACAAAGTACAATACTTTCATATTAGTAACAGTCATGAGCTTGCAGGGAAGTCAGTTTCGTATTGTATTACCGTATTTACTCGAATCTAAGCTGCACCTGAAAAATGAGACTCGAAATCAAGGAAAAAAATTTTCCTGAATCTAAGCCGCACCTGAAATTTGAGACTCGAAATTCAAGGGGAGAGAAAAGTTTTAGGCCGCACCTCCAAATCGAAACAAAGTTGGTCTATTGTAATATGAGACATAATTTAGGTCGAATGAATGACGATACAGCTACAGTAGTTTGGTTCGAGTCGTAAGCTTAGCACTTAAGCTTTACCAGGTAGCCATTGCTATGCGTCAGACACTCCGTCTGTATTTATACAGATACCCTTCCTTTTTCACATGCTTCGTCTGGTTTGAATCGGTTGCTTATTTTTCTTCGATCTGATAAGTCCCATTCTCTTTGTCATAGGTGTTTACGACACTCTAAGCTGAAAATGCATTACTGTACTGTGTCATGCATTGTTTGTCGCATTTTGATAATGAGTGTTTATGACCTGTCGCCGCTTGCGGCATGGCTTGCTTTTGTGCGCACTACAGTCGCTTACAATTAAAAAAAGAGAGGAATTGTCTCATTAGCGAAACAGTGGTAAGAGACTGGTATTTGTTGTTACTTACATTGCTGCTTTCTTTGATAATGATCAACAAGAACCAAATAATAGACTGCGTATGA
Organism: Schistocerca americana; assembly: GCF_021461395.2. NCBI lineage: Eukaryota > Metazoa > Arthropoda > Insecta > Orthoptera > Acrididae > Schistocerca > Schistocerca americana. Next base: position 321,098,309 of record NC_060124.1, read on the forward strand.
TAGATGTTCTGAATGAGAGTTTTCGCTAAAATTTTTCTCCGTTTGTAAATCTTTGCAGACGCCTTTCGTGTACATTACATTCTGCACAGAAATTAGTCATCTTAGATTTAAAAATCTAGTCAATTGCCGTGCTTCATTTATGATTGTATCACTATTAGGCATAACAATAATACGAATATAAACATGACATGATATGTATATTCTTCCGCATTTGCTGTTGTCTCACACTAGTTTCGTGGGTTATTAGGCAGACAGGATTTAAATGAGATAGCAGCAAACACGAAAGAATACATGGCAAAATGTTTATATTCGTATTATTCTTATGGTGAAGAGAATACTGCATGCGATTCACAATTCATAAAAGTTCCTATTAGCAACCATCTCTTTTCACAGGTAGGAAAAAATTCAGAACGTAGAGTTGGCCGTATTGTCAAACATCCCAAACCAGTCGGATTTTCGTAGTACGTTTAAATGCTGCTACATTCGAAGATGAACAATACGGAATTTGTATTTACTTCGTTGGATAATGTATGGAAAAGCAGTGGTCAAAACTCGGGGCGGAGAAAAAAGCTCGTCTTCCATCTTTCTTTTTTTTTTTAATTTATTTAGTGACGCAGAGGTTTTGGCGCCAGTATTTATCTTTGTGCCTGCAAACCATGCCTGTGTAGCGCTACATATATTCGACGGCAGAAATTAGTTGTGGTGGCACCTACCAACATTTTTCAGAACTTCCGCTTACTTTGCACTCGATTCTAAGCCGCAGGCGGTTTTTTGGATTACAAAAACCGGAAAAAAAATGCGGCTTAGAGTCGAGTAAATACAGTAGTTTTTCCTGAAATGTTGGTCTCAAGAGTGTTGTGGCAGAGTTTGTGTGGAGATTTTAGTGAACTCTTAGAAGCTTGTAGCTTGAGCTGTGGATCATTCTAGGGGCCAGTTTTGTGTATTTAGTGTTTTAATTTCCCATTTAGAGATATGCCTTCTTGACTGCTGTTTTGAACCCCATCTGCAAATTAATCCCACTTAATGCCCCCATGCTGGAATCTCACTCAGTTACTTGATTTTCAGTTGATATTAAATAAAATATTTGTTTTGATATAACAAAGATTTTAGTGACAAACTCAATAAACAGCATTTATTGTTTATTAATAACTATCAAAATGAAGCTTTTACTTGAGCTCTGCTCAGTCCATGAGGTCTTGCAGAACAACACTAACTCAAAAATCATTGTATTAAAAATACTTTCAAAATGCAGATACACTTTTTTATGTAGGAAAGACATTAAGGCTTTGTATCTTTCCAGTCACTTCATAAAGTTTGCTTAGGTGATCTACTTCGTTGCATATTTCCCATTAAAGGCACATATCCAGGTCCTTGCCCCAGACCAGCACTTATTTTTAATTTTGTATATCTAATTGACAGTTCAGTGGTCAAATATTTCTGTGTGGAGCAGGCTCACGCTTTAGGTTCAGTAACGGGTATTCACTAAAGTCCTCTGTCCAGGCCATCTTAAAATTGACAATAAATGCAAAACAGCAATTGTGTCACTTTGCAAGGTTTTGACTGGCAATATTGCAACTTGGCCAAAGAGTTCATAATTGATACTCCAACTTCTGACTCTGGTGTGGTTATCAATAACTTCAGAGTGCCATCACAGGTACTTTGTAACAAATCAGTTGTTACGAAACTGCATAAAATGTTAGTTCCACAGCTAGGCATTGGCTTATCTCTAGTGTCGTGAAGAGTTGTGTGCTTGTTGTGTTGTATTCTTCAAAGAAATTTTGTGAAGTATTTAGCAATAATTTCTTAACAAGAAATTAAATGATCTCTGCTTTAACAGCTGTTAGACTGGGGCTAAGCTGTTTCAGAGTTTTTTTAATAATAAGAAGATATACTAATTGTTAGATGTGTACATTTGTAGATTAATGTGATTGTTTTGAATTTTCATCATCTATTTTCATATACACTTATCTCCTGAGGTGGTACACCACGCATGAGATGCAAAGTTTTTCATCCGAGCTAGAATTGTGGACAATTTACATAACAGAGAATTATTTATGTTTATTAGATGATGTGTTAGTATGTATAATGTGAATACAGCTAAACTTTTGTTGATATTTATTGCAGCATGATTGTCAAGAATTTCTTGCACTGTTACTCGATAACCTTCATGAACAACTCAACACCGCAAGCAACAAAAGTGAACACTCGGATGTATCTACTGCTCCAGCCACTCCACATAGTCAGTGTGAAACAACAGATGACAGAGATTCTGCTAGGAAGCTTGTTGTCGAACACATTGATCCTGAAATTATCACACAGGCTAGTATATTATAAGTGATAATGACATTTGACAACATCTTCAGAGAAATTGAATGTATATGCCATTGTTTAGTGACTAAAATGTTACATTAAGATGATTAATTTTTGTTAATTGGCTGTTCAAGTGATGGTAGACATACATTGTGACTGAAGATTTGATTTTTTTCAGTATTTTTGCAGCTGTGAGAGATCCTGAATGCACTTGCTGTTGATTTTTTTCCTTGTTGCTTGGAATTCATAGAGCCAGTTACCCCTCTGACCTCATAATCAAATATTGACCATAAAATGAAAATGATAGATAAATGGTAAATGAAAAAAAGATGGGTGGCGTAATTGTGTTTTGTACAATTAAATTGCTTACTTGACATATTAATGCTATGTTCAGTAAGCAAATGCCCCGTAAATACTTGCTGCTTTTTAATATTTAACTCTGTTCCGTGACAGAAAGCATTTACAACACAGTTTAAAAAATGGAAATTCAGGGCGCCTATCGCGTACTGCATTTGTTGCAGCTTTCATTTGTGATCGCCCATGGAAAGTCAGCTTATTGGTAAAAACTGATTCAACTGCTTACAGTTATCAGTACCGGTACTGCTTTTGAGCCGTACAACACTCTTATCAAAAGACTGGCCATGCAATGATCAGTATGATTAAAAGTACTGGTATTTCAAACATTACTTCACAATAATTATCTATTCAGCAACTTGAATGAATTGCCACACTCATTATGCCCATTAAAAAAGTATTGTTTATAAGACAAACATAATAATTAAGTATGTGGAAAATTGTTCAATAATGATTACTGTCTGTCTGTAATTAATGCTCCAGTACATACAGTTACAACATATTCAGACTAAATTCCCATTAAAACTGCAAACTTATCTCATTAACACAGTGTACAAACATTGCCTAAACAATTTAATAAAGTCTGCCAATTGTATCATCACAAAAGGAGTTACAGCAGCATCTCGAATAGTAATTGTACGACAAGTACATAATCTGCAACTCCGCATACCGTTAAAAAAACAAAGGAAGAGAGTAGAACGCAGTGATATGTTTACGTAAAATTTACTTGCCAATGCAGTTAATTTTTCATCTTGCCCAGCCTGACACATTCTATACATTGATAAAATAGAACTTTTAAACATTTGATGTGTTAATCTTTAGATGGTGATGAATTCCTGGCTTTCTTGTGTTTTTTATAACCACATCCAACTTGATACATGTTAACAGAGGTTAAAAATTCCTTTCTCTGTAATTGTAGGTCCTTTTTACATCACCTGCAGCCTTAGTATGGTGTTCATAATGTATTCAGTTGGAATTAAATTTTGTGTCCATTCACGTCTCTCTTTGTACATGAAACTAAAGAGTAGAGATACTTATCATTCACTCTCGAGTTAAGATTTTTGAAATGTAAATCACTATTCACATTTCACTTAATTCATATACTTGTTTTTAGAAAATCAACTTGAAAAACTCCATAAAATTACAAAGAAACAGAATGGCTGGCCAGTACATACTTTCAGCAGGTGAAATTCCAGCATTGCACATGGATACATTTAAAAGTTTTCCACTCTGTGTTCTCTGTGTCAAATTGAAGTGTTTGTACTATGATGCCCCTTTGATCATTGACATACCAATTTGATTGGCAGTAGGTGGCTCCTTAGATATGTAGAAATTGTGATAACTTAATTCATCTGTGTAATCAAGTGGAGGAGCTCAGTTTTCTATAGAGTGTTGTTGTATCCAGTTTTTATCAGAAGCAACATAACTATAAAATTAATATCACTTGAGTAATGTGTATGTTGCTATCTTTTACTGCATCTTTTTAAATCATTTTTATTTTCTTAAGGACAATGTGGAAGTTGAGTGACATAAATTTTCTTAAGTGATGTAATTCTACGTGCTTTGTGTGTTCTAAACAGGACCAACTATGTGTTTGCTTACAGGGCACTTTAACTACAGACAGTATGAAGTCAAATCACTCATCATCCTCGGGTAGTTCTGACAGTTCGGGTGAAGGCAGGAACCTTTTCAGAATGCAGCAAATTCCAGAAGGGGTTGTTCCATTTCAAGATACAGAACCATATACTGGAGATCTGGTGATGGAAGTGACAGAAGATAGTGTTGAACATAATTATGAGAGATCAGAAGGTGACAAGGAAGATTCCTCTTTTGTTTCAAATCCTAACTGCAGTGACAGCAATTCCAGTTATAACATAATTTCCCATAATTCATTGAAGAGGAATGGAAAAATCCCAGTTGCAGAAAAAGTGTTGGAAAAGAATGTTGTTGCAAGCCAGTTAAATAATGTGGCACAGGGTTTTCGAGGATTACAGGATATATTAAAAGACGCAAAGACATCAAATGTTAATGTACTTGTCACTGAAGAGGAAGCTAACAATGAACTCCGTTTCGATTCAGAAAAGTATCCAAAACATGAAAGTGCGAGGAGAAGAGACCCTCTGGAAAACCCTAATCTTACAGAGTTCCATAATTTTGATTGTAAAACTGTAAGTGTGAAAAGAATAAAGGAAACAAACCTTCTGCAAGAGACTGTTGAATCAACTTCAGAGTATGTAGTGGGTTATAATCTAGAATCAAGTAGGTGTTTTAATAATATCAAACGAATGAAGCTGGAAGATACAGAGAAGAATTTTCGAATGGAGTGTGAACGCAAGATGAGAGACTTGGATACAACTGTAGCAGAAGTGGGCAGTTCTGCTGGTCACAGTGAAGATGCAGAAGTTCCATCAACATCAACTTCGGTAGCCCTCAGTGATGAAATAGAAGCTGATAAACATTGGGATAAGCACCTTAGTCTCAACCAAAGTGTTATTGTGGATTCATTCCAGGGTCAGTTCAAAAGCACTGTGAGTATTATATTTCTATTCTGCAATCATACACAGTACTACTACTTCTCCTTGATATAGTAATTATTTATTGAAAGAAGTATTTTTGTTTATCTGTCCAAAACTTCATCCTCAGATTTAAAAATTCACATTTGTCAAATGCCTTTAAAGGTCAAACTTTATATCTCTCAGTATCACTAATAATGGCCAAAGTTCGGGGGGAGTGGAAGAAGAAATTCCCTATTACTTACTTTCTTGTATGTGCTGCTTTGGCTGTTTTGTAGATGCATTTACACACTCTTAGCAGATGTCTAGTGGTATTTTTCTACTAATTCTAGAGATTTCAAATTGTTCTTAAAGTTTTGGTGGGGGATGCCTTTCAGACACCACTTCTGCATCATGATGAGAAGAATTTTGAAGAGTGAAAAAAATAATTATTCTTAACTGTTAGCTATTGATGCTAAGTGCAAGGCAAAGCTCAGAATAAACTAGAGAATATCACAAGTAAGTTTGCTGATAATTCTATTGTAATAGAGGGGACTTCAGTTTGTCAGATATCTGCTGGCAGAGAAAGGGATTTGTATAACATTGTTCTGAATGTCTTGTCTGAAAATTACTTTGAGCAGATACTTAAAGAAACAATAAATGAAAGCAATGTCTTAGGCTTCTAGTAATTAGCAAACCAGGACTTTTCAAATACGTTAGTCAGTCAGTCAGTTACTTTTTCGAAATGATGTGGAACGAGTCAGTTTACAGGATATGTGCACGTGATTAGTGTTACATTCATTTAATTTCGAGGAAGGAGTCAGTGATCACTAATCTGTGATAGTTTCAGTATCTTATTCTACTAATATTTATTTTGAACCAGTTTTTGGCTTACGAACCACCATCAAGAAATAGCTAAATAATATATTTGGTTAGCAAGAGTGAGAGGACACAAATTACAGAGTATGTAAGTGGTCAACATCAAATAATGAGCTCTAAGAATGAGGATGTGGAGCACAAATGTGTAAAATCCCAAAGTACATTATTGCGCAATATCCCTGGAACAAGTATGTGCCAAGCAGTATTGTGAGGGATGGATGAGACACATTGCAGTTCAGTAGGCATGTTCGAAACTTGCTATGAAAGCAAAGAGAGCTTCATCTTCAATTTAAGAAAAATGAAAGCCTGGAAGACAAACAGAAGCTGAGTGAAGCCAAAACAAACACGAGGAAAGCAATCTGAGAAGCATTCAATAAATTTCAAAGTAAATTTTCATCTAACAATTGGACTAAAAATTTTAAGAATATTTGGTCTTATGAAGGCCTAGAGTCAATCACTAGATCAAAATCAGGTCTTCAGTTGCTCAGTGACCATAGTGGCACTGAAACAGGTGATGACAGGCCAAAAAATTGAAGTCAATCTTCCAAAATTGTTTAATCACGGAATATCGTAATATGGTTCCTCCTTTTAATCATCGCTGAATGCCAAAATGGTAGGGATTGAGATAAGTCATCGGAGAATGAAAGTCGATTAGCAGTAGTAGAAAGACAGCTGGACCAGATGAGATAAGAGTGGGGTTCTATAGAGATTATGTGAAAGAACTTTCTTTGCTTCTAGTAGTACTGTATTGTAGGTCACTGGATCAATGAAGCATATCTAGTGATTGGAAAAAAGCATAGATCGTTAAAATTTTCAAGAAAGGTCGTCATTAGAAGTGCATAATTGTATGCCTATATTGCTGACTCCAGTCTGTTGTAGGAGTATGGGACACGTTTTATGCTTTCAGAGAACAAAAATCTCCACTGTAAAAATTAGCATGGGTTCTACTAACAGAGATACTGTAAAACACAGTTCACTCTATGATAATGATCGAAGCAGACGAAATGAATTAAAATTTGTGCTGCAGCCGGGACTTGCTTGCTAGGCAGATGGTCAACATTGCTGCACGAACTACCCAAGCTGAGAGCTCTTCCCAACACAAACTTTGATTCATTTTTCCCTTACATATTGTCACTACTGCCAATATCGGAGAGCCCTGGCAGTAGTGAAATTTTGTGGATTAGGAAATGGGAGAACATGGCAGCAAAATCACGGTTGTCATCTGCTAAGCAAAAGTACAGGCTTTTTTTGTCTTGCTTAAAAATAAAATGAAGTGTCCTGGTGAGTAGTGGACAAAGGTAGTGATCCATTGGCACACTTGAAGTAATGCTGTTTGTTTATTGAACATGAAGTAAGTCATTACAGTTCAAAGACAAAAGTACACACATGAAATAAGCTGAAAATGTCCTCCAGTGATGACTGGAGAACACAGCAGAATAACCTACAGGAACAATACGTAGCCAGTGCTCACAAGGACAAAGTCCAGATCCTCGGTAGAGGCAAGGAGCTGAGGAAGCAGCTTCTTCTGGAGCAGTGGTCACATGGCAGTGACTGGGAGCCCCATGAAGGCACGGGATGGCACTGTCAGTTGGGTTGCAGTGCTGGTAGGCGTCGTGGTTCGTGTGACTTCCCATGTTTTAAACATATAAGTGGACATCAGTTGTGTGTCAGTGCAGTGTGGTGATGAGGTATTACAGTTGTTAAACTTTCAGTCACAGCAACAGTAGTTTATCATACAATACAGAGATATTTTACAATACAGACACTACTGTAAATTACACTTTCATGTAAGATTTTTTTAGTGTGTTGAAGTTTTCATTTTGTTACTAGTTTAACGGGAACAATATTTCAGACATCATTTTCAGCTAAGAATTAAAGTTTAACTATATTGTGATGTTATGGGTCAATAAAGGTGTTCCTCTGATAATCCTACCTTTTTCTCATTCCAAACGGATTATCAAGGTTTTATGGTAGTAGAATAATTAAAGATAAACACTCAGCATACATGCTTATGGAAATGAATAATGCATCATATAACTAAGGCATTGAACAGTAAATATCTACATGAACAAGAACTGGAACCTAATACTTATTTATAACTTTCGTTGTTCTCCAGAACACACAAATTTTTCTCCCAATGACAGGGATGTGACTGGGGTAACAAGTTGTCTGGTGGAGGAGGTGAAATGAATAAAGAAAATGAGAGGGGCAGGAACAGTTTACCTTTGTTACATTGCCATTACAGTTGTTGAACTGTAAAGTAATTATGCTCTTTTCTGCCATCATCAGGAATATTTTGTTCCACTAAAGGATATGCCTCTTTACACTGAATTAATGTAGTTCCAATGTGAATGAACAGTAGTCTTTAATAACTGTTGTATCACCATAGCACATATGAGATAGACTGTATCACTGGAAATTGAAGAGTTGCCCGTATCAGTTAGATTACTTCATTGCTTTCCAGATTTTGTACAATATGAGTACTGAATACCTCGGTTCAGTGAAGATAGTGTTAAAGTTTCAAATCGTTATTCCTTGTTTTTAATAAGAGAAAAATTTTTCTGTGTACATAGCTTCCTGAAAAGGAATTACATTGTGTGATAACCTGTAAATCATTCATTCGTTCTTACGAGAGTTTCAGTGATTTGCTTGAACTTTATAAGAAGCATTGTTAGTCACGAACATGAAGTTTGTTAGTAAATTTTGTATCAATTTGTTTCAGAGCAGTTTCACAGAGTTTTTGAAGTTCATATCGTTGTTGTTGTTGTTGTTGTTGTTGTTGTTGTTGTCGTCTTCAGTCCTGAGACTGGTTTGATGCAGCTCTCCATGCTAATCTATCCTGTGCAAACTCCTTCATCTCCCAGTACCTACTGCAACCGACATCCTTCTGAATCTGCTTAGTGTATTCATCTCTTGGTCTCCCTCTACGATTTTTACCCTCCACACTGCCCTCCAATGCTAAATTTGTGATCCCTTGATGCCTCAGGACATGTCCTACCAACTGATCCCTTCTTCTAGTCAAGTTGTGCCACAAACTTCTCTTCTCCCCAATTCTATTCAATACCTCCTCATTAGGTATGTGATCTACCCGCTTAATCTTCAACATTCTTCTGTAGCACCACATTTCAAAAGCTTCTATTCTCTTCTTGTCCAAACTATTTATTGTCCATGTTTCACTTCCATACATGGCTACACTCCATACAAATACTTTCAGAAACGACTTCCCGACACTTAAATCCATACTCGATGTTAACAAATTTTTCTTCTTCAGAAACGCTTTCCTTGCCATTGCCTGTCTACATTTTTATCTCCTCTCTACTTCGACCATCATCAGTTATTTTGTTCCCCAAATAGCAAAACTCCTTTACTACTTTAAGTGTCTCATTACCTAGTCTAATTCCCTCAGCATCACCCGACTTAATTCGACTACATTCCATTATCCTCGTTTTGCTTTTGTTGATGTTCATCTTATATCCTCCTTTCAAGACACACTCCATTCCGTTCAACTGCTCTTCCAAGTCCTTTACTGTCTCTGACAGAGTTACAATGTCATCGGCGAACCTCAAAGTTTTTATTTCTTCTCCATAGATTTTAATACCTATTCCGAACTTTTCTTTTGTTTCCTTTATTGCTTGCTCAACATACAGATTGAATAGCATCGGGGAGAGGCTACAACCCTGTCTCACTCCCTTCCCAACCACTGCTTCCCTTTCATACCCCTCGACTCTTATAACTGCCATCTGCTTTCTGTACAAATTGTAAATAGCCTATTGCTCCCTGTATTTTACCCCTGCCACCTTTAGAATTTGAAAGAGAGTATTCCAATCAACATTGTCAAAAGCTTTCTCTAAGTCTACAAATGCTAGAAACGTAGGTGTGCCTTTCCTTAATCTTCCTTCTAAGATAAGTCGTAAGGTCATTATTGCCTCACGTGTTCCAACATTTCTACGGAATCCAAACTGACCTTCCCCCAGGTCGGCTTCTATTAGTTTTTCCATTCGTCTGTAAAGAATTCGTGTTAGTATTTTGCAGCTGTGGCTTATTAAACTGATTGTTCGGTAATTTTCACATCTGTCAACACCTGCTTTCTTTGGGATTGGAATTATTATATTCTTCTTGAAGTCTGAGGGTATTTCGCCTGTGTCATGCATCTTGCTCACCAGATGGTCGAGTTTTGTTAGGACTGGCTCTCCCAAGGCTGTCAGTAGTTCCAAATGGAATGTTGTTTTCTCTGGGGGCCTTGTTTCGACTCAGGTCTTTCAGTGCTCTGTCAAACTCTTCACGCAGTATCGTATCTCCCATTTCATCTTCATCTACATCCTCTTCCATTTCCATAATATTGTCTTCAAGTACATCACCCTTGTTTAGACCCTCTTATATCTACATCTACATCTACATCTATACTCCGCGAGCCACCTTACGGTGTGTGGCGGAGGGTACTTATTGTACCACTATCTGATCCCCCCTTCCCTGTTCCATTCACGAATTGTGCGTTGGAAGAACGACTGCTTGTAAGTCTCCGTATTTGCTCTAATTTCTCGGATCTTTTCGTTGTGATCATTACGCAAGATATATGTGGGCGGTAGTAATATGTTGCCCATCTCTTCCCGGAATGTGCTCTCTCGTAATTTCGATAATAAACCTCTCCGTATTGCGTAACGCCTTTCTTGAAGTGTCCGCCACTGGAGCTTGTTCAGCATCTCCGTAACGCTCTCGCGCTGACTAAATGTCCCCATGACGAATCGCGCTGCTTTTCGCTGGATCATGTCTATCTCTTCTATTAATCCAACCTGGTAAGGGTCCCATACTGATGAGCAATACTCAAGAATCGGACGAACAAGCGTTTTGTAAGCTACTTCTTTCGTCGATGAGTCACATTTTCTTAGAATTCTTCCTATGAATTTCAACCTGGCGCCTGCTTTTCCCACTATTTGTTTTATGTGATCATTCCACTTCAGATCGCTCCGGATAGTAACTCCTAAGTATTTTACGGTCGTTACCGCTTCCAATGATTTACCACCTATGGCATAATCGTACTGGAATGGATTTCTGCCCCTATGTATGCGCATTATATTACATTTATCTACGTTTAGGGAAAGCTGCCAGCTGTCGTACCATGCATTAATCCTCTGCAGGTCCTCCTGGAGTACGTACGAGTCTTCTGATGTTGCTACTTTCTTGTAGACAACCGTGTCATCTGCAAATAGCCTCACGGAGCTACCGATGTTGTCAACTAAGTCATTTATGTATATTGTAAACAATAAAGGTCCTATCACGCTTCCCTGCGGTACTCCCGAAATTACCTCTACATCTGCAGATTTTGAACCGTTAAGAATGACATGTTGTGTTCTTTCTTCTAGGAAATCCTGAATCCAATCACAAACCTGGTCCGATATTCCGTAAGCTCGTATTTTTTTCACTAAACGTAAGTGCGGAACCGTATCAAATGCCTTCCTGAAGTCCAGGAATACGGCATCAATCTGCTCGCCAGTGTCTACGGCACTGTGAATTTCTTGGGCAAATAGGGCGAGCTGAGTTTCACATGATCTCTGTTTGCGGAATCCATGTTGGTTATGATGAAGGAGATTTGTATTATCTAAGAACGTCATAATACGAGAACACAAAACATGTTCCATTATTCTACAACAGATTGACGTAAGCGAAATAGGCCTATAATTATTCGCATCTGATTTATGACCCTTCTTGAAAATGGGAACGACCTGCGCTTTCTTCCAGTCGCTAGGTACTTTACGTTCTTCCAGCGATCTACGATAAATTGCTGATAGAAAGGGGGCAAGTTCTTTAGCATAATCACTGTAGAATCTTAAGGGTATCTCGTCTGGTCCGGATGCTTTTCCGCTACTAAGTGATAGCAGTTGTTTTTCAATTCCGATATCGTTTATTTCAATATTTTCCATTTTGGCGTCCGTGCGACGGCTGAAGTCAGGGACCGTGTTAAGATTTTCCGCAGTGAAACAGTTTCGGAACACTGAATTCAGTATTTCTGCCTTTCTTCGGTCGTCCTCTGTTTCGGTGCCATCGTGGTCAACGAGTGACTGAATAGGGGATTTAGATCCGCTTACCGATTTTACATATGACCAAAACTTTTTAGGGTTCTTGTTTAGATTGTTTGCCAATGTTTTATGTTCGAATTCGTTGAATGCTTCTCTCATTGCTCTCTTTACGCTCTTTTTCGCTTCGTTCAGCTTTTCCTTATCAGCTATGATTCGACTACTCTTAAACCTATGATGAAGCTTTCTTTGTTTCCGTAGTACCTTTCGTACATGATTGTTATACCACGGTGGATCTTTCCCCTCGCTTTGGACCTTAGTCGGTACGAACTTATCTAAGGCGTACTGGACGATGTTTCTGAATTTTTTCCATTTTTGTTCCACATCCTCTTCCTCAGAAATGAACGTTTGATGGTGGTCACTCAGATATTCTGCGATTTGTGCCCTATCACTCTTGTTAAGCAAATATATTTTCCTTCCTTTCTTGGCATTTCTTATTACACTTGTAGTCATTGAAGCAACCACTGACTTATGATCACTGATACCCTCTTCTACATTCACGGAGTCGAAAAGTTCCGGTCTATTTGTTGCTATGAGGTCTAAAACGTTAGCTTCACGAGTTGGTTCTCTAACTATCTGCTCGAAGTAATTCTCGGACAAGGCAGTCAGGATAATGTCACAAGAGTCTCTGTCCCTGGCTCCAGTTCTGATTGTGTGACTATCCCATTCTATACCTGGTAGATTGAAGTCTCCCCCTATTACAATAGTATGATCACGAAACTTCTTCACGACGTTCTGCAGGTTCTCTCTGAGGCGCTCAACTACTGCGGTTGCTGATGCAGGTGGTCTATAGAAGCATCCGACTATCATATCTGACCCACCTTTGATACTTAACTTAACCCAGATTATTTCACATTCGCATTCGCTAATAACTTCACTGGATATTATTGAATTCTTTACTGCTATAAATACTCCTCCACCATTGGCGTTTATCCTATCCTTGCGGTATATATTCCATTCTGTGTCTAGGATTTCGTTACTGTTCACTTCCGGTTTTAACCAACTTTCCGTTCCTAATACTATATGCGCACTATTTCCTTCAATAAGAGATACTAATTCAGGAACCTTGCCCTGGATACTCCTGCAGTTTGCCAATATTACGTTAACTTTTCCTGTTTTTGGTCTCCGAGGACGGACGTTCTTTATCAACGATGATAATGTCCTCTCTGGTAAGCCGTCAGGTATTTTATCGTTTCGCCCAAGGGGGGGTCCCTCTAACCTAAAAAAACCCCGTGTGCACGCCACACGTACTCTGCTACCCTAGTAGCTGCTTCCGGTGTGTAGTGCACGCCTGACCTGTCTAGGGGGGCCCTACAGTTCTCCACCCAATAACGGAGGTCGATGAATTTGCAACCATTATAGTCGCAGAGTCGTCTGAGCCTCTGGTTTAGACCCTCCACACGGCTCCAAACCAGAGGACCGTGATCGACTCTGGGCACTATGCTGCAGATATTAAGCTCAGCTTGCACTCCGCGTGCGATGCTGGTTGTCTTCACCAAATCAGCCAGCCGCCGGAAGGAACCAAGGATGGCCTCAGAACCCAAGCGGCAGGCGTCATTCGTTCCGACATGTGCTACTATCTGCAGCCGGTCACACCCAGTGCATTCAATAGCTGCCGGAAGGGCCTCCTCCACATTACGGACGAGACCCCCCGGCAAGCACACCGATTGCACACTGGCATTCTTCCCCGACCTACCCACTATTTTCCTGAGGGGCTCCATAACCCGCCTAACGTTGGAGCTCCCTATAACTAATAGGCCCGCCCTCTGTGACTGTCAGGACCTTGCCGGAGAATCGGCCACTGGCCCAACAGGCGAGGCATCCTGTGGTGGCTCGGAAACGATGTCATCACCACTAGGAAGCATCCCGTACCTGTTGGAAAGGGGTAAGGCAGCCGCCACGCAGCCAGATCCCACCTTCGCCTTTCGGCCAGGCACTCGCGAGCCCACCACTGTCCACCATTCACCCTGGAATGATGGCTGACCGGTAAGATGCTCACTGCCGGAAGACGCAGCGACATCAGGGGTTCCATGTGATTCCAAGGCCACCGAAGTAGGCATAGGTCTCACCACAGTTGCCCCAACGCCACTACGAGCCGACGCCTGCGCCTCGAGCTCGATGAGCCTAACAGACAAAGCCTCCACCTGCCCCCGAAGAGTGGCCAATTCTCCTCGCGTCCGCTCACAACAACCACAGTCCCTACACATGACTATGTTTACCCTACTCTATACGGTGACAAATTCCCAAGATAATCTTCTGATGAGCTACTCTGATAATCAAGAAACACTCACTGAAATACGAGACGCGAAAACTATGCTAGGTTTTCCCAGAAAAACTATTTAAAAGCTAAGCGCAGCAAATAAGTACAAAAACGCTTTATACAAACAGTACTCGCTGCTGCTGGTGCTCTCGCTCTGGCTGTCACAAGACAACTGCTGATTCAAGTGACTAGTGGATAACGGCCGCGAAACAAACAAAAGACGGTTTTAGGGCGCTTTCTGTTCTAAACGATCAAGGAAACACTAAGAAATCTAACACGAAAACTACGTAAAGTTTTATCAAGAACTGTTAGTTACTATGCAGAGCAGATAAACACAAATAGAATCCCTTCCTTCGTGGAAGGTCGTAAACAAAATGCAAAATAAACGCTTTATACAAACAGTACTCACTGCTGCTGGTGCTCTCGCTCTGGCTGTCACAAGACACCTTTCTGCTTTCCCTTCTTTGCTTAGAACTGGGTTTCCATCTGAGCTCTTGATATTCATGCAATTGGTTCTCTTTTCTCCAAAGGACTCTTTAATTTTCCTGTAGGCAGTATCTATCTTACCCCTATTGAGATAAGCCTCTACATCCTTACATTTGTCCTCTAGCCATCCCTGCGTAGCCATTTTGCACTTCCTGTCGATCTCATTTTTTTGAGACGTTTGTATTCCTTTTTGCCTGCTTCATTCACTGCATTTTTATATTTTCTCCTTTCATCAATTAAATTCAATATTTCTTCTGTTACCCAAGGATTTCTACTAGCCCTAGTCTTTTTACCTACTTGATCCTCTGCTGCCTTCACTACTTCATCCCTCAGAGCTACCCATTCGTCTTCTACTGTGTTTCTTTCCCCCATTCCTGTCAATTGTTCCTTTACGCTCTTCCTGAAACTCTGTACAACCTCTGGTTTAGTCAGTTTATCCAGGTCCCATCTCCTTAAATTCCCACCTTTTTGCAATTTCTTCAGTTTTAATCTACAGATCATAACCAATAGATTGTGGTCAGAGTCCACATCTGCCCCTGGAAATGTCCTACAGTTTAAAACCTGGTTCCTAAATCTCTGTCTTACCGTTATATAATCTATCTGATACCTTTTAGTATCTCCAGGATTCTTTCATGTATACAACCTTCTTTTATGATTCTTGAACCAAGTGTTAGCTATGATTAAGTTATGCTCTGTGCAAAATTCTACCAGACGGCTTCCTCTTTCATTTCTTAGCCCCAATCCATATTCACCTACTACGTTTCCTTCTCTCCCTTTTCCTACTGTCGATTTCCAGTCACCCATGGCTATTAAATTTTCGTCTCCCTTCACTACCTAATAATTTCTTTTATCTCATCATATATTTCTTCAATTTCTTCGTCATCTGCAGAGCTAGTTGGCATATAAACTTGTACTACTGTAGTAGGCGTGGGCTTCGTGTCTATCTTGGCCACAATAATGCGTTCACTATGCTGTTTGTAGTAGCTTACCCGTACTCCTGTCTTTTTATTCATTATTAAACCTACTCCTGCATTATCCCTATTTGATTTTGTATTTATAACCCTGTATTCACCTGACCAGAAGTCTTGTTTATGCTGCCACCGAACTTCACTAATTCCCACTATATCTAACTTTAACCTATCCATTTCCCTTTTTAAATTTTCTACCCTACCTGCCCGATTAAGGAATCTGACATTCCACGCTCCGATCCATAGAATGCCAGTTTTCTTTCTCCTGATAACGACGTCCTCCTGAGTAGTCCCCGCCCGGAGATCCAAATGGGAGACTATTTTACCTCCGGAATATTTTACCCAAGAGGAGGCCATCATCATTTAACCATACAGTAAAGCTGCATGCCCTCGGGGAAAATTGCGGCTGTAGTTTCCCCTTGCTTTCAGCCGTTCGCAGTACCACAACAGCAAGGCAGTTTTGGTTAATGTTACAAGGCCAGATCAGTCAATCATCCAGACTGTTGCCCCTGCAACTACTGAAAAGGCTGCTGCCCCTCTTCAGGAACCACACGTTTGTCTGGCCTCTCATATCATTGTGGTATTTAAAAGATTTCATCCCAGCCAGAAACATTAATAATGCATATGGTACAAGTCCATGATCATTCCCAACACATGCAACAATAGCTTGTTTTGCCTGTGAAACTGCGTCAAGTAAGCCTTTGTTCTCATTGCTCCAACTGTGCCATATAAGTAAATGATTAGTAAACCGTGTCCCCATACATTGTACCCCATTTCATAGCTCTGATAGTGCAAAATTTTCTTATCACATTCTTCCTTCATCATTAAAGAGAATATTCACAATTCACATGGTGTCAGACAAGGGTTGACAACATAGTGACAGTCACTACACGTCTGAACCAGTTCCTTGCTCCACCTTACAACAAAACCAGCATATAGTCACTACAGGTCTGAGCCAGTTCCTTTCTCTGCCTTGCAATAAAACCAGTGTTTATTCATTATGAGTACTGACATCATAGATTGTGCTACAACTTGCAGACAATATTGAGCAGCATTGTATGTGCCGTTGTATGTGTACCATTAATTGACCAGATTTATGGATGAACATCCTGTGATAAAGCGTACCACTGAAAAGGTGGTCAACTTCCATGGCTGCTTTACAGTCCGTCTCATCTGGCATCTGTCATACAACACTAATAATAAAATAAGAATTTTTTTCCTAATATAACCCACGTCATGTGGCCTCTGACCCACACCATTGACAGTTTAGGAATTGCACGTATGGAATTTTTCTTCCAGTACATTCTTTAGCTCCAGTCTACACCAATTTAACAGTGTACATAGACAACTGTGCCCATTTTCAGTTGGAATAGTACATTGGAAATATTAGACTTCCACATTTAAGAACAATATACAGTTTGATGTATTTGTATTGTAAAAATATTTTCTTCAGCTGTCAGTTCATTATTTCTGAATGGAATGTTGGTATAGTCCCATTTTGCCACACACACACACACACACACACACACACACACACACACACACACACAAACCATGTGGGATATTGTTGGACTATTGGGGGGTGGTGGTGGTGGTGGTGGTGGTGGTGGTGGTGGTCATTGTCATTGTCATTGTCATTGTCATTGTCTTCAGACCAAAGACTGGTTTGATGCAGCTCTCCATGCCAGCCTATCCTGTTCAACACTCTTCATCTCCAAATAACTATGATGACATAGATCAGTGTAAACCTGCTTACTGTACTCATGCCTTGGTCCTCCTCCACGGTTTTCACCACCACAATTCCCTCCTTTACCAAACTGATGATTCCTTGATGTCTCAGGAGGTACCCTATCATCCAATCCATCTTTTTAGTGAAGTTGTGCCATAAATTTCTTTTCTCTCAAATTTGATGCAGTACCAACTCGTTAGTTACGCATTCTACCCACGTAACTTCTGTAGCATTTTCCTCCTTCGGAATTGGGATTATTACGTTCTTGAAGTCTGAGGATATTTCGTCTGTCTCATTTCTTGCACACTAGGTGGAATAATTTTGTCATGGCTGACTCTCCCGAGGATCACAATAATTGTGAAGGCACATCCACTTAGATCTTTCAGTTTTCTGTCAGATTCTTTTACAGTATCGTATCTCTCATTTTGTCTTCACTTACCTCCTCCTCCTCTTCTTCTATAATATTGTTATCAAGTTGATTTCTCTATACAGACCCTTTATATTAGGCTGCTCCAGCTCTCATGCCATCAGTAAGTGAGTAGGGGTGAGCAAAATGGTGACATGTGGACTGTCAAGCAACTGAGCTGAAACCTATGCAGCTGCCAAGCACATGCTGGCAGGATTGGCCTTATGGTTAGTGCAAAATCAGGATTTGTGTGATAGGGCTGCCAGTGAAGTAGCCTATACCAGCTGTGGCAGCTTGCAAGGGAGCTGAACACCCATTGTGCGGCAGCATTGGAACAGCATATTCTATATATTATTCCAGCTTTACCTGCCTTGTATAGTACTGAAGACAGATAAATGATAGTTCTGTCTATGGCAGCTGGCAGTGTGGCAACTCCAGAGCACACATTGTGGGACTGCATTCTATGAAGTCTCAGCAGTCAATGGCCGTCGAGCATTAAGGGTGCTGGATCCCAAGGCAGCACTGAGAAACAAGTCAGTCCAGTAATCTTGTATGATACTACAGCTGCAGTATCCAGGAAGGCCAAAGATGATTCCCAAGGCATTCAACCAACCATCAACATGCTGCCATCTCAGCTAGACAGCATACTCTGAAGATGGAGAGAAGTCAGCTGAGGTCTGCAACCACTGAATGAAGTGGTTTTTCAAGAACTTACATTGCATTGGAGCAATGCTTGTGGAAGTGTGGATTCTAAGATGTTACAGAGAATCATGGAATCACTAGTTACAATGTAAATGTTGCTGATGTGCTACACTGTGCCCAAAGAATCCAGCAGACAATAGCAGTTGGCCTGAGTAATATGAAGATGGATCTAGGTGCAGAAACAATAAATAAAAAATAAAAATAAAAAAAAGAGAACAGTACTACTTCAGTACTAATAGGACAATATTACGGAAATGGAAGAGGATGTAGATGAAGATGAAATGGAAGGTATGATACTACGTGAAGAGTTTGACAGAGCACTGAAAGCCCTTAGTCGAAACAAGGTCCCAGGAGTTGACAACATTCCATTAGAACTACTGACAGCCTTGGGAGAGCTAGTCCTGACGAAACTCTACCATCTGGTGAGCAAGATGTATGAGACAGGTGAAATACCCTCAGACTTCAAGAAGAATATAATAATTCCAATCCCAAAGAAAGCAGGTGTTTACAGATGTGAAAATTACCGAACTATCAGTTTAATAAGTCACAGCTGCAAAATACTAAAGCGAATTCTTTACAGACGAATGGAAAAACTAGTAGAAGCCGACCTGGGGGAAGATCAGTTTGGATTCCGTAAAAATGTTGGAACACATGAGGCAATACTGACCCTACGACTTACCTTAGAAAATAGATGAAGGAAACGCAAACCTACGTTTTCTAGCATTTGTAGACTTAGAGAAAGCTTTTGACGGTGCTGACTGGAATACTCTCTGACAAATTCTGAAGGTGGCAGGGGTAAAATACAGGGAGCAATAGGCTATTTACAGTTTGCACAGAAACAAGATGGCAGTAATAAGAGTAGAAGGACATGAAAGGGAAGCAGTGGTTGGGAAGGGAGTGAGACAGGGTTGTAGCCTCTCCCCGATGTTATTCAATCTGTATATTGAGCAAGCAGTAAAGGACACAAAAGAAAAATTCGGAATAGGAATTAAAATCCATGGAGAAGAAATAAAAACTTTGACAGAATTACAAGGTCATCGGCGAACCTCGGAGACAGGAAAGGACTTGGAAGAGCAGTTGAACGGAATGGAGTGTGTCTTGGAAGGAGGATATAAGATGAACATCAGCAAAAGCAAAACGAGGAGAATGGAATGTAGTGGAATGAAATCGGGTGATGGTGAGGGTATTAGATTAGGAAATGAGACACTTAAAGTAGTAAAGGAGTTTTGCTATTTGGGGAGAAAAATAACTGATGATGATTGAAGTAGAGTGGATATAAAATGTAGACTGGCAATGGCAAGAAATCGTTTCAGGAGAAGAGAAATTTGTTAACATAGAATATAGATTTAAGTGTCAGGAAGTGATTTCTGAAAATATTTGTATAGAGTGTAGCCATGTATGGAAGTGAAACGTGGACGATAAATAGTTTGGACAAGAAGAGAATAAAAGCTTTCAAAATGTGGTGCTACAGAAGAATGCTGAAGATTAGATGGGTAGATCACATAACTAATGAGGAGGTATTGAATAGAATTGGAGAGAGGAGGAATTTGTGGCACAACTTGACTAGAAGAAGGGATCGGTTGGTAGGGCATGTTCTGAGGCATCAAGGGATCACCAATTCAGTATTGGAGGGCAGCATGGAGGGTAAAAATCGTAGAGGGAGACGAAGGGATGAATACGCTAAGCAGATTCAGAAGGATGTAGGTTGCAGTAGTTACTGGGAGATGATGAAGCTTGCACAGGATAGAGTAGCATGGAGAGCTGCATCAAACCAGTCTCAGGACTGAAGACCACAACAACAACAACAACAACAACAACAACAACAGTAGTATTAATGATTGGGTAATTAGTTAAGGTGCTTTATTGTAGTTTTATGGTGGTAGCAGATAGTTGTAACATCCACTTTCTTTTAGTAAGTACCAAGAATAAATAATTAATCTATACATTTATTATACTCCACAAAAATGTGAGTCGTAATTTTGCATGTAATAGGCTGTAATAGAGATGAATAAATAAGTAAATACTGGCTTCCCACCTGAATATTCATACAGCTGTTCTTTTTTTTTTCCCCCAAATGTCTGATTTTTTTGTTTATTCTTCCTGTAGATATGCTTGTTCCTACAATCTCGCATTTGTCTTCTAACCATTCCTGTTTAGCCATGTTACATTTTCTGCCCATCTCAATTTTTTGATGTCTGTCTTCTATGCTTATTGTGCTTCTATTTTATATTTTCTCCTTTCGTCAATTAAATTCAGTATTTCTTGTTTGTCCAAGGATTCCTGCTAGGTCTTTCCTTCTCACCTGTAATTCTTTCACTTTATGCAGGTCCCATATTCTTAATTTCCTACCTTTTTGTAATTTCTACAGTTTTCATCTGCAGTTCATAACCAGTGAATTATGGTCATTGTTGACATCTGCCTCTGGAAATGCCTTACAATTTAAAGTCTTTCAGAATAAAATTCAGTCATCAGCTGCAAGTATATTTTTATTTCACTTTACCAGTTTCAACAAATTAATTTGTTGTCTCTTATAAAATGTGAAAAGCAGGTCATTCCTTTTAAATAATTGCACTGTGTACCAGTTTTCCCCACATATATTACATACAACTTCACTATGTACCATAGCTGTAGCTCTTATTGCTTTTATAAATCTTCCTTGCTTCAGGCACAACAGGTTGACATACTCATAGACACCATTCAGTTATTGTAAATTATCTACCTATCAACTTGTGTTTCCAGTAATCGCATACAATATGTGCATTTTTGGACATATCATGGCATTATGATTCTATGAAGAAGATATGAACATCTGCTAAACCAGTACTAACAAGGAGAGGTCCACAGCAGTGTGATCAACTTTTTGAAACTATTTATGTGGTGATGTAGGCTAAGATAGAAGATATCACACACTGCAGCCATTCACCCTGGTGGGCACTCGTTTGCGAGTAATTGATGGAAAAAAATTCAGAATTTTATGTGATAGACAGTAGCATTGAAAAAGTTGCAATGTATGGTGTGGTTGTAGGGTGTAACGGATAGGATATCATCATCATATACAGGAGGTTGTGGGTTCAAATCTATAAGGTTCTCAAATTTTCTTTGTTTTTAAATCTTTATCAGAATTACCTTGGTCATTATTTTTATTCAGTTAATTGGTTTAAATGTAATTTTTTATTTCTAGTCCTTTGTCACATCATTTTAATCACCCCAGAACTTTTTTGTGTGTTTAATTTTTTTTCTGTACATCATTCTTTTTCCAGTTGGAATTTTTGTGACTGTGAATTTAATTATGTTTATCTATTATAATATTCAATTATTTGAAAATTCTAATCTGTCAGTTAAAAAACAAAAGCTGAAATTTATATTTGTGCAATAGTGTGAAAAATGTATTTTTGTTACCAGAAGTGCAATTTTTTGCACAGTAATCATCATACAAAAAAATTAAAACATAACGTAAATACCTATTGTACTATGGGTAAAATTATGCACATAATCATCATCATCATCATTTATTGTATTTATGGGCCTAGAAGGCCAACAGCAGAATAAAAAGGATACAAGCCACAAATTAAAAGGAATACAATAAACTGCACATTATAAAAATTTGCAAATATTCACATTGCAAAAAAGAAAACACAGCAGTGAGTCTCAGTCTCAGTGCAGGAGACATTTATTGCAGGTGACCGACCATTGCTGTTGGTCCCCAGCCTCATGTTCTACCATTGCCGGCTATTGCCAGAACCCGACCCTTTCATCGTGTCTTCGGTCGTCCCTTTGGGCATCTCCCAGCAGATTGGGCATGGAGAACATGCTTAGGGAGGGATCCACTGGCTCGAAAGATGTGGCCAAACCACTGTAGCCTCTTCTGCCCCAATATTCAATCGTAGAGGTCTTCTTTTGTTCTCATTCCCATTTTCCCTCCACGGTATTGTAGACAGGTCCATATATCTTTTGAAGTACCTTCCTCTCAAACGCACAAATTACTTCTTCAGTTGTTGCTTAAGTCGCCCAGGTTTCACAACCATATAAAAGTACCGGCCGTACTATTGTTATGTACAGGCAAATCTTTTTTTTTTTTTTAGTGATATCAGCTGGGATTTGAATAAATTGTTTAGGCTGAAGAAAAAGCGATTAGCGTTTGTTATTCATTGCTGCACCTCTTTCGTCACTTCACTGTTGTCGGTCAGTATGGATCCCAGGTATTTGAATTCTCTTACTCATTCGAAGGAATGTCCATCAACAATAATGGAGGGGAGAGGAGCTTGATGTTGTGAGACGATGAAATATTTTGTTTTACTCTCATTCACTAACAGCCCTATTTGTTTCCCGTTACGGAGGAATCACGAAGTGCTAGCGCTTTCTTGTTCCAGGGTGTCACTAAGGATCACATCAGCAGTAGCAAATTCCAGGCTTGTGTCTGTTCCCACCATCTCCATTTCTCTGTTTCGACCAGTGTCATGGCTTACTTTTTCCAAAGCCAAGGTCAAGTTGAATAATATCAGTGCCAATGGATCTCCTTGTCGCAATCCATTTTCAATATTTAGTAGTGATAGCTGGCTGCCGAACCTTACTTGCCAAATTGATTGGGAGTAGCAAGCTGCTATTAGCCTGTTGTATTTAGGTGGAATGTCGAGTTCTTGTAATGTTGTCAATGCTGTCATATGCTTGTCTAAAACCAATGAAGATAAAGTGTAGTTCCTGACCAAACTCGTAAAATTTTTCTGTTAGCTGCCTCAAGGTAAATATGTGATCAAGAGTCGACTGTTCAGAGATGAAGCCACTTTGATAAGGGCTTATAATTTCTTCAGACAATGGTTTCAAGTGGTTTAGGGGCAGGATTGTAAATATTTTGTACCCAATCTCAAGTAGTGAAATCCCACAGTAGTTTGAATAATGCAGATGGAAATTTAAATGAGAGAGGGGTTATAAGTAAAACAAAATTGAAACAAAATGAGAAATAAATATAACGAATGCAATAATGTGGACAAAAAACACAAGGATAGAAAAGAAATTAAATCAAAATTAGGGCATAAAAGTATTTAAAAACACCGAACAAAGATTTCAAGTGGAGAAAAATGAAAAATGAAAACATGAGAACAAATGAAGAAGTTGAATAATGATTGAAATTATTTGACAAAGGAATGAAATTAAAAATTACCTTTATATCAGTTACTGTATAAAAAGATGACCAAAGCCGTTTCAATAAAAAAGTTTTAAAAAAAGAAAGAAAAAAGTTACTGCACCTGACGAGATTAGAACCCAGAAGCTCCTGCATGTGATGTTGTTATTCTATCCATTACACCACACAAACGGACTATGCAATGCAATTTTTTTAACACTATTGAGTACTACGTAAAATCCAGATTCCCCACCCCCTTTCCCTCCCCTCCCCCCCCCCCCCTCCCATCCCTATCAGTTACTCACAAATGAGTGCTGACCAGGGTGAATGGCTCTAGTGTGTGATACCTGGGGTCTTAACCCACATCACCATATAAATAGTTTCAAAATGTCGATGGCACTGTTGGGACCTCTCCTTGTAAGTAAGTTTCTGTAATGCACTTCTTAAACTATGTAAATTCTGATTGAATTTTATTCTGAAATATATACTAAAGTTGCTGAAAAACAACAGCTATAAATAAAATAACAAGTATAGTTTCAGCTCTCTGAGACTGCAGATGTATGTGCAAGTTGCGCTAGTGTGTGTGTGTGTGTGTGTGTGTGTGTGTGTGTGTGTGTACTGTTGATAAAGGCTTTAATGACGGAAAGCTATGATTGTGTGAATCTTTTTATGGTGCCTATCGCAGCTCAGCATCTCCACTATATGGCGAGTAGCAACTTTCCTTCTCTTGTATTGTTACATTCCATCCTGGATTTTTTGTTGTTTGATATAAATAAAATAATAAGTTTAAGTTTCGAAATCTATCTTCCCATTAGATAATAAATCTGAAACTTTCTTGTGTTTCTAGGTCTCATCCTCGTATACAGTCTTCTTTCGTGAGTCTTAAACCAAGTGTTAGCAATGACAAAATTATACACAGTTCAAAATTCTAAAGGCAGTTTCCTTTCTTTCCTTTCTCCTAGTATTTTCTTCTCTTCCTTCTCCTACTATTGAAGTTTTCATTCCCTTAACTATCTAAATAATTTCCATTATCTTGTTCCAAGTCTGTGGGTTGCTAGACTTTTTAATTCGATATTGTATTATACCACAGTGAGAAATAGATATGACGGATTATGTGGCTTGGAGTAGCACTTTATTTTCTTAAACATGCCTTCACATTCGAAATGGTAATCAGAAAATGCAATGTACTCATTAACACAAAACCACATGCACTACAGCAAAGAAAAGCCATTTCACAGTGCACGACCCCTGTTGACATCTTCCAGATGCTTAGCTGACCATCTGACATATACCACGGCAGTCTCGTGTCATTGCTACAATCTCATTGTACATTCTGTCTCTCTCTCCTTCAGCTGCAGAGCTAGTTGACATATAAACTTTTACTATTGTGATGAATGTCATCTTCATGTCTATTTTGGCTTAGATTATTTGTTTACTATGCCGTTCATAGTAGCTTACTCACATTCCTATTTTCTCCTGCATTACCCCTGTTTGATTTTGTGTTGATAACTCTGTACCAAACTGACTAGAAGTCCTGCTCTTTATAATGCTGCGCTTCACTACTTTCCACTATAGCTTCGAAGCATCCACTTCCCTTTTTAAATTCTCTAACCTCCTTATCCAGTTAAGGTATCTAACGTTCAATGCCTCTGACTCATAGAATGACAGTTTGTTTTTCCCGATGAAGGTATCGTCGTGAGTAGCCCCCAGAATATTTTACCCAAGAGGGTGACATCAGCATTTAACCATACATCTACATCTACATTGATACTCCGCAAGCCACCCAACGGTGTGTGGCGGAGGGCACTTTACGTGCCACTGTCATTACCTCCCTTTCCTGTTCCAGTCGCGTATGGTTCGCGGGAAGAACGACTGTCTGAAAGCCTCCGTGCGCGCTCTAATCTCTCTAATTTTACATTCGTGATCTCCTCGGGAGGTATAAGTAGGGGGAAGCAATATATTCGATACCTCATCCAGAAACGCACCCTCTCGAAACCTGGCGAGCAATCTACACCGCGATGCAGAGCGCCTCTCTTGCAGAGTCTGCCACTTGAGTTTATTAAACATCTCCGTAACGCTTTCACGGTTACCAAATAACCCTGTGACGAAACGCGCCGCTCTTCTTTGGATCTTCTCTATCTCCTCCGTCAGACCGATCTGGTACGGATCCCACACTGATGAGCAATACTCAAGTATAGGTCGAACGAGTGTTTTGTAAGCCACCTCCTTTGTTGATGGACTACATTTTCTAAGGACTCTCCCAATGAATCTCAACCTGGTACCCGCCTTACCAACAATTAATTTTATATGATCATTCCACTTCAAATCGTTCCGCACGCATACTCCCAGATATTTTACAGAAGTAACTGCTACCAGTGTTTGTTCCGCTAACATATAATCATACAATAAAGGATCCTTCTTTCTATGTATTCGCAATACATTACATTTGTCTATGTTAAGGGTCAGTTGCCACTCCCTGCACCAAGTGCCTATCCGCTGCAGATCTTCCTGCATTTCGCTACAATTTTCTAATGCTGCAACTTCTCTGTATACTACAGCATCATCCGCGAAAAGCCGCATGGAACTTCCGACACTATCTACTAGATCATTTATATATATTGTGAAAAGCAATGGTCCCATAACACTCCCCTGTGGCACGCCAGAGGTTACTTTTACGTCTGTAGACGTCTCTCCATTGATAACAACATGCTGTGTTCTGTTTGCTAAAAACTCTTCAATCCAGCCACACAGCTGGTCTGATATTCCGTAGGCTCTTACTTTGTTTATCAGGCGACAGTGCGGAACTGTATCGAACGCCTTCCGGAAGTCAAGAAAAATAGCATCTACCTGGGAGCCTGTATCTAATATTTTCTGGGTCTCATGAACAAATAAAGCGAGTTGGGTCTCACACGATCGCTGTTTCCGGAATCCATGTTGATTCCTACATAGTAGATTCTGGGTTTCCAGAAATGACATGATACGCGAGCAAAAAACATGTTCTAAAATTCTACAAGAGATCGACGTAAGAGATATAGGTCTATAGTTTTGCGCATCTGCTCGACAACCCTTCTTGAAGACTGGGACTATCTGTGCTCTTTTCCAATCATTTGGAACTCTCCGTTCCTCTAGAGACTTGGCGGTACACGGCTGTTAGAAGGGGGGCAAGTTCTTTCGCGTACTCTGTGTAGAATCGAATTGGTATCCCGTCAGGTCCAGTGGACTTTCCTCTATTGAGTGATTCCAGTTGCTTTTCTATTCCTTGGACACTTATTTCGATGTCAACCATTTTTTCATTTGTGCGAGGATTTAGAGAAGGAACTGCAGTGCGGTCTTCCTCTGTGAAACAGCTTTGGAAAAAGGTGTTTAGTATTTCAGCTTTACGCGTGTCATCCTCTGTTTCAATGCCATCATCATCCCGTAGTGTCTGGATATGCTGTTTCGAGCCACTTACTGATTTAACGTAAGACCAGAACTTCCTAGGACTTTCTGTCAAGTCGGTACATAGAATTTTACTTTCGAATTCAATGAACGCTTCACGCATAGCCCTCCTTACGCTAACTTTGACATCGTTTAGCTTCTGTTTGTCTGAGAGGTTTTGGCTGCGTTTAAACTTGGAGTGGAGCTCTCTTTGCTTTCGCAGTAGTTTCCTAACATTGTTGTTGTACCACAGTGGGTTTTTCCCGTCCCTCACAGTTTTACTCGGCACGTACCTGTCTAAAACGCATTTTACGATTGCCTTGAACTTTTTCCATAAACACTCAACATTGTCAGTGTCGGAACAGAAATTTTCGTTTTGATCTGTTAGATAGCCTGAAATCTGCCTTCTATTACTCTTGCTAAACAGATAAACCTTCCTCCCTTTTTTTATATTCCTATTAACTTCCATATTCAGGGATGCTGCAACGGCCTTATGATCACTGATTCCCTGTTCTGTACATACAGAGTCGAAAAGTTCGGGTCTGTTTGTTATCAGCAGGTCCAAGATGTTATCTCCACGAGTCGGTTCTCTGTTTAATTGCTCGAGGTAATTTTCGGATAGTGCACTCAGTATAATGTCACTCGATGCTCTGTCCCTACCACCCGTCCTAAACATCTGAGTGTCCCAGTCTATATCTGGTAAATTGAAATCTCCACCTAAGACTATAACATGCTGGGAAAATTTATGTGAAATGTATTCCAAATTTTCTCTCAGTTGTTCTGCCACTAATGCTGCTGAGTCGGGAGGTCGGTAAAAGGAGCCAATTATTAACCTAGTTCGGTTGTTTAGTGTAACCTCCACCCATAATAATTCACAGGAACTATCCACTTCTACTTCACTACAGGATAAACTACTACTAACAGCGACGAACACTCCACCACCGGTTGCATGCAATCTATCCTTTCTAAACACCGTCTGTACCTTTGTAAAAATTTCGGCAGAATTCATCTCTGGCTTAAGCCAGCTTTCTGTACCTATAACGATTTCAGCTTCGGTGCTTTCTATCAGCGCTTGAAGTTCCGGTACTTTACCAACGCAGCTTCGACAGTTGACAATTACAATACCGATTGCTGCTTGGTCCCCGCATGTCCTGACTTTGCCCCGCACCCGTTGAGGCTGTTGCCCTTTCTGTACTTGCCCAAGGCCATCTAACCTAAAAAACCGCCCAGCCCACGCCACACAACCCCTGCTACCCGTGTAGCCGCTTGTTGCGTGTAGTGGACTCCTGATCTATCCAGCGGAACCCGAAACCCCACCACCCTATGGCGCAAGTCGAGGAATCTGCAGCCCACACGGTCGCAGAACCGTCTCAGCCTCTGATTCAGACCCTCAACTCGGCTCTGTACCAAAGGTCCGCAGTCAGTCCTGTCACGATGCTGCAGATGGTGAGCTCTGCTTTCATCCCGCTAGCGAGACTGGCAGTCTTCACCAAATCAGATAGCCGCCGGAAGCCAGAGAGGATTTCCTCCGATCCATAGCGACACACATCATTGGTGCCGACATGAGCGACCACCTGCAGATGGGTGCACCCTGTACCCTTCATGGCATCCGGAAGCACCCTTTCCACATCTGGAATGACTCCCCCCGGTATGCACACGGAGTGCACATTGGTTTTCTTCCCCTCTCTTGCTGCCATTTCCCTAAGGGGCCCCATTACGCGCCTGACGTTGGAGCTCCCAACTACCAGTAAGCCCACCCTCTGCAACTGCCCGGATCTTGCAGACTGAGGGGCAACCTCTGGAACAGGACAAGCAGCCGTGTCAGGCCGAAGATCAGTATCAGCCTGAGACAGAGCCTGAAACCGGTTCGTCAGACAAACTGGAGAGGCTTTCCGTTCAGCCCTCCGGAATGTCTTTCGCCCCCTGCCACACCTTGAAACGACCTCCCACTCTACCACAGGTGAGGGATCAGCCTCAATGCGGGCAGTATCCCGGGCAACCACAGTCTTAGTCCGATCAGGGGATGCGTGGGACGAGCTGGCCGTCCCCGACAAACCCCCATCCGGACCCCCACAGTGATGCCCATTGGCAACAGCCTCAAGCTGTGTGACCGAAGCCAACACTGCCTGAAGCTGGGAGCGAAGGGATGCCAACTCAGCCTGCATCCGAACACAGCAGTTGCAGTCCCTATCCATGCTAAAAACTGTTTTGCAAAGAACGTCTGAACTAATCTACAGAGAGCGCAAACAAATCGACAAAATTTAAACGGTTATTAAAATACAAGATTGCCTAGTAAATGCAGTAATGCTGCTACTTGCGCACTGCTGACACTGCTCGGCGGCGGAAGGAGACTAAGCGGAATTACACTATTCAGGTACTAAAACGCGATGCTACACTCTCAGATACTACAATACGCCCGAAATTTATGAATTAAACAATGCAAGTACCAAAAACACGCAAAGAAATTAAGAATTAAACTATGTAACAAATGAGTGAGCTAGGAGTGTACGACTTGCTGCTCAGCTGCTTATCCAACGGCGGCAGGGAGCACACTGACTGACCAACCGACACTGGCCGTTCAAAACAAAAACAGTAGACAAACGACTACGCGAATTTACACTATTCAGGTACTAAAACGCGATGCTACAACTCTCAAATACTATAATACGCCCGAAATTTATGAATTAAACAATGCAAGTACCAAAAACACGCAAAGAAATTAAGAATTAAACTATGTAACAAATGAGTGAGCTAGGCGTGTACGACTTGCTGCTCAGCTGCTTATCCAACGGCGGCAGGGAGCACACTGACTGTGACCAACCGACACTGGCCGTTCAAAACAAAAACAGTAGACAAACGACTACGCGAATTTACACTATTCAGGTACTAAAACGCGATGCTACAACTCTCAAATACTATAATACGCCCGAAATTTATGAATTAAACAATGCAAGTACCAAAAACACGCAAAGAAATTAAGAATTGAACTATGTAACAAATGAGTGAGCTAGGAGTATACGACTTGCTGCTCAGCTGCTTATCTGAGAAAAATAATGGCAGTAGTTTACCCTTGCTTTCAGTCATTCACAGTACCAGTATGGCAGGCCATGTTGACTAATTTTATAAGGTCAGATAAGTCATTCATGCAGACTGTTGCCTCTGCAACTATTGAAAAATCTTGTGCCCTCTTCAAAAACAATGGGTTAGTTCGGCCCCTTCATAGGCCATGGAGGCATGCAAGCCACCCAACCTCAGCAAGGAATAATTATGCCATATAAAGTTTTGAAAACCGGTTGTTGAAAATTGAAGGCACAATTACTACATGTCCAAGTAGTAGAATAAACTCTGTTGAGATTATACTGAATTCTTTCTCCACTCAAAGCTGTTTAATTGCTTAGCTTGTATTATTTTATATGTACTATCCAAATTTCACAAAAATGTAGGCTATTAATAACTTATGGGATGAGTTCATACTCACACCGAAATAAATGGGATTTTTTCCTCTATGCAATGTGAATTTCGTTTTCAGTAATAGGCTTGCTTTATTTTTACAATATTTTCTGAATGTAGATTCTGATACTATCTGTATTGTATGAAAAAGTAATTGTTTATGTATATTTCAGGTTGTCTGTTCATCGTGCAAGCATGTGTCAGTTACTTACGAACCTTTCATGTATTTATCCGTCCCATTGCCCCACGCAATGGAGCGACAAATCTGTAAGTACACGTTATTTATATTATTCCATAATGTTTCTTAAAAGTGTGATTGGTATGAATGTTTACAAGATTTGATGACTAGAAAAAAATCTATAACACAACAATTCCATAGATAACGATTCACAACAGGCTATGTTTGTGTCAGAAAAGGTTTGTTTTAAACACTGACAGGAAGTGCATAGATAGTGTAATGGGTTAACTGACAGTAAACTCGGTTATATTCTTTTATTTTTGTTTTGCTGACTGATCTTGATGTATTTCAGAACAAAAATTAATATTTTAGATTCTGTGTAACAATATTATGAAAAGGAAAGTCGCCACTCACCATTTATCAGAGTTGCTGAGCCGGAGATAGATGCAACAAAAAGACTGTCACAAAATAAGCTTTCGGCCAACAAGGCATTTGTCAAACACACACACACGACTGCAGACTCTGGCAGCTGAAGGCAGCTGAGTGTGGCTCCAGCTGCACGAGACTGCAGAGAGAGTGTGTGTGTGTGTGTGTGTGTGTGTGTGTGTGTGTGTGTGTGTGTGTATTTGACAAAGGCCTTGTTGGCCGAAAGCTTATTTTGTGACAGTGGGTGTTGTTGTGTCCCCCCCCCCCCCCCCCCCCCTATCTGCGACTCAGCATCTCCACTATACGGTGAGTAACAGCTTTCCTTTTGATAATATTGTTACCTGCCATTCTGGCTATTCCATTGTTTGATATTTCAGATTCTGTTTGTCGCCTTCCATTGCCCATTTTACTTCTGTCAACTGTGTCTCTGATGCACTGGTACAGGTGCCAAAGTAATTAGTGAACATAAAAGGATATAAAAACTGATGTGATCACATCATTTGAAAATCACTCTGAAGTCTTTGTTCGTAGGGTTTTTACATTAAAAAAAAAAAAAAAAAAAAATGGAGAAGAAAAAAAAATACTTGATGGGGAAAAAAGTAGAGAGTTTGAAGATGGTTAGTCAAGATTAAACTCTTCAGCTTATATGTGTAGCCATGAAAACTAAAATACTGCTAATAACATGGAAGGAATAATTAGTGTTTTATGTCTGTTCACATTGACATTAAATTTTTTAGACTCCTCATCAGAAGAGCTAAATGCTGGTCAACAGCACACTTGCATGGGATCCTATTGATAGATTTTTGTGTTTCTGTACAGATTATAAAAATGTTCAAATATTAAACATTAATGACTGAAAGGTTGACAACACCTAAAACAAAGCTGAGAGACAAGAGCCTCACAGCTTAAACGAATAATAAGTTCCATAAGTATGGAAAACAGGTGAGAGAGTATTCTGAAATTGTTTTACTGAAAATCTCTCTCTCTCTCTCTCTCTCTCTCTCTCTCTCTCTCTCTCTGCTGCCTTCTCGTCGTTTCTCATTATAGATAATACTATGTAGTAACTTAAAGTATTTAAAGTGTGAATTACCTGTTTGATGCAAAGCACTCTTTGACACAAATTAATTTTGCCTTCAGCTTGTTTTGTAACTCATAAGAGTAATGTGAAATTAGTTTCTTTGTAACTGTTTTGCCTCTGTTATGAAATAGTTTATATTTTATTATCTTAACAGTAAATTACCTAAGAGTTGCAGTTGTTTGTAAGTAGATGTTCAACATAATGTCCAATAGAACAATGTCAAACATCCTTGCCCAATCAAAAATTAAGCTCTATCCCTACTAACATTTACACTGACAGGACATTACATTCTAACCTTCCATCCTTAATTGTGTGTTTGAAAGTTGAATTTGTTTTGCTATTAATTAACATATACCATAATCTGCAATACATAATAGATACTTAGATTCTGTTAATGCAGCTGTAAAGTTCTGGATTAAATATTTCAGGTGTTACTTTTGTGTCGGCTGCAAATGATAAAGCTGTAAAGTATTTGTTGACACTAAACAAACAAGAAAGAGTTGTCAGATTGAAAGAAGAATTGCTCAAATGCATGGGCAAAGATGCACCAAAGCATGTGGCTTTAGCCGAAGTTTTGGATAGTCATATAGCTAGGATACTGGTACGTAACTGGAAGAATACTTCTTCAAGAAATGTGTATAAGCTTCAGATTACTTTAGCTTGCTTCGTAGTTTATTATCCCACTTTGATTCATAGTTCACCAATGTACACTTAACAGCACAAAACTTGGCCAGTGGAAATCGTGCTCAGAGTTTGTCTTTTACAGCACTGGCTTGGATGACATGGAACGTATTAACTTTGCATTCTATATGGGGGTTGTCTGCAAAGTAAATGTTACATGGAAGTGGTCATGTCAATATTTTAAGTCTAGAGCATCAGAGATTCATTATATTCATGGCATATAAACAACATTAGTGCAATAATCACAGTGGCAGCTTGAACTAATGACTGTAATCAACATGTGTGCATTTGACTAATCAGTCATGAACAGGCAGTGTTAAGTAGTGAATATGAGGCCATAGTGTGTGTATGTTGTTGTGTCACAAATTGTGAAAGAGCAACATCTCTAAAACAAGTGTTCAAGCCATTCTGCAGAGTGTTTTGGAAAAAAGAAAAGGGTGTGTAAAATTTGTTCTAAACACCTTAGCTCCCAAACACAAACAATATGTGGACACCTGCCATGACTTGGATGAAATACAAAACACAGATAATTCTTTTTTGGGAAAAATTTTCATGGGTGGTGACACTTTGTGTTATCAGTATAAATCTACCAAAACATGACAGTGCAGGAATCCACAAGAGGATCAACACTTGACGACATAATTGAAATTTAAGCCAATGGTGATGCGCAAGTTAAACATCCCAAAGAAGGAATTTTCTGACAGTTTCACATGCTTATGTGAACATTCCATGCCTTGTACTCGATTGGGAAGAGATTATGTGGAACACCTGAAACATTAAAACCACCATCACAACTTTTCTCTTTTTTATTTATTTTTATTAATCCAGCGTCAAAACTTTTTGCACTGACAGGGTATTCCAAGAAGACCAAAGCTCCCTTGCAGGTACAGTACCCTTTCATTAGCAAACAATGCTCTGGAAGTAAAACTCGCTTTAAATGTTGTTGGTAAACAAAACTGAAATCGTCATGTACATTAAAATCTATATATATAAAAATGAATGAATGTATGTATGTTTGTCTACTATGCGCTCACAAACCATTTGGAAATGTACTGTAATATGAATGTGTTTTGAAATAATACAGTAACCAGTGGTGTTTCCATACAAAGCAATACGGTAGCAAGGAAAAATGAAATAAATGGAAACTCACCTTTTCTTGCCAGGCGTTGTGGTGATACACCAGGATGATTCTTGGAAAACTGTTTGAATCTTCCAATGCTACGCATCCTTTGTCCTGTGTATGCAGCAGCTCTCACTGAAGATTTGTAAATGGGGTGAAGCAATTTTTTCTGCTCCCATTCCCTTTCGCAGCATTCAATCACACGCAATATAATTTTGCGAGCATCGCTACGTGATACTGGTTTCCTTCTAACCGTAGGCCTACCGGTAGGGGTTGGTGGCGACTCCCAAGATGGGCCAGCAACTGCCTCTTCACTCATTTTGATAATGTTTAGCACAACTGCACAACAAAAACACGCAGAACAGTACAGCGCAAAACAATAACGAAGCAGACGACAATGGCTACCTTGTACAACAGTCAGCTACGTAATGTTGGCAGCACTCGAAACTACGTGCCTACCAAAGCCTCCCAACGTTTACTGACTTCTACCAATTCAGGACTAGGGAGAGGTCTGCCACCTGAAAGTTTACACTCTGTACTGGTGTCTTTATGCGACACAAAGTTTCATCTATACACATTTTAACTAATCCGATTAATTTTGATGGTATTTTAAATTCCTTCATTATATTTAGCAGTGTCTGTCGGTGTATGCTATCAAAGGCTTTTTTAAAATCTACAAATAATATGTGGACATTCTAACAACCCTACCACAACATAGATCAATATTTATTAATGATTGTGGTGTTGCTCACGCTGCTAAATACTGCATTTTCAGGCAACAACAAAGTTATTATGTGGCAGGTGTCATTAGAGCACAGTTAATAAAGTCATTTCATGTAATCATGTAATAATGAATAAACTAGGCACTCATCTTTTCGTGTTTCCCACGTTGGTCTCGTTGTAAAATCGTGGCTCAATCGTCGAAAATCTAGGTGGTGGTGATTCCAAGCTCGGATGCAGAGAGGCCTAGGTTTTATTCTGCTATATTCAAAAGTTTTATAGATGTGTTTCACAAACCATTCTTGAAGTTACACTTTTGCAGGACAATGGTGATGTAAAAAAAGTAATCAGCACTCTGAATTTAAGTTACACTTCTTTTTTATTACTTTTGCTGCAATATCACGTAACACACAAAACATCACTTCACAATACAAAACATACTTGAAAACATCTTCCTCATTGTTAAAGTTCACATTTTATAAGCTGACTACAATATGCATCTTTCCAACATGACGCCCAGCACTTGACCTTCTCCAGATCCGACTCTCTAACAACTAATAATCGCTTACGCACCCAAAAATCAGAGTTACAAGTACATCAAAGATCATAGTGACAAAAGAAAGAATACACATAAGAATAATATCATTGCAACATAAACATATCGATGTATCAAAGCACCTCTACATTAATGAAATCAAATCTGAATGTTGTCTCAGAAACATGTTAACTACTTTACAGAAACACAGTAGAATATTGCTGGTATCGAGAGGTTGAGTTGAGGTGCCGTAATGGTTACGTAATTCAAGTACCATTACCACATTTGCATTGAATTCCCACGCCTTCTCAGTTACTTGTCTTAGGGTGAATAAGCGATCTAATGTGGATCTGTTTCCGCAGAAACCGCTTTGGTAGTCCCCAATCAGTTCTTCTGTTATTGTTATCAGCCTGTTTAGTAGGCAGCTCGATAAGATTTTGTAGGTGACATCCAGTAAGGCAATTCCTCTGTAGTTATCACAAACTAGTGGATCATTGTTCTTAAATATGGGGTACACAATTGCAGTTTTCCAATCTGCAGGAATGGTTTCGGTCTCCCAAATTGTTTCTATTAACGCTCGTATTTCTAATTCCAGTTGTGGACCTCCATTCTTTAATAACTCAGCGTATATCTTGTCCTCGCTACAAGCCTTGTTATTCTTTAATTTCTTTATTGCTTGCTGTATTTCATTTACTGATAGGGTAGTAACTGTATCAGCTGTATCAACTGTATCAGGTTCTTTCGATTTAAAGTAAGAGTGTGGGTCATTGCAGTTGAGAAGTTGTGAAAAGTATGTCTTCCATCTGTTCTGTATGTCACTTTTGTTGGTCAGTATTTTCCTATACTGGTCCTTTATAAACTGTTCACTTTTATTGAATTTACCAAAGGATTTTTTTTGTATTTTGATACATCTGCCTTGTCCTGTGATGTTGGAAATCATCCTCTGCTTCTCTGATCATATTGTTATAGTATTTCCTTTTCTCTTGTCTTAGGGTTCTTTGTGTTTCTTGGCGGAGTTTATAGTATCTCTCCTTCAGTGTCATATTGTCCCTTTCTTTAATCCATGCATTCCTCGTATTTCTTCTTTCCAGCACTTTTTCTTGACACTGGGTGTTAAACCAAATTAGGTCATTTTCTTTCACCTATGATTTTGGAAGCTGCTTCTTGAATACAGCCCTTCAGGTGTCTCCATCTGCTTTCGACATCCTGTGGTTCTGCATTGGTCAGTCTCGGTTTTGTTAGATTGCTTTTAATTTCTTTTGTAAAATTTTCTTTTATATCTACTTTTGCCAGGTTTCCTATGTTATATCTTGTAATTTCTTCTCTATTTCTATTTACTTTCCTTTTTAGTTTCACTTTCATTTTTGATATTATTAACATGTGGTCTGTGTCACAATCCACTCCCCTAAAGGGTCTCGCATCTTTAATACTGTTTTGGAATCGTTCCTGGATAGCTACAGGATCTATTTGGTTGACTACCTTTCCATCTGGTGATATCCATGTTCCTAAATGAATGCGTTTATGCTGAAATTTTGTACTGCTTATCATGAGACCATTTGTCATTGCAAAGTTTATAAGTTGAACTCCATTCTCTGAACTTTCCTTGTGTAAGCTAAAATTGCCAATGGTTGGCTTGTAGATTTCTTCCTTTCCTACTTTGGCATTAAAATCTCCTAACATTATTTTCACCTTGTGCCTACTTTATAAGCTGTACGTTTGTTCCAGTTGGCTCTAGAATTCCTCCTGCGTGTTGTCGTCATTTTCTGTGGGTGCATGTGCATTTAGAAATCTAATGTCTAACCACTGTGTCTGAATAGTTATGTATGATACACGGTTATTAACATGTTTGAACTCCCTCACTGAGTCATCTGTTGATTTATGAATGTAGAAACCGCTTCCAAATTCATGGCGCTGACCGCAGTCTCCATACATTATTGTCCCGTCTGCTATTTTCAGTGAACCTGTTCCCTGCCATCTTACTTCTTGGAGAGCTACCAGTTGCGCTCCATATTTTCTTAATTCGTTTGCTAGTATTTGGGCAGTTCCAGGGCGATACAGGCTTCTAATATTCCATGATCCAAAAGAGAAATCCTTGTAGCTATGCCAGTTTTTGTTCCAGTAAATCCTGTCCTGTTTCTGAGGCTGGTGTAGAGTATCATGACATCTATCCAATTATATTTTCAAAAACTACGCTACTGGCCATTAAAATTGCTACACCACGAAGATGACGTGCTACAGACGCGAAATTTAACCGACAGGAAGAAGATGCTGTGATATGCAAATGATTAGCTTTTCAGAGCATTCACGCAAGGTTGGCGCCGGTGGCGACACCTACAACGTGCTGACATGAGGGAAGTTTCCAACCGATTTCTCATACACAACCATCAGTTGACCGGCGTTGCCTGGTGAAACGTTGTTGTGATGCCTTGTGTAAGGAGGGGAAATGCGTACTATCACGTTTCCGCCTTTGATAAAGGTCGGATTGTAGTCTATCGCGATTGCGGTTTATCGTATAGCGCCATTGCTGCTCGCGTTGGTAGAGATCCAATGACTGTTAGCAGAATATGGAATCGGTGGGTTCAGGAGGGTAATACGGAACGCCGTGCTGGATCCCGACAGCCTCGTATCACTATCAGTCGAGATGACACGCATCTTATCCGCATGGCTGTAACTGATCGTGCAGCCACGTCTCGATCCTTGAGTCAACAGATGGGGATGTTTGCAAGACAACACCATCTGCACGAACAGTTCGTCGATGTTTGCAGCACCATGGACTATCAGCTCGGAGATCATGGCTGCGGTTACCTTTGACGCTGCATCACAGACAGGAGCGCCTGCGATGGTGTACTCAACGACAAATCTGGGTGCACGAATGGCAAAACGTCATTTTTTCAGATGAATCCAGGTTCTGTTTACAGCATCATGATGGTCACATCCGTGTTTGGCGACATTGCGATGAACGCACATTGGAAGCGTGTATTCATCATCGCCACACTGGCGTATCACCCGGCGTGATGGTATGGGGTGCCATTGGTTACATGTCTTGGTCACCTCTTGTTCGCATTGACAGCACTTTGAACAGTGGACGTTACATTTCGGATGTGTTACGACCCGTGACTCTACCCTTCATTCGATCCCTGCGAAACCGTACATTTCATCAGGATAATGCACGACCGCATGTTGCAGTTCCAGTAAGGGCCTTTCTGGATACAGAAAATGTTCGACTGCTGCCCTGGCCAGCACATTCTCCTGATCTCTCACCAACTGAAAACGTCTGGTCAGTGGCGGCCAAGCAACTGGATCGTCACTATACGCCAGTCACCTCTCTTGATGAACTGTGGTATAGTGTTGAAGCTGCATTGGCAGCTGTACCTGTACACGCCATCCAAGCTCTTGTTTGACCCAATGCCCAGGCATATCAAGGCCGCTATTACGGCCAGAGGTGGCTGTTGTGGGTACTGATTTCTCAGGATCTATGCACCCAAATTGCGTGAAAATGTAATCACATGTCAGTTCTAGTATAATATATTTGTCCAGTGAATACCCGTTTATCATCTGCATTTCTTCTTGGTGTAGCAGTTTTAATGGCCAGTGGTGTATTTTATTTGATATGATAGTTGCTATAGCCTGAATGTGCCGGTCTTTTTATGACAGGCTGTGGTGGTCAGTTGTTTATATATGTAAGTAAGTACATCAGTCATTCGTTCTTTAATAACCAATGACAATAGAAGATTCAAGATCAGTCACATGAACTACGTTACTGGAAGTCCAGCCACTTTATTCATGAGCAAAGTCTGAGTGCACTGTATGTCACTAGATTCCATGGGAAACTGAAGAAGTCATTAGGCATACAGTAACTTCACTGTGGACTACTTCAGCACCAGGCCAGGATACCAGGATATTGAAGTGATTACACTATAATAATAACAATTTTAAACCAGTGAAGTTGAACTAAACATATTACATTTCTCAGATCAGTGCATACTCTTTGGTACTAGCTTAGAAAGTCTGGCTAAAGAACGAACATGCTGCTGTCAAGGATAGACTCCAGACTCTGTGATGAACATAGACTGTGTCAACTAGCATTTGTCAAGGAGATTGGCATTAGTACCTGACAAATGGATATTTTTCACTGCAAAAAATTTTCCAGTGATGGTATAAAAGTTACAAGGTGTCCATTTCAAACCTGAATATATGCACAATTTATTTCACCATGGCCATATGTTCAAAAAAGGTTCGAATGGCTCTGAGCACTATGGGACTTTGCATCTTAGGTCATCAGTCCCCTAGAACTTAGAACTACTTAAACCTAACTAACCTAAGGACATCACACACATCCATGCCCTAGGCAGGATTCGAACCTGCGACTGTAGCAGTCCCGCGGTTCCGGACTGAAGCGCCTAGAACCGCATGGCCACCGCGGTATGGCCATATGTATGTGGCAGTATGGGGCTGGATCTTTTTCTTTAAACTAGCAATGCCTCACATGATAGACAGTCCACTTGATGCTGTCCAGCATATTCATATTGTTAGGGTTTAATCTGTGTTTAATCTGTTTCCTGCAAAGAGAATTGTGAAAGAAGAAAAGGAGAAGAGGTGGGAAATATTCACCCAGAAACTAGAGCAGGATCGCAAAGGGAGCCAAAAACTGCTATATGGGTTATTGAAAAGTAAAAGATCTAATAGATAAGACATAAAAGCGATTGAAACAGAGGATGGGGGTATTATCAGGGACATGGAAGGTATCAGAGAAGAGATGAAGACTTATTTTGAAGTCTTACTGAATGGGGAAGGTGCACAAGAAAGTGACACCGAAGTCATTGAATTAGAGGAAGAGCAGGATCCAATCTTTTGGTTAGAAACTAAGAATTCCCTGGAACAGATAAAAAGTGGGGAGGCAGCTGGAGTAGATCAGCTGACAGCAGATGTGATTAAAGCTGCAGGAATCCATGAAATAAAATGGTTACACCGGGTGCTGGGGGTGATATGGAAAGAAAACAAAGTGCCAGATGAATGGAAAAAAGGAATTATAATACCATTGATCAAGAAAGGTAGTAGAAAGAAATGCACCAACTACCGAGGAATCACACTGCCTTAAGATAATGGAAAAGGTCATAGAAAAAAGACTGCGGAAAATTCTAGAACACCAATTAGAGGAACAATAGCACAAGTTCAGAAGTAATAGGGGAACAATAGATCTCGTTTTCCCCCTCCATCAGTTAATGGAGAAATGTTGGGGAAAAAGGAAAGGACTTGATAGTAGTATTCATGGATTTGGAAAACGCATATGACAGTGTACCAAGGGATAAAATGTGGGAATGATTGAGAAAACATAATGTTCCTGATTCATTAATTTAAAAAGTCCAAATGCTGTACGATGGTTGTGAGAGCAGTGTACAAGTAGGAGGTGGAAGATCAAAATGGTTTAAGATATAGAAGTGCTCAGCTAAGCAGTTCGCTCTCCCCTTTACTCTTCATTACACTTATGGACACAATCATGAAAGAAATCAAGCAAGAAGAAAATGAATATCTCAACACTTTTGTTTTTGCTGATGAAATCGCCATTTGGGGAGAGACGGAAATGGAGGTTCAGAGGAGACTAGATTACTGGAACACAAAATTTAAAAAAATTCGAGTTAACTGTAAGAGGAAACAAGACAGTGGGAATGAAGATGAGCAAGATGCCCACACCTTGTCACATCATACTGGAGTGTGAAAAGCTTCAATTATCTGAATAGCATCATATCATGCAATAGAAGTTCTAAACTAGTGGTCTTAAACTGAATTACAAAAGGATCTAGCTTCTTCCACTAAGTACAAAATCTAGTCTGGGACAAGGAAGTCCATCAAAGGGCCAAACAGATCATGTATAAAACTTATCTCCTGCTAATCATGATGTATAGTCTAGAGGCCTGTGTCATAAATAAGAGAGAAGAGAGTCAAATACAAGCATGTGAAATGAAGTTCCTTAGGTCAGCGTTACAAAAAACTAGGAGAGACAGAGTCAGGAATGATAGTGTAAGGAGAGATCTGCAGGTGACGTTGACTACAGAGGAGAGAATGAATGCTTTGAGATTGAAGTGGTTCGGTCATGTGAAGCAAATGCACCCAACTCTAATTCCATGCCAGTATTTGGAGATGGAGGTACCAGGAAGAAGACTGATTGGATGGCCTAGAAAGAGATGGACAGACCAGGTTAAGGAAGATCTCAAGAGGAGAGGAGTAACATGATATGTAGTGGAGAGGGAAAAGCTATACCAGGACAGAAACCAATGGAGGCATATCATTCAAAAAGTTCCTACCTGGCTGGCTGGAAGGAAATGCTGATGATGATGATTAATCTGTTTCCTGCAGACCACATTCCACTGCACATGTTAATGACTGTACATGGATGGTTTGCAGAACAGAACAACAATATTCTTATCTGGTGGCCTCTTCCAGCACCAGGTGTGGGTCACATTGAAAATGTGTGGGTAGACTATGTAACAAAACTGGCCTGATCGTGAACCTTAGATGACATTTGGATCTCAGCCATCTGGTGATGAGATGGCATATAGTGGCAATTATTGCACACATCTTAGACCCCTTCTATACAGAATACAGATATTCATTGAAATCAGTGGAAGTTTAGTAGTGTAGAAACCATATGCTCTGGTTTTTCCAGGGCTCAAACCTCCCTAATAAGAACTGTTATAGATTTACTCTGTTAATTTGTACAAAGGTTAAAACAAAAGTCATTAAGGTGGGGGGGAGGGGGAGGTTGTTCAAACCACATGTGGCAACAGGCAGCTGCATCCGAACCATTTGACAATCCCTCCGAAGTATTCACACATTATATGTGTTTCACTTATATCAGTCATTTCTTACCACTGTTCTATCTTGGACTATGCCTAGGCACAGTATGCACCTTTACCAAGGCCGTTCTTACCACTATTTTGTCTTGGCGTCCACCTCGCCTCAGTTATTGCTGTTTCCAGGTAATTAATTGCAGTTGCAGGCATGTTTTTGTGCTGTCAAGTGTATGTATTTTAGAAGTCGCCAGTTTAGTGTGTAATATGATTGTAACAAAATTTTATTTCTGGTTCCAGGATGAAAATTCTTTCCTAAGATATGTTAATGATACAAATCGATCCATATATGCCTTTGAGCTGTTGTTGCCGCCATGTAGTCAACTTGTTAGTACAGCAATTGAAAAGGATGAAACCGATAAGGTGAGACCTTTTTTTACAACCCTTCGTACACCTACTTTTTAACAAAGCATCAATCCAAAATAATGATTAATTACAGTAAAATCATATTAAACAAATTGTCAGTCAGGAATAATTAATTGTAATGATACTGTTAAATAATACTTCTGTTGTAGTACCTATAAGATTTATTCAGAATCGAAAGTTCATTTAACGACATTTATGACATTGAAGCTTCGTTTCCCTTGTTCAAAAATTCCCTCCTGTGTCTTTCCACTCAACCCCCCCTAACACCAACATCATCCTTAAATTCCTGGTGATACCTTCAGCTGGAACTCTTGTAAGGTACGCATAATGTTCGGGGAACTGCATCTCTGTAAAAGTATGGTTTGTTTTATATTTCATTTACTGAATGGCCTGAGATTTATCTGCTAGTAGTTTTTACAACACATGAATTCACTTGTGTTAAAAGGTGTACATTAAGAATGGACATTTGTAGATGTGATGATGTTGGAAAATGAAATGAAATATTAGAATTTTTGTTTTACACTCAGTCGTTGGGTAATGTTAGGGATGTTGATAAAATATTGATGCTTTGATATTTTTTCAAAAAAATATCGATACATATCGGTGATATTTTTTTTCATCGATACATCAGTATATCAATATTGAAATGGCAATATTGAGTGCTGATATTTTTACTTTATTTTATATTACATTATGTATAGTATATTTGAAGTTGTTCTTTTGAAATTGTAATAGAACATAATTTTACTTTCGTTGTGTGAAGGAGTCTTACTACTTTTTGAGTTTTCATCACGTCCAGTCTTTTTCTTTGACTGTGTGAAGCAAGTATAGATGGCACAAAGTAGTAGTCCAATTGCACTGGGGTGGCAGTGTGAATGGAATAACAAGATATCCTATGTGAAGGACTAGCACATCATTTGCGTTAAAAAAACATTTTTAATGCAACTTATGTGCTATTTCTTCATATCGGCGTTCTTCAAAAACAATTGCTGAAACTGATGAACAAAAATCTAAATGACAAGATTACTCTTTTCAGTGGTCAGAGACGTGTGAGGGGGAAATGCTGGCGTAATCGGCACTCGGTGCTACCAACAGAAACTGCAACTTTTAACTTCACCGTGCAATTTTGACACTACAACTGATAGGTAACTGGTGTTTGCAAAAATGAAAAAGCAGGGAAGTTGACATGAAATGTTAAAGACAAATCAGTTATGTGGCAAAACCGAATGATGGGTCCATCGGACATCTTTTATTCGACCACTTACCTCCAGTTACCATTGTTAGCAAAGTAGTTATCACCAAGCATGAATGTGCGTTGTTTTCCTTTCAATTCGTGCTGAAAAGGGGATAAGCAGGCTGCTAGCTTGTTGATGTACAGAATATCTAAAAAAAGTGTCAGTATATTTACAATGTGCAGCTAATATTTTTTTGGCTGGTATGTCGATATTTTTTCTGTTGATATATCGAAAAAAATTTTCGATATATCGGGAAGCCAATAATGAGATTTTTTTAAATATCAATGTATCCGATTCCTGATATTTTTAAAAATATCAACAGTCCTAGTTAACACATTAGGTTTTGAAGCTCGCATAATGAAGAAGAGCATTGAAGAATGTGGCAATAGTCATGCGTGGAACTTCCAGAGAATACTATAAGTTGCCTTTATACTGGCAGATTAAAATTTGTATGCTATAGACACTAGTGTTAACCATAAATTACGTGAGCTATCAAGTCAGCAGAAGACATCAGGGTTTTTTTTTTACACTACCATATACCATACCCAGAAGAATTACTTGCTGTTCTGACCTTACGATTTTTGTGATCTGATTGACAGTTGATTTAGCAAAAGGGATGTCTGCCGGGTGAGTATGCAAAACCTGCCTTTGTAAAGCTAATGGATCTGTCTTTGATAGATTGTTTTTATCCACGTTCCCTGTTAGCGTCCGTCCCCTCTCCACGCCTGAGTTGTTGGCGTGTGTGGCTGCTATGTGGAAGATGCAGTCTAAATTCCAAATATTGCCAGGGAGGCCTGGAATGAGGTCCACTCAGCCTCATCACACCAATTGAGGAGTTATGTGAACGAGAAGCAGTGTGTTAAGGTCTTGGTAGCCGACAACGGTCAAGAGAGTTGTGTGCTGGCCACATACCCCTCCATAATGCATCCAAATGACGACACGTGGCACAGGATCACACACTGTCTCGTTGGCATCTCCTTGTCTTCTGTGTAGATCG
The DNA here is from genome assembly GCF_021461395.2 of Schistocerca americana. NCBI lineage: Eukaryota > Metazoa > Arthropoda > Insecta > Orthoptera > Acrididae > Schistocerca > Schistocerca americana. Next base: position 321,143,136 of record NC_060124.1, read on the forward strand.
TGGAGTTTACTTTTAGTTTCCTGCCGTAATTAGAAATATTTCATTGAATTTAGAGGCCAGCATTTGGCTCTAATATTCCTTTTCCATTGTTCCTGAATATAATATTTTTTCTGCATAGTGGTTGGATTTTGCTGTACATCTTGTAGTGCATCTTTTTCTTGATTAGAGCTGTACTTTGATTAAAGTAAGTTAGTCATTGGCATTTCAGCATGTTGAGTGTGTGATGTTACCTACTTGCAAATCGTTATTCTGCTCTCGACGTATCATTGAAGAAAATTTGTTGAACTGCTGTAAAACTGGTGTTGCAGGAAATATCTCAATAATGTACACAAGCAACTTTTAATAGAGTGGTTTTTTCCTCATTTATTGTCATTAGAGACAGGACGATGATCAGCTCCCGTTCTCACAAAAACTGCTTTTATGCAGGTAGGTACGTCATCAATACGGTAATGACAGAATATTTATTGTACCCAGTCGCATTCAAATTCCAGCACAGCAGTCACATTATAATAGTGGCTTCAGTTTATGTAAGTGATCACTGCACTAAATTTCCTGATAGATGACATAAATAAACTAATATTCATAATGTTGACACAATATGCGACTGGAATCAAGGTTGCTCTTGTGTTGATTCAAAGAGAGTAGAAGACACTGCATGATATTAACACATTACAGGAGTCACACGCATACATACGAGTATATCATACCAATACATAATAGAGAAGGGCAGTCTTTCATGGAGATGTTAATAGTGCACAGATAGAAAGCAGACTTGCTATGTAGACTATAATACAGTAATGGTTAGCTGCCAACTTCCACCGAAAATTAAAAATTGTGAAAATTATCCACAGATTTCTGTAGGCTCATTTCATGGATCTTCAATGTATGAGTGTCAGACACAGACTATCGATCTTGGGATGGACGAAGCCTTATAAATACTGGTGTATGAACCTTTTAGCATTTCAGCAACTTCATAATGAAACTCTCTGGAAGATTAAAACTGTTTGGCAGACTGAGACCCGAATTCAGTACCTTTGCCTTTCATGGGCATGTGCTCTACCGACTGAGCTACTGAAGCACGACTCATGACCCGTCCTCACAGCTTCAGTTCTGCCATTACCTCGTCTGCTAGATTACAGTTTACTAACTGGACTGTATTATATGTTTCCACAATAATTTGATTTAAATAATAAAAGATTAGTTAACAAAGTAAAAGAAAGACAGAATTAATTATTTATTTGCTTGAACCCACTTTTGGTATACACAAATACATTTAGAGTACTTAAATAAAATTAATTGTTCTCAAAGTCCAGAAATAAATGTGAATATAAAATCTTCTCTTTACATCAAAATAATTTGATCGCCTTGTAGAGAGATAAATCTGAATAATTTTTTACTAACTGACACTATGTAGGCGGTGTATTTACTTCATGTGCAGAATAGGTATTGCTTCATATGAAGAATCAGATCCCATCTGTAGCCAGCATACTGCTGTTTGTTAAGAGATACTTCAAACCTGGAATCTTTAAGCATTTAAACACTTGAATACTTTTTACAATGGGCAGTGTGTATATTCAATCCTTTGTTACATCCCTAGGCAACTTTCATGACCAAATATCACAATACCGAATATAATTGTCTCCGTCCCTTGGGAATAATTTTAGAGTATATTAAGAAGATGAATATTTACAGTTCTTCTCCCACTGGTACTGTCATCATCATCATCATCATCATCATCATCTCAGACATTTCCCACATCATATGGGGGTCAGCATTGCTTTGCTGGATCCTTCTCTTCCATAAATGCATATCCAGTGCTTCTTCTCTGAGCCATCCTTTCTCTCGTAGGTCCCTACTACCTTGTCTTTCCATCTCAGTTTCAGTCTTCTTCTTCTCCTTGATCGTTCAATTTCTAGGTCTTCAACTCTTCTCCCCACGTAGTACTCCCCTCTTCTCTGCACATGTCCATACGGTCTTAGCCTACTTTCTTGGATCTTCTTCCCTATGGGCCCCACTTTCACTGTTCCCCTAACCTACTCATTCCTTAGTCTATCCTTTCATGTCACCCCACCCACCAGCCTTAGCATTCTCATTTCTGCCACTTCCGTCGTTTTCTCTTGGGCTTTTGTAATTGGCCAAGTTTTCTGCACTATACAGCATCGCAGGCCTCACCACATACTTGTAAAGCTTTCCTCTTATTCTGCAGCTAAACTTCATATCACGCTGTACTCTGCTCAGTTTCCTCCAGTTCATCCATCCACTATTTATCCTGTGCTGTATTTCAGCCTCCAGTCCTCCATCACTTTGCATGTAAGAGCCTGGGTATTTAAATTTCATGACCAGCATCAGTTGTTTGCCCTGCAGGTTAATATATAGATCTTTAGCATTCTTTGTGCGCATATACTCTGTTTTACTGCTAATTCTCATTCCCCTTTCCTCTAGAACTTTTCTCCATTGTTCAAGCTTGTCTTGAAGTGCCGCCTGGGTGGGTTCACAGATCACATCATCAGCAAACATCATGCTCCAAGGTGCCCCTTTTTTCGCATCTTTGACTAGTACATCTATGACAAGGTCAAAGAGATATGGGCTGATAGCAGATCCCTGAAGTAGTCCTACTGTCACAGGAAATGCATTTGTTGCACCTGCACTGCTCCTGACTTGTGTCATTGCACCTTCATACATGTCTTCTACCACCCTCTTATATTTTTCTGGCAGGCATTTACTTCTCATACATTTCCATATCTCTTGCCTCTGCACTCCGCCATATGCCTTCTCAAGACCGATTAAGACCATATGCAGTTCGGCTTGTACTTCTCTGTGGCTCTGACATGTTGCTGTGAGCTGATGTGTGGGCCATTAAAGGATGCCATTCATGAAAGACATTTTGAGCACGATGAGAGGTGAGTTACACAGTGAAACACTGTCTCTGCCACCAGGGCAAGGATTCGTACTGACAGGGCATACATTCCCTTGTTTTGTGCTGGGAGGAGGTCATAGAATGGGAAAAATAGGGTGTGTAGATGAAACACTATTCTTTCCTTTGTGTGTGTGTGTGTGTGTGTGTGTGTGTGTGTGTGTGTGTGCATGTGTGTGTTTGTTTGTTTGTTTGTAATTCCCATTATGTTCAATAAAAATTTTTTGGAGGAAAAAAAAAATGTGGTGCATTATTTTCTGGGCAACCTTCATACTCTGGTACATTGATTGTGCAATGGTGTCAAAAATGGATTTTTCATTCCAATTTGAAAATTTTTTATGTGGTGATCATCGTACAAACATTTAAAACATAAATTGTTGTGGCAGTAAGGACAAAATAATGCAGACGAAGATTTAAATGAAAGAAGGAATTATAATTATTTCAGTGGAATGAGGAATAGAAACAATGAATACTGTAACATGGGTGAAATTATAAGATGATACACAGAAGAAATTAAATGAAAAGAAATATATGATAATAATTAAAATCACGTGAACAAAATTTCAAATGAAAGAAGAATCGAAGGAAGAAAACATTAGAGCAACCCAGAAAGTTAATATGATGATTAAAATGGTGTGAATAAGGATTAGAAGACAAAAATAAAATTTAAACAAATTCATTAAATTAAAATAACAATCAAAAAAGTTTCCATAAAAATTAAAAAATTAAAATATCATAGTACCAGAGGAGATTCGAACCCACACTGTCTGCGTATGGAAATGCACCATAACAATTACACTGTGCCACCAGCCTTCTTACTGCAACTATTTTTAAAGCTCTAGAGCATCATGCAAACATGCAAGAAATTATACCTTGCAGATGAGTCCATCAGGTTGAATGGCTCCAGGGTGTGGTATCTGGGACCCTAACCTATACAACTATACAGAGGATTTCAAAAAGTCAATCCCCCCCCCCAGGAACCTCACCTCATGGGGAGGAGCAGATGAAGCAAAATGGGGGAGAAGTGTTAAGAGTCAGTAGGAATATGGTTAGTGTCTTCACTTTCAGTCCAGATCATGAAGGTGGAATGGCCACCACCAAACTGTGGGCAAGAGATAGACCACCCAGTTGCTGAGCGTGCCACCCAACACAAGGTGCTTCACTTTAATGACTGCTTCACATCTGCGTTCTTCCCACTAACATCAGTTTTCTGAATAGTGCAGATAGAACTGTACCTGCAATACACCTTTCATTCCCATACCCACTCCTCCCTTCCCCGATGCCACTAGTGCACATACATAGTCCTTTCTGCTTCTCTCCTCTTTCTATCCCCATGCCGCACAACACAACCTCTTGGTGTTGCACCTAGCAGCCCTATCTTGTGCACTCTATATCCCTACACACTCCACAGGCAGCACTAGCATCTACCCAACACCTACCCTGCTATCCCTTCTCCTCCCCTCTCCACGCCTCTTCTTTACCCCCACTACTTATCCCAGTTAGTTTGTTGCTCACCTCGGACCCAGTGCAGTCTGGCTTTAGCACCTGGAGGTGAAAGTGGCCATGTTTCTGTGGTGTGATTGTGTTTTTTAGTTTTCTACGCAATGCAGTCACATTAATGTGACCACAGCCTGTATTCAGCATCAATGTGCAATAACCACTTGCAGACAGCAGGTCGCAACATTAGCAGTGGAGAGTATATAAAGTGTGTTGGGGGACTCAGAAAACTTTCGTAAATTGTTCATGTGCCACTGTTGTTAACATATTATGTGCTTGGCAAAATGGCACTATCCAAAACCAACACCAGGTAACTGTGGCGCACTGCAGATCATAGATGAAAGGACTCAACAAAGCTATGGAGGTGTGTACGGGTGAATAGATGGGCAACTGTTGAGCAACTGACCACCCAGAACCAGTGGTCTACTAACAGTATCTCCTCAATGACCATTCAGTGAACATTGCTATGTATGGGTATTCGCTGCGGGCACCTGGTTCATGCACCCATGCTAACTGCTGTTCATTGGTGCCAAAGGCTGGAATTTTGATGCCTATACTACAACTGGACATACACTGATGACAGGTAGCCTATTCAGGTGAATCACATTTTATACTCCTTCAGACAGATGGTCATTGCCATTGAGGTATCAAGTCAGAGGGGTATTCTGAACACAATTTCGACACAAAGCAGCTCAATAGGCTGGGGAGTGGAAGGGGTAGGCTAGCAATAGAACAGTGCATCACCATTGACTAGACACATTTATTGAACACATAAGTCAGGTATTACCCAAAAGGATCAATCAGTACAAATTACCAAATAATATTCTTTTCCATTAAGTCACTCAAACATTTAAACAGGCAAATAGCAATCATTTAACTAAAAGCCTTTGAAGAAAGCAAGACTAGAAAATTTGAATGATGAGTTAAAATCATATTTAAATAGGCTCTGACCGAGCACATATTTTAAAGCGAAATACTTCCTTTAAGGAACCAGCGATTAAAATTACATAGTCCTCAACAACCATATTATATCCAAGACATTTAAGATTAAACAGTAATATATAACATCAGAGAGCTGCAGTCCCAAGTTTTAAGCAGCAGGTTTCAGATGGACTGCACTGCAACAGTACAATACAAGTCCCTCAGAGGATCTCCCCACATAGGAAGTTATTGCTGCAATCGACAAAATATCAACTTCATTCCATGTACAGACCTAAAACAAACTAAAAGCTCTCTTAAGTTTGGTACAGTTAATTCCCTTTCAACATAACATACATCACAAGTCTAGCCCTAGGACGGCACAGACACCCCTCAATTTAGCACATGAAAAACTACAGCAATGCACTCATCACGTATCCGTACACAATCCAAGAACAGAGAGCCAGCTCCCCAATAACGGAACATTTAACCACGCACAGCGTACGGGTTTGCGGGATGCTGATCTCGCCCTTAAGATCAACACCAGTTCAAATACTAGTCAGCCTACAATCTTGAACCACCATACACATTCCTTCAGTTACTGCATAGAAAGCCAATGTGATAGGCAAACAGACCAGCATATGATAAAAGCTTAAGCAATTTCCTTACTAGATAACCCTTATGAATAGCAGCCGTAATTTTTTTTTTTTTTTTTTTTTAAACGTGAGCACACCCACAATCAAAAGACAAACAACGCCAATCATAAGGACAGTAGCACATAAGCAAGTAACAATGGTAACTTCTGCTTAGATCGGCTACAAATCAGTGCGTGATTTAACACACCAGAGAACAGTCTTTACAACATAACCATCAATACAATAGCAAATTACTCACACGTGTACTCCCCCATGATTTTGATTCGCAAAGCTATAGACAACTGTGGAGAACGTATCACTTAGACTAACATAATGGTGCTCCCTCAGTTACCCCAAATAACTGACTCACTTAGTTGCACAGCAAAGAACCAGACCTAATGAAACCACCACAGTTTTTGCCTCTAAATTGTCACAGTACAAGTGAGACTAAATCACAAATGTAATTTTACATCGGTTCCCATATAGTCAATACAAGCGCTTGATTTTCACCCTTTTATAACGGCCGGCAGCAACATCGTACGGAAAAGAGCGTAGACACGAGCTCCTTACCAATTCTCTTCTCCGAAAGTAGCCACCGCAACTCTCGGGAACCACTACGACGTCCAAAGGCAAAAATCGTTACTCCTTCACACAAATTACAGGACGCCCGCTTCCTGCTGCTTGCTACGGCGCCTTCCGTTCAGAGCCAACTTGTATATCTCCATGCGATAGGTCCAGTCCCACACTCGCTGCGTCAACCCGACAACCGTCTTCCACGACGTCCCGGAGCACACCCCCAAGACCTCGCCTCATTACTCCTCGCGTAGGCCCCAGAGGGCACTGCTTACTGCCCTGACCGTGGCAGTAAAGATAAACCACCAGAGTGGCACTATCGATATGAGCCGCCAAGGCTCAGACATGTTTTGCATGAAACGTCCAAAAGCTAACACCTTACAACAGTTGTCAGACAGAGAAGCGAGCACTATGGTTTGGGGTATGTTATCGTGACATTCCCTGAGTAATCTCACCCTTCTGGAAGGCCCAGTGAATTAACACAAGTATACCCCTATCCTTGGGGACCATGCCACCCCTACGTGTTTTTCCTTGATAGGATGGCATCTACCAGTGGGACAATAAAACACATCGCAGCTCGCAATGTATACGTGTGGTTTGAAGTGCTCAAGGAAGAGCTTACTGTACTCCCCTGGCCACCAAACTTCTCAGATTTAAACCCACTAGAGAATCTGTGGGACTACCTCAGTCGAGCTGTTCATACTACAGATCCTCAACCGAGAAACCTAGAGCAATTGGCCACAGCACTGGAGTTAATACCTTCCAGAACCTCATTGACTTTCTTCCTGTATGTCTTGCAGTGGTCTACACTCAGGGTGTATACACCCCTGACAATGCGGCAATTTTTTCATCCGGGAGAAAACCAGGAAAAATCCTGGAATTTTTTAGAATTCCGGGAATTTTTCATTGTTTTAGTTTTCAGTTAAATTTTTGTAGTTTTGATTGGTAATAAATGATATACTCTAACAAAGAATTTTACTTTAGCCCGCTACTGCAGAATAATAATGTAGCAATAAAACAAACAAGAGAAAGAAAACTGAAATAAACTTAACTTTCAAAGGAAATTCGCCATTTCCAGCAACAAAACACAGTGCACACACAAGCGCCTGCCAACACCGAAATGTGTCAAAGGCTTTAGGATGAAGACTATGCAGTACTTCATAATACAGTAGTGATGTCACAACAGTTTACATTAGGTTCATTTGAGAAGTTGCCAGTGGGCTCGTGGCTGACTTGCCGGCAGATATGCCATCTCTTTTAGGAAATACTCAAACGAATGTGATTAAAGTTTTAAAGTTCTGTGACTTGTCCAATATTTCAGGGAGAGAGTCTTAATTTGTTCACAGGATGACTGGCTCACCCATATTTTACGTAAGTGGCCAACCAATGAAAATTTCCTGTGGCATCCTTGACGCTCCTTTCTCATTTTCCTTAAGTTTTATTTTCTTATGCAGCATTTTGCATCTTCTCCTGCTTTCTTTGCATGTATGCTTCCATTTTACTAAATTTGTCCACATTAGTTTCTTTTAATGTGTCTCAGGGCGCTGATGACCGTGACGTTGAACACCCATAAGCCCTAGTGCACGCATATGCGCGCGCACACACGCACACGCACACGCACGCACACACACACACACACACACACACACACACACACACACACACACACACACACACACACACTCTCGCAGTTGGGTCACGTATGAGCAGTACCTGCTCCTTCCCGCTTATGGCTGCTTGAAGTACAGCTGTTGGCTGTATCAGTAGTAGCAACAAGCAGCCAGACACTAGCCACAAAAATTCTTCTGACGAGCCCAAGCTACCAGATTCGCACGTGCGCAGGGCAGTCTAAGTTGCAGAGGAGGAAGCGAAGTCTCCACATGGCCAGTGTTTAGGTTTAGTGATTTTGCTTTTCTTCTTCATTTACAACTCTCACATGAAGCGTATTTCTGTGCCCGAGAGCAATTAAGTGAATTAAAATACATTCATGTAATTACGAAAGACTAAAATACGTTATTAGTTTTAGTTTCTTGATTTTATTTTATTTCCAGGTTTTTGGCAGTAGAGCATTAATTGCCTTCCTGAACACTGAAGTTACTTTTGTCGATTTGCTAAGAAATTTTGCTTTTATTAATCTTTTTCGCAGAGGCAGTCAATTGATTTGAAACGAAGTGTTTTATTCCACAGTATTGGCTAGTGTCAACTGTTTGCTGAATTAGGAGTGCCCGTTGTTATCCCCTGGCACATATGGTGTTATGCCATAATAAACAACCAAAGATGAGATAATACAGTACTGGTACTCCAAGAAAATTTGCAGCCCGAAAACCACACTAGAAAGCTTAATACGAGGGTTGGAACTTAAATAATGGCAACTATTTATTCACAACCAATACAGAAGAGTTACATGTTTGCACCTGTTACTGTCCTTCAAAGTAGTCACCAGTGTTGTGTAGAACCTGTTGCCAGCGATGTGAAAGGTGTAGTATACCATTAGCAGAACCTGTTCTGTTGATGGTGCGAATGGAGTGGTGAATCCCTGGAACAGTTCTGAAGCGAATCCCACAAAGTAGTTCCTTCATCTTCGGAATCAAATCAAAGTCACAGGGACTTAAGTCCAAGGAGTATGGTGGATGGTACAGTACTTCCCAGTCCCATCGACCGAACAGAGCAGCCACAGCTTGTACTGTATGCGCCCGTGCATTGTCATGCAAAATGATGGGTGTGTTGCGCAGAAAGCATCACCGCTTCTTTCGCAAAGCTGGTTGCAGGTGATGCTCCAAAAACGAACAGTAATACTGTGCATTGGCGGCCTGCCGTGGAGGAACGAAATGCGTTAGGGTAACACCATCACAGTTGTACATAAGAATCACCAAAACTTTAGACTGCTCCATTCGCACCAAACAGGCTCTGCTAACAGTATACTACGTCTTCCACATGGCTCGCAACAGATTCTACACAACACTGGTGACTACTTTGAAGGACAGTAACAGGTGCAAACATGTAACTCTTTTGTATGGTTTGTGAATAAATAGTTGCCACTATTTAAGTTACAACCCTCGTATCATGTTGGGGCCTACTTCTTTGTGAGTCTGGACATAAGAATGTGCACTTTTAGCCGAACTATGCATTTAAGTCTGGTTTACAAAATGTCGATGCTCTTTGAGTACCCTCTGATGTTCTATTTCATTTATGACGTAATGTTAGATCTCTTAATGCTATATAGATATGAACATGTGGGCTTCCTACGTCACCGTAGCTGCGCATGCATGGTAACGGCATTTTCTAGCTCTCACTGCCAACTGCTAAAACGCATTCCAACAGGTCGCGGGAATAAGTAAATTTCATTTTACGCAAGATAAATTTTGTTCCGTGTGCGAATCTGCTTTGAATTTCTTGAACCACAGATCGTTTGATTCTCATTTAAAGCTTCATGAGGGCCAACCACTCCACAGGATTTTGAGCCCTACACATGTTTACAAATTATTTAAAATTTTTCTGACACATTTGTATGATGTATATTAAAGTGCAACACATGCAAAAAAGACAAGTATTACATGTTAAAGCTTAGCTTTTCTAGTAGCTACAGTCTGTGTATTAATTTAAACCATTAACGTTTCATATGTGTTCGCGCTACTGAACAGTGATGTTGGTTGCTATTGGCTGACCACGTCACATGTCCTATGCTCTGAATATCTGCTATCGTCGGCTGGCGAGATCACTTGACATCAGCTATGATTGGCTTTCTAAAGCGCATCACAATCTCGATTTCAATGCTTTGGATGCCAACTTGCTGTGTTTGGTTGAATTCAAATGTATATTTTCTTAATACGAAAATATGCAGCATACATGCTACATGTTGCTGCCTAGCAAAGATCTTACCAAAACGTGTCTTCCTTTTTTCTGGAGGAGGGGGGGGGGGGGGGGGGGGCTTAGTGTTCTGAAGCTCCAGTAAGTTCTACGCCTATGTATAAAACCTTAACCGTTCATAGGGTTGATAAGTTTTATGGTTCCGAGAGAAAGTATTCTGTCACTTTACACAGAAAAAGTGTGTTTTTAACTGGGACATCTGTGAAAAATCCGGGATTTTTTTTTTTTTTTTTTTTTTTTTTTTTTTTTTTTCTTTGTCCACGTACACACTCTGACACTGCAAAAGTTGATTATTCAGGCTTTTGACAGGTGGTCACATTAATGTTGCTGGACAGTGTACTTCAGATGAACGACATAGTCTTAAAATGAACAATTCTAGCATTCTTTTTCGTTGTACCTGTCTGTGGTTTAGCGACTCCTCTGTGTGGTGAGTAACAATCTATCTTTTCTATATTCTTGTTGTTTCATTACCATTGTTTGATTTTGAAAACATTCAGAAGCAGGCATCTCAGAGATTTGGCAATGCATCAGTCACATCCATATCAGAGCACCTTATCATGGATGCAATCTTCACATCAGTGTCAACAGTTCTGTAGTTCAGTTTATTGTAGAAACTGTTTCCACCTACCCGTAATTACATGTTTTTCATTGCCAAAATATTTTTCTAAGGAGAGTGAATCATAGATGACATCACTGGCCTGGCATTCCATTTAAAATACTACTTACTTGATATTCATTACTCAAGGAGTACCAGACTAGTTTAGACATTCCCATCCCACGTCTACTCTCTTGCAGAAAGACATTCTTGGTCCATTAAATCCTGTGATCACTATTAGCCTTAACTAGCATTTTTTTCTCTCATCTGAGACATTTTTTTTTCTCTCATCTGAGACATTTTTTGAGCTACTGAGGCCGCTGCACACATCTTGTCCACTCTCCAGAGTGCCGAAGCTCCAGGAGAGTTTAAGGATAACTGACATGCAGTATCTCTTAAAGCTATTGCTTGATTTGGGAAATTTGACCATAATCCCATCATATATGTTATTCCTAAGCTTACTGTTTGCATACTGCAGCTGCCTTTAATGTAGTAAAAAAGTAGAGCATCATAGAGCAAGGTTTTAAAAGGTCTGTCTTACGTTACAAGTAATACATTAATAATAGTCTCATTATTACGCAGAAGAAAACTACAGATTGTGGGTACTTTCTGTAGCAGCCATTTAGAATGCCAAATGGAATATATTTCATTACACTTTCTCACTCCTGTTGACTGGTACCATACAAAACAACAATCATTATGCGAGAAGTCAGTAACATCTAACAAGTAGACCTTACTGATTGGCTCTCTTCTATTTTCTTCATACTTCATAAAAATAAACCTGGACATCAGTTGCCAAAAGCAGTAAGATGCACATCTCAAAACTTCACAAAAAATTTGATTTGGAAATTTCAAAGCACTGTTAAGCACAAAGAATTCTGTACCCTTTAATGGAACCATCTGTAGCTTTATGGGTAACATTCTAGTTTTGCAATGTTGCAAAGTAATCAGTTCAATTCTTGCTTCATGCAACTTTTATTTCAACTCCGTATTTATTATCTATTTGAAATGTTAAATGTATATCAATTATAATTTTTTAATAAAAATGTCATTTTTAATTACAAATCACATGAAAATACAAGTACTCATAATAAATTAAAATCTGCTACAGAATGTGAAATTTCTTAATGTTAAATGAGAGAATTTTGGTGATCAATAATAGTGTTTTTAATATTCTGTTTGTATTTATTCATAATACTCTCAATTTTCATGTGATTAGTAATTAAAAGTAAGATTTTAGAAAAAAATATGATTCATTATTTGCTAATTAACATTTACATTTCATAATAAAAGTCGAATTTATTTAAAAGTTGTTAAAAATCTTGCATATAGCAGGAATTGAACCAGTATGGGTGATTCTATCCCAGAGTTCAAATTTTTGTACTTGACAGGGCATTGTAATACATTGTACTGCATTAGGAAACTGATGTTCAACCACTTACCTTCAAATCTTTTAAGTATGAAGGAAATCAAAGAGGACCAGCCCATAAGATCTGCTTCTTATATAAATTTGATGTCTACTTCCATAAACAGGCAGCTGTAATAATTTAAAAGTAGTTCTAGTTGGTGGAAAGTCAGCTGCTGAAAATTTTTAAACTGGATTCTGAACTTTGTTAATGATGATAAAGGTTTTTAATAGAGTATTTAAGTAGTGTAATTCTTGTTGGTATTATCGCTAACTAGTTATGTGCTATATAGTAGTGCCAAGATCACCATCATAGTACATATGACTTCCGTTACTACATATATAGGATGTCCCATATATTTAGGATCAAAATGTTATTAATGGTAGAAGTTCCCAAACTGAATACTTTCAGGCGAGGAATAAATGACTGGAAATTGAAATTTTGTTTTAATTAACATAATTCACTTAACATTGTTGTAACAACTTAATCGCATTGCCACTTTTCAAAGTGGTGGCCACCAGTCCCAATGCAGACAATACAGTAGTGCATAAAATTTTGCCACTGTCTCAAATATCACGGTGGTCACTTGTGTACAGTGACAACCTGCTCCTCCCCTGCCAACCACTTCCCCTTAAATTTCTGCTGGGGATCTGTAATCACCCACACATTACAGCTTTTCTGCCCCCACTATTGCAGTGCATGTTGATACACACACTCATTTGAGGAGCACACTGTTTGGCTGCTCCGGGCCCCTACCAAAGGCTGCCGATCTTTGGTCCACGCATCTGTCGCCTGCAGCTGATAGCAGACAGTCCCTGTCAAGCAAATGCTTTTTATGCAGCCATGCACTGGCTCCGAACAGCAGTCTTGTATATGTTCTCTAAACTTTATTGTACTTAAGCTATCATACAGTGACTTAGTAAATAGTTGGTTTCTTACAACTGTGTCTTTGTGTTCAGAGTTAGAACAGTCTCGTACACCAGTGCTTCCTTGCAACCCCTTAGAGGATAAAAATCTCCATTAACACATCACATATTATGCATAGCCTGGTAGGATCAGCAACATCAGTGTTGAAACTTAACCTGTTTACAAGCACATGCTTCGCACACAATGTACTACCTGTAATATTCATTTCTGATTGGTGATGCTTTATCCTCTATCTCAGTTATGAGGTTGTTCAGGAGAAAAGCTACAAAACAATACTGTGGGTATAATTAAAGTCTTTATAGGAAAAGTAATCACCAGAGGGCAGAGCACAACTATGCCACTGTTTATAAGCTGAAGAATTTCCTGTTTCCAGAATTCCTGTGGCTGTGACACAAGCCTTCCGCTGTGTTCTTCCGTTTGTCGTAAAGTTGAAGCACCAAGCTCACAGAAGTTACATGGCGACATGTCCGGGATTTAGGGCAGATGCTCAAGCTACTCCCGATTGAACTTGGCCGTTATACTTTGTATGACCTTGGAGATGTGTGAACATGCATTATTGTGGAGCAGAATGACTCTCTCCCTCCTTCAGCAGCACAGGCTGTTTGCTCGTGAAGGTATTGCGTAGGCTAGGGTTATCTCACAGTACACATCACTGTTAATGGTTTTTACATGCTCGAGGAATTTGATGAGTATCAGACCTTGGATGTCAAAAAAGAGAGTTAGCATCAACTTCCTGGTGAGAGCACAGCTCTTTTATATAAAGGGGGAGGTGACAGACACACACAACCACAGTGGACACTGCACTTGTGTACAAAGATGTCTCACTATGTTATCCCAAAGCAGCTTATGGAAATTTGTACTGATTTGGTTGTATGATGTTTCGTACCTTTTCATTGGAGCATCCTTACAGAAATTTTATCCCAAAGGTTTGGGGCACATTTTATATTGCATAATGAGACTTGAACTTTGCTGGGAACATAGTACTATTTCCATATTTGTAGCTGTGTATATGGGTTGAGATTAAAAAAAAAAGACTAATTTATTATTTGTCACGATGATCATTAACAGAAACTAGTGAGAACACAAAATAAAAGGAAAAATTTGTTCTTCGAGAAACAATTAGGTAGTTTCATTCAGAGAACGAGTATCCTTCAGAAATGGCACGCCAACACACTCATCCACACTAATTCAGTTACATGAAGCCACATTGTAATGAGTAAGATATGAAATGTAACAGAAGTATATAAAATAAATTTACCATACAATGTAAATATATCTTATTTTTGAGAAAGCATCACCTATATATAATGATGTGCTTCAGCAATATGAACATAACAGTAAGGAACACACACACACACACACACACACACACACACACACACACACACACACAGTAGTTGCTGTGTACGAACAATTTCACATTGGCAATAACGTGCAAGTGGGCTTTTCTAAATTCATAACTGAGCCGTAAATACTGTGTTTTGTACACACCTCATTCTAACATGTGACAGTCTATTACTTCAGAATTATAAGATAAAATGTAAATATGTGTTGAGATTCAAGAGCCATTAAACATAACAACCAATGAATGGTACAATGTAGACATCAAAAATAAAAATTAAGAAACGTGCAGCAACAACTCAAAGAAATTCATAATGACTTGGTTATATTTATATTGAAAATACATGGCTATTTATTTTTAGTAGTAGAAATTTAGTGTGGCGCACCAGACTTTTGTGTGGATGCGGGGACATGCAACACAGTCTGTTTATGTAATGGGATGTTGCCTATAGAAGTTGTCACCTTTACTCAGGAAAATTTTTTCAGAAAATTCCATTTTCTCTGTCTCTCTTCCCATATTATCATTCAGAGGACAAAGTATAACTTTGATTCCATTTTCAGGTGACCTGCATGCCTGATGGCAGTGTGGAAAGAGGTGACTCAGCAACTGCTGCACTGGATCTTACAGAATCTGTAGCGGAGGAAGGCTGTGCGGGTGACCTGAGTGTTGGGCTGGGGGGAGCGTTTACAAGCTCAGTTTCACAAACCACTGATACAGGCGATCCTTTGGGCCCATTAACACAAGAAGATTTCGAGAGGTTGGTTTCTGAGAGTTCAGACACTCTCATCAGTGCCGCAGCTGCCAAACCACATTCTACTGTATTGGGGTTAACTGCTCCTGTTAATGAAAAGGGAGATGGCTGGAAGAGCTGTGCCATCTGTCTCGAGGAAATGGACTCCAATCTTCGTCGACACGTGTCGTGCAGTTGTGTGCTGTGCGAATCGTGCATAGAGGTTTGTTAGCTTTTTTGCACCTAAAGGGAATTTGAACAGTTTATGGAGTTTGAATTGTAACACTTTAATTTATTTCGAAGGAAACACTTGTAAAATTTTCAGCTTATGTGAACATATGTTCACTCATTATAATTAAATTTTGCCATGAAATTAGAACCATTAAGTAATTAAATTATGTAAATAAAAATATATGGTCCTCCCCCACAATTCTCAAGATTGAGACTTTCATAGCCGTTAGACCACGATTTCAAACAATTTACTGCAGTCCTTTGTTGTTGGATCACTACTTCTTTTGGGGGGGGGGGGGGGGGGGGGGGAGCAAGGAATGCACATCATTAAGAGGTTACAATGAAAAGTTGTAGAGCATCCATTTCTTGTACTTGATGTGGTTAGTCATGTGAGGGTCAGAGTAGAAATCAAAAGTATCAGGGCTCAGTCCTATTCCAGCCCAATGATTTTTCTTTCATTTGTCCTTTCTTGCACTTTGAACAAACATGTTAAATTATGGTATTACGTGTTTGGCAGCAGTGGATAATACTGCCTTCTTTATTTCAGCCAGACTGGTTTTTATTTGAGATAATCCTGCTCATATTTGCGTGTTGTTGTTGTGGTCTTCAGTCCAGAGACTAGTTTGCTGCAGATCTCCATGCTGCTCTATCCTGTGCAAGGTTCATCATCTCTCAGTACTTACTGCAACCTACATCCTTCCGAATCTGTTTAGTGTATTCATCACTTGGTCTCCCTCTGCGATTTTTACCCTCCACGCTGCCCTCCAATACTAAATTGGTGATCCCTTGATGCCTCAGAATATGCCCTACCGACCGATCCCTTCTTCTAGTCAAGCTGTGCCACAAATTTCTCTTCTCTCCAATTCTATTCAATACCTCCCCATTAGTTATGTGAACTACCCATCTAATCTTCAGCATTCTTCTGTAGCACCACATTTTGAGAGCTTCTATTCTCTTCTCGTCCAAACTATTTATCGTCCATACATGGCTACACTCCCTACAAATACTTTCAGAAATGACTTCCTGATACTTAAATCTATACTCGATGTTAACAAATTTCTCTTCTTCAGAAACGCTTTCCTTGCCATTGCCAGTCTACATTTTATATCCTCTCTCCTTCGGCCATCATCTGCTATTTTGATCCCCAAATAGCAAAACTCATTTACTACTTTAAACGTCTTATTTCCTAATCTAATTCCCACAGCATCGCCTGATTTAATTCGACTACATTCCATTGTCCTCGTTTTGCTTTTGGTTGATGTTTATCTTATATCCTCCTTTCAAGACGCTGTCCATTATGTTCAGCTACCCTTCCAGGTCCTTTGCTGTCTCTGACAGAATTACAATGTCATTGGCGAACCTCAAAGTTTTTATAACTTCTCCATGGATTTTAATTTTTCTTTTGTTTCCTTTACTGCTTGCTCAATATACAGATTGAATAACATCGGGGAGAGGCTACAACCCTGTCTCACTCCCTTCTGAACCGCTGCTTCCCTTTCATGCCCCTTGACTCTTATAACTGCCATCTGGTTTCTGTGCAAATTGTAAATAGCCTATTGCTCCCTGTATTTTACCCCTGCCACCTTCAGAATTTGTAAGAGAGTATTCCAGTCAGCATTGTCAAAAGCTTTCTCTAAACCTACAAATGCTAGAAAATGTAGGTTTGACTTTCCTTAATCTATTTTCTAAGGTAAGTTGTAGGGTCAGTATTGCCTCACGTGTTCCAACATTTAACGGAATCCAAACTGATCTTCCCCGAGGTCGGCTTCTACCAGTTTTTCCATTTGTCTGTAAAGAATTCGTGGTAGTATTTTGCAACTGTGTCTTATTAAACTGATAGTTCGGTAATTTTCACATCTGTCAACACCTGCTTTCTTTGGGATTGGAATTTTTATTTTCTTCTTGAAGTCTGAGGGTATTTCGCCTGCCTCATACATCTTGCTCACTAGATGGTAGAGTTTTGTTAGGCTTGGCTCTCGCAAGGCTGTCAGTAGTTCTAATGGAATGTTGTCTACTCCCAGGGCCTTGTTTCAACTTAGGTCTTTCAGTGCTCTGTCAAACTCTTCATGCAGTATCATATCTCCCAATTCATCTTCATCTACATTCTCTTCCATTTCTATAACATTGTCCTCAAGAACATCACCCTTGTATAGACCCTATATATACTCCTTCCACCTTTCTGCTTTCCCTTCTTTGCTTAGAACTGGGTTTCCATCTGAGTCCTCGATATTCATGCAAGTGGGTCTCTTTTCTCCAAAGGTCTCTTTAATTTTCCTGTAGGCAGTATCTATCTTACCCCTAGTGATATGTGCCTCTACACCCTTACATTTGTCCTCTAGCCATCCCTGCTTAGCATTTTCCACTTCCTGTCGATCTCATTTTGAGACGTTTAATGGGAAGCAATTACTGCCTCTGAGTGCACTTTAATCTACCCAACAGGGTTTTGAAGAACTTTGTTGGCTTTCTTCCAAGGAGTCACATCTAGTTTCTCCGAACATCCCTATTACACTTTCATGCAGGTGGGATATACTACCCTTACAGCCTTAGTAGCACATCTCTGGATTTACCCTGGTGCTGCTGTTATGCCTACTTGATAAGGACTGCAAACACTGGAGCTGTCCTCCAGTTGGTCAAACTAGTGTCTGTTATGTGATTTTCATCATAGATGCATAAGTTCCCCAGAACGTCTCCAACAAATCTGTTTTTATTCACTTTGCTTATTACAGATTTTACATATTTGTCTGGAGTAATAGATCAGTACCTCATTATTACATAAGCATGTGTGGCAAAATGTGCATGTGTTGTAGAATTCAGAACATATCAGTGTTTCAATTGTAAGAAATGAGCTGCCAGATGTTGCATACGTTGTAGCACCACTTAAATACACTCAGCTTGGTGCATATACCTATTATTGAAAAAATGGGAGCAGTTGAAACAGCCAAGTATTTTCAGTATGTGTTTGCTGCATCACATTGAAGTAAAGAATGTCCCACTACTGCAC